>NC_049171.1:41729146-43019146 GCF_009769625.2 Cygnus olor
AACCCCACAGGGTTTCTTTTTGTTGAGGAATGTTAGTTCACTTCTTCCACCCACCTCTTTGTTTGTTTGGTTGGTTTTTCTGGGGGGTGGGGGGACAAGTGTAGCTTTGTACTGCAAAGGAACTTGCCGCAAGCTGAAATAACACACTTGTTGTTCAAATTTCTAAATGCGGCTTTACTGAAACGTTGTTAAACAAAAGAAAAGTTAACTAAAAAAACCCTAAAGTTCTGAACCCCGGTTTCTTTAATATTCAGTGCATACACACATAGCATAAGATTGGGAAAAAGAGAATTTTCTTATCTGAAAAGGAAAACAATTTAAATAAAAAAAAAAATCTTTTTGAGGACAGCTCTGCTCATGTAATATTTCTTTATATAGAAAATAATATCTCAACATCAAAGAAGTGATATAAGATTTTTATTAAAAATATATATTTTTGAAACATATTAATATGTAAAAACATGCTCAATGAATGTTCATATTCCTCAGTTTGCACAGTTACATTACTAGGCTACTGCTATATTTTTTCTTGTCTCTGTTAACACATTTAATTAACCAATGCAGTGTATACTGAGTATTACAATTAAACAAACAAATTTAAAATTGCTTTTGAAAAACTAGAGATTAAAATGTCCTTTTTGTTTGTTTGTTTGTTTTAATAAAGATTGAGTACCTGAATGTTCACACATAATTAAAATAAGCAAGGCACACAGATACCAGGGACATGAGTGAACAAAATATTATGAAATCTCAGTCTGGAGGACAAGATGAGGAGAGAATGTAAAAAGACAATTCTGTCATTTGCTCAACTGTAGAAACAAAATAAATGCAAAAAGTTTGCACATGCTTAAGGATATACAGCAAATCTTAGCTTCAATCAGGGTTGGTCTGTGCAGGCAACTCTGCGATTGTCATTGAAACTGCAGTACAAGCATGTGAATTCTCCTTGCTCAGTTTATACAAATAATAAAAGAACCCATGGATTATTTTTTTAATGAAATAAAAGAAATAGTAGTAGAAATCACATTTTGAAATAAGATTCCAAAAATTCATGTCAAAAAGATTTTTGAAATGAATTTAGTGGAGCATTGAAAAATAATCATTTTTTAAAAAAAGTTACTAAGTTTTGGACATATTCTCGTCAAAAGAAAAAAAAAATTGCATGCTTCCCTTCTTGTTTATTTTTCCTTTTTGTCCCCTGTGACTCCTGTGAGCTGTGGAGGAGGGCATGGAAGCAATTATCTCCATGGGGTCTGGAATGGAGCGTGTGTTTTCAAATGAAGACTATTTAGATCGCTGGAAGAAGTTTTAAAAATATTTTGGCCGAAAGCTCTTATTTATTTATTGAAAAATAAATGCTCAGAATTAAAAATTCTCAAAGTGAATAAAGAAAAAATGGCTGTGCTTTAGGAAGGTATGGATAGTTTAAATTGTTTTTAAATTATTAAAAAAAAATAAAGGGATCTTCATGCAGTAAGGCATACTCACATTTTTGACATACCAGCTTAAATCAGCTTCTTTTATTTTAGTAGGAAAATTTGGGAAAAGTTAATTACGGAACATCTGTCATAAGTATTAGTCAGGAACAAGGAAAGAAGATATGCCTAGTTGGAGAAGATTTGGGATATGGAGTTTAAGTGGATAAGCAGAATATTCTACTTTGTATTCTACTTTGATTTCTTGTTGGAATTCTATATGGGTTTTCTTTTTTCTTTTTTTTTTTGTCTTTGTTTTTTGTTTGTTTGTTTTCTGTTCGCCCCTGAGCCTTGTAATGTCATTATATTCAAAGGAAAAAAAAAGGCTTAATTCCCTGTTTGTCTTGCTGTCAGTAAGGGCCAGGTGTGATGAAAAGGTATACATAATTAAGAGCTACTTATTACAGTATATAAATATTACAATGAACAGTGGATTATCTGTTCTCGTTGTCACTTTTCCCTCCACTGACAACCAAAGACAAGCTTTTAGATTTCCAACACCCAAATAACAACCTAAAAAGTACAGTATAAGTTAAACTATTTGTATCTGTCTCTCTCCACATTTTGTTCTGTGGTAGGGCCAGAGGAAAACAAGAATACAATACTTATGCCTCACAAGGAAAGCAAGCAGACACTCATTGTGTACTGTTGAACTTGCTCAGAAAAAAAAAGTAAAGATGTCTTGGCTTTCATAACTATTAACATATCTTGAATTAAAAATGTTGAATAAAAAGCAGGAATAACCTTGGAAAAAAATAGAAGAATTGAACTTGAGAAGAGCATAAGTACTGTTCCACTGAGCTGTAATAAGTGGGAAAACAAACAAGTTTTATAGAGGAACTACTGCCTGAAAGAATTCCACATCTATCAACCTTTTCCAACTCAGCTTTAAGAACTAATAACTTCTTTTTCTGTGTTTGTATGCATATGTGTGTATCTGATGGAGTTTTCTGGCTCAAGGAGAAGAGTCTTCCAGAAGATCCATCCTTCTTTCCCATTTAGGATACTGAGCTTTCACTTTTTTTCTTCTCCTTCACACCGCCTCCATATTTTGCAGCAAAAAGAATCATCTGGCCCTGAGCAGCTAAATCATATGGTATGTCAGGGAGTTCTGCCAGCCTTGGCAGAAAGAGTCACATAACTCCAGCTGGTTGCAATGGCTTCCCTTGTCCAAGAGATATTTATCAGATAAAAATAAAAGGTCTGATTACCAACCCTAAATAAACTTAAATAACAGCAACAAAATGTATGGCCATGAAACAAGGTGTCAGCAAAGTGTTTCTGATTTTCATCTGCATTAAAAAAAAGGAGGGGGGGAGGGGGAGGAAAGAAAAAAAAAAAGATGACGATTTTGAAGCCTTCTTTATGAGGCATGTTATCACAAACTTCAAAGAACATAAAATTTCTTCATCCCAGAAGATATTCTCAACATTTTAGGGGGAAATAGGTCTTTAATCTCTGCACCTGATTAACTATGAAATTCTGGGGTGAAGTATGTGGGGAGAGTTGTGCATTGATATGTAAATAAATATGTTTCTCTGTTTTTTCCCTTTTTTAAAACAAACCTCAAGAGAAGACCAACAACATGTTACCTCAAGCCTGGCTTGAATCCAGGGAAGATATAGACTAGTATCCTTGGTATCCTTCACTAAGATGCCTAATATACTAAATAAATAAATAAATAAACAAGAATGAATGCTTTCTCTGAATCGAACTCCAAAGATGATACTTTCCATTTCACTGATGGATGTGTTGATACAGTTTAAGGCCCTTCTTCACTTCTTTTTATTGTTGCTGATTGAGATAATCACTCAAAATTTTCTTTTCTTTTATATTAGCAGAATTTTCACCAGAACTGGTGAAAAAATTTCACACAGTTCACTTTCACACACAGGCCTTTGATTTAAAAGCTATTCTTCAAGATATATAATTTTTGCTAAGCAGCTGTAGTCAAAAATATCTTAGTCCTTCCTTCTCAATACCCACGGTAAACCAGCAAAGACACCAGACACCCGTGTTTCAACATAGCAAACCACATTGTCATTCATTGTGTATTTACAAAAAGGAGTCAAATACCAATGGAGTTTTTATGGAGCTTTGGTCTGTCCCTGTTCCCAGGAGGTATCTGATGCCTGGGGCTGGGGTTGCCTTGGAGCTCCCACCTGCCCTGCTCCTGGCTGAGGCAGTTGGATGCCCCCCAGCTGGTGGTGCTGCTCTGGTGGATGCAATGGGGAGCCCCATCCATGCTGCATCCTGACAGTAGCCAGCTAAATAGGAATGTTATGCACATTTGAATATGTCACAGAGTTCTTCACACCAACAATTAAAAATATTATTTTGACATGCATCAGATGAACTGAGAATTGCAATGCAAGTACCTGAGGCTTGACTTTGTACTAGAGCCTTCTGTATCTAGGAATAACAAGATCACATTTTTTGAAGATTATTTATGAATGTAGTACTTCATAGTATTGGAATCTCAAGTGGTGTATTTTATTTACTGTGTACCCCAGTACGGACAAGATTAGTTCTTGTGTAATCTAAAGCTAGTCTTTGAAGTGAGAGACTGTTTTTTTCTTTTGTGTGTAGCTTCAAGGCACCAAAACTCTACTATACACTGTCATTGCCAGCAACTCTCCTCCTCTAAGACAGTAAAGGTTCACTAATAGTGAAATAACATACTCTGAGAAGGAAAGGCTACCATGGTGCTGAAGTATCTAAACTATCCACATGGTAGGGGTCTTTAGGTGGACAGCAAAACTTGAAAAATAGGACAAAATGGCTGCTACTGAAGAGCACCAGTAAGGTATTATAAAATGCCCTGACTCTCTGATGAGCTATAGCGGACTCTAGTCTCTACGGTTCTCACCACACCAATTGAAAAGGATGTGATGGACCTTCCTAGGGGCATCTTAGGTTCAGAAATTTCTATAAAAGATTAAAAAAAAAAAAAGTATTCAAATCTCACAAACGTATTACCTTTGAAAAATAAATTTATAAAAGATTGATCTAGCACCAAACTTCTCAATGCTGAGCTTAGCACAGTAAATCCAAGACCACAGAACAGCAACAAAAAAGCCAAAATGTGTTCAGTACCTTTAGACTTATTTAGACCATTTTTAGACCATAGTTATTTTTTAATGTGTAATTTCATAAAACAGAGATGTTGAGAGAGCTTGAGTATCACATTGAATATCAAAATGCATGTGATTTTCCATGTTGGTGTGGAAAGCAAAGGAGTAAGGAGGAAAATGAAACATAGTATTGTTGGTGTTAACGAGATTATTAAATGATGAAACTTTTAATTGAACACCACACCCATATCTATGGCTTACAGGTCACAGTATGTTAACATTTTGAAAAGCATTCAGAATCTTTATAAAAATATTCTGAGGCTTGAGTGTATTTCACATTCAAAGGAGGAGATGGATTCATCACTGTCCATGACTACTTCCAGAAGGCATAGAAATTAGATGAGTGCTATTTAAAGTAGCAAACAAAGGCATAATAAACTCTACTGACTGGAAGCCAATACCATCCCCATTCACATTTTAATCTCTGATGGCAATAAAGGGCTGGCAAAATTTCTGAAGGTTGTGACTGTCCAGTGTGTTAATCACTGTATTAAGAGAGAGTGCCTTTCTGAGACTGTCTCTCGAAGTTATGTCCTAAGACAGCAAGAAGTCAGGTATGTGGTTCAGGAGCCAGTTGCTAAAATTATGTGAATTGTGTTGTATGGGCAGTCAACCTGATCATGACAATCCTTTTGGCCTTATAAAAGAAAATGTCTTAGCTATACTAAAGATGAAGATCTGCTTTGGTAAATATTGATGTAAATGTCACTTTCAATTAGTAACAGTCAGAAACCCAGTGCGGGGAGCTATTCAAGTAATGGCTTACCACTAATAAAGTCCTAACAACTTGACTTTCTATGAAACTTACGTCCTAAATTGAAAATATGCCAGTAACAAAAGTCTCAAGATATTTTTGCTACATCTGAAAAGATCTTTTTACTACAAGTTTGCTATCTTCATGGGCAGTTGAATGTTGCTGAGGATATTGATGATATCTGAACAACAGTAACATTAATTTTGTTGGATTCAGCTATGCTGGAAGTATCATTCAACCTGTTATTTTTAATACTTGATTGTGCCAGTTCAGATCATGTCTAGAAAATATGTGTAGAGGAAAAAAAAATTAAATTAATGTTATCCTGAATCTTTTTTTTTTTTTTTTTCATCTGTTTCAACATGAGGATTAACATTCAGGCTGATGCTTTTGTTATCCATAATAATTTGCTCTGTCCTAGTTCGCAGAATGATAACAGAAGTTTACTTTTTTTTTTTAATATTGAGTTGATGAGTCCTAGATTATTTCATTCAGATTAAAACAAATCTCAAAATTCAGTCAGAAAAACAATGCATCGTGGTGTTATTGTAATCAGCATTGTGCCAGATCCATCAGGGTGCAGAACGTGATCAAAGCAGGCAGGGTCAGAATTCATATCAGGGAAAGGTTCACAGCATTTCACAGGAATGAATGAGTTCTTTGCAGGACTGTGTTACTCCACTCATCCTTTCTGGGCAGGAACCTGTTATTTCTTAGGCAGAGATCTTTCATTGTGTAGCATTGAGAATATGTACAGCAAAATATGAAACAAATCAATAATAAGGTAATCATGTTATCTGGAGGGCAATTTTTGTATTTAAGTGTTTCCTTAGCAAATGGCAATAGGTATAGTAGTATGAAAGATTACAGAAACAAAAACATGAGTCAGAGAAAAACAAGAAGTAAATAATACTGCATGAATGAAGCAAGGGATAAGATTATCTAAATTAAAGAACAATCAGAAGACAAGGAGAAATATTATAATAAACACCATATATGAAGGAATTAAACTGACTTATGATTCAACAGATCATTTAAAATCCACAACTTTGCTTTTTCTTTGACAGACCCTTGTTTTCTTGGCATTTTCTGCTATTTTTACGTCAAAAGATGCTTATTTAAAAATGGAGAAAAAGTAAAATGGGGACAATATAATTACATAGTACAACTTTTGTGGCTTCATCAGCAACCTAGGACTGCATGCAGGGCCATGAGTTTTGTTCTCTCATTGTTGTGCAAATAAGTTCTCTATTTGCCATTCCTATTTCTCATGATCATAAACTGTATTCTCAAAATGATAGTATTAAATATGCTCAGAATTGCATTTATATTAGAAGTAAATGCAAACTTAATAATTCAATTTGAAGACATAATTTCCAGGAAAGCAGTTTAAGTAACCAGCAGTAAGGAAAATGATTAATAAATTTACATGCATACACAAACATCAGGAGATAGGAAGAGACACGCAATGTTTGATTTTGAGCGGAACAAGATTGGGGGGGGGGGAGGGGGGGTGCGGGGAAGGCCTTTCAGGGGAAGCCTAAGAGTTAAAATACCAACAGGCTTCCAAATTCTTTCAGGTACCCGCAGCAAATGATGTATTGATTTTACTGTTAAACTGCACAGCTGTAACCAACACATTAGACATGGAAGATAAAAGCAATGACTAAAAGCAACTTATTTCATCTGTCACACCTGAGGCTCTGCCTTCTTCAGACCTTTAGTGTATTAGCACAGAAAATCAATTAGGTAAAGAGCTAAACAAATGAAGGGAGGGGAAAAAAAAAAAAAAAAAAAAACGGCCTCATTCACAAAGAGTCAGGAATGTCAGCAAGCCCTGGAGATTTCAGCGAAGTGTGAGATATCTCCAAACAAACCACAAAAACTTCTCTGAACTTTTAAAAAGGTGATTAAGTACTGCTTGGATACACCAATAAGTATCTGCACAGGTCTAGCAGGTGAACAGTATTCACAAACACAAGATTTCTTTTCACTGAAAGTATGAAAATTTATTTCTCACTCTGTGTTATTCTGAGTGTCCAATTATGGTTATCATAACTTCTTTCAATGCTGAAAGATGAATCAGTTACATCCAGAAGTCAAGTTTTTCTGAGCTTGATATGCTTTGCATACTACAGAGTACTGACACCTAATATTTTATTAGTATAACATTATTGAAGCCTAGTGCTATGACACATGATATCTCATTCCTATTTTCATTAAATGAAGTAAAACATCTATAAACGAAAGATGTAGTAAGCTTTTCAGTTGTCACCATATATTCATTCATACACAGGGCAAAGCTGATCACAAATGTTTCATTCATTGATTCACAGTGAATGATAGTCCACAGTGACACATTGGAGATTTATCAATGAAACAGGTCTCAAAAGATCTGGATGCACTTGTGGAAACACAGGCAAATACACACTTTACTTCCATTTCTCATCTATAACATAGGGGATTTCACTCCTTTGTTCTGCACTCCTCTGTCCACTGAGGTTATAACTCACTGAAGCTAATTTTTAAATACAGCGTTTATTCAATGCCAGTAACTCGTAAGACTGATTTATAATTTCTAGTGAAAGACTACAAGCCTTAAATAAATAGTTATTTTAAAAATACGTATATCTGTGTAAACAAAAGCTCTAACTAAATAAACTTCAAATTTAGAATTTTATAGAGGTCCCATTATTCTGATTCACTTCTAAAATATGTTCCCTTTACATAGATGCAAATTTCAAGGTAATCTCTGCATAGATGTGCAGATCTTTTCATCTGTGACAGCTGAAATAAACATAACTTTGGAGTGGGGTACGGTGAGTGGGGCGGGGAATGTTCTTTTTGCAAAGATTCTTTAAGAAAATCTGAATACTGAAACCCAAATCTTCACACATTTCAGCAGTGCCACCTAGTGGAAAGCCTCCTCAACTGCCTGCCTGCCCCAGCACCCCTAAAAAAGGAAACAGTACCTTTACCTAACACTAACCGGAGGTAAGGGTTCCGCTTATACCCTGGATAGAAGTTTTAAAAGGAGGTTTTGAGTGCCCAAGGTGCCTGTTATTACATTTCCCCAGAGAACTACCAGCTACTGTAGAGAATGAAAAACTACCAGCCTGAGACACTCCACCTGGTATCTGAACACTGTGCTTTGAAAGAGTTGAAATTATTTCCCATGACTCTTTTATGATTTCAAAAGAACAACAGAGATTTTTCACGTTTTACAAGACTGAAAAGTGTAAATTCAGGACAAACTGACAAACAATAAGTTACAAAACTATAGAAAGATTTGGAAACATTAGCAGGAAACAATTACAATTCTTAAATATATATATATATTCAATTTTTTTCATTTATTTGCAGAGAGAGAAGTAAAAATTAAGCCTTGTGTCTTATGAAAGAAACAGACAACGTGGCACTAATTTTGAAAATAAGTACCATATGCACTTTTATTTCTAGATTCAGTTTTGTTGTTGTTGTTATTTTTTGTTTGCTTGTTTTTATCCCTTTTTCCTGTTTTATCCCTTTCTCCTGTTGCTATTCACAATAGGTCTCCCTCCAACCCTGATGGAGTAGCAGCATTAAACAACAGCCAGCCAGCCAGGCTGGCAGCAAAGTCTTGTGGCCTTTTTTTTTTATTTTTTTTTTAATTGGTTGGAAACAGAAGTGCTGAGGTACTAACAGGCCAACTCCTGTTCTTACCCCTGCCATCAGAGTGGTTCCAAAGAGTGTTTATCAATATGGTGATAGGCGCTTTAAATATAAATAAATATAAATATAAACATATATGTGTTTATACATATATAACCTACATACCTGGTCAGTAATGTTTTCTTCATCTCCAAGGGTCAGATTCAACCTTATAGGTCTCAGCTTTAACCCACCAGCACAAAAATAAAAAATAAAATAAAATAAAAATAAAAATAAAATAAAATAAATATTAAATTAAAATTAAATTAAAATTAAATTAAAATTAAATTAAAATTAAATTAAAATTAAATTAAAATAATAAAAAAGAAATCTCATCTCTAACGCTGTTTGAATTGTAGAAGGACAGATACTGTCACTGTAACCATATAGATACACATATAAACACATCCTCTGAAAACAGACTGAAGATTATACCATGCCCTCCTGAACAGCCTTCTTAGGAACTAAATGGCTGAAGAGTCATTGCTGAAAAAGACTACGTTGTGGCATGAGAAGTAGGAGATAGCACTTAGAAACTGAAATATTAGAGTTTTGTGCTGCAGAGTATGCATTATAAAAAAGGAAAGAATGAATCATAAGCTGGGGTGTGTCAGAAATGATGCTCTAATAGGTGTCAGCTGGTAGCAAACTCCCTTCTTAAACACTTTGAGTTATACTCCGATCACAAATCTGGCTGAATTCCCAAATCTTTGTTTCCATGGAAAATTCTGCAATTCTTTGACAAAACTAACTAACTAAATAAAATAATAATTATTTTATCTCTCTGATTTGAATACATACAAACACATGTACACACACAACATGAAGGAAGACTTCTGACTACACCAAAATTAACAGTATTTTCTTATTGATTTCAGCAGAGAAAAGATCCCACCCCAGGAGCTCCCGAAATGATTTTCTTGCTCTTCGAAGGCTGAATATATTGTTAACTATTTTTCCAGTTATCAGACACTGCACACAAACACAATCAAATAACAGAGGATGGAGAGCTCTAGGTAAGTACTCATGACTCATGAATAAAACAATGAAGCCAAGTGGCTCAGGCATGACTGGGAGGAAGGGTGTCTCCTTCTGCACTGTTGAGTTGGCCATTAGCATCAGAGTGGCTTTTAAATTCAGAGTAATCCTTCCTGTCTTTGCACTACTTGAGGTGTTCACCCAATGTTTGCCTGTATTATTCAAGGATTGAACTCTGTCAGAGGGCAAAAGCAAATTACCTGCAGGGAGCCAGGGCCAGATGAGATGTACCTTAACTGTGCTCTTTCCTTTAGTACCCAGTGGTAAAAGACTACAAGGCTGCCTTTATGTAGATGTCACATCATTCACAGACTGGAACACCCAGCTGTGATAATAGCATAGGAATAGGGGGTGGGCAACCATTACTAATTCCTCCCTTATCCAACCTTGCTATTTGAATTATTAGCTAAATTGCCATCTTCAAATCTTATTTTTTTCTGGCCTGCAGGTTCAAGAAGTTTATTTTACAGCTTGTTGTTTAATTGTATATGTAATTACTTAATGTTATCAGTGAGTGCCCATTCTGCCTTAGAAATACTTTTTTTTCCCCCTACGTTTCATTAAATATAAGTATTTTGCAGTGCCTGATAGTCACTGTTACATATCCACAGAGTAAGCAACAATGAAAACATTATTTTCAGATTACTTCTCTTTTGGAAAAAGATAATTCACATTTTTCCCCAAAAAATAATGAGAGAAAGTTCAAAACCTGACAAGCCAGTGAATGACTACACCTTCTAGAGAAAACAAAAACAAAACCACAGTTGACTCAAATATAGTATTTGAAATATATATAATATTGAGAGAATACTAATAACTGGATTTGGACAATACATGCAGATTTGTATTGATTCAAAAGTTTTTGCTAATTTCTCCCAATTATTTTGATTATGAAAATATTAAATGAAGATTTTGTAACATATTTTAAAGAAAATTTATTTTGTTGGAAACAATGCATTGGTTAGTACACATGAATTTTAGTATTGAATATATAAATTCACTTAAAAAGAAATAAACTTCAAACTGTTTTATTTGTATTATATATATATATATATATTGTTTTTTTCATACCATTTTGCACTGCAAAGACACCCTAAAATTTCCATTGCTCCAAGTTCTACAGGCCACTAGGGATGGAGTTACTGGGTGTAGGAGAGATTTGTCGGTGGGCTGTGACTCTCCATAGGCACTGCCTGCACTCCCAGCACGTCTCAGCTGTGCATAGAGTTCACTCATATCAGAGCTGAGTTGTCTCTGACAATACACATACATACAGTATCATATCACAGGACATTTTCAGTTGGTTACAACTGATTTTTAATGTTTGTAACTCATGTATCACCTGTTAAAGCAAAAATTCTTTTTTTCTCTCTCTTTTTTTTTTTTTTTTTTTTTTTTTTCTGGAGTCCCTTCTTCCTCTGTATCCCCATGCATCTGAGCTTTCCCAGACCTTCGCTATTGTATTTCTTGCCTCTGAACTTCTCAGACTCTCTAGTAGCCTTTATACCTTGTGATTTTAATTCAAATTTCCCTTTCATCCACTTCTGATTCTACACTGGTTAGCTGAGAATTAAAGTTACCCAGAGACTTATTTTTAAATATGACTACTTTTAAAGGAATGTGGGTTTTGGTATGGTTTATATGATATCTATATTGCTGTCTAAATTCCTACCTGTCCTTGTACTCGGTTGCATCAGGAATATTCCAAATTATTCGAAGGAACCTTCAAATCTGTTGATGTTCACATGCTTTCAAAAATGGAAATTTTATGTCCACATTAACATGGTGTTACCTAAGGGGGGGGGGAAATAATTAAAAAATACTTGGTAACAAGACAATATTCGAAGGGCTCAGTCATCTTCACTGAATAAGACCTCCTAAACTGAGTTGTCCAAGTGTCAAAGTATGCTGATTTCAGGAGCCATCTCTGAAACATAAATGGGATGATGGCACCACTTCTACATTAATGAATGGTTGTTTTTTTTGCATTTCGGCCACTGAATTTACTTTCCACTTTTCTTTCTAACTTCTGATATTGATGTTATTCCCATATGTCTTTCATGGTTATCCACTTACGATGCTTTAAGAGCTCCCTGATAACAGTTTTTATTGTCAATATTGTGCTCCCTGACATCATTTCTATGTAACATGATCTACTTATTTATTTATTTATTTTGCATCTGGCTGACTAACACTTGAAAGGTGGAAATAATGCATTTTCTTCACTCCATATTGGCATACCATAGTGTTCACAAGCAGGAAGAGGACATCTGCCATAGCCAGATGTCGTCACATACACGTTACATGAGTGCCATTAAGACTGTTAGAAACATAATCTTGGGTGGGAAACAGGCTCTCTTTGGGACTCTGAGAAACAATGAATTCTCAGCTGGCATTTGGAAAGAACTGCGTTTCTTCCAGTATACTTGACCTATGTCGCTGCTGTAAAAGTACCAGGCATTTGCACCAGCAAAAAGTTAACAGATCTTCATTCTATTCAAATACATTCCCTTTTCATGTCCCTTCATGCCAGAGAATGCTGAACCCTGGGATACCTTCAGTTTGTTTGAGAGCTGAAATGCTCTGAAATGGAGAAACAATTCAAACTGAGCTCTCTTTGCAGCCCCAAGGAGGTCTACAAATTTATTTGAAAGTAAACTGAAGAAAAGTTGTAAGGATGTGATTTTAATTTTACAGAAATCACTGGTGAGCATAGTGTTTAGTCTGATGATGCTACTTAATCATTATAAGGTATCATTCTGGTATAAGAAAAATGTGTACCAATATCTATACCTTTCACTAAGTTGAAATTTTATGATACTGAACATTATGTTAGACTCCCATTTCTGCCCTAGTAAAACCTGAAATAGAATAGTATCTCTTATCAGTTGATTGATTTTATTATTTATTTTATTTTATTTTATTTTATTTTATTTTATTGCATTTCATTTTTAAATTTTCCTCTGCTTTATGCATAAGTGGAAAAAATAAAAAGAGAGGGAATCAAAAAGATACAGTAGTAACCATTTAATTTGGCATTTGCTGTCAATCTCTCACTGGCCTAGGTTCAAGCTGTGTTCAGGTTTACTCTGCAGAGGTGTTTCTGTAGTCCAAACATCTATGATTATGTTAAGTGTAGAGAGTGTGATAATTAAAATGGTACTAGCTCTTATGGAAATACGGAGGCATAAGAGACTAATATCTCTAAAAATGTCAGTCAGATATTTTATAGTACCCATCAGACTGAGCCCTTAGCTGAGGTCATGTTTCATATCAGATCTGATGTTTAATTACAGTTGATTTGAGAAGTGTTCTTAATTTCTGTCATATAATGTTAAACTGTTTGATTTTAAAAAGATCTCCAGTGATGGGGTTCAGAAATATAAGAATATCTATATTAAAGCATAACAAAGGGAAAAATTTGGAGGTATAATATCTCTAGTTCAGAATGACCAAATCTTACAATAAGATATTGAAAACAAGTGGATAATATTTGATGAAATATTTGAAAACAGAAACTCCTATTATGGCATGATTGAATTCAAAATTGTTATAACATTTCTTTCAACTTGGATCCATCTCAACTATATACATAAAAGGGCACTTAATTAAATTACATCAGTAATACTTCAGACAAAGTCTGAGTTATCAGCACAATTGTTACTGTAAAAATAGTGCTGTAAAGTCACCTCAAACAGTGATGAATGCAAAACATAGTATAAAAAATGAAGGTAAATTCATTTGTCATCATTATCCTCAGTCCAGCAACCAGGTGTGATCACGAAGGCCATTCAAATCGCTAATATAACAACCAGACCTGATTCTTACTCAGTATTTCTGCTCATATACTCTCACATCACATATTCATTTTCACTTTATAGATGTTGCTGAGATCTTAGATGTTTAATTTTCTGAAGAAGAGACAGACTCAACATACTTTCATACAGTACTTATAAAATACCGAAATGCAATTTTCATCTCTATTTGGGGTTTACAGGTTGGTTATGCTGGTTATGGAGATCATTTTATATAGCAGTCAGTTTTAATC
Organism: Cygnus olor; assembly: GCF_009769625.2. Taxonomy (NCBI): domain Eukaryota; kingdom Metazoa; phylum Chordata; class Aves; order Anseriformes; family Anatidae; genus Cygnus; species Cygnus olor. The sequence continues at coordinate 41,743,286 of NC_049171.1, forward strand.
TACTTCATTTCTGCAGCTATTTAATCTGTTATTACAGTGGTGTGATCCCCTCACCTTCTAGAGCATGTATTTTCATGGTTTAGTTCCTGACCCAATGCTGGCTACAGTTCTCTAAAATGTTTTCAGAAAATTTCCTGATAATGTCATATTTTTGAACGCTCAGAATTTTCTTCTCATCTTCCATGACTAAATTGTTCCTGATGTTTTTAAAATACACGTTTATAAATATATATGTGCTTGTATGCAAGTTTGCAAAAATCATTTCTATTTTGAACTCTGCAGAATTTGCAATTTTCTTCAGTAAAAATATCACTTACGAAAACCATCTGAGCAACGCTGACTTGTAAAGAAAGAAAGAGCATACAAGAACAGAATTCTCATTTCCCTGCTTTTTTGTATTTTTAACATACACTAATATTCAGAGGTCAGATAGGGAGATAACTGAATTTAGAGCTCCACAAGTGCTGTGCCTGCCTCTGCCAGTCAAGGAGAGATGTAACTTTATGTTTTTGGAGAAGAGTAAGAGGGTAATGGAAGAAGATGGATAGCCTATTGATCACTATTTTGGTTGCTTTTTTTAATAATCCCTGCATAGCAAAAGTAAAAGTAACTTCCAGTCTGTAAATCACATGATGAGAGCTATTCACTGAATTTGATTCTTTTGAGGAAATCCCCAAGAATACTGACTCCCTTTCCTTACATGCTATATCATTCACACTTCTGTTTTTGAAGTGTGCCAGTGACTGTCTGTGCACTGTTCAATCACAATTAGGATCATATGATTTTAAACCGGACATGTATGAGATTTTTATCTCATAAAACCATATGAAGCCATAAGATGGCCCTTCATATGTTGCCAGCCAATTTACTTTATGAAGTTAACTTAATTCAACAGTTACCATTAGTATAACACTGAAAGTTCTTAAAGGCCAAAAACCTAAACCAAAGTCAAAATCTTTCATTTTTTCTTCTTCCATGACTGGGACTACTGAAATACAGATAATAAATAATCACTTCAAAATGCAAAAACAAAACCCTATGTCTCATTTCTACTATTTCTCTTTTTCCTCATCTTCTTAGCAGCTGGTTCTTGACATGCCTTTCTGCATTAATTTAAGGAGTTCTTCTGCATGCAGTATCCACACTCACGATGAAGGCACTTACACACTCTCTTCGGAAAAGCTAAATATATTGAGCTCTAGAGTATATCAGTATAAAATTTTGTTTGTTTCTTTTTTCACTAGCACTTGTGCTATTTCTGCAATTCATTCTTTTCAAGCTTAGACAACAGAACCACATTTAACACTTCAATATCAGTATCATCAGTTCTATGTAAAGGTGAACTCAATTTCTCACTCTTAGTCTATGATTTACGCCTCTGAGCATACCATACAAACCATTTCTATTATCATATTTGAACACCAGCTCATGTTGATTTGATTGTCCAAAGGTTAGCTTCTGCAGGCAGGTATACTGTTGCTGTGATTTTACATTTAGGTACATGAAAGTGTTTTGAATGTAGGTCATTTTGTTTTCTATTATTGTCTACACTTCATTGTTTTCCGTATTGATGATTATTAAACTTCAAGTATTTTATGTTTCTAAACAGGTACACCAGTGTCTGAGTACTCCAGTAGTTGTATTATGATTTCCCATTGTCACTACTTTTGGCAGCAAAGCTCAGGCTGTAGTTCTAATCCAATTAATAAATATTTTTGATAGTCTGGCACCTTCTTTAAATCTGATTTTTGTATTTTAGTGACTGAAATGCTTCACAACAATCTAAATATTTTGCATGCTCAACTAGTTACATAAACAGATAATTTAATTCCATGAAAGAAGGAAATGGCAGCCTTAAGATTAATGTTCTTCCACTTTTCATCACAGAGTTTTTAAAATGAAGTTGCCACAAAGGTACGGTATGAGTATGGCAGCAGAGACCATGCTATGCAGCCCTGTGAAATATGTATTGACAGTTTGGGGCTCTTACAAGTAAGTTACTCTTGGGTATAGATTACAAAAACTGCCCAAAGGAACATTCTGGAAGAACCTGTATAGCAATAAAAGGCCTTGTGATATGAGCAATCCAGAGACTAGACAAGATGAAGTGGAGAAAATTAGTCCTAATGGTGATGTGAGGGACACTTGTGTTCTGCAGTGTTAAGTCACTGCCTATGCTCAGCCTGCTTTTTGGTTCTCAGCTGATAATGTTGGTCGTGGAAAATAATTTATAAAGCTAAGAATATTTATATGAATGAAAGTAAGAATTCTGAAAATCTGATTTCTTATTTCGTTCTTACTGTAAGAAGATAAAAATAAATGAATGCAGTTGTTTACATGTGCTAAAAATATGCTAACAGACCAGTCATAAAAATACACTTGAAATGAATTATTTTATTGTACCTATAAAAATAATATTTTATATGAAGGAATAGAAAAATAGAAGGGTTTTTAGTTTTCTGTATACGGAACACAACCACAAAGCATGTAGAAATACAAAAGGTAATTTGTTCTTACCTTAATATACAGACTGAATTAAGAGTGCCTTCCATTGCTGGTGAAGTCAGTCATTTAGCAGTGTGTGGCCACTGAAATCAGAACAATGCTTTCAAGAAGCAATAAAAGAGATTTAGTGCTACTGCTGCACTGTTAGCCAGAAATCTATTTTTACGTGAACATGACATTTTCAAAGTCAGTGCATATAAATGCAAACAAGCACTTCATTTTCTACTTCTAGGTACCCAGATCATCAGCGAAAATTTCTTTCTTAGCACAGAAGGTCATTATATACCTGGCTGGCATTGTGTTCTTTCAACTACAAGCTCCACATCTCTCACTGAGAAGTCTACCTATTTTGTTTGTTGTTTACTCTGGCCTGTACTCACCCATGCTTTCTTAAAAAAAGGCTTATGGAGAAAAAAGAAGTACGTTGTATTCCTGACTAAGTCACCAAATAGCTTGAACATATTCAGATACCACTGACAATTAAATAATTTGTCATGAACAATTCATCTTATAAATGTTACTGTTTCCTACTTACAAGTCATTCTCTGATTAAGCTTATATATTCATAATTGTTCTTTTTAATTTATATATGTATTTTGATTAATTGTACAGACTGCTCTCTGTAATCTTCTTTGGGATTTTTTTTTTTGGGGGGGGAGTCGGGGAGAGAAATTCATTTTCATTCCTTTAGTAGCCATGCAAGGCAATATTTCATTGTTTTTATTCACTAGATAAGGTACATAAAAAAAAAAAAAAAAAAAAAGTTAAATATGTTTATTTTAAGTAAGAAGACAGAATATGTTTGGAAGAGAAAAGCTACAGATCAATAATTAAATGGAGAAATAGTTTCATATGCGACAACTGTTTTTCATTAGAAATGCTGGGAAATAAATGATAAAATCAGCTCATTGTTTTATCTACTATATTTGGATCTCCATTTGTTTACATAACAAAAAGTTACTGTATTCCTACACACTGAGCAAACATTTTTGAAGACAGGTCCATTTACAGATTACTCAGAAATATTATGTTCACTGAAAAAAAAAATAAAATAATAATAATAAAAGGAGTCTAAAGCTAGATAATCCTGTAGAGAAGGATCGTGTCAGACATTCCATGAAGTACTTGATCCCAAACCATGTCCATAGACTTATTATGTATATGCATTACGTGTTCTCCATGTCTCCCTTGCTGGTTTGATCTCCTCATTACAGGTACAGCCAGGATGAAAGAGATTGTGAAATTCAGAACAAATGACACCATCACCAGTATAGAATTGTTCTTTTTTTTAAACATATTTGAATCATAGAATATCCCGAGTTGGAAGGGACCCATAAGGATCATCGAGTCCAACTCCTGGCACCAAACAGGTCTACCCAAAAATTCAGACCATGTGACTACGAGCACAGTCCAAGCGCTTCTTAAACTCCAACAGGTTTGGTGCTGTGACCACAACCCTGAGGAGCCTGTTCCAGTGTGCGACCACCCTCTCGGTGAAGAACCTCTTCCTGATATCCAACCTGAACCGCAGCTTGACACCATTCCCTCAGGTCCTATCACTGGTCATTAAAAAGAATAGATCTGTGCCTGCCCTTCCACTCCCCCTCGTGAGGAAGCTGTAGACCACGTTGAGGTCTCCCCTCAGCCTCCTCTTTTCCAGGCTGAACAGGCCCAGTGACCTCAGCCTCTTCTTGTATGTCTTCCTCTTTAGGCCCTTCACCATCTTCGTAGCCCTCCTCTGGACACTCTCCAACAGTTTAATGTCCTTTTTGTACTGTGGTGTCCAGAACTACACACAGTACTCGAGGTGAGGCCGCACCAGCGCAGAGTAGAGCGGGACAATCACTTGACTGACTAGCAATGCCGTGCTTGGTGTACCCCAGGCTATGGCTGGCCCTCCTGGCTGCCAGAGCACACTGCTGGCTCATATTCAGCTTGCTATCAACCACTACCCCCAGATCCCTCTCTGCAGGGCTGCTCTCGAGCATCTGGTCCCCCAGTCTGTACGTATAGCTAGGGTTGCCCCTTCCCAGGTGCAGGACCCGGCACTTGCTTTTGTTAAACTTCATGCAGTTGGTGATTGCCCAGCTCTCCAGTCTGTCCAGATCTCTCTGCAAGGCCTTTCCACCCTCAACAGAGCCAACAACTCTTCCCAGTTTAGTATCATCAGCAAATTTACTCAAAACACCTTCTAGTCCTGCATCCAAATTGTTTATGAAAACATTGAAAAGAACTAGCCCTAAAATGGAGCCCTGGGGGACCCCACTGGTGACTGGCTGCCAGCCTGATGCAGCCCCATTTACCACAACCCATTGAGCCCTACCCATGAGCCAATTATTTACCCATCATATGATGTTTTTGACTGGCTGTATGCAGGACATTTTGTCCAGTAAGATCCTATGGGAAACTGTAACGAAAACTTTACTGAAATCCAAAAAGATTATATCAGCTGGCTTCCCTTGATGACTGGCTTCCCTCTCGACTAGATAGGTGATCTTATCATAAAAGGAAATCAAGTTTGTTAAACAGGACCTACCCCTCGTTAACCCATGTTAGCTGGGACCAATGACTGCATTGTCCCCCAGGTGCGTTTCAATAATTCCCAGGATAATCTCCATAATTTTACCAGGCACTGATGTAAGACTGACAGGCCTGTAGTTGTCAGGGTCTTCTTTCTTGCCCTTCTTGAAAACTGGTACAACATTTGCCAGCTTCCAGTCAACTGGGACCTCTCCAGATTCCCAAGACTATTGAAAAACAACTGAGAGAGGTCCCACGATATCATCGGCCAGCTCTCTGAGGGGCCTGGGATGAATCCCATCTAGACCTATGGACTTGTATGGATCCAGGGGGAGCAGTAAGTCCCACACATGGTCAGGGTTGGCTTGTGCCTACTTGTTCTTATAATTGAAATTTAGGTTAAATAACCTTATAACATCTACCCTCTCTAATTTTTTAAGATTCTTCTAGCCAGAAGACATCACATTTTAATCTTTTCTTTTCACCTGAAGTGACCTCTAGTTCAATTTAACCTTTTCATATTTCTCTGGCTTCATATATTCCGCCTGCCCTCTCCTCTGTCCTTTATCCTCTTGTCATATGTTTATTATAATGAATGAGTAGTACATTTCAGAGGTAGACTTATTAGAACTGTTCCAGAAAAAAAATGTTTCATGAAGAGTAGAGGATTATGAGACCTTAAGAAGTTTGCCCAGTTTTATGAGTCAGAGGTAGCAGTTATATTAGCAGTTATATCCTTAATTTTGTGTTAGATAGTAATTCATATACTCCTTTATGTTTTCAGAAAAAAAAAATATTCTATTTCTTATGTTACTTAATTTAATCATTTTGATTTCAGATTCAATGGCACTAACTATCCTTTGCTCTGTTTACTATCCAGCCTGTAATTAAAATGAAGACAAGAAAATCATTCTTTTTCCTAATGTGTGTGTAATTTATTTAAGTTTATTTATAAATATAAAATTAGATCTCCATCTTTATCAATAGCAACTGCAATAAGATTAACTGGGATAGACTAAGACAAGAAGAGCGAGACCACCACCCCCATGAAGAGAGGAATGTGAGAACATTCAGCAAAGAGAAGTAAAGGACTGGGATTCATGGAGGAAAGTTAAGGGGCAGAGAACATGAAATAAATTGAGAATTGAAGTGCAATTTGTGGTATACATTGGTGCATAAAATTTTAGAAAATGAAAATGGTAACAGTGGAAGAAGGAACATTCAACAGTAGTTCAGACAAGAAATCAGTCATGGAGGATGATTCAGAAGCTCACCAGAGACAGAATGTATAGGTAGCCTGGCAGTTAGGGGCTAAGGCTTCAAGATGCAACAAGAGGGGAAAGGATGATTGGGAGATGATTGGAAGAAAGTCAAAGAGGAGTATTCTTACAGGGTGAGTGATGTTGGAATGGACATGCATGAATGCAATGCAATGTGACATCCCTAAGGTGAGGTTTATCTGAATGAGATCTTTAAAGTCAGTCTTCCTTACCAAAGTATTGTCTTGCAGAATTCAGGAGAGTTCACTTATGTTCCCAACTTAATTATTTCTCATCATATTCACAGGATGTATTTTAAAGGTGTGGGCATTAATGAGCAACCAGGGATAAAAACTGATATCCCAGTTGTTCTTGGGTGATACATCATCACATATTTCTAGACTACAGCTCTGCGTACATCACTGCAGCTTTTAATTCCATTAAAGAGCTACGTAGAATATTTTAATGAGGTAAAAGAACAGCTTAACAAAAGACGCAAACAAGATTCTTTGTCCTCGGATGTTATTTCTTTTGGATCACTACGGGAAAATAAATAAGGGAAAATAATCATTTAAAAGAAACTATTAAGGCTATTTGAAGTCAGTGGAGCAAGTTTATACTGATGTCAATGAATTCTATTTTTTCTGTAACTTTATTTCACCAGACTTTCTTGATTAAAAATAAATAAATATATAAAATCTCCACATCTTTTTATTTTGCAGTGAAAAGGTATCTGCCCCTTTCCTGCCTGCTGAACTGAAGGAATGTCATAAATAAATAAATAAATAAATAAATAAAGCATTCCTGAGCTCCTGATCATCAAAATCACTTAGGTTATCTGATGGGTTAAAAATGTCTGCTGTGCAGTCACCACATACCTCTATCCCTCTCATGCAGAACACACATAAATGAGAAACATAATCACATACTACACTAAGACATCTATTTTTTTCCTTTCACTTTAGCTTTTCTTGACAGTGATACTGTATGTTGAAAGAACATTTTTACCTAAAAGTGAGACAATTGTTTCATTCTGTCTTTGGAAATTCTGTTGGTTTTCCAGTACCCTGTAAATTTCTATATTCAAATAAATGCACTATGAATATGTGTGTGCATGCGCTGTGATCTTTTGTATGCAAGTATTCATTTTCTGGTGGACAGTCTGAAAACAGTTTAGAGGGAAAAAGAAATGTCAGGTCTCATGCTCAATGACACTTTCAACAACAAGCAGGGAGAGTTCCCATGACAAAGGCTCCCATTAAAGAGGTAGAGTTATTAAAGTTAGTTTGTTTTGGTTTGTTTCGCTTTTAATATCTAGAAACAGTCCTTATTGAATAATGCTGGGGAAGGATATTAGAACATTGAAACTTGAGCTAGAAATAAATGAAAAGGAAGTAGACTGTTATAAGAGAGCTGAATAATAAAATAACCCCAATTGGAGCCCAAGACAGAGGAGAAGGAACTACCTACCATGGAAACAAATCACACTGTTCCTAGTGAAAAAGTGAGGATGCTGACAAGCCTATTAGCCCATCCACCTTTATGCACACACCCTATTTCTTCTTGGGGAAGTCTTGTACTATTGACCAAGGACAATGAAGGGTGAGTACAAGAAACATGTAGATAGCAACTGCAGTGGGGAGAGGGAGTAGAAAATGGATAGTTAATATATAACACTTCTAACTTTTGTGAATTTTGTATTAATTTCTTAATTTGGACTATAAGTATTAAAATTGTAATTGGACTAATAATAAATTCTGCTTTTGGGTTAGATTGCTAAAATGTTAATTAGATAAGCAAGTACATTTTAGTTCTACAAATGATGGGTACATCCTTTGGCCACTAAAAGATTTTAAGTGTAGCACAAATAAGATGAACAGGGCTTGAAGGAGGGCAGGTTACCTGCTAGGAACAGTGAGACATTGCTTGAGTACACAGGGATAGAATTATAAAAGCCAAAGTTCAGGTGGAGCTGAAACTAGTGAGGGATTTGGAAAACCACGAGAATGATATCTGTAGATACTTTGGCAGCAAAAGGAAGGCTAAAGGAAACTGCTGACCTGCTGCTCAATAAGGTAGGTGAACAATCAACAAAGGACATAGGAAAGGTTGTAATATCAATGCTTCCTCTTTTAGCTTTTACTGGTAAGGTCTCTTTTCAGGCACATGCATCTCTGAACTGAATAGCACAGTCTGGGGGAACAAAGAATTATTTTAAAGGAAACACTTCAGATATTAGGGACCATTTCACAAAATTGTTTATTCACAAGTATCCAAGGAACCAGACAAAATACATTTAAGAGTGAAAATAAGACTGGCTGCTGTCAATGTGAGGCCACCGTCTACCATCTTCAAAAGGTAAAGGCAATTGGAAGAGGTTCCTGATGTCTGGAAAAGGGCAGTTGTTACACATAGCTTCAAGAAGTGCAAGAAAGAAAGGCCTGGGGAAGGAACTATGGCTGATCAGCTTAACCTTAGTCCTGAGGAAAATTATGGAGAAAATCTTTGCTGAAGACACGCCTAACTACAAGAACAAAAATAAGGCAACTAGGAACAGCCACAATGGGTTTACCAAAAGCAAATCATACCTGATCAACTTGTTTGCTTTGTAGGAAGAGATAATTTACTCCTTGGACATGGGAAAAATGGTGAATATTATTTATCTTGACCTAAGCAGCACATTCAGCACAGGTGTCCCATAATATGCTTACAGCCAAATTGGTGAGATATGATTTCAACAGATTAACTACAAGTTGGGTGGAAAATTGTCTGGAACACTGGGATCAAAGGGTTGTGATCAGCACTGTGAAGTAAAACTGGCAACTAGTGGCATTCCTCAGGGGAATGAAAGTAGAGCCAATACTGTTTAACTTCTTTATTATTGATTTGATTTGAGGATGAAATGCAACTTCAACAAGTTTGTGGATAATACACCGAAGAGTGGCCCATATATTAGGGGTTGCCTACACACACTACTTTTCAGGTCCCCCTGAAAAAGTACTGGCTTATTGTCATTGGTCTAGAAAACAGTTTTGTACAAAATAACTTGTTGGACCTGGTGGATAGCAGCCTGAACATGAGTCACAGTTGTGCTCTTGTAGCAAACAGACACATACTAGGCTGTATCAGAAGGCTTGGAGCCAGAAGGCAGAGGGAAACAATTATTCTCTCCTGTTCAGTGCTTGTGAGACAGGTTCTGAAGTAGTATGATATGCCTGAGACTCTCTGGTACAGTATAAACAAACATTCTGGAAAACGTCCAGTGAAAGGCCAAGAAGGATAGTGACATGGTACACAACAAATACAAGTCTAAGAGACCAAGAGAGATGGATTTCTTCTGCCAGAATTAAAACCAAATACTAAAAGGAGACCTATTTGTTTTCTTCAATTACCTAATGGGTGTGCATAGAAAAGACAGAGCCAGACTCCTCTCAAAGGTGTACAAAGATAAGACAAAAGGCAGGGACCAGAAGTTGCAGCAATAAGGGTAGCCAAGCACTGTAGCAGCTGAGACCAGACCAGAGAAACCAGGCCAGAGCGACCATGGAGACACCCACTTTGGTGATATTCAGAACCTAACCAGGAACATCCATGAACAACCTGAAGTAACGTGTCCCTACTTTGAGCAAGAGGTTGGACCACATGGCCTCCCAAGAACTCTTCCAACCTAAGCTATTTAGTGATTCTGTGATTTTAAAAATGAAAACATAATATATTTAGACTTTCAGCTATTAAGAAATTATTAATCTTATTTATACTAGTCATCTAAACCACTCATCTACAGCTAACCAGTACAACAACTTCCACTGACTATGGAGTAGTTCAAATAATTAATGTGGGAAAGATGCCTAATTTACAGCTGAATTGAGAGCAGATGAATCCTACTACCCCTAACAACAATCTTGTCATGATCCCTTCTTCACCAACTTGGGTGTATTACCAAACTTTTACTTTTAACAGTGTCTTAATTCCAGTGTTATTCCATACTGATTCAGCACAAAAGTACTCTCTTTTTTGATTTATTCATCTTTATACCATTTCTTATTAAAAATATATATCTTTTTTTACATCTCAAATTCAGAAATGTCATTACTAGTTCTGCTATCAGCTGATCCTCCTACTGATGCTGAGGTATATTTGACCTTCTCTTCCAGCCAGAGGTTTGATTATATCACTGACAGCCCAAAAAGCAACAACATACAAGTGATCAGTTCTTAGGTGTTCAGTCTATCAAGGTTTTATTTCTGCTCATGCTATGACTGAATACTAATGTCTAAAAATCAAAGCAACAGTTTCAAATTTATCCTCCTTTTGTCATATTTTTCCCCAATAGAAAATATTTATACTTTTCCATAAACAGAAACTTTGAAAATATGGCAGTTTTTTTACACAGCTTAAATACATTCTTGGAAGTTCTTATAATTATTTGGTTTTAGCAATTTTACAGTGTGTTATTGTAACTGTGAAAAAAATATATTCATGGATAACTTCATGAAGAAATTGAAAACTTTGATAAGTGCCAGTGAAAACAAAAACTGGAAATGAAATGGCTGAGGAAAATTTCTGGATGTTTATCATCTTCTATATTTTATTTTATTTTATTTTATTTATTATGTGCAGCAATATAGAACTGACTGAGATGAAGGCATATTATCACAGTACTTACTACCCATTTAGCTACATATTGTGCATTATCTGAGAAATTTAATTGTTCCAGATTCCTTTGTCCCATTAGTAGTTCATTCATCTGACCACTGTGACGGGCTTCCTGCAATCTTGTTGATAAGCCTGAAGTGGTTCCTGGAACAAATCTGAGGATTTTTGGCTACTATTATTTAACATTCTCCAGAATGAATTCCAGCATTCACTACGTTTTTCTGCTTTTCCTTTTATTCAAGTAATAATTGACAAATCCATTGGAGATATAAAACCATGTTAGTGAAGAGTATTATTTAATTTCTTTAATTTGCTTCCCAATTTCTGCAAAAATATTAGCTGAGCTTTTCTTACTCTTCAAAAATTTATGTCTATTTAAACCATTACAGACAGGTGACCTAGTGCTTCCTTGGGATCTGAGTTTAAATTTAACCTACCTTCTTGACTTAAATCTATATTTTTATAAACAGATATATAAGATACATTGGATTTTCAAATGAAAAAAACATGTTTTTTACATAAAAATCTTTCCCTCGTGTCATCAACATTTCATAATGTGGGAACCTCACTATATATTTATAGTGTTATATATATATATATGGATATATGTACTTATCTGTATATGGATACTTTCTGATGCAGATATGAATATATAAATTATAGCATTTTGGAGACACTATAGCTAAAGGTCCAAACATTTCTGGCATACTATCTCAATCTGAATGTTTTTGTACAACATGTTTTGGGAAAACCAGAAATGATAAATTTTTAATGTCTGATTTTTTTTGTGAATTCTTTGAGTTCAGTGGTACCTAGTTCTTAGCTCTGAAGCATTACTACTGAAAATAAGTTTTGCCACAAATCTATTCTAAAGAATTGGAGGGGTTTAAATATTGCAAGACTAGCACAACTGATAATACAGCACTTTCCAGTTAAACTCTAGTAGTAGATAATATGACATTCTGCTAAGCTTTCTGTATGCCTCAGACACTTCTTACTGTTGAAATGATTGTGCAGCCTTGGGGCTTCCCCAGCACCAAAAACAACGGCAATATAATTAATAATAATATTAATAATAAATTAAGGCTAGGGTTTAAGGCCAGGTTGGATGGGGCTTTGAACAATCTGGTCTAGTGGAAGGTGTCTCTGTCCATGGCAGGGGGGTTCAAATTAGATGATCTTTAAGGTCCCTTCCAACTCAAACTGTTTTATCATTCTGATTCTCTATCTCCAATTTAAGATATTGCTCAAAAGTTTACATATATATAATATATATATATGCAATTATTTTGCTATTTATTTTAGACGAATATTACAGATTTTAGAGAAATGCTTCAATTTAAAATATTTAGCACAGAAGTTTCCAACAATTCACAGCCTAAGAAATACACCCATTTTTTGATTAATGTGTCTGTTTTCCAGTAAAAAGTAATATCACTCAAAAAAAAAATATATATATACATATATTTGAAGAATTTACTAAATTGAACCCATCACTTCAGTCAGTGACCAAGCACTTAATATGCCAATATTCTGCACATACAGGTTAAGATAACAGTAGATTTTCAGCATAACACTTACTATGTCAGAATGTTCTCAAGGTTCTTCCTAACAGGTCATTAAGGATACTATGAAAACCTTTGATGACAAAGTCAGTCAGTGTAGCCAGAGAGGTTATAAACACTAGTGCTTTTGCAGGGTGAGAAGGACCTAGAAAAGAGAAAGATTATGAGATGGAAAAACACAAAGTACAGAGACTGAAATGATGACAGTTATAAACATTGTGAATTGTACTCTGAGAGAGGCCACAGTGTGTTCCACTGAACAGAATTGCTGGTTATAAGAAGCTTGGAGGAGGAGGAGAAAGGGCAGGGAAGAAAGAGGTGTATGGTTATAAACTGCTTAATGGAATATTTGTCTCATACTTTGCTGGCTTAGCAGAAATGTCCAAGCTGCCTAATGGCTGTTCTTTTCACAGCTCAATGGGCACCAGGTTTCCTATCTCATGCGAGTTTTTCTAGTTTTTCTAGTCTTCACTGTGATGTTTAGAAGTGACAAGAGGAAAATGCTGGTTTTGACACATCTGTTCCTCTGAGAGCCAGTCAACAAATATTTGTTGGGTCACTTACTGATAGTCAGAAGCTACGGAAAAACAAATTTCTTCTATATTTGCCACTGATACTGTGTTGACACAGAGGTAAACTGCATATAAGAAGGGAACTGTGAATAACTCCCCTCATCTATCTGTAACTGTGATACCATGGTAGGAAGGAAGTTGGGCTGGAAGAGGAGAGATTAAGGGACAGTGTTGAAGAAGAAAGTTGCAATGATCATTGCACTGTCCTGTGTTGCTTTTGTTAAACAAGAAACTATAAGCCTATACGTAATAAAGCTAATAAGTGTATGATAACTCTATGATAACTGTCACTCTCGTTCACGCGATTGGCTCCAGGGAAAACACGTTCTGCAGTGGAGCAAAGGATCGAGGTGGGCAGGGCTTTTTTTCCGGCTTTAAGGCCACTTGAGGGAGCCGAGGGGGACACCAGGACCCAGCAGCCCTCGCGAGGGTGGCTGACGAGATGTAGGCAGAGCCAGTAGCGTCAGCGGCGGGACATTTAAATCGAGCGTCACCGCCATTTTGCAGCTCCTTGCTGAGGCTATCGGCTTTGGGGCAGGCGTATTCTGCAGCAGAGCGAGGGATCGAGGCAGGCAGGGCTTTTTTTCCGGCATCGAAGCCACTCGAGGGAGCCAGCAGGACCCGGCAGGCCTCAGCAGCCCTGGCAAGGGAGGTTGACGAGGCATAGGCGGAGACAGCAGCGCCCCCTTCCCTGCCGTTCAAAAGCAGCCCCTAGGGCTGAAACTTGGTGGGACCACTGCCATGACTGGAGTGCTGCAATGACTGGCTATAGGCTCTTCAGAAGGGACAGGCAGCACAGAAGGGGTGGTGGTGTGGCTCTCTAATATAGAGAGTGTTTTGATGCTGTGGAACTCAAGACTGGGAATGATAAGTTTGAGTCCCTATGGGTTAGAATCAATGGGAAGGCCAACAAGGCAGGCATCCTGGTCGGGGTCTGTTATAGACTGCCAAACCAGGATGAGGAGACGGATGAGGAGTTCTACAGGCAGCTGGCAGAAGTTGCAAAATCACCAGCACTTGTTCTCGTGGGGGACTTCAACTTCCCAGACATATCCTGGAAATAAAATACAGCTCAGAGGAAACAGTCTAGGACGTTTCTGGAGTGCGTGGAAGATAGTTTCCTGACACAGCTGGTTAGTGAGCCTACCAGGAGAGGTGCCTCACTAGACCTTCTGTTCACAAACAGTGATGGACTGGTGGGAGATGTGGTGGTCGAGAGCTGTCTTGGGCGGAGTGACCAAGAGACTGAACAGAACAAACATTATGATATCCAGTCAGTAAAAACAAACAAACAAACAAATGGAGAAAGAAAAAAAAAAAGGCAAAATAAAATCAACACCAGAGCAAAAACCTACCGTGGTTCTGAAACAAGTATAGACAGAGAAACATCAGACATCTATTCTTCAGGTAGCATAAATGCTGTCAACATTAATGAAGCATGCAAATTCACACCTACTGAGGGTCTGATCCCAGCTTTGGTCTGTGATGTTGCGGGTTTGTTTGTTTGTTTATTTTCCTTGTTTTTGTCACTATATTTATGTCTGTATTTTGAAAAGAAAATAACAGATATTTCTTCCATTAAAGAATGCACCGTGGTTTGGCTGACTTCTATGACAGTGACATATTAAGGCCATTAATCTATTTTTTTTTTTTTTTCATCTAGAGGTCTCTGTGGTAAGCAAAAACAGGTTTTCTGCTAAATGTCCTAATGGTAAGCAATATGACTTCACTTATAAAGGTTCAAAATAAATAAACCAGCTATCATTCAGTATAACAAGGAAATACAGTACTATCCCAAAAGTGGCATAGTTGATATACCTTTCTACGTTAATGAATTACTGAAACCATATAAAAAGAACTGAATTAGCTTCATAAAAAGACTGAAGCATCCATAGGCACAGTTGAAGTAAATAATTTATTGGGCCACAGATCCTTCAAAGTGAACAGCAATTCAAGAGAGAAATGCTTAACCATTAAATTGTGAGTCATAATGTGTTAAAGAGCATGCATGTCTTTTTAATTTTACAGTGTAGTGTGAAACCTTTTTCCCATTAAAGTTAATGATAGAACACTTACTGACATCAGTAGTGCTGGTATACTACACACTATATACTTTTAAAGTATAGATCACTTCTATCAACCATGTTTAATGTGGAAAACAACTGAAATGAAGTGGAAACTTTAAATTTCCATGACATTTTAAGTAATTATTAGTATGTACCTTGGCTGACCAATTATTTAAATACGGCATCTCAAAATATAATCAGTTTTTTTTTCTCTGTTAAGGTCTAATAAATTGTTGGGCTAATACAAAAGCTCATTAAAATCAATGATAGTTGTTCCAGCAACTTCTCTGAGTTAGCACTACTTACCAAAAGTCTGAAAGCTGTAATAATAAGAGGAGCAGAAAGAGAAAAACAGAGGGCACAGCTGGGGCCCTCTGGTTGTTCCGTTTCTTGTGATTCTGTTGTTTGGAAAAATGTTGAACTGCAAAAACACTTCCTCACCAGTTTTGGTGCCTTTCAGAACCTTTATGACCCTTGATGATAGTGGTCATAGTGTTCCTTCTGAACGCAGTGGACGGAATTTTAGTGTTTGGGCTGGCATAATGCTTAATTACATTATGCATAATTACTGTTTGCAGCTGGTCATACATCTCTGACACTGTGATCTTCCGCTGAGCTTTCTACAACTTCCTGAAGCTGCTCAGCAGCTGAGGAGATAAGGCTAATAGAGCAGGCAGCTTTTGTGAGACATATTTGTGTTACTCCTGCAATGTAAACTTGCTTTCCTAGTTGTAATTGTTTAGTCATCTGTAGGATATAGTTACATTTGGTTTACTCCTGGTAATTTGGATTAGAAGAGTTCTCGTAAGGCAGGCCTCCATGTCCTTGGGTGTTACCCAATCCCAAGGAGCCCACACAATTGCTTTCTTTGCACACCAGCAGGTCTGGTAATCTTCACAGGTCGTGATCATGACTGCAGCAGCTCTTCTAAACACTCGGTTGTTGGGCTTGTAACCTCTTTTTTAATGCTAAAAATGATTTCAAAAACATACCTAGCCTGCTGTACCTGTCCTGCTAGAGCATTCATATCTCATTTTCTCATGAAAGTGCAGTTTCTAGATACAAATATCAGAAAATTACAAGTTACTGTAAGCCACATGTTGTGAAATATTTTAACTGAACCAGGGCCATGCAAATAATTTTTTGTTAGAGTGGCAGTTTTCGTTTTGTTATCTATGAATGGATAGCTACCAATCTGAGGGGTTTGTTTGCGTTCAATTAACTGTAATTCTTTGAAAGTGGAAGAATCACGCACCTCCTATTTTTTGAACTGGGATAGGATAATGAGGAGATTTTGCTTCATTGTGACAAAGCTCATCAGGGAGCTCCAATTCTGTGGTAACCTGCAATCTGGATGCTTGTATGGTCCAGATACACTACGGACATTATAAAATGTGATTTTTACAGTTTTTATTTTCAGACATGCCTTTGTCAAAGAAAGATGGTGGAAGACTGCTGAGACTCCTAGCAAGAGAGACAGACAGCAAAAGTTCAGACAAGTCTGTTAGTTTTAAGTCATTTCTTCTTTTTATTGTAAACTTGTTGTGCATTACTGCACAACACACAGACTGTGACACTTGCATCTTTGTTCTTTAGGTTGGATTCTGTCGTTTTGAGCCCTTGCACATTCTCTGCCAGAAAAGCAGCTCCTTGTGGGTTTGGATGTCTTTGAGAACATTTTTGATTCCTGTGGATTTCATTGATAACCTTAGTTCTGGATGCTGCATAAGTGATTTTGCTTTTTGGCTGTCTCAGTGGCTCCCTCATCTGCAGCTTCTTAGGCTTAGGGAGCATCTCCTCTGGACAGATCTCACTTCTCTGACACTTTGGATTTTCTCCTTCAAAGACATTTTGAACTGGCAGAAAAGCAGCTCCTTGGTGATATGGCTGTCTTACAGAATGTGCATGGTTCTTGATGATTGCATTAATGGCTCTCATTTGGGAAGCAGCAGATGTCATTGTGCCTTTGGGCTGCCATAGTGCTTCCCTCATCTGTGCCTGCTGAATTGTCTGGTCTGGATAGCCCTCACCGTTTTGACACTTCTCTTCAGTTCTCAAGCTGATGGTTTCTCTGCATCTGACAAACTGATGACAGAAAACATATACTTTTAGAGACTGAAAACAATGAAAGAAGAGGCTGCCTTCAGCAGAGAAAGAAAAGAAAAGCAGAATTGAGTTCTACTTTCAGTTGTGTTTGTCACATAGTAGAAGTACTCGCTGAATTACAGACTGTACTAGATACTACTTTGTGTGCCCTGATTGCTAAGCT
Organism: Cygnus olor; assembly: GCF_009769625.2. Lineage (NCBI taxonomy): Eukaryota > Metazoa > Chordata > Aves > Anseriformes > Anatidae > Cygnus > Cygnus olor. The sequence goes on from NC_049171.1 coordinate 41,760,698, forward strand.
CTGTATATTCCCACCACTTCCACAGGTTACATTTTTAATTGCAACTACATAGTGAAAATAGAAATTCAAACTCTATGAGACGGACCAATGTTTAATCTCACACACTTCTAAGTTACACAGGAAGATACCTTTAATTAAAGCACAGACCTTTCCATCTTGTGCAGATGTTGCAGTCTCTCTGTCTTTGGGAATAGCCTTTTCTTGAGCTGTCCTTTCCAACTCATGATCACAAACATCTGTGGAAATCTTTGGGACTTCCTTGTTCTTAGCTGCATTGCTTACTGCAATGGAAAGAATAAAAAAAAAAAAAAAAAAAAAAGTGACTGAACAATGAACAATATGAGGAGAGGAAATACACAGAAAATGGACAGAAGAATTGTTGAGGGACATGTTATCGCCTGCTGTTTTGCCATACCTGAATTGCCTGAATGTCAGGGCTCAGAGTGGACTGAGGTCTTTGTGTTAACCAAAGGCATAAATTCTAATACCATGACTAGACTGCAGAAGCAGCACCTCAACACTGTGCTCATGGTCTCCAGGCCTATTCTGCTTGGCTATAAATTGAGCCTTTATCATCCACAAATTTGTCTATACAGGGTGTAGTGGGTTTACGTGCCAAGGTTTTGGTAGCAGGGGGCCATAGGGGTGGCTTCTGTGAGAAGGATCTAGAAGCTGCCCCATGTTTGGTAAGGGCCCCACTGCTGACCAGAGCTGAGCTGGTGATGATATGATATTGTTTTGTGCCTCTGTGAGAGCATATTTAAGTCGGAAAAAAAAAAAAAAAAACAACAACAACAACAAAAAAAAAAAAGCTGCACCACGCAGCAGCTGGGAGAGTGAGAGGAGTGAGGAACAGCCTTGCAGGTGAAGTGAAGGTCAGTGAAGAAGGAGGAGGAGAGGTGCTCCAGGTGCCAGAGCAGAAGTCCCCTGCGGCCTGTGGTGAGGACCATGGTGAAGCAGGCTGTCCCCCTGCAGCCCATGGAGTACCACGGTGGAGCAGGGTTCCATGCTGCAGCCCATGGAGGAGACCACGGTGGAGCAGGTGGACCTGCACCGATGGAGGCTGCAGCCTGTGGAAGACCCCTGCCGGAGCAGATTCCGGGCCGGACCTGTAGCCCGTGGAGAGGAGACCACACAGGAGCAGGTGACCTGGCAGGAGCTGCTGCCCATGGGGGATCCAGGTTGGAGCAGTTTGCTCCTGGGGGATGGACCCCATGGTACGGACCCATATCTGGAGCAGTTCTTGAAGAGCTGCTGCCTGTGGGCAGCCCACGTCGGATCAGTTCAGCAAGGACTGCATCCCATGGGAGGGACCCCACGGCACAGGTGACAAGAGTGACCGAGAAGGAGCGGTGGAGAAGAAGCGCTATAGACTGACCATAACCCCCATTCCCCCGTTCCCCTGTGCCGCTCGGGGGGAGGAGGTGGAAGAGGGTGGACGGAGGGGAAGATGCTTTTGGTTTCTTTCCTCTGTTTCTCACTTCTCTAGCTTGTTAGTAATAGGCAGTAAATCTTACTATCTCCCTATGCTGAGTCTGTTTTGCCCGTCACAATAATTACTGCACGATCTCCCTGTCCTTACCTCAACCCTTGAGCCCTTTTCATCATATTTTCTCCCCATTCCTCTTTGAGGAGGGGGAGTGAGAGAGCGGTTGTGGTGGAGCTCAGCCACCCACCTGAGTAAAACCACCACACAGGGGCAAGCGTTTGCATGTGTCTTCAGACAACTCAAAGATCCCAGTTCTTTCCAGCAGCTCAGCACATATTTGAAGCTACCTCCTTATGCCAAACTCCTCTCTGTGTACCAACATGTAAACCTGTTTCTTAGGTCCCACTGAGATCAATGAATGTGCTTTTCTGAGGATGGAGGCACTGAACAACTTGGAGCAATGTCCTGTATCTGTATCCTAAGAGCAGTCCCACTGCTCTTGTGAAAGTAAAGACAGTTGCCAAGAACTTGATCCATCATGCTCTTTTGTGAGCCTTTACTCTCAAGCTACTTCTTACCTGCTTCATCAGTATCCTGTGTCAACGTAGAAGCCCTGTTTGTCTCTGGAGTCACTTGCTCCCCGAGAGAAACCTGTGCACAAAACCTTCACTTCACTGAGGGATTTAGTGCAACATGTAAGAATTTTCCATATTTCTGCCGCTGTCTTAAACATCACAGAGAAGTATGAATGGGAAGCCCCATTCATTACCACATTCAAACAACACTGTACAGGACACCGTTCTAAAATCATTGTTTTGCACTGCCAAAGGAGGGCGGCTATCCGCAGAACATCATGATCTTACTGTACCAAGTAGTGCTGGAGAAAGAGGCAAAGCAAATAAGGATCGGCATCTTGGTATACGTGCCGAATGATATAGTTGTTAATTGATAAAGTTACCTCTTGGCTTTGAAAGGCTTCCTCTGGGCCTTCTTTGGAGGTTGTTCCACTGCACTCAGCTTCCCTGGTGCTGCTTGTTACTGGGAGCTGAGTGGTACCTGAGGTCTCCTGAAGACAAATACAAAGAATTGCATAATTAACAGTAATCTGGATTTTTGTTTCTGCCTGTGAAGGGATGTCACAAATCAATTCTATATTAAGAGGTGTAATCCCAAACGGTTCCTTTATGGCAGTGTACCATGAAGATTTATCAGGTTACAAGCACCACAAGGAACCCATGTACTGGGAAGTTTGAACTGTCAAAGATAGGTGAGGCTCAAGGAGGGCAAGTCAGAGCGTGACATACACATGCAAGCTTGAGTCTGTATAACAGCTGAGAGAGCCACATAACATTAGGAGGTATAGAGTTAACACCCTAGCAAGTCGAAACGAAAATGGGGTGCAAATTTTTCCATGTCTTCTCTGTTTAAGGAGGATAGTAGAGGATCACAGAATCACAGAATCACTAAGGTTGGAAAAGACCTCCAAGATCATTTGGTCCAGACGGCACCCTACCACCAGTGTCACCCACTAAACCATGTCCCTAAGCACCAAGTCCAACCTTTCCTTAAACACCCCCAAGGACGGTGAATCCTGGAATGAAGCAAATAACGGTATTTTTCCCTTGAGCTCTTTAGCAGGGCAGACCTCATTTTTTAGTGTTAAAAATGCCATTGTTACCTCTGCAGATTTGTGCTGGTGCTGGGAGCGAGCAAAGGTGGTCCTTGAAGGGATCATCTGCCCATTCTCAAACTGTTTCCTCACTGCAGCCAGACCACCAGGCACAGTACAGGACTTGATTTCCTCTGAAGTCTAGAGTGAGTGATCAAATAAGGCCAGGTGTTTTCCATTTGCAGTAAGAAGATACCATGCATTTCAACAAGAAACGACAAGGTATTCTAGAGCATAGATGAAGCAGTTCATATGTTCTCAACAGGGTTTGGTTTGGTCAGGCTTCCTGCAGTTCTTTCTTTTGGGGAGAGAGAGAGCTAATTGCAGCATTGTTTGCAGTGTCAGGAGGAGGGAATTTGAACCTTCTCAGTCAAAGAACCGCCAGAATCTGTTCCGAATACGCAAGGGCAAATAGGAAATAAAGAAGCCGGTGGGCAGGAATTACGTGGTTTAAAAACACCTGGACTCAGAAGGCTGCTTCCCCTAGGTGGCTTTTGGGCTACCTGAGCACCCATACCTGAGCTATTTTATAAGGTGGTAATTTCAAATTCTTTAGTTTGAGCATCAAGAGCTCTAAACTCACTGTGCTCCTGAATATGATTTTATTATTCGGCAGTAGAGAATATTTGTTGTGATAAAGAAACTGCCATGTTTTGTCATCATGAGCAAATAGGATAACCGCGTTTTTGACGTCTCTCACAACTATGGTCCTCATACATGAAGTTCAGGGAAAGGTGGACTAAAAGGAAGAGTACTTCCATGAATTAATGGGGATTGTCCAAAAGACCGAAGACATATAGCATAAAAAATCCCATTTGGTAGAGACAGAGACTGATGGATGACTATGTTTACTACATAGGTTTCCTAATTTTGAATTTAAATTTTGATCCACACTATGATCCATCTGATAGCTTGCTTGTAGAAATAAAGATGGTTATGATCTGTCCCTGTGCAAAGCAAATGTAGAATTAAGATAATGAGACACTGGTATCTTACATTGGCAAGGCAGTTGCTGCTCTCTGCCTTGGAAACTGCAGCCTGATAGAGAGCCATTTTTTCTTTCAAGTAGACATTCTCCTGGAAGTCCATCAGCTTGTTGGCAGTGTTGGGAGGGTTCTCTTCTGGAAGTCCTCCTACAGGTTTGCAACCACCCACTGAAACGACAAACAGATATCATAGTTAGGGAGAGGGAGATGGGTGCATGTGTTTCAAATCTTGAAAGAAAAGCAGCAGGCAAAATGAACAGTTTTTCCACCTTTTTCGCAACTGTGTCATACTTTTACTTTAGAACACACCAAGTACGGAGCATTCAATTTGTGGAAACCAGAAAGCCACAAATAAAAGTTATTTGTTACCAAAGCAATGCATCACCAAATCCAAACTATCTTCACCAAATGAGAAAAATGAAGATACTACTTTTTCGTAATTGATGAATGTTGCCCATATTTTTGATACCACATTTGTAATTTGAGGTTGTCTTCATCAAAAGTTATCTTCTCAAAACATAAGACACCATTCTGTTGTGGTTTGTTCCAAAAGTATTTAACGGGCATCAGTCACTCCTCCACAATACAAAAGACAAAAAGGAGAAATCTGGAAAGCTTGTTTTGCATTGACAAGAACATCACGTTCTCTCCCTGGGAGGCCTAGGCGCTGCTCTGATATGAGTGTGGTTGCCCCTTGTCTCATCAGAGATCGAGTGCATTGAACTAAAGTGAGAAATAAGACCAAAGTGGTAAGGCTAACCTTCAGTGTTGATGTTCTGTCCATTTCCTGAGGACATCTTCTCAAAGATTGCCCTCCCCCTTTTCACTCTGGACTCCATCAGAGAAATGTCTGTATGGCTCCCAGGCTGACTAGTCAGTGCTGGTGGCAGCGAACTTCTCCCACTTTCTGCTTCCTGTTGGAAGACATTGAGGGGATGTGAGTTAGGAGCTACTGTTAGGAGACAGGTAGGGTTTTCAGGGGGCAGAAGGGATATGAAGAGGCAGCAGATTGGAAGGGGGTGCTGTTCTGGCAGTAGTGTTCTCCAGAATGCTCTACGGTAAATTTCTGTGGCACTGCAGGTTGAGAATTGTGAATTTGCGTGCTGCTTAGCTGATAGTTCAGTGCACCATCATGCTTGGCAGTATCTTGCACTTTCCATCTGCCGTGGTCTCCTTGCAAAACAAGGTTATTTGGCATAGTTGCACATGCTTTCCTCGTGATGAAAAAAGTGCTAGAATCACAAGTCCTCGGTGATATTGCGGGAATCATTTCCAACTGCAGAACCTTCCTGCACTCACCTTCATGCCACCCAGGATCTCAAAGTGGCTCTGAAGCTCCTTTACAATGATGGGGAAGGTCTCAATCTGGTAAGGGCTGTCCAGGGGCTCCTTCTTGATCACTTCCGCCCTCCCTCTGTCTGCCGGGACTTCCTCCACGGTCCTGCCACGGCTGGTTTTCTCTGGTGCCAGGGACCATGGGGCTGGCAGCATCGGAGTGCCAGGCCAGGTGTCGGAGTACTGACGGACTCCCATCTCTCCCTGAGGAGCTTCACAGAGCCCTTCTGCGCAGTCAAGTCGGGCTGCTCCATTGTGCCCTGCCAATGCAACAGGTACCTCATGACATAGCTTGTATTTCAGACTGAGCTTCAGTCTGTATTGTTGGGTTGTTAGGAATTTTTTAATTGCTTGCTTTGTTTGGAGAAAAATATTTAACCAGGATTTGAGTGCTCTTCAGTATTTCACAGGGAGGAAGAAGCACAGGAGAAGCGCAAGGTTTCTGCAATCCAAGGGTATTCATGAAGGAAATTCTGTTGTGACATGTGCGCTTGTCAGCAAAGAATTTGACTTTAGGCCTCAACCTGACTTTAAGCCACTTTTCCCACTTGCTCATGGTCACTTAAATCACTACAGAATGCTGATGGCAATTCATTCTTATGTAAAATACTTGGTGAAGACTGCACATCTGAAACTGTCAGTAATTTGAACTGTTTCCTGGGCTTTGTAGAGCCTTCTTAGCCTTTACGAAAATGCAGGAAGAAAATCGGGGGAATAAGAAAAGCCAACGAGATTTGGAGTTGGGCTTCACTGGCCTTTAGCATTTCATACCGTCTTTGCTGACTGTACTTCTTAACTTTGTCTGGCCACTTGTAAAGTTAACTTGCTTAAATGAAGGGGAGAGCAGACAAAGTATGTACATTATGAGAGAAGGACCAACATGTTGCCTGTGGGGGCTGTAACTCATTCGAGCCTATGCGTTTTCCAAACTGCTGCAGTCTAGCTCCCAGGACCCAGAGGAAGGGACAAAATAAGGGCTTAGCTGCTTTTTGTTCTATGGCCATGCTGGGAAGGAAGGCAGAGGAGTGCGAGAGAAAGGACTGGAAGCTGCTTCAGTTCTTCCCTCTCTCTGGTGACTAATATTCACTGGCCTACATTACTAGAGGTTCTCTTTGCCACTAAAGACTCCCTGAAAGTGCATATGAGAGCTAGCTGCACGCTTCTGACACCATCACTTGAAGAGCTTGTAGTTTCTTCTGCAGGTAAGCAGAGCCGCAAATATCTGCAGCATTTCATTTTTGTTTTTTCTTTTGCCCCCTCCTGCCCGTTTATCACGTGAACAGTATCAGGCTTTGTGCTAGACCACCTATGTCCAAGAAGATGCATGAACTTTTGTATTCATAAGGAGCAACTCTTACCGCTTGGCTCTTCTCAGTTGAATTTTTGTCTTGTGACTCTGCTGCACACATTGCGTGCCTGTTTAAAGGAAGGCAAATTTAAACATTCTCTTATTCGCTGGTCTCATTTGACTAATGAACATGAAGCTTGATCAACAGTTCGCAGTATGCATTGGAGAAAAGCCTCATCTTACCTCATCTGCCACAATCTCACTTCCAAGAAGTGATGACCGCAGGAAGAGGCGCCGCCTTTTTACCTGCCTGTCTTCATTGTGAGCACACAATCAGTCCACAGGGTCCAGGTTAACGTCTCCATCTGTTGACATACAGAAACCAAGACAACCAAGCCAGCATGTCAGCTTTCCTTACCCCAAAAGATTGACCAGAGGCTCCCTGAGGCAGAATCTGTTGTTGGTGCACAACCTCTCCCAGAAAGAACTTGGTGTCCTTAGGGACAAGTTCTTGGGCAGATCATTGCAGTAGATAATAAAAGCTCTCAAACAGAGAGAGCATTGGTTTTTCATTTTTATTCTCTGCTACTCAGCTACCTTAAATTCTGTCTTCGAGCTAACTGGCTTTAGTGTTTGACCAGCTCTGGCATGTTGCCCTTGGTTTTCTTTCATTTATGCATGGTGGTTTTTTTTTTCTTTTTTTTTTTCTTTTTTTTTTTCTTTTGATACCTAAGACAAGTATCAAAATATCAGGAAATTTACTCTTGAGGACGTTTTCTCTTCCTGTAGTATGGAGAAGACTTCTGACTTTCAGGCTGCAGCGCTTTGGCCAACAAACCTTTTGAAGAACTCTCTAACAGGCCAACCCATTCTTTCTGAATGGGGAGTTAAGGGAGAAATCCAACATGGATTTTTTTGGACCTAGAGAGAGTGAATCAGCAAGTGAAGTCAGTAGTTTGTAGTTGCAATGTCAAACCTGGAATTCATAAATCAACTCGGTGCTCAGGGTTGGGCTGAAAGGTGACACAGAAGAATGTGCTGCCTGTCTGTGTTAGGGTACTGTCTGCTGTGCATATGTGCTCAGCTGAGAGTTAATAAATGTCCTTGGAAATACACTGCAGGGGGACAGGGCAGAAAGAGTTTCCCATGTTGTTTCAACCAAAGCCCTGTTGCTTGAGTTTAAATAACTCTTTCTGAGTTAGGCGTTAGAGTTCTGTAGATATGCTGAGTTAGACATGTTACATTAATAATTGTTCCTGATTTAGCTGGTGGGTTTCAGAATGGATTTCTGAGCACATGAAAGAGAGCCACGAGGATGATTAGAGCATCTGTCTTATGAGGAAAAACTAGGCGAGCTGGGCCTGTTTAGCCTAGAGAAGAGGAGATTCAGAGGGGATTTTATCAACGACTTCAAATACCTGAGGGAACAATGTAAAGAGGATGGGGCCAAACTCTTCTCAGTGGTGGTCAGTGATAGAACAAGGGGTAATGGGTATAAATGGAACCAAAGGAGGTTTCATCACCTTATGAGGAAGAACTTTACGGTTCAGGTGACAGCACTGCAACCGGTTGCCCAGAGAGGTTGTGGAATCTCCTTCTTTGGAGATACTCAAACCCTGATTGCATACAATCCTGTATAACGCGCTTGAGGTAACCCTGCTTCAGCAGGAGAGTTGGACTAGGTGATCTTTGAAGGTCCCTTCCAACCTCAACCATTCTGTGATTCTGTGATTCTACAGAAAAAACAATAGGATAAAAATAATAATAATATTTTTTTTGACAAATATTATTTTAAATTATTATTTGCTGAGTTCCTAGAGGTAGTGGCATTGCACTACCCTGTATACAAACCACTTAAAATCCGTGCAGTTATTAGTGTTTACATAACTATTTGGGCTTATTGCTCGTATGAATGACACCTCATCTCAAACAAGGTCTTGGAGGATAGACTACTTGCACTTATTTATTACTGCTGGAATGCCTTGACAAGAAAATTGACTAGTTCAGATTTCTGTTCCCTGTGGGAAATGGGAGAGGATCAGAACAACAACAAAAAGAAAAGATTCATGTAATCTTCCATGTATTTTGTCAGGGTAAAATAACAGTAGTAATAAATTGTCTTCACAAAATGCTGGAAGATATGTAAGGGCTAGCTATTGTTATCATTCACAGAAGACTATAGGGAGCACATACCAAGGAAAGAAATATGATTGTGTCCCAAGCTCTGTAAACCCCACATATCTGTAGTAGGTCAAGACTACAACTTGCAGGTCAGCAACTCTTTTTGTTCCATTCGCTGATGCTGGACATCTGATCATATCTAATGCTGTGCAATTCCCAAACCAAAATTCTTTCTTGGGTTATTATTTCTTCGGAGTAAAGAGAAGAGTTGTCAAATGTTGCTCCTGAGAAGTGCAAGTCTACAGTAACTGTCAGTTGTGGTAGATCATAAAGCAATGACTTGATTTATTTTTATTGTTTTAATTGTGAAGGTACTTACCATGGTATAAACAAGAAAGCAGTCATTAATTTTATAAATAGTTTAAGTTATTATTCTTATTAAGCTTTTTAAAAAATATTTTAAATACTCTCAGAGGAATTAAAATTCAGAAATCAAGTTTTGTAATTTACTTTTTCAAACACTTTTCTTTAAAAGAACATTAAAAAAACAGTTTTTGAAAAAAAAAATAAAAAAAAAGAAGAACAGAGAGTGGGGCAGAATAATTTTATTTTCAAGAATGTGTCTTTTTGCAGTCTCCACATCTAAAAGTTGATGGAAAAAACCTGCAGCTGATCCATGGAATAATAGTACCTTTCCAGTTTTAAAACTGATGAGAAAAGTGTGTTATGATCGGTGAAAATGGTTGAGTTGATACTGGTCCTTTGGTACACAAAGTTGGGGAAGTCAATATGAACTGGGCAACACAGAGTAATATGAAGTGGTCCATGGAATAACAAAACAGCATGTTTTTAATAAGCCATTTTATGTGTCATTTTGTATGTTTTTTATAGTTGAAAATTCGGGTATATAGAGAAATTGAGATCAAAAAAGATGACTAGATTAAAGGATTTAGTCTGATTTTCTGACTAAATATTCATTGAATTTTATCTGTACACCTTGTAAGGTTAATTATTTACATAATCTAGTTGGAACGAGCCACTCTAGAGACATCTTTATATACACAAATGTAGTACAGATGTATCTGTATGTAGGCAGTTCTTTATTCCCACAGCAGTGAGTTTACATCATTGTGATTTTGAAAGAGCAACCAGAAGGAAAACATGATATGTATGTCATAGGATGAGAACAGTATTTGGGAAAGTGAAACAGGAAGCTGAATAACTATTTCAAAAGTGTACTGCAATTTTTCTATGTTATTGCTAGAGCTGTTTGCACCTGGTAATTCAGACTGATGAAGAGTTCAATATGCCTTTGTCCCAGATGATATTTATCTATCATGTAAGTGTTGACCACATCCCAGTGGAGTATATATAATAATTAGACCTACAGTGAAATACACCTTCCTAACTGTCTACTTCTGCTTCACTTGTAGGTTAAAGGCCAGAATCTGAAACTCAGTTCTGTTAAAAACATATTAAATATGATATTAGTGGTCTAAAGCTATATACTTCCCTGGAGATTCCCACTTTTAATAACCTCCAGGATAATAGATAAAGCAGAGGGCAGTAATCATTACTGAAATGGATTTTCTGGCAGAATTAGACATCACCTCCAGGAATCAATAATCATTTTAAGCTAACGGGGTGATTAAATGACCTTCTTTTTATTTTCCTTCATGTTGAGTTGCTTTTTATCTTGATTTAGAGCCACACAGTCAGAACAAAGATAAACAACAGACTGGCAACATTACAGAAGCACAGTCAGACCTATCCTCTATACGAGTAAAAGTACTCTATGCTTTAATCAATGCATTTTATGCCCAATCTGTGACTTCTGAAGAACTAAACTAAAAATTCTAGGTGCAGAATATATTAATGGATTATACCTGAGGCTAGTTCTTGTTTTTAAAAGATTTGCACCATTAGCTTTGCTGCAGCAGGTGCTATATTTTTTGTATTTAATAATTCATTGCTTTGGAGTTTGCTTGAGGATATCTGTGGTGAATGATAACACTTTCATTAATCCTTTCAGACCATATGGTCTTCTTCCACATATTCCTTCTGTGTGTGGAGGAGTGTTGGATGACTACATTTCTTTTTTTCCTCCCCAAGGAGATTGGGAAGCACCTAACTTTGGTGTACTATAGGGCAAGAGTTAACCAGATTCAGTTAAGACTTTCAAAAAGCCACCTTCAAATTCTTATGAAATTTAGTTTCTCGTATTTAAATCCAAAGCTCTGTGGTTGTTTTTGTTTGTTTGTTTGTTTTCCTTATCTTCTGAAACATTTGCTGATTTTTTTCTTTTGTTGTTGTTGTTGTTGTTGTTTTGGTTTGGTTTGGTTCGGTTTGGTTTGGTTTTTTTTGGATGCAGGATGTGAAGGGCGATGCAATCTAACTGAAAGGATTAGGAGGCTGCCTGATCAGCCTCTACAAAATAATGAACAGAGCAGAAAAGTCTAGAAGTACACTAACAGAAAAGTCAAAAAAAACTGCATTGTCAGTATCAGTTTGAATGATCAGAGAGAAGGATATGCTAGTAAGCACATAATACAGAACATAATCTATGGGACAGTGGTTCTAGTAGAGTATATAGTACTCTTTATTCTAAGAGTTTTTTGGGGATGATTTGTGAGCAGCTGTTAAATCTTTTACTTGTTTCTTTTGTTGATACTGTTGTTGTTTCAAAGAGCTTTTATGTAAAGCTAGAAAAGTGCTCCTCCTTGTCCCATGAAAATGAGTTCAGATTTGACTGAAAGAGGAAATTTAATCATTTATAATATGATTTTCTTCCCTAGCTTTTTTAAAAATATATGTAATGTAGCTGTTTTTCCAATGTCTGTTCGAGGACCTTGAAAATCTGAGCCAACACCAACACAAAAGCATTGTGCCTTTTGCTAGGAGGGGTGGATACTGATGGGGCAACTGTAGCAAAGACAGAACATGACCAAAGCCAATGCCACTATTCTACCTCATTCGTTTGCTCTCCAAACTCCTATTTGTTCTTGCAATGCCATTCAGTCACTGACTTCATTGCTTTTCTTCTCTGACTGTGTCAGTTGGAATGAGAGCTTCTTAAATTCCAATTAATGCTCTGAGGTAGTAGATTAAGACAAACTAGACTCTTTTTTTTTGTCGTCCAGAAATAGGAATCTGCAGCTTGTCTTTGCCAATATAAGGTTTCCCTGGAAATGCCTTGATTAAAATAGTTCTCTAACCAAATCTGAAACTTTCTGCACTAGTGTTAGAGGGTTTTGGACTCTGATGTACAGTAGATGGCTGTGAAGGCAGCAGCTTCCTTCTCTTTTTTACTTTCAAAGAAAAAAATAATCTAAGGAGCTAAGTGTAAATAGCTCTATTATATGTCAAGATTCATGAACCAAAAATCCCAGAATTTGTTGCAAATAATTCCTTATATATTCCCTTCTTTGCGTATTTTCAAAAATTCTTTTAAAATTATGTGGTCTTGCAGCCCAGAAAGCCAAATAGATGATCTTTAAGATGATCTCATCTCACAATTGATAAAGAAAAGCAGGCATCTCATTAACATGAGAAGAATTCACCCATTGGACATGGAGCCAGTCCAGATGTTAAGTGTTAAAATGATGTCAAAGTTTTAGGTACTCAAAGTTAGGTGGGAAGTATCCTCCTATGTGAATGTCCATTTAGTCCGTTCAGGAACTTCTGTTTGTATGTCAGGAATGTGAATCCTGAAAGCTTAATTTCAAATAATGTACTTAATTTCTAAACAGCTTAAAAATCCTATTATAGATCAGCAGATCTTTTGTTCAGGATATTTAAATGGACAGTTATGAGCTATACATCTATACATCTAAAATATATATTATAAATACACCATTCTTATCAGAGTGATTTCAATAGGTGAGGATTCATTGTGTTCCAAAGAAACAGATCTGCCAAACAAGTTGTACAGATAGCTTAAATTGCTAACTCTGTTAACAGTAGAGTGATTAGCTGAAAATGTTCATTGTAATAAAGAAAGGCTGAAGGTATTTTATTTGACCCTCTTCACACATATATTTTGTACAAAATTATATAAAGAAAACAGTGGCAATTACTCCATGAAATGTGTGGGTTAAAATAACATCAAATAATTACTATTTGCCAAATATTTTACCTTAAAGCTTCAAGATCCTTCTGTCACTACATCATACATGCAGACATAATGTGCTTTAAGAATTAAAGCACAAGAGGAATTAAAGCATATGTGGAACACAGGAGGTTCTGTCTAAACACCAGGAAGCACTTTACTGTGTAGGTGTAGGTGATGGAACATGGCCAGAGAGGTTATAGACTTTCCCTTCCTGGAGATCTTCAGAAGTTGCCTGGACATGGTCCTGGGCAACCTGTTCTAGCTGTTCCTGCATGAGCAGGGGGTCTGGACCAGACATCTTCCAGAGATCCCTTCCAACCTTAACCATTCTTTGATTCTGTGAATTCTTAAGGGAATGAAGCTTGTTCTCATACTGCTGAAGTAAGCTAAGCTGTGTTTCTGGCTAGAATCTTAGATTTTTACAATATAGTAGGCTGAGGAAATTGGCTTTATTGAACAACATCCATTATTTCTGTAATAAAGTTCAGTCAGGTCATTTCTGACCTCCCTTATCATTCCTAAATTAGTTATGCTTACCAGATCACAACTTTCTCTGAGTATTAAATCAAAAACTAGAGAGCCAAAGCAAGTCTTCTGACTGTGAACCAAAACTATCAATCCATTACTGGAAAAAATCTTAAAGACCTTCCTACAGGAAACAAATGATGGCTAACGCTCAATAAGGTTTTTTTTTTTTTTTTTTTTCTTCAATTCCAGACTAGCTCAGTAGGAAGGTAAGATCCATGAAATGAAGAAGAATTATATCATGTTATAATGTCTGTCCTATTTATGAGTATACCCAAATGCTGGAAACTGGTGAGCCAACTGATTCTGATTCAGGCACCTCTAAAATCATATACTGTCAGAAGGACTGAAAACTAAACATCCCACAGGTTATGTATTATAGATTACATATTACCTAGGTCAGCCTATAACAAATGAAGGAAGCAAGAACAGCAGTGGAAAGAATTAATTCTGAATTTGTCCAGTGAGAACTCCCATCTTCATAACAATGCCAAGCAATTTATTAGGAAGAGAAAAATTTCACCAGGAAACAATAAACTGGGATTTTTCCACTACCAGATACTTTTTGTAACATATAAGTATATTATCTCTACTAATTTTGCTTGTTTTGGTGGGCCTTTTAGAATACTGTTTTGTTGTGAAAACTTGAGGCTGGACTCCAATTAATAGCCAGAAACTACAGGAGAAAATAAGGTAACTAATAGTCGGTGTTAATATTTTAAGCATTTTTTGATAAGAAAGATAAGAAAGCTAGCACACATGGAAATCACATGAATAAAGCCATAAAACCTATCACAGTGAACCACATCACGCAGTAATTAACTCTGAAGGGAGTTCTATATTCCAAGCTTGAAACAGGCTAAATGATGGTCATTAAGGTCCATTTTTCACAGTTAGAGAATGCAAAGCCTGGCTCCTCAGCTGGTGCAAGTCAGCTCCAATCACCTCAGCTGGGAGAGATGCTCCCAGCTCTATCTGCTGCTTTCCAGCACAGCCAAGGATAACACACTTCATAGTCAGTCTAGCTGATGTGCACAACCTGACAGTGTGTTCACTTTTGAAGAAATAAGGTGATAAATTTTGGAAAGCAAGTATTCTAATTGACGTGTAGCATGAGTGCATGCCCAATGGAAACACAAGCTGAATAACAAAATAACTATATATGTTTCAATGCAAATAAATAATGAATGATATATTATTCTTGATTTTTACCTTTTTTTTTTTTTTTTTTTCCTGTATGTATTCATATTTAAATGCTTTACACGTTAACATTGTAGAATAGATACTGGATGAGATTAACACGAAACTTGCAAATTATACTCATGGTGCATATTTTCAATCATTAATGTATTGTTTCATTGTTGTTAATGATAGAAGACTGGAATCTGTCTGACTTCAACAAATAGATTTAAATGTCTTTGGAACCTAAAGAATTTGTATTTATAGAGATGATTTATTTTTATTTTTTATTTTTTTTTTAAGGAAACACAATTGGTAATGTCTTCAGTAACTTGGGGAATAAAGTCACTGCAAGCTTCCTTTATGACAAGTGCATGAGTCAAGTGCACATTCTGTGCTGCTTATAATATTAACAATAAGCAGTTCAGGGGCTTCAAGTTGTAACATGTCATGTGAAAGAAATAAGTAGTTTAAAGAGTTAGTGACATCTGCATTCACAATCAAGAAAGCTGTCATACAGACTCAGTCCAAACTGTGCTTTGGAGGACTCGGGAGACATAAATTACTGAAGTATTTCATACCTAGCTTTAAGAGAAAACAGGAAATGTGGCTGTGTTTGTATCAAAATCAAGTATTTTTAGACCATTAATAATTTTCATGCCTCAATAATATTAAAAAAAAAAAAGGAAAGATTAAAAAAAAAAAGATGCAAGTCTTACTTTAATTTTTTGATGTTCATAAAAAAACCTAACAAGTTCACATATAGCTGTTTTCAAAGTATTTTGTTACAAGTTGTGAGAATTGACACTGAATTAATCAAAATAGATATTTAACATCATATTAGAGTCCTTTTTTTTAAAGGCAAAACTGACAAATGAAATTCATAATTCCGCATTACTTATTAATAAAGAAAGTAAAAGAATTATTCTCTGGCAGAAAGTCATGAATCTTATCTCAGTGAGTGGAATATGTGTTACAAGTATAATTTAATTTAAATGCATGTGTTATGGTTTTCAGAATGTTTTTATTTTTGATTATAAAAGTACCTATAAAGTTTATTTTTGATGATGAATGTACCTATAAAGTATATTTTTGTCTTCTTTAACCTTTTAAAAAATCTGTTTGGTTTTGATTTTTTTTTTCATTGTTCAGAGCATAAAACCTCAATATTGAACAGATGCTACACTATCTCTTTAGAGGACTAATTTATTCAAGCAGTATCTTCAAGCAGTTTAATGTGTCAATTTTATGTGAATATATGCAAACACAGTGGTATAAATTGAGAAATAAGCTTTGAATTAGTATGTTATGCATTATTTGAATAACTGATTTAAGCTTACCTACAATGGAGATCTTATTTTCAAGTATATCGTAAAAATGCATACCTGCCTTCCTGCCTCCAAAAGGCAGGAAGAAATGTGTCTAGCAACTCAATAAGTCTCCACTAGTTCTAATAGACATCTGTCTAAAGTTTCTCAGCCTCCAAGAAAAAGAGAGAGAAACATTATTCATGCAGTTCTAGATTTCTGCATTTAAGTAAGCACCTGTGGGCTTAAATTCAGAGAAGCACAATTCAGTAGGAGTTGTTGGAAGACTTAGCTGTGAGCTTTCTTTCCTATTCTGCTGTCACACCATGAATACATACTGCAAAAATACTTTTTTGCTAGCACTTCCTTATTCAGTCTGATTGCAGTTCCAGGAGCATGGATTGCTCTGAAATGAAATGGTGGCAAAAGGCGAACTTCCAGAGAGATTGAAGATGGTACTTAGAAAAACAAAGTTCTTTTGGAGTATGCATACAGTATCTGCTTCCTTGCAAAACTGAATAAAATAAAAAGGCTTAAGCCTCTATGGAGACTCTAAAGTCAGTTGTTTTTTTTTTCTCTCTCTACAGCAGGTAAACAGAAACCCCATTCTCTAAAAATTTGATGAAAATCTGAAACAGATTTTTTTACTTGCAGTAGTTAAAAACAGGTTTAATTGAAAGTAATCTAAATATAATATCCAAAGAGAAAAATGTTGACACTAGAGTCACAATTAAGTTTTTATTAACCCTAAAATCAGAAGCAGCATTAAGAATTTATATTGGTACTATTGATTTGTGTCAATTTTAGTTGCAGTTGGCATGTCAACAGTATTTTCCCTCCCTGACTCTAATAGGGGTCTATTAAGCATATACCAGATAACAACAACACTATTATGGTAACTGCACAGGAACATAAATACAGAGACAGAAGAGAGTGCATCCTGAAGTTTACAGACAGAAATTATACCTCCATGGTCATCCATGGTTTATCAACAAAATACTTTACAGACTCTCCTGATCTCTTTGCAGTTAGTAGTTCCATCTCCATCATCCAAATTCTGACTAAACTTAATTTCTCCCAACCAAATTCATAACACCACTAGGAAGTACTGGCATACACGGAACAGCAGATTTGTAACTTCAACTCTTCTGGTTTCTTTCCAGAATGCTTTAGACTCTTCTTCCCCACTATATACCTCTATAGCACCTAGTACAAAAACAACATAAACAACCTCCTCTTAAACTGCAAAGACAGGCAAATCTCCCTGACTTTCATTCATCCCACTCACATGACACTCTCCCACCACCTTCATCAGCTGCTTGCACTAATATGTTAGATAGGAATGTGAAGCAGAAGGTGGGCAGGGCAAAGATTTGCAGGAAAATAATCCCTTCAGCTGCCTCTGCAATCCAACAGAGCTTTTTTTTTTTTTTTTTTTTTTTAGTGAGAGCTGTAGATGCTTGAAAATGTATTCTGTTCTCTGCCATCAGTTGGACACTGTACCGTCAAAGCTTTTGTTATGGTGGTGACAATTTCTGAGCTGTCTGTGTTGACACAACCCTCATGCTGTCCTTGGCTAGGTGAGTCTGGCTCTCAGCTCTGATGAAAGGAAATGAAGTTCCAAATCATTTCACATTCAATGAATGACAAAAAAGCTGCAGCCTGTTTAAAATTAGTGACAGTCTTAGTAAATCAGAAATTATTTTAGTGTCAAGGTCTGTGTAAATTATAAAATTTTGTATGTGTACTTAGTGCTTAAGGAGATAATCTACAGTTATGATAACCTCTAAGAAATATTATCTAAATGTTGTCACTTTCTCAACAGTACTGTGTGTTTTTTTTTTTTCCTTTACGGATGCATGTGCATGATAACTAGACTTTTTTTTAACATGAACATACCAGTTCTGCTGAAATTTTTGTGGAGAATGTTTTCTCCTAAGCCAGCTGGTTAGTGGGTGTGAGTCATGGGCAGCAAGCAAAAAGAAATACTAGGGAGTGATGATGATGCTCTGTTGAAATGTAAGTGAAAGAAGTTCAAGTTTTTCTTCTCAGACGCAGGTGACTTTAACCCCCAAACCACTGTGATACGGATATCTGTCGTTTTGGACCTATATGTTTTGTGTAAGTAAACATTCACTAACATAGAGACAGGATAAAGTATCTTCTATGATTCAAATTAATGCTTTTGCTGTCAGACTGTAGTCAGTACCAAGGCCCTGACTGTAGTTAGTAAAAACTGTATGTATGGCCTATTTTATCTCAGGATGGAATTATGGAAATTATCTATCTATCTATCTATCTATCTATCTATCTATCTATCTATCTATACCAGATTTGCAACCTCTCTCCATCTGTCCCATTTAAGAATGTGCCTTTAGGCAACATGCTGATACTAAAAGACTTCAATGACTGATATTCCAGTATGAATACTGCAATATTCCAGTACTGCATATGAACTTATTTGTAGCATTTGGCTGATAGTATGGAGAATCCTAAAATGCTACTGGGGGGGGTGGGGTGGGGTGGGAATTAAAAGTAAAAATATGTCAGAAGCTTTAATTAACACTTACTGCACATGATCTGCCAACCTGCTGTGCATAGGCAGTAAGTAAAAAAAGGCAGAGAACTGAAGGAATAGTCCATGTTCATTTATTTATCTAAGCTGAGACAAAGGAAGAGTTGCTGGCACTGGGATTTAACAGAATACCATCTTAATTGTTTAGCAGGATGAGAAAGGTGAGTGGTTAACTATTGCCAGTGAGAATTCTGTCTATTCCCTTAGGAATCTGGCTGTTTTTTCTTGTCTGTATTTTTTTTTATTTTTTTATTTTTAATATAATTTATATATCTGTATAAGGTTAGCAGGTTGCAGTTAGCAAACTGTTGAATTCAATTTATTTTTGTTTTCATGATAAAACTTTAACCTTGGAGAATTTTTTTCCCTCCCTCACCCCCACCCCCCACACCTTTTCTATTTAGCTGGGTTGGGAGTATATTCAGGTGCTAGAGAGAAAGTTTGTTTCATTTTTTCCTGCTGTAGTTCTATTGATAAGTTAAAATTCACTAGCCAAATTATTCTCTGTTTTGAGATTTTAATTATGTTTGCTGTGCAATCTGCCTCCTCACCTTGATAGGCCTAGATATTTACAGAGTCTATAGCTTAGTACTCAGCCAAAATACTTTTTGAAATCAATCAGTTTTGCTTGAATGAGTAATACTAAGAAAAGATGTTTGAGATTTAAATGTAGTCAGCACATTCTAAATACTGGAGTTATTACACTGTTTTATAAACAGGCATATTTCCTATGCTTTTAAATAAATGTTTCAAATGTAACTAGAGGGGTATTCTTACACTGTGATCACTGTTATTTCACATCACACCTTCATGGACCAGGGTTATTGTGTACAAATTAGTAGTCTTTCATCTAGAAGTTGAAGTGGTGCGATCTTCAGCAGGTCAACATGTTCTTCCAGTACAGAATATTTTTTTCAAAATAACACCACTGTGCAAGCTTGCCTTCTGATGGAAAGCCATCAAATAGCCAAATTAGCCAATTAGTCAAATAGCCAATATTCTTGAGCACAATTGTTAAGCCAATTTAGGCAGTTGCTTCCTATGTTTTTGTTTGTTGTATATTTATTGTTTGTTTGTTCATTTTTTGTTTGTTTTATTTTTAAAGGTTGAATCTTTTCATCTATCTTAAGGTTCAACATTTGGAAGTGGAATCTTTTTTTTTTATTTGTTTCTCATCTGACAGGTGTTCATTCAATGGACAAGTGGGTGGGTCAGGGTGTGGGGGAGATTAAGTTGCCTAAACACATCGTCTAGTGTGGTTTTGAGTTTCAGCTATAAACTGAAAATACTTTAGGTTTTCTAAAATCACAGAATAAGTGTGTTAGGGCAGGTAAATCTCTCACACAGTGTCTCAGACATGGACTTTTTGGTTTCTTAGCCAGTAGAGTACATAATTCAGTAGTCTAGGTGGTCACAAGTTTAAAATTTCAAGTAATGTTTCATGGCCACACTCTCACCACACAGCAGTAGGGAGGTAATGTTAGCTGTATAGGTCCTAGTGAAGGCTTATGTTTACTTGCACAGTATTTCGTACTGAATTTCCAGCACCCGTTGGAAACGTAATCTCATTATACATATTGCATTTTCTGTATTTGTATTTTGTTTCAAAACACGGTGTTCTAGTGAATTTGTGTGAAGAGCCTGGCTTTTCAAATCTATATCAAATCAACAGTTTAAAATAGTATGTTCTGGATCATTTAGCAGAATATTCATCAGCTTCCTAACACTTTTGTGAATCTAAGAGGCACTATCATCTCTAAAGCTGATTTTCAGTGGATACACTTTATGAAGTAAAACTTCATAAAGTAAACTTCATACATACTGATTGCATGCCATCCTTTTTAGTGTTGTCAGTTTTTCCTGAGCCTGGTTTTAGAAGACAGCTGAAAAGGTAATATTCTGCCAGATAATGTAGTATCCACTTGGATTTCATGAGCTGGCTGATGCAGCCTCTTCTTGATTTCTGATACAGTTCTCATATTAATGTTAATGATAGAGCAGTATGTCAAAATTTTGTGTCGTCTTTCAGACTATGCCCATGAATTTCTAACATTTTAGAGAAACTTGTTTGAAAAAAGTGATTTCACTGATTAGACTGTTGTTTGATTAATATTATGCCATTATAATATAAAAATTTATAGACAAACTTAGAGGCTTAGCATTTTATGAGACATATAGACATATTCAGAAAATACTTTTTATGATATGTCTTATTGTATCATGAAAATGTTTCTGAGGCATGCGAGCTGGAAGATATATACAAGTGTTTTTTTTTTTGTTTGTTTGTTTTGTTTTAAGAACAGGAATGTCTGTGAAAGCTAGAAACCAATGAATTGCAGTTCAGCACAGCTACAATTTGATCCATGTTAAAATAAAAATGAGAGAGAGAAACATGCTGAATACAGAGAGTAAATGTAGTTCTGAGAAACAGCATTAGTGGTAGGGAAAAAGGACATAGGTGCACTGTTTCTTGAATTAATTTTAGGTCCTATTCTAACTGCTGGCATCCAGAAGAGAGAAAAATGCTCAGCTGAATTGTTCCATTGTTGTTTAAGGCCCCTGTGTTTCTTGAGGACCTTAAATGTCAGCTCGCTTTGATGCCAGCAAGGTAATAAGGAACATATTTTACTGTTTTAATTTCCTGATTTAGTAACATTATTTCTGGTTTTGAAATCAAGGATGCCAAATTTTGCATCTCTAGATTAAACTTGCATGTTTTTAACTTTAAATTTCTGCATTGTTTAAGAGTGAAGTCGTGTATACCGAGAAATATGAGACACTGTCTGCAGAAACAAAGGATGTACATGCAATGATGCACTCAGACAAACTCTCAGAAAGCTGAGATGAATCTAGGAATATCAAGATTTGTAAGTATGTTTCCTGTTTTGCTGCAGTGTTTAAGGACAAAATGACAGTTTACAAGGCAATGTTTCCCCAGAAAAATATTGCCTTTTCTGGGGGGAAAAAAAGTGCCTCACAGCTCTTGCTGCTCCCTGGTAAATTGAACGCAGCCAGGTGCAGGCTGAAGCACTTGCAGTGGTCCTGATGACTGCTGAATCTGATCTTTTGCTGGGATTTATGAAAAGTCTCTCCCAGCTGTAATTTCTTGACTTGGACTGAACAATGTTTGAAACCAGAAGTCAGTCAGAAATAGAATTTTGATGTCTTTTGTTTTTCATTTGCTTACATTTTGATCCTAAATTGAATGTCAATCAGAGTTCAAATTCTGATGTTATAAAACCAACCTTAGCAGTTTCTGAGGAAGGGAAAAGAAAGGAAAGGGATACACATGACTGATTAGTTGTTAGAAATCACTAACTTGATCCAGGCTTTTGTTTTTCATTACTACTGCTCTTCTGCTGCATGTCATCCTTTCAACAATTTTTCTTCTTATGAAATGCACAGAAACAGTGGCTGTATCAGAGTAAAACAGTTAAACCAAAGCCACAGATGACATCTGGTCCAGACGCTTTCCAGTTCTTTGTTTTTCAAGGTTGTCTTAGTCATTTTTGTTATTTGTGTTTATATTTTCCTGTTATTGAATCTCCAGTTGAATTCAATTGAAGTTGTGCAGTTCAGCTGACTTATCCCACATGTTCCTCCAGATCTTGATAATGTATTCTGGGTCTGTGAGCTGGGGTTTTCCATGACTGATCTTCTAGAGATCTCTTGAAATAATCTTCTTGGCTAGCCCTGCAGTGTTATTTTAATTCTTTTAGTCTGCCTTTATTTTAACTGAGACAATGATACAGTGTTTTAGTTCTTCTATGAATGTTTTGCCGTCTGAGTCCCCTATTCATTTTGAACATTTCCTCATTTTTTCTGATTTTATCACTTTTGCAAATAGCTTAAGGTTGATTTAACATCCTCCCCCCCCCCCCCCCCCCCCCCCCCTTTTTTTTTTCCACTCAAAGCATGATTTTCTATGATTTTTTTCTTCTTTTGTGGAGGAAGCTGGAGTTTCTTAAGGGCTGAGTGAAGCTGATGAATTCAACATCATTTCACAGACTTCTTCAGCAGTTTCAGCAGTTCCTCTGACTCATCCTGTCAGACGTTGACCTTGACTGAATTTTGGGATTCCTGGGCTTTGCCATTCGTGCAGTACTTGTTTCTGGCTTCTCAGAGGGTTGGTCAGACCATGATCATCCCAGGCACTATCCTCAGCAATTAGCCATACTGCCCACCTGTCTGGTCTTATCTGGGGGCAGTGCCCACTTTCTAGTCTCAATATGTCTCACCCATCTTAAAAGAGAATGCTAGAGCCTATGTGGGTGAAACAAAACTGAGGTAGAGAATGGCCAGCTGCCACTTTCTTACTTCTGGTTATCTTCCTTACTGTTTTAAAAAGCCAGTGTGTCCCCCTCCACATCAAGCAGTAGGTGGGAGATCTAAGTCTGGGCCAGCAGACTCACTAATGCACTCTGGTACTGGAGTGAGGGAGCCTGCAGCACCCAGAAGTGCTCAGGAAACATTTCTGGAGGAGCAGCCCTGTCTCTTGCGCTCCTGAGAGGGCTTGTTTTCTATTTCTGTCTCAAAGCCATGATTTTGGTGCTCTAGTCCTCCTGCTGTATCAAGCAGCAGCTCATCCACCTGTGCTACAACTGTCTATGCTTATTAGTATTTGTAATTTATTTATTTATTTATTTATTGTAGTATGTTAGCAACAAAGAGCACAGTGAGATCAAGGAACTGTTTTCTGGCAGATGACATACAAATCATAATTAAGCAGCAAAAATACACCAATAGGAAGTTTGTGATGAATATATATAGACATACAGCAAAGATAGAGAGCTACAGTAGTCAGCTTCATCAGGAGGTCTCTGCCTACCAGCAAGCTAATCATGGCTACAGTTTTTTTTGGTTGGTTGTTTGGTGTTTTTTTTTTTTTTTTTTTCCCTTGCCGATCATATGTCAAACATGTTGGGCTTCTTAAAACGATTTGACTCTCTCTATCCAAACTGGGTCTCACAATCTGCAGTAAGGTGGCACTACGTATGGCTCTGTAACAGCCCTAAGCTGCATTTGTCTCTGACATTTTGTAAGTTAGTGTTTTCTTGGGAAACAACGCTTGTCTTCACTGTAACTCTGCATAGTACACAAAAACATGTACATATGAATATCTTCATATATATATATATATATGAGCAGCTTCATAGCAACAAAAAAATGAGCTAGAACTTGTTAATTTACAAGAAAAAAAAAATCTCAAGAATGTAGTTTCCTCCACAATGCTTTGTTTGTTTGTTTGTTTGTTTTTCTGGTAAGCTTCTCACTCAACTAAATCCTGTATATGGTGCAAAGCAGAGACAAACATGATCCTGTGAGCATGCATAGAGCTGCATTCAAGAAGCAAGGCACTTTCCTTATTAACTTCGAATTGCTATTATTAAAGTCACAGGCTTTCAGAAAAAGGTAGGTTTTTTTTTTGTTGTTTTGTTCTTTTAATGTTAAGTAGATCAAAGGTAAAATAACATTAAAATGCACAGTGGCTTAGTTCGGTTCTACCATAGTCTTTTATAACCAAATTAAATGAAAAAAATGTGAATTAAATACTGAATTAACTACTCAGGTACAATTTATGTGTCATTAACCTCAGATTAAATTCTATTACCAAGAAAATAAAGCTTTCAGGGGAGTCAGTACATTTTTAAGGGGGAAATGGAGGGCAAATAATATTTCCATAATTAAAGTTTTAAATCAAGTTAGAGACACTGGTCCAAATAAAATTACCTACACATTGCAATATGAATCAAAAGTTGTAGAAAACACCATTCAATTTAGTTACTAATTGTAAGTGATTATTTCTTGAGTGATGGTGTTAAATTCTGAAGTTATATTAGAGGTAGCATATTTTAGACATAATGTTATGGCTGGCTGACAATTTTCCCTTACTACATGTGACAGCACTACTGCTTTACAGCTTGCACTGCTGTGCAAGGTTTTGAACTTCTGTCTGCTAATTCAAAAAGGAGATTTTAATTCTAAAAGGAGTTAGTAGCAAGGCATTTTCTGTGAATGATCGCTCTCACACAGAAAGTCATTCTCTACTCCCTCTCATGATTCACTGAAGGCAGACTCGTTAACCTTTCTTAGAGTTTATTACAGAACTGCTCTTATTTCTCTGGCTTACGATGAAAGGGTTAGAAAGGAATGTCTGTTAGCTGTATACAAGACATTCTTATTTATCATTACTAATACTACATTTATCTGTATTGAATGGATTTTAATCTACATTCTTGCATCTTTTAGTAGACTAGAGAAGCAACTGGAATAGCACCATTAAAGGAATTTGTATAAAATAAAAACAACATATCCAAAAAAGAAAAAAAAAAAAAGAAAAATATTTGTTTATGCCAGTAACGTAAAAGTCTTCTTGTAACTATTCCATTTGCAAATTAGTAAACAAAGATAAAATTACATTTTCAAAGAGAATTCTAAGTACCTCCTCAGCAGGATGAATACATGGATTTATATTTCCACTGCTTTGAAAGATTTGTCATGTTAAATATATGTATATATGCATACCTGTGCACATCTACACAATCTTAAAAATACAAATAATTATAGAACACCCTTATATTTTCAACTCCTGGAAATGCCTCTTGTGATATTTGTCTACAAAACTTTAGTCCTGGGATAAGGTCAATGCACCAGAAAAATTGGTTTCTAGTTTAAAATACAAAGTAACTATTGATAATTATAGCACTAAAATAAATAAATAAATACATACATGCAAAGGGGGGAAAAAAGTATACCCTGTTTTTTGACACAATCTCTTGAACAGTACTAGAACACTGTCTTATAACAAAAAAATACCGTAAATATTTCTCTTTCAATATATGTGAAAACAATTTACTAGCAATATTCAATATATACTGTATAATACTATGTTTTCATACAAACTGTAATATACTGACAATAGGAGCCTCACAAGAATTCTTCCATTTTTCTAATAGTTTTACTTCTTTTTTTTACTGTCATGAACTAATTCAAAGCATTTAAGGTCTTAAATTAAAGCTGAGCAAGAATTGTTGATGCATAGGAAATTTGTAACCCCTTTCCAGAATTACAAAATAAAATCTTTTGTGGGGTAGAGGAAAAGCATATTCATAAACTTTGGTCAAGCTGAGGTCTAATATAACATAAATAATGAAAATATAAATACTGAAGCACCCCAGATGCTTTTATTAAGCAAAATATTTTTGTCTTTTTGAAATGGCATTTTTATTAGTAAATTAATTTATTCTGCCCAGCTCAAATTTTCCTGTATCATATTACATTATTACACATTGAGCAAAACAGAGTGGAAATATGCAATTGTTTCAATGTTGGACATTCTTTTTCCAGAAAAATAAACTTTTTGACATATCCAAAGGGAAAAATGTTATTTCAGAGGAGTTCGATGTCTGTATATTATTCATAAATTTGAACTTATTTTCCCTTTTGCAGATGAATAAATGTTAAGTAGCTTGCCAGAATTTTCCAAGCATTTTTGTTGAATATGCATTCACAGACCTCTTCAAGTTTTATATTGGTGAAGGCATGAAAAGCAAAAGTTTTATATTTAATCTCACTTATTTTTTTTTTCAGAATTATCCATATTAGTATGTTATGTTTTCTGTATTTAAAGCCCTACAAGGATTAGGACTTTCTTCTGTGACTTTCTGCATGTGAAAATTTATGAACTTTTTTTAATATATTCTCCTGGGGCGGAAAGGGTTAACTACCTTTAAAAAAAAAAAAAAAGTGGAATTCTAAATAGGAAGCTTTGGCATTATCCTTGAAATTGTGACTTAAAAATTAGACAATAATTTGGCTTCAGCATTAAACATTCAAATTATTGTATTGATTGCCTTGATCAAATTATCTAATTAGAATTTATATCCAAGTAGATAGCAATCTTCTTAAAATTTATAAAGATAGATTATTTTTATAATTAATCTGATGTTTAAATTTTAATTCTATATTGAGTCTACCTTGATTAATTTGATTTTGATGTGATGTTGATCAAACAGTCCTAGTGAAGCTTAGCATTGGGGAGATTTTTTTTTAATTTTTTTTCAGGAAAGAAAAAGTAAAGAACAGAAAAGTGTGGGGAAAAGACAATTTTACAATGAGCAGCATGGGTCCATAACTGTGCAGGAACTGGGAGGATACCAGGTGGCCAACTTAAAAAGCTAATCTGTTTCCCTTAATTAGTCTTTGGTTCTCGCACATCCACCTCCTGTAATGCAACAGGGTTTAGCTGAATCAGTACAGATACATTGAAGCAGAATTAGCTTCTGTCACTTGCTCCTCTTAAGACACGTTAACAATTCACTACTTGTTTACCAGTCTGTGTTATGCTACTGTGGCATCCTGATGGCAGCTGTTGATCCTCCCTAATCTGTATTTTAAATCATTCTCATTCTTAAGTTTGCCATTAAAAAATAGCCCTCCCACAGGAGCATATTGTTGATGGTGTGTGTATGTGTTGTTTTTTGTTTTCTGATTATTTTTTTAACCTGACTTGAAGAGAATGAGAGAAAGCTAAAAAAAAAAGTAAAAAAATTAAAAAAAATACTGCTCACTAAAGCATAATGGATGTCCTTTATACTATTGACAGGTTAGTCATCTCTTCCCATAGGTATATATTCCATATCCAACTAAATCCAAG
Source organism: Cygnus olor (assembly GCF_009769625.2). Lineage (NCBI taxonomy): Eukaryota > Metazoa > Chordata > Aves > Anseriformes > Anatidae > Cygnus > Cygnus olor. The sequence continues at coordinate 41,787,879 of NC_049171.1, forward strand.
AACTTATTTGTAATTCAAGCAGATTGGTATTCTTGGTATACTATTGTCCAGACCTGACTTTAGCACTAGATTTCCTTTATAAACTGTTGCTCTTAAATCTTGAAGGCATCTACCCTGAACTGTTTTGACCTTTGCAACATTTTAAAGCTTTAGATTTAATACTGGTTACAGACCACCTGAGGAAGTTGAGACTTCAGGAAGCTTAATCAGCCCCTTGATAGTCCTGCAACAGGAGCAAATTCCTGAGTGCCTCTCTGGCATTTCCCCAATCCTCAATAGCATTTAGACCTGTCATGAACTCTTAATCCATTTTTAACTCCTTGAGTGTTGAACTATGAAGTGGATTTTTTTATAAGGTGCATAAACTTAACCTTTTGGCAGCCCACTCTTTAACTGCATATGGAAGATTTTACTAACTCTAAGATTTCATTTAAACAGATGTCTTCCTTGACATCTGACATGACTGCCAGGATTTTGTACATTTAATTGCTCAAATGCTCAGCAGAGATGAACAGGAATGAACCCTCAGACTCCAGTAGAACAGTATGAATTTAGACCAGCTTGCAAAGCTGGAATTATATACGCATTTTGAGATGTTTCACTTTATCTTCTTCATATGGTGGTTTTTGGACAAGCCCATTCTATGCATTCTTACCAAACTCATATACATTGTTTTTTTCAGTACAATCCGAATAAATAATTAAATTGAAACATTTTCTCCTTCAATCAGCACCAGACTTTACAATCTCAGATGACCTCAGAAAGTTATTCTGTCCTTTGCTTTACACATACCACATCCACACCCCCATGTTCCCTCATCTGATACAGGGCAGCCAAAGGATTTCAAGTGAGATGATACCCTGGGATATTCTCCAACTTTGACTGACTCTCAGTGGAAATTTTTCAAGGGCGCTCTTATGTCCTCAGCTCCCAAAGGAAATTTAAAAGACTTTGCTATAAAACTTCCTCTTGAGCCTTTGAAACTCCTTTTTTAAAATAATGTTTTAGAAAATAAGAAATTAATATTGTTAAGCTTTCACCTCAATCAATAAGATCTGCATAGTCTTCAGATGAAAGTTTAATGAAGAAAAAGACAGGATTTTTTTAAATTTTTTTTTTTTTTTTTTTACTTTATCAAATAAAGAAGATGAGAATTCATTAAACTTATTTTTGACACTTGAAAACTTTGGTTTCATCAGGTGAGTTCTGATCAAGTCTCTAATCATAGTATCAAAAACATTGCTTAATATGTTATGTTGTAGGGAAATTTCAAACTGTGTCGATATACTCAACAATTTTGAATGCTCTTGAATGTTGTTTTGAATTTCACTCAACATTCTCACTTTCTGAATTTTCTTATATAGATTTTCTTAAGTCTGTCAAATACTTAGTACCCCAAGCTTTCTTTCCAATTCTTTTCCCTTCACTGTACTGCTAGTAAGTTTTGCTAGAGAAGTTGTAATCTGGTTGTTGATATGGAGTTTTATGTATATTTTAATGAAGTTTTGAACTCTTTAATAATAACGTTCTACCAGAAATTTGGGATTTATGATAAAGTAACATGAATGATGTTGGAAGGTCTAATTATTGTAATTCCCAAGACTGGAAAATATAACTAGAATGTACCAGTTGTCATCTCACATCACTCATTAGGAGTAATAAGGTATTTTAGGACTGATAAAGGATTTTAAATAAATCTTTTCAATCAAGACGAAAAATTGAACACAGTGGCTATAAAAACCTTTTATTTCAGAAGTAGTGGACTTTATCAAACATAGAGGTATCATCCAGAATGTCCAAAGGAAACTGTTAGAGGACTCTGGGAAACTTCAAAAGTGCAAGTGACAATCATCTCATAATCTTAAGAAAATTAAACATAACAACTTGGACTCCTACAGTAGTTTGCAAAGCCACATGCATTGCATGCTGCATTAAGGCTGAGTACAGTCTTCCACACAGTGCCTATGACAATAAGAATAAATATGGTCCAAGGATTTTTTATGTAATCGAGTGTTTCTTCTACCCCAACATAAACTTGTGTTTCCTTTGTATACTGCAGAAGAGTTGCTTGTTGGTTGTGCAACCTCTGCTTATTAAGTACACAACCATATGTACTGAATCTCCATTGCATTTTGCCAATGCCCTAGTGTGAGAAGGTCTCTTCGAAGTGTTTGCAACACACTAAAACATTCCTGTTTTTTCCCCTTTTTCACATATAATTTTCTCTTGAACTTCTACTTTGATGTGATGTACTCATGATAGTGCTGACCAGGACAGACTCGTCCCTGCTGGCCTTTTGTTATAGTACACAAATGATCATTTTTACTGAAAGTGTCTTAAAACTCTGCACGTGAAGAGCCACATCCTCAAGACCACTTAGTTTTTCTGAAAGAGAGTCTAAAAATTGAGCTCCAACAGGCAGGAGTGCATTTGAGGTGCAAATCTAAAATGACACTGAGGTGACCTGTTGAAGTGGGTTTACATGGCAAGGTTTTGGTAGTGGGGAGCTGCAGGGGTGGCTTCTGTGAGAAGAATCCAGAAGTTGCCCCATGTTAGATAAGGGCCATGCCGCTGGCCAGAGTCAGGCATTTCGGCTGCGGCCTGTGGAGAGGCCCCTGGTGGAGCAGGCTGTCCCCCTGCAGCCCATGGGTCCCACATGGAGCAGATCTCCATACTGCAGCCCGTGCAGGAGCCCCTGGTGGAGCAGGCTTTCCCCCTGCAGCCCATGGGTCCCACATGGAGCAGATCTCCATACTGCAGCCCGTGGAGGAGCCCCTGGTGGAGCAGGTGGATGTGGCCTGGAGGAGGCTGCGGCCCATGGAGAGCCCCCGCAGGAGCAGGCCCTGGGTTGGAGCTGCAGCCCGTGGAGAGGAGCCCACGCAGGAGCTGGGGGTCTGGGGGGAGCTGCTGCCTGTGGAGGACCCGTGCTGGAGCAGTTTGCTCCTGGGGGATGGACCCCGTGGTACGGAGCCATGTGGGAGCAGTTTTTGAAGAGCTGCTGCCTGTGAGACGCCCCCGCATGCTCAGTTCAAGCAGGACGGCATCCCATGAGAGGGACCCCACGTGAAGCAGGGGCAGAGAGTGACCATGAAGGAGCAATGGAGGTGAAGTGTTAGGGACTGACCTCAGCCCCCATTCCCCAATTCCCCTGTGCTGCTCGAGGGAGGAGGTGGAAGAGGGTGGATGGGAGGAAGGTGTTTTTAGTTTCTTTCCTTTGCTTCTCACTTCTCTAGCTTGTTAGTAATAGGCAATAATTTTTACTAGTCTCCCTACACTGAGTCTGTTTTGCCTTTGACGATAATTGTTGAGTAATGTCCCTGCCCTTACCATCCCTGCCCTTATCAACCCTTGAGCCCTTTTCATCGTATTTTCTTCCCCTTTCCCTTTGAGGAGTTGGAGTGAGAGAGCAATTGTGGTGGAGCTCAGTGTCCCACCTAAGTAAAACCACCACACCTGTAACAAGAATACTGAGATTGTTATGAAGTATGAATGGAGATGTGTATGTGTAAATTCTGAAAGAAACATCACAACAAGGGTTAAGAGACTGAACAAAAAACACCATTCACAACAATAAAATTGAAAAATATTTTTTTTACCAAGGCTAGAAGGCCTGCACTCTGTAAGACTGCAGCACAGACAACTTGTTGGCAGAAGGCACTACATTGTGACAACAGGAGGATGAAAACAAAGTTCCAGTGAATCAAACATGCCATTATTTCTCCTATTTGCCCAAATGGAAGACCAGCTGTAACCGTAAAGATGTGTATAGATTCTAAAGAAGGAAAAACAAGCAATGAGTAGCAACCTTGCCTAATATTTATGGATATTAATATTTTTAAAATATCTATTTATCTATCTATCTTTACTTAGATAAGTAAAATTCTGATGCCAAAGAAGCATATAAGTAACTGTTGGCATATAAAAGGTATTATAAGACCAAACTAGTTTGTCATCACTAATCAAAACTACTGCAAAAATGTGGTGAGGAGGCAAAAGCTGGCATAAAAGTGGTCTGGGCCAGATTATCTGAAGCCCTATCTTGTTGCATGTGAAGATTGTGTGAGCATATATCTTTGAAATCTCTTTGAAACACTGCAAAACAAACATCACATTCTCCTTTCATAAACTCTACAGTGAGTCTTGTTACACTCACTTCCTTTATCACAGATGCCCAGAAAGGGAAAGGGGAACTGTTTAAACTGGCCAGGCAGACTGATAAGTAGAGCTTCTCAGATGAAGTCACTGTGTGTTCCTGCCAACATGGTTAAAAGAGTGTCGAACTCTGCCCAAGTCTCTCACCCCTAAATCCTCTAGAATAAAGCATCAGAAATGGCTAACTGTTTACTTAGTTTCATAATAGGACTAGTCACATAAGTAACAGGCACAGAGCACTGATGTCACTCTTACCTAGGGTTGGTCATGTCTAGTTGCTTTTTGTCCAAGGTCAACTCCAGTGAATATGCTGGGGAAATATCTACTAGAGAAGACCTTCTATTTAAAAATAGTCAAACACTCTCCACTTGTATGGTAAACATCTGTTTTAATAATATGTCACTACAAAGACCAGAAAAATGTGTAAATACTACTAAACAAAACTAAAGTGCCTAAGGATTTTAAATACATGAAAGGTTAGACAGAAAATAAGCAACATGTTTTCAGGATCTCAAGAGGCACACAAATTTCCATAAATTCCAGTATCGATTTCCCATAAAATATGAACTACTTGCTAAACTTGTATTGCTTCATTTATTCAATATTTCTGGCAATATTTGCTTATGTTTGAAACCCATTGTCCAATTTCATCAAAGGTTGCAAAGAAGAAGTTGTCTTAATTATATTTCTGCAAGCTTTGTAAAGTAAATAGCTAATTATAAGTTAGTTAATATTTGACTGTCTGGCAGTATAGACTTTGATCCTAAACTCTCTTCAGCCTAAAATTTTCATAGTCCATTCTGAGATTTGAGGAATTGTGTATGACTTGTTTTATAGAACCTTACTTTTTATGTTTAAAATGTAATAAGAATTACAGTAACTTTTCCAGATATTAATTTTCTGATCATTTGTTTCAGTGACACATCTTACTCTTTTGCACTGTCTATCTGAAATGATTCCACTGACTTTTGCTCTTCTGATTTAAGTCACTAAAACCAAAATCTGAATCTGGTCCATGGTCCCAACAGTGACATTTGAAAAGTATATTTTAAACAAGATTCTGTACCATGTAGAATAAATTCCTAGTATCGTCCCTAAATTTTGTATTTGGTTTTGAGGTTTATATGTGTTTAATCACTGAACAGGTTTCAGGAACTCTTTTATTTACTTTATTCATCTTTTATTAAAAAAAAAAAAAAAAAAAAAGGACTAAATATTACATGTAAAATATGGAAATGGAAGTAAAATCTTAGGAGGGAATTAGAAATCCTAACAATTCCACTTTTTAAAAAATGGCAAAAAAAAATAGTGTGCAATTTCAGATAATTACTTGTAATCCTTAGTAATCCTCCACAGACAGCATGAACTGGCAGTCATTAGTATGCTTTGAGCTTTTAATTTTGCATACCCACCAAGATATGTAAAACGTCAGTGTCCTTGCTGACTTTCCAACTAAAACATGGTAAATAAGATAAGATAAAATCAAATCAAATAACTGTTCAACTTCAGTTAAGAACTGGGAGAAAAATGATTACTCAGTAACATGAAGCAATAACTTTTTTTCTTTTCAAAGGTTTAAGCAAAAATAAAATGCATACATCTGTTTGGAGGGATTTTCTTTCCTATTTCAAATCCAATGGATAATTGCGTGGTTTGTGTTCTGACAGTTCTGAAAGAAAGAAATTCAGGCCAATGTAATTGATTCAGCTTGGGATTTAGTATTTTGCATTTCTTGAAAATAATAATAATAATAATAATAAAATAAAATAATAATTTTATTTAAAAAAGATAAAATCAAGAGAAGGTTATTGTCTCAATTCCGTATATTTTAACACAAGCAGGACTAAAAAATAATTAGTATACCTTTCAGAATTCATTTCTTCATGCCGCCTATTACAAACCTGGTGATTCAAACACTCAGCTGGAAAGGGTGGTTAAGGGTGGAAAGGTGGTTTCCAGGTTCTGAATTAATAAGCATTCAGTTTATACAAATTAGAACAGCTTTGCATCCTGGGCTGCTCCATAACTTGCAGACTAAGGCATTTGCTGAGAGGAAAAAGTTCTGATGAGACTTCTGTTGTAAACCAGGCAGAGATAGAACTTGATTGTGGCTTGCCCCTTTCAGTAAATTTCCCTAAGTCCTTAGTAACTTGGTTTGAATCTGTGGAATTACATATGGATCCCAACACAGCTCTCTGCAGACCAGAATCAGAACATGTCATTTGGGAACTGCTGAAGCTATCTTCTCTGATATTTCTGAATGTGTTTTATTTTTGTTCAATTGTAAATATTTGCTACACTCAATCTGAATTTGTGAGTAGTTTCAGCTACTAGGGAAAAGTTTGGTGACTACTTTATTCCTTTAAAAAAAAATAAAATAAAGATCTTGTTTTGATTACAATGTACTGCATAGTCGAGGAAACCAAAATTTCCTAATACGGAATGAAAATCTATTTCAATCACTTCAAGGCTTGCAAATGCAGAGACTGAATCCTGCAAAATCCTGTTCAAGTAAATCTTCTTGTGCACCCTTAAAGACATTAATAATATATCTATTCTATTAAACTAAACCTTGCCGAATCCTTACTTATACCATTAAGTAGTCAGATTAGTCCTCAGCACAATTTTGGCCTGAGTAAACCAACACACTCCCAGGCACTTTCTAGGCATAGCTAGAAGTGAGTATGGAGGACAAGAGAATTTACAGTTACTAGTTTGAATGCAGATGCCATATGCTGAAGGGTATGAAACTTCAGTAATGGCTAATTAGATAAGGCTTATTTGTGCCAGTTGGCCTCAAAGTCAGAGAGCAGGTCTTGACATAGTTTAATTTACTCTTACTGATATAGCTATAAGTCCCATTTTTTGTGAACTTACCTTTTTTCTGCCTTAGAGAAAATAAATTTATTTAGTTGGGAAAGAAGGAATTTGGCCATTTGTATTGGGTTCCTGAAGCACACCTGTTTCATCAGAGTAATAGCAATTAAAGCAAATTAAAAAAAAAAAATTGAAAAAATTAAAAAAATTAAAAAGCAATTAAAACTCTCTGCAGTTGCACACAGTCTAAGCCATCAGGAATGCATTGGATTGATTGCAGAGTGCATCACTACTGTAGAACTTACTGAACACACCTGATGCAATTACAGTACTTTGAATTGGCAGCATGTATATTCAATGTCCACACGGTGTGTTCAGAATGTGATAGGTTCAACTGCTCACTGCACAGTTTCCAGCATGTTCTGCTTGGGATCATGGAGAAAGCAGAAGAAAGAGGTTTGGTGTTCCCTGACTTGAATGTTTACAATACAATTTAGAAGTTAGATAATGAAATAGCCATGATGCAAAAGCTGTCATTGACTTCAATGAGATCAAAATTTCTTTCTTTCTTGTATTGCAATTTTTACAGCAAAATTATGCTGAACTATATATAATGCCTTAACTTAGTAGGTTTTAGTAGGTTTTAGATTATGGTGACAGAGAAAAAAAAAAAAAAAAGATTGAAGTAGAGGAACTAGATAAGTAGAGGAACTAGATAAGAAGGGTGTTCAAGCTATGCCATTGAACAAATAGGGGAGAGACATGTAGTGTAAAAAGGTATACATGCATGAAGAGGTAAGATGTGTCATCACTCAGAGCCACTTCAGAGTAGCTTATTCTGACTCAAAGATGAAAAGATGAAAAAAGATGAAAAACATTGAAAGACATTGGCACTTATGGCGTTCTAGAATAGATCATATAAAATATAGTAGGGTATAGAAAATGATTTTCAAAACCACATATGAATCAGCGAACATGAGTATAAAACAAGAAAACCAAGCTTATACTCTAAGTACATATTCATCATCCATACAATATGAGTGTATATCACTTTGTCACTTGGAATTACCTCAATATATGATTTTTTTTTCTTATACTATATTAAGTAAATTATCAGTCAAATATTTCTTTAAAAAATGTAGGATATTCAGGGTCACTTAATATCGATGAGATCATATTCACAGCTGGATACTTCCGTGCAGTTTAGATTAATTCTCACAACAAATTATTATTTATTTTTTTTAATGAACACTTTAAAAGATCTTTAAACCTTTGTTAAACCAATTTGAATATGAGGTACTATCTAATAGGATGTGGCTATTAGACTAAGGTATTTCAGTACGCTTATGTATCATTTGCATTGCTGAAAATATCTAATTACAGAATGTTTGAAGATTATAATATTAATTTCTTCAATGAAAAAATACTTGTAATGTAGTTCAATATTATTACAAAGAATATTGCAGAAATCACACAGGTATTTCTTCTGATGTTTTATTATTTCAAAGTATATCTGCTGGCTTTGTCAGTCCTTTATAGCACTTAGAGCTGCTGAAAGTGTTTTTTCTACAGCTGCTACATAGAATCAAGTTCCAAATTTGAGTTTGACATATCTTTTCATAGACATAAAAAAATAAAAAAATAAACAACAACAAACAAACAAACAAAACAAAAAAACCTGTGTGTATAATATTCTGTTGTGGAAAAATATTAACATGCAGAAGATTGCCTAACATTTGTACAATGGTCATTTTTTTCCCCTTGCATATTTATCCCATGTTCAGTAAAATTATGTGACTGGAATGTGGTAGTGAAATTTAAAGAAATCTGTTCTTTATTAGATCAAATGAAAATAAAATTCTCCAGAAGTAGACAGAAACAGCTTAAGCAAAGGAAAGCTGACAGACCACAACAAAAGATGGAATACATTTCTACTTTATAGATGGAAAATGACAAAATTCATTAGAAAATAGTGTTTACACACACACAAAAAAAATGTGACTGATTGCAACACATAAGAAAATGGAGGGAGTTATTAGAATTTTATAACATATTATCATTTTTACTTTTATTCCTGATTGCTTGAAATTGCTGAAATCTTAACTTAAATTGTCTGCATTTTCATATATTGGCTTTGTCTAATTAAGCAAAATTGAATGTGCTTGTAAAATTGTGAGTAGCTTGTCTCAATCATGGCATTTGTTACAACAATTAAGAAACATGTGGCAGTAAAGATGCTATTTTAAAAGGAAGAGAACAATAGACTTGTTTACTAACCTTTCATTCCAGGTAGCGCATTTTTTAGATAGCTAAGGTTACAAATAAACATTAATCTGATAGTATTCTTTTATTACTCATTAACCTGCTTTATGAAAGGCCTTCAGGATTTGCATTCTTCAGGATTTGTAACTGGCATTTCCTGCTCACTAGGCTTTCAGAACATTTTAATAGCATTATTTTAATATATTTTTGTTGAAGGACCTCCAGAAAAGTCATTCAATGCAACATATATATTCAGTCTTATTTGTGTGTTAAAGCTTAGAAATTGAAGTCACTCTGGCTTCACTTTGACTTTCCTTAAAGTTTTCACTTGGAAACAGAGGTTTATAGGGCATGCATCAAGTGTACACACAATATTTGTGTCCTGTGAGCTTTCTAATTAAATCATACTTACATTGACTTGTGGTGCCTAAATGTGTTCTGGCAAGGTAGAGCATCTTGCCTGTGTTTCCATGGCTAATATTAAAATTTCAAAAATCCTTGGATTCACATACTGTAGACTATGTATTGTAATCAACTGAGTCTAATGGTCAATAAGCATTATAAATAATGGATCTACCTTAGTCTGCACATGTATTACACGCTTGTGTTATATTTTAGTAATTCACTTAGTGACTTGCTGTCAGGGGGTAAATGCTGTGTCTTCATTCGTTATTTTCCAGTAAAATACTTGTTTTGAATTAGCATAGGAATGACTGACTTGTAATACTGCAAGTTAACACTGCAGTTCTCCATCAACTCAAATTAAACATAATTGCCAGTGACCTCAGTTCATTATCACCTATAAAGTTAAATAGTTAAACAGTAATTTATCTCATTTTATCACAGTAAAGAAAAAAAAATGCTCAAAATTTAGTGTGCTTTTTATGACATCAACTAAATTCTCTACCCAGAATACTGTTGTTTGAATAAGGCTGGCTACCCCCACCTAGTGGGCAAAATATTTAATGAAGCATTTAAAGAGGACTGCATACCCTTCGCAAGACTGTGTGACAGCAATTTGTTCCTATTATAATTAAATAATGTATATAACTTACATCATCTGCGTGGATTAATTAAGTCAGTCTCAAGGGTTATTTTGATAGCTGTGATTTAAGGTGGAGTTTAAATGGTCCTAGTTAGCTTTATTGTACATTGTAGTTGTTTCAGCTTTGTGGAACTCATTGCCTGAAAAAACCTGCAGGCTTTCTCCAAAGACTTATCACACCTCTGCAGTCAGCAAATACCTATAAAGGTTTTTCTCAAGCTGTTTCATTAAAGGAGTGTGGAAAGAAAGTTGTATCAATAATGCCTTTCAAGTACTCTTTGCTTCTTTCTACTACTGAAATTATAATCAGAGTATCAGAATGTGCCTTATCTCAGTGATTACTTCTCATCACTTCTGGTACAAACACTGCAGTACAAATGAGTTATAGGTTAGGAGCAGCCTATTAAAGTGGATGCAACCCGCACTGTAGGGCTATAAGGAAACTAAAGATATGGGCATCTCTGAAATCAAACTGGAGGTGACTGCATCCACTTTGAATCCACAGTGTAAAAACATGCTTTCAAAGAAATAAGCAGTTCTTACTCTCTTTGAAATACTGAGAAGAAAGGAAATGGAGGTGGTGTTTGCTTGTTCTGTGTTGTATTTAGATCACTTGTGCAGCAAGTGAGACTCCCAGGTTTGATTTTCTCTCTGTTTATGGAGCGTTTTAAACTGCTGAGGCAGTCACTTGTCTTTCACTTGCTCTGTGTCTGGGCTTCTGAATCAATTAATCCTGGCTGCAAAGTAGCTCACCTTCAAAAGGATGAATGAGGAGGATGAGGAGTAATCCATAACCTTATGATCATGCTATTTACGGCTATGTCTATTCTAATAAATTCAGGAGGACCAGGGCATATAGTCTGATACTAGCACCTTTTCATTCACACTGTTCAACCATCAGCATGCTTTCAGCATAGTTTTGGCACGTACCAACCAGTACCCTCCCAGGCACAATTCAAGAAATAGACAGAACAGGGTTTATTCCAGTTAAACAGTATGAATGGGACAACAGAGAGGGTTTCACCACAAGGATATGAGGTATACCACACCACTTACCCTTGTGGTCCTCCTGTGTACTATTTACTGGTATAGAATAGCCATTGGCACTGAAAGCTGAAAGTTCAGGCCTTTCCAGGTTGAGGAGGCCTGAACCATGTACTATAATACCCACAGTGTGCTTTCTCCAGTAAACCAGTTTCCAGAGAGGTAGTTTTTACCTGCTTGTATTCTAAGTGAAAAGAGTGACCTGTGCATATGAACCAAGATGGAAATTGAAAACCCTAAATCCCAGTTGCACAGTAGCCACTGAGAAAGACCCTGCAGAAAGGCACTTTCAGATGCATCTCTGTCTTTGATGCTTTTTATTCTTCCTGCTGAGAAAAGCATCACAGAATTCAGCATTCTGGTCAGCGTTCTCTGCACCAACCTTAGTCTAATTGCATCCCATCCTACAGGGGAAAGTACAGAGATACTTTAACACCTTAGTGAGAATAAACAAACAAACAAACAAATAAATAAATATTTAGTCCCAAAGTTAGGTCTTTAAGTTACAGATTTTTTAACTCAAAATGTAGCAAGGCTTAAGTCTACTTCTTCAGCTTTTTAAGGATATTGTAAATATAGTGCCAGGATATAATCTTGAAGATTAAATGGTGAGAATATAAAGATTTAAAAAGTCATATTTTTTAATACTTACGTATCTAATGTCTACTTTTAATATTAACGAAGTGTAGAACAAGTGCAGATTCCCAGAGCCAGTCTTAATTTCTAATGCAGGAAATATATTTAAAAGAACAGAAAAGTGTTCAAGGCTTACTTTTTTTTTTTTTTTTTTCATTTTTATTTATCATTTTTGGTCATATATTACTTTAATTCATACTACAAAACTGAAAGAACACATTTAGCCCATTAGGGATAAGCAATCTGGGATAATGGGTGTTCAGTTTGATGAACAACAATATAGGAACTAAAGAGAACATGCAGATAAGTGGAGGGGCACAAATCTTATTCTCAGAGTGAATATCAATCATATTTAATCTATTTTTGATAATGCCTTTATGATTAATAGATTCATAGAGTAAAAAATACTAATATACAAATTTTGCTTTTGTGGCAGAAGCTGACAGTAGTCATCTGACAAGACACAGATTGTTTATATATATTTATCTTGCTTTTATTTATGTATTCATGACTTTTTTGAAGTTCCTCCTTTCCAAGTGTGCCAGGATTTTGCTTTGGAATTCTGCCCATCTGTTAAAACTGAAAAATAAAATTTTAGGCTACATTTGTACCTGAAGTATACCTTTGATGCTAATGTGAATAGTTTTTGTGGTATTCTGTCACTATAGAATAAAAACTGTAGAATTAGTATAGTTCCCAAGGATTTTTCAGCTATAAAAATACTGTATTTCCCCCACCCCCACCCCCATTATCTTTCCAGCTTATAAAACATATATTCTCATGAAATAACGGGAAATGCTTGTCAGTGGAAGGACAGCATAAAATCTCCAGGTAAAAATTTCATTAAATATCTTTTCTTACGTTTGATTTAAAGAACTAGCAGTCCCAAATGCCTAATTATGCTCTAAATACAATCTATGACCTTTATAATTGTAAATAATTTAACACTTAAGGTTTAACCTACTAATCATTAGTAGATGTCATGCATAATTCTAACACATATAATGTGTGTTATGTGAACTTTGTCGAGACTTTCGATGCAAACTCAATATAATAAGTTGAATGTATTAAAGAAAAACACATCACAAACTACTTAAGAACTTTATTTTTAAATAGAATTGTTATTTTAAAATAACAAAACCACCGATATAATCTGTCAAAGTAATCTGACAGTGAGGAAGCAACATCTTTTTAAATACTTTGTCTGTAACCATTGAACACCAGGCTTAAAAATACTGAGGCTTTTTCATGTTACCTCCCTTCTCAAACTGCAGACCATTGTTCAGATACCATGAGATGATTTCATCAAGAAAATCTGAGTCTCCCTTCCTATCAAGGGGAAAGGGATCTTTGCCAAGCAAAGAAATTTACTTATAGTAACAATAAAGAATATCTTCCTGTCTAGATTGATTCAAGGAAGATCCTACAAAAGCTAATGAATTACAAGGTTTTTGTCGTACAACAGTGTGTATTTCAGGCAATTTAATTCTTTTGAAATGCAGTCTTTAAGGAATGGGAGATTTGATTTCAAAAAAAAAAAAAAAGCTCTCTGATTTTTGTCTCATTAATTTGAATGCTGCTTCTGATACTTTTCAGAAAGCTTCATAGTCACATTAAAAAAATAGGTTTTGCATAACATTTTCAGTACATATGTACTGTGGTGAATGGAATATAGGTGAACGGGATACATTACTTTTGAACTACAGTAAGGCTAAGATTGGAAGTTGAAATCTGAATCTCTGTGTACCATAGATTACCTTTATCCACACACATTTGGAAACTCATACATCAGAAGACAACACTGCAGATTAAAAAAAAATAAATTCATAATCTGGAAGGTTATTGTACAACTATTTCTTTATTCATTGAGAAGGGAAAGTATATTAAATACTGTGTGTTCTGCACTTTAGAGGTAGAGCGAAAACAGCCTGGTATATATTTCTGTTGTTTTGCAATAAGTATGATAAATCTGCTCTCTCACACAATGCTTCTCAGCTGATTTTAATGCGGCAGTCCTATATTTAGGCGACTTTCATCCATTTATACCTGCTTACCACGATGTCACCCTTAAGTCACCTGTGATCTTCTCATGAAGGTTTATATTCGTAGAATCACAATTAGTATGTATTAGTAGAATTATGCATAAATCTGAAGTTTCTTAGAATTCCTCAAGCAGCTTAAGTCATTTTAAAGCCATGCTGCTGCTGCTAAAGATAGACCACCCACATCTTGCAGTTTCCCTCAGCAATGCCTTCCTCCCACTGCATGCTGGCAGCTGGAAAAAAAAAAAAAAAAAAAAAAAAAAAAAAGTCAGCATAAGGAAAGTAACAGAAGTACACAGACAAGGTACAAGACACAGACTGGAAAGCAGCTGGGTGGACACTTCCCAGCCAGGAACAGGAAGCCAGAGCACCCCAGTAGCCCCAGCCTGGGCACCAGGTTCCTCCATGGGGGAGGCTAAGTGAGGCAGAGCCATGTCCACAGCTGGGCCTGGCTCAGTGTGGTCCATGGCTTGGCAGGGCAGAGCTGTGGGGAGCTGGGGACCATCCCTGCTGCGGCCTTGTTCGGACAGGTGCTGAGTGTGCTGGGGTCCCAAACCACGAGAAGGGTGACGGTGGCCCTGAGGAAGATAGGTAGGGAGAGCCAGGGCTGTGGGGGCTTGTGAGGTCCTCTCATGGGCCCTCATGAGTGCAGTTTTATCTTCAATAATTGTTCAGTATGTAAAATTGCCAGTTGTGCAATTCAAACGAGGGAGAAACCCAAAAAGGTAGAACCTGAACAACACTGTGGTTCTTGTATGTGATCTGAATTCAGATTTTTACCAGCGTGGGTTTTATGAGGAAGTACATTTACACAATCTTACTTGCCAGAAGGAATTATGAAGAAGTTAAAATATGTTAAATAGCTTAACATTTTCCATTGCTTTTTTACCATTGGCATTAGATATTAACTGCCCTCCTTAAGACTGCCTCAGCAGGTGAGACCATGAGCCTGTGGCACTGGAAGCCTTTGGGCTCTGACTGCTGAACAACGCTAACTAACTTGGTGTAGAACAGCTGGCAGAACTGCCCTTCCTGGGTGCCCTTCCTGGGTGTCTATCCTGGACCCTGCAGCACCTCCTTGTGCCTCAGACTGCCCACCCCTCTCTTCTTGCTCTTCCACAATATACACTGATTTTTCTTTCCTGGTAGTATGGTGCTGCTGTGCCCAAGCACACACTGTCTGCTCAGGACTGCATCAGCATCAGCAGCAACACAAGGTTTACCAAATAGGTGAATTTTAAACTAAATATATGTATTTACTTGGGTGGAGGGAACGTTAGATTGTTTTATTATAAATGTTAAAAGAAGGGGGAGGAATGCAGGAGCAGAGTTACGCTATTGTTGGGCAGGTTATATTCTTTCTTCTTCCTGATTGGAAAGGGATGAAAAAGGACAAATAAGAGAGAAAAAATGGAGACTCGTTACATGCCCACCCAGAAGGAAGACAGAAAAGTGAAAGCAAAGAGTAAGTAAAGTATTAGGCTATGAGTTTCTTCTCTGTTTTTTCTCACAGAAAGGGAGCCAGATGAGGTAATGCAAAAAGCAGCAGCACCAACTAGCCATAAAAGAAAAAGTCCTGGCTGTAGTTTGACCTGAAAATAATGACAGGTGATGTAGACAGAGTTCAAGGCACAGAAACAGCAACATCCTGGAGGTCTAATGTGAACTACCACCATGGGGGAAATGTCATAGGAGAACATATACAAATAAAGGGAATCAAGAATCTGTGGCTATGACAACTTTCTTGGAGTATGTCCAGCAGCTTCCTTTGGGCTCAGTAAGTTCAAATAGTAAACCTTGCTGTGCCTGGACAGGCCAAGCAGACTCCCAGGGGCTCCTTGAATTTATAAGACAGAGGGAAAACAGAAGCAGTGTACAACTCTTGTAAAATCATAGTCACAGTCAAAACAAAGTATCAGTGTCTCTTCTCTAAATATATGGCTCTTCTAAGATAGCAGTGGGACTTTATCTCAATGCAGTTAACATACTGAGCTGCAGGGTGGAAGACCCAAGTTTAGATCGCTGTTCTGAATCAGTCAAAGATCAATGCAGTGTCAGGGTTGGTCTAGATACCAGCATTAAGGCTAAGCACTTCCTTATTGAGCACTGCAATGCCTATCCTTCCTGTTAGAGTGACTTCACTCTGTCTGGACTGTTTAAACATTCTGTGAGTCAGAGACTCATGCACTAAAATGACTTCATTTTAGCTGATAAATTCACTACAAAGGGTGGTGATATTATTTAGTCTCTTTTTCCAGTTACTATCCAGTTATTTATATGATGTGAACGAGTTTCCTTCATCCACCTCACCATTCTTCAGCCTTCCCACAGAATTACAGGTAGTATAGTTTGATGTTGGTATGGCTTCAGATCTCCTCAGACAAAGTAGGGAAATGAATCCACATCTCACAATCTTATAGTACACTGTAATTCCCAAACTACTGGATAAAACATATATTCAGTGAGTAATTTTCTTTACCCTTACATTTCTTAGAACAGCACAACACCAAACACTTTATTTTCTGTTCAGATGGAAAAATGCATTCAATACCAAATGAAATAAAATTGTATATCTCTCTGGGTGATAAACACTGCTTTTTGCTATGTTTAAGACGAAAAAAAAATGCAACAACTGAGCTTTAAATAACAAATTGTGGGCGTTTAAAAATAGCACACTGAGTATGAACAGTATGTCTGTTTTTTTCAGCATCTAGAAGATACAGCAGGGTGTGTTATTTTGAATGTGTGCAGGTGTGAATAATTAAAAAAATCACATTTATATGTCTTTGATTACATGATCATTCTCAGAGCTACAAGTGATTTTAATCAGCACAACTGAGAGGTGATGGGACCTTTATAAATAACGTACAGTGAGTTTGTGTAACCTCTGTGTAGCCTGGACCAGTTTTTTTTTTTTATTAGTGTGCACATTGCTGAACAATAATAAACCTATAATAGACTTCATACATTTTCAAAACCTCTTTTTGCTCTTATTGTACTACAGCCTTCAAAATAACTAACCTTCTGATGTGAAATAGTTGTGCACTGGCAATTTCCTTCTGCCAAACTGATCCAAAATATACACCGATATTCTAAATATTCTTTAATTGTAACAAACCAGTATTCAGGAAAAAACAAAACAAAACAAAACAAAACAAACAAAAAAAACACACTCTCTTTTCTATTCCTTTAAAACAGAAAGAAAACCCAAACAAATCTGTGACATGGTTTTGTATTTCTTTACTTCGTCCAGTTCAAAGAACCATCATTCACAAACCAAACCTAACCTTCCTAATAAGCAATACCTCTGGTGACATGCTAGTGTATTCACTTACAATCAACTTTTAGACAGCACTTGAGTATTAGTCTTTGCCTTCCACTAAATGATCTTTTCTTAGTTCTCTTACTACTGTGGTGAGGTAGTGGCAACCTTATCCATAAACTATGCTTCTAGTGGGTCTACAGTTAACAGTTGTGTAGATGACCCTTTTTGTCCATCTGCTACTCTTCTGGTTTTGTTAATGTGCTAGTACCTGAAGGGTTTCAAGGAAACAGCATTCTGGTGTCCCAACCACTTTACAAGTTGTCCATGCTCCAGTGAATTAACTTGTATCAACACGCACAAAAGACATAGCAGGTAGAAACCCACAGGAGAAGACACAGAGTAGGAGAAATGACCAAAATGAGCCATCTGACATCTTGTTAGGCATCAATTAAAACAGAATTTGGATCTCAGTGTACCTGCTCGTTGTCTCCTCCCATCAGTACACTGCTGTAGTAGTTAGCTGCCTACATTCAAGTCATTAATCATAAGTCTTAAGGGCCAACAAGGATTTTGGATACAAACCACTTTTCAGGTGGGAGTTAATAAAACAGGAGGTAATCAACAGGAAAAATAACCTTTAACTCCTCACAAAATCAGGAGTTAGTTTGGTCCTTTTTCACATCTTAATTTATTCCGGCATACTTGCGATAACAGTAGGCCAAAAAAATAGGATGACCTATTTGTATGGGTAAAATCATGCACCCATAATACTTGTAGCCACTTTTGCAAACCACTTTGATAAAGAGAGGTCAGATTGCCTAAAGCAGTGACATTAAGCATAAAGGTTTTCATTCATTCCCATGAAATCCAAAAGATGCAAAGCCTGCTACTCAAGCATTACACCTACAAAGTAAGCTTCACTTCAACTGCAAACCTAAGTGTGAATATTGATTGTGATCAGATACATGCTAGAAATAAATACATAAAAGAGACAAAAAGTTAAAGTCTCTAACGATGGGTTAAAATTAAGTATTATTGAATCCGTCAGTAAATTAACTTGTTACCAAAACTCTTTGAAAATAAATTATCATATTACTCATTTGATAACATATTAACAGTCTGTGCTATACTGCTGCAACTGTGAGGCAGCTGCTTTCCTTATTTCACAATGCTACATAACTGTTATAAATAATAGAATGATCTGTTCATCTGCAAGTTGTGAAAATAAATGCTTGAGTCTATATTGCATTAGCTCCAACAGCACAGAAGTCTAAAACACAAATTACAAAGCAAAGCAACAGGACTTCAGTAAGATATTCATATGTCCAACATGTTCCTTTATTTGTGTGCACAAAACTGTTCTTGGATGATGATGCAAGGAAAATAGGTGATGAAGAAAAAATGCTAAATCCTGCAATGACACATTTGAGACCGCAATTACACTTCTTACACTTCTTCCACATATAAGAGCTAGAGATAAATCTGTATGTTGTGGGTACTCTACTTCCTTGAGGAGGGATGCAATGCTTTTCCCAACATGCACTGCCATCTCCTTTCCTGCCTTCCTTAGCCCCCTGAGGAAACAATTACTTCAGTGCCACGGGTGAAATACTGAACCCTAAACTTCTTGCTCTGCCCTGACAACATTCAGCCATATACAGATTCACAGAGCTATTTGATTCAAAATTATTTGTTCATTTTTAAAATCATGATAATTGTTCTTACTTTTCATTCTTATAATACAATGAATTGTTCTTGCATTCCAGATCCAAGGGAACTAACAGGTTACCTATAAATCAGAACTGTGACAGAATGAGCATTGCAATTTCCTTTGAAGTTGTATTCAGAATTTTGAAATTGTCAACAGTGAACAATAAACCCCATTTTTAATGATGGACAAAATTATGGAAAGAAAAAAGGCACTGATTACCATTAAAGAAGGAGAGTGCTCTCTTATTCCATTTTTTTAAAGTCTGTAATAAAACAAGATATTCATGACAAGTCTGTTTAAGATTGTTTAAAAAAGAATATAAATACCAAAGTGACCGTGGCATGACCTTGATATATTAGTGGAAAACCTCTATCCTGTAACAAAGTGATCATTTTACAGAAATATGAGAAGTTTGTAGATTTTTTTTTTCCATTTAGCTTGTTAACAGTACTGTTTAAGTTAAGCTTTTCATAGGAGAGCATAGAATTTTTACTTTTTTTGCATAACTTCTTGGAAATATACAGCACTGACTAATAACTCTATGAAGGCACTACAGAAAAGTTTATAGCTATTTTTCAGCTCTCCTCTCAATTTTCAAAAAACTAGTATAAAATCAGTTTATTAAATACATGCAAATATAAAAAGTAAGTCTTAACACTTTAATCGTATGAACGATTGCAGTTGTATCACAGGGTTTTACTTAGGACAGATGAAATTTTCTCATCAAGGTATACTTTGATAAAAATCTGATTTTCTCTATTTTCTGAAAAGACATTTTCCATTGAAATTTGACTTTATTTCATTATTCCTGTGTTACAGGAAAACAAAAATCGAAATGGAAGATATGTAAATTTAAAAGTGCAGTTTGTTTTTTTGTTTGTTTCTTTTTTTCCTTTTTTTTTTTTTTTTCCCAGAAACAGATTTTTATTTTTTTTAGCAAAGGAAAATGGACGAAAACAGGCTCTCGGCAAAATCCTCTTTTGAGACTGCCACCTGGTTTGAGTGTTTATCTCCTACTGTAGATTAATAGAAACTACACATTTCAATAGGAATTCTTATATAGTTTACACTACCTGTATTTATCACTTGCTGTTATTTGCATGAAGACACGGTTACTAAATATACTTGTTTCAAATGTGTATATAAACAGGAGTGATAGGTAACTATCACTAACATTTTTTTGACCCCTTAACTCTCTGATACAATTTTTTGTGAAGTCTTGTTTTGAGTTAGTCACAAATACACAAAGGTGAAAGAATAGGTCATCATGTTTTCTACCATTTGTCATCTTTATCTTTATTTCTGATCAACACTAAAGTAAACGCAATCACGATATCATTTACAGTTATGAAAGTAGTTTATCTACATCAGCTACTTTACCTTTTATCTATTCCTGATATCACTCATCATAGGTAATCCATGTGTAAGTGAGACAGTGTTTAATGGCTCATCTTTAGTAGGAAAGATGCTGCTACCACAATAAATTCACACATACAAGGTACTAACATGTATGGTCTTCATACAATCTTGCACTGTGCAGAAAGCAAATTAAATAGAGTTTGCAGCTGTTTCCATCTTAAAAAGGACAAAGTACCATTAGGAGAAAAAGATTTGCAAATTCAAGTCTCTATTGCTATGCCAGTTTACAGGAGAATGGAATGTAAATCATTTCATTAAAAATAGTTTGAACAAACCTTTTATATAGCTCCCCCCACGCACACAGACACACACAGATCAAGGAACAAATGAAACAAATGAAAGATGATTAATTCCCCTATGGTATTACCAATTATTATTTCTAAGATTCTTGCACTTCCCACAATAAATTGTAAGGACAGCAAACATAAAGATAGACCTCACTAAAGATATTGGCAGATCTGTGAGTAGACAGAGTGCCATCTGTTCACAGGAGTTGTAGGCAATTGTCCAGAGTCAGTGGGGGGCTCTCTACTTCTTGGTCATGCTTAGCCCTGGGAATATACATTAACAACCAACTACCCAATGGTAGCAGATCCATATAGAGAAGCAGCTGGTGCTAAGGATCCACACAATATATATGTCGAGAGATGCTACTTCTGACTTCCTTTAGTCTGCTTTGTGGACTGAACAGACAACTGGGCATGGAGTATATAAGGTAGCTCCCAGAGTGAATCATCTATGTTAGTTTCAGGGGAAAGAAGCCTAACTCAAATGTACCAAGGTCTAATTGTGTCACAAGTCAAAGCATAATACAAAATAAAACTTCCTGATCCAAACTGAAATGCTAATGTAGACTCATCCTAAAGGCAATCTGACTCAGTAAGTAGATGCCTCTTTCCCAGTTATATGCAAGTAAAGCTGCAACTCCGCAGGTCCCCTTCTCTACTCTAGAAATCTTGTTAAGAACGAGAAGACGATCATTAAGCAGCAAGTGACTTCATGAGTAGTCATAAAGGGACACTTGGACTATAGAATCCAGTGCCCTGAAGGCAACAATGTCACAGATTATTGTAAAGGAATCAAATACCATTTCTGATACACCTTTTGTGCTCTGTATTCCCACTGGAAAGCTGTGGGACTCTTGTGTGGTACAGAATAACTTAATTAATTTTGTACCACCATTGCCCAGTAATGAAAGCAGCTATACTTCTGGTTCCCCTAATACATTTCGTTATCTGTCCCCTCTGCCCACACACACTGACCCAGTATTTCCCTCGTCCTTCTTTTTTATAGACCTTTGTTAAATGGATTTATGTCTTGTACAACATACTCATATGCTTCACTTTCAGGTACTCCACATCATCGTAACAGTTTTTGTTTGCATTTATTGGAAGTTAAATTTATCCTTCTTCAACATGGGTGAGTAGAATGACGTAACTGTTTGCAGTATCTTTTAAATTGTATGCTCTACATTTTATTAATGTTTTCCAATCCTGAGTAAAAATATTTAGGTCGACATTCCCTAGGATCACATTTCCATTTTCATAGCCATCTGATACATATTTCTCATGGTCAACCTGTAATCAGTTTATATGAACAGTTCTTTTTCTTCCTCAGTTAATTCTAAATGATGACATTTCCAGAGTAATGCTGAGGTTGTTGTTATTAGTTCCTAAGAGTCTTTTTCTGAAATCTTTACTATTAAATTTCATTCATATTCATTATTCAAGTTCATATTCATTGTATCAAGACCATACAATTTCTCTTGCTACTCCAGTAAGCTTTCATTTTAGTGGTATCTGTGAACTTTAGGATATCATTAAATTTAAACAACACATCACTTCACTGATGTTAATATCTATTCAATTTTGATTCTTTGGGAAATCTACCAGTAATATAGTGGTCCTGACATCATTTCATCACTATGTATTGTAATTTTATACGTAGCTAGTTCTTTCATTCACATTTTCTCCATTTTAATTACTGATTATCAATGCACCTTCAATTGAACTGGTATCTTATTAGATGTTCTGAAATATGGAATCTACTGCTTTCTTTCATTCAGAAAATTAGCTTATTAAAGAAAGTTACCAGGTTAGTTTGTCCACAACTATGTTTCTTAAAATGCTGTTGCACGTTATTTCATCTGACTGAACTGATTCATCATCATCATCATCATAGTACATTAGAAATGATTATTAGTACTTACATAACACATTGAATTGTTTAAAAGCAATAACAATGAATACTGTGGCATAGAAAAAGCCAAGAGAAAATTTATTGAAAGCTAGTGTTTGCACTGGGAATTCATCTCAGTTGTTAGGACCCAGGTTGATGTTTATTCCTTCATTCCATAGACTATACTGTTCACAAAATTTAATAACTTTCCTGCACTTTGTGAACTTTATGATTGAGAGATTTGGTTAGCATAAGTTAAAAAAAGTGACCAGATATTCTTTTGATGGAAGATGTTGAACCCATATGCTTTTGCAGTGGCAGAATGAAGATGAAAATAGAGTAGAAATTAACAGAATTCATCAGGCTGCATGAATACTCACTAGGTGGTCTGAAAATGCAGTATCTGTCAAAATAAAATATTTTCTACCACATTTTACTAGCATGGTTTCTGACAGAGTATGGATGTTTATTTTAATCTGTACCATAAAATTCTAATTTCCTCCTGTTCCTTTTTCTCTGAAGATGATCAAGGTGAACTGATATTAATAGTTCAGCAAAATAAAGGCAAGAAATGAAACATTTTTTGTTTAACAGGGGACTTAAAAGTTTAATTCCTCTTAACAGGAGAGGAATTAAAAACAACTGTACAGATACAGTTGTGAATTCACAATATTCCTCTCAGCCATTCCAGCACAGTTTCCTCCTCTACACATTAACTGGGGCTCTTAACATGTAAAGTTTTGAGAATTCACCCTCTACATTTCACACCAGAAAAATATTTTAGGGTCTTCTATTACAAGTAACCATTATTTTGTAGAATATGGCGATGAACTTAGGAAAGATCATTTCACATGTCCCTATTTTTTTCTTCTTTTTAGTAGTCAGTGCTCTGAGAGTTTGTCTAGAGGATTTGCTGGCTTCAGACACAAGTGTCTTGGCTACCTATTCTCTCCAACATTAATGTCCTGGAAGAATTAAACTCCACCGGACTCCATGTACTGGATTCCAAGCCTGTCCAAGAACTTTCTCATTATTATATTTAGCAGTTTGCTTTTTAAAAATTTCCAAGCATCAAAATGTTGAAATATTAACTATGCCTCTTTTTATAAACATCACAACACTATTAAGCAAATATTACAAAAACTGGTAATAATCCTTTAACTAATGGTCTGCAAATCTCACTGGCTAAAATCCTACAGAATGATGTGACTGCCCCATCTTTGATCTTTATTTCTGAAAATATATAGATATAGATATAGATATAGATATAGATATAGATATAGATATAGATATGTTTTTACTTTTTGTTTTGGTGTAGAAAGAGTTGTAACAGACAAGTTACTATTATTCTCAGATCTCATTTGTCTCCATCAGAAAAATCATTGGAAAAAATTAAATGCACTAACACAGAAGATTAACGCCCAATACTCTCATTTGTAGAGACTGGAAACAGGGTAATTGAGAACTAAGAGATTCACCAAATTCCATACAAGAAATTCTGACTGTGTCCAGGCACACAAGTGCTAACATCCAGTAAACATCCAGTGAGTAGGAAGAAGCACCAGTGTGTATGAAATTCAAGATGTCCCAGCTGACTAATGTGTACACAGAATCATAGAATCATTAGGGTTGGAAAAGACCTTCAAGATCATCTAGTCCAACCATCACCCTACTACCAATGTCACCCATTAAACCATGTCCCTAAGCACCACGTCCAACCTTAAATATCCTTAAACATCCCCAGGGACAGTGACTTCACCACCTCCCTGGGCAACCCATTCCAATGCCTGACTACTCTTTCTGAGAAGAAATGTCTCCTAATTTCCAATCTGAACCTCCCCTGGTGCAACTTGAGGCTGTTCTCTCTAGTCTTATCACTATTTATCTGAAAGAAGAGGCCAACCCCCAGCTTCCCACACCTTCCTTTCAGGTACTTGTACAGAGCAATAAGGTCTCCCCTGAGCCTCCTCTTCTCCAGACTAAACAACCCCAGTGCCCTCAGCTGCTCCTCACAGGACTTGTGTTCCAGGCCCTTCACCAGCTTCGTAGCCCTTCTCTGGACATACTCCAGGGCCTCAATGTCCTTCTTGTAGTGAGGGGTCCAAAACTGAACACAGTACTCGAGGTGTGGCCTCACCAGAGCAGAGTACAGGGACCATCACCTCTCTGGTCCTGCTGGCTACATTATTCCTGATACAAGCCAGGATGCCATTGGTCTTCTTGTCCACCTGGGCACACTGCCGGCTCATGTTCAGGTTGTCATTGACCAACACCCCCAGATCCTTTTCCTCTGCACATCTTTCCAGCCACTCTGCCCCCAGTTGTAGCCTGGCTCCCTAAGTAAAGTATCCTCCCTAAGATCACACTGTGTATGTGTGTCTCTGCCTTTTGAACCACTGGTTAACTTCAGCAGGTTCTCAAAGAGGGATAAACATCTTTCAACCATAAAATTCCTTCAAGTTTTAAGAAAAACAGATGTCTAGCTTAATAAGTTAGTGACCTTCCTCAGGGAAAGTCTGTAAGTTCAGTTTAGCCTTTTAATGCTTTAAATAATTCAAACATAATACAGAAAGTTATAGGGAAAAGTTTTTTACTGCTAACAGGATTATGTTAACATTATGTTATGTATGGGAAATTAACATTCTATTGAAAACTTCTTATATAGAATCAGAGAATAATTCAGGTTGCATGAGAACTCTTGAGCTCAGGCTACTCTGTTCCACAGATGTTCTGTTCCTTCAACTCATAGGTTAACCACTCTATGTGAAATTTCTTTTTTCCCAATACCCAATCAGACTTTTTCCTTGTTTCCAGTTCACTTTTCTCTTTCTCTTTTACTGCACATCCCCAAAAAGAGCCTGACTCCATTTTTGCTATATTCTGCCATTAGATATTAGAAGATAGACACCAGGTTCCCTATTTAGCTCTCTTCTTCAAACTCAACAAAATCATGTGTTGCAGACCCCCTTTGTACATCACATACATATGTATACACAAATCAGTGAAATGATAAGATGTTATTTTACTAACCTTCATTTGTTTTACATATTCTGATTCTTCTTCAATTGCCAATTTAAATAAATAAATAATTAGCAATCAGATATCACAATGTTTAATCAGAATTAGAGAAGTAAGCTAGAAATTGTAGGCTGTGGGGAAAAGATGGCAATGTATATTTAAAGGTGGTCATAAATCTTTTTTGCTGTTCTGTGGTAGATCACTTGTTTATTGGTTACATGTACAGTTTTCCTTTTAACTGCAGTATGATATAGTACAGGATCCCTACTTAACATCAAACAATGACTTTTGCACACCTCTGATAATCAGTCTCATCAACTCAAATGTGGACAAGTGAGACATCTAACTTCTCATCCCATACCATATGATATTCAGATGGAAAAGGGAGGTGATGTCATTCTCTCAAATCCCACTTTGAAGTTTTCCAGTATAAATATCCTAGCAAACCTTTCACCCATCATCAGAGTAACAATGAAATGCATTAAAACTAATGTTCATTTCTCTTTTTCACTTTGAAGCAGGAAAGGACCCCAACCAAATGAAGATTTATAACAGTTAGCAACTCCCTGAAAGACATAAAATATATAAAGCTTATACAGTGCTGGATGAAACTCGGTATTTATGCTTAAGTAAGGGCATGTTCTTGTAATGTAAAAATCACAGTCCTTTACACACAAGAAGCTGTGAAACGTAGGAATTGGCAAGTGTCTTAAATATGTCAGATGAGTCATCATTATTTTTAAGAACGTAAAATCCAATCCGTAGGAAAAAAATTATGACAAGTAGTCAGCAGCAGACGGTGGACGCAAAGCTAAAAATAAATATATCAAACAACTGCAACTGAACTCACTATTGAAAAACCTATGTGTAACAGAATGTGCTTCACACTCAATTGCAGTTAGTCATGTTACATCATGGTGAACATAATAATATCATGAGAAGAGTGGAGCATCATGATTTTTTCAAGCAAACATACCCTTTTAATAGATAAAAATAGCAGAACAAAGTATTTAACCATTAATATGAAAAATATTTTTCCTTAAAATCATAAATAAGGAAGAATGCTGATTATATGAATGTCAAAATTTTAAAAAAATATTTCACTGTCCCCTTCTTGTCTCATTTTTGTGCATGCTTATCACTCAGTTTAACATCTTAAAATTTAGTGCTTGTAAGATATTTTAAGCTATAATTTTAGAATGTAATATGCCCAGAAAATTTAATATGCATTAATATGTAGTAGATAGTATATACATCATTCATCAGCTAAATGTGGTCTCAGTGTGGTACCCACCTAGGGAACAGGCTGTGACCTTCTTGACTCATTTTGCTGTTTGATTTTTAGTCTAAGCCCTGTATGAATTTCAGCACAACAATTTTGAAGAGCCAGATATGTAGCAGGGTTGGTAGGAATTTACCTGAGGGGGGAAAGGCAAGTTCACCTGGTAAGATGCAGACAAAAAGTGAAATTTCTTTGCCAGGATATTTTCTGGCTAGCTAGAAATAATAGTGAAATCAGTATGACACTAACTCTACAAACTGCTTTAGTTATAAACAGCAGAGAAGGGGACTCAGAATGACAGTCTGCCTGTCTTGAGTTTTGCATGCCTCTGAACTACTCCTCAATTAGTACATATATTTGGTAATGAAGTTTTCTTTATAGAGCTCTAGCGGAAGATCCAGTTCACCTAGGTTTAAGCAGGTGCAAGCTTTTCCAGTAAGAGGCTACTATCAAAAAGAAAGAAATGGAAATATATGGTTATTTCTCTATACAAACACACACACACACACACACACACACAAAAAGAGAGAGATTCTACCTTGTGCTCAATGTAGAATCAATTCATATTGACCTGTGTTGATTTTGCAGGGAAATGGACAAGGAATGCTTACGTGGTAAGTGACCAGCAGATACTATCAGTATCTCATTTTGGAGACAGTAATCAACTACTTCTTAAACTGTCTCCAAACTGCAAATGAGGCTGTAGGCCAGATGTCTTCTTTAGATCCAGCTGGCTCAGTACCTGACATTACTCTTCAACACTTTTATGGAGCATAAGTGTTTTGTAAATCTGCCACCAATGCAGCATTGTGACAAACATTTCCATTATGTAGTGTTAAACTGTTTCATCAAATTAGGGAGTATTCATACAAATTATGCCACTCACATATTGATGAAGGCCATAACTTTTTAGGAAGGCACAACAAGCATTCTATATAGCATTCTATTCTCAATATGCATTCTAGCTTTTTACATAGACAGATTGGATACCCAAAAGGTACTGATAGCAGAATATCTGTTCTGCAGTGGAAAGCTTAGTTCATCTACCAGATCTGTAATCCATCTGTCACTGAAGAAACAACCACAAAAAAATCAGCCAAAATGATTCAGACATTTCTAAGAACAAGTGAGGTAAAAATATTTGCTCTGCCTAAATTAAAAATATTCTGGCAGACTTGTCTTGAGAACATTTAGCAATTCTTATTTTAGGGTGAGAATGCATGTACTGCTGACTTAATCGAGGTGATCTTTGTGCCTGGGATGTGTCTTTACTGCTGCTGAACATCCTCCAATACGATGCCAAAATGTTGTGTGTTTGGAAAAAAAAAAAAAAAAAAAAAAGTCTTCCAAAAGTTCCATAAAGTTCCATAGGCACTCCTTTCTGCAGTAGGAAAAAAAAAAAAAAAAAAAGGAAAAAAAAAGCGAAGAAAACTGTCTGACATTTCCACACCCTGCAGTGTTTCATTTTACCATTTTCTCTAGTGCCATGTATGTGTGATTGTGTGCATATATACACTTGTGTACATGCATGCTGTGTAAATGACATTGATATTTAGTTCTCTGGGAAAGTAATAAAGCTTTCTTTTTTGTTTGTACAGAATCAGGCACTTGAGATGTTATTGATGCAAAATTAAAATATACCTGGCAGCAGTGGTATTTTCCAAAAATTATCTGATATTTTTTATTATAATAACCACACACAACTTCCTTACTCAGTGTACTCCTAAGTCTGTGTACTACAGATATTGATGTCAGTATGTTTTTCCTTTGTGCACATTAATGGGAAATGAAAGCCTCACCAATGTTTTTGGTACACTGCTTAAAGCACTTCATATTCTGTCTTGTGAGCTTAAAAATGTTATTTGAAGAGTGTAAAGAGTATTGCAGAAGAAAACTCAGCATATTGCATGCAAAATCATTTCAAATCAACTGAGTTGTGAAAGGATTTTAGACCTGCCTGTTGCATAGCAAATAACTGTGAAATTTAAGATTAAGAACACCTCCGAATGTGGTATCTGTATTCTTCATTGGCTAGAAACTGTAGCTCAAGTCAACGTCAACATCAAGTCAACATCAGTCCTGAACTGACTTCAGGTAGAGCAAGTAGAAGAAATGGAATGAGAGAATTATTTAAAGGTAGAAACACCCTCTAGAGAATTCTGTTATTCATTGCAGCAGAAATCAATTAACAGGGCAGTTCAGAAAAGGTTTTGTATGCAATTATAAGGCTGGCCTATTTTTGACAGAACTGTCCCTATCATCTTTTCCTCAAACATTCTGAGAACACATTAGCAACTAGAGAAGAAAGCATAAAGCCGTCTTCTCCATTTACAGATATCTGACTGAAAATCTTTTCAATGTTGGCTAAGGAAAGGACAGGGAAACAGTTGCTAGCAAATACTGGCATTATATGCTTCTCTTCTGAAAGGACAAGAAGTGGATCAATGTCCAAAGCACTGTTACCCCATAGAAAGCATCATGGGCCCTGTAATAGTTCAGTAGCTCTGTTGTCCCTATTTGCTTCAGGATCTGAAATGCATTTATTTTACAGTATCATCATTGCCACATGGCCAGGCAACTTCCTCACTCACAGTAAAACTGCAACCACTCTTCTTTGGACTGATGCACAGGAAGACGGGCTCAAATAAGAGTATGAATAGTAGATTCGCAGATAGCAGTCTCACATGTCCCACATTAATTAAGTGGAGAAGAAAATGCAATTTATTTATTTATTCTGAACAATATAAGCCTGAATAAATTTGACACTCTTCTTGTGTCAATGGTGGTTAATTACTAAAACACACTATTGAGTATCCAGTAACATTCTTCCTTTGAGTATGCTCTTCAGAGGGGTTTCTTTTTTTTCCCTCCTATTATATTTATCCTGGTGTCTGTTATTGTCCCTTTGGAGCATAATGAAAGCTGTTTTATTTACAGTCCTACCCTTATTAAGAGAGCTCAGTCAGATTGTCCACTTCAGACAAGATATTTGCTTTTTATTAGTCAGACTATATCATGAATATGTTTGTGTTCCAGGATTTTATTTTAAAATTTAAAAATAGTCATAAGACTTAGGATCACTGGTAAGATGCAGATCACTGAATTTCTACAGTCCTAATGAAAAGCTGTTTTTGCTTAAGTGTAGAGTGATTTAATGAGTTGTCACATTTTCTTTTGTTTCATTGCAAAGGCAAACAATTAAGTCCTTTAAATGCAACATCTCTAAGTATGTTAGTCTACATAGCCTTTTCCTGTTTATAAATTATATTATTGCCTTATAATGAAAAAAATTATAAAAGTAAGGAGGAGAGATGTCATTAAAAGATAATTGCTTTATCTGCAGCTTAATCCCCTGAGTATCAGGCTACAATTTCCCTTCAGGAGATGGAATACTTTGAAATGACACTGGTAATTTGAGTGGAATGTCAGGACATTAATCAAATATCCATAATACTACTTTGCTGGGTAGGCATGACAAGTCTTTAAGGAATTGATCTGGAAAACTGAATTTCCAAGGCATCTGGAAATACAAATAATCCAGTGGATAGTTACAAGTCTACAAAAACTGAGTAGTGGGATCATCACATCTGCATGCATATTTAAATCCAAGCTTAAATGAGTTGCAAAGGATTAAAGCAGTTTTCTTTGTAGTTACTATGCTAAAAACAATATGCTTGAAGCATTAACTAAATATAATCACTATGTTTTGTTTAATTCAGCTGTCAAAATAGAACTGCCCTCAGCATGTATAAAATAACTCACTAAAAGGTCGTCTTGGAATGCATTTTCATATTGCAGGTAATCAAAACAGAGTATAACAGAATTTTGCAAATAACCAATGGCAGAACAGATGTGGAACAGGATCACTGGGATGTAGTGATGCGTGTAGTCCTAATGAAATGCCCCTAAAGGTACTAACCATTTAGACTGGAAAATAGACTCACCTGCAATCTAATGTTTCACTCTTGGTAAGGCTTGATTTTCTGGCTCCCTAGCTGCTGGCCACTTGGGTGGTGTTGCACCTACCTGATACAGTAACTGAACCACACTGTTTCATTCTGTTCTTCCTCTCTATTTCTTTTGAATAGTCAGAGCTACGAGGCAGCTGTTTCAAGCTGCATAATTCACAGTTCTTGCTTTTCTTTCACTGAAAAAGTACATTTACATTTCTAAATTACCATTTGAAGTTTAGAGAAGACAGTAAGATTATTTAAAGTTCTCTTCCTCCTATATTCAACTTCAGATTAAGAACATATTTTTTGCATGTAAACAAGCTGGGAGAGAATGAAAATGGTCAACATAAATGGCTGCCTGCCTCATAAGTTTCCATGCCAACTCAAAAGACACTATTCACAGAAATTTTCAGGATCAGAGCCTCATGTAGCATGGCTTGAAGGTCCCTTTCAACCTTGGGTGTTCTATGATTCTATGATTCCATGACAGGAAAAAAACATATTAGGAAAGGTAAATATATCACAGTTATTAAATTCATCAAACTGTCATTTTGGAGGATTATACTTGGTATTATCATAGAATGGCTGAAGTTAGAAGGGACTTCTGGATTAGGCCTAGTCCATTCTTCTGCTCAAAGCAGGGTCAACTAAAGTAGGTTACTCAGAACTGTGTCCAATTGGGTTTTGAGTATCTCCAAGGATGGACACTCCACAGCTTCTCTGGACAACCTGTTAATTATCATTATCAACCTTGATAATTATCACTATCAACAAGATTTATCCTCTGTAAATAACAGAAGTAATTTACACATCCACAGTATCCCTGCATTTTAACTTAAAGCTTGGAAAAGGTTTCCAAAATTCACTTTTTTTTCTTTTCCCTTTCTTTTCCCTTTCTTTTCCCTTTCCTTTCCTTGCCTTGCCTTGCCTTGCCTTGCCTTGCCTTGCCTTTTTATTATCTTTCTCATCCATTTCACAGTTTAATGTAGAATGAGGAACAGAAATGTAAACTCTATCAATCGCCACCTTGCCAGCCAAACAAAAAAGTACCAAAAGCAAACAGTCTTCTCAACTTTACTGAGTGTCTAATCAATTCATTTGAGAATTCTAGTTTGATTTTCTAAGTTAGACTGCTCAGATTTGGTTCATTTTTGCACTCAAGAACTGAGTTACATATCTGAGTTTTTTTTTTTTTAATTTTTTATTTTTTTTTAATCCAAATTGCATTCACCACTTGTTTGGGCCAGTTAATCATGTTTTTGTTTTGTGCTTAATCCTGGACTAACAAAATATTTCTTGTTTATTAGCCATTTTAATAATATTTATACAAAATTGACAGGAAAATATTTGCAACATCTTTCAAAATTAATCACATCATGTAGTTACACAAATCCACTGTCAACAATAAGAAGGAAAGCACAGTAGCAGTTGATGAATGAATTAGAGTTTAGCTTTGGAAAAGGTCAAAGAAGGCAGTTTTTCATGAAAAAAAAAAATCATTTGCAACTTAATGGTTACAATAGTTATTATCAGATGAATTCTCTCAAACAAAACAACAAGAAATGTTCCTGGAATTTACAGAATTCATAAAGAAAGAATTCTACTAAACCCCACTTACTTCAGTGAACTTTTGGTCTGTTTCCCATTTCTTAAGAAGGAAGAGCTTCTAAGCTCCAAACTAGAGCTTCCAAACTAAAGCTTCTAAGCTTCCCATCTGTAGGTCTCAGTCAGTCCAGCATGAATCACAAGGAGGCAATTACTGCAAAGTGTTGCCATGCCAGCAGTGACATTCACTTTTCTT
Organism: Cygnus olor; assembly: GCF_009769625.2. Classification (NCBI taxonomy): domain Eukaryota; kingdom Metazoa; phylum Chordata; class Aves; order Anseriformes; family Anatidae; genus Cygnus; species Cygnus olor. Next base: position 41,820,504 of record NC_049171.1, read on the forward strand.
TAATATTTTCACTAACCTTATGTCCCCTGTGAGCAAAATAGCTGCTGCTGTTTGTTCAAACTTGGCGGCCATGGTAGGACTAGCTGTCAGACAGCCTGAGCTCCTCTTGCTAATTTCAAGCTCTGTTGAGCAGTGCTGTGGTGACAAGACTATCACTCAGCATTTAGGAACAGCCCCAGCAGGGGTGAAAAAAGGTAGGGAGATCTATATGTTTTGCTTATCAGAGAAAAAAAAATGTTGGAGTTTTTATGGAAGAGTTTACTGTTACTCACTTTTGTATTTTAAGCAAAACTGACCAGAGAAGGAATCTTAAGACACTGGAATGCACCAGCTGCCAGCACATGTTAAAGCATCGTATAGGTTCAATTAGGATGATTAGAAACGTTAAGAAGTTCTGAATGAGAGTCATTCAGATTATTAAAATTATCATTCTGAATGAGAATCATTCAGATTATTAAAAGTAGCCATTCTATAATATGGCCAAGGCAGCACACAACTGAGCAACATAGTTACAGAAAGACAGAGATAAATTTAGGAATAAGGAGACAGACACAATGATGATATACCTACACCAGACTGATAGGTGAAAACCATGTTGTTGTCTTTTTTCTTTTTTTTTTTTTTCCTTTAAGTGACATAAATTAAATGTGACACTATTACCAAAAAGAAAGTACATAGACGTCCCAAGCAGGCCCACTTCCAGGCCAGTAGCAAATGTTGAGGGTGAAGTAACACATTTCTTTGCAGGAGGATATCAGGTTTAACAAAGGCAAATGACAAATAATAACCCCCAGAGGAGGAATATCCCCATGCAACAGCACGTGCTGAGGGGTCAACTAGCTGAAAAGCAGTTTTGCAGGAAAGGACCTAGGGTTCCAGTTGGATAACAAGGTGAACATGATTTAGCAATCTGCTCCTTAAGTATAGTAAGCCAAAACCATCTGGGGCTCCATTAGGTGAAATAGATTGGCAGAAGGTTGACTGAGATGATCTTTCCCCTCTATTCAGCACTGGTGAGACATATCTGGAGTGCTGGGTTCATGTCTGGGCTTCTCTGATTTTGACAGAAAGCAAGACTGAGCAAGATGGAGCTCCTATAATCCAATGAAAGACTGTAGGTGACCTACTACAAAGAGCAATAGAATCATAGAATATTTGTGTTGGAAAGGACCCAACAAGGATCACTGTGTCCAACTCGTGGGTCTCCAAGGTACCACCCCGCCTCCCCCCCCCCCACCCCCCCCCCAATAAATAAATAAATAAAGATAAATCAGATCATGTGTCTGAGAGCATTGTCCAAATGCTTCTTGAACTCTGGCAGGCTCGGAGCCATGACCACTTCCCTGGGGAGCCTGTCCCAGTGCCTGACCACCCTCTTGGTGAAACGCCTTTCCCTGATATCCAGCCTGAACTTCTCCTGTTGCAGCTCCATGCTGTTCCCTTGGGTCCTGTCACTATTCCCAGAGATCAGCACCTGCCCCTCGGCTCCCCTCATGAGGAAGCTGTAAACTGCAATGAGGCCTCCCCTCAGTCTCCTCTTCTCCAGGCTGAACAATCTAAGTGACTTCAGCAGCTCCTCAGGTATTTTCCTCTCTAGACCCTTTACTATCTTTGTTGCTCTCCTTTGGACACTCTCAAACAGTTTTATATCTTTCTTATACTTTGGCACACAAAACTGCACACAGTGCTCAAGGTGAGGCTGCACTAGTGGAGAGTAGAGTGGGATAATCCCTTCCCTTGACCGGCTAGCAATGCTGTACCTGATGCACCCCAGGGTATGGTTGGCCCTCCTGGCCACCAAGGCATGCTGCTGGCTCATGTTCAGCTTGATGTCGAGGTTAAAAATTATTTAAGCATGTCAGACAAAGATTTTGGCAATTGCAAATAAAGTAATAAGCCACAAGACTAAAAATATTTTAAAAATAGATTTACATAAATTGAAAGACGATAACGCTATGACTCTCATATCAATTTCTGTACAGTAACTGTGACTGTGACATCCTAAGAGAGACCAAAATGGTTGCAAAAGAAATAAACACAGTATTAATGAATAATTGTAGTTATTCCCCAGGAAGATTTGGATAAATATCCGAAAAACTAGTATCAGGTCAAACTCCAGATCACAGATGCACAAGCTACTTTGTTAGACATCAGCTGCTTCTTGAAACTGCGATTCAGAAAGCCTAGGCATGAGTAAACAGCTCTTGTGAGATGTACGTTGGACTTGTTTCAAAATGTCTCAAAGAGCCTTTCTAATTGTGATACACTCGTCTTCAAATCTAAGCAGTAGATTAACACACACAGAAAACAAACCACTATGGGGATCTTCATCTTCTCAAAAGGAAATTATGCTTCAAGATTCAAATAGTCAGGCTTCAAGTACATAAGCATTAAGTACATGGGCTTCAAGTACATAGGATGACAAAGGAAGATGAAAGAAACTGTAGCTCTCCTGATGAGCAAAACTGGAGACCTGGCTACAACTGATGTGGAGAAGGCTGAGGTGCTTACAATATTTTTGCTTCAGTCTTCACCAACAGATACTCTATCCACACTGCCCAATGAAGTTCCATCCCCTGTATGAAAAGATCAGGTTTAAGACCATCTAAGGAAACTCAAGGTGCACAAGTTCATGGGACCTGATGAGATGCATCTGAAGGTCACAAGGGAACTGGTGGATGAAGTTGCTAAGCCACTACTGATCATATTTGAGAAGTTGTGGCAGTCCCAGTCACTAGAAAAGGGAAAACATAAACCTGGGGAACTACATGTCAGTCAGTCTCACCTCTGTGCCTTATGACATCAAGAAACAGATCCTCCTGGAAATTATGCTAGGGTATGTAGAAAACAGAGAGGTGACCAGTGACAGCCAATATGACTTCACTAAAGGCAAATCATGCCCAACAAATTTGGTGGCTCTCTATGATAGGGTCACAGCATTGGTGGATAAGGGAAGAGCAACTGATATAATCTACCTGGACTTGTGCAAACCTTTTGATACTGTCCCACACAACATTTTTTTGTCTATAAAATTGAGAGATATGGATCTGATGGACAGAACACTCAGTGGATAAGGAATTGGCTGGATGGTCAGATTCAAAAAGTTGCAGGCAATGGCTCAATGTCTAAGTGGAGACCAGTAACAAGTGATGTCCCTCAGGAGCATGTGTTGGGACCATTCTGTGATTCTATGATTCTCAGTAAGCTGACATTACCACTACAAAAGGAATTAGAAGAATTCAGATGGAAGGGACCTACAAAGATCATCAAGTCCAACTGCCTGACCACTTCAGGACTAACCAAAATTTAAATCATATTAGTAAGGGCATTATCCAAATGCTTCTTGAACACTGACAGACTCAGGGCATCAACTACATCTCTAGGAGAGCTCAGTTACTGTAGATGACCTTATAAAGGTTTCAGCTCAGTGCTCAATGACTAATTGCACTGAGGACACAATACAATGCGCACACATTGGACAATTGCAATAGCCAATCAGAATGGTTACAAACTGGAAAACAAGAGATTCTCTCTGAACATCAGGAAGCTCTTCTTTACTGTGCAGGTGACTGAGCACTGGCACAGGTTACTCAGAGAAATTTTGGAGTCTCCTTCCTTGGAGATCTTCAGAAGCCATGTGGACATATTCCTGTGCCTCTGGGCAGCTATGCTTTTGCAGGTTAGGGGTGGACCAGATGACCTCTAGAGGTGCCTTCCAACCTCAAACATTCTATGATTCTGTGATTCTGTGAAGATGTACTGCATTTTGGAAATTACCAGAAAAGGATAAGGGAACAATATAAGAAACAGCATTGTACAGCTTTGTAAACCCCTAGGGAGGTTTGAAGGCTGTGTGGAAATCTTGAAAGCGGTTGCCCTTGAAAGGGATCTGAACTTAAAAAGAAAAGGGTAGAAAAGATTATCAAGAGTAGGGTAGGTTTTATGTTTGACTGTCCAAAGAGTACTATCTCAGATTTTTCTACAAAGAAACAAAACCAAGCAATCAAACAGAACTTTTTCTCCTGGACCATGGTTGGCATTAGCCCAAAGCTAAAAAATAAAATTAAAAAAAAAATCTAACACATCTAGAGAGGAAATGTATAATTTGCCCCTAGTAAGAACTGTAGGATGTCTGTGTAACTAGATGTTATGCAATCCAATTCCTATGCTGTTGTTAAGTAACAATTTAGGAAGATAATGTCTCAAAATAAATTTTGAAAAAAAAACCTTGAAATTCATATTACCGGTCTTGGAGAAGACCAGAACATTCAGTATGATGTACAGAAACAGAGAAGAGACAATCTATATCCTAAAGAGATAGCAATTAAAGAAGAGCAAACATTTTGAAAAGTAATAAGTACAATGTCTTCAGTATTATGATCCATTTGACAGAGGATAGACTCAATGACTGCTCAAAGTTCAATGACTGCTCTGTTGTTTGGAATTCAACGCAGCATTTTCCACCTACTGGATCATTTTCTCTATTAGTCATTATCAAATGTGAAAAGTATCTGGCAAGCACTATAGTATCATTATATGATGTTGGTAGAAGGACTAAAATGGAATGGCTGATATTCAATCTTCTGTGAGTAAAGCACTTGTGTGAAATCCTATAGTGTATATAGCCAACAACTGTTCTGTCTTGCTTCATAGAATGTGCCCATTAATGAGGTGTTTCTAAACTGCTGGAAATCAAATTCATGAAGCAGAAAAGCCTTGTTTAGGACTAGACACATGCAAAAGGAGAAGTTTTTTAGGATCAGCTGCATTTGAGTTACCCTTACAAAGAGCAGAATTTATCTGCCCCAGTTTAGTCATTTAAAAGCTAGCCATCTGATTTTCAGGTAATCTCACAAGATTCTCTTTATAATTAAAGGAGGGAAAGAGACATCTCCAGAGGGTAATTCAGCTTACCACTTTCCCTCATTTTAATACTCTATTTTGGAATGCTATGAACATTCCTCTGGAGGTGTCTGTGTCTGAGAGAGACCTTCATGTTATTATACCTATATGACTAATTTTCTGATGCTCACATTAGATTAGATGAATCTTGTCTTCATCAATCTTTTCTTTTCCCTTTATATATACATATATATATATATATATATATTTCCATTGTATGTCATTCATATGAGGCTAATTATTTTCCTTTAACTTTTAAAGATAAAGTGCATTTCTCATAAAATTCAGCCAGGAAATCTTCAGTTTAAAGTCAGACTTCATGAAGTTACGTCCAGGTGTAAATAGAAGTTTTTTTTCTGAAAGAAATTTTGCAACTTTAACTTATAGAGTTTGACTATAATACACATGTAAGAGCAAATTATGTTTTGTTGCCAAGACAACAAAAGTAAAAAGCAAGAAAACTAATGGAGACAATTTACAGCTCTGTAGGACAGCCAGAGATACAATAATGTACTGTGTTTCTTAGAAAAGAAAACAATATGATCTATCAAAGTCCTCATTTTATTGCAAGAAAAGAAGAAACACATGACAATAAGGCAAATCACATTTCCAATAACCCCAAATAAGGTTTATTTAATAGACCATCAGGTGAATATGAGGAAGCACATGTATTTCAATCAAAGAAATTCAATCTCACTCACCTCTACCTACGCCATCCTGTATGAGGAAGGAAAGAAATGCTCAGTTTTGTTGTTATTATTTTTGTTGTTGCAGTGGAATCCCTGTTCCTTTATTCTTTCTTCTTCCAAACAGTTTAATATTGTTTTCAGAAACATTTAAAATTGTAACGAGGACAGTGTGATCCAAAATTTTATTGCAGAGCTACACTGGAGGACTATATGGAGCCCATAGGCCTAGAACACAATAAAAACAAAAGAATGCCCGTCTCTGATAAAAGATTAAACACTGTTCTTAAAAACCTACAGCCAAATTGTGGCCTCTGATTTTATAACAGATTTTCTATTGAATCTAGCATGAATTACAGTTCCAATGGCTTCCAATACCTTTCTTTCATAGTCCCAATCATCTTTAGTAAGATGGGAAAAGTGGCAAAAATATTGTTTGAAAATTTTCCAAAAAAATGCTACAGCAGCATCTAAAAATTGACCTTGAATAATTTTACCTGGTTCATAATGCACCACTCAGAGTCAATGCAATAGAGTTTATCATTGAAAAGTAAGTTTTTTTCTGCCATTAGATTCCTAAAATGCATCACATTAGAGCAGATAAAAAAGAAAAAAAAAAGTTGCAGTGAGTCTACATTTTTCCTCTAAGCTAACGTTTGCTTTCTCATGTAAAAAAATAAATAAATAAATAAAAACAAAATAAATTAAAAAAATAAAAAAAAAAAGGAATTAAAAGATGAAAGCAAAATTTAAAGCTGCTATCTGACTGCAATGGTGCCAAGTTGGGTCACAGATATTTATGGATTTTTGGAGCTATTGTGATTTTTTTTTTCACACCTCCAGTGACAAAAAATCTGATTGTCATTTATGTGGCTGAAAATTAAGCCAAAGCTAAGCATATATCAAGATGTCTACAGTTCACTTATACAAACTCTGAACATTAGGTCACCTGAACTAAATCTGTTTAAACCACTGAAGTAATAATATAGAAAAGATGATATTGTAGAGTCAAATGCTGTTTCCATCCCATGGAGTTCAGAATTACATTACACACAGAATATAATTAACTGTACTGTATTCTATTCTAAATAGCAGGTTGAGAGTAGAATTCATCTATTAGCATAAACAGAATTAGAGCAATGACATGTACAGTATTAACTAAAATATCAGCAGAAATTGAGTTACAGAAGAAAATGAGACAAAATGCATAGTCATGTCTAGGGAGTGATTTGAACTATAATTAAAATCACAAACTAGAAATTAATACAGGAGTCTGGAAGATGATCAAGATTTTCAAATAATGGATTAATATATGAAACAGCAGGAAAAGTAGAGAATGAAAAACTTTACAGAGGTAAAGAATTATGTCATTGGAACTATGTAATTCCCAGACCTTAAAAAGCAAGAGATAAAAGACAGCATGAGAATGTGACATTCTAATGGTGGGGTTCATCTCAGTCATCTAAAATCTAGGCTTCTCAACTAGGTCATTTATCTGGGTTTCTCTCACTGTTCACTGAAAAGATAGGAAACTCAAAGGTGGATCACCCTGCATTTAATTTGATGGACTGAATTACCCAGATGAATATTATCTTTCCAACTGCATATGAAGGGAGACTGGACAACCCTGTGAAACTACACTTCTACTTTTTAAATAGCTAATAGTAATGCAGATTAATCCCAACCAAAGTCAAAACACATGTGCAAGGAATACATTTCTTCAAATATCTAGCTTTAATCTGTGCACAAATAAACTTTCAGCTGATTGAATATCTGAAACACTTCCATTGAAACAAATGCTGTGAATTCATACAAAAGACTTTAAATTTATTCCACAATGAAACTGGAAGGAGAATATTTGTCAAAAACATTTAAAAACCTTGCCCCTCAAAAAAAAAAAAAATGTGAAAGGATATTTTTAAAAATGTAAACTGAGGTAAAGAAGACAGCATATAACCAAATAGCAATGATGGTCAGAAAGGCCGACTATTGAAACTTCTTATCCTATTACTGCTGAACAATAGAGATTGATGGAAAGGCTTTATTTATATGATCTAACATAATCATGTTAGCGAGAGGAAAGTACAAATGTTTCCAGGAAACGTTCTGACTCATTTATACAAATTCAAAATCCCAGGTTTGTGCTTGTTGTTCAAACTCTGTAAAATCCATAGCAGGAACAATCATTCAGACTAAATATGTTTATTAAAAGGATAACACATCTTCCTTGTATCTTCTTTCTTTCTTTTTATGTTATTTTTTTCCTGTGAAAGCAGTATTTTGAAAGTATCATTTTTAAAATTCAGATTATACAAATGATAACACTTTCCGTAAAGTGAAGTTAATCCCACTCCAGACTATGCCATTCAGATCAGGTCTGAAATTACTTTTGCTCTATGTAGGAAGAGAATCTCAACTTAAAAAAAAAAAAAAAAAAAAAAAAAAAAAAATTGTAGGACTACTTCCTGTCATGCAGTAATTCATATTTCTGTAATAGAATTTCCAGCAAATGTCTAAGCTCTTGTTAAGCCCATATAACAATAATACCCCTTTAGAATGGCCTGTTGTGAACTCTATCACCTTAGTCCAGTGTATTCCTGCATTAACACAGGCACACAGGTTTCATTCACACAGTGGCTCATGCAAATGCCAAGGTGCTTTGACATGTGACAGTGTTATAAACTTCAAATCTCAAGAAGTTCAAGCAATGAAAAAATGTCTCATGAAGTAAACCTCTTTACAAGGAGCTGTAAGCATAACCTGAGTGCTTTGTTATTCTGCTTTCATTCATAAAAGTGGCTGTTTGAAAGAAGCTGCAGTCTGATGGCCTGTGACTATTTCAAAAGTAGTTTTATTTTCAAATACAAATAATTAACAGCATCCAGTCTTCCACTCCCCTATTAAATTTCTCTCTTGACATATTCAGGGCTTCTCTCTTGGATTCCTGCAACCCGCTATACTATGAATGGGCATATGCTGATGTAGTCCCTATCCTAGACAAATTTACAGCACACATCAAGAAATGTGGGATTTAACATTACCAGATATCAGCGTGGTATTTCAATCTCAACAGTGTATATCTACCCTTTTGAAGTTGTAAGGCTTCATAGGAATATATTAAAGTCATTAAGAATCTTTCATTTGGCCTCAGCAAGCCCTGAATAAAAACTTGCAAAAATAAGTAAGTTACTTTTTGGTATTCGCTTTTGCAGTAGCCAAACGGAACCATAGCTTTACTGTACTCTGAGGTCCAATCATGCAGTGTTTACTCAAATTAAAATCCTACTGAAAACAGTGTGGATATTTTTCCACATCTCATGTGTGTGGTAACAGGTCAACAGACAAGCCAGGAAAAATCAGCAGTCCTCTAAGCCTATTTCAAAAGTGGAATGTCCTACTTAAGGATGGAATAGGCTCCTCTGTGAAATCTACTCTCAGCAGTGGACAATAATACAACACTGTTTTTTTTCAAAGTTAGCCTCAATCTGTTGCATACAGTAACTGACTAATGATCTAGTTTCTTTTAAAGGTGTGGACCTTTAGATATTCAATATATTCAAGATATTCAAGATTTAGAGGTTTAAGATATTCAGCCCTTTCTTCAACAAAGCTATATCAACTCATATCAAATGGAATCTGAACCATTTTTTATGGATCTTTCCAGTGCTCACATTTTCTTAATTTGTCTAATAAGCCACACAGCTTTGCCTAGTCAGTAAAATTTGAAATCTCACTACTCTGTTGCCACTTCTCTAAACAAAGAGAGTGTTAGCAAGAAAAAGTGTGCTGGTGCAAGTTTTTGTGTTTATTTGTTTTTTTTAATGCATGAACTGTAAAAGGAACAACAGATATAGAAGCATATGCTCCTTTTCTAAGAAATGTACCTCATGAAAACACTAGAAATCATATTAAGTGCTGACTACAGAGGAATCTGAAGTTATTAGCTTCAGCAAAGATGAGGTTTGGGTTTTTATGTTTGTTTTGTTTTGTCTACTTTTGCATTGATTTCTTTCTTCATGTTTCTTTTCCTTGGTTTACCTCAGTAGAAATGTAGAACATAAAATGCTTAAAAGAAGATGTATCTAAACAGAGCAAGGCAATACACTGACTAATGAACATCTCACTAAGTACATCTATAAGGAAGAATAACTTTGAAACTCTTCATTCTCTAAACATGTTCATTATATTCACTTTAGACCATGTAATTGTATGGCAAATTGAGCCACACTAGTGAGCTGAAGGCAACTTAGGCAAGATCATTATTGTTTATTACTTTCATTATAGAATTTAACTTAATTTGAAATCCGGATTATTGCCTTGACAGTGAAAAGCAGCTGAAATCTTATTCTGTGTACATTATATACCTTTTGATAAGCATATCTAAGTGTGTGTGCTTATATATTATTTATTCCATAACAACTTGTCCAACTAAATGCGTTTAGATATTGATTTATTTTGCTGGACAATATACTTTTATATTTAATATCCAGTTGGATCTTCACTGTAAGATTCCATCAAATTTAAGGAGCTTTATGACAGCAAAAGGAATGTTTTTACATTCCCATATACATTACTCAGATGTACAAAGTGTCTCACTCACATTGAAATGATGATACTTTCTAATTTATTTCCTTAAAAAAGAACTGTTCATATGATCTCCCTGTACACTCTACTCAGTCTGGCCAGTCACTATGAGTTTGACACCGACTTAGACTAATATTTGGTAGAACCAAATAAAATGTGCAGCACTGTCCTGTTGTAAAATCTGCATGCAAATAAAGTTTTTGAAGTTTATAATATCACATTAAATTGTGCATCAAATTTAGTATCCAGTCTCTGGAATTGTCAAATGGCTAGTGCTTCAGAGAAAGGCAGATCTGGAGTCCAAACATAAAACCCAACAGCCAGGATAAACAGACAAATATGCAGGATGAGCAAAAAAAGGGCTCGCTCAGACTCCTGTTTCTTATGTTACTAAGCAAGAAGAGAGAACAAAAGAGCTGTCCTGCAACAAAACTACATCTATTAACAGCCTAAGAGTCGTGTGCCATTATCATCATGCCTGTGCAGTGCTCTAGCCTCTGAAATCTCCAGCTTAAAGACAGAAAGCTGAGAAAGTATTTTATAATGAGAAAATACCATCATCAACATTTTGTTTGTTTTGATTTTATCGTAGCTTCACACATACCAAAATGGTATAGAGGTTTTCAAGACTCTTTATTCTCAGATCCTTTGATGAAGAGATATGCAGGGAAAATTCATCAATTATTGTAATTATAACTAAAGAAAGGGGCAGTAATTACAGGATCAGGAACAGCTGTGCATTACCATGCTTGTATTTTATCGGTCGGCTCTGCTCTGTAGTTTTTGAATGTTAGCGTGCCCTGTGAAGGACCGTCCTTGTATTTTCACAGAGGGATGTGATTATTATCTCTGCCAGCAGAGGACATAAAAGCTAAAACCAATCTATTTTATACATTGTTTTAAAGCTGTTGCTCAAGAACCAGTAACGGAATTCTTTCCTTTGTGCTGGTTAAAAGGTGCTCTTTTTCTAAAGTTGTGCAGATGGATACCCTCTGCTGTAGCAGACTCACTATGATAGAAAGCTCAGTATTAAAAGAAAGCACTAGAAGAAAAAATCAGTTGTTAATTTAAGATATGGCTTGAAGGATTTGAAAGTGTGAGGAAAAGGGATTTTTCTTTTTTTTTTTTTTTTTTTTAATTTAAAACAAACAAACTCATCTGTTTCCTGTGATAGTTTACTGAAACAGATTGGATATATGGAAGAGCATCTGTCACTGCACTTTAGTATCAACAGTAAGATGCAGTTAGTCACTTATTGCTAAGCTGCTTTTAACTTCAATAATGCACATACTTTTTCACAAACATGTTTGTTTGTGTTTTGCTGCAAAAATACTGTGACCTGTTTTCTAAATTAAAGTTAGACATTTCAATATCATATTTAACTGTTAGATAATTATGGCTTCCTCCCAAATGGGTGATAAAAGAAGGATTCACCTCATCTTCCATCAATCAAAACTAGTCCAAGAAAAGTTACAGAGTCTCTCTCTCTCTCATTAAAGGAGAAGAACAAATGCATTCAGAGAATTCATGAGGAATCTGCATTAAGTATCTTCCATAAGACAGAATTTGATTGTAGAGCTGTATTAGATAGCACACCTGGACTAGATGCTTAATTTAAATAAAGTCTAGAAAGTTTCATTCCACCAAGAGAAGTCAGGTCTTATCCCTAATGAAAGTATGGATTTGATATATATCTTTGATTATTGATTGCAATTCTCTACAAGTGTCAGGACATTTCACATCAGGAACAGCTTCCAAAGTCAAATTATCAAAGTGAGTTCTATAACCATGCAAGAATTTACTACAGAAAAAAGGTAGAAGGATAGTTTGGAGGATGAGGACAGATGACCTACGCTAGATCAGGGATTACTCATTTCAACTTGGTTGGCATGGCATGACATTTGGAAATATACATTATATCCTAAGCCACTGTGCAAATCCAGATATCTTTCAAATGAAATCAAGAATGATGTCTGCAAAACTGAAGCATTTGGCCAAAGCAGTCCATCCAAATATAATAACTTTGTTTAGTTACAAAAACTATGTAGATTAGTTTGTACACTGGACAACTCTGGAATTCAACTGTGTTGTGGTTTAACCCGGCCGGCAGCTAAACACCACACAGCTGTTCGCACACCCTCCCCCCTCCCTCTCCAGGATGGGGGAGAGAAACGGGAAAGTGAAGCCTGTGAGTTGAGATAAAGACAGTTTATTAAGACAGGAAAATAACAACAACAACAACAACAACAATAATAATAATAATAATAATAATAGTATTACTAATAATAATGTGTACAAAACAAGTGATGCACAATGCAATTGCTCACCACCCGCTGACTGATGCCCAGCCTATCCCTGAGCAGCCAGTCCCTGACCCCGGCTAGCCACCCCTATACATTGTTTAGCATGACGTCAGATTGTATGGAATACCCCTTTGGCCAGTTTGGGTCAGCTGTCCTGGGTCTGTCCCCTCCCAGCTCCTGCTGCATCCCTAGCCTGCTCGCTAGCAGGATAGAGCGAGAAGCTGAAAAGTCCTTGGCTTGGTGTAAGCACTGCTCTGCAACACTTAAAACATCAGCATGTTATCAGCACTCTTCTCATCCTAATCCAAAACATAGCACCCTACCAGACACTAGGAGGAAAATTAACTCTGTCCTAACTGAAACCAGGACAAACTGACATTACTATAATGATAATTAGGCTTTGCAATTCTTTTACACATATTTCATGCAGTTATAAATTTGTATTAGGCAAACTTGCTTCCTAAAATCTGATATGCACAGATAAACAGAGTATTAATGTATTGGCCTCAAGTCCTTCATTTTCATTTTAAATCCCACAGTGCTTATTACATTTAATAGGTGACAAGCAAGGTAACTGCAAAATCTGAAGTTTACAAAATTATGTGAGTTAATCCAAACCAGAGGATTAAGTAAAATGTTAGAGAGAACTAAACAAATGAATTGAAGGGGGAAATGACTTTCAGAATAAGTAAGTCCAAAGCAATTTATACATGAAGAAAATATTAAGGTACTTGCTTACCTCTGTTTCAAGGAAGGAACCATTAGTCATTGCAGTAATTGAGAGATATTTGCTTAATTTACAACTGCATTCTGAAGGCAAACACAACATTACGCTGCGTAAGAAGTAAGATGATGAATACCACAGAGTTTCAAAGTTCTTTTGTATAAATCAATACTTTGGCATCATCTGGAACATTGTAGGCACTACTGCATGGCACTGGGAGACAGATTATACACAAGATCCCAGCCTTTACATATTATTTGAACTCCTCCCAGGCTTTGCAAGATCAAGAAAGAATCTGTGCAGAGCTGAAGGGAATGAGTTTCCAATAGCAAAATAAGACAATTGGGAATGAAGGTGAAGGTTACCTACATCTCCAGTTTCCTGTTCCCAGAAAGCCTATGTTTTTCTTGGTTACTTACTTCAAAAATAGTAGCTTGATAGAAGGGTGGGAAGAATGACCAAGGTCAAGGAAGACACTCATTTGAAAACAGAACGAAAATGGTCACAGAAGATAAATATCCATTTATCTGTTCTTTTGGTCTTATAACACAATTAGAAAGACAGTATAGTAATAAGAGGAAAAAAAAAAAAAAAAAAAAAAAAACAGGGATTAAAAAACGACAGGAGAAAAGGCTTCTTCACATAACATGTAATTAGACTGTGGGACTCATTTCCAGCAGCCGAAGAATACTAACAAGGAAGCAAAAACTGCAAAACTGTATGCCTCAAGACATAAACTGGAAACTTGCTATGAGAGATCACTTTAGTGGTATATCTGATTTCTTAGGATATTTGGTTAATGGCTATTTAGCGTAGAAGTCTAGGATGAGATGCAGGAGAAGGAATAAATTAAATACCCAGGTACATAAGGCACACAAGAAAGATGAAGTCAGAGACTAGGACTCCTAGGTCCCTGATTGATGGACCATTTAAGGAATCAACCAAAGCCTTGAGGAAGTTCAGCCTGAACTTTCCAACTGATAAGGAGAGAAACAACATTATCCTTAGTCCAACAGGAAAGATCAAATTTATTATGGAATAGTTGAGGTGACTCCTGGGATTGTATAAAGCTTACTATGGGATGCTTAAAAGAAGAACCAAAGGCATAAAAAGATAAGGATACAGATGACTTGGAAAAGAATAAACACAAGGAAAAGGAGAGGAGAAGGAATAAAGGAGCTGACCACATGTAAGCAAACCGGCAATATACATAGCATAGCCTGTGCCTGACTGCTGTGCTATCTTCTCAGTAAACTTTATTCTAACTTTCTGTGCGAGTGTGTTCTCCAGTGTTTGTGTGTGCAGTGTATGCATAAAGCTGACAGCAAACTTTAGACCTCACCATTAGAGCCATGGTGCCACCAACTAGAGAAGGGACAATGGGCCAGAGGTCAGGTGGGGGGGCAGCAACTTGAGCTACTGGTGTCTGAGGGTGCCTGGGACAAACCAAATGATCAGAGCCAGCTATTGGCAAATCTCTGTGTGTTTGTGTGTGTGTGATATTAGTAAAGCCACACCCTGATCTGCAGAGCTGGGACCGTCTGCATTGTTTGTGTTTTACATGAGTGCTGCTTGTGCTATTGTGGCTGCCAGTAAAGGCACTGCTCTTGTGGCTGTGTTGATCTGTATAGTGACTATGAGTGTTGTGCATGCATCCACATGTTTGGAGCTGCCTGTTACTGGTTAGACCTGAAAATGGGCTCACATCAATCAGACTGGGACAGGAGGAATCTACGAATCCAGAAACCCACCAGGTTTGGAAACCTTTAAAGATCTTTCAAAGATCATCTAGTCCAATGTCATTTGGTCCAAATTTTCCTTATGCTGATGAACTTGCACTTCTTTTGAAGGCTCTGGTACTGGTAATTGTATAAGATAGGTATTCGACCACATGGGCCTTGGGTATGACACTGTATACCATTTTTTTTATGACTTCATGTGGGAAAAAAAAAAAAAAAAAAAAAAAAAAAAAACTCTTCTTAACTACTAAATGTTATATGAGAAAAGAAAATACATGGTATTGTGCCAGAAATACTCACAATTATCCAGAAACTACATCAACTCAATTTTTTTTTTAACTAAATAAAAAGAACATAAGAACTGTTTGTGTTTAATATTTGTACCATCCTTGCCTATAAAATTCCCAATTCCATTTCTCTCTGACAAACAGTCTGTAACAAATAGATTAATATTTACTACAGTAAGTACCATGCATATGGATCATATTTCATGCAAGATATTTTTCAAAGTTAATGTTACATAGGTAGCAATTTTCCTGGCCATAAAATTGAGTTAACTTAAGAAAGACCTATAAAAATTAGGCTGCGTATATCAAATAGAGTAGTGAAATGTCACACTTGAATCTATTGCAGTAGTCTTTGTAACTGTGTATACACAGAGCATTGGTTCACTTTATTTTGGAATTAATCCTGGAGTGCATAAAGAAATGCAGCTCCTATTAAATATAGTGGTGATTTGATCTGAATTAAAACAAAACAAACAAACAAACAAAAAAAGATTTGAAGATTTTAAGATATGAATTTTTGGCAATGAATTACACATCACTGTGCAATACATTGCCAAAATGCAATACAATGTTTCTCTACAGCTAAACACTTGGGAAAATCACTATTTATTCAATGTTTTTTAACTGCATGCTTAATTGATATACCAATGGACCCTCAAAAAGCAGAGCATTGCCAGGATGTATAAACAATTTCTTTTAAACAGCCAAAGGTAGGTTTTCAGAGGAAAGCTTCCATGTACCATAATACCAGGTGCAAAATTCTCCCTTTTTTTAGCAGCTGCATCAGAGAAGTCCAGAAGCACATTTGCACCATTAGTTACCTTGATACCATCTGCAGTACCTCCCATGAAATTACAAATCTTTTCAATATGGTTTAATTGGCTGATTTACTTTTCAGCAAAGAACAAAGCTCTATAATGTATGAACAGCTATTGAAATAAAAAACTGTAAGCCAATAGTGAAAACAGCAGTCTAATACAAATAGGTAAAAAGTCTTTTGATTCGTTTTTGTTGTTGTTGTTGTTTTCTCAAAAATATTTTAGTCGATACTAGAAGTAAAAGATTAACAACTCTTTATACCAGAATGTACAATTTCATGTAAGTGATGAATGGTCAGTTTCGGCTTTGGTCCAGCTCCTCAGTGACCACAGACAGATATATGGGAATTATTTTCTATAAGATCTTTTGTACTCTTTGGCTTCCTTGTTAAGACTGCTTTAATAATACTATTTTGTGATGGTGCAAAATTGGCTTTTTTGATTTTGTGTTAACCTGGTAACAAAATTAAATATTCTAGAAGACACCCTGCAACTGTAAAATAGCCACTGTATATCTAAATAGAGAAATATGGTTGCTACAGTATGTGCATAACCTAGACTTATGTACATATATATATATAAACATATACCTATGTATATATATATAGACGAAACTCTAGGTTGTGCATAAAAATATAAATATGTATATATATACATATATCTAGTCCATCATAAAGTAAGACATATTCAAATACCTAAATGAGATATGAAATGTTTTTTAGTCTGTTATTCAACCTATCAATTATGTATCTTCTGCTTTTGAATGACTACTTACAAAACCATAAACATCATCCACTTTGTCTTTTGTCAGCCTCAAAGACAGCAATGGTTCCTCAAATAGAACAGCTTAATTAACTAAACATTAGCAAAACCTATTTTTTTTTTCTGCATACTGCTATCTGATACCTTAACAGCTCCTCTCTGCCACTTCTTCCTGCTCACGCTTTTCCCCTACTCCAGCATGGGCACTCCACAGTCTACAGTTTCCTTCAGGATTTACCCACCTGCTTCAGCCTGAGGTCCTCCTTGGGCTGCAGCGTGGGTGTCTGCTCCACCATGGTCCATTCAATGGTGAATCTCATCCAGTGCATAGAGCACCTTCTCATTTTTTCTCACCTTGGTGTCTGCAAGGTTGTTCCTCATAGTTTTTTTCTTCACTCCTTACTGCCAGGAGTGTTTTTGTTTGTTTGTTTTGGTTTTGGTTTTGTTTGTTTGTTTGTTTGTTTGTTTACCTTTTCTTTAGCCTGTTTCCTTGAGGTCAGCCCTCTTGGCTGCTGGGCCCAGCCATGCCCTGCACTGGGGCCATTGGAGCCAGCTGGAACTGGCTATGTCTGGCATGGGGCAGCCCTGGCCTCTCCTCACAGAAGCCACCCCTGATGTCCCTGCTGCCCACTGGGCACAGACATACAGTGTCTTGACAAACAGGCTGTAGTCTGTTCTCAAAAGAATATCCCCCAGATTCCGGATGAGGAGAAACAGAAATGTGTTACTGTTACTGCCAGGTACTGACTGACTGCAGGTACTGAACTCTCATCCATGATGGATAATTTTCTAATTCTCAGTTATAGATTTAACATAATGACTCTATGACAAAGTAACTAGAAAAATAACATAGCGAAGCACTTCCAAAGCAAGGACGTCTCCTTTGCTTCAGTTTTATTATTATTTACTCACGTTTTAAATAGCCGAAGATGTTCCTTTAGGACTTAGATGCATGGTAAGAAATGCAATTACATTCCTCAAATCTTCAGGAAGCAAGGTCATGAAATGTACAAATATAGCGAACATTCTGTGTATTGAAAATAGGCTTAAAAAGCAGCAAGCACATGGAATTATAAATGTTAATATTCAAAAAATAAATTATTACAATCAGTCATCATTTATGACTTTTTGCATGCAAAACCAGAAACAGTCGTTCTTTAGGATTAAATACACATCTACAACAATTATTGCTCTGACAGTAAAATGAGAGTATACATAAATTACCCTGTGAAAACCAAACACTTACATAAATGGAAATAGCCCATAGATTCAGGGAAATTTGAAAATGCCCTTGACCTCCTTTTACTTTGTATCTTCCCAGTCTCTAGAATATGCTGAGAAGACCTCCTCTATATATTCACATTTCAATTTTTTATTTTTATTTTTTAAAGCTAAACAAAACTTTATTTCAGGGCTTGAAATAGTCTCTATAGATTCTTGATGGTTTCAAGTCAAAAGCTGGGATACTGGTCAAGACCAAAAATAGCAATATTATGTTGCATAATAACAAAGACTGCTGGACAAATAAAAGTAAATCAGCGGCTTTCTTTTATTCCATTTCCTTTTCAGAGGCAGATTAGAATTTCCCATTTCAAAGCATTTCAAATTAAAGCACAAGGAAAGAGGAAAACCTTTCAGGTGTCTTTATTATGCTTTCATAGTCCCTCCTTCCTATCCTGCTTCTTTTCTGCCATTATGCAGATAGCTTCCAAATGTCATTAATTCAACTTTATCATCATTTACGATTTCTCACTTTCCCACTTTCAGTACTAATAGTTTAACTTTTCTTTCAACTCAGAAGTAGCATAAGTCCTCAGAAATGTTTCAGATACCCTGGTTTCATACAGAAACTTCTAATTTACATTGATAGCCCGGGAAAGACTCAGAGTATTCATGGAAAACAGTGTATTGAGAGGTATCTTTCAGTAGAACACAGTGCAAAAAACATAAACAACATCCAGACCAACAATTTCACAAAACACAATGCTGTACCATTCAAACTTTTCAGACTAAACAAAGAGGGAATTTAAGTTAAATATGCTAGAAACAATGTCACTGAATCAAAGTCAAATATGCTGGGCATGAATGCACCATGTGGAGGTATCCAGCCAGCCTGGATATCCCCAGGAAATAAACTGAATGCCCCTGAAGTCTACAATGTACACAATGTTTATAGTCTGGTGGGATTTTTGACATGGCAAGGAGGACACTGCAACCGGGTGTGAAAGAAAACTATCTAGTATTATTGTTGCTATCAACCTACCAACCACCTATTGGTTACTCTAAAAATACTGTTTCCATACTGTAACAGATTTACAACCTGCAAAAAGACAGATTTTTCCTTTATAAAGGACAACAGGAGACATAAAGCCCAGTTGTTTGCTTAATTGTTATATCTATAATTTTTCCAAGATATTTCTAGAAGTATAAAATTGTGATATGACAACAACAACAATAAGAGGAATATCATACCATACTTTTATTTTTATCTCATATTAATGTATTGTTTGGAAGTCAGAGCACTGACATAACATAGGACTGGAAATATGCTCTTTCATCATCATCTGTTGCTTCCTCTCATTATCATTAGCTTTTCCAATTCCATCCAGAACATTAAATTTTCTACTACTATTGTCATTTAGAAGGATGATCCTGATTGTTTTATAACTGAGGAACTGCATCTAATTTCTAGCATAAATTTATTCATGATCAACACACACTTGCTGTTTTTCTTTAATCCTTTAGCAACACCTGATGCGTTGTGCTCAGTGATAAACATTATCTTATATATGGCTGTACTTCATGGATAAAGATATATATAAACTTAGGTTTGCATCATATTCAAGATCAGGAATGTCACAGAATCATAGAATCAGCCTGACCCTCTCCTGTCCCAGCTCCATGATGTTCCCTCAGGTCCTGTCGCTGTCCCCAGAGAGCAGAGCTCAGCGCCTGCCCCTCCGCTTCCCTCGTGAGGGAGCTGCAGGCCACCATGAGGCCTCCCCTCAGCCTCTTTTTCTCCAGGCTGAACAGTCCAAGTGACTTCAGCAGCTCCTCAGGTATCTTCCCCTCTAGACCTTTTACTGTCTTTGTTGCCCTCCTTTGGACACTCTCAAACAGCTTTATATCTTTCTTATACTTTGGCACACAAAACTGCACACAGTGCTCAAGGTGAGGCCACACCAGCGCAGACCAGAGTGGGACAATTCCTTCCCTTGACCAGCTAGCAATGCTGTACTTGATGCACCCCAGGGTATGGTTGGCCCTCCTGGCCACCAAGGCATGTTGCTGGCTCATGTTCAGCTTGATGTCAATCAAAACCCCATGTCCTACGACTAATCAGAATGCTAGATTTTTTTCTTCCTCTGTCATTTTCATCTTTTCTGTCCAAGTTACAGCAGATTTTCTTATTAATTCCTGAGCAATTGACCTTGAATTTACAGTACTACAATTTCTGTTTCTTAAAGCTTGAAAGTAGTCCTCTCTTCCTATATAACATTTTGATCATGCCTTGTGTTGAAATGCCTCTATATCACCACCATTTCACTAACTCAGTACAACTTCTGTCAAGGTCATATTGTAACATTTTTCAAAGATCAAGAATCAGATATTTACTGGGTTTAGCAAATGCCTATTATTGAGTAGTTTTTTAGGCCTCAAAACTCGTCATATCAGAGTTAAGAAAAACTCCTAAGATTCAACATTGTTTTTGCTTTTATTAAGAAACATATTTTTTTCAGAATAAAAAATCGATACCATTTTCTAAAAACCTGAAACTCTCATGTCTGAAACCCAATCCTAGTATTCAGTATCACTTTACTACTGTGAGTGTAATTTTTCAAAAGTACCATATATAGTTGAAATATTTCCCTTAGTTTATCCTCTCAATCACATTTGACTAATTTACAGTCTGAGAGGAACAGGGCTATTGACAACTCTAATTTCTAACTGTTCAGGCACTTTATCACTAAGGCATGTATAAAAATATGCTGGACATATGTATGAGCATAGTTATCAAGGGTTTCTCTAGTAATGTTACAGTAGTGAAAAGACTCTGATATCTCTTTTTTTTTCCAGAGATTTGAGTTGAAGTTTCCCTGTGGAACCATTCTGATAGCTGCCCCCAGTTAACACAGTTGTAAATATATTTCAGCCATTTAGTCTGGAGAGTCAAAACTGCTAGATATATTATTAATTGTCTCATTTGATTCCATATATAGGCTAGAGAATATGGCATTCCTAATACTAGCCTCAGTTACTATTTTTGACCTAAATTCTTTGCTGAATTAGGACTGTTGGCTCAGCATGTCTATTAAGATATTTTTTTATTCTTCTGGTGTTTTACACACACAAAAAAAAATCAGTACAGAAATTCTCCAGTCAGCACAAGTGGCTTGAACAAATACCAAAACATGTTTAATACTGTGGAAATGTATTATACAGTATATATTACAGACTGACTCCAAAGCTTTCCTTTTTTTTTTTTTTTTTTTTTTTTTTCTCTCAGCAAGTAGAGTCTATAAAGAAAGCTGCAGGTCCCTGAGACAGATCAATTTTTATGGCTGCAAAATTGTTTTGCTGTTTTATTTCCTTACTAGAAGTGAGAGTTTCTGACTGATGATGTTTTTTGATGTTCAATTAATTATATACAAAGATAAAGAGACAAAGTTGTTCACTGGGAAACAGTAATGTGTCAAAAATTAGCAATAAAGCAGTAAAAGCAACAGAAAATCTGTAATATACAGTTTATTGTGATCTTTTTCACCATCTTGTTCTTATAGAAGAGAGAAGAATTTGGGGGGCAAAAAAAATGGTTCATTTAGTGCAGCAAGCATGAATCTCAGTTAGCTTCTGTGCAAATTCTGCCTTATTGTTACATTAAACAATGGGACCAGAGTTGTTTTGACATTGTTTTGACACATCCTGCAGTCTGATCCACCCCTGAACACAGAAGCTTTTAATATTTCTGCATTATATTTTATACTGGACTTTGCATTATAAAGGAATATCCAGTATTCACAAAAGGAAGGATAGAATATCCAAGTAAGCAACTTCTGAGAATCAATCAAATACAACTCTAAATGTAGTTATCATTCAGTGTGGTGACTCAGTGACTGCATTTATAACAGTAAATGTTTCATTTACTGAGAATAGCTGGCACGAAACTGCCAGTATCTCTGTGAGTAACTCTTTCTCTATAGAGCAGGGTGGCTTCACTCTCTCTTTTTTCCAGAACAGGGTGTCTGCATGAAAACTGCTCAATGGAAATGGTTCCTAGAATGCTCTGATTTCTGAGGAATTGTTTAGGAAAAATTTAGCAGATCCATTCTCACACCTTATTGACATCAACATTGCAGTGAAATGGAACATTGCAAGGTACTGTTTAATTTAACAGATCTGGATTTATAATCCAAATATATACTCTAGATCAATTGAGGTTAGTCTCTGGTATTACAGAAAGTGACATAGAAGGCAAATGCACAAATAGGGGAGATTTTCCTGTAGATTTCCTTCTAATCGGTAGGACAGGGTTGCTTGAAGAGCTGGAAAGCAATTTGGGAGTGAACATCAACATCTGTTATGATTGAAGAAAATTTCAAGAAAACTTTTCTCAAAAATTTCATCAAATTTTTAAGGGATGACTCATGTGAAGCCTGTCAAAGTGAGAAAAAATATCATGGGAAACTGAAATTTTCTCAGAGAAATTGCATTTAGGCCACTCACGAAAACTACAGCTGCCAAAAGTGGGGCAAAGAAGGTAGCAAGTGACCATTTGGGATAAATCTGGTTCTCTTCTTTGGTTCAAAAACATGCATGTTTGATTCTTCTTTGATTCAAAAATATGCACACAAAAACATGCCCCCACAGGCGGCAGCTCCCACCAGATCACTGTCTTCTGCATGGGCTCCTCTCCCCAGGCTACAGCTCCGGCCCGGGGACTGCTCCTGCAGGGGCTCTCCATGGGCCACAGCCTCCTCCAGGCCACATCCAACTGCTCCTTTGTGAGCTCTTCCATGGGCTGCAGCGTGGAAATCTACTCCACTGTGTCCCTCCTCTGGACTTGCTCCTAGTCCATCTCCATCATATATTAGGGGCCCCAGAGCTGAATTGTTCTTTGTGAAACTCCAGGTGAGGTCTCACAAAAGTAGAGTAGAGTAGAGTAGAGTAGAGTAGAGTAGAGTAGAGTAGAGTAGAGGGGTACAATCACCTCCCTCAACCTGCTGGCCATACTTCTTTTGATGTAGCCCAGCATACGGTTGGCTTTCTGGGCTGCAAGTGAACATTGACAGCACATGTTGTGCTTCTCGTCAACCAATACTCCCAAGTCATTCTCAGATCTGCTCTCAATCCATTCTCTGCCCAGCCTGTATTTGTGCTTGGGACTACCCCAACCCAGGTACAGGACCTTGCACTTGGCCTTACTGAATTTCATGAGGTTTCTATAGGCGCACCTTTCAAGCCTGCCCAGGTCCTTCTGGATGGCATTCCTTGCCTCCAGCATGTCAGCCACACCACACAGTTTGGTATCATCGGCAAATTTGCTAATGGTGCACTCAATCCCACTGTCCATGTCACTGACAAAGATGTTAAACAGCACCAGCCCTAGTACTAACACCTGAGGAACACCACTTATTACTGATTTCCACTTGGAAGTTGAGCCATTGGCTGCAACTCTTTCAGTGTAATCATCCAGCCAATTCCTTATCCACTGAGGGGTCCATCCACCAAATCCATGTCTCTTTTGTAGAAAGCCACCAGGCTTGTCAGGCATGATCTACCCTTAGTGAAACTATGGTGGCTGTCACAAATCACCTCCTTATTTTCCATGTGCCTTAGCATAGTTTCCAGGAGGATCTGCTTCATGATCTTGCAGGGCACAGAGGTGAGACTGACTGTCCTGTAGTTTACCAGGTCTTCATTTTTTAAAAAAGGGAGGTTGTGTTTCCCCTCTTTCAGTCAGTGGGAACTTCTCTGGACTCCCGCAACTTCTCAAATATGGTGGACAGTGGCTTAGTAACTTCCCTGTGAGGACCAGGGCTTGTGAACATGAGGATGCTTCTATCTGTCTATAGATGGCTTCATCTTCTTGGTCTTCCTGACCAAGGAAAACTGTAGCAGACTCCCACTATAATGTCACCTGTCTCTGCCCTGCCTTTAATCCTTTAATCCTGACCCATAAACTCTCTGTCAGCTCCTCGCCCATCCCCAAGCAGAACTCCATGCACTCCCTCTGCTCATGACATAGAGGGTGATGCCCCCTCTTCATCTCCCTGCCTGTCCTTCCTAAAGAGCCTGTAACCTTCCATTCCAACACTCCAGTCATGGGAGCCATCCCATCATGTCTCTGTAATGACAATGAGGTCATAGCCCTGCAGTCATGCGTACATCTCTAACTCCTCTTGTTTTTTTCCCTGTGCTACATGTGTTAGCACAGAGACATTTAAGTTGGGCCCCTGATGAAGCTGCCTTACTGGCTGGAGTAAATTTCATGATGAGGTAATGAAAAGACAGCTGAAGTAATCTCTGAAATGACAGCAGCTTTTCTTGAGAATTTGTGAAGGATAATGGATCAAATGACCAGAAAAGGCAAAAAATGCAGTTTTCAGCTTCAGAATACAAAAGGAGAATACTTCAAGGATTCTACCCTACCTTCAAAAGAATTCCAAAATGTATAATCAAATAACCAATTTATAAACAAGTAGAAGATAACAAGAAGCTGATGTAGATTTGTTAGAGCAAATCATGTTAAGAAAAGCACATTTCCTTCTACATCTGAGTAATAGATCTTGCGGGTAAGGAAGAAATAGTATGGTTATGCATTTTGACTTTAGGAAGGCTTTTGACACTGGTTAGTATTACAGTATTGTAGGCAACCTAAGGAAAAAGATCTGGAACAAGTGAGATCCTCCACAGGCAGGATGCACTAATACAGGAGGGAGGAAAATATTATATATAATTTATATAAAAGACATGTTCTTGTTTAGCCTACGAAAAAAGGAGGAATGATAATATTGTTCAAGTACAAAAAAAGGCTGTTACAGATTAAGAAATAGTCTTTTCTCTGTCTATAGTGGATATAAGAAGGAGTAAACTGCAGTAGGAAAGGTTCGGGGAAGCCCTCAGGTAAACACTTCAGTGCTTTGGAATAGGAAGTCATACCTGTGGGCACCAGGAAAGAAAGGTAGAGGAGGCAGGGCCATATCTGTCATTGGAGGGCTTTACAAAGAAGGTTTGTCTGGAATGGAATAATACAGTTGACTGAGGAGTTAGACGAGATTAAATTTAGTGCAGTAAAATCCAACTTTTTGTTGCTAAGTCCCTTGCCACTGCCTGCTGAGGTCTCTGCTGTTTCCTCAGTACCAGCCTTCATGTTCTTTGGTGGCTATGGTAGTTTCAGTTTTGAACATCTGTCTAAAAGAAAGACAAATATAACAACCTCAAGATATGATAAATGGATTTGGAAGATGGTACACATATGCTGCCTCCTTTATGTTTAAATTTAGTGCTGCCTAGCATGAAGTAGCAAATGCTGAGGTGTGTATGTTTTTGCAGGGAGCATACAATATCCTACTGCAAAGGTCATAAGCCATGAGAAGTAGAAACTGTTTGTGAAGCAGAAAGCCTTATTTCAGGTTGTAGAACTACCTTGCTTATCTTACTTTTTGTAAAATGCAGGTGACTATATTTTTGTATTTTGGGGGCATTTTTGTTGGGCATAATGACCTTATTTCAACAAAATCACATGACAGAATGGTTTGAAGACATACCACAAGCAAAAACCCTGACGTAAAAAGGCTGCCAAAAATAAGTACACAGTAGGTCCATCCAGCAGCTGGGCTCAGATACTTGTTCTGCCCAATCACTGACCCTTGATTCCAGTTTTCCCTGCTGCTGGCCCCTGGACGTATGAGCCCTCAAGGCCCACTCCACTTCCCAGTGGAGACCTATCAGACACAGCTGGCCAGGACTCCCCTGGTCCCTGCCTGTGCTCTCATCCTTATCAATACACACGCACTCTCACAGCCAGAGCTGGCTTTTAGAGACCCACTCCTGCCCTAGCTCCCAGGGCACTTCACCTTTTCATCACCTTGTCCCATGATGTTTGCTGCTGATCACACAGTCATTTGCACATCCACACTCACTCCAGTCACTGGCACCATGGACTCCTGCATATACACATGCACACAGAATGAAGACACCCTTATCAGAAAATTGCTGAAGGTGCAATTTAATAAGGAGACAGGGAAGACTGCAGGGATCAGACACAGGACATGCGTAGACAAGTGTATCAGCTGGCAAATCACTATATGCCAATGGGCCCTTTTATTTCCTTATCCCTCTATTTTCCACACTTCTTCCTACCCACATCACCTAAATCCCTCCATTTTTAAGCCTTCAGTTTCTTCCATAAGTATCCCATAATAAGCCCTGTGCAGTCCCAAAATGCTTTTCCTCTGTGCCCCATAATGTGTCCCACACTCTAGGCAGTGACCCTCCTTAGTCTGAAGGGTGATCCAGAGAGCTGCCTCGGCTGGCTGGTTGTGATAGGTCTCACGCATGGACAATGGGCTTATGGCTGTCCTGGCAGGGGCCTGGGCAGGTGGTCATTCCTCTGGAGTCCTTGATTTGGGTTCACTGTGCCCCTGTTCTTCTCTGGTCTTGTGGAAATGTGCCTTGTTGGACTCTTCTGCATTGGGCCTGGGAGACAATAGGGTAAGTTATTAATCAAATTACTCCTCTCACTATTGTTTCTCTGTGCTTTCTTTGCATGTGCAAGTGAACTTCCTACCACTTAACCTAACAAGTGCTACATGATACGGAGTTATTCAGTGGCTTAAAAGTATGTAGGAATCAGAATAAAACTGCTAGAGAAACAAAGACCTGTGAATATATTTTGGTACAGTACCGTCTGCTTTTTTGAAAGGTAACAATATTAATCTTTTCCTAAAATATTTTGATAGATTTTCATCTAAGGGAATGGCTTGTCCCATAAAAACAGCAGTATGTATGGACATAACAAATGCTATGTTTCTATACAATATTTTTTTTTTTCTGCTTTGGAGATAAGACTTACGAAAAAACATGATATGATTAAATAGACATTTCAAAATTATTTTAATTTTCCTAATTTCTATTCCACTTAAAAGAGTTTTCAGAAGTTCCAGAAATAATCTGAAGGTCATTAAAAACATACATCAGTCTCACTTCCCTCTTGTCTACCAGCAATATTTCCAAAGAAATATGATGCCATTAGTTCCTTGCTCCTAATGGCACACTTGCTAACTCTCCCAAGAGTTCCTGGAGTGCAAAGCATGAGTTACTGTTAATATAAAATATTTTATTTATGCTGGATTTCACAGTAGAAAATTCACCCTGTTTCATCTGAGGAAAACATACTGTGTTGAGAATCTTCTCCTTATCATCTACACTTCTAAATCAAGATTTTCCCAGAGATATCTAAAAGAATCATGGATGTATTAAACTAACAGATAAATCTCTTTATCTTGCCTTCCTCTCCTGCATTTCTCTTGTAAAGGTTATTTAATAATAATAATAATTAAAAAAAAAATCTGCTTTGGCTTTTTACTTGGTAATTAACTCAAGAGATTTTGCTGTTGTTGGTGGGAGCCAGTGGGAACAAAGGGGGGATTTCACATTGTGAAAGCTGTTTTAGATATGTTCTCTCTCATTCTGCCTACCTTTCCATGTCACCTGATCCAAATGCCAAGCTGAAATCCTCAGGCACACAAGAAGCATGTCCCATTTACTATGTTTCCTTCTCCATGCGCTAAGGTACTCCTAACATTTGTTGTTGTTGTTGTTTTTCCTTCCACTAAAGAGAGAGGAAACATCAGTACTGAATTCACTGTGAAATATATTAATTAGAACTGTTGTCATTAGAGTGAGCATAATCTAGGTCATTTATGGATGGATAAATTGAAATGTTTATAGACTTTCATACACAAGATAAATGTATACAGTGACATAAAATAAACAAGATGTTATTCATAATTCCAATGTTATGTTTTCTTCAATACCTGTAATTGATGTTCTTCTTGAGCTTCATTCACTATACAATTACTCAACTCTTCTATATGAGTGGCAAATATATTACAAAAAGAATATATTGGCTAACATGTAAAATTTATTGCATGAAGAAACTCCTTTTAATGCAAATAAGTGCCTCTGTTCTATGCTTACTGGAAAAAATTACATGGTTTATCAAAGTCGGTTTTGATCTCAGTGTAAAAAGAACTTCAACAGCTCCATTCCCTTAATTGGATTTGATATGCATTGTAAACCAAGCAGTAGCCTTCACTCAGCTGCAAAAAATAAGCCAAGCTTTAAAAATCATGCAGTAGCAGACATTTACAATAAACATTGAGAGTCACTAATAGGTCCATGTGTCTTTTTTCTTCCATACACAAAGGCTAAACACGGCATTTGTATCAGCTACTTTTAGAGCATAAAGGTTGGATGCTGCTAAGTACCAAATGTCCAGAGACGTACCTAAACAAGGCTGTGATTCTAAATACAGTCTTACTTCCAGCTGGATTTGAATTACATGTTTAAACTGAGGTATGCGTCTAAGTGCTTTGGTGAATGAAAGAAAAGTTTTTTGAGTCTTTGTGAGATCAAGTCCTAGGAAAGAAGTAGTAACTTCCTCTGATAGCCTGTTTGAGCAAAGTGTAATAGCATACAGAGTTCAACATCATAGAGAATGCAATGACACACCTGTAACAGACGTCTTATTCAAAGAATTCTGTATAAATGTAAACACATATATATACTGTTGAAAAATGTACTTTTTTTTACATGGCTATTCTAGCATGTTGTAGAAGCTAGCGTCTGAGTGTGCTGGGACACCTTAAAAATAAATAAATAAATAAATTATATGGGTTGTATGGGCACATCTGTCATCACTGTGACCAAAATATTTACCTTAGTAAACAGTACTCTATTAAATATCAAAGTGAATTATTTGAATTTGAAATTGTAGAGGAAACCTGGCCCACTTTCTTGCAAGCCTTGTTGGTTTAAACATAAAAAGCTGATGATGGTTTTGAAGTCCTCAATTAGATGCATGAACTCTTGGTCTTTCTCTATATTTAGGTAACACAGAGAACATATTTGCTACTTATTATTCCTTTTTCAGCTGATAGTCTGATTCCTTTCACCATTGAATGATTCTATTTTAGACTAAAAGTCATTCTTTTCCCTTTACAAAGTCCATAGTCCTTCATCTATAAACCTTGAAGGTTTTACTTTTGTTTGCATGCAAATATTCTCAGCATCTCATTGTAACATCGATGTTTTCTCAAATTGTTCTTAGGCTACAAGGTGGTTCTTGATGCTGAATTTCCTCAAGATTTTTTCGGTCTTATACTTTTCATAATAGCAAGAGTAAGGTAAATTCCTATTTGTAGTATAGATATTTGTTTTAATGAGTATTTACTTGGGTAAATGAGTGCCTGCATAATTGAGCAAAACACAGAACAGAGATAATTAAGCATACCAATAGGTTATGTCACTTGTTTACAGATTGAAGCCATTTCTTCAATGGCTGGTTTCCTGAAGCAAATTCTCAATATCTAATGATATTGCTGCTTCCATACTATGGACGTCTCAAGATTCAGTTAATTTATATCTACTACACAGAATATTATTTTATGATAGTCACTTTTATAGAAAGAACAAGGTGATTTTTTTCAATAAGGAACTCATTCCTTTCAATAAAGAAGAAACTTCAAACTGGTTTCTGCCTTAGGCTTTATGTAATCTCCCCCTAATTCCACCATACTTGAATGTTCATGGATATGACTGCAGTGTGCAAAGTGCTGCCTGTAAGACTCTATGCAAGCATATGTAGAAAGCAAGAAAGGTTATAGTATTAGGTAGAGACTCCTGGAATTTTGTTAAAGTTCTGGCTTCATCAGAGACATATATTTATTATTTGTTATGTTATGTTTATGTTTTTTATGTTATGTATTGTAATATATTCATTATATTTATTGTATTTATTATATTTATTGTATTTATTATATTTCTTATATTTGGCGGGGGCGGGGTGGAACTAGATGGTCTTTCAGGTCCCTTCCAATCCAAACCATTCTATGATTCTAGGAAATTGGGATTGTTCAGCCTGGAGAAGAGGAGGCTCAGGGGCGACCATATCGCCCTCTATAGGTACCTTAAAGGAGGCTGTAGAGAGGTGGGGGTTGGTCTATTCTCCCATGTGCCTGGTGACAGGATGAGGGGGAATGGGCTAAAGTTGCACCAGGGGAGGTTTAGGTTGGATATTAGGAAGAACTTCTTTACTGAAAAGGTTGTTAGGCATAGGAATGGACTGCCCAGGGAAGTGGTTGAGTCACCATCCCTGGAGGTCTTTAAGAGACGTTTAGATGTAGAGCTTAGTGATATGGTTTAGTGGAGGACTTGTTAGTGTTAGGTCAGAGGTTGGACTAAGTGATCTTGGAGGTCTCTCCCAACTTAGATAAGGAAAAGAGGAAAGGAAAGGAAAGGAAAGGAAAGGAAAGGAAAGGAAAGGAAAGGAAAGGAAAGGAAAGGAAAGGAAAGGAAAGGAAAGGAAAGGAAAGGAAAGGAAAGGAAAGGAAAGGAAAGGAAAGTAAAGGAAAGGAAAGGAAAGTAAAGGAAAGGAAAGGAAAGGAAAGGAAAGGAAAAAGAAAAGAGAAAAAAGGAAAGGAAAGGAAAGGAAAAAGAAAAGAGAAAAAAGGAAAGGAAAGGAAAGGAAAGGAAAGGAAAGGAAAGGAAGGAAGGAGAAAGGAAAGGAAAGGAAAGGAAAGGAAAAAGGAAAGGAACAGGAAAGAAAGGAAAGAAAGAAGGAAGGAAAGGAAGGAAAGGAAGGAAAGGAAAGAAAGGAAAGGAAAGGAAAGGAAAAAAAGAAAAAGGAAAGGAAAGAAAAAGAAAAGAGGAAAAAAAGGAAAGGAAAGGAAAAAGGAAAGGAAAGGAAAAGGAAGGAAAGGAAAGGAAGGAAAAGGAAAGGAAAGGAAGGAAAGGAAAGGAAAGGAAGGAAAGGAAAGGAAAGGAAAGGAAAGGAAAGGAAAGGAAAGGAAAGGAAAGGAAAGGAAAGGAAAGGAAAAAGAAAAGAGAAAAAAGGAAAGGAAAGGAAAAAGAAAAGAGAAAAAAGGAAAGGAAAGGAAAGGAAAGGAAAGGAAAGGAAAGGAAAGGAAAGGACAGGAAAGGAAAGGAAAGGAAAAGGAAAGGAAAAGGAAAGGAAAGGAAGAATGAAAGGAAAGGAAAGGAAAGGAAAGGAAAGGAAAGGAAAGGAAAGGAAATGAAAGGAAAGGAAAGGGAAAGGGAAAGGAAGAGAAAGGAAAAAGGAAAGGAAAAGGAAAAGGAAAAGGAAAAAGGAAAAGGAAAAGAAAAAAAGAAAGACAGAAAAAAGAAAAGGAAAGGAAGAGGAAAAGGAAAGAAAGGAAAAGAAAGAAGGAAAGGAAAGGAAGGAAAGGAAAGGAAAGGAAAAGAAAAGGAAAAGGAAGAGGGAAAGGAAAGGAAGGAAAGGAAAGGAAAGGAAAGAAGGAAAGGAAAGGAACAAAGGACAGGAAAGGAAAGGAAAAAGAAAAGAGAAGGAAGGAAAAAGGAAAGGAAGGAAAGGAAAGGAAAGGAGGACGGAAAGGAAGGAAGAAAGGAAAGGAAGGAAAGGAAAGGGAAAGGAACAGGAAACGGAAAGGAAAGGAAGGAAAGGAGGAAAGGAAAAGGAAAGGGAAAGGAAAGAAAGGAAAGAAAGGAAGGAAGGAAAGGAAGGAAAAGGAAAAAGAAAGAGAAAAAAGGAAGGGAAGGAAAGGGAAAAAGGAAAAAGGAAAGGAAAAGGAAAGGAAAAGAAAAGGAAAGGAAAGAAAGGAAAGGAAAGGAAGGAAAGGAAAGGAAAAGGAAAGGAAAGGAAAGGAAAGGAAAGGAAAGGGAAGAGAAGGGAAGGAAAGGGAAGGAAAAGAAAGGGAAGAGAAGGGAAGTGAAAGGAAAGGAAAGGAAAAGGAAAGGAAAAGGAAAGAAAGAGAAGGAAGGAAAGAAAAGAGAAAGGAAAGAAAAGAGAAGGAAAGGGAAAGGAAGAGGAAAAGGAAAGGAAAGGAAAAAAGGAAAGGGAAAGGAAAGGAAAATGAAAAGGAAAGGAAAAGGAAAGGAAGAAGGAAAAGGAAAAGGAAAGGAAAAGGAGGAAAGGAAAGGAAAAAGGAAAAAGGAAAAAGGGAAAAAGGAAAGGAAAAGGAAAAGAAAAGAAAAGAAAAGAAAAGAAAAGAAAGAAAAGAAAAGAACAAGAAAGAAAAGAAAAGAAAAGAAGAAAAAGAAAGAAAGAAAAGAAAAGAAGAAAGGAAAAGAAAGAAAAAAAAGAAAAGAAAAGAAAAGAAAAGAAAAGAGAAGAAAAGAAAAGAAAAGAAAAAAAAGAAAAAAGAAAAGAAAAAAGAAAAGAAAAGAAAAGAAAAAAGGAAAGGAAAGGAAAGGAAAGGAAAGGAAAGGAAATGAAAGGAAAGGAAAGGAAAGGAAAGGAAAGGAAAGGAAAGGAAAGGAAAGGAAAGAAAAGGAAAAGAAAAGAAAAGAAAAGAAAAGAAAAGAAAAGAAAAGAAAAGAAAAGAAAAGAAAAGAAAAGAAAAGAAAAGAAAAGAAAAGAAAAGAAAAGAAAAGAAAAGAAAAGAAAAGGTTTCACTGTTTATCTCAGCAAAACAAACAAAAATAAAAGATGTTGTATGACCTCCAGATAACCATTTGTTCAACCCAAAATGAAACTTGTTTTGTTTTGTTTTGTTTTTTTGGTCATTGGTATAAAACTTTTTACCTTACCTTAAAATTAAAGCAACTAAACTTTTAAAGAAAATATCTAAATTAAAAGTGAAAATAGTTTTAACAGTTTTGAACATTGCAAAAGACACCATTTTGACTATTGGAATGCTCAAAGTAAGAATTAAAGACAGCAGAATTTGAAGATAAACCAAATTATTTGTGGAACTCAAGACAAAACGTTTATTCATATGTAGTTCTACTTGCCACAATACTTTATCTTATACCAAAACCAACCAAACAAACAAACAAACTTTAAAACAAATTTACATCAGACCCATGTCAATCTACTGAATGAAGAATGTCATGTTGAGTTTATCATCAGGTGGAGTTAGTACTTACGTGGCTCAGTACTTATTTATGATTAAGCAGTAAGACTCAACCAAGAAGACAAATAAGCTTACAGCCACGAGAATAATCCTCCTTGTTCCAGGAAGACAGTAAAATGAATTTACATCAGCCAAGGTTGCTTGTATATGTAGTGGAGATATATTTTTATGAAAACTAAAGCAAAACCACAACAGCATTACAGCTTTCAGTAGTCAGTGGAGTATAGAGTAGTGTCATATTCTCATATTCATTTTCTTCCCCTCCTCTCTCTGCTGAAAAAAAAAAAAAAAAAAAAAAAAAAAAAAGTTCTTCCAGGGGCAGATGATTGCAGTATTAGATAAGGCATTTGCCAGGAGAACAAAAGCTGGAGACATGGAACCTCTACTGTTAGTTGTAAATTTGAATTCAAGCCTCCCTCTTCTCAGGCATATTCTAGGGGCATAATATTACACCAACAATGACCCCTGCTCCTTCCATAATTTTGGTGATCTTCAGCAGAAAACAACTGACTTCTGTCTATTGTAATATTTTTGACTGACATGTAGGAACCAAGAAGGAGTTTCCGAGTAATTAATCTTACTTTCATGTGGTCATTTATGTCATTATTGAATGTCTGTACCTAATTCTTAGAGTAAAGACAGTTTTGTACATACTTCCATGTCATTTGCGTTTTTCCTGCTGGCTAAGTATGTTCCAGATCTTGGTTTGACCATCGCATGTGACAACTGTTCAGATATAATACCTCTCATCCTCAGCTGCTGTTTCTGAATTCCACTACCAGAGTGGGACACATACTCTTTTGATTTCACAGTGCTCAGCAGCACAACTATGAAGTACTCACATGAATATGGACTTAAATCTTTGACAAGCAGCTTACTTCCATGAAAATCCCCCAAATTTATTGACATTATTAAATTTTCTCCTGGGCAGCTAGCATAAATCCCAATGATTTTAAGTTAATTCTTAATGACTGAACTATTAAGAGATTTTTCAATTGTTTTATTACAGGAATTGCCTTAAAGTAAAATATTTTAACCCTTTTTTAATTATCCACCACCATGACCACCAATAATAATAATAATAATACCTAGCTTCACTCTCATATTTGAAAGTTACATTCAATGTTTAAGATGTTCTAACAATTACTGTAATTCTCATAAAATTGAACAAAGCTGCAAATGTAGGTCTAATTCAAAGTCCATTGAAATCCCCAAATTAATTTCATTGTCTTCATTGCTATTTGAATCATACTCCCTGATATGAGGAATAATCATAAATAATCAGTAACAGAACAAAAATAAACCTGTATCTCATGAATACAAGGTGAAAGGTACCACGTATAATGTAAAAAAGCATGTTGGGAAAAAAGAAAAAATCACAAATGGGAAATCCTAATCAGCATGCTCAATCAGATCATTTCAATGATATGCTTACTGGTGATCTTCCACTAGGTGATAAGCATAATTGGAAAATGTAATGCATTATGCATTCTAGTGTATAGTTCAAAAGCCCAATTTCCCCTTTGTCCACCAGTCATTATTTTGTACAGGGAAATGAACAATGTTTCATAGTTAATGTGCTAGTATATAATTCAACATGTACTTAAAATCCATGAATCATACAATAAAAGATATACCCATGTTCCAAGTAATGACTTCTGAAATTTGTAAAACTATTATTTCCCCTCTTCACTGTAAATGTGCACAATACTCAGTGGAGATTTTGATTGTGCTTGTGTCCTGATAAAGACAAAACCTTTCCTATTACTTCAAACTTCCCTTAAGACTCAGAAGCTCTTAGATTGATATATTTGTCTAGACTTCATATCATCATCTAGAGACACTTTTATCCACATCACTAAGATATTTTTCCCATAACCACTGTTATATCTACTACTACATTTTTATGTAAGATATGATAATGTTGCACTACTGTACATTTCTCATTTGTTCACTATTTCTTTTTTCCCTTACATTTCTAAACTTAGATTACTTTCATTGGGTAGAGATTTATTATTAGTGCCTGTTTAACCTGACCTTGGTCATCTAGCTAGACATACAGCTTTATGACTTAGGTTTATTGACCTTTACCTTCTAGATAATTATACTTTTTATCAAAATATAGCTAACAATTTTGGACTTTCTATATCACTCTTTAAATAGATATTTCCATTTAGATAACCTACATAAAAAGGTTTGCATCCCTGCCCATGGCAAGGGGATTGAAACTAGATGACCTTCCAACCCAAACCATTCTATGATAAGGTTCTATGAAAAAGAAATCAAAAAGTCAGTCTAAAAGAGAAGATTACAAAGGAAAGGTATGACGCAAAAGGCAAATTCTGTCATGTTTTGTCAAATCAGTGCTTGATTACAAAAGCCCACTGTTTGTTAATTTGCAGGTGAACTGAGAGACTAGTATGCATAAAGCCATATTAATACCTAGAAAGAGCTATCCCTACTTTAGAGGGTATCTATTTGTAGTTGCAGATGGATTCTAGGTCCATGTAGCAAAATTTTTATGGAGGACTATCTAAGTATGCTGCTGTTCCAGTTTATTTTTATTTCTAAACAACCTCAGTGTTCAAAATGGGTCAGTGAAGTCAATGATTGAGTTATCAACTATAAATATTGGGAAGTATCAGTCATGTTTCACAAGGAGAAGGATGTATATCATGCTGCAATTTTTTATTAGAATGTATTTTGAGAGTGTTTTAACGATATTTTTTCCTCATTGCTGTTCTGTAAGATGAGAATCATTTGCCTTGTACGTATATATATATATATATATGCATACATATGCAAGTTATTTATAAGGGTTCACAATTTAAATAGTCATCCATCAAGCAGCTTAGACCACAGTCTAAGGATCCTTGAGGTCTTTCACAGAATGCGAGCTTTCAGAAGGGGCATGGTCATTTCATGTGCTTCATGCAAGTAGCTCCTGATCTTGCAATGTGAGTATATATTTCTTTGTGTTTACTGACTACTGGAATTGATTTAGTTACATACTTAGATAGACTATGTATCACCAAGTCTAATATATATGTGTATGGGTGCTGAAGGTAAGTGCTAAGGATCAAACTAAACAAAACAAAAGATGTAGGTTACAATCAAATATCATTCATCTTTAGCTGTGGTCAACACTAAAGAACTGGGGTAATAGTCATGTGAAGTAAGTATTAGGTGGTATTTCCACTATAACATTCAGTTGCTGCCTAAATTTAGTTATGTATGTGTATGCGTGTAGGTTTATGACTAAGTCAATAAACTTCAATTTAAATTGTCACCAGAGTATGTTTCATTTACTTGTATGGACATAGCCATTTTTTTATGTTGCTTCAGGTATGCCTTGCTTTCATTGAGAGATTCCTATCTCTTCTTATTTACTGTAAACACAGCTGATTAACAACAATAGAATCCCCTACAGAGATCCAGCACTTAAGGACTTAAGGCACTGATTGCACAGTTTAGCCCAAGAGACTATCACATTTTGTTTTTCAAAATCTTAGCAACAATGTTCAGAAGTGTTTAGGACTTTGCATTAGCTTTTCCTGTAAAGCATTGCAATGAAGAAAAACATAAAATACAAATGTACACTCTTTAAATTTACTGAAAGGTAGGCTCTTTTTTTTTTTTTTTTCCTTTTTTTTAATCAAATGTAGAGAATCATGCTCACACTGTCAGACAGGACAGGAAGATCTAAAATATTCTCAAGGTGTATTAAACTAGTACATTTGAGATTTTAAATGCAAAATAATTTTATGTAACTGCAGAGATAGACCAATAAAACATCTACCTAGTCCACATTTTAAGAAATATACAAATGAAAAGCAAACAAAAATCTGTTGATCTTACTGTATCTTAATGGTCTGCACTGTACAAATTATTTTAGTCCCAGAAGATATTGTCCATGATACTCAGGTTGTAATAACTTGGTCATGTTGTGTAGGCATTTGAAATGATTTATTTTTTGCAGGGTTATATAAGAAAAATCTGTTGGCAAGATGAGTGATCTATGTTGGCATTACCTATAGAAATTAAGTTCTCCAGTTCAGCAAAGGCTTAGCTATGCATGTCTCCTATGTAAGTAATCTCATCAGTTTCATTGGAACTGTAGATATGCACAGTTTGACTAAAATTTAAGACCTTCTCAGGATTATGAATCTTAACACTAGACAGGTATTTTGAAAAATCTATACTAATGGCAGCAGCACTGTGACATTAAGATATTTTTTAATAGTATCTTGTTATTCATTTACCTAATATTTCATTAACCACAGTCTCAGGTTCCCTGAGTTCTTTGACAAAATACGAGCTTTCAGAAGGGCCAAGGTCATTTCATTTACGTGGGGAAAAAAAAAAAAGAAAAAAAAAAAAGATAGTTAACACAGAGCTCAGAAAATGAGTCTTGCAGTCTATGGTATAATGCTTAGATTGGTAACAGTGAGTATTGAGGAGAAGGGAAGGATCTGAGAAGAGTATAGTGCTACAATATTTATTTGTTTTTTGTCACATTTCTAATTTTTAATTAAAAATAAAAGCTGTCATTATTTTAGAGAAACCTAAAGAGCAAACACATAAGCATTCAGGTCACAGAAATCTTAATATTTTTAAAACTACAGGAGTTTCAAATGCTCAAATATCCTTCATTCATGTACAGTCCAGAGGAAAGAATCAGTCTTCAAGAAGTTACCAGTATCATAGAATCATAGAATGACTTGGGTTGGAAATGACCTCAAAGATCATATAGTTCCAAACCCCCTGCCATAAGCAGGGATACCACCCACTAGGTCAGGTTGCTCAGAGAGGTTCAGGTTGCTCAGGAAGATCAGGCTGCTCAGTAAATTTG
The DNA here is from genome assembly GCF_009769625.2 of Cygnus olor. NCBI lineage: Eukaryota > Metazoa > Chordata > Aves > Anseriformes > Anatidae > Cygnus > Cygnus olor. The sequence goes on from NC_049171.1 coordinate 41,858,279, forward strand.
TTCTACAAAAAAATGTAGGTTGATTCATTTACTGTCTTAATGTAAGAGAGTGACCCTGTGTGTAAGTACTAAAATTCGGTGTTATATCCAAGGCTGAAGTCTGTTATTACTTTAATACTGTCTATTGGGATTGTATATATATATACATATATATATATATATATTTGCACATTCAAACACCCACTTACATATGCCTGTAAGTATGCCTTATCTGCATAGTAATTACATAGAATAGAAAACTTGGTTTCTTAGCTCTGTACTCCATGACACAGTGTTCTACTGCTGCTTTTTGTAGGATCATATCAACATACTATTTTCAGTTTTAAAAAGAAACAGCACCACCTTGTATCCCAAAATAAAGCTACAGCTATTCAGTATCTTTCTTAGCGGCCATACAATATACACACATGCATAAAAACATATTTATTCACCCCAAAAAAGGTAAATGTTTCAGAAATGTTAAAGTAGAACATTAAACCTTGAAACCTCAGTTCAAGACACTTATCTTTAGAATAATATTACTACAGAGAGCTGGATGAGTATTTGAATTAAAGTTACTTTTTGTTACTGAAGGCCTTTGAGTTATGTTCTGTTTGTGAACGAAAAGATTAGGTTCAATTTGCATTATCCACACGATCATACTACTAGGTTTTCTTATCTAAACAGTGATAAATGTTGGTGAAAATGCTTTAGAAACAAAGTTCCAAAAAGGTCTCTATAAGTTATTCATCAACAATACTCATTAGTTGATACTTGCTCTGCTGCACTTCAAATGTTTGTCATTGAAAGCAGAGATAATATAATATGATGTAGGTAACTAGCCATCCACCACTGAGAAGAAAAGCAAATCGTTATGTAGTCCACAGCTGAAGAAATTATTTGTCCAAATTATATAGTGAAAATTTATGAATACGTTAAAGGTAAATTATGATCTATTGGCAAAGCATTCTTAATAAAAATTAATTATATTTGTAATAAGAATTGTTTTTAACCAATCTTTCAAAGTACTTATTGGAGAGAAAACTATTTCCCTGCTCATCACTAGTGTGTCATGGTTGCTAATACAAGGATGGTTGGAAAACTGCCCTTCAATTAGATACACTTTTTAAAGTATTGCATTAGTCAAACAAACTAGAAGATCCCTTCCAGAAGTGGACCTCATTAAAACTGCAATCAAGTACTGTGTCATGTCTTGTTTTGTTTCCTTTCCATTGCTTACAACATCCTACACATGGCAGGAGACAAATTTTCTTTCACTACCAATTCTGACTTTTCTATTTCTAAATTCTGATTTCTCATATGTCAGTTGTCTTCCAAGCTTGGAAAAGACTTGACTACCATTAGACCTGACTGAACTACAATCTAATCCTTACATGAAACCAAAATATAATCACTGCTAATTCTCAGAAAAGAATGCAGCTCTGACCTCGACTGCTGCTAATATCAACATTTTAAAATCTCAGCATATGCATAAAAATGTAGTTAAGCCTATAAATGCTCTTGGACAAACTCTTAGGTACAGGATTTTCTGAAGTATCACTTTAATGGGAACCTGTAGAATATGTAAGTTTAAACTTTAAGGAAGAACAAAGCAGCAAGAAGACTGAGGTGGGATGTATACCGTCAGTTCAATGGAACCCAGAAGACTCCTGGAGAACTTGACATCATTTGTAAGCAATTCTGTTCTGAGAGATTAGTGGGAAACCAGTAGACAACATGAAAAGAAAGAATAAAGCAAAGAAGGAAGGTAAGCACAGTGAGAGAGGTAATTGGAGAACAAAAGGATAAGCTAAAAAAAAAAAATTAACGTTTTTATAAAAATCACAAGAATGCAGCATTGTGTGAACCAGAGAATGATTTCAGATCCTTCCAACATTTATCGGAATTAAGCTGCATGGTCCTTTCCTGCTTAATGTTTTCTGTATTTTTCACTAGAAACTTTCTTTTGATATACTTCATGTAATTTGGAGACAGGTTTTTTAAAAAACTTGCAAGCATTTTAAGAATGCTTAAACTGGCTTAAACAAAGGCTAATAAAACAAACCCACCAATCAAAAAATGCAACACTGTTTTTACTCTCCCTTATTGTACACAAAAGCCATGGGACTAATAAATTCATCTAAGAGAAAAGGGTTATGTTTCTGATTCTGGGACTTTTCACACCATTGATCGAATAGGTATTGAACAATGTTTAAGAGAGTTAATGGGTAGATGTCATATTCACATCCTTAAAACAAAACAAAACAAAACAAAACAAAAAAGGAGAGAGAGGAGAGAGAGAGAGAGAGAGAGAGAGAGAGAACTGCTTCTTATAAGGCAAATACTCACTGTCATGATGGAAATTTGGATTTCCTATCATGCTTTTTCTTAATATTTTCACCTACACTTTTTCTTTGACATAGTGGTAGAAAAAAAAATGTTTTTCTGTTTCTTGAAATCCCTAGCCTGTGGCATAAAAAAATAGGTATAGTTTGCATATATAATTTTTTCCCCAGGAGCAACTATTAAAGATAGTGAAGATCAATTGACTGTGCCTATTTCATAACATTTTTATAAAGTAAAGAATGCAATGCTAAACCACATATTAATTTAAACATATTTTGATATTTCTACAATTCATACTGAGCAGCAGCAGCAGATCTGCAAGCTTCATAAAGAGCTGCCACTTTGCCTCTTTCAGTTAAAAATACAAGGTACAGAGAATATATTAAATCCTCTTTCTGTGCATTCTTTTAGAATTCTTAATAATGACTTCTTCCACGTATGCAAAGCATACATGCCCATAATGATGCCTACAGCATCATTAGTAAATAATAATACTAAATCAGTCATGATTCTGAGACCACAAGTAATCACTACCACTTAGTATTTTTGAGGAAACAGCAATTCCATGCCAAAATATTATAGTTTTCTGTTTTTGATTTTGTTTTCCAACAACTGATACAGCTTTAAGACAAATATATATTTTTTAATTTCTAATAATTTTCATAATCATTCATAAATATTGCTCTTTCTTAATTATCTTCATTAGCTAACCCAAAATAATTTGGAGCTGTAAATCCACTGACAGACAAATCCATTTATCCATGGCTTTTTTTACAGAAAATTCACTTAAAAGAACGGATAAATTATGTGTTGGAAATGGAAAATGAAGTAAGAATTTTCTAAGGCTGAACTGATGATGCTATATAATATTATATCATAGTCTAACATTCTTACATTGAAAACAGTTGCAAGTTAACTTGCAATCTGCTTGCAATGATTACTAGTCTAAGATAAGATAGACTAACAGACTAAGATACTTTTTTGTTTTGAGTCTGTAAAATGCTCTTTAATATTAGAAAAATACACTACAATTAATATTTTGAAATGCGACATATGCCCTTATTTATGTAGCTATACAGAGAGTATCCTAGTTCAGGGAGCTGGGCTGGTGGAATATTCTGTCTCTTCTACTGAGGTTGAGGGCATGAATTTACATTACACTAAAGGAGAGGCTAAGGAAATGTAGTGCATATAGTCCTTGCACAAGCATCTGTTCTTTCCCTGGTGATACTAAACTAGTGAAGGGAAAAATGGTTGCTCCAAATGGCCATAGTGACATGAGAGACCTACTGACTATGAAATATACATGCATGGTGAAAGGAAACTTTCCTGGTGACCCAAGGAAACTTCATGCAGGTGAAGAGAAACATTTTGCATCCCTTCTCAATACCTCCTCCTTGGACAGCAGAATATGGTTTCACAGTTTTAATGCATGCAATTTCAGTTCCCTCTGCATGCATGAGCACTTGACCCAAGTGTTAGCTACTTTTCTGTGTTTTTTCTTTACAGTACCATAAGCATACAAGCAAAATGGGAGGACTAGTTAGAAATTGATACAATACTTGTCCTTGCTAGACAAAAGATATTCCTCTTTTCCTCTTCTTATAAAGTTATTATATTATTAGTGTGATTATGAAATCCAATCATAGTGTGTGAGAAGAAAAAAAAATATACAAATTGGAAATTGGAACAAGCAGCTTAACAGCTTTCAGAGGTGTTTTGTGTGCTCTTGGTATTTCTCTCACATCAGGCTTTGGCAAGAAGCCCAAGGCCTGAATGGCTTTGTACATTTTATTTATTAAAATACTCTGGAAACAGATTAACTTCCTTTGTGCATTATTTATTATTGTTTCACCTGCTATGGAGAGAAATATCATGCACACTGATGAATATACTGAAGGTGGCCTACTTTCAGTGTAATGAAACCATAAATGCTTCTAGTTCATCTTTTGCAATGCTACTGCACAAAAGATACCTTTTCTAACTTCTCTAACAGAAAAATTACAGGAGGGAGATATTTGCATAAGTAATCAAGGAGCTAGTCTTCCACCTCTAAATGAAGCTCATCTTTTTCTGTCACACTGATGGTTGGTACTACTTTTGGATTCAAGTTCTCTGTTACTTAGTTTGAGTGAGGTCTACAAAATGTATATCAAACTACTAGAATTTCAGTTTAAGCTGTAAACCAATCCAGAGATTAAACACTGTTAATGTTTCTAGCTGGAAGGTCTTCTATGTGTTTCACTCTTCGGCCTTGTTCATTAAGGATACAGATCTTATTTCTGAGACATTAATATTCTGACACCTGGTTCTCTGATTTTATGCACAAGATGTAGATGAGGAAAAGTTACAAGGAGCACTTGCATATTGGTGGACAGTCTTCACTGACCACAGGAATTCTGCCATCATCCAGAGATTAGCAATACTTCTTATCGTAGAAATTTGTAAAGATCTAATTTACACTTCTCTATTTGGAGTTATTCCAAGAGCTGAAAAACTGTACAGCAAGTGTCCTGACAGTGGATTTATTCTTTCTCTTAATATATTGGATGTATCATATTTTACTTAAGTAAAAGCAAAACAAATAACCCAAAGTAAATCAAACTTTCCTGTTTGCAAGGAAAACAAATCAGTGAACTTGGAACGTAACCCTTAAAATGATGAAGCTGCAGCCCAGCAGTAACTAATTTACTCATGACTGATTCTGTGTGTCAACGTTTCAGATACCTACTTCACAATGTATGATGAGTACTGATTTTCGCATTTGCAGATATGTAGCCTTCTCATTTGATACACAACCGTGAGCATGCTATTTACTTCAGGTATATGCCTCAGTGTTGCCTCTTTGTTCCTGGATTTGTTTTCTGGGATTTTCAATGAGTGTCACCCAAATATTTGGAGTTATATCCTTTTTATACCCTTTTTTAAAGTCTCCCAGATAGTTTTTTCTTCCACAGAGTTTACATCCTTTAAATATCATAGCAAGACACTTATTTTGTGTCTGCTTTATGTATGTAGTTTATTTAGCTCTTAGACTTTTTTTTTCCCCCTCAGAAATCAATTCTACCTCATTTGCAATCATTTTAGTACTTCTCATTCTGAACTATCTACCTAGAAAACCTCTCAGAGTTTCCTATATATTTCAAGTGTTGAGATGCCTGGAATGGAGCACAGAATTCCTGACACAACCGTGTAAGAGCTATGTAGAGATTAACACTTCATTTCTGCATGACTTCACGCTTTAGTGCAAGCAGCCAAAAAAATCCCATTTGCCATTCTCCCCAGAGATGCACAGAGTTCATCTACAATTTCTTGTCCACAACCATTCCAAAGTCTCCCTTGCCATCACTCCATTTCAAGTTTATTCTTTGGATGTAATATTGTGATTCAGATTAATTCTTTCATATATGAAGTGTCTGAATTTTCCAGCAAGCCATATTTTTCATCTAACTTCCCTGTGGCTTTAATAGTATTTATTTATCCTTATTTTGTGTATAACTACTGCGATTCCAAACCGTCCCTTAACCCCACAAAATACCATGTGCATGTCATAATCACCACTCCAAAACTGAGCCCACTGGGGTACAGTGTGGTACAAACAAAGTACTTAATAATTTCCACATCAGTTACCTGCAATTTACACAAAAGATAGGCTGAAAGAGTTAGGAATCAACCTAAGTGTAGTTGGTTGACCTTGGATGGCCGGATACCTACTCATCCGCTTTCTCACTCCTCCTTCTGAACAGGAGAGGGGATGAGAAAGCTCATGGGCTGAGACAGGGGCAGGGCTAGATAAGGACAGGGAGATCACTCAACAGTTACTGTCATGGGCAAATCAGACTCAGCTGGGGAAAAATTAATTTAATTTATTTCCAAGTAAAATGGATTTGGAGAATGAGAAACAAAGACAAAAACTGAAACACCTTCTTCCTACCACTCAGCCCTCTTTTTCCTCAGGCCCAGCTTCATGCCTTCTTTCCCAAGTTCTCCCTCCACCTCCCCATCCCAATGAACACAGAGTGGACAGGAATTGGGAGTTTCAATCAGTCCATAACAGCTCCTCTCTGCTACTTCTACCTCACACTTTTCCCTTGTTCCATTGTAGGTCCTCTCCATGTCTGCAGTTTCCTTCAGGATATACCCACCTGCTCCAGCATGGGTCCCCCATGGGCTGCAGTGTGGATGTCTGCTCCACCATGGTCCACTCAACAGGCTGTGAGTGAATCTACTCCAGTGCATATAGCACCTCCTCTTCTTCATTTCTCACCTTGTTGTCTGCAAGGTTGTTTCTCAGGGTTTTGTTTCGTTTTGTTGTTGTTTTGTTTTTCTTCACTCCACACTGCCAGGAGTGTTTTTTTACCATTTCTTAAGCCCACTTTTCCTGAGGTACCACTACCATGTATACTGGGCCCAGCCATGCCCTGTGGTGGAGCTGTTGGAGCCGTCCGGAACCAGCTGTGTCTGACATGTGGCAGCCCCAGCTTTTCCCCACAGAGGAGCTCCACAGCCCTGTGGTGGTTTTACCCTGTGGATCAGCTGAACTCCAATGCAGCTGCTCTCTCACTCCCCTTCCTCAAAGAAAATGGGGAGAAAATACAATGGAAGGAGCTCAAGGGTTGAGATAAGGACAGGGAAATCACTCAACAATTACTGTCACAGACAAAACAGATTCAGCATAGGAAGATTAATATAATTTATTGCCCATCAATGGCAAACTAAAAGCAAACTAAAACCCCCTACCCCCAATCCATCTTCTTCTACCTCCTCCCCCTGAGTGGCACAGGGGAATGGGGGCTGCAGTCTGTCCTTAACACTTTGTCTCCGCCACTCCTTCATGGTCACTCCCTGCTCCTACTCCATGTGGGGTCCCTCCCACAGGATGTCATCCTTCCCTAACTGATCCTGCGGGGACTGCCCACAGGCAGCAGCTCTTCAAGAACTGCTCCCACATGGCTCCGTACCACGGGGTCCATCCATCCGTCAGGAGCAAACTGCTCCAGCACGGGTCCCCCACGGGCGGCAGCTCCCCCCAGACCCCCTGCTCCTGCGTGGGCTCCTCTCCACGGGCTGCAGCTCCGGCCCGGGGCCTGCTCCTGCGGGGGCTCTCCATGGGCCGCAGCCTCCTCCAGGCCACATCCACCTGCTCCACCGGGGGCTCCTCCACGGGCTGCAGCGTGGAGATCTGCTCCATGTGGGACCCATGGGCTGCAGGGGGACAGCCTGCTCCACCAGGGGCCTCTCCACAGGCCGCAGGGAAACTTCTGCTCCGGTGCCCAGAGCACCTCCTGCTGCACTGACCTTGTTTGGGCTGTTTCTCTCTCCTCTCTCCTCTCTTCCATCTGCTGTTATGCAGCAGAGTTTTTCCCCTTCTTAATTCTGATGTCATGGAGATGCAACCAACATTGCTCTGACCAGCAGCAGGTCCATTTTGGAGACAGCTTGTGGGAGTGTGGCCATGGGGGCCAACAAGCCCCATGGTTGGTGATAACATCAGACTCTTAACAATGAGGCCATGAGGAATGTAAAGAGTTTAGAGGGAACAAAGAAGGGTGATTCAGGAGATGCCTTGCTGTCTCTGACTGCTTGTTCTCCAGTAGTTAAGACATGGAGGTTGCTGAGTGTTTGTGGTTACCGGGCAAAGTTGTTTGACCAGTGAATAGTTAGTGGAAAAGTACTGCTGTAGAGCGAATGTAATCAATAAAGAAGTAGCAGTTACTGATCCTAAACGAACCCCAGTGTGCATGTGGTGTTTACACCACAACGCCTGGAGCAGACTCTGATCTGACATGGAGCAGCTGCTGGACTCTACTCACAGGGGCCACCCCTGCAGCCCCCCTGCTACCAAGCCCTTGCCATGTAAAACCAATACAAGCCCCCTATCAGCACCTGAATATGGACACCCAATACAATAAGAACCAGAGGCAGGCTAAAAGTATGAATAATGTCATGACAATAGTGAAATCAGTGAAATATTAGTTTCTAGAATTTGTTTTGTGTGTATGTGTGATGGTTTTTAATGAGAAGCTTAAAAACTAAATTGAAGCATTAACAGGAGTAACATAAAGAGGGCAAGGGAGAAATGAAACTAAAAGGAAAAGAAGAAAGATAATGAAATAGAGAGCTTGTTAAAGTCTGAATTGACAAGATATAGACCAAAATGTTAACTGGTAAAGGAAGAAGAATGATATATCCACCTCCTTTCAGAAAAGAACATGGAAATTTTCATTTCCGGATGCATTATAGAAAGCAGGAAGTGGCAAAGAAAACTGGTTTGCATTCTTAAATAAAGCAGCTATAAGCAAGTGCTTACTATAATAAATAGAATAAATAACCTCCATTACCAAAAATGTATGTTTTTCCTGTTGCTCTCCATCACAGTTGATAGCTTTTCCCCTTAGATTTTGAAGTCTTTTTAACCAACACATAAAAATAGGCACTTTATTAAATTTCACCTGTTTATTCCGTTTTAAAGATAAAAGTAAATGTACTTTGCCAGTATCATTCATATTAGTATGTCTATGTGCTTATGAACCACCTAGGTATCCCTTACAAATAAGTCTCTAGGGGGTGTTCTCTGGGTAACTAATGTGTAAAGTATATAGAAAAGTGTATTACATCTTCTTGGCATGATATTCCACTCTTTGCAATAGTTCTTTCTTTTATTCTTCTTTTCCTAATCCTCCATTTCTCTCCTCTCTGCTTACTACCCATCATTTGAATAAGGACGTTCTTTCTGACAGCTAGCTGCTCATCGGTTCTTTGTGTAAGCAAGCTGAAATGTGCTTAATAGATGTTACACATTTAGGATTTTTTGATCTTCCTAGCTTCTCTTGGATAGGTTATACATGAATATGAAGACAGTGAGAACATGTTTTGTATCAGTAGGCAGGACTTTGCGTACAACCTCAGAATTTGGAAGATGAAATACATTGAAAGGAATTTGACTGGGAAGCCTGAAGGATTGCTCTTACTACTTATCCCAGATTTGTAGAACATATCTTGAGTTGTTTGACAATAAAAACAGTAGTATCATATTAGATTTAGATTTTTCTAGTGGCTTGAAAGGGAATAGTGGTTTAACTGAACACTCTTTTTTTTCTTTTTCTTTTTTTTTTTTTCTCCTCACCTTTTTAATGGAACAGAGGTCACCTACGACTTTTATTATCATCCATATTTGTTTTGCCCTATCACTTAACGTAATACACACAACACTTCTTATTTTAGTGGGCAATCTACAAGTAATGAAAAAATAATAATTCTTATCCTATTCTATAGGTGAAAGAACTTAGGTATATAGCAGGAAAGTGATGCAGCCAAAGATATACAATAAAAGATTATCACATTGAGGCATGACTGTTCCAAGATATAATTATAAAAATAGTAATATGGGTCTATTTATTGTCACCTATTATTGTCACTAAAAACACTATTTTTCTTTTCATAATGTGCTCTAAGTTTTATTACAATTCCTCTGTACTTTCAAGAACTGAGATCACATCATCAAACTACATCTTTCTGAGGGAGTAAAAACCTCAAGTCCAGGAACACATAATACACACCGTAATGCTATAGGCTATGTATGTAGCTCTCTATATCATGGAGAATTAATGGTATTATTATTATTATTTATATTCACTGCAACAACAACTGTACATCAATATAATGGTGGATAAGTAGCCATTGCTTTCTTCATCTTAAGCATTAAGGATGTTGTTTACCATTTCTCATTTTCACACAGTGTTGCTCTGAAAAAATCAAAGCAAACAACAACAACAACAAAAAAAACAGTATAGGCAAAAATGACACATTGAAATATATACATGTATTTTCAAAGTACAGCAGGGAGAGGGAAGGTCAATGAACAAAGTAATTGATGGCACTAGCAAAATGTTTCCTATCCTGCAACATTGCTAGACTATGTTGATCACAAATGCCAAATCAGATCAAAGTATAGAAATGCAAGGTAACACCCTTTATTGTTCACATTGATTGCATCAAAGGAAATAGAATGTAAATTAGGAAAGCTTTGATGAATGGATAGGGAGCCAAAAGTACAATAAAGTGTTGGGTTTCTCTCTCCTAGCAGAAGCACACACTGTGTTACACAGCTAATCAAAATGCGCAGTGCATATTTCAGTAGATTGAAATCAATTGTAACATGAGATAGCCTTTTATTTTATTCATCTTGACTCTACTGAATGATTACTTTACCTTCTGCTGTTCAGCAACTTTCAGAATAATGCACAACTCAGTGGACTTACTCAATGCCTGGGTGTTGAATCTTTATTTAATGTATTTACCAGAGACTGGTGGTGTAGAAGGCTGCAGCCTTGTATGATTTCTTGAAGGATATGTGGGTCACAGCTTCACCAGAGGAAACTTTGATTTTTATTGCCGATATAAAGTTTCCACATTGATGGAATCACATTCTTTATCTTTACAATGGAGAGCAATGGCTATACTATTTTAGCATTGCTGCCAGCCAATTAGTGCAACGCCATTGATCATGTAGTTTCACAAAAGGCCAACAGGCTTCCCCCATTGTAAAACAAGAATAAATTCTGTAAAATTTGTGGCCAAATTACTGGCAGCTGAGGTGCACAGTGAAATGTGGTCAATTAATGTGATCACTGTAAATCATGGTTACAGCTTGCTGTGTAAATAACACTTTATATAACAAACATAAATATCAACACAAGTGACTCAGTTTAGCAGTAGCACAAACTGTTGTTAATGGTCACATACTGAAGTGTGGAAATGAAAACAAGGTACATATACAGCAGGAAAAAATGTTTAACCACTAAGGCAATGTTTTAGGTGACATAGTAACAAACAACAAGGTACAAACCAGCAGGTTGACAGAACATAACCAACAAAAGAAACTGAATGACAGATAATAAAAGAAGTCAAAAGATGCACAGGAATTAATGTACTGAGATATGTTTTTAAACAGATTTTTAAGCAAATGTCTATCACCAGTCTCCTGAGTAATACTTATGGGTCTCATACCCTCTTAAACATACTGATCACTTTTTTACGGTAACACTTTATATACCTCCCCCTTTCTTTTTTTGCCATCTTTCCATTTACCACTGCACGTACCTACAACTCAATGAACTCAGCAGTCAAAATATAAGAGTTTTGAATTAAAAATTCTATTTCACCCTAATAAATTTAATGAAATTTGAGGGAGTGATTATTCCCCTCTGCTTAGCACTTGTGGGGGGCCACATCTGAAGTATTGTGTTCATTCTGGGACATCACAGCGTAGGAAGACATAGCCAAATGGGAGATAGACTCCAGTGGAGATCCACCAAGATATATAGCGGGCTGGAGCACATCACATGTAAGAAGGTGCTGAGAGAGCTGAATATGTTCAGCCCGAGGTACGGGAGGTTAAGAGGATATCTAATTGATGTCTTCAGCTACATAAAGGGTAGTTACAGAAAAGAAAGAGCTAGACTCCTCTTGGAGGTACACAGTGAATGAGTGAGATGTAATGGACACAAGCTGCAGCAAGAGAAACTCTTGTTAATGTCAGGGCCCAAATGTGCCTTCTTTTCTTCATCTTGTACATTAGAGTTGTTCAAAGCCATGTCTCTGATAAGAGCCATTGTGAGGAAAGTTAGAACAAATCCAAGTCCAGGCTGCCCACAAACAAGTCTGCTAAAAAGCCTCAGCAAGGTCTTCCACATCATTTCCTTGGAAGCTGCTTTTAGAGAAGGCTCTTGCTACAGCTTGAACCTGAGCTACTTGTAGCTGTGTTGCAGCTATGATTGTGCTCTAACACATACCCCTGTAGTCCAAACTATGACCTCCATCCACAGGATGATGGCTGGGCCTGGCCTCAGCCCATTCCCATGGCCCTATACATAGGAACGTGCGTATGCCCTCACAGGGCTGTGTCTGACCTGGGTCCCCTCCCCTCACTAGACCTGCTCCTGATCCCTATCTGCAGGCCAACATCCTGGCCCAGCCTTGGCCAGTCCTTGTCCACAGGGAGGTGCTCGATGCCTGGGGCTGGGGCTGCTCCAGCTGCCCCCTTTCCTACCCTGCTCTCTGGCTGGGGTGGTGGGACAGGCCCTGTCTGCAAGGCCCTGATGATCACAGGGAAGCCCTGTTCCTCTCAGCCGCTAGGGCTCCCTGGCCCACGGGGCACCCTGACAATTAGGCACAAGAAAAAATTCCTCATCAAGAAAGTCATTAAACAATGTGGCAGGTTCCTTGTTATGTAGAGCCGTCAGAGAGGCTGTTGAATTTCCATTTTCAGAGATGTTTCAGAGCTCAAATGGACAAAGTCCCAGGCCAAGGCCAAGGCCAGAATGCAACCTGGAAGCTGACCTTGATTTGAGCAGGTTATGGCAGGAGATGACATCCAACAAGGTGACCTAAGAGACAAAAGAATTTTAGGTGTATAACTTAAAGAGAAAACTCAAGGCATCCTTCTTCATGACCACAATTTCTAGACTCTGCATTTTGAAATGGATAGGCAAGTCAACTGTTAATACCCTTGAACGTGCACCCTGGAATCGGACACAGTCCTATCTTCTGTGGCATTACAGTGCTTTAAACACCACAGTGTAGGAGACAACTTAGTATTTGCTTTACTCTCTAAGTGCAAAGTGTAATCAGATAGATAACTGTAAGAGGTCTGTACGTTAAAAGCCCAAAGCAGGATACTTCACTAGTTCAGTTCCAGAAGGAAAAACTGCCATGTTTAAAATTGCTGATGACTCTTTGTGTGTTGAATAGACAATGTCTGAACAAAATTCCTATGAACTGAGGGAAAGAGGACTGCAAAAGCTATAGTTGAAAGCAGGCATCAAACCCTGCTATCACAGATTCCACATTTTATAATCTCTCATAAATTTATCAAGTTCCAGTTTAAAAACAGATGAATTGTTTCACCCTAGTACTCTCAACTGGTGAGCAGATCCAAAATCTGAATGCTCCGTTGGTCAGCAACATTAATCTAATTTTCAGCCTGGATTTATTCATAGCTAGTTTATCCAATGTCTTCTTGTGCCAAAATGATTCTCTAGTTTAAATAGCTTTTTCCTTTTTGGGGGCATTTGTAAACAAATTCATACCCATTCTTAACTTTCCTTTGCTTTGCTAATCAGGCTAAGCTCCTCTATTAAAAGGGAGGCTCTCTAAGCACCTTAGTAGCCCTTCTTCTGGCCTGTTCCAGTTTCAGTTTATCTTTCTGGAATGTCTGATCAGGAAAGATTTTACCAGGATCTTCTATAGCAATGCTACCATTTCCAGTCTTTGATATCTCTTTTGATTCAATTTAGAATCAATTTTTTCATTTTCATAATCAAATCCCCTTGACAGATCTAACAGCCTATGGGTCAGGTAGAACACCTTTCTGCTCATTTGCCATATGCAACTGATGGTTAACCAGCTTAAAGGAAAGCTTTCTACTATGAATCATCAAGTGTCTAACCTGCTATTTTGTGCTATTGAATTCCATCCCATTTTTACTGCTTATTGTTAAAGTTGTTGTTGTTTTTGTCTTTGGTTTTTGTTTTTGTTGGGGGGGGGGAGCAGGGGGGAGGAAGTGGTTTGGTTTGGTTTGTTTCTTTATTTTATGAGCTCTGCAGTCTTCTGCCTTGATAATAGCTTCCAATTTTATGTCAGTATTTCATCAGTAAAATATTGTATCACAAAAGCAAACACTCAATATGAAAGAGCTGAAGGGCACTCTCCTTGTTGCTGCTTCAAGCTGTGTTATATATCAAAGCTTCCCTGATGCCATAAAGACTAGTTCAACACTCCTAGTTTTTTTACTCATCTGACTAGAAAATGAGTTTTACCATGTTATCTATGGGTTAGCTTGACAAGATGATCTAACTTTAGTAATGCATACCTTTCTTTATACCTTTACCATCAAAATACTATGTTTTGATTTTCCTTTTCTTTTGCTCTTGATTTTCATACCTTTTTTAAGGAAATGCATTTCAGTTTACAGTTTAGCAGTTCTTCTTTTACTCCTTTTTATTTCTGCTTCTGAGAGAAGTTCTTGCTGATTTGGTCTTTCTGAAGATACAATCCAAAGTTATATTCCAAAGATATATATTTTCTTCTCCTTAGTTATATATCATTGGTGACTGACTTGAGTGGATTCAGGAGTCACCTGCGATTGAAATTTTTACAATACTGTTATACCAATTAAGAATACAACATTGCTGTGATCTTATTTTTTTCTTAAGAAAGAGCTCTCCTAGTATAGAGGTCTCAATTTTAGCTTTTTATTTTCACACAAAGTTCTACCACATTCAGCAAACATTATTGCATTTTAAATGTGAAAAATAGCAGTCTGTTTTGAGTAACAATACTATCATTTTATGAATCATGACTATAGGCATAAAACATCCGTTTATTTTTGTTAGTGCTAACTGAAAGGAGGAATAAACATTATGTTTTCTCAAAAATGTAAAAATGTACCTTCTGTATTAACAGCATGTTTATCATTACATAGCTTGCCTAATGTCAGAAGAAATCTAAACAAATCCATCATTATTATGTGTGAGGTTCACAGCTCAGGTTGTTTGTCACAGTATGCGGTTATTATACACCAAAGGTCAGGTCTATATAAAGAAAATGGAAAGTTTACTTTCTTTTCATAATATTTTTTAGTACTTGACTTGTTTCAGACCAGAGTGTTTAATGTGGAATGTTGCAATTTAATTATTCATCATACAAAATATACTTTTAAAAAATCTGCTGAAGGTAATATACAAAGGATAATGAAAATCAAACCGAGGAGGGTAGTTGATATAAAATTACTCACTGTTCCTATGAGGCACCGATACTACCCTGTGATGTTTAAACAGGAGGGGAGGTTAGTCAATAGGCTAGAAATAGACATTCCACTGGAAAAAAATACACTAGCAATGAACAGTGGCTTCCAAGTTATTCTGAGCTAAGAAGAGTTCAGTTCTGCTACATGAAAAAGGACAATTAACAATTAAGTATATAAATACCAGCAGACAACTGATCATGCTGCAAATCGAGATATATTCATACGTTGTCAGATCAGTCAGCTGTTTGTGCAGTTGCTTATTGCCTATGGGACTCCAGAGGATTAATTACACTGTGACAGCAGGCCTTTTTGTTACTTAGTTTTGTCTGTACAAATAATTGAGTGTGCAGCTATGAACAGAGTATGCTGCTGTGACCATAATAAAGACAGCAAGAGACAGGCATGCCATGACAACACAGCCTACAGACCACAGTGCCATTACAGGAAGGGGAACTGCACAGCAAATCACAAGTTTTCCCTGAGTCTAAGGTTTACTTCTGTTACCCTAAGACAAGTTGCTCTGGTTGATTGAAAGCAACTTACATAAATGGAATAATAAAGAATTCTAGATGCTGCCAGAATCATTATTGTTTTCATTAAAAGTAAAGCTCTGTAGGCCAGATCATCAGCTGCAGTAAATTAGCACAGTACAGTTACATCTACAGCTATATGAACTTGCACCAAATGAAAATCTAAAGAAGCTAAGTTTATAAGCTATGATTGTTTGAATCATGTCCAGAGTATTCTTAATTTTGTTTGACTCTTTAATGACTGATTTTGTGAGGATACTTGAAAGCAACTCTCTGTGGAGCCAGGATAAATAATCTCTTTATTTAAAAAGGATATGCTCCTATTCTTCTTATAATAATAATAATTATTATTATAAATATTTGTTTAAATAACTGTGGTAGCTTAACACTGGTAGGTAGCTCAGCACCACCATGCCACTGTCTCATTCCCCCTCCTCAAAAGGACAAAGGGAGAAAATACCATGAAAAAAAAACGGGTTGAAATAAGGACAGGGAGATCACTTACCAGTCACTTCACGGGCAAAACAGACTCAGCATAAATGAGATTAATGTAATTTATTGCATTAACAGACTAGAGCAGTAAGAACTAAAAACACCTTCCCCCTCATCCACTCTCTTCTATGTCCTCTCCCTGAGTTGTGCCAGGGAACAGGGAATGGGGGCTGCAGTCAGCCCCTAACACTTCATCTCCGCTGCTCCCTCACCGTCACTCTCTACCCTTGCTCCACATGGGGTCCCTCCCACGGGATGCCATCCTTCCCGAACTGATCCTGCGGGGACTGCCCACAGGCAGCAGCTCTTCAAGAACTTCTCCCACATGGCTCCATATCACGGGGTCCATCCCCCAGGAGCAAACTGCTCCAGCACGGGTCCCCCACGGGCGGCAGCTCCCCCCAGACCCCCTGCTCCTGCGTGGGCTCCTCTCCACGGGCTGCAGCTCCGGCCCGGGGCCTGCTCCTGCGGGGGCTCTCCATGGGCCGCAGCCTCCTCCAGGCCACATCCACCTGCTCCACCGGGGGCTCCTCCACGGGCTGCAGCGTGGAGATCTGCTCCATGTGGGACCCATGGGCTGCAGGGGGACAGCCTGCTTTACCAGGGGCCTCTCCACAGGCCGCAGGGGAACTTCTGCTCCGTGCCAGGAGCACCTCCTGCCCTCCTTCTGCACTGACCTTGGGGTCTGCAGGGCTGTTTCTTACTTCTTGCTCTCCCAGCTGCTGTTGCACAACGTTTTGTTGTTGTTGTTGTTTCTTTTTTGTTTGTTTGTTTGTTTCTCTTTCTTAAATTTGCTTTCCCAGAGGCACAACCATCATTGCTCACTGGCTCGGCTGTGTCCAGCAGCATGTCCCTTTTGGAGCAGGCTGGAGCTGGCTCTTATCTACCATGGGGGAGCTTCTGTGCTCTTCTCATAGATGCCATCCCTGAAACCCACCCTCCAATACCAAAATGTTGATACATAAACCCAATATGCAAATGTTCTAGCCCACAGGGTCCAACCTGTTGCTATGGTACATGCTAGGTACATAGCCTGGTCTGAATTTTGTGATGAATTTTAACATACTCATAGTATAGCAAGACACATCCCTTCTGAGGCTGCTTCTTCTCTGCTGCTTTTTGAATTGCTTTCTGGTTCCACTCCTGCAAAAGTCAGTGACTATTTTTAACCTAATTTCTTAACTGCGGACCTCTCTATATAAGGTCTCCCTGTATCCTTCTCTTCTCCAGGCTGAACAACCCCGTCTCTCTCAGCCTGTTTTGTTAGGAGAGGTGCTCCAGCCCTCTGATCATCCTTGCAGCCCTCCTCTATACTTGCTCCAATAGGCCTATGTCCTTAAAATGGTCCAGTCCATGTCTCACAATCATCATTTCATCTCCCAAAACTTAAGCCATTTAATATTTGCTTCACATAACTTCCTAAGTTATAGCCTCTGTGTATATAGTATTTCTGAATCACAGAAAAGCATGCAGATCAGAATACCTTGCTTCAGAGCCAAAATTTTCCCACGCTAATAACTCAGTTATATTTCCACATTATTGTCCTCTTTTTAAAAATTGTTTAAAATAAAATATGATCTTTAGTGTGACACAGTGATCATGTTTCAAAAGATCGGATTTCCAGTATGACCTTGGGCAAACCACAAATTTTCTTCATCTGTGAAGCATGTGCAAAGTTGGTCCTTACTTCAGAGACTGAGAAAAGAAAAGAAGCTTGTTCTACCTGACAAGCAAGCATCACAGAAAAGTCTATATTTATAAGTTAACAAACTATATACTAAAAATGTTCTGTTTGCCTTCTGAGTTCCTTAAAGTATTTTCTTCATCTTTGCCCCAGTGTTCTATCTTTTCTATAGTCAAGTTCATTAGTGGAAGTAGATGAAGAATTGTCATGTGAAGAAGTCTGGCAGCAAAGAAATAGAAAACAACCTGATGCAACAAATTTCATCTATACTATAGGCTAGATGTAAACAGATATTACAACAGGAAACAGTATCTAATGTACTGTGGAAAAATAACATCAGAAAGGACAGTTTGTTAAAAAAATATTCAGATCCCCTTTCTCCCCATCTAAAGAGACTTTCACTGTTTCAAAATCATATGCTTTTTCATCTACTTATTTGAATACACTTACAAGACTGAAAACAAGTATAAAGAAATTTTCTATTTGATTAATTATTCTTAGATGAAACTTTTTTTTTTTCCCAAAAGTACCAGAATACGATCCATTTATGGGCCACACATTTCTAAAAAGAGTTATATGGTGTTCTAGTATTCCCACAATAACCAACCAACCAACCAAGCAACCAACAATTTCACCTTGAAAAGAATTTTTTTTTTTAATCTTTCACTTTTTATGACTACTAAAATTTAATTTCCAAAAATGACTTCAGTAACTTCACAAGCTGTACCTGCTTGAGTACTGATCCTTTCTGAAATATTTCAGATGTCTAATTCTCCCAGTTGACAAAATTACAATGTCAGCTGCAAATTTCATAAACTGGAAGCACCAAAAAAAACCCCTAGTACACTTAAATTTTTGATCACTGCAGCTGTTCTCAAAGCTGCAACAAAGTGATTCATCAATGCAGAAAAGCTACACAGACAATGATGAGAATTACTACAACAAATAAATCTAGATTAAATAAGCAGGTAGTGAATTTCAACTAGTTTTGTAGGTTTTAGACTACAGCATGTGGAATCAAGCATAGGGATCCATGGTGAGGAGATATGGAACTAATTAGAAGAGTACTTGTAAAGTAACTGGATATAAAGGAAAATAAATACAGAAAATTTTATTTATTTTAACTACATTTAATACTGAGTAGCATTTTCACTTAAATTCCATCCTTCTAACAGGAGTGTTAGTATCCACAGTGTACCCACCTCCTGCTGGAAAGGAATCAGCTGTACAAATACTTCTGATCTGCAATATGAAGAAAACCAGACAAAGCTCTTAGCAAGGCATTACAGTAATAAAATAGATCTCTCGTGGTCTCTTATCTCAGCTTCCTATCTTCCTTGTGAAAGTCACAGAAGGGACTTTTAAAACTCCACTGACCACTTTTTGGACATCAGCAGATCAGTTTTACAAGGTGTCCTCCCTCCCTCCCAAGTGACATTTGTTGATTAGGGACCAAATACATTCCATAGAATCACAGAATGGTTTGGGCTGGAAAGAACCTTAAAGATCACCCAGTTCCAACCCACCTGCATTGGGCAGGGACACCTCCCACAAGACCAGGTTGCACAAAGCCCCATCCAGCCTGGCATTGAACACCTCCAGGGATGGGGCATCCACAGCTTCTCTGGGCAACCTGTTTCTGTTCCTCACCACCCTCAGAGTAAAGAATTTCTTCCTTATATCTAACCTAAATCTACCCTCTTTTAGTTTTAAATCATTACTCCTTGTCTTATCAATACATTCCATGGGACCATGCTTTTCTATATTTTCCCTCATTATATTTCATATACATCTGGGTATATTCCTACATCAACTGAAGTATTGTACTTTACTTCTTTGTCTTTATTATTGGCAAATAGTTTGAAAATACTGAGCACTGAAACCTCTGAGAGTAAGAGAATATCAATAACCAAAAACAACCTGCATGTCTGCAATACAAAGGAGGGATATATTGATTTGTGAGAGTTCATCCAAATTAATCGTGCCAGCCAATAAAGAGACACCATCAATTATTTATTTAGCTTGAGAAATACTGGTGTTAGGAAAAACAGACTTCTCCAAACAGCAAAAGAAAATGTACACATATAGAAGAAAATTGCACAGTCAAGCATAAACAACTATACTATGTACTGCAGTTGTATAATTGTTTAAAGCAATTCTATTTTAGTAAAAAAGGATAAACTATGAGGAAGAAAGGAAATTAATTAATCAACAGGGAATCTAGTAGTAATGAAAAAAGTGTGTGTATATCAAAAGTTTTAGTGTAGTACACAGCAAGATGAAAAAAATTAATCAGAAAATCTAACTGACATTTGTTTTGACATCAGTCAAAATGCTTGTTTAAATGCGCCAGCCTTTTAACGGTACTCAGAGTGACATCTGAACTCCTTCTAGTCAATCTTCTTATAAACCCAGTTCTCCTCTTTTTACCTGGATTAGGCAAAAAAAGCTTTCTGATCTGCTTGTTACCCTCATGTTATCACTACTCCAAGCTTTTGCCTTCCATCCTTTCTCTGTTTCTGAACAGCATATCTCATTTATACACCAAAACGTCATCTTTGTCTTGTGCACAAGGATCGTTTCTAGATGATCCCACATAAGATGAGGCCCAAGCAACCAGAGGACCTCTGAACACAGACTCCAATATCTAGTTTAGGTTGGGCTGTAAATTGACATTAGCTTCCTTTCTCAGCTGTTTCACTGTGGCTGTAGCACTGAAGAGACCACCTTGAGCACGCAAATGTCCTCATCATTGCAGATTTTTTGCCAAAGGAGACGAACTATCATTGCTTATTGCAGGACAGTGCTGGAAAACAGACATAGGAAGAATGGAGCTTTCTAGGACAAGCTGCTCATGGTGCAGTAGGTCAAACCATCTGTTTTTGACTCTTGGCTGGGTGGAAGTAGTATATCCACACATCGTAGGAGGAGTAACACCTACTTCCAGCAACCACACAGTCACCACCTGTATTGACTGGTATGAAGGAGAGACCCTAAAGCATAAACTAGCTCCACAGGAAAAGACCATCAAGCTCCTCTGATCCTCCAACTGCATAGAAAAAGAGAGTACTGTGGGGTTACTAACACTACCTCTGGTGTTTACCTTTTCTAGGTAAAAATGTGCAGTGACTCAAACTACTGAAGGGAGTTCTGTAACAACCTCACTCAATTATGGAATGGGCCTGATGGTATTCCTGGTGAAAATCTCTTTTGAGAAAGTCTGAGAATGACTAAAAATGGTGAAGAGCAAAGTAGGAGTGATTTTCTGTGTAAGAAAGAAAAGCTCTCAGTAAGAGTCTTTTTTTTTTTTTTTTTTTTTTTTAAATGCCAAAAATCTAGCATGCACATAGCCAAAAGAGTCACTAGAGGCACTTTCTGCCTTGGAGCAACTGGGGAAAGACAGAGATCAATTACCAGAAAATTACCCAGATTATCAAGCTGAGGCCCATCTTTCCCTGAGACAAAAACTGGACTGGAGGAGGACCACGACACTATTAATGGGCTTTCCATACCCAGTACAGATGGAAACAAAATAAAGGCTGATGTCATAGACAGCTATTATATTCACAGTAAACCTCAGCTAGCGTTAATACATATTGATTTACTGATCTCACCTTCATTGGAAGAGTTCTCTCTGCCCTCAATCCCAAACCACTGCAAATTGTCTTAAAACAAGCTGAACTGCAATACGAAAGAAGTGGATTCAGCCACCAATTCAAAAGGTGATTTGTAAGATATATTGTTTAATCTAAGAGTGCTCTATAGGAAAGTAAATAAATAAATAAATGAAACGCTGTTAAGATGCATAGGAAGCTAAACCAACAGCTAGATATAGTTAATCTGTTCCTGGTTCCTAATTTAGCTGAGCTTCATATATTAAATTTGGAATTCACTATCCTTAGGAGTACATTTCCAGTACATCAGTCCATACCTCAGCATAAGCCTTAGATTCGATGTGCCTGCTGAAAAAGTGAAATTAAGCAATTTGGTTTTCAAGCAGCTCAGTAGCAGCCAATCAACAAGAAGTGAAGTCTCTCATAAATTACGCCTTTTAAAAGGTGGGAAACTAAAAGTGGGAAGTTTCCCATTTCTATCACTGCATTTTCATTCATTGACATTGTGGATGGCTCTGAATAAGAAAACGTAATCCAGTTTAATATTCTATGACATAAAGTATGTGTTCGTATAAAAGACAAAAACAAAATATTACCTTACTTTGTACTGCAACCAATGCCCAAGGCAGAAAGATAAAAAAATTAAATGAAACATTTTTTTAAATTATTATTTTCATCATGCAACTTTCATTCAGCAGGCAGAAAGATTACTTTAACTGAGCTATGCTTTCTCCTTTGCAGTTGATCTGAATTGTCTGCATAAGAAGTTCAATCACATTTTCACATATCGTTTCAGAAAAATCAGAAGGATTTTCAGTTCTTTAAATACCTCTGGTGAGTAAAAACACACAACTTTCTATTGGCAAATGAAACCCCTTCTAAGATGGTGTGGGGTACTGACTAAAGCATACAGAAATCCAACTCTAACATAGCTTTGCATTGTGCAAAAAGGTACTTTTGTATTTTAGTCACTCAAATCAAGTATAGATGTAACTGCAAATCTGTGAAATAAAAATGTAATATTAACACCCACGGGTAAATACAATAAATTCCAAAATATTCCATTGTTTGCTTTAATAAAACCACCAGTAATGGCAGTAAACAAATGTGTATTCCTCCAGCCCATAAAAAATGGATCACATGATCTTACAGTTTATGAGACAGGCCATATGCCTTGACAGGTCTTTCTATTCTATAATACAGCATGTGTAAGACAGTATAATTATTTTCTACCCAGGTATATCTTGCTATATGGCTCTGCAGACACATGTTTTGTGAAAGATATAGATGAGGAGAATACGAGAAACTTGTAAATAGGTTTGGAAAAAAAAATTCACATTTTATTATGGAAGAAGTTCTGGAATTTAAATGAGAACAGGCATCAAATTTACAGGCATCAAAACTGACAAAAGCAAGAGCAAACAAGAGGTGATCTAAATGTACAGACAGTTGACCAAACGGGTAGTACAGAACTGGAATGTAAGAAATGCCAGGTCAGACCTGTAGTTCATCTAGCCCCATAATTTGCCTCCAACAGTGACAATAGAAGAGATCTTTTGAAAATAATTGAATATGAGCAAATTCTTGAAAGTTAATCATGTTTGAGAAGGGAAAAAAGAAAAGAAAGGAAAAAAAAAGAACCACACAGTCTATGTATCAGTGAAGAAATAAATAGATCAGAAAAGATTTTGTATATATATTTTCAGATTTAAATAACTCTAGATATTCACAGCTAAACAGTAAGCATGATTGTAAAGCTAGGTTTTACAAAAAATAACCAGGCTACTTTCAGACTCAATACTGCTCTTCTTAGTCTGAGCTATCCCAAACTCTCTTTTGTGATCAGATGAAAGTCACACCATATCTGTAATATGTCATCATTGGAAAATACAATCCTACTTTAAAAATCAGTGAAATCACATCTTTCAAGGTCATTTGAAAATCTCTATTTGATTTTTTTTGTTGTTATTGTTGGTTTCCAATCCAAATAAGATAGTTGTATTTGAAACAAAAACATAGCAAATTCAGAATGTGTCATTGATGGAAGTGAAGTGATTAATTCCCAGTTTGGAGGACTGGAAATCTTAAAGGTCTATATTAGGTAAAAATATAATAATTAAAAAAAAATATATTGCTTTTCTCTCTCTAAGCTTCTCTCTAACGACTCACAGTCACACATAGACAACTATAATAATGGCTTTGTTCTGAGCATAGCACGTTGTCAGGGTATTTTAATAAATGTATAATAGTCTTTCATGAAATGGGAGTAAGCACAATTTCATGTGAAGAATCACATTCAGGGGAGCAGTTAGTGTGTTAGTGATTACATTTCCTTTATAAAGGAGCATTTTATGTCATTTATTATGATGGAATAATTGATATGGGTCATACACCAACAGACAAAAATATGTTCTGAGTACCTATTTAAAAGTGAGTAAAAGGTTTAAGGTTCATCTCAGAAAGATGAAGAACCGTCTAGTCTTGTTAAAGCACTGGGAACCAACATGCCTTTTTCCTCATTCATGTGTATCTGACAAATCTACATGTTTCCAAATTCAGACTCAATTTTCTTTCTTCACATAAAAAATACATACCATTTAGTTAAACATATTTGAGCTTGCTATTTATTTTTATGCTCGTTAATGTAGTAACTATTTCATAAGCATTTACTTTAATCTTTATACTTAGATGTGTGCAAAACTTAGATTTAGAAAACTAAGGAAAACAATATTCTCTACACTCTCTCCATAACTGAAAAGTCTCGAAGATTTCAAAGACGGTGAATTTATTTATTTATTTATTTATTCCAGTTTCGTTAAGAAGACAGTCCTGTAGCTATAACAGACTTCAGTGTTATTTTTACAGAATCATAGAATAGTGGCAAGGGACCTCTGACGAACATCCAGTAGAGCTCCCCTGCTACAACAGGGCCAGCTCAGGGTTGTGTCCAGTTTGGTTTTAACTGTCTTCAAGGATGGATGCTCCATGACTTCTCTCACTGGGCAGCACTGCAACCTAATCTTTAATTTTGGGCACCATACTTCAAGAAAGTCCCTATCAGTTGCAACAAAGCAAGAGGAAAATAAAAATAATGGGAGGTCTATTAGCATGATTTCTCAGGAAAAACTGAATGTCCTGGGTTACTTAGCCTAAAGTGGAGAAAACTATAAATGAAAGAGACAACAGCAAGATGATATTCATGATATACACAATGCATAAACAGATATTTTCTCCTAGATAGAGTAGTTCTTCATGTCTGTGGCAGACAGAACTAGGGGTTTCTACATTTCTACATTTCTATACATCTACATTTCAGCAAGGAAGATGCAGATTAAATATTAAGAAAAATGTATCTTTTGCAAAGGTGGGTGAGCACTAAATTAGATTGCTCTGTAAACTTTCAATCTCCAAAACTGTAAAGGGCCAGAAATATATATTAGTGACATAAATATGGATCCCTGTTGAACATGTGTTAAATGACCTTCCAAGATTCACGCAGTCCTATGAACCTATAAGTTAAAATTGCATAAACGGGCACTTACAAATTACACATGCTTTTAAGTAAGATTAATGTGTACCGATTAAAAAATAAATTTGGAAGTATCAACTTATCTCTTGATAAAAATGAAATGAAACGTATTGTTTAATGAGAGGAAGGGTGAAAATTAGCATTGATCCATTAGAGTGAGAAACAAAACTAAATAAAATTCTAGAATTATAATTTATGTCATGTTTTTTCTTAGCAGCTAAACTAGAATTAAATTACTCCCAAGAAATAGAATAATAACTGGAATCAGTTCTTTGTTACAGAATTAAAACAACACTGCTGTGTTGCTGATGCTGACCCATTATTTTGGGTTTTCTTAATCTATTTCTTCCTAGGTCTATGATTTATGACATCTGAAGACTGCCCTTTAAATTTCTGCCCTAACAAGCACGTTTATTTGCACTCCTTAGTAATCAAAAATAAAGGCCTCCAGACCATTAAGTATTAACTTCTTTAAGCATACCACATTGTCTCACATAAAACCTTCTAGAATTTTTGACAAGCAACCTTATTTGAGGTCTAACTAGTTTCTATACTCCTAAAACAAATCAATTTATACTGTCTAATATACCTTATTTTGCTACCAAACAGCTTTTTCTAAGGGCACCTTTTTTTCTGCTCTCCTAAATAAAAATAGCCTGTGAAATATGAAACATCAGAGAGAAACAGAATTATTTTTTTTAACATAGCTATGAAATAAGCATTTCTATTGATTTTGACTTTGTCAAAAACCACACATATCAACTGTCTTTCTATTTACAAACAGTAAGTGCCAATTTTTCTCTTGTTATCTTTTAAGGAATGTGGCATTAAAGTGAACAAAGCCCTTTATTTAGATTAATTTTGATATGGAGTTTGGGCTTCTTCAAGATTATTATTATATTAATATTATATACATTGGGCCTGGAGTATTTTTATTTTTATTTTTTGAAATTCATGTGGATAAAAATAAAAATAAATATACAAGTGGATTTTTACTGGAAGAGAATATGACTCTTTATTTTCCCTTTAGAGATATTCAATTATATTAATCTCACCTCAGTACAGTCACTTGATTAAATGTATTTCTCTAAATTATTCTAAACTTCTATTTTGATTTCAGGCAATTAGCAGGGCAGGGGCACTTTTGAGAGAGCTCTCAGTTGCATCATTATGTTATTACCAAATCTTCACTTCTGCTTTTGATTCAAAGAGGGAAGAACTTAGTCCAGTAAGGTATGGTTCAAAGAAATGGATAATGCAAAATCATATAAAAATCTCGAAAATATATTCATCTATGAAATCTCAAAAAACAATACAGCATGTAGAGAGAATTTAATCTGCCATTAGGAAGACTGACAACCTTTTGAAACTGCAGATTTCCTCAGAAATACCAAATCCAATGGCATAATTTTAGCTAGAATAGCAGTTTTTGAGCTAGCAGGTGCAACAGACTCCAAGTTAATAAAACACCAAGAAGAACATAAAAACATACTGACTGATGAGTATACAGACAATGGCTTGCTTCCCCTTGCTCAGCAACAGTGATTAGGTAGGCAGCAGGCAATGGAGGACTGACAATGGGGAGAAGACACTTCATTTCTCTCAGGATGCAGCTACATCAGGAGAAGCCTGAACTATGCTTCCAAGTGTGAAGTCAGAGCAGGAAAAGACAAAGCTACAGAACTAGCTAGGTTCACAGTAAATTTGACTGACAGTATTACCCTTACTATATCAACTCTCTTTCTCAAAGTTATCCTTTTTATTTGAAATGGAAAAAAAAAAAAAAAAAAGTATGTAAACTGAAAGATAACTAGCAAAAGGAGTTACAGTGGTGCCATGAGCAGATGTTTTCTGTTATGCTTGACCAAAGAAAGACTGCAGTAGGAGATGTTTTCATGTACTTGTATTTGTAAGATGTTGTCAGAGACAGGTAACTTAGGTTTGTAAATATGTCCATCCCAGAATAGCCAGTAATATACAACACAGACCTACAATGAATCAGCACAGTCAAATGACTAATTTAAGTCTCCCACAAGTTCAGACAAACATGCAGTATGTGTTTATTCCAGCAGGATCTTTGGAAAATAAATTATCCATCTTGCCACTCAAAAAGTGCATTCCTGCAGGGAAGAAATAGTTTAAAGTTCTTAAAAAAAAAATAAAAATAAAATAGAGGGTCTAAAGAAAAAAGAGGCTCAGCCATTGACTAATTAAAATGGCAGAGGCATTCATCTGACTCATTGGTTAGTCACAGTACTCTAAGTAGTAAAAATAGTGCCTCATTAGTCTTTTAAACATTTATTCCTTATTCTACATGAAATTGATACTTAATCATTTTCCTGGTGTACAGCAGGCACTTATTACACAGGGAAAAGTTGGAGAATGGAAAGTTTATAAAATCTCTGTCAGTCTCTCCTGCGTGTTAGGAATGATTCATTATAATGGGTGATAAGCGGCAGGGTGAATGGAAGCTTGTAATTAACTTTGCTTCATGTTTTATTGATAGCATTTGCTGTTTTCTGAGATCTGATCATACATCTTGAGCAATGTGTAAACCTATGGATCATGCTGTGCTTAGTTACCTTGGCATTGGGGGATATACATGAAGCTAAATAGATTATAAAGTGTAATGCATCCCTTATGATCTGTATACACATTTAGATTCCCCCTTTTCTGCCACCTGTTTGGCACTGTTTCCATCTCAAAGCAACCTTGATGTTTAATATGAAACATGGAAGTTAATTTCTGCTGTATTTGTCCAATATTTACTTATGTTAGTCACAGACAGCTGATAAAGAATAGGAAAAAATACTTGGTCTCCCTTAGTTACTAATAAATATATATATACTCTGAAATGTGATGTATCTTACACTTCAAATTTGGAATTGCAGACACTTTGCAGTTACAAACTTGAGGAGAGATGAATGGATATAGATGAGCCTTCTGTTACCCTGGAAGTAAATCACCCACAAATTAAGTAAAATATGTAGGGTTTTCTTGTAATATGGGTAATTTGGCATAGCTAAAAACAAATTTGCAAAATCCCTAAACGACCGTGGATTATTTAGGAACAGATGGTGTGAAAGGCATTTGAAATCCTTCCTGTAAATTGTGTTCTACTTCATATAAAAAGACTCTCACTGGTCAGGATCTACCTCCAAATGGTTTTGACCCTAGTCTTCACATCTGGTATCAGTTTCCTGATCAAATAATTTTTCAGTTTCAGAAACAATGCCAGTTGGATTTTACCTATTTCAGAAGACCCTCTTTTCACAAGATTCAGACAATAGGATATTCTAAAAAGTGCCTTAAATCTCCTCAGATAAATTGGACTTGATTTTACTAACAGCAAGGGAGTGCTCTTTTGAAAATTTTAAACTCTAGTTCTGGCTGTGACAATTTTTTTCCCTAGTGAAGGAATTTGGTATGATTAAAAAAAATAAATAAAAAATTAAATGATCATAACATTTTTTGCTGTGAAGTTCTACTTCCCAGCTCTGCTCATTATTTCTGCAACACATATTTACATGGCTTTTAACTTTTTGAATTGAATTTTAAGATTCAATGAGAATCACAGGTTTCATTGAAAAAATTGCATATTTTTTCCTTTGTCTTTCTTTTCTGACTCCAATGTTTCTAAAGCTCAATCGTTGCCTTAACTATAAAGCCTCAGTCTGAGGAGGTCCCTCTGACTCCTCAGAGTCAAGTGATAAATAAAGCAAATATTAATGGAGAAAAAACAAACAAACAAACAAACAAACAAACAGTGGAATTACATAATTAAAGACTGCATTGTAGACAAGAAAGAAGGAAATAAAAAATGCAGAAGCACAAATATTTCTGAACTTTGTAACTATTGAGTGCTCAAGATTGCAAACTTAATGCTGTTCCTTCAACACTATTTTTCTGCCTGTGCACTTATTCAAATTCAGACTTGATTAATGATGGAAGAATTGGAAGCAAATTGGCAAACAGGGCTGTATCATGGACAAATCTAAAATTCTGGCTGTGTGGAAGATCCTTTTAATTAACTGAGAAAACAAGTAGTGGGGAATGAGAAGCCTTTTGTCAGAAGCACAGCTACATTTTGTTTTTACTGACAAACCAGGAATATGAAAGTGTGGACTGAAACACAATTCTGTATCTTAGCAGCCACAGGTATTCAAAAAAACATGACCTGTTTTAAAAACTCATGGACTGGTTTAAAAGTCACGAAGTTTACAGAAAATTGTATGAGCTTTTCCTCTGTCTTTTAGTTCTTCAGTTTTAATAGCATATTTAATTTGCATTTCCAAGCATCCTTCTGCCAATATGACAGGTAGATTCTCATGTAAACTTCTGATTGCAGGACTAAAGGATTTGTGACAACACACTGAAAAATGTGAGCCTTGCAATGAAATCCCAAGATGTGAAGCATTTTTGCAGTTTCATAATGGTTCTAAATCATTTTTCTTGATGTAGTACAATCATTAGGGAATTTTTTCTCTACTCTTTTCAATAAACAGTTCCCTAGTTTGACAATCTAAGCTGTTTACAGTGACTTTTAATAGCTATCTATCAATAGTTTGTCTTTTCAAACAATTTAATAGGCACACAGTCATATATGTCATTTAGCTTGTATTACAAACATCTACTGTGAGTTATAAAGCACTGAAATTTTCCCATGAGACAAAATATCTAATACAGTAAAGGCCTAATCTAGTTTGACAGAACTATCTACTTCATGCAAGAATTACTTATTGAGCCATGGTAAAATTTAATATGTAGCCTGAAGCCTAGGATTGTAAATCAAGAAATTCTGCAACCAAAATTCCACCCATATCACAGCTGTGACCAGTAACTTTAAAATGACTTAAAAAAAAAAAAAAAAGTCAATATATATTTATCTTTTTCTATCATTTTTATACTTAAGGAGGGTTACAGATAATCAATAGGCACTTTCCTCACATATGCAATGTTAAACCAGATACTAATAAATAGCTAACTCTCATTGGCTTAGATGGTCCTTTGGATTCCAAAATCCCTGCAGATATTTTACAGGAAGGGGATAAAATAGGACTATTTCCTATAAGATTCTACTGTTGTTATCTTTCTCACACGAAGAAAAGTGCTTACTTTTTGCCCAGATGTCAAGAGAAGAGAGTTGTGGCCCATTCTGATCTGCAGCTGGAACTCAGAAAAATGCCATAACCTACTTGGCAATAAAAATTTAGAAAGCATCTTTTATAATTTTTTCTTAGTTGAAAACAAACCACCACCACCAGCAAGAGCAACAACAACAACAAAGATAATCCAAATTAGTTTCCATGAAAATTCAGTCAATTAGGGGGTTTGGGCTTTTTTTTTTATGTTTTTTCTTTTTATTTAATGTTGTTTGTTTTGTTGTTGTTGTTGTTGGTTGGTTGTTGATTGGTCAAATAAATATTTCAAACCAGTGTAGCTTCTGAAGTCTTCAAAAACCAGCTATGAATATATATACGTCTTCTGAGTTCTGCTTCATTGTAAAAACAGTGTATCAGGGAAAACTGTTGCTAGAGTTTATCTCTCATGTGCATCCCTTAAAACGTAATCCCTTAAAAAATAATCTTTCAAAATATACATCCATACACAACTTTTTCAGCCTTCTGATAACCTTCCAGTCCTCCTACATCCCATCACAGGGGTACTTTGAAGGCAGTCAAACATTTTTTTCTATCCCTTCTCCAATCCCAGAGTCTCTTTCTGTCTGACATGGAAGAAATGAGGGAGATGCTACAATCCATCCCATAAATTTCAAATGCAGTTGATGCATTTCTAATTTGTGTATGATCCATGCTCTGAAGGCAATATTAAATTACTGCAGATATTTTGATGATATCTTGAGATCCCAGCCAAGTCTCAAGTAGCTTTGAAATTTCCTAGGTAACATTTTTTTCTTAATTATTTTCCCTCTCAGAAAACCAAAGTCTCTAAATTAAAGAAATGTGGTGGATAACATGCTGTTTTTACCACCATCAGCAAAAATGTTTTTCTCTATGAGGTTTTGTCAAATAAAAAGCTTAGTAGGCCACTAATGATCATGACCTGTGGCAGCCCTGTTGTACTGTGTAACTGAATTATTTCCTTTCTTAGATCTCCAAGCATGCCACTGAGAATGCTAGGTCAGCATATATAGTAAACAAATCACCAATTGCCCAACAACTACTGTACCATCTGCCTCCAGAATGAAAGATCTTTTCACCAGCTTGAACTTTTGGACCTTAAATTTGACCCTGTCTGAGCTTTTGTTATTTTAACAAATTATTTTGATGGTACAACTGTGAATCTATGTATGGGACTGGTGAAGGAAACACATCAATAAGGAATTACTTAAATAAATCAGGTTGCTTGACCCAAGCATGTCAGCTCTCTAAATGCATTTCTTTCTCACCTTTCTGTATTGCCACTGCAGCTTTAATTTCTCCCTAAGCCTCCATGAATCCATTTATACTGATCGCATCAGTGCTTTTGGCAATTTTTCCATATTTTTTGTATTCTTTGCATGAAATAGCTCTGCTGGAATTCCTGTTTACTTCTAATTTCAGTTTGTTTCCACTGGTTTGTCAAACAGCAGGTTACAGTTAATTAAAATAAATCTGAAAAGAGATACATTTAGTATAGGAAATGTTTGTAATTTGATACATCTCTTTTCTTTAGCAATGTTATGAAACTGTATGTTATTAATATAGTTGCACAAATAATTACCCTAAATCTCATATTCAGGTAATTACAAAAATAAAATGAACATCTGTTATTACAAATGCATAATGCCAACTCATAATATGAAGGTTAGGGGTTAACACAGGCAAATTGGACATGGTACATAAACACGGAATAAATTATTGTATGGTAGTCTAATTACATTCCAACCATTATGTTAATTATAATTTATATCAATTCAATAATTAAAGAAAACAAGCTCTTCCTTTGGTTTCCTATTCAGATTCTTCTGAGTAATGAATTATTCTATGTCAGCTAGGATAACACTGGGACATAGATGTGACAGCAGTGCATGGTGATATTATTTTTAATATGTAAAAGCTTAGTCTATATGCTAGATTTGAAATAAACATTTTGTTAATTGAACTGGGTCAAAAGTAAGCAAAATATTGTTAAACGGGGCATTGAAAACCCACTTGCTGATTGTCCAAAGAATTATGTTAAACATTTATTACCTTAGAGATAATAACCTAAAGTATTACATTAAAATGTCTTTATGGCAAAATTAAATAAGAATGGGACAGATTCTCTAAGTACAGGCTATATTATCGAAAACCAGGGAACCTAATCACAGAAATATATTGCTGAAAAGCACTTAATAAAATAAAATAAAATAAAATAAAATAAAATAAAATAAAATAAAATAAAAAAACACCTTTGAGGCATTGTCTTTATTAGCTCTGAGGAGAAACAGAAATACCTAAACCCAGTAGATGATGGACGTAAATGTTCTTGTTGCTTCCTGCAGGAATCTCTGCTTTGCCTAGAACTTTCTTTAAATGTGGTAAACAAAAGTTCATGGAGTGCTTTGATTCAGCCACATCAACACTGAAGAAGGATGAATAAACAGGAATTGTCTCCCATATCTTTGCATTTCTCTCCATTATAAGCATGTTCTAAGATTCACCTTTTGCAATGCTAGCACATTGGCAACTAATACTTAGTTTAAATTTCAATATTTCTCTCTGTAGTGTTTTCACCTACTCAGGTACTCCCCTCTGCATTGTCTAATTTCTTAATCTGTAACTCTGAGCTCATCTTCATGGTTGTATTTTCCAAATAACCTAAGCAACTCAGAGTTGTGAGCTTATTATTAAAAACATTCTCAGCTGCCCCCAGCTTCCTAACATCCACAGATTTTATAACCATACAAGAAAAGATACTGTAGTAATTACTGTCTAACAGAAATAGTGACTGGAATGAAACCAACAACATGAACCTACTTAATAAATCCTTTCATTCTGAAAATCACTTATAACTTATATAGATCAGGCTTTTTTACTCATATTTTTGGTGATTTTATCTCTATCTGCAGTTCCTAACAAGTTCCTGGCAAGTACTCCGTTAAACTTCTAGAGTGATTTTTTTTTTTTTGGTTTTGGTTTTGAGTTTTGGGAGGGAGGAGGAAAGGTCTGGGTCGGGGGGGGGAGGGGGGCATGGGAGGGGATGGTAGGAGCTGGTGTTTCTTCTTTTTCTTCTTTTTTTTTCTTTTTTTTTCTTTTTTTTTTTTCTTTTTTTTTCCCACCTATTTTTCTTCCATTTATCACTGTTTAGTAACCTATGAAATGTTTTATTGGATATTAAAGGTCTACAAAGCAAAAAGTTTGTTAGTCTCTGGTTAAAGCCACTGGCGGCCAATGTGGGATTCGTGCACTAGGTATGTCCTGTTAAAGCTCTTCTGAGAGCCTTTTCTCATTAATCCCTCTGCTCAGGGACACAGGCAAATGACCAAGCCCTGGCCTGAGGTTAAGCTGACTGAACGGATCAGGAGAGACCACTGGAAGTAATTTCTGAATATAACAAATAACAAAGCGAGGAGTTGACAAAAGTTACAGATAGAGCCATGAGGAATCAAATTGCACAGATGATTAAGGGTGCAGTGAGTATTTCACAGATAACTAAAGGGCACTACTGGGGACATTTCAGGCAGTGGAGCCTTGCAAGGCCAGAATTACCTATCCTTGAGAAAACTCAGAGTATATTCCTACGGTATACAGATACAAATAAACCCAAACTAGAGTTTCTGCTGACAAAAAGAAAAGGACTCACACCTCAGCGACGCCATTGATTTCAGTCATCTGTGTATCACAGTAATCAGTGGAGGTCCAGGAGGCAGTGTGACAGTATTCAGCTTGCTGTAGATAAATGGATATTTATAGCAGGACTGGGATTGTATAGGTCAAGCTGTAGCAAAGCTGAATAGAGCATCAAAATCAAACTAAAGCACTTAGGAGTTGTCCAGGCTCAAAATCTAAAAAAGTTTACCTTTGATGGCTCCAGAAATACTTTCTCTTTGGGGTTTGAATGGCCAGTGCAGGCTGAGACAGATGTTTTACAATGTAAGTGCTATTCTCAACAGTAATGAACTTGATTACTTTGGGTGAGAGGGAATGACAGAAGTGCAGTGTGGAAAAGCCACATTCCAGTTCTCCTGCTTCTTGGACAGTACTAATGGAACTGGAGTACAAGAAGGACAAATATCTGAGCTCAGTTTCCATGCATGATGCATTTCATCTTGATTGTATTCCAATACTGCAATGACACACTTTAAGGGATTTTTCAGTTTTATCGCAAAACTCTACTGCAGTAAGGAATGTTATGCTACCTACCTACCTGCTACATCAGGCAGGCAGTGAAGGAATCCTCTTGAATTTGACCTTATTTTATTTATTCATAAGCTATTTGACTTGATTATTAATATTGCAAGAAGCAGAAAAACATTAAATTTCATACATACTGTGCATTTATTTTATATACAGATAACCGACTTGTAGACTGCAGCTGTTTTATGACTGCAACCGGGGGAGAAATCTGGAGCAAGGAAGATGTACCTCTGGGGGAAGAGGATCAGGTCAAAGAATATTTAAGAAAATTGGACAAGTCCATAGGTCCTGGTGGGAAGCATCCACAAGTGCCAAGGGAGCTGGCAGATACCATTGCAAGGCTACTCTTGATAATCTTTGATCAATCATGGTGACTGAAAGTGTCCAAAGACTGGAGGAGAGCAAATGTCACTCCTGTCTTCAAAAAGGACAAGAAGGAGGACCGAGGGAACAACAGACTTGGTCAGCATCACCTGAGACCTTGGGAAAGTGATAGAGCAGCTAATCCTGGAAATAATTTTCAGGCACATGAAAGGCAAGAAAATAATCAGTAGCAGGATTCACCAAAGAGAAGTTATGTTTTACTGACCTGATAAATTTCTGTGAAGAAATGACTGGCCTGGTATACAGCAGAAGAGCAGTAGATATTGTCTGCCTGAACTTCATTAAAGCCTTTGACGCTTGAAGGAAGGGTGCAATGAGGATAGAACCAGGCTCTTTTCAGTGGTGCCCAGTGACAGGACAAGAGGTAATGGGCACAAACTGGACAACAGGAAGTTCCTTCAGAACAGCAGGAGGGACTTTTTTGCTATGCGAGTAACTGAGCACTGGCATAAGTTTCCCAGAGAGGTTGTGAAGTCTCTGTCCTTGGAGATCTTCAAAAGCTGCCTGGACATGGTCTTGGGCAACCTGCTGTAGGTGTGCCTTCTTGAGCAGGGGGTTTGGACTAAATGACCTCCAGAGGTCCCTTCCAACCTCAGCCATTCTTTGATTCTGTGATTCTGTGAACTGGAGAAAGGGCTTTCGGCCAAAGGATCTTGAAGATAGCCCTGGATAAATCAAGTGATCAAGGTCAGCTACAGGGCAAACTTGTATGTGCATGTGTGTGTGTAACTACTAGTAAACTTCTATCCTGTTCGGCCAGACAGGAGTTTTTGCTCATGTTTATACAACCTTAAGTTGGTACCTGTAAAGAGACACTGCTCTCTCAGTTGTGTTGTTCGGTGCTGCCAGCCATACTAGACTGCAACATGTCCAAGCCCAACCTGGGGATAGGGACCAGCAGCAGCCTGACTATCAGGACTTTACAGAGTCCCCCAAAGTTGGTTCTGGGGTTCCAAAGATTCCCTTAACACCTTCCTTCCAAGGGTCTCTCAGGTATGGACAAGACATGAATTAGAGTCCATATGCATAATTCTGGTAGCTTGCAGCCTGCTTCTTACAGCCTTTCCCTATTATATGACCAGAATATGATCATAACATAATCAAACTAAAGTCTTAATATGTCCCAGTCAAGCAATGTGGGTCATAACTTCAGCCCAGAAAATTTTTATAGGCAACTCTGGCGGTTATTTTGCTGGAAAGGTTAGAAACACTGATCCACTTCTTAACTCAATAGCTTGCTTGAGAGAATTTCATAATCTACAGCATAAAAAATTTCACTAGAGCCATGACATTATTTGTTAACTCCTCTCATCCTATAACATACTAGGCTAGTCAAAGAAAGAATTTGGATTTATTGATAGGATTTGTTTTGACACACATTATTTCTATTATTAATACTTGTGCTTATATAAACTGATTACTGAAAAAATCTTAAATCATTCACTAGTGATTCAGATCCATCTCCTACAACAATAAAATACTGGAGTTATATTTGCAACATTTGGTGGGTAGTTTAAGAACTTTCAAAAATAAATTTTTGCACCTTTCCAAGAAAGATGACATTCTGTTTGCATAAATGACCGAAATATTTCTTAATACATGTCAACAACCCTTTTGCAAAATGGATATAATTGAGCAGTCAACCAAACATTCTAATTGGAATCTGATTCAAATGCCAGAGAATCTACACAGATTCAAGATTCTTAATGTTATTCGGGTATTGAATACTGCTATAAAGCAACTACATAAAAGCAGGTGTCTTTATGTTACTCCTTTTCTGAAATTGGGTCACTGAGTAGCTGTCATTATTTGTGTTTTCTTTAAAACTTTTTTCTTCTTCGGAAGCTCGGGTGTCTTGACATTCTCTATATTTTCATTATTCTGTATTATTTGCACCAAAAATAAAGAACTTTGTTCATTTGCCTTGCAAAAGTGTCTGTAGCACTACTTTTGTTCTACTAACATATCCTGGTATACTACACAGTGTCTGCTGCTAGTCCGGGACTCTGGTCTTCCATATATTTTCTATTACATGACAGTCTTATATTTAACTCAGATATCCTAGTACATCTCTGGTGATACAAGTAGGTTATGTTTAGACCTCTGTAGCAAGTATAAAGCATAACATATTTTGCTGAATTATTTAACTCTTACTACATTTTGGATGGATTGAACTTTATCTTTAAGATTAAATGGCAATAAATAAATAAATAAATAAATAAATAAATAACATTTTATATTTGAGGAGATTTCATTTCCAATTTCAGCTCTAATTTGAAGATATTTCCAGACCAGAACACAATGCAAGCTAGTTTCCAGGAAATTAAGCCTCTTTATCAATAACTTTGCATCACAATTCAGGATCACAATTCGGCAGAGGCAATTGAATGAAGTGGCATTCAATTTCATCACTTAAAAACAAATTTTTTGAATTTGCTCAGCTGAATGCAATTGTGAAAATCTTTGTCTGACAAGACAACATGTACTACTTTGTAGTTTCATTATGATCTTACTGTTTTCTTCTTGACAAATATCATCAATCTTCTTTATGATCTTTTGAAAAGCATTCACTGCTTAGTGGTGACATGAATAGTATTGATATTGCCTGGACTCATATCAAACCCTCTTCCAATTAAGGAATTTAGAAAATATGAAAACATCTTCTCTTAGCCCTCTCAGATTTCAATTTGAACAAAAATACTGCAAATAGGTGAATCAAAGTATGCTGTCACTGTCAATAATGAAGCTATTAGAAAAATCAAACCAAGTGAAACAAAAAAAAACAGACTGTTCCCAGACTATGGCACAGGACTTAAGATATCATTCCTAAGACTCTTCAGAACTATTAATAATGAAGAAAGTCATGTTTCAGTTTCTGTTGTAGACAACATAACAGAAAGCTCAATAACACAACAAGAAAAGATAAATCAGCATTTGCTGTAATACATTTCCTTTCTGAACTAACCATTCTTTATTTCATCTTAACATTTTGAAATTGTTATATTTATATTTTATATTATTTATTTGATCATTGCTTTCTTAAGAAAAAAATGCATAGGATTAAACAACTAGTAATAAGTCCCCAGGTAAATACAGAACTATTGGGGAAATTGGGCTGTTTTGTTTATATTGTCAATAGTCACTTCAAAAAGGATCTAGCTTAACATCATTTAACAGCATATATATTTTAGATGCCAGCTGAAAAAGAAGCCCTAGTAAATTATCTTTGCTGCCTGTATAAGTG
Organism: Cygnus olor; assembly: GCF_009769625.2. NCBI lineage: Eukaryota > Metazoa > Chordata > Aves > Anseriformes > Anatidae > Cygnus > Cygnus olor. Next base: position 41,896,230 of record NC_049171.1, read on the forward strand.
TCTTTGAAGGTCTGCAGAGGAGTATTCATTCCACTTAAGGTTAGATTCCAGTTAGCCAAGTGGTCTTTGTGGTCTCTGAAGTCTAAACTGGCTATCTAGGAAACTCAAACACTTATTTTAGGGGTCCTGGCTTATTTAGACTCAGTCCCAGATCAGGCTTTTTTTTCCACTAAATCAAAATGTGACAAGAAATCCTGTTCCTGATTATTTGATTACACGGGAATATAGTTGCTTTTTCAATTCACTCATGCAATATTCTTGACTTTTTTTCTTCCTGTAGAACTTCTGACAAGAAAAGACCACAAATCAGATAGCACAACTCCTCTGACCTTATCTGTCCACTCCTTCCATCATAATAGCACTGATGTGCCAATTGCTGCTAGCAATTACTCGTAGTTACTAAAAAGAGTAGCAACTCTCTTAGTTACTAAACAGAGAATTATAGTACTTTCTCACAAACAAACAAACAAACAAACAAACAAAGGTTTAACTGTAACATTTAGGGTTAAGGTGTGGCTACTTGTTAGCACTGAGGTAGAAGAACTCGAAGCACTGAGGCTGTAAAACTGGACCTGCATCTCTCCTGGACTGGAATGTAGGAGCTAGATGACAGAGGAATCCCTCTGCTCTGAGAACTTTTGTCCTGGTTTCGGCTGGGATAGAGTTAATTTTCTTCCTAGAAGCTGGTATGCTGTGTTTTGGATTTAGGATGAGAATAATGCTGATAACTCAGTGATGTTTTAGTTTTTGCTGAGCAGTGTTTACACTGTCAAGGACTTTTCAGCTTTTCATACCACCCTGCCAGTGAGGAGGCTGGGGGTGCACAAAAAGCTGGGAGGGGACACAGCCAAGATAGCTGACCCCAACTGGCCAAAGGGGTATTCCATAGTGTGTGGCATCATGCTCAGCAATAACAGCTGGGGGGAGTTGGCCAGGGAAGCCAATGATGCTCAGGGACTGGCTGAGCATTGGTTGTCTGGTGGTGAGCAATTGCATTGTGCCTCGCTTGTTTGTTTGTTTTTTAATTGCTTTGTTAATTGCTTGTTTATTATTATTATCATTATTTTTATTATTGATTATTATTGATGTTGTTTTTTTTCCTTCATTTCCTTTCTTCTATTTATTAATTTATTTATCATATTACACTGTCCTTATCTCAACACAAGAGCTCTTGCACTTTTCTTTTCAATCTTCTCCACCATCCCACTTGACAGCAAACGGCTGTGTGGCATTTAGCTGTCTGCTGGGTTAAACCACAACTACATTCCAACATAGACATGACCTTAGCAGATGTGATTGTCCTTTTTGCTTTGTAGCTCCTGTCTATGTTATCAGAATAAATAGAGTTATTTGAGAAGCGTTCCCTCACAAAGGCATAATCAAAGACTATAGTCAGCAAAGGAGATATCAAAGCAATGGTACACATAACTCATCAACTCTCTGTTTTTTGTACCTCACATTAGCTGCTTACTGGAATTTAGAGTTCTTTCCCAAAGTAGCGCTACAGGAATACACTACTCAGTACTAAACTGTGGCGCTTCGTAGGTGAAAATTACTGCCTGAAGAAGATATTAATGAAGATGGTAATTGTTCCCAGCTGACTTTCAAAGGAAGAATTTTATACAGCTTCATGGATGAAAGAAAAAAGAAAAACAAAACATTTTTTTAGACATGTTGAATCACTTTCAAGGAGAAGTTATTACATGTATAGCTTAAGTTGTAAAACAAATTTATTTTGGTAGTCTTTTTTTTACTGTTAACCTGAATCATATCAGCATGGTCCCATAAAGAGATGCACTAGTACAACTAAAGTGATATAAAAATGAACAGCCTGGCTTGGACAATGTGAATCAACTAATAGTCTTATATAAACTTTTTTTTTTTTTTTTTGGCTTGCTATTACGTTGTTATTACATATGAGTAACATGACTAGCCCAACATTTTCTCACATATTATGATAATATCTTCCCTTGTTTCCTTCAGAAATAACTTTATAGACCATGGAACAAGACTATCATGTATTATGTGTTCTATAGACTCCCTATTGAAAAATGATGGCATCCTCATTTCTTTTCCCAAAATAATCCTGAATTTATCCATCATTGCAATCTCTACTAATCACTGTAGTTACTAATACACCAGCTTTTGGAGTCAATAGTTGATTAGCCATTGTTTGCTTCTTTAAATGGATATGTATAGTGCAGCACCAGTATGCCAATATGTAGCTGTCCCAGCTAACATATCTGCTGTTCCTTTACTATTGAGTTGATCACATCATTAAAAATATATATATATTTGAATTTGCATTGACATAAGTATTAAAAAGTGAATAACCATAACCTGCAAACACTTGTTAAATAAAATATTAAGTTTGAGGTAATCAGTAATAAATGGACACTGAATGTGTCACACAAAAGTTGCAATTTTTACTACCATGCATTTGTGCAAATATAGAACTGAAATACAGATCTTCTTACTACTTCTCTCCCTATCTTTGGGTCAACAGCTGCTGTAACATAAAGTATGTTGACTACATTGTTGTGCAGCAATAGCATTTTCTTTTTAGTACATGATATCTCAGCATTGCAATTCCTTGTTGGTCCATACCGAATACACTATGAGAAACACAACTTAAATCTTGGTGCCAAGTGCCCTGTTAATATACTGTTTCATCATCAAAATATTGCAGAATTCTGAGAATTGAGACTTATACAATTTGCAGTGATTTTGATGGGATTTTAAAATCCAGATGTAAATAAAAGAATGAAAAATGTGAAAGAAACCTTTGAAAAAAAATGACAGCAACGTGCCTTAGAAGATATTATCCATGCATTTTCTTTGATTTGTGGAGTGCAATATTAATTAGGATGACCCCTTTCATGTGTTACTTCTTCATTAATATTAGAATTAAAATTTACCATACTCATTTTCCACTTTTGAGGAACACAGTAAGTGTAAGTAATTTGGGATGTTTTTCAGCAGAGCATTTATTGCTTGATGTAATGATATTTTATCCCATCATAAGATGTTATTATATAATATATTAAAACTGACAGGATTAGCCAATGAAGAATAGTTTCATTAGTTCCTTTGGGTTAATTGTATACAAGTGAAATAACTCCTTGCAGAAGTACATTGACGTAAGAAATGTATTTTTCATTCTTTAACAAAAGCTAAATCATACCTATGGGTTGCACAAGAAAAAAAAAAAAAAAAAAAAGGTGTAACACAGGAAGCCTGTCTGGGAACCTTAGTTTGATATATTAGCTGTGTCCAAACTAAGAAAAAGCTATGTGCTATGTTCATGTTTCACAGTTCTTGCTCCCTAAACACAAGGCAAATTCTCTAGCAGAGTACACTGCCTGTACACATGCACAAATTTCCTTTCAGAAGGACAGTTCATAGAGAAGGATGGAGCATATCAAAACCCGAGAGCTGGAAAATGCCTTCTAATCCCTCAGTTCAGATTTTCCTACTGAACGAATAGGGCTGATCCAAAATTTTCCAGTGAAATTGTTTCTCCTCAGAAAATGCTGATAGGATGAGGCTTAGACAATTTATTTTACATACTAAGGGAAAAAAAAAAATCTTCAGTGATGGATAGGTTAAAAAGTGAAAATTAGATTCCTGCTCTGAATCACTTATTAGAGAACCTGTTTTGAAATGATTCGGAGCAGTGGCCTCTATCTAGGTGCTCAAAATTGCTCCATGCATCAAGGTCTCACTCTTCACCAGCTACAGTGGAAACCAAAAGGTGATCACTTCACCAGATGAGGTTAGCATTTATATATACTGAGCCCTATCATTTTCTTACTGATATTTGACTGGAGATTGGTTATGAAGGTTAAACTTTAATGGTGAATGGTTCATACTGTCCTACACTTCATACAACAGAAAATCTTTGTCAAGGAATTGAGGTCGGGGAAAAAAGGAAGGAAGGAAGGAAGGAAGGAAGGAAGGAAGGAAGGAAGGAAGGAAGGAAGGAAGGAAGGAAGGAAGGAAGGAAGGAAGGAAGGAAGGAAGGAAGGGTAATGCTCCCTAAAAAAAATAGCATCAGAAATTAATTTATTGGCTTATTGTTTTTTTCAAGTTTAATGTAGATATCCCGAGCTTTTGAGGTCTTCCTTATTCTTGGAGGACTAGGATTATTAGGTCTTCATGATGCAGACAAAACAGACAATATAAAAACACACTGTGCATGTTCTTTATAAGAAAATGCACTGTCTTTATGTGGCATGATATACACCTGTTTTCTGTTTTTGTGGTTGTTGTTGTTTTTGTTTATTTGCTTTTTTCCCTGGGGACTATTTTATCTAGTGTTGTAGAAGAGCAACAATGTTGTAATGCTCATTTTGCCTTCGGATTCCTAATACAGATATGTGTCCAATGATGTTGATTTTTGGTTTTGTTTTTATTTGGGGGGGGGAGAGGGAGGGAGGGAAGGGATGTGAGGGAGGAGATTGAGCTTTGGGGCTTTTATTATTATTATTTTTGTTAACTCACTGTCTTCAAACATTACCGCTATTATGCTTTTATAAGTTATTGGTGTTATAAGAGATTACATTATAAAGCAGAAGAATGTGTGATGTTAACTGTGCCACTAGGTCTCTGGTGGAACATTAATTATTGATCTTTGCCTCAAAAGTATCAGAATGTTGCATTAGAACTGCAGTGAACTGTTCACCTTACACACATTCAACTGAACTATGAGATTCAAAGGTGAGAAGGTTTGGCTCTGCTGCTATATTCAGTGCCCTCTGAAAGCTGCAATAGAATTGCAAACACAGCCAAACTTGCCTAATAGAAACAGGATATTTGACTCTAACCATTTTGTTGGACAGGATATTTTTGAACTCATTCTCAGTTTCTTATACCCTGTTCTCTCTTTTCTGAGTTCCCTTGCTTCCTACAAACCATACTTTTAGTGATAAAGGTCTTGTAGACAGTATATCACTCCTCTCAAGTGAGTGGCACTGCATTTGGTTCTGTTGGTGTCTTGAGGGCATGAAAAAGCCTTGTGGGTAAACTCCCTAATTTACAAGCAAATGTCTCTCCCTGGTAGGTGTTCTACCACAAGTAAATAGCGGTTTTCCTGCTGTGATGTGGGCTGAGATAAGGATGTATATGGCAGAATGCTACTCAAAGCCTACCACTGGGAGAAAGTAAGGTCTCTTGCTGCTGCAGTGACACCAGCAAAGCCCCTCTCCTTGGTTTTGCAGGAATTATGAAGTTTCCTTTGTTAGTTTGAGCTACTGAAGAGTTACAGCCCTGCTGATAACTCTCCAGTGTGTTGTTATATCATGTGGTGCTACATACCACAGTTATCAATCCCTAGACCCTGCTGTTCATAAGCATATGCTTTATTTTTAGCATTTATGACTGACATGTAGTAGGACTAGAAAAATACTTAAGGTAGATATCTTTAAACACCTGTGACCAGAACTAGTTTTGCTTAACCCCTCTGCATATGGCTCCTTCATTTCTAACAGATTGCTGACCAACTTGTCTCTTAAAGAAAGCTCAGAATATTCAGTTCTGTCTTGTATTAAGATTGAAATAGATAGTATTAAGTGCTGACTTTGAAAGACTTCTGTCCATTCTTAAACCTAACAAGCTACAGACTGTACTTTTCACATTCACAAAAAAGGGTAGAAAGGTCATTTTTCAAACAACAGTTTCCTTACTGTAATTGCCTTTTGTCTGTCTTTTTTCCTCTTGCTGATGGCCATTAAAGGAGGACTGTTTGACTGATGTAGTGATATTGGTCAAACCTGGCTCTAGAGATGACAGTTTGATCATTCTGTGGGGGTCTGAGCAGGTGAGGAATCAGTCCATGGGGTGGGCAGAGCAGTTCTCTTTATGTTAGCATGCTTAAATTACAACAGTCCTGACTCGAGACACTGCTGTTACTGCAGAGGCTGGCAGGTCTTCAGAAAAAACACAACATACAGTACTAGCAAATATATTTGTGATAACATTCCAGGATGAAATTATCTGGATTAAAATGAGACATAGAACCATAGAATCATTTTGGATGGAAAAAAAAAAATACACCTCAATGATCATCAAGTTCACCTGTTAACTTAGCACTTATTAAATCTACCACTAAACCATGTCCCTAAGCACCACATCTACACATCTTTTGAATACCTCCGGGGATGGTGACTCAACTAAATCCCTCAGCATGTTGTTCCAATGACTCACAACACTTTCAGTGAAGAAATTTTTCCTAATATACAACCTGAACCTCCTCTGACGTGACTTGAGGCCATCTCCTCTTGTTCTATTGCTTCTTGATTGGGAGGAGAGACTGACCCCCACCCTGCTACAAGCTCCTTTGAGGTAGCTGTGGAGAGCAACAAGCTCTCCCCTGAGCCTCCTCTTCTCCAGACTAAACAACCCCAGTTCCCTCAGCTGCTCCTCATAGGACTTGTGTTCCAGGCCCCTCACCAACTTCGTAGCCCTTCTCTGGACACATTCCAGGGCCTTGATGTCCTTGTAGTGAGGGGCCCAAAACTAAGCACAGTACTCGAGGTGTGGCCTCACCAGAGCTGAGTACATGGGGACAATCACCTCCCTGGTCCTGCTGGCTATCCTGATACAAGCCAGGATGCCTTTGGCCTTCTTGGCCACCTGGGCACACTGCTGGCTCATGTTTAGCTGGCTGTCAACCAATACCCCCAGGTCTCTTTCCAGCCAATCATCCCGAGCCTGTAACATTGCATGGGGTTGTTGTGCCCCAAGTGCAGGACCCAGTGCTTAGTGTTGTTGAAGGGAAATTAAATCATACATATATTATGCTATAAAAGGATAATCCTAGTCACTAAAAGGAATTTCCAACTCTGTAACCTGCACAAACAGCTGTAGGTGTTAAAGATTCAAGCTGTGTTCCTTCTTCTTTCAGTATCATCATGACTGCTGGGTAAGGATTAGTTAATTCTTTGCTCCAGAGGCTCTCCAAGAGAGCAGGAAATTAAAACAGAACGTGAATTTAAGATACTTAAATCCTGAAATATATGAATAAATTATATGAGGTATCAGCTATAGATTCTGAATTATCTGAACCAACTGGATTATAGCAGAACAGATGCATTCCTTAGGTGAGATTACTGTGTTCTGCTGGTGTAGCTATGCTGGAAAATAAATAAATAAATAAATAAATAAATAAATCTATAGGTATGAAATCACACTGCCTGATTGATACAAGTTGGCAAAATCTCTAGAATGGATACATCTATGCCAGCAAACAGAAACATTTTTCTCAGCTTAGTCTATGACCTGAAAAAATAACATTGATTTATAAGCAAAGCTCTCCTCTTGCCACATATAAAGTATCTCAGAGCGGGAGCTCTGTCAACATGTGTAAACATGGTATATGGAGAGCAAAATCTGAGATACAGATACAGGTGGGTTAAACAACTTACAACCGCATAGAGAGCATATATTGCAGGGGAGGAGGGGACAGGTAAAAAATCCAGAATTTATTAAATACTGGAAAGCAAACATGAAAACTTAGAGGGACCTTCCAGAATGTCCCTAAGACATGTTCCGTATTTAATTTCATGATCTCAGAAATCATCCATGACACACATAATTGTACCATGAAGTAAAGTGAGATAAGCTTGCTATTACTTTCTTTCCAGTTCCTGCCATTTTAAGTCTGTGAAATAACATGCCTACTTGAATGAAGAGTTTCACTGAAGTTACTCCAGAATTAGAGATATACACTAGCTACTGCATAGAAAGGATATCAGAATTCATTTGCAAGGATTTAAATCTCCCATCTGTAAATTGACAGTTAAATCCAGCTCAAGCTGAAAGCAGCCAACAGACATCTGATGACTGTTCAATGCACTGTGTAAAATTAATTCAGCATTGGACAATACCCAAATAAAAATATTCATCTTTCCCATCTCAGTGAGTGACACGTTTACTGATGGTATCGCCATTAAATCTTGTGTTCCCTTATACATCTCCTCCAGCAGTTGGCCTTTTGCCCAGTGAAAATAATAGGCATCAAAGCTGGAACAATTCAACTATGTCCCCATTACTCTCTGTGGTTGTAGCCATACTGAGCCTCACTGCCTTTACTGAAGCTTTGTGCAAATTAAAGGCTTGCCCACATGAAGCATGTTAAGTGGACAAGCATCGTTATGTATTTTAGATTCGCTGTAGCACGCCCAGTTCCCGACCGTATTCCAAGGGAAACAACTATTCAAATGGGGATGATGCATTTAAAAAATAAATTGTAGAGAAGCATGTTTAATTACTGGGCAGTCTGCCATACACTGAACAAATTTCCACCCCTGTGCTTGTTCCCCCTGGCTGTACTCAGAAACTTGTAGTTATAATATCCACTCTAACCAACAAAAAAATAAGAAAATCCTACATTTCTACAAGCTTAGAAAAATCCCTGAGACTTCCTTAATTTTACCAGTGTTCAGTGCTTAGAATAAATCACAGCCAACATTTCCAAGTTTCCATGTAAGTGTCAAAAACATGGCCTAAATAACATTGCAGAGTAAACTTGAACATATACCTACCTATGCATTTAGTATCCTAATCTTTAATAATGGTGCCTTTCTAAGACCTAATAATACTGGAAGAATATTTTAAAATAAAATAAAGTAAAATAAAAATACTAAAATAAAATAAAATAAAATAAAAAATATAAAATAAAATAAATAAAATAAAATAAATAAAATAATAAAAAGATTTTTCACTACTTCAGCTCTACTAGCAGGACCAGAACCAGTTTAACTAGAACAAATTTCAGAAGTACATTTATCAATAAAGCATACAGGTAGAAATAATGCTGCCAACTTTTCTTCCTTTGTAGCGAGTACCATGTATATTCTCAAAAATACAAAGAGGGGTCATAGGACCATTCCCCATGGGTAAAAAAAAAAAAAAAAAAAAAGAAAAAAAAGAAAAGAAATTATAATTTAAAAGATAAATTATAATCTAAAAAAGAAATGGTCCCCAATCCCTCCAAAATGAAAAGGCTTATTCTTATACTAGCACTTTAACCCTACCACATAATAAGTTGTAAACTTCTAATGTAGTTTAAAAACAATCTTATTCCTTCTGGATTTAACCTACTTGCAAGCAAGAGGTATTTACTATCATCAAGATTTATTTATTTAATGTTTTACTAGAATTTAAATGGTATACAGTACCTGAAAAACAATACTGCTGCTTTTGTTCTCTAGCAAAGAGTAATTTACAGACTTCTTTAGATTTTTGAATTCTGGAGCCATAGTGGCCTCTATTGTTGTCATATTAGAATCGCATGTACCTCCAGTGTAGTAAATAAACTACCTTTAGACATTTTTTTATTTTTTAAACATATATGACAATCGTTCTTGTAAATTAAATCACCAGCATGGCTACAACTTACGGACAACTTTTAAAGACATTCCGTGATAATTACATCCTCATGCATCCTTCTAACGTCAGATCAGTCACAGACATGCTACACTTTGTTGTCAAGTGAAACCAGGCTCTGCTTTGAAAATTATAGAGATATGCAAGGCCCATAAAATTTTCCCAGTGTGCTAAGAATATCAGGAAAGTCAAAGAAACTAAAAGCATTTTTTTCTTCTTGCTAATTAAATGCTAACTTGTGTGAAGATGAAAGATGGAATTGCATGCAACTTTAGCCATCAACAAATGTAGATTAGATCTTAGCTTTTACTCTCTGCTTTTCTAATGCTATAAAGACCTCCATTAATGGAAAAAAAAAAAAAAAAAAAAAAAAAAAAAAAAAAAAAAAACCAGACAGAAATGATACATTTTTACTTTTCCATATATAGCTTAACCCAATTTAAAATAAACAGTATAAATCTGCTTTTGAGACTACCTCTCTTTTTGTCCATTTGACTATTCAGTTCTCCCTGACAGTTCATTTAGACAATATAGCTAACTTTTAGATGAGTAAAGTTAATAAAGATGAATGGATATCAGAATTCATTTGCAAGGATTTAAATGTCATAACAGATTAAATCTGAGGTCAGTTTACAGAAAAACAGCATAGTAATTGCTCCATAATAACTGTGGATGCAATTAATATCAGTACTTTATGTATCAGAATGAGTTTTTAATTGTGCAAAACTTGAATATTAATATTATCTAATTTATATCATTCTTTCCCAACACTGCCTGGAAATAATTCAAATAATGCACGTCATTTCAATTCTATGAAGTTCTGAAGCCTACTATTAAATATTCTATTGGGAATAGACTAAAACTCAATTCCCTCGTTCCCTTTCCACTCAGAAAACATGACTGATCTTCCTAATTCTCACTACTACAAAGTGATTTATGTTCCTTGTGATTAATAACATATGACAAAAATTGTTTCCTTTCTCAGATTTTTAGCCAAAAATAATCTCCATTATTATAATGCCAAATATATGAAAAAGAAAGCAGTATTCAGCACAAAAGAATGGGACTTGTCCAGATATCTCTTAAAGATGTCATACTTTGAAGTGACAAATGTTATTAATATTCTGGGGAAAAAATAATATGAAATAATAAAATAAGGAAGATAGTAGTAATCATGTCTACAGTAAACAGTGCATATATTTGTTTATTGAAACATGGAAAACATTTAAGTTAAATATTTGTTGATTGTGCAAGCTTTAAAAAGGAGTACAGTAGGCTTTTTCATCAATAGCCAAGGACCTGATGAATGAACCTTGGGTAAAATGAACATGCAACTTATAAAGTAGTCAGGCCTAGCACAAAGTAATCGAAGATGTTGAGAGACCAATGTTCTCATATTTCAGTGCCTTTGCAGCAAATGGATATGGCACTAACACTGTAAATGGGCAACTTGATTCATGATCTGAGTAGATCATTCTGCCAATCTCATAATTTATGTGGCTGCAAAGTTGCCAATTTTATGTTAAATTCAGACTGTGAACTTTTCAAGTTGCTACTTCGTTGACATCTTTTCACCAGCAAAAAAATGGTAACAATCATCCAGGAAGTAGAAAGTGAACAAAACAGACATATATCTATGAGGTACTTCACTTTGACAGATGCTTGTTCTCTTTCAAGTATCAGTGAAGAAAAAAATTAAAGTACCTTCCAATAGTAAGACTAAATGGGAGTGCAAGTCAGTAGAAATTGTGCTTTGTATGCATCAAGGTATATGTTTGCCTCCTGTCAGTACCTTGTTACTTACCCTGAAGATGAATGACATTATGTAGTTGGATAATTCAGTAGAAATTATTAAACAATTAGCATTACTGATATAAGCACAAAGATTGTCTCCTAAAAGGTTACTTTTTCCTTGCCCTTACAATAACAGCTTTAGTAGACATGACAGAAATATTATGTTATAACAAATTGAAAATAGATAGTAAGTGATGGGGAAAATATGAATCTGCAGGTTGGATAGCACATTACAAGAAAGGTTAATTTACAGGACCCTTCATCTTTAAAATGTCTGTAGAGCATGTTGAGCAAATAACAGTTTATTCTGAAGATATAGCACTTTTTTCCTCTAAGTGCTACAGTAGAGATAGGGTTGTGACCTGATTTTAGATATTTTTATTATTAATATTTGATTGAAATAGAACTTTTGAAGCCAGGATTTAGTAAGGTGACTTTTTTTTTTATTTTTCTGAAACTTGTCAGATTCAGAAAATTGGTGATGTAATTTGCACTTAGAAGAAATAAATAAGCCTTATTTTACTTTTTAATCCATCTTCAGATCTCTGATATGTCTGTGTTAGTCCATACACAGTACCTGGAAAGCTCTTGTTTCCCCCAGGTCTTCATTTGGAGCAGGAAGTTGAAATGCAACTTTGTGCTATCGATGTTCAGAGGCTGCTAGAGGTTGCCCCTCTTGCTCAGAAACTCAGAACATCATTGGGGTTCCATTTACCATTCTAATAGCAGAATTAAGAGAAGACAGATGGTAAGAGAAAGAATTATAGCTGGCAGCAGGTGTTATGAAATCTGCTTCTAGAACACAATTGCTTATATAGACTTTTTCAGGCAAAGCCCAAAAAAGGAAAACATATTTTTCACCCTGACACAACAGCTGGTGTCACTGCTATAGTTAATGTAACCATACTATTTGGAAAAACGTATTAGAAAATGCATCATCATTGACAACATGAAAAAGAACATAAAAGTCTCACTCATTCTACCATCATGTTGAAGCAACTGGATTTATGTAATTGAAACACAATGTAGCTACAGAAATAAGGTTTTGCTTTTAAAATGTTTAATCCTTGTGTGTTCTCATAGCTATTCTATCCTACAATGTTGGTAGGGATAGGTGATAAAGTCACTGATTTAATCAATTGGAGGTTGGTGACTGAGAAAATCCAAAAGCAGTACTGTCTATACCAGAGAAAGCTACATTTCCAAGCCACTGTCCTACAGTGATCCAACTTCTTTTCTTTTTTATACCACATGTCTCAAGAACCATGGAGCTGCCCTAACATGCAGTAATGCTGTTAGTGGCATCTCATGAAAATGAGTACTTCAGCATGCACAGATGCAACAGGAATTATATATACAACCAGGAAACCCTGCCCATACATGGTCCTCATTTGTGGTCCATTGGCTGGACAACTCTGACTTACCTGGCCACTACCAAAATGCCCATTCCCTGACATAAACAGTAACTTAATCAGCAATATAAAACCTTACAGAGTGAATTACATCACAGGCACGACTGGGAAGAGAGATGATACAGGTGATGATATTCAGTTGTCTGAACAGAATGGTGTCATTTGTAACATCCCACCCAGCACATTCTGCTGCTGATCCAGAAGAGTGCAGGCATTCCATCAGTTCAGCATCATATCCACCAGCACCATGCACTGGGTTGAGATATCCAGGAGAAAATAAAATTACAGCAGATTATTGTTTTCTAGGAACTGAATTCCTTTTCCTGTACTAATCTTGAGTGTCAGGTGCTGCTAAAACTTCTCTAAGGCTAGTAAATTAAAGGTGGTTAGCAAGATTCCTGGAAATTAATGTGAAAAGGCATGGAATGACCTGCATCCATACTAGTGTCTAACTCTCCTGGCACCCAAAACCAGAGTCATCATAATTAAACCATTTGTTTACAAGCACCATCAGCAACTGAAGCAGGACCATGGGTCACAGCTTGTGTGCCTGGTGCCAGGTGCTGGGGCTGGGTCAGATGTCTGTATCTTCCCCAAACTGGATGTGCATGGGGTGCACAAGTGTATTTGCTGGCAAACTCTGACCTGGACCAGTCGGTGAGCAGAAGGCCCAAGGTCCAGACAAATGTAACAGGTGGGCAGGGGGTCCATACTGGTACCTGGGAGGACTTGCAAGTGTGGGGTACTTGTGGGATGAGTTCAGGTGTTTGCTAGTGAGCACCAAACTGGACCATCTGGAGAATAGGGGTCCCATGGGGTGAATAAGAGGACCCAGGATCTGTGCAGAGGTATCAGGTGGAGAGAGGAGTCATGCTGGTACTCGTGAATAAGCATGTGCTTGTGAATCTGGCGTGTGTCATGTGCATGCCCACACCTGTGAGATACAGTACTAGTGAGGCCTACATGTGGTGCTGTTCAAGGCAGCGCCTTTTCTGCAGCAGTCAGTGCAGCTGGCCTTGTCCATGTCCTCTGTGCCCACTGTCTCTGGGATACATGCTGATCTCCCCCACTGTTTGAACCTGCAAACAGTAGAGCAGCAGCCATGTCCATCACCCATTTGTCTTGAGGACAGAGATCTTGGATCTCTGAGCTCCAGTAGAAAACCCCTGGCCTGGAGCTGCTGGATGCAGTGGTCACTTGTAACATCCCCTAGCACTCACAGACCCAAAAGCCTCTTTTGTGATTTGAAAGAGCTTGAAACATCTACCTTGACAATGTTGGTTCTCATACCATAAGATGGACAATAGCAAGCTGCACATATTGGTCACGTACTGAGCTGCAAAACCTTCTGGAAACAAACAGCAATGGGAGTGAGGTAAATTCAGTAGATCTCTTTCTCAATAAGACTCATTAGAAAATGAGAGTTCTTGGCAATTTAAAAGTTTCAGATATTTGTTCCCTTGGACAATGTTAATGAAACGGGGTTGAAGCCAGAGCTTGACAATTCACCCAAAATACTACCTCCTCCATTCCCTGAGCTAGCTGCAAATTTCCTGCTCTCAAGGAACCACAGATTCAAATCTAATTCGTGTAAATTTTGCATGCTTGTTTTCATGCAAATATTGCTCTACACAAATTCTCCTCTGACTTTTTGTCATACCATTCCAAGGTACTTACAGACAACAAATATATCCTATCTCAGTCTGCATCGTGCTGATCTAAGCAAATCAATTTCTTCTACTCCCCTCTTGTATGGTTGCCTAATACAGTGGGAGATTTGGCAGACCTGTCTTGAACACAGAGGTTACATTTGTCTTGAACATAACTGACTAGACAAAATCATGGCAGTATGCTGTGGATTTTCCCATCCTTACTGTAAATATCTCTCTTGACACAATTTAGATTTTAACTGGCCCTTTTCATGGTTGAAACACAGCAGAGGCTCTCAGTTACTAATCTCTGAATTTGGTCCAGTCTTTATACTCTTCTTTTATTTTCCCTTGAGGGGTTTACTGCACAAATGTTGCTATTGATGCTGAAGTGCATTACAACACACTCTGTAGTATGACATTTCATCTCAAATCCCTCAAACAAGTTTTAAAGGTTAAATTTAAAATGGTGTGCACCACAGGGTTTGAGTCCTTTGTGGGTGAGAAGGACATCAGACAGGATTTTCCACTCCCTGAGAAAACCCTCCAATTATCCTCTAAGCACAGTTGAGGGAAACACTCCACAACAGCCCACTGTTTCTGAGGCCCCAGTCTGAGGGCTCTGGCCCTGGGTAGGTAAAAGTACATGCTTGCAGACTTGTGTCACGTAGGTAAGTTCCAGCAAAAGGAAAGGTATCAGAAATACCCAGCCTTGGCAGTGCCCTTCTTTGCAGCCATACTTCACTGCTAGGAACTACAATGAAAATTCTCTCTGGAGGCCAGATAACATAAACTAAACCTTGCAGAGTATCATCTACAGGTAACCTTTATTGAATCTATAGTCCCTGAGAATTATTAAACCAAGGACTACTGTGTCTTGATACACATAAAGCAGACATAAAGCCTCAGAGGAGGGGGGAGATGATGGGTGAAGCAACATAGAGGTAAAAAACCACTGCATAATCGTGACAACAACTAAAAGCTTACAAAATGGGAAAACAACTTGTACTTCAGCTAGTTTAATGAATTAAAACTTTTGAAGACACTATTGTCGTAGTCAGCCTTAGGCTGAGTTTAGAAGTACGTCAGAACTGGAACTACCAAGTGTCATGTTATAGCTGCAAGTGAAGGGAAAAAAATTCCTTCAGAACTAAACACACTGTGGTCAAAAAATAAATAAATAAATTTAGAATGACTGAAATCAGTACCATGATGCAAGAGTGTCTCTAGGGCATCCCATTTTTCTTAAGACCACTGACACTATAGCAAAAAATGTTAGCATAGCAAACTGGAAAAATATCTCTAAACAGGAATGAATTGTTGTTTTCAGACTGTTTATCAGAAACTGTTTATACTATATCTAGATATTCATACAAGAGTATAAAAGTTTGAAATATAATTTTAGTCTTTATTAACCTATAGTAAATGTTTCCTAAGAGATATTTTAATGTTCTAGCATAATTTATTAAAGAAGAATAAACTAAAATAAAATCAAGTTTAATCTGTTCTTCTATTTACTACAGTTGTTTTGGTCAGGATAATTTAATTATTTTTAATTGCAGTTTAAATGACCATAATGATATGATTTTCAATATTTGATACATGACTTAGATTAACTATATTGTAATGGAATTTTGAACATTAACACCAGCTGATTAATCAATTTAACAATCACCAACTGATGAGTATATTACAGCATATGACAACAATTATAAGAGTTATTGCCATAACTCTTATGCTATTGTTATTGTCATTTGACTAGATGATCTTAGAAGTCTTTTCCAACCTAAATGATTCTATGATTCTAAGACTTATGGCGCTCCTCCGGAAAAACAAATCAGACATATAATTTTCATTTTGGATTCAATTCTTATTTTTCTACTGAATATAAAGAAAGAAAGAAAAAAAAAAAAAAAGAAAGAAAGAAATAGACAATGTTTTCTGCTGTTAAAATATGCACAAAGAAAGCAACCAATTATAATGTTAAGAATCACAAGTAGGAACTAGAAAGAAAGCAACTAATTTAGTAGGAAAAATAAAATAATAACAAAAATCCTCACCGCAGTTCATCTCACATAAAGTTTAGAAAGTTTGCTTTTATTCAGATAAGAATGGTGGCATTTTCCAGCTGTAAGCTACCTCATCCAAAACAAACTTATCTGTACCTTTGACTTCAACGCAGAATGAACAGGGACCTTGCAGATCTTCAGTCACTGCAGTTTCTCCATGTAGGACTTTGGAGGCTTGGACTCTGGACTCCAAGGAGACCAAGCAGTGGTACTGAACTGATAAATGTCCCCTGTTCTTGGGGACATTGGGACTCCTGGGGAGCACTTCCAAAGCTGTGAAAGTACTAAGCATCTCACAGACACCACAATTTAACAGCCTCTCATATTAACACATTTTAAGTGATAGTTGCTAAAAAGGAATACGTAAGATGGTGACCTGAGGTACTGGGGCACAGAACTGCCTCTTTCATTCCTGGCAAAGGGTCAGAATCCTTTGGTCGGAAGACAGAACTGGCAGTTCTGGGCAACAGCAGCTATATCAGAGAGGCCAAGTCTGCTTGCAGCTCTACGCGGAGCCCATGGCACACAATGATTTAGAACAGCAGCGTCCACTTGACTACCAGAAACATTTATTCTAGATCTTCTGCAGCACAGTGGGAAATTAGAGAACCAAATGCAGACAGAGAAGAAAGTTGACAAGTAATTGAGAGAATAATACATTTTTTCTTCCTTAATCTTGTCATACACCCTTTCTATCCATATTCTTGTACTATTCCTTATTTTAAAATTTATGTTAATTTTTGGAACATTTGGTACTAAGAATATTTCCTTGTTAAAATAAGCTACAGGGAGAACTTTCTTCTGTGTTTAACACATTTCTACCATCTTCCTTAGAAGATTCTCCTCCAACCATAGACACTCTTCACTCAACTTTCTCCCAGGCCATAGCTGTTCATGCCACCTTGGCAGATCCACAGCCCTTATTGTGCAGGGCCACAGAATCTAAAAGCCTCAGGAAAAAAATTCTTTACTTGATGTCCCTCCCATCATATCTCTGTAGATGAGTGCTTATAAATGCATGATTTATGGTAGGGCCTCTCTACTCTCTTCTGAGAGTGTTTTATTACTCTCATGTAATTGGAATTTCCAAAGGAAAATCCTAATATTCCATAAAGTACGAGTGTCTTGGGCGATACAATTTTCCACATTTTGGAGTGGAGGAAGAGGGCACGAAAATACAGATTTATCAACACAAATGTTGTGCAAGAAAAATAGAGCACTGGAAAGAGAAGAAAGAAACATTTTTTTTCTTATTATTTTTTTTTCAGAATATTTTCATCAATGGAAGTATGCTTAATTCTTTTTATGAAAGAGTGTGGTTGTATTTAAATACAGTTGTTAGTGTCAAGCACTGCGTAACCCATGTTTATTCTAATCCAGCAATTAAAAAACCATTGGATATCATCAATACATCTGCCTAGTCTGTGATTCTTTCCAAGGATTAGTTAAACTACATGTTTTGGGAACTGTGTAACAGAGAATTGGAAGAGCATTAATCTATTAACCTCTGTTATTCCAATCAGGCATTATTTTAATTCATAGATGTAGAGAAACTTTGTGTTGAAGTTGATTTTTTGTAATACCTCCTAAACATTTTTAGTTTGAACAGAATAATCCTGGGTAGCATACATATTTAATCTCATTTGGTGCTGTACCAAGCATGCTAATTATGCCTCTTCTTTATCTTTCAGAAGAATATTACATATTTTATGCCTCCTCTGCACAGCTCCACATAAGCTGAGGGTGCCAACATGCTATTCACTTCAGAAAAACTTCACATAATAAAAAATGCATACAAATATTGCAACTAAAAACCAGTATGCTGGAGTCACAATAATTAAAATATAAATAGTACTACTTAATTTGTATATTCCCCAAACACCAAAGCAGTGACTGTGGCTTTTGGAGTAAATGTAAATCTATTCTGTCTGTCACAATTCATACCACAAATTCAATATTCAATATCTCAAATAAGCATAAATGGATCTTAACTATCAAGTCAAAGAAACATTTTGCAGCAGACATACGTTATCAATAGTCTTATCAATAAAAACTGTTAAATCTTCATTTCTAACATTCTTCATTAATTTATTTTGATAAATAAAACAATAACACTACACATAATATACAGTGTCACTGTTTTGAAGTAAAGATGCATTTAAAAGCAAAACTTTTGCAAGCTCATTTCCTTGCTAATGCTTTCAAATTAAAATGCAGTGACTTTTAACTTCTTATAAACAATTTATGTGAGTAAAATGTATTCCAGACTTGAGGCAAGTACTTGAGTGTTTGGGTATTAAAAATGCCTCAGTGGAAGCAGAGACAAAAGAAAATAACCCCTTCATTTTAAAAATAATCTAAAAATTAACTTCTTTGCAGTTCCACACCACAATCTAAGTAGAGTGTGATGAATTTGGGTGCACAATTTAAAAATTATATTCAAAACCCCCAGGTAACGTTAGGTAAAGAAATAGGTTCTCTCAGAAAGTGTTGTAACCGCGAGAAACCACTAGAGGGCAAAATTTCCATTGCAAAAAGAGTGCATGAGCCGGCACCTTTGTGTCGAGAAAAGAAATACAGGGGAAAAATCCCCCAAAGTAGCGTTTGCCCTTTATAAAAAATAAGTAACAAAAGCTTGTAATCACAATATAAATTAGTAATGCAAACATTGTCAATTAACCTGTATTGTTTGTTACTTCCTGTTTTACAAATAGCATTTTTCTGCAGCTGTTTAGGTGTTCTCAGCACTAAAAAATTGTTTTAGAATATCTGGAAATAGGTAGTTTCTATTTGCCAGATTGGGCTGCAAAGTGAAGTACTAGTCCATTGGTAATTGTTACTGGAAAAAAGTGGTGGTTCTTAAAAAGAGCAGTTAACAAAAATAAAATATGACAAATCTCTCTTGAATATTTAATAATAATAACAATAATAACAATAATAACAATAACAATAATAATAAATAGAACTTTCTTAGTCTTGAAAATTTGTCATAGTGGAATAAAAGATAACTAGGAAGTGACAGCTTTTACTTAGTACTAACTTTCATTTTGCCAGTTGTAAGAGTAAATATACATTGCACTTTCTAAAGGTCCAGCTATATAGCTAAGTTGCATTTATGACTTTCATCGCTTTAGGTAAAGAACTCTTCACAGTCATCACTGTGTTTATGCACAAAATCATTTACAGAGCTAGTGTTCTCAATAACTTACATATGACACATTAAAATCTAGGACTAAAATTATACAGGGACTCAGTTATTGCAATATTCAACCATTAGGCATCTTCTACTCCAGCTAAATTGCTGTTAAAAGCTGGGAGCCCCAGCATCACACAGAATACACAGATAAAGTCTGATGTTGAAAGGTAGAACCATGCCCCAGTACATGCTGGAGGCTGAGAGGATGGAAAGCTGATTTGTAAAAAAGGACTTGTGCATGCCCTTGAACGTCTTGTGCATGCAAGTTGAACGTTAGCCAGCAGTGTGCTATAGACATAAAGAAGGCTAATGATATTCTGGACTGCATGTGTAAGCCAAATAAAAGAAGTGTATATGAAATGCAGTAAAAATACAGTATTGGAAGCAGAAGAAGATCTCAGGGAGTTAAGCCTTATAAGCACCAAGTGAACACCACTCCAGATTTCTAGAAGAACTGACAAATTAAGTTGCAGGCCAGATAGCATGTAATTTCAGATTACTGCCACAAGGCAGCAATCAAACAAATGTGAAGAACAGTAACACATATTACCTCTGTTAAAGAGGACAAGAATAGACCAATAAATACAGACTTTTTCATATAACTGAAATAACACACAAGGTTTCATATACATTTTTCCTTCATCTATAAGACTTTTTTTTTTTCCACTGAAAAAAGTAAAGATGTAACCCATCCTTTTTAAAAATGAAATAATTTCCTGCAGTAGGGTAGTGAAGTAAGAGCTCATCCATCTAGGCTCTAAGACACTGACACACTGAAATCTGGTAATTTAGCTATAGAAGATAAAGATTTAATACAAATCTAACCTTAGCAATAAATTGGTCTAATAGGAGACAACACTAGACAATTAAATAGAAAATTCCTGGGGCTGGGGTCATTACCTGGGGAAGCAAAGAATGTCTTTGGGCCTGATCTCTTTACAGATTTCCATTGCCAGAAAAGGAGTTCTCATCACAAATACAGGAGAAAAAAGAAAAAGGGTTGAATGATCTGAAGGGCTGTGGTGGTGGATATTCACCAATACTAAATACTTGGCTGTGCACTAATATCTAAAAATATGTAAATGAAAAATATTTTTTATTTATTCCTATAACATGAAAACAGAAGGATCTGATCACATCCATTGGTCTAATGTGATATTAATGTGACTCAACTACCTAAAAGACAAATGCAATACTGGAACATCATCATTAAGAATATAGTGATTGTCAAGCTTTAGACAGATTAATTAAAATGGAAGAGAATTAGGAAAGGGCTATTAAGATGATAAGGACAATTAAAAGCCTATCATGGGAGAGAGGACTAGAAGACCACTACAAGAGCACTAGAAGAGAATTTTTTTAATCTACCAAAAGGTAGGCTGAGGTGAAACTTAACTCTTCTTTCTAAGGTACTTCAGGAAGATAAACACTCAGGAGGAAGAAGAGTGACTTCAGCTAAGAAACATTATTAGCACAAATACAGATATGAATAAACTGTCAAATGAAATTTAGTAGAAACCCTCAAGCAGCCTTCCAATGAGAACTGGGGCAGAAAGGGAGGACAACAGAAGGGAGGGGAGGGAGAATGAACAGATTACTTTTGAGATGAGCTTTGCTATTCTCACAAAATTGAGTCTGGCTTTTGGCTCTTGCAGTCACCATGGAAAGATGCACAAGTCTCTTTTAGTACTGTTCTTGTTTTGTGAGCATAGTTTGAGAACACATTTGGTTCCCATAAGTATAAAGAAATTCTACTCAAAGAAGCCAGCTACCACCTAGGCATCTGTCATAGAACCATAGAATGGTTTGGGTTGGAAGGGACTTTAAAGACCATCTAGTTCCAATGCCCCTGCTATGGGTAGGGACACCTTCCACTATGCCAGGTTGCTTGGTAGTCTTCATGAGGATTTGAACAGTTAGGCAACACATGTAGCAGTATGCTGAGGAAATTTAGACATTTTATTATATTAGGCAGCAACTGAATGGTCTGAGGATCTCAAGTGATGCATAAATTTCAGTCATTGGCCCGTCAGGGGCTCTAGCTCACAGTGAACTATGCATATGTACAATAAACTATGTGGCACTGCACAGCTCCATCATGATAAATCATTTAAATTGCTTTTCTGTTCCACTAGCCAAGCTAGCTAGTGCTCGCTATACTGAAGTCTGTGCTGTACACATACCAAAAATATCTTACCTATAATCAAAAAGAAATCTGTAGCGGTAGACAGTGTACTTTCTGAATATTATTATAAAGAAGTAGACAAAGAAAGTCATATCTTTCCTTTTCAGAATGAACTTCCTAGAACACTAGCTCCTTAATAAGGGATAAGTAAAATAAAATAAAACAAAGTAAAACAAAATAAAACAAAGTAAAACAAAATAAAATAAAACAAAGTAAAACAAAACAAAATAAAAAAACAAAATAAAAAATAAAATAAAAATAAAATAACATAAAATAACATAAAATAACATAAAATAAACAGGTCAAGGTGGTTATAGATTTAAAAACCTTGAAGTATTAGTAGGTTATTGGAAAGAAAAGAAAAGAAAAGAAAAGAAAAGAAAAGAAAAGAAAAGAAAAGAAAAGAAAAGAAAAGAAAAGAAAAGAAAAGAAAAGAAAAAAGAAAAAAGTCAACCAGGCACATCTGGACCAATCAAATGGTTATCCCTATCTCATTCTTACACTCATCATTTCAGTACTTAGGCTGAGGGCACAGAAGAACTTTACCTTGGAGAACGGCAGAAGAGAAGTGACTACAGATTAAAACAACTCTATGAACACAGTCAAAATATTCTACATTAACAAAGAAAAATAATAACTTCTACATAGGAATTTTGAAGAGGAATTGAATGAAATCAGGAAGAATGAAAAAGAAGCATTAAGTGACAGACGCAGACTACCCTTAGGAAGTGGAACAAATAAGTAAAAGATTTAAGAAATTATTTTAAAGAAAGTATCTTCTATTTTGTGTATTTTTTATGAAAGCTGAAATATGTGAAATTTCATGCACCAGCCTAACAGATAAAATTTTAAATTTTATTTAAACTCACTCATCGATATATGATATATGTTATAAATAAGGTCTCTTCCAATTCACCTACATTTTGAATTTGTGCTCATTTTACTTTGTTGGTTGTGTGAAGAAAGATATTTTTGATGAATACTAAGAAAAAAAAAAAGTGTTCAATAAGTTGTCATTTTATATTAGATATGAAATCGAATAGTGCCACACTGAAAAGGGAGAAGTGGAAAGTGCTTTACAAGACGTGCTTGGTAAGAGAGGGGGAAGAAGAAGGAAATGTTTTCCTGTACAAAAGCTAGCAATAGATTTAATCTGAAATACCAGATTTTTGGTTTGGAGGATAGCAGGATCCACAAGCCTCTCTTCTGTGCTGGAAAAAAAGATGGGTTTCACTTTCAGACCTTAGAAACAAATTAGGCTTGATGACTGTTTCCTACTGCTTTCATCTCCTCAGCCTAACCACGGTTTCCAAATGAAGGTTTTACTTTCCGGCAGGGAATGGGTGAACACGTCTGCATTCCCAGATAAGTTCTTCCTTTGAGAAGGTAAGGAAGTTGGTTTATGTCAATCTGCCATGTTCACAAAGCAGAACAAAATGATGATGTATAGTCATATGATTACAAACAGTTGTGTTACAGGGTTTAACAGATTGTGTCTCATTAGCAGAGCTATTATAACAAATCTCCTAGTCTACCGCAGTGGAGAGTAAAATGTTTCAGCAACTTACCATGAAAGCACATTATGATAAAACTTGTAGGAAATATTTTTGAAATTGGTTATCCTTTTAACATAGTATTTTATAAAAACAAGAATTTTCATTTACTCTGTATAACTTGTCCAGCTACTCATGCCAGAGATGTTAAGATGACATTCTACTGAAAATCGGTCTGTATTTATTTTTCTAAGAGTGCCCTCATTCAGTCAATGTTCCTTGTTTTAGGGAGCTGTTTCACAAAACAGAGCTGTCTCCAGACTCACTGAAAACAAATTTCTAATTATCCTTGACATGGGTCTTACTGTTTCCTAGACCCTTAATATAGAAAAGTCAAACAGTGAATAATCTTCACAAGATCTGGATGGCAGATTGGAAATTGTTCCTTTAAAATCCATAAACCTTGTAAAGTCAAATATTTTTGTAATGCTCTGGTAACAATATTGAATTTCATCATTGTCAAAGTCACAACATAGTTCTGTGCCTCACTGAGAAAAATATATTGAGAAATCCTTTGATTCTCTAACCCTCTCTGCTTCTTAATTTCTGCTATACCTTATTATTTTCAACTGCTGCAGCTGCTTCGTTTTTTCCCACAGCTTGTCTGTTTTCCCCACTCCCCCACATCCATTCCTAATAAACCATGCCTTTGTAGAAATATTTTTCACCTCTCAGATTGATCTTGTTTGCTTTATCTGAAGTTTCCAGGGTTTCATTGTTTGCCTAGGTTCCATTAGCCACTGCAATCATCTACCTCAACATAATAAGCCAGCCCAGGCAGGCTGCCTTTGCATTATAGCATCATAATGCCTTGAAAGAAGTGGAAAAATGAATTCATTTGTTGCAGTATTACATTTCAGAAGTTATAGCAAAAAAAAATTGCCTTTTTTTTTTTTTTTAGAAAACGAAAATTAAGTGGCTGTTAAATCAGCTAGAATTATTTTTATTGCAATTGGACAACCATATAAGGTTAAAATACATGTATTGCTTTAAATCAGGGTATTTTTGAAAAGGTTACAATAACATTTAACAGTAAAGGTTATATTAATATTATTTAGAAAATAATTCGGCAGTTTATCCTTTCCTCTTTTCTTTGTACAATATTTCTCCTTTCCCACCTCTTCCTATCACCCAGAAGCCCACCACCCAAAAGTGGAGATGAGTGGGTCCTGAAAATATGATTGTACCATGCTGCTGGCCACATAACATTGCTGCTTTCATACAAGGAGAAGCAGAACAGCCAAAGGCAGCCTTTATACTCTGAGCAGCTTTAAAATTTAATTTCATAGAGTTTTAGTTGAAATTTCTATAGCAGGCCTGGGAGTAACAGAGACTCCTTGCTCTCAAATCTCAATGTTAAAATGGTGTGGTGAGAGTACATATGAGCTAAGCAGCTGAAAGGGACTATGAGGCCAGAAAGTAGAAGCTAGATAGAAGGGTCTGATTCTGTCAAGAGAATCCCTAGGGTCAGAGGAATTACGTGCAAAGGACAGAGATAGGCCATTCAATAAATATAAATTTTCACTGAATGATCAATTAGAGCATATGCCTCATTCTTAATATGATGATCTAGCTCTGCATGAGAAACCTTGCTAAAGTTTAAAGAAAAAAACATTTTCCAGACCTGTTTTTTTAATTTAGGCTTCTCTCCATCTCATACCTTTTGAATTCTATCTGAATTTGTGCTTAAAAATATAGGATGGGATGGGTTACCTAAAAAAGTTTTTCAGATGCTTCTGGATTCCACTTCTTAAGGTCACAGCCACCATGAGAGAAAAAGTTTCTTGGAACCCCCCTCACTGTGATCCTTCACCACCTACAATGAAGAAATAAGAACCTAACAGACTTCCATGTATCAGAAACCACCATGAATTCTGGCTGTGGTGCACTATTACAGAAGTACAGGGAAAAGGAGTCTGAGAGATCTGCAGGGACAGTAGACAGGAAATTAAAATTTTATCATCTACATAAACATTGGTTCAGATAAACATCTCCACTTTCAGTCTCCAAATCTGGGTGTCTCTATTTCTATACAAACTGATATATAATCCTTCAGACCCACTCTAGATAGATGAGGGAAAAATATTTTCTCCATTCCTTCTTCAGCCATGTTGAGTTCACTATGTTTAAATAATTTTGACTAACATAGAGATGTACTCTGAACAGGGGTTGGATCAAATGACTTTCAGAGGTCCTCTCCAACCTTAATTATTGTATTATTCTGTATAATCCTTTCCTTTCCTTCCCTCCCCTCCCCTCTCCTTTCTTCTCCTTCCCTTTGTTTCTCTTTTCTCTTTTCTTTCCTCCTCTTCTCTGCTCTGCTCTTCTCTGCTTTCCCTTCCCTTCCCTTTCTTTTTTCTTCAAAATAGCAAAAACTACTAAACTTGCTGATATCAGCTTCAGATGAAGTACTTAATTATGACCTATAGTTCCCTGAAGACACATGCTTGAAATCTCTTTGGCATTGCAACATGCTTCCAGACCAACCCAGGACAATAAAAATAGGTGGCAAAAGCAGAGTGAGAGGTTGCTGAAGTTCACTTTAGAAGTAAAGTTCAATTATAGATGAGCTCTTAGTCTGAGGGCATTTAATTTGACAATAAACAAATAGCAATTTTTTTGACATCTAAATGCCAAGCATCATATTGCCAGCAGTTCGAGGCACTTACCCACATTGTTCTCATTCTCCCTGTTCCAGCTGGCAGTCCCACATCGCATTCTAGTGCAAAATTAACTATGACTGGCACAAAGCAGATGCCTGCAGGCAAGGAGATTGGAAGAGGCATACTTATTTTGCCTTGACTGAAGCTTATATTGGTTGGTAACTGCAATTATCTTCCAAGCTGACCTTTCTCAGGATGTGTTGGTTTATATTGGAAGTCAGACTCTCAAGTTTTGAATGAATTATGGTGTAACAGTTTTTAATTATCCTCCTACCTCTTCTGCCTAGCTGCATCAGATGCAGTGCATTTTGTCAGCATTATACTCTGTAATCAAATTCATACTTCAGATAATTACATATATTTTACAGGAGCTTTTATTGTTTGTATTGTTATAAACTAAATCAACTGTTTCATTTTACATAGAGTAGAAAGTTTATGGTCTTATTAAAACTCCAATAACAGCCTGCTCAATTTATTGTTGTGCATAACAGAAGGCATATCTTAAAGAGGGAAGGGATTTGGGGTTCTTTTTTTTAATTTTTCTCTTCCTGAACTTCAGCCCATTGCTCTCCATCATTATGCCCACTGAAATAGTAATAGTAAAGACTGGAGAACATAAGGAAAAGTAACAACAAAACCAGCTTTGAATGCTACCATTACCATAGTTCCTCACTTGCTGAATATGGTACCAGGTATATTAAAGGATACTAGTATCTGAGAATGCAGATACATGCAGATATGAGACCTCCTGTACATGTCATGTTAATTTCACGTCTGATTTGTCCTTAATTTCCATTTCCTTCCTGTTGAGCCAACACCGTCAGAACTACCCCTGTTCCATTCCAAGGGTATACTCCTCACAACTTGAATTGTCACAGGTCCTCATTCTGTTCTAAGCCTGTGGGACAAAAAAAAAAAACAATCTGTGTCAGAAGAAAGGAAGATGAATTACTGATTCAGCTTCTCCATGCTGGATATATTTGTCACTGCTCCTGCCCTTCTGTCATAGAAAGAAAGACACATTGATCACTGGTGTTCCCTATTGCCTGAAACAGTCCATGTAACCAAAATACAAATACACATGGAGAATTACAGACATAGAGCCCTAAAGACAGTGAAAACTGCCAAAGACTTTTTGGTGAGGATCTTATGACAGAGCTAAGAGCGAGATCAGCAGCAATGGTGCAATGGCTAAAACCCAGCAATCAAATGCTTTCTGGCACTGTCTGAGAAATAAAACTAATCCTCAACTCCAAAGTCTGAAGGTTAGATTTCACAATTTAATGTGAAAGATGCTTTCTACACTTCAAAAATGAATATTGCTATGAATCTCTAAGATAGATGCTCTATTTACAATGGTCCTTAGAAGCAGTGCAGCCTATGAGCAAGCGTGCCTCTTGGCCTCACCCGGCCTCGCTCACTGTCATAGGGAGAAAGCCACAACGTTGTCCCCTGTGGTCAAACCACAGGATAATATCAGTCTGACTTTGCAACATAAAGCTATAAAGCTAAGAACTTTATAGGAAGGACCCAGCTGAGCCATCACAGGGCAAATAATGGCAGACATCCAACACAAGGAAGAACATTTGTTATTTTTATGTCCCAAACTTGCACATGAACTTGCTCGTCTGCATCTGAATTCAAACTGTAGTTTGTAGTACTGTATCTAAGTACTACAAACATGAGAATCACTTGGGTTTAAGGGTGATTTCAGGCATACAAAGTGTAACTTTGTGTTTACATACAAAAGTTTACATACTTTACACGCTTTGTGTTTACATACAAAGTGTAACTGCTTAAGAAGGGTGCTCTGTACTTAGCTTCAAATCAGTCTATTCAGCTTACGAATGATCATACCTAGGATTTTTTGAATTTGCCTCCAATTCAGATGTTACTCTTTGATTACCACCATACTGAAGTTCTATTTCCTGCACTCTGGGTATCTTTTAATGTGTATTCCTCTGCATACCAGTATCTTGCAATGAGTATACAAATGTTATCAGGATTTTCATAGCATGTATGATTTTACTACCTCTAAACATATTAAAAGCTACTGTGCATAAAATCTTTCCCAAATAATTGCCACATAAAATAAATGCAGAAAAAGATATAGATGACTACTCTAAAGTATTAATAGACAACAATTGTATATATCGAGTACAAGTTATAATTGCATTTCTCCTTATTTACAGCCAGTTGCTGTAAACAAGCCAAAAGAAATACGTAAAATAGTGTTGCCTCATTCACTATATTAAACTACAAATGCATTCTTCTGCAAGACACTCTGACAGTTCCAATATTAACTGGTATCTCCATGTCCAGACACCCATCCAATGTAGGTATGTTTGAAATGGTTTCTCAAATAAGTTGAGAGATGTCTGCACTGAAAATTATAACATGATGAATTATATATCAACCAAGTTAGTGTCCTTACTGACAATTAAAATTCTCCTTTCTCGTATTCTCTACTCTTGCAAAGGTGGTTTTTGTTTGTTTGTTTGTTTGTTTGGAGTGGATTTTCTAGCTCATAGGGGCATGCCAAAATGTTTTTCTGTGCTGCAGAGAATATAGAGCATTTTGTGAAATATAAACAGCTTTGTCAACCCTGCTCACCTCTGATCTACCCTAAAACTAAGACCTTTCATTATAAGATCCAAACCTGACAAACAAGCAAACAATTGGCAAAATCTTGTCACAGTCACAAAAACAAAACAAAACAAAACAAAAAAAAAGAGAGAGAGAGAGATCAGGAAGTTTCTAGAGAATCTGAGGACTTCTCAGGAAAGGCCTCAATATCTCATAGCATCAAGGACAAAACTACTAAACTACTAAACTACTGACACCCAACAGCCCAACAGCTCCTGTTTTGTCCTTCTCCCACTTACACTTCCAGCCCTAAGCTACCCTAGCTGCATCAATTGTTTTCACAGCCTCTGAACAGGACATCTCAGATGTCCAGAGTTTCTGAGTGGCACTTTCAATCTGCACTGTTCTGTTTGCCTCCCCACACTCCCCTCAATGGCAGTGAGATCCAAAAGTAATATCCAAAAATGGATGTTTAAACTAAAACTGCTGACAGCCCCTTACCTACAGCATTTAGCATGATTGTGCTGTAACGCAGCATAAGACATTAAACTTTCAAGTTTATAGATGTGCTGATGAGTCTATAAAATTCTGAATTAAGCCTGAAATTTCTTGGCCTACATTTTAAATTGAGTTTTACTGAATGTGTTCCTTAGAGGAGGAACAGTTAAGCTATACTAGTACATGCACACAAAATGTTTTATAAGACAAAACTGTACTGTTAGTGTCATTATATTCTTAGCTCATCAGAGATATGGGAAAAATTCTGTACCTTTTAATGAACCAGATAATACAGATAGAGTAAGAAAGGGACACACAGCTAACCCAAAGATACCTAAAAACCAGTATTGTAAATAGATTTATTTGATGAGTAAATTAATTTTCTCTACTTAAATCAAGTAGTTTATTTTGATATAACAAAAGACACCAGAAAGTCTTTTTTTTCTTTCTTTCTTTTTTTTTTTCTTTTTTCCCTCCCAACACTCTTGTTTGGGAAAACTAAGAATTCTATCATCTAAGCTCCAATATTGCATTTCTCTTTTTTACCTACTGAAGATCAAAATGAGCGTGGGATGTCAAATACTTAGCACTGCACATTGCAAAGATGTGAGGTCTTTAGACAGAGTATTACAAGTTCTTATCAGTACCACCATATGCTATAATACAGAATGCACATAAACCTGTCAACACATATAATACTTGTTTCCTGATTAAAGAGAAACCTTACAGAGAAACCACACGTACTTATTTCCTTCTGGATTATGATCCCATTTAAGGGTATACGAATGTAATTTGTCTGCCAGAGAAAATAACAAACCAAATAGCAATGCATCTGAGGTAGAGAGGACTTGATTTGCTCATGAGCTATGTCAAGTCAATTTTCTGTATGTAATTGCAGTGTAAAAGACTTGTGAAAATACTTTTGTTTCAACATATGCAAGTAGCTTCAGTAATAAGATATTAAAGAAATCTAAACCTGCAGTTTTGCGATTTCCTGTGATCTTTTGTATGTGATTATGGATTTTCAATAATAAGTTTAACATCAGTCCAACTTGGAATCTTCCAACAGAAAACAAAAATCCTCCAGTGTGTGGCAAACAAGTAAATTCCCCAAATAGTGTATGGTTAGTCTCTGTGAGGGAAAAAAAAAAAAAATATGTATATATATATATATATATATATATATATTTGTATACCTCATTAAAAGATGTAGGTGTTTTGTTTTCTTTCAGCTGGGTATATATATAGACCAAATGGGAAACTGCCCTGCAGTTGCACTAAACTGCAATATATAATCAGAACTTATAGAACTTATAATCAGAACTTTTCTTAAGACAAAGTTGCTGTCACTTTGGCTTGACGTCTGAGGATATTAGGAAAAGGTCATATCTTCTATTATGTGTAAAAAGATGACTTAGCTAAACAAAAGCTACCTAAATGAAAATCAGTTTTGATGTGAAATCTGTATTGCACAGTAGGTATCCATGGCATTCACAGCTTAATAGCAACATACATAGTAGTTCTGTAGTTCAATAATGCCATTACCAGTACCAGCCTTGTACTAGCTTTGCAAGCCCTTGGGGCTGTGGCTTGCTGGGTTTGCTTTATCTGAAATTATCATGGCTTGACTGGAGCCTGCTTTCAGATGGTAGAGCTGAACCAGCAATTTTTCAAATGACATGGTGCTTATTGTCTAATCCATTTCCTTTCTGTTTACCTTTATATAATTGTTTGGTTTAAACATATTTTTTACACCGAGAGAAATAACAAGATGTTATTCTGTTTCGAATGGAATATTTATGACTCCTGCATAATGACACAGTGTAGAGCAACGCAGGCACAGGATGATAGCAGGGATCTGCAAAGTGCAATACAAGACAGAGCACAGAGAAATACAGGAACACGATCTTAAAAACGAGGGTGTAGAGTAATACTGGAGACCCCAAGGCTGCACACAGCCTGTGGTCAGTCAAGGAAAACTTTGGAGGTGGGCAAAAACAGTTTTTGGAGTAACAATAAAGCCCCCAAAACAAAGAACAAGTATCTCACATATGTAAAACATACATTGTAAATTTAGATGTAAATTTACATTTTTAGATGTAAATCTAAATTTAATGTAGAATTGCAAAACAATGAAGAAAAAGCAAGGCATAAAGCACATTAGAAAGCATAAAAATAGCCCAAGCAGACCTTAGAATGAAGGGAAAACAATTATACTCCTCTTGTCAAAGAAGAGGAAGAAATTTCATCACCAGCTTCACACTCCTCCCTGTGAGAAATTCAGGATCCTGACAACTCAGTGCACCATCCCTCTGACTTCTTTAGGAGATAAGGTGCAGTGAGAAATGTGACTGACCATAACACCAGAAAAAAAGGTGCATACTAGGAAGGTTTGGTATAACAATTTCCAACCATATTACTAATGAGATGTCTTTGGACTGCAAATATTAGTATGATTCTTACTGGACAAATCGCAGTAACTTTTTTTTAGTGAAGGTTATTAGGATTTTAAATAGGCTAACAATAAATTCTTTGTTTCATGTCTGGTGTGTAGCCCTTTTTATCCATAACAAGATTTTGAGTGTAACAACCAGGGCAAATAAGTTAAATGCTGGAATTTCATTTTAAATGATACATAGTGTTGCAACATGGAAAATAATATACAGTTAAAAAGAAAAAAAGAAGATACAAACATACAGGCACATCTATCCAGGCATACAGACAACACAGTGGTTTTCTAGTCATCAATTCATGTCAAAAGTCGAAAGTCATGCACTAACAGTTTATAGCTTCACTTCCTAAATTAGCTTTTAGTTATTGTGGCAAGTTGTTAAAGTTAATCTACGCTGAGAAATACATGTTTACATTTTGCATATATGTGATATATATGTATACACATACTTTCTCTGGGGGAATATTTATATATTCAAAAAGAAATGGATCCTAATTGGGTAGTCACACATCTCCAAGAACAAGAAAAATAAGGCACAAGATCAATTAGGTGTTAGTGAAGCAATTAAAAATATATATATATATATGTTAATTGAAAAAGACTGCTTGTAGGCAGCGTGACAGAAACTCTTTGAAGTGATGACATTTTTCAAAGAGATGTTGTGTTTGACAATAAAACCTTAAATTATTATGAGAATAATATTTGTATGCATGACACTTGTGACAAGTTCACTTGGCCTCTATTTCCCTCCCTCAACCTAATGAAAGCCAGTTAGAACACCTACGGCCAAATCAACATATTCATACTTTCTGCTACTGATATCCTTATTTTAACTTTGGTGCTTCTTTATTGACATATTTTCTGCTGTTAATAACTTTAAGCACACTTTAGCCTTAAGAACTTGATTTATGTTTTCTAAGCTACCATTACTAAAGCTGGGAGGTGTAGTAGATGGTTATAGTGGACAAACCAGCCCAGGCCCTCATTTACTCACAAATGTTGCTTGTTGTCACAAGAATTTAGGAGGTTAAACCTAAAGCCATTTACACCATAGTCAGCCCTGAAAGAGCAACAAATGATGTTACCTGCAGCACCTTATCACTAATGTAAGTGGTTTAATAGCAATTTGCCTGCACCATCACAATACTGGGTTTACTACAATAAGTTACTTTCAAGGTTTCTGCTCTTAATTGCTCATTGATTAGTCACCACTCTTTATAGTGGGAACCTCAAGAGTTTAATTGGAATCAATGCTGACAAATTGTATATGATCCTAAATCCTCACTACTAACTTAAGTGGACAGATATACACTTCCAGTTTTAATTGTAAGTATAAAATATTACCTCATCTGTTTTGCTATTCTACTTTACAGCTACATTCAGTCCTTTATTTTATTTTATTTTATTTTTGGTGGTGGTAGTGGTGTTTGTTTGTTTTTGTTTGTTTGTTTTTGTTTTTGTTCTTAGAATCAGAATGGTTTGAGTTGGAAAGGACCTTAAAGATCATCTCATTTCAACCCTCCTGCCGTGGGCAGGGACACCTCCCACCACACCAGGTTGTTCAAAGCCCCATCCAGCCTGGCCTTGAACACTTCTAGGGAGGGGGCATCCACAACTTCTTTCGACAACCTGTTCCACTGTTTCAACACCCTCATTGTAAAGAATTGCTTCCTAATTTCTAATCTAACTCTACCCTCTTAGTTTAAAACCATTACTCCTTGTCCTATCACTATACACCCTGACTAAGAGTCCCTCCCCAGCTTTCCTGTAGGTCCTCTTTAGCTACTGGAAGTCTGCTATAAGGTCTCTTCTTTCTCCAGGCTGAACAACCCCAATTCCCTCAGCTTCTCCTCATAAGAGAGGGGGTTCAGCTCTTTGATCATCTTCATGGCCCTCCTCTGGAGTTGTTCTAATAGGTCCATGTCCTTCTTGTGCTGGTGACCCCCAGAGCTGAATTCAGTACTCGAGCTGGGGTCTCACGAGAGCAGAAGAGAGGGGGACAATCACCTCCCTCGAACTGCTGGCCACACTGCTTTTGATGTAGCCCAGGATACGGTTGGCTTTCTGGGCTGCAAGTGAACATTGCCAGCTCATGTTGAGCCTCTCATCAACCAACACCCCAAGGTCCTTCTCATTGGGGCTGCTCTCAATCCATTCTCCACCCAGTCCAAATTTGTGCTTGGGATTGTCCCAGCCCAAATGCAGGACCTTGGCATTGGCCTTGTTGAACTTCATGAGGTTTGCACAGGCCCACCTCTCAAGGAATACCACTCATTAATGATCTCTACCTGGACATTGAGCTGTTGACCACAACTCTTTGAGTGCAGCCATCCAGCCAGTTCCCAATTTCTTACCCATTGAGTGGTTTGTCCATCAAATCCACATCTCTCCAATTTAGAGACAAGGAGAAGTAATGAAGGACATAATGAAGGACAGTGTCGAATACTTTGCACATGTGGAGGCAGATGATATCAGTTGCACTTCCCCTATCCACCAATGCTGTAACCCCGTCATAGAAGGACACCAGATTTGTCAGGCATTTTCTGATATTTGGTATTTGAAAATGCTCTGAACTGCACCAATTTAAAATGTTGTATTTATTTGCTTTTTAATGCAGAAGTGTTCTCATATAACTCAGAATTAATTTACACCTTTCTGCTACCTGAGAAGGACCTTACCCAATGTTTCACATGCAGTTTTCAATTTTAATATCAAAGTAAACTGTTATTTTCAATGCTCAGCAAAAGCAATGGGCCTTATCTAACCAGTAAAAATGGGCTTCTGTCACGTATGTCTATATTACCTTCTAGTTTAGAAAATGTTAATATAAAATGCATGGTCTCCTCTGTATTTTAAGCTTCAGGATATCCAATTATGAGAAAAGAGCAGATTATTAGACTAGATACGTCCACGCTCATCACTAAAGGCAGATACATTTTTAGACAGGTGTGCACTGAAGCAATTGTATTCTAATTATGCATCCTACAACAGTTTTTCATGCTTAATTTAACACATGACGTAATCTATTACAAGGGAATAGGGTTATGTGAATTTTAGTGTTGTGTTGCTATTATGGATTAAGTACTTCTGCAGTAAATCTATATATGATTTTAAGGTCAGTTTGCACAAATCTAGGAAAAGAAGAAGGTAGCTCTTTAAAGGGTCAATTATGTGAATATCAGCTTAAGGCTTGAAGCAAAATAATTCCAGTTAAAATCACCAGGTTCCCAATGATGTCAGAAAGTGAAAACCTAACCTCTTTCTCATTATAATAAATAACACAGTTTAAGCTATATCAGATAAGTGACTCCTTGAAAAATGATGCCAAATAAAGCAAACTTAATTGATATAAAACAGAGAGCAGTGCTTTGTTAATAAATACAATGACTTTGAAAGGCCCTTCTCAGCCTAATAGTTTGCTTACATTGAATATGTTGAGATTTTCTTTTCAACCACTTTAATTCAAACAGTAAATACAATACTTTGGCTGTTCTACTTTACTGTTTTGAATTATTCAGGAAAAGGTAGACAGATTTGGTTACTTGTAGAATGAACAAATATACCTAGTGTATTCTCTTTGCTGCGCCCCCTCCCCCCTCCCTTTCATTCTTCACTTCCATTTTTCTTTTTGTTGCTTTTAAAATTATTATAGTCTGATTTCAATATTTTGTTTA
Organism: Cygnus olor; assembly: GCF_009769625.2. Taxonomy (NCBI): domain Eukaryota; kingdom Metazoa; phylum Chordata; class Aves; order Anseriformes; family Anatidae; genus Cygnus; species Cygnus olor. The sequence goes on from NC_049171.1 coordinate 41,931,348, forward strand.
TTTTCTTAAACTCACATAAATCAAAAAAAAAAAAGGGGACACAAAGGACAAAGAAATGGTAGATACATTGAGAGGTCTTGGGATTTCTGATCTAACTCTAGACTATCATGCTTTGGAAGAAACTTACAGGTTGGTATTTTGGGATCTACTGCATATGTCAAGATATGTTAGCCTATCTAGTCAATTGAGTATGGAGTCTGGAAATTTGATTTCTAATTACCTTGTACTAGTGTCATGGTTTCAGCTGGGATAGTTATTTTTCCTTCCTGGTAGCTGGTATGGTGCTATGTTTTGGAGTTTTGATGGAAAGAGTGGTGATAAAACACCAGTGAGCAATGCTTAGTCAAGGACTTGTCATCTTCTCATGTTGCCCTGCCAGCGAGGAGGCTGGATGTGCACAAGAAGCTGGGAGGGGAGACAGCCAGGACAGCTGACCCAAAATGGCCAAAGGGATGTCCCATACCATACAGCATCATGCTGAGTAATAAAATGGCAGAGTTGGCTGGGAGTGGGGCACTGCTTGGGGCGTCAGTGGCTGGTGAGCAATTGCTTTGTGCTTCAATTGTTATGTATATTCTTTAAACATTATTATAATTTTCCATTTCTTTTGTCTTATTAAACTGTCTTGATCTCAACCCATGACTTTTACCTTTTTTTTCTGATTTTCTCCCCCATCCCACTTAGGGCTGAGTGAGTGAACAGCCATGTGGTGCTTAGCTGCCTAACAGGTTAAACCACAACTGTCCTTTTGGCACCTAGTCTGAGGCTCAAAGGGTCAAGTTAATGACAGATCTGATCAGAGAGTGTTAAAACAAATTTGTTATAATTATTCATTATATTAGTTTAGTAGTTGCTGGTCACAATATTGATTTTTTTTTCCTCTCTTCTCAGAGTTGTGCTTTTTCTGAGTTGTGTTATATAACACCTTACTTGTTGTATATGTTCCCCGTTGTGCTGTTGATCACCTTGGGGCCTAGATTAAGTTTATCATTTTGCTGTTTAACTGTTTTACTCTGGTTTATGATATGATAAAATCAATGGTCTTGAGGCCAATCTGGTATTTATACTAAGCATTGCCATCATCTCCATATTTTTGGAACCATCTCTTGGAAACTATTGATAATTACACTCTACCTTTTCTCCTCTGCAAGCCAATCTATGAGGGAGACAAAGGGAAACACCTTGTCCTGCTCCTTCACCTTCCTTTTCTCCTTCACCTTCCCCTTCTCCTCCAGGTTAGTTACAATAGCTCTTGAGAGCTGTGAATATCCTTGGGATGTTCAAACCAGCATGCTCCTATTTCTGTGTCTCCTGAATGTGTTTCAGGTCTTGTTTAAACTTAAACAACCATTTAAGAATACCACCTAGTGATCTGCCCCAAGGCTTGGTAGATACAAGTGGCAGGGCATGTGGGATAGTATGGACAGGTATTCAGGACAGTGGGCACTTCTAGTGTTTTGGAACTTTACCCCTAAGCAAGTGCACAGTCCTGAAAAACTAGTGCAATATTTGGAAAAAGTATGCTGTCACCCTGGCAACTCCAGAGACATGAATCACTGCAATGTGCTAGGTAGGGCCTAGCCCATGCCTACTGAGCCCTGCTCAACACTATTCAGCACCCTCGGGGTGAGAGGGGGAAGATAAGGTCTCTGGATCTGATGACAAAATGACAGGCACTGTGGCCACTCCAACCCCTGCAACAGGCACTGCAGCTGAACCAGAGAACCAGCCTGTGCCTGTATCAGTCACCCCTACACACGAAAGGAAATGATGGATGTAAGTCAGCTCATTTAGTGAGGGATGAAACTCCAACTAAGAAGGGGAAGGAGGAATTGGATGAGGCAGGCTACTCTGAAACAGGGCCATCAAGAGAACAGCAAGAGGAAGAGGCAGAATTCATAAACACAGCAGTAACCACACAATCCCTATCCTCAGGTGAGTTGCAAGATATGCAAAAAGATTTCAGCTGTCATCCAGGTGAGCACATTGTCACCTGGTTGCTCTGATGCTGGGATAAAGGGGCCAGTAGCCCGGAATTAGAGGGCAGGGAAGCCAAACGGCTGGGATCCCTCTCTAGTGAGGGGGGCATTGACAAAGTGATTAGAAAAGGGGCACAAGCCTACCTTGACCCTAGAGGTACAGATACATGAGATGCAAGGGAAAACAATCACAAAAGATGAAATTTTCCAGGAAAATTGCTGTGCCAGTTTCCAATGGACAGTTCCCCAGACAGTGCAGAAGGGACCTTAATGAAGGGACTTCTGATTTGCATTTACAAGAAGTGAGCAAAGAACTCTATAACCAGGACTAGAGAGCCCCTGTTTCCAGACAGGTGGAGGAAAAGGACAAGTGTGTTTATTAGACTATGTGGATTCAATAAGCTGGCACATAAGACTGACAGTAGAATAAGGTTCTAGTGGACACTGGCTCACAGTGTACCCTAATGTCATCAAGCTAGAAGGGGACGGAACCCATCTATATTTATGGAGTGACAGGGGGATCCCAACAGCTAAGAGTATGGGAGGCCGAAGTGAGCCTGACTGGGAATGAGTAGCAAAAGCACCCCATTGTGGCTGGCCCCAAGTCTCCGTGCATCCTTGGCATAGACTACCTCAGGAGAGGGTACTTCAAGGACCCAAAAGGGTACCTACTTGTGGGCTTTTGGCATAGCTGCTTTGAAGATGTAGGAAATTAATTAGCTGTCTGCACTGCCCAGTCTCTTGGAGGACCTTTCTGTTGTGGGGTTGCTGAGGGTTGAAGAACAGCAGGTGCCAATTGCTACCACAACAGTGCACTGGCAGCAATATCACACCAACCAGGCCTCCCTGATTCCCATCCATAAACTGGTTCATCGACTGGAAAGCTAACAGGTGATCAACAAGACTTGCTCATTATTTCCTTTTGCAGCACACTGAGGCATAAAGATAGGAATTGTTGCAATATAGCAGATGTAGAGTTCTACACTATCATTGACAAATCTAACTCCCAAACCCAAAGAAATATTCATCATTTAGCGATGCTTATATTTAGCTATATCCAATGCTTAAGAAGTCCCAGATTAAAAAATACACATATGCATCATAAATAAACATCAGTACTGAATCATACTTTCTTACTGGAACAATGGCTGTCTCGCTGATAATCATTACTGAAATGGAAGACAGAAATTTAGATTTTTTTTTTTAAATGACAGTGACATGTGAGAACTCAAAGGGAAAGGTATCTTATCCTAGAAAATGTTCTTTGGATTTGACCCAGCATTTACAGTTCTGCGAAAGAAATATTAGATCTTGCCAGTAGTATATTTTAGGCAAAACCACAAACATGCTCAGCCCTCTGTAAACTGGCTGATTATACTCTGTGGTACGCTAGTAAACATTTGTTTTATATATAAAACTGTCATTCCCATGTTTCACAGTTTATATCACTAATTACATTTATGCCAGAGATCAAAAGCCAATGAGGATATTGGTTCTTACCTTTTTTAGGCTGGAGGACTCCAGGCAAGTACAAAATATATAAATTATGCTAGAGTTTCAAGTCAGAATTGAGGCATCTATATTTTTTCAGGCAGCAGTTGTGCAGAGATAGATGAGATTGTAATTTTTGGACATAAATAACTTTAAAAATTACTTTAAAATTTTAAATGTATTATGTTCACCCAAGTGATTCAACACTTGTCCATAATCAAGCTATATATCAAACCTAAAAGCATTATGCAAGTGTTTATGCTCACCTTCCTAAGTTCTGTCACATTTATAACTGTTTCCATGGTCTTGTTTTGTTTTGCTGGCAAACACACAACTATCATAAATCAATACCATATTTTCAGCATTAGCTATCTGTTAAATTCATATATTTCTGGAAATGTCTCTTCCCAGGCTTTTCTAGGGTCCTTCTGTGGTAGCTTCTACTTTTGCATCACAGAGATAAAATGCCTTTCCACTCTGCCTAAATGGAGGGCTGAAGCTAATAAACTTGCTAGCCCCACTGTCTGTAACAGCCACAGGAGTAAAACTCACTAGTTTGCAGCCAGTGACATTATCCAACACATAGTCAGAACATCTATCAAAAATAATTACATATTACTTCATTGAACAGCTGAGATTTCTTGAATATGAATTATTTATATACTCCATTCCTATATTTTCTGCTGGAGACCAACTTTGGAAAACATTAAATCAGTTTTTGGTTGAATACTTCAGAAAGCATACTGACAATCCCGTCCTGAGACTTAAGTTCCAAGATTAACTTCACAAAAAATATTATACTGAAAACAAACGGAACACTTGGGACACATAAATAAAATGTGGTACTTTGATGAGTAATAGTGGCATTACTGAAACTTAATCATGAGCTTTATAGATATACCAGGCACGATAGCCCTTATGTAATATAAATCTTAATAAGACAGCGTGAATATGACAGGAGATATTCATAAGTTTAGGTACCTGGGGTCTAGCCCACACATGTTATGTATTGTATATAATTTTTTTTAAACAGCAGTCTGCAAGGAAATCTAGAATTTCCTATCTAATAAAATGTTTAGAGTGCCTAATAATCACAGGATAGCAGGATTGTTTCCCCTTATGCTTTTTATAATTTATTAAATAAACATTAATAATAATAATAATATAATCCTGTTGAATGCATTAATTTTAACCCATCTATCCCTATGCTTCCTTGCTGGTAATGTCAGTCCAGCAATTATGGGGATTTTTATTATTTTTGTTGCTTGAAAGGCAATGGTTTTTAGAGGTCCACCACGTCAATCTTTAACCCTTCCAAAAAAAAAAAGTTTAAATCATGCAAACGTGCAAAAGAGTGGACACAGTGAGAAAAGAAATGTAGCTAGAAGAATGAAAAGGGCAACAAAGTGTAGCATGAAGATGTTTAATGATTTCAGGAGCTGGGTTTTCTATAAAGGCTGTCTGGACTATGAAAGATAGCATAGGAAATTTAAAATAAGGAATTTTAGGTATCAGATATTCTTTCATAAAAGAACAGCTTCTTAAATAATAGGTTATCCAGATTGTCACCAACAAATAAAACTAAATCCCTACAGATTTTGTTCATGCAAACAAATTTTATTCAGAATGACACCTCCCAATTTCTGAAGATGGAAGTACATATGAAAAGTTGAACTCTAAAGTCATGAAATATGAAGGTAAGAAAACATGGAATGGAGAAAGAGGAGGAAAAGGAAGCTCATTTTTACACCTCAGCAACAGACACTGGGGATTGTTTAGTTGATGCAGTCACAACTGCAAGGTGAAAGTGTAGTGTGTAAGGAGTGAAGTCAAATTATAAGGCAAATAAAGGCAACATGCTAAAAAGATATAGCAACAAAAAAACAGTAAAACAAGAAAAAACAGAAATGAAAGCAAGGATCCTGGTATAAAAATCTGAACTACACATTTATGTTGTGGTTTATTCTCTTATATATTACATACATTTATTGGAATAACAGGGCACGTCTTTCAGCAAGATGAAGAAGAGTAGAATAGAACGGCTGAGCAATTCACGGTTAATATGAATCCACTGGCAGATTTGCTTTCTTACCAAATACAATTGAATAACCCACAATTACGGAAAACTTGAGTTTATGTTTTGACTCAAGATATTTAATAGCGTTCCTATTTTGCAAATGGGTTCAAATATAGCGAGAAGCTAACTTCAAGACTGGTGGCCCAGGTAACACACATTCTTATTGTCACCCACGAAAATATTATTTAAGATTATTACCAGGATTAGGTACTACAACTTCAGTTAGTCAATGCAACGTTTTCAGCAACAGTCAATGACCACCATCCCCACAAGAGGGGGTAAGTATAAGATTAAGTTCAAGATACCAGCTTGGGCACCACAGCAGGTAGAAAACCCTGAGGCTGATCAGTCAGCTTTGATTTTCTCTGCTGAAAAGAAGGGAATCCATAAAACTTTACATTTTTTAAAACTGTCATTCCCATGGTTTACTTCTTACATAACTGATTACATTTAGCAAAAGGAACATAAAGAATTGTTAATATTGTTCTGCATCTCCTTTGGACTCTTGCTGCTAACCTCATAAACAAGAAAACACTGTGAATGTAAACTTCTTGCTGTGTAATTCAGGACCCAGCTGGGCCTCTGAAGCAAATCATACACCTGGCTGAGCAATGTAGATGGTCAGCCCTTTGGGGAGCATTCTGTCTGAGGTTTTAAATTTTTTCATCTGCAAAGTAGTTTGCCTCCAAGAGACATGGATATCATGAAGACTGCTAGACGTTGAGGACATCTCTGTCTTGAGGGACCTGAAAGACCATGCTCCTCCACCTCGGCTCCAAATCCCCTACAGCTCTCCCCTCCAAGAAGCACAATTCTACAAATCGTTCTTGAGTGGAAGGGGTCCACAACACAGAAAAGCTCAAAGAAAAATGTAGGACAGTCTAATGTTATAGTAAAAATTTATAGTAATTTTTGTTTCTCGTGGTGAACTGAAGTGAAATATTCAATTTTCTAGTACTGGATTTGGCTTTGCTGTCTAATCTTTGGTGTACTGCTGTACATGTGCCGTTTGGCTGTAGGTTGTAGCCACCTATACCACCTGTTTGGCTACAGGTTATAACCAAACTTTCTTTCCCTGTAGAAAAGTAGATTTTGATTCTTTTATGTATTTATTTTTAAGTGTGAAAAGGTCAGTATTAGGTAATTACTTATTTAGAAATTCATCTGGATTAACAGTATTTTTTCATAAAAGAAGTTGGAAGAATTGAAAAAGTTTTAAGAGTAGTGATTTAAACTTTGCAAAGTCATAGAAATTCATTTTAACAGACAACATGATCATCAATAATAATCTTTGAATAAATTATTTTTCATTGTTTAGGAGCTAAAATGTCAGGTATCCAGTGATGGCATAATTTTTAGTTTCTCTCTTGGAATCTCTGTATTCAATTATTGGTAATCAAAATAGTGATTAAACCACTTTCAAAACCAATTATTCTTAAATTATCATTTGGCTGTTCCAACTGTGTTAATTAATGTAAACAGCAACCAGCTGTTTTTCCACTGTCACTACCTGCTTCTTGTAACTGAAGCTCTTTATTTTTTATCTTGATAGAAAATAAAATCTGCTTTTGCTAATTCTATCCAATTATTTTTTTTATCCCGTAATGTAAAGAATTCCATTAAATTTCAAATAGCTTTAAAGGTAAATAAGGGTGTACACAACTGCAGAAAAATGACACCGATGCAAAAGAAAAAAATATATATTTGCTACAGTGAATCAACTAAGCATTTTAGATTTCCAAGCAGTTTTCTAGAGGAAAAATATCCCCAGCTGTAGATGGTCTTTAATTTCTGTGGTGTATATCAAAGACAAAAAATTACATGGACTGAATTAGAGTACTTATTAGGGAGCAATCATAAAAGATATTCAACATTTCACTGTCTCCATTCAGTTAAAGAGGAAAAAGAAAAAAAAAAAAAAGAGAGAGACAACCCTTTAAAATAACCTTATCTGTCACCTAACTTTATAAAGTAAGTCTTCATGCTTATTTCCTCGGGGAATTCACTGTGGTAATAGAACAAGAAGGAAAGAGAAAGAAAATTCTTATGACCCTTAGAGACTTTGAGAAACTCCCTTAGAGAAAGGCATGAAGTATTTTTAATAAACTTTGTGAATTTTAATGAAAGGAGTTAAAACACTTAAGTAATATTTCATTGAAAATAAAAAAAAAAAGTGATTCCAAATTACATCCCATCCTAAGCAGTAGATAAGAAGTTTTTATTTTTCCCAGTCTTAAAATCATCTCTTGAGATTTAATTTATTTTATATTTATACTACTCAAAAAACTTCAAAAGAAGATGCATGGGCTTTTTTCTTTCATTTCATAAATTGCCCTCGTCCTTTCAGACTAATTTTTGTTTATGTGCTTTTTTTTTTTTTTTTTTATCTTCCCAGCGTTGTAAGCAGTATGCTGTCCACAGCTTTTGCTGTTCTCTCCCTCCCCCCCCCCCTTTTTTTTTTTTGGAGGGGGACACAGAAGGGTTAGGGGACAGACAGAAGAGAGACTGTAAAGACAGGCAAAATACTTATACAGACAGACAGAATAAGTAGCAAGAGTCCAAAAGAATTCAGTCATGTTTTGGATGCGTCTATCACTTCCTGGGTTCTTAAGAAAATATATGCTGTCAGATGTCATGCTCTGTGAGTTCATTTAAAATATTGCAGACAAGATTTTTAATGTAGTAACATTTTTTTCTTAAAAATTCAGGGAATACAGGAGAAAGAAAAAAAAAGCATCCTGTTGCTTGAAAGTAACTTTTGCTGGTGACATTAGAATTAATCTTTATGTGTGCAGAACATACTAATCAAAAAAGAAAGCCTTCATATCAGAAATTACTTACAGAAAAGTATGTATATTACACATCTAATGCATACAGAGCATTGGACTGTTTTTTCCCCTTTGTCTTATGACCAAGAATGTCCCGTAGTGCACTTCTTCCCCAGCATATACACATATATACTATAAAACACTATGTGTTACCATTGCTATGTATTAACAAAGACAGTATCTGGGGCAAGGAGGCATTCTAAATTTTGAATTCAGGACTATTTTATGCATCTAAGCAAATCTGAATTATTTCCTCATCCACTTTACCTCCACATCAAATTTCATTCCCTGGTCTCCATTTAGCTGCACCTATACTGTCTTGTGAAACACATTAGCAGCCACTTTGGGTCAAGTGACACAACTGACATTGTATACATGCTGCTGAAGGCTCCATGCTCTTATGTTGACAGTCAGTCATATCTAAATGACAAGGAAGCGGCTAGCTAGTGGGTTACATCTATACCATATATTCAAACTTGGTTTGACCCTTGATGTTTACTTAACTTGCTTAGTCTCAACTATGCTAACTGGTCTAGGCCTGTAAACTTTCTGGCATCTTGCATCTCAAGCACATCAGCACACCACAGTAAGCTGATACATGAGTTGGGCAGCATTTAAAAGCAAGTTTAGAAAGCTGCCTCACAGCTGTTCAGCAGTTTCCTACAATCTGGAGAATCACTTGTGTCAGCTGGGATCACTTCTAAGGTGAAAGGTAACAGCATTGTTTCCCAGCTGATACTGCTTCCCCAGCTGCACAGCTGACTTTCATCTCTCCTCCTCCCAGGAGGAGGCAAGCACAAGGTTTGGAGAAGGAATGTTGTTATTTTCTACCTCTCCACCAAGGTCAAATGCAGATACAGTAGTGCCTCTTCCTGAGAGAAGTAGCAGGTTCCAGTAAAAGCAAATAGGGTGGTTTCCACAGCCTGCCAAAGGTGGCTAGCTCTGTGGGGTCCAGTCTTTTTGCCTCAGTCACAAAACCAAATCAATAATACTTTTCACATAGGAAGTACAGGTCTGAGGAAGGAAGCACATCTGATACCATCTGTCTCTCAGCTTAGACTTCTGCCTAGTCTAGCTCAGTAGGCAGGCTCCTGCTGCTGGCACCAAAGCAAAATGCATCATGCAGCTGTTACTCAGTTTCTAAAAAGATTTTGTAGCCACGTTAAGGAACAAAGAGGAATCACTGATTTCAACTGTTTCTTGGCACACCGTGACTTTCAAATTTTAATATTTTGCATCAGACAGGGAAGTATTTTGGTTGTGGCATATAAAAAAGTATGACACTTTGTCAGTCTCATGGTCCCAGATGTTTTCCTGTTCTCTTCATCCAAAGATTGGCAGATATATTAGGCAACATGGTGATTAATGCTGTGTAAATCAAGAAAACATGTATGATCACATGGCTTTCAAGTCTCCTGGTATCAAGTTTACCAGATGTTCCCTAAAGACCTGGTTTTGATACAGTATGTTCAACTTCAGAATGAACAGGTGCCTGGTGTTATAAACAACCCTGTCCTAGCCTTCTTCATCAGCTTTTTTGGCTTCTGATTTCTCACTTCCTTTTTCTTGGGTGAAATAATATAACAGGGTTTTATCTTCTGTACGTAATATTTCAGTCATAAGCTTGAGAGGCAAGTCACAATTTATAAGCCTGACTACTTCTAGGACAATGCCTTTGGAAAGTCTAAATATGCCTCAGTAGTCAAGCTTTCTACTTACGGCTAAAGCATTCAAATCCATTAATGCAAGTGAGTTTTCATAAATTGACTTTCCTGGCAGGTAAAAAGGTGAAGGGGCTGTGAAACTGACTATGACTCATGTTGCTGTTCTGTTAAAAGTATATAGCCTGCCTCTTTTCTTGGTGGAGGGAAAGAAAATAATCAATGCACATCTACTTTTTGAACTGTCATACCAGACAAAATATACTAGACATTGGGAAGTGCCAACAAATTCCACCCTCACAGAGGTTCAGGGAGTAATGTGAAGAGCACAATATAACAAAGTCCTGATGCATCTAAATCATTTCCCATGTGGAAAAACAAGGCTGTGGTCCACTGAATAGTACACAGGAATAGGAGAGATTTTTGATTCTATTTCTAGCTTCACTGCAAATCTCATCTGTAGTCATACTCAAGTCACCTTAATGCCTTAGAACTCAGCTTTCCCATACAGGAAAATAAATAAATAAATGCAACAGCACTTTACAAAGAGCTTCTATATTCGCGGTTCAAAAAACTGCTGCATCAGACTTGAAATCCAAAATTTTCTGTCCTGTTTGTTAAAAGTTCAGGTTTCCCTTTAGATTAAAAGGGAGCAGAATTAGTAAGAAACAAATCTTTTTCCACTTCTACTGTGTTGTGTTTTTTTGTTTTTTTGTTTTTTTTTTTCTCAGGAATCTGTCAATCTCAAGGAGACTGTCAATCTCCACCAAGAGCCAGGTGCCATTTAACCAACAAAATGCCAGTCTAGGAAACAAGCACTACGTACACAGGTATTGAGATTTCATTCCATCCATATTATTTCTATCTTAAACTGGTAAAGAGTAGTCTTTGGGGTTTTTGTTTGTTTTTGTTTCATTTTTTCCCATTTTTTTCCTTTATTCTCATTAAATCGTAGTATTCTTACTCTTGATCAAGTGAAAGCATTAATCTTTTAATTTATATCAATGACGTTAAGAGGCCTTCTGCCATTTTTCACTAAGCTTACAACATCACCACTAAATTTAAAAGTCTATTGAAACATTTATGCTTATGTATCCTCAAATGGATTGATTCAGGTTTCTCTGTACTGGAACCACAAGTCCAGTTAAGTACAAAATTACATGCACAGCAGAGTTTAACTGCCAAAATTAAATGTTGGTTTTGTTTGTTTATGGTTTTGTTGTTGTTTGTTTTTCAATCAAATACCTTAGAATGCATTTGTGTTCCCTTCCTTGTTCTCTTTTGCAATGGTGATCTGTATTAAGACTGCTTTTTTGTCCTCTTTAAACATTAAGAGAAAATAAAGCAAGTGTATTACTCTTTAAAAGCTTTAAAGAATGCCATTAACATGTATTCTTCCACATTTATTAATGAAGCATAATTTCCAATAAGTACATGTCTACTGCAAAACATGTCAATTGTTTTCCGAGTATATGTGGATTTATACTTTGAGCTGAAATACATGTACTCAATCAATTTTAGTGCTTAAAAAGCCTATTTAAGGAACTTGTATTTTGATACAAAAAAAGCATTGTGTAAGCCTAGGTCCCTCTAATGACAGCTGCCATTTTGCAGGTATCAATTTCTTAATAATTATCAGAGCAATAATAAAATATTCTATGCATATACGGAAAAAATATTAGCACTCTCTGGCAAAAAGATCTGTCATGAATGGTTCTAAATTGATTCTACATTGCAATTTCAAAATAACATTTACAATATTTATATAAATCTGCAGATGCATGCATATGCTAAAAGTGAATTTGCTGATGCCTATACCTATACTGATATTGCAAGTCTGGACATTAAATGGGTGAATGAATATGACTTACACTAAATCTATAGCAACAGTGCAAAATCCAGGAACAGACTAATGGCCTTGTGTATGAAAGCTCTGACTTAATGGACAAGAAACAAAAAGTATCCATCTTACTGATTTCTCAGCCAATCTGGTTTCTCACAGTGAATGTACCGTTATTACAATAACTTCATCTGGATGATGAAACTGCTGATTTTATTCCAGGTTAAGTTACTTCAGAGGTGTCTCTGCTTACTGGCAGTGTGCTGCACCTACAAATATTAAGGCAATCAAGAAACTCCATTATCTGAGCCAGGAACAGAAATGATGTCTCATGATGTCTAATGTTTCTGTGTGGTGTTACTGCTAGGGAAGATTAATAATCATCATCACACAGTGAAGCTGTAGCTTCCACCCTAAAGGATTTTGTTTTATGTATAGATCAGATGTATAGACTGAGTTGTCAGCAACTCTTTCTGAAAGTAAAGCACGGCAAAGGCACTATGAATTTTTAAAGCCCGTATTTTATTAGAATACAAATTAGAACAAACTACCTTGTAGAGGAAGAAAACATGACTCCCCTTGTTGAGACAGACCAATAAGAGATTTGAAAGAAAATCTTTCTGGGTCTACCTTAAATTTTGCAGAGGCAGTCCTTTCCTAGGAACCTCCAGTCTACACAAGTGCCTTCCATGCCTTCAGATCTCCTTTCCAACTCCGCAGTATGCACTCCTTGTTCAACTCAATATTCTTGCTCTCTCCAATCAAGCTACAAAATCCCCATTTCTGTCTGACCAACCTGTTTTTCAGCAGGTTCTTCCAAGTAAATAGGGCGAACAGTTCTTGTAGAAGAACCCTTGGTAAGCAGTCTGGAGAACAAGTCTTAACGAGGAGCAGCTGAGGGAGCTGAGGTTGTTGGAGGAAGCTTGGGAAGAGAAGGCTCAGGGGTGACCTTATCACTATCTATAGGTACCTTAAAGGAGGCTGTAGAGAGGTGGGGATTGGTCTATTCTCCCACGTGCCCAGTGATAGGATGAGGGGGAATGGGCTAAAGTTGTGCCAGGGGAGGTTTAGGTTGGATATTAGGAAGAACTTCTTTACTGAAAGGGTTGTTAGGCATTGGAATGGGCTGTCCAGGGAAGTGGTTGAGTCACCATCCCTGGAGGTCTTTAAGAGACGTTTAGATGTAGAGCTTAGTGATATGGTTTAGTGGGGGACTTGTTAGTGTTAGGTCAGAGGTTGGACTAGGTGATCTTGGAGGTCTCTTCCAACCTAAATGATTCTGTGATTCTGTGAAGACAGTCTCCTCTCTGCTCTTGAATTTGCATATGATCTTTGAGCAGGAACCATGGTAATCTTTTCTGTATCACTGCATTTTTATTTATTTATTTATTTATATGCACTGCTTTACTTAGTTCTGAATGCAAACTGGTAATATGAGTTCCTTAGCTTATCTAAGTCTTCAGGAGAGCTTCAGGTTTTCAAAAAGGTAAGAAGGGTTTGGCACTTAAGTAGGTTTACGTATTGCTGGAGAAAGCAGTGACTGCTGATGACCCTTAACATGCCTGCCTTAGTGCATTCACACATGCACATGTAGTTCTTACAAATAATGCTAGATACTATTCCATTGATTAAGTAAAGCTTATATATTTTTTGTAATGCTGATACTTAGACATACATTTTGAAAACCTTCAAAGCTAGTATTTTTTCTTTGACTTCAGCATGCAAAAATCTCTTTATGTTAATGGTGTGCAGTCATCCAGACCAATTTACAAACACACCTAGAATGTAAGAAGCTTCTTTTCTTCACAGGGATTGCAAGATCTGGAAGAGAAGATCTTCCTGATCAACCCTTAGCCAATACTTACGGTCTGATGGTCAACACTTAGCCAATATTTAGCTCCCAGCTTTAAATATATAGATGGAGCATCGTAGAAGTTTTATGGCTGGCAATTGGTAAGAACTGACTATTGCTGATTGGGGAAAAATGAGGTAAAAGCACAAGATGTTTTAAAGTTCTTTTCTGCTTCTGATAACTACTCAGTTCTCAGTTAATTCTACTGATCATAACTGTACTTCTATGAACACTCTTTACAATACTAGCAACAAATACCAGTAACAGTTGAGATCTTAATGAGTTTTGTTGTTGTTGTTGTTGTGTTTCTTTTTCTTTTTTTTTTCTTTTTAGAATTCCACTTGACTTAATGAGATGTCCTTTTCCCTTGGGTAGATACAGGAGAAACACTGTCTTTGTAAAACATATTACTAAGTTTTTTGGGAATCACTCTGAATAGTTTTCCTTTTGCTTTTCAAAGTAATAAGTCATTTTGTCATCTGGTAGTTAAAACATTAAAATCTGAAACTCTCTCTAAGTGCACAAGACACAAGCCTGTACCATTGGCAGATACTGTTCTGCATTATCAGAATATGTTCTCATCATGTAATTAAAAACTACTTAATAATACACATATCTACCTCACAGGTACTTAGTATATTTTGAGTGCTCTGAAGATCTGTGAGGCTATATAAAGGCTAAATATTACTGTTATAGATCATACGTATAGAAGAGATTCACAGAGGACAAACAAAGCTTAATATACAAACCTCTGAAGAAATATCTTAATAAAAGCCTCAGCTCCTTTGATTTCCTGGGTGATTGTCTTTTTGAGAGACTAACTGGTATACAAGTTTTATATAATAAAACTGCTAGATGTGGCATTATTAGACCAGCTTAACCAGCCATAGAAATAATTTTTATTATGACTGACTGTGGTGGTTTTACCCTGCTGGGCAGCTGGACTCGACCACAACCTCCCTCCCAGTCCGCCTCCTCAAAGGGAAAGGGCTCAAGGGTTGAGATAAGGACAGGGATATCACTCACCAATTATCATCATGGGCAAAACAGACTCAGCATAGGGAGATTAATATAATTTATTGCCTATCACTAGCAGACTAGAATAGTAAAAAACTGAAAGAAAACTAAAAACACCTTCCCTTCATCCACCCTCTTTCACCTCCTTCCGCCAAGTGGTACAAGGGAATGGGGGCTGTGGTCAGCCCCTAACACTTCATCTCCACCGCTCCTTCACAGTCACTCTCTGCCCCTGCTCCATGCGGGGTCCCTCCCACGAGATGCCATCCTTCTCGAACTGAGCCTGCAGGGGCTGCCTACAGGCAGCAGCTCTTCAAGAACTTCTCCCACATGGCTCCGTACCATGGGGTCCATCCATCCCCCAGGAGCAAACTGCTCCAGCACAGGTCCCCCACGGGCGGCAGCTCCCCCCAGACCCCCTGCTCCTGCGTGGGCTCCTCTCCACGGGCTGCAGCTCCGGCCCGGGGCCTGCTCCTGCGGGGGCTCTCCATGGGCCGCAGCCTCCTCCAGGCCACATCCACCTGCTCCACCAGGGACTCCTCCATGGGCTGCAGCATGGAGATCTGCTCCATGTGGGACCCATGGAGCTGCAGGGGGACAGCCTGCTCCACCGGTGGCTCCTCTACAGGCCCCAGGGGAACTTCTGCTCTGCGCCTGGAGCACCTCCTGCCTTCCTTCTGCACTGACCTGGGGGTCTGCAGGGCTGTTTCTCTTACATTTTCTCACTCCTCTCTCTCCCATCTGCTGTTGCGCAGCATTGTTTTTTCCCTTCCTCAAATCTGCTCTCCTAGAGGCCCAACCAGCATGGCTCCCTGGCTCGGCTCTGGCCAGCAGTGGGTCCCTTTTGGAGCTGGTTGGAGCTGGCTCTGCTCTGACATGGGACAGCTGCTGGGCTCTGTTCACAGAGGCCATCCCTGCAGCCCCCTGCTACCAAACCCTTGCCACGTAAACTGGATACACGGACAGTTTTACTTGGTTTAAACTATTCTGTTAAACTATTCTGTTACTCTGTCAAAATAGTTCATTTAAAATACACAATAAATGAAAAGAGTCAGGGCTTTAGGGATCAAACCCAATTTTCAAATATTGAAAAAATATTAAAAAAGAGGAACTATAATTTTTTTTTAAATGATTTTAGAAGATTACCTAAAAGGATTAAAATGTGGGTGGTATAGAGATTCTTTAAATGCTTACTTAGAAGGTGACAGTAAATGAATATCAAATTATCAATACAATCTTGAAAAGATATGTGCACCAGTTTTATTTCAATGGTTTGGTTAAACAAACAAACAAACAAACAAAAAAGTGTATTAGAAATCAAAAACCATCCTTCAGAAAGGAGAACTTTTAATCATATAATTATGATTAAGAGAGATGTAGCATGTGCTCTGACCAGTTAGAAGGTTGCTACAATAGACATGTCAAAAAATACTTTGGAGTAACAACTTGCTATAGGGACACAATTTTCAAATGTATAGAAGCTGAATATCTACAGAATGCTTAAGATGAGAAAAAACATCAGAAAGCCTGTTATGAGAGAATAGTATACTATAACTGAATTTCTAAAAGGTTTTACTCAAGTATAGCATCAGTGGCTTTTAGAGAAAAAGGCATGGATTAGCAATCAGGCTTCTCATTGATTTCTAACCAGTTACAAGACTAGAAGCAAAGGATGAAAATAATTGTGTGGGTTCCACAAAGCTTCCATTGTGGTATAGATTATTAAAAGAAAAACTGACCAAAACAAATTGCCTGATCTCATGATAGTAGTTGACTGGGGAGTAATATAACAAATGAAATTCTGTCAGTAAATGTATAATGAAACAAAAAGAAAGAAAACTCAAAAACGATGTAATAAAAAACAACAAAACCAAAACCACAATACCATACCTGGTATGTACAGTAGCTATGTAATAATACAGAGAGAGGCAGCAGAGAAAGTCTTACAAAGCAGTTTACTGTTCAACACAGGTCAGCAAGTCAAATAGAATGTTTGAAAGAAGACAGAGAACAAAACACAAAACCAGTATTATGCCATGGCATAAACATGTGATAAGTACCTATGAAAAATACTGTGGGGTCCTGATCTCCCCATCTCAGAAAATGTATACAGAAATATAAAGTACATAGGTGATAGCTAAGAAATGAAATGAAATAGCTACTTTACAAGAAGAATTGAATTGATGATAACTCTGCTACTCAGAAGAGAGATGCCTGGTGGGAAATAAGATAAATTATGATGAAATCATGAAAGTCATATGAAAGAAATGGCTACTCACTATTTTTCATAATGCAAGAACCAAAAAAAAAAGTCTATGAATAATGAGGCAACTGTTTCAGAAAAAAAAAAAAAAAAAAAAAAAACGTAAATTTTCATCCAATATGCAGATAAAGTATAGAGCTGTACTGCTACCTGAACTACTGCATGAATGGTGGAAAAGCTGTAAATACTGTCTCTGGTTCACAGGACAGCTTACTGCTGGAAGCAAGAAGGATATTCTATGCCACTCAGCTTGGCCAGTTTATGTGCTTATTGCTTATGCTGCTAGTCACTGGTAAAAAGAGGCCAGATCATGCTTTTTGTTTGTCACAGTACAACTGTTCTTACAGTTTAATATTACCCAAACTTATTGACTTAGTGCACAAATATATTACACTGTCAGCATGGAGCCTCCTCTGTAGTAAAGCAATTAAGATAAACTCAGTGAGGAGAGATTTCAGGGTCAACTAAAACCACTGTAAAAAGCAGTTCATAAAATAGTTATTTTCTTTTGGTGCTCCTGTCTACATTGTTTTTATTTGATGCATTCTGCCCTCAAATCAAACTATCAAAAATACTCCATGGCATAAAGGAACACAAATGCCAGCATAGTCAGATAACACTATTGATAATTTACTGGATGTAGCCAGACAAGTAGCTCTTAGATGACTGAGTTCATTGCTGAAGAATAAGTGGCTAGGGCGGTATCATGAAAAATTACAGATCTCTTTCAGATTCAATTTCTGGAAAGCACAGGAAAGTATTTGAAACAATTTATAATAGGTGTTTCTGTGAGGAAAATATGTACCTCCAGCTGGTCAAATCAGTTGTTAGTTAGCTAGTGCCCTGCTTTCAACTGGGATAGAGTCGATTTTCTTCCTAGTATCTGGTATGGTGCTGTGTTTTGGATTTAAGATGAGAATAATCCTAATAACACACTGATATTTTAGTTATTGCTGAGCAGAGCTTACATTAAATCATGAACTTTTTGGTTTCTCCTACTGCCCTGCTAGTGAGGAAGCTGGAAGTACACAACCAGGAGTGCTGACCCAAACTGGCCAAAGGGATATTCCATACCATATGGCATCATGCTCAGAGATAAATCTGTGGGGATTTACCGGGGTGGGGGTCTGCTGTTGCTTGGAGACTGGCCGGGCATCATTCAGCTGGTGGTAAATAACTGCACTGTTTATTTATTTTTTGTCCCTTCCCTTCCCTTCCTTTTCCTTTCTTATTAAATTGTTCCTGTGTCAGCCCATGAGTTCTTGCATTATTCATTTCAGTTCTCTCCCTCATCCCACTGTAGGGGGTGGGGGAAGAAAGTGAGCAAATGGCTGTGGGGTGTTTAGCTGCCCTGCAGTTAATCTACAACTGCTAGTTATTTTGACTGCTAATTTGACTGCTAGTCAATTAGTTAGGCCAACAAGCTAGTTCAGCTACTAGATTTATAGATTGCTAATACCTATTGTGATAATGTTTTCTAACAGTTTGAGTATATATGTGATCACCACCCTATAGCTCAGGCGGGATTGCCACAGCATACCTCAGCTAGAAGCCTGCAGCACTTAAGATATGCCTATAAAATAAAAATACCAAATTACTTAAAGGTTGTTTCTTTTGTTTGGAATTTTCTAGGGCTTGGATGGATGATGTTTCCTAAAATTTTTCTAAAGTTCTGAAGGGAAGACTGATGTTTCCTGTCTTTGGCCCAGCAGAACTTTCCACATGGAGGTCCTCTGTGTGGTTCGCAAAGATCACAACTCAGATCCGTGGAAAATAATTTTCTCCAGTAGCTAAAAACACTGCAAAACTTGGCAGCAATAAATACAGCAGTACAAGCACTTTCTCCTGACTTTATTTAGTGCACCATGTGCACTAAACAGTAGTATGGCTGCTGTACCAACAACAGTGTAGAACATGCCTCCTGCCACACGGTTTTTCCTTGTGTAGAAAAAAAAAAAAAAAAAAAAAAAAAAAGAGAGAGAGAGAGAGAAAGAGATAGAGAAAAGAAAACAACCAGCATACTAAAAACATTGTCCACAAGTTCAATGAAATACCAGAGGACAGAGGGCCATATGTTAGAGTGACAAATACAGTATAGTATCCTACGTAAAACAGAATCAAATTTTATTTCATACCATAATAATTGTGTGATTCAAAAAGTTAAAAAAGTAATCAGGTTATAGAGCGTCTTATTTGTTTCCACTTTATATCGAAATCCATTATGTTAGACTAAAAGAAAATGTAAGGCCTTTCTTTACTCAAGTCAATGGCCAAGAAAATCATTATCAAACTCTGTTATAAAATAGATTTTCTGCTGTTGGGTATTGAAGCTTCTCAGGGTACCATGACTTCATTAAACTATTTGACCTTACTTATGTCTTATGAAGTACTTTATGAAATAATTGTAGACTTTAAAGATGCTTATCTTAGCAAATAACGGTTACAATTTCAACAGAGATGTTCAGATTTATCTTGCAGGAAATTATAGACAGTGCAATACTTTAGTTTCACCTTTCAAGCTGTCAGAAAAAATACCATGTTAGAAAAATCTAAATATTACACTTGGCAAACATGCAAATTCCTTGCCTAGAAGATCCATTTATCATTATCTTTACTATACACACATTTTTATGCCAAATCCTGCATTTACATATGTTTGGATAGGTTTGTAATGGGTTAGAGTGCTATTCATTAGCAAGGGCAGTTGTAACAGAGGTAATGCGAAAAATGTTTGAAAACTGTTATACCTGTTTATTATTTAAAGATATGTTTCTCTGAAGATAATAAATAGAGAAAAGCTAAGACCACATTTTCCTCTTTTCTTGTTATAATATTCTTATTCTGCTTCCATATTGTCTCGCATCAGAAAAGTAATAGGCTATCATCCCTGAATGAATTTAGTTTCTCATTCAATTTAATCTCACTTCATATTTATTATTCTTATGTTGCTTCTCAACTACTAATCCCCCTAAAATAATTATTTCCAAGTTTTCTCCTATCTTTTTAGCTGGCCTAGTGTGTTACATGTTATCAAGAAGCCCATTTGTCTGGTGACATCTTAGCAGAGAAAGTCTTTCCCAGACCCGAGGCTCACTTACTTGCTTAATTGCCATCTTTCTGCCTCAGAACATCAGGATCAGAGCTGAGAATTCATATACCTCAATTCCTGTCCTCCATGTCCTCTTCCCTAGTCTGCTTCAGACAGGTTTTGCAAATTGCAATCACTATCTACCCCCTTTGCAGCTGTCTCTCAACTAGCAATCAATGTAAGAAACATAAGTACTTTCCAAAATTGTGCCCAGATAGGAAAAAGAAAAGTAAAAGGTTCCCAAACAAATAATGATGCCTAATTATTTATTCATTTGCTTGCAATTTGCAGTGTCCTGTACATATTATATTTATTTTTAAAAGAGGACATCCAATTTGTTTTGCTGTATGTAATTATGTCCATTTGGGAGCACCATCTGTGCTCCCCAAAGAGGGGCAGTAGAGATATCCGTAAATATCCAAGAATATCCAAAACACAGACAACCTGCAATGTAGGTGGAAAAAAGTGAAATTATTAGCAGAGGCAGGGAGCAGTCATTGCCAAGTCACATAAGCAATAGGAAAAAAAAAGACTTATCGAACGGTTTAAAAGCAGACTGCCAAGAGTTTGTTGCAACACAGCGATAAAAGTCACTTTACCAGTATCACGCTGGAAAGAAAGGACTTGTCCTACAAAGTAATAGGTGGCACATAATGAAAACTTTTTTTCTTTTTAAGCCTAACAGTGGCTTTTCTTTTTCAGCTTCTCTTTGTTAACATGATTCAAGTAGGACTCCTGTGTTAAAAAAGGGCCTGCCTCTAATCACAATGTGGTAATTCATCTCTTTTCATTATGATTCCCTTTTTTTCCACAGCTTATTGGGGAAGATTCTGACTTAAAATGAGATGCAGGTCTGGTCTTTTATGGCTGTCTTTTACTAGAAACTGCTTAGATGTCAGAGGTTAATAACAGGACCTTGAAAAAAAATATGCTCAACTCTCTTCTGGCATGCTACTGAATGGCAAAATATACTGTATTGAACATATGGGAGAGGCACTTTGTAGAAAAAACATTCCTTGTATTTCTCATTCATGTGAGTTAGCAAGTCAAGTTGCATACTTAAGGAATTATAGCACTTTTCATGTAAAAGAAAGCAGTAAATGACCTATCTGCCCCTTGTTATTTGATACCTTTCATAGATTTTCAAGACAAGGAAAGAAGGTGCTGAAGTCCTCGTTAGCAAAATCTCTCCTGCCTTCAAATATCATTTACGCAGAGTAGTAGCTTGCTTTTCTTTGAAAGCAAAACAAAATGGAAAGTGCTGGTTCTTGTAGGACAACTCGTGGGGGAATAAAAAAAAAAGTGAAATATAATGATAATACTTAGAAAATACAAGAGCTTGCAAGAAGCACCTGAAGTGTCTCAAGCATCTTTTAGATAACACTTCCAAATGAAGAAGCCCTAAGTTGAAATCTTAACCCTAAATCAAGTCAGAGAAAATTATTATCCCTAACTTCAACTAGATCAGCATTTCACTCCACATGAGAAGATGAGATCAAACAACTATGTTCCATCTAGTTTAGACTGCACAGCGTCTGCAAACTTGTATGGAAACAAATAACTTACTAAAAATAAACTTTTCTTACAGTTGCAGTAACAATTACTGATGAAGAAGGCCACTTCAGACACTCTTTCTTGAAAGAAATAATGGGTAGGGTTCACCTCACCAATAAAGAAAGAAAATTCCAGTGTATTTTCAAAGTCTAAGAAACAATATTTCTAAATTTCGCAATACAAAATACAAAATACAAAAGTATTGTTACAATACGCTATTGATATCTAAATATAAGCATATCTGACAAAGGAAAAGACTACTTCCTATTGGTGATTTGTTGTGAGTATCTATTACAAATACTAAAATAAGCATCTCACTGTTTCATTTCTTTATTAGAAGATCACCGAATTACAAAATCAAGGGATCTCTTCAAATGATCTAGTCCAACACTGCTGCTTAAGCAGGGTCAGCTACAGCAGGTTGTCCAGGACTGTGTCCACTAGGGTTTTGAATATCTCCATGAAGCAAGACTCCACCACCTCTCTTGACAATCTGTCCCAGTGTTTGATCACCCTCCCAGTAAAAATGTGTTCTTTTGTATTCAGATGGATTTTCATGTGTTTTAATGTGTGCCAATTGCCTTCTGTCCTGTCACTAGGCACTACTAAGACTCTGACTCCCTTATTTTCATTCCCTCATATCAGGTACTGATGCACACCGATCAGATCCCCTCAGTCCTGTTCTCCAGGCCAAACA
This sequence comes from Cygnus olor, assembly GCF_009769625.2. NCBI lineage: Eukaryota > Metazoa > Chordata > Aves > Anseriformes > Anatidae > Cygnus > Cygnus olor. The sequence continues at coordinate 41,953,695 of NC_049171.1, forward strand.
ACCTCAACCCTCTCAGCCTCTCCTCATACAAAGGATGCTCCGGTCCCGTAATCATCTTCGTGACCCTTCACTGGACTCAGTTCAGCATGTCCATGTCTTTCTTGTACTGGGGAGCCCAGAACTGTACTCAGCACTCCAAGTGTGGCCTCACCAGTGAGAGGAAGGATCACCTGCCTCGACCTGCTGGCAACACCCGTCCAACACCTGCAAGACCTTCTTTGCCAAGCTGCCAATGTTATGGGAGAGAGTGCTTTACTACACTTGTAGTAAAGGCTTTACTATAGTTGAGGTAAATGACATCCACTGTTCTCCCCTCATCCACCAAGCTTGTCACATTGTTGTAGAAGGTTGCCAGGTTGGTAAAGCATGACTTCTCCTTTGTTAATACATGCTTAGTACTCCCAAACACCTTCTTGCCCTTCATGTATCTGGAAATAGTTCCATGGAGGAATTCCTCCATCACCTTTACAGAAATTGAGGTGAGGAACTAACTAAATTTGAGAAAAGGAGATTTAAGTTAAAAATCATAAAAATCTATTTAAAAGTGAGGACAGTGAAGCATTAGAACAGGTTGTTTAGCAAAGCTGTGCAAGTTTTTAGAGGAAATTTTTGATAACTGTCCCTTAAGAATGACAGAATTATAGTGAATAGTGTTTCCTTTTAATATTCATTTCCTCACTAGTGAGGAAAAAAAAATTGTACAACACACTATTTTTATTTCAGTAGCCTGTACAGGCTACAATCGAGGATTAAACTCTTTTTATTCTACTTAGTTTGCATGTGCAAAACAAAAAGATCATTTTTACTCCCTAGTATTTTAGTCCATCAGACTTCTCTGACAAATAATGCGTTATAAGTTAAGAAATGGATGGGCTTTTTCTTTGGGTTATTTTTAATGCACTGTTATGTAAGTTAGTTCCAAGCATATTATTAATCAATCATAAAGAAGATTTAGAAAGTGCTTTTAGCTCTGATTACAATAGGTAAACAAAGAAATAATACCTATAAAATGCATAACGTTTCATATATAAGCTCTTTACATCTTTTTATTCTTTCAGTATCAACTGAAGAATAGCTCCCTTCAGACCCCACAAAGAAAAACAAATATGGGTGATCTCTCATTTGTCTCTCTTTTCCTCCCCTATCTTTCCTATGATGCTTAGGCAAACAATTGTTCCAGGCACCTGTTGCTTTTAATCACAATTCAACACAAGAAGTCTACAGAATCTCAAGGTTTGTTTTTAGAAAGTAGCAACTGAAATGTATCAGCGCTAACATTATACTGATTATACTGATTATACTGTTCGTTTTATCTCCCTCCTTGTGCCCCATTGTTTCTATTTTGCATGATATTTTGCAAGACTGATTATAAGTTGTTATATTTCGTTTTATAAATTTGTGCTAGTTAAATGAAGATTTTCTTTTTTTAAGCATGTACTAAAACACCCCTTAAAAAGGACTAATCCACATACATATCATGGTGCTGTTTGGCTGTGCTTAACAAGTAATCTACTCTACAGTATACCTTCAAGATATACCAGAATTCAATCACCTCTGCAGGTCTTATACTACAAGATCATTTAAAGCAATGCCCTTGAACCAAGAGTAGAGGCTGAAAGGTGCATACAGCTGAGAAACTTACTTGAACTTACTTTTTTTTTTTTTAACTTTCCACAGCATACCTGACCCTCTGATGACTCCTGTGGGTAAAATGCTTTTGAAAAGGGTTTCTTCCCTAGCACAATGGGAAGCATAATTTCTCATTATCTTCTAGTTATTTGTATGAAAATTGCAAAGAATTATGAAATGTACTGAATGGTTTTTAATTAAGGGATGTGATTATTCCCCGAGATGTGCTTGTGTTATCCCCACTGACTTCCTGAAAGCCCTGCATCAAAGCTGCCAATCAACCCCCATATCCTCTGCATCATACTATATCATTACACAGGACTAACAATCTTTACAATAGAAAATCAGTAACCATAAAATGATCTTCAAATCATCATCTTTGCTATGAACTGTATTTTGATTAAGCTCCTGGCTCACATTAGCTGATTTTTAAGACATGGGAGGAAAGTGAGTCATACAGTATCTCTTAAGTCTGGGGCCAAGACTAAGCAATATTTGTAGATGATGTACAACAGACACCAGAGAAAGGCACTTTTCCCCAAAGAAGGACACTCTATTCCTAGAAAAATCAAGTCATCTGCATATTTCTAAATAAGCACTAACTGTCAGGGTACTTGTTGACAATATTGCTTTATGAGAGTAAACAAAAAATCATACCTGACTTTTGCATTTGTTTTAGTAAAAAAAAAAAAAAGTGGACAAAATCTGTGCTCCCAATTGGCATTTTGCTACCAGCTTCCACACTCATCTATGCAATTGTCTATACTTTCCAATATCCTACATATTTTTATCCTCCTGAGCTGACCTGCAGTGCCACCAAGGGTCACCTTAACACCTATTTATTTAGGAGATCCTACAAGAATCTAGCCAATTAAATTCTAGTTTTGATTCCACTACTGGTAATACAAATACTATAATAACAGTAAGATAAGACAGTCATTAATGGTGTACAACTACCTCTCCCTTCCAACTCTATATTGAATCATGCTTGAGAAGTTTGTAAGCCCTCGTGATAAGCAATATCTCTTTTCATCTATTTTGTGAAACGTTTTCATCCAATTAGGCGCTACACGAAATAAATTATTATTGTTATTATTATATAGGCACTGACCAATGGAGAGTCATGCTCTGTCAACAATCTAATGTCAAAAATTGTTAGTGACTGTAATAATGAAAGCTGCAGTGCTTGACCATTTGCCAGCTCAGTGAGGTTTCCTTTTCTCTTCGTGATAAATCAGCTGCCAAGTCTGCCTACGGTCTCAAGTGCAACAATAACTGCATGCCGTTCATCCCTCTCTCATCATGTAAAACAGTAAGATCTTTGAATTAATTAGATGCCTTCATGATGCAGATGGTTTTAACTGCATAATTACGGAAATTACTGCACTCACTTGGCGACCTTCCAGACACTAATGCTTGGCTATATAATGCAAACAGATATTCTTGTGAACTACTGGGTCACCTTCTTGATGTATCCTGGTCTGCATGATCCTGTTTTGCTTCTCGCCATTCTAACAACATTCCAAGATGAGACCCTCAATGCGGGAAAAGTATGCTGTTGGTAGAAGAGCTCTTCAAGTGCAGTTTGTGTGGCTGAAAGAACAATGGGGATTCTATTTTGGTAACTGCACCAAACATTTTCTGCATCTCAATTACATCCACACTAATATACAGAAGGAAACTATGCTGTTTTATAGAACAGCAATGTAATAAAAATGCTAGTGTGCTTCCCATTCTAGGTTTATGAGCTCAAACTAACCAGGATGGAAGGCAGGAATACTTTAAACACAAATACATCTTTTTTATTTTATTTTATTTTTTATGAGGAAAATCTGTGCTTCATAGTGCTTCCACTATTGGAAGTGCTCATTTCATAGTCTAACTCAACATATTCCCTCCATTCTCTTGTGACTCCTTTGGTGCCAGCACCTTTCAAATTGCAGACTGATTTGGCAGCATATACATTTCTCTGTAGCCTTTTGTCATCCCAGCTGCACTACTGCTATAAGGCCATGCAGTACATTTCAGTGCTTTAAGATACTGCACACCTTCAACTTACTTTGAGCCAGTATTTCTGTTCAATATATGAGTACAAATTGAAATTTGTTATAAACTTTTACTGGGAAATGAGACAAATAATTTATCTCACCCAACAATCCTTCAGACAAAAAAAAAAAAAAAAAAGTACATTTGTTACTGTTTATTCAACTGCAGATTAATCATGTACCCAGTGGTCAAAAAGAAAATGTAGTTGTCTTTGTATGACAGTTACATCTCAGCGTGAAATGTATTAGTGCTTCATTTATTCCTAAAAAAAAAAATAATAATGTAAAAAAAAAGTAAAAAGTTGGAATTGCAAATAGTACGTTGTTTGATACTAGTACATTTTCATCACTGATGTTCCACAGCAACAACAATAACAACAAAACATAGTACTACTCATTTTAATATTCACATATACAGGCAGCAGTTAAGCACACAGATCTCTGAACCTCACTTTTAAACCCTGGTGGTAGTTTAACTCTGCAGTAGCTATGTGATCTTTGCTGGTTTCCTTACAAGATTAAAAGGAATTATTTTATTCTGCAGAGCTATCCTGACCACAAAACAAAATCACTAAGCGGTTTTATCTTGAGAAAGTTAATGGGCACTCTAAACTGGGGCCTTTTAAAATGGTAAGACTACAGCCTTTCTGGATGTACAGTTAGGGAAATGTGCATTTGCATTTTATATGTGTATTACCTTGTGTGGCAATGAGAACAGTTCTTATTTCTTCTGAAAGTTTGCATGCATTAATGCATGACTAGCAACTGAAATGCTGGATCACTCTTAGAAATGGGATGAAATACTATTCAGATTATTTATTTTCTCAATTAATACTAAATCAATTAATGCTTAGATGGTATTGGAACACTCTGAATCCAAATTGATGTTTTTAAAGCATAGCTGCGGACTGTGTGCCTTTTTTTTTTTTTTAACACTCCCTTGCTTTGGTTCTTTTTCTTGCCAACCCCACCTATCTCAGGTATGTTTAAAGCATATGCCACCCTATCACCAAAGCAACTCAGTCTTTGTATCATCTTCCTTTGAAGAACTATTTCTTCTGTTGTAACTGCTGATAAATAAATAAACCAGTGCATATGACTACCTAGGCTGAATTACATTTTCTGCCAGAAGAAGAAAACATCATTGTCTCATCACAGTTCATTTAATGTAAGAGGAAGCACAAATGAGGCTTCTAATTTCTGAAGGAGATGAGACTCCAAATCAAATACATCCACAGATTGATAACTACTCCATGGAAAATCTTGAAAACAATATGTAAATTCTGTCTGTATCTTTTTCTTTATCAGCAGAGAGAAAAAAAAATGGGTTTTTTTCTCCTAAAATATGCGACTTTGCTTCTAACCAGAAATATATATATATATATATATATAAAAGAGTTAAGCTTGCTAACTGACTATATCTTTTTATCTTTCCAGAAAAGGTCTTAGAACTTAATAAGGAATGAAAGAAAGAAAAAGCTCATCCAAATATATGCTAACATAACCTACATGCAACATATTGTCTGCATTCTTTGCTCTATGAATAACCTTCATACATATCCAATATATACAACAGCACAGCTTGCCAAGCTTGGTAAACAAGGTATACAGCACTTTGACATCCTAGAATTATTAGCTACATAAATATTATTTCCCTGTGTAAGTAAAAGAAATTTCTACCTACGTACATAAAAATATAAATGGAACTTTCTAAGGTGACTATAGTACTTTTCCTATGGCTGCAAGTTCTTATTTTTTTCTCGCTTATCCAGGTTATTAATTTCACAGCACAAATTTAAAAATATGCAAAGTCCACAGTTTTCCAAGGAAAAACACTGATTTTATACACTTGAGTAATACTTTTGAATCTAATATAACTTCTGTATATATATAATGGGTCATTTCTGAGAAGGCTGGAAGAAACCTCTAATAAATAAAACAGTGTAGTGAACCATTCAGTAAATCCAGGGATTAGTTTCATGACAGAGAAAGGATATGACCTGTATTAGGGCTCGCTTACATCTACAGCTTAAAGACTTACAGTCATCCATGGTTGTTTTAAAATTGCCTTTCCAAACATGTACCAAGCAACAGTAGGGCTATCCAAAACCAAAATCTGACTGAAACATTATAGTATCTCTCCTGCTGTTGAAAAATGGAGTGAAAAAAGGACCCACACTATGCCACTCTTTGTGGCACAAAAGCAAAGCTGTCTTTTGCTTCTGCCCAGAGACTGATGAAACCAAACAAGGAGCTTTGGAGTGTGAGCAATGACAAGAAGGAAAGAAAAGTTTTTGGTCTCTCTGTGTCCAGAGGGATCCAATTTTATCAGATGCTTACTGAGCATGACCAGCATTAAAAACAGAATCACAGAATCGTCTAGGCTGAAAGAGACCTCCAAGATCACCTAGTCCAACCTCTGACCTAACACTAACAAGTCCTTCACTAAACCATATCACCAAGCTCAACATCTAAACCTCTTTTAAAGACCTCCAGGAACGATGGCTCAACCACTTCCCTGGGCAGCCCATTCCAATGCCTAACAACCCTTTCAGTAAAGAAGTTCTTCCTAATACCCAACCTAAACCTCCCCTGGTGCAACTTTAGCCCATTCCCCCTCATCTTATCACCAGGCACATGGGAGAATAGACCAATCCCCACCTCGCTACAGCCTCCTCTAAGGTACCTATAGAGATCGATAATGTTGTCCCTGAGCCTCCTCTTCTCCAGGCTGAACAATCCCAGCTCCCTCAGCCGCTCCTCATAAGACTTGTTCTCCAGATCCTTCACCAGCTTCGTTGCCCTTCTCTGGACTCTCTCGAGCACCTCCATGTCCTTCTTGTAGTGAGGGGCCCAAAACTGAACACAGTACTCGAGGTGCGGCCTCACCAGAGCCGAGTACAGGGCGACAATCACTTCCCTAGACCTGCTGGCCACGCTGCTTCTTATACAAGCCAGGATGCTGTTGGCCTTCTTGGCCACCTGAGCACACTGCTGGCTCATATTCAGCCGACTATCAACCAGTTCTCCCAGATCCTTCTCGGCCAGGCAGCTTTCCAACCACTCATCTCCCAGCCTGTAGCTCTGCTTTGGGGTTGTTGTGCCCCAGGTGCAGGACCCGGCACTTGGCCTTGTTGAACTTCATACAGTTGGCCTCAGCCCATCGGTCCAGCCTATCCAGATCCTCCTGCAGAGCCTTCCTACCCTCAAGCAGATCGACACATGCACCTAACTTGGTGTCATCTGCAAACTTACTGAGGGTGCACTTGATCCCCTCATCCAGATCATCAATAAAGATATTAAAGAGAACTGGCCCCAGTACTGAGCCCTGGGGGACTCCACTAGTGACCGGCCTCCAACTGGATTTGACTCCATTCACCACAATTATTTGGGCCCGGCTATCCAGCCAGTTTTTAACCCAACAAAGCGTACGCCAGTCCAAGCCACGAGCAGCCAGTTTCTTGAGGAGAATGTTGTGGGAAACGGTATCAAAAGCCTTACTGAAGTCAAGGTAGACCACATCCACAGCCTTCCCCTCATCCACTAAGCGCGTCACTTTGTCATAGAAGGAGATCAGGTTCGTCAAGCAGGACCTGCCTTTCATAAACCCATGCTGACTGGGCCTGATTGCCTGGTTGCCCTGCAAGTGCCATGTGATGACACTCAAGGTAATCTGCTCCATGAGCTTCCCTGGCACTGAGGTCAAACTAACAGGCCTATAGTTTCCCGGGTCTACCCTCCGGCCCTTCTTGTAGATGGGCGTCACATTTGTGAGCCGCCAGTCGACTGGGACCTCCCCTGACAGCCAGGACTGCCGATAAATGATGGAAAACAGCTTGGCCAGCTCCTCCACCAGTTCTCTCAGTACCCTTGAGTGGATCCCATCCGGCCCCATCGACTTGTGTACATCCAAGTGCTGTAGCAGGTCACCAACCATTTCCTCGTGGATTATGAGGGCCACATTCTGCTCCCCATCCCCTTCCACCAGCTCAGGGTACTGGGTATCCAGAGAACGACTGGTTTTGCTGCTAAAGACTGAAGCAAAGAAGGCATTAAGCACCTCAGCCTTTTCCTCGTCTTTTGTAACTAAGTTTCCCCCCACATCCAGTAAAGGATGGAGATTCTCCTTAGTCCTCCTTTTTGTGTTGATGTATTTGTAAAAACTTTTTTTGTTATCTTCAACGGCAGTAGCCAGATTGAGCTCCAGATGAGCTTTGGCCTTTCTTATTTTGCCCCTGTACAGCCTCACAACATCCTTATAGTCCTCTTGAGTAGCCCGCCCTCTTTTCCAAAGATTATAAACCCGCTTTTTTCTCCTAAGCTCAAGCCACAACTCTCTGTTCAGCCAGGCCGGTCTAGTTCCGCACCGGCTCGTCTTTGGGCACGTGGGGACAGACCGCTCCTGAGCCGTTAAGATTTCCTTCTTCAAGAGTGCCCAGCCTTCCTGGACTCCTCTGCCCTTCAGAACCACTTCCCAAGGGACTCTGCCAACCAGTGTCCTGAACAGCTCAAAGTCAGCCCTCCGGAAGTCCAAGACAGCGGTTTTACTGGTCCCCTTCCTGACTTTGCCAAGAATAGAGAACTCTACCATTTCGTGGTCACTCTGCCCAAGACAGCTCCCGACCACCACACCTCCCACCAGTCCGTCACTGTTTGTGAACAGAAGGTCTAGCGGGGCACCTCCCCTGGTAGGCTCTCTAACCAGCTGCGTCAGGAAGCTATCTTCCACGCTCTCCAGAAACCTCCTAGACTGTTTCCTCTGGGCTGTGTTGTGCTTCCAGGATATGTCTGGGAAGTTGAAGTCCCCCACGAGAACAAGCGCTGACAATTTCACAACTTCTGCCAGCTGCCTGTAGAACTCCTCATCCGTCTCCTCATCCTGGTTCCGTGGTCTATAACAGACCCCGACCAGGATGCCTGCCTTGTTGGCCTTCCCGCTGATCCTAACCCACAGGGACTCAACCTCATCATTTCCAGCCTCAAGTTTCACAACATCAAAACACTCTCTAATGTAAAGAGCCACACCACCACCCCTTGTGTGCTGCCTGTCCCTTCTGAAGAGCCTATAGCCAGACATTGCAGCACTCCAGTCATGAGAGTGGTCCCACCACGTTTCCGTGATGGCAACCAAGTCATAGCCTGCCTGCTCCACGATGGCTTCCAGCTCCTCTTGTTTGTTACCCATGCTGCGAAGCATGCTACAAAGCATCAGGATTAGAGTATTGAATTCACATGGCCAGTATCAAGAAGAAAAGAATTGAAAGTATTAAAAGTATGAGAAGGAGAGATGTACATTCCGTGGTCAAGGTAGTATTCTCTGTATTCCTGCTCTGTAGGAGTGCTTTGCTATCTGAAAATATAACTCAGCATTAAATTTCAATATTAGATTAGGTTTCACAGAATTTTAGAAATTAAATACCTCATTGTGTTGTCACTAAATGAACTTTGAGGGAACAAAAAGGTTTCCAGCAGCTGGCTTCTCACCTGATTGCTGCTCCCAAGGGCATCTGTTTTTCATACATACACTGACAATTCAGTGTCTTCCAAATATTCTAGGACAAAAGGTGAATATACTAAGGATATGAATGAGTGCAGAATTGTAAGCGAGAAAGAGAGACTCATGATTTTGACACAGATAGGACTCCTTGGAATAAAAGAAAAGGCTACAAGCACAGGGTACTCCTTCTTTTGTATTTGCTCTGAAGCCAGAACATGCTATTACAGCCATTATGTCCATAAATAAAGAATAAGTGAGAAAACAGAGGATATAATGGAAGAGAAAATTATGAAAGCTGCAAGAAAGGTAAGAACATACACTGCAGACAGGCTGGTGAAAGGTACACCTTAATCTAACATAGAAAAATAAACAAGTATAAGACAAAGAAGGAAAAATAAATGTAAGACATTAAAAATTCAAAATAATTGTGGTAATATTGGTAATCAAACAGCGTTGCTACGTGTAACCAGTTAACAATATTACCACAGGCATATTAACCTCCCTTGTCTCACCTAAGTTTCAACTGACATAATTATCTTATTTCATTACTATGCAGATAATACAATGATGACTAATTATATACTTTGAATTTTTTTTTTTTTACATCTTAGCCAGCAGATTTGGTCTGTTCAGCAACAATGGTCAAACATAACAGATCTGATTTTTTTTCTCTGATTAAATGAATATATTTGTTCTTCCTGCCAAATAAATGACCAAATGAAATTTCAGATTTACTTCTCTATTCTTAAGCTATTTAATTTTCAAATAAACTTTCTTATTTCTAGTAGTAGTTCGTCCACATGATAAAGAGCAAGTAAAAATTAAAGTTATGTCCTCTACAAAATACAAATGAAAAGCATTCTAACGGTATCTATAGCATCTTTTCTTTTGAAAGAGAGAAGGAAAAAAAAATCTTTTCTTAAGGGAAGAAATAAAGGGTAAAGAAAGCAAGCAAGAAACAAATTGCAACCTAAAAAAATGTTGTGAGCCAGTGACTCAATGATATGGATATCAAGTGTTCAAGTTTCAGTCTCCAGTCTATTCATACGCAAACTCATTTATTATGAAAGCATGACATTCTTGAACCATTCACAATATATTCCCTGTTAATGAAATTATTATTCAGACACTTGCAGGAAAGAATATTAGAAATGTGCATTACTGCAAATGTATTCCCATCTGAGCACTCAGCATAAAGGAAACATCATGCAACAATTCTGCCTGCTCATTTTTTCAGACTTCAAGGAGAACCACAGGAGGTCTTGAATTTACTTGTTTATCTTGTTTATATCGACACTGTGAGACACTCACCTTTCACCCACATCCAAGGTGAAATCAATGAGAGTTTTGCATTGATTTCAGTGCAACCACAATTCTGGTTGCTGTTTCTACTCTGTCTCTCTCGGGGCTTAGAGAGGTTCTTAAAAAAAAAATCAGTCAAACTGCACCATGGGGATCCAACTCATTACAGTCACTTTTCATGAGGCAAAGGGGAAAAATGTTTTTATTCTTTGGGGAAACCATGTCGTTCATCGAGGGGAACAATTTGTGTCGAGTCAATCTCAAGTACTCATCAACAAGCAAGCTTCTTGACAGGCTTCTAATGTAACAGGGGAAAACGAGCATGTATTTTTTAATTGATTTGTTTGCTAATCTCATTATGACAACTATTCATACCCTATTTTCACTTAAAAAAAAAAAAGAGAGTAAATCACACACTGACCATTAGTGCATGAAACATACAAAAATCCAATTTTACATTACTGTGACTGCATGTGAACACAAAAGGGCTGTGTAACAGACCAAGCTTCTACCCACACGCTTGTTGCTCCTGACGTGGTATGAAGGGGCACCACCCCAACGCATTGGCTTTCTGGAAGCACCATGATCTGAAGTCACCACACAGCAACATGCACTGTCCTTTGGTTCTCCCCCGGATGAAAACCGATGGTCGACCCTGGAAAGCACCTTAAATCATATATTTAGACTTCTGAGTTAAAAATGAAGGAGGAAAAAAAAAAAAAAGGTACTTTAAAACTTGAGGAGGTCTAATAAGCAGTTCCCTTCCCTTCCCTACATCACCAAGCGCAGCTAGCTGCCGACAGAAAAGTGGCGGCAGGTTTCACAACCAAAACCCTGCCCTAGCAAAAGGGATTTACGACCCCAGCCCCTCAACACCCCTCCGGATCCCTCCACAACCTATGCACCACTGCCGCCGACCCCGCGGGCCGCCCCGCGCCCACCCCGCCCTGAAGTTGCCGCAGCGGCCGCGCATGCTCTCCCGCCCGGGCATGCGCGCCGTGTCGGAGCGGCTCGGCGCTCGGCTTCCCTCTACGGCCGCCCCCGGGCCGGCCCTCCCGCCGCGGCCGGGTGAGTAGCGGCCGCGCTGCCGGCCCTGGCGGTGGGGCGGGGAGCTCGGGGCGGGGGAGCGGGGTCGAGGCGGGCTCGGCGGCAGCGGGCAGAGGACCGAGGGCCGAGGCCGGAGACGGAGGGCGAAGCGCGAGCGCCCGTAAGCTGGCGGCTTGTTTCGGGGAGGGAGGGGAGCGGCCCCGGCGTTGGGGCTGAGCTGCACGAACGGGCTCGCTGCGGTCACGGGGCTCTGAGCGCCCCGTGAAGCCGGTCCGCAGGGAGCTGCAAGCGAGGAGCCAGGCTGCAGGTCGCTGTCTGTGCACGGTCCGTGGCTGCTCAAAGTTAGGTGTCTGTGGCTCGGGTCGGAAGGGACCTTACAGACCAGCCAGTTCCAGCCCCCTGCCGTGGGCAGGGACACCTCCCACCAGACCAGGTTGCCCAAAGCCCCATCCAGCCTGGCCTTGAACACCTCCAGGGATGGCGCATCCACAACCTCTCAGGGCAACCTCAGCCTCCCCGCAAAGCAAGAGAAGGCTGGCGGTGTGAAGTCCAGCACTATAATCTGTTAGCATAAAGTAATGCTGAAGGCTGCCTTAGCACGTTTAAAACAAAGAAAATACTGCAGGGTTGGTTTTTGTCCTTGTCTCTGCTTTCTCTTTGGAATTCAAAGCAGATTAGCGAAAGATAATAGCTGTTTTTTTAATGCTATAAAATGATCCAGGTCAGAATTGTCACATGTCAAATCCCTATTTTTAAGTTGGGTGGATGAAAAAGAAACCTTGCATTATTGGAAGTGCTTAAATGTGTATATGTATTGTGTATGCTAATATGTAAACTCAGTTATAAAATGCCATATAAAATGTCTTCTCTCATCTTTAATGGTTTTCAAGGGCTTTTTTTTTAAGCAACAACAAAAAAAAGTCTTTTTTTCTAAAGACTTGTCCTATGCAAACACTATTGGAGAAATTTCCCAGTCCCTTTAATGCTAGAAACACTTCTAACGCTCTTAAAAGGAAGATTGCACAGGCCAGCCCCTCTTGCTTTTAGTGTTTGTATTTCAGACCCAAATGTGCTATGTGAGTGTGGTTTGGACAGACTCCTCCCCTGAGATTTAGTTTACTAAATGTCACCTGCTCAGTCACTTGGGACCTTTAGTAATGTTTCCAGGTGCATATTTGCACTGTAGTCTCAGAATGCAGGACAGGATCAAGGACAGCCTGTTAGCAGAACATCGAACTTTTTGAAGGCCTAAACTTCAGCTCTGTCTGGAGCTGATCTGTCACTTCAGAGTGTTCAGGTTCTTCTTCTAGCTGGGAAATTTTAGCAGAAGCTAAGCTAAGGAAACTTAGTTGAGAAGCTTTTGATACTTGCTGTGGGCCACCAGCCTCAAAGACTTTTGGATGACCTTACCTACCCCTTCCTCTCACTGAATGAAGAAAGTCAGATTTTCCAAACCTTCTATTGTTATGCTTTCATTTGTTACGTTTAAGGAGTATCAGAACAAAGAAATCTGTAGTGTTTGCTGTTTCTTACTAAAATAGATACTGTTTTATCTGAAAATACTTCCCTTGCATTGCATGTTTCTCTGTTGGGATCAATAAAACTGGCAGGAGAAACAAATAAATATAGGCCTGGTTATATAAACTTGCGCTATCAAAGGACCAAAATGATCTAGGGAAATTAAACCCCTTCTTTTTTATGAGTAAGGAAACATACTTATTTTGGGAAAAATGATGGAGGGTAAGGGGGAAAGCTGAGTTACCATCTGTCACTCTACACCCTTTTTCTTCATAACAGGGCAAGGGACAAACAGTAATAGTTAGAGCTGTCTTGCAGAGTAGCTGGAGGCAAAAAGGCAGTGGTGAGTGAGGGAGAAGAAAGCACATTGCTGTCAAATGTGGGCTTGAATGGAAGAAGTTATCCTTGTGACAGGCTCATTGTTAAGCTTGGGGAACAGTTTAGAAAATGCTTTATTTTTTTTCATGGAAGTATTAATTCTTTCTAGGAGGTATAAGGTCTCCCCAGAGCCTTCTCTTCTGCAGGCTGAACAACCCCAACTCCCTCAGCCTTTCTTCATAGCAGAGGTGCTCCAGCCCTCTGGTCATCCTCATGGCCCTCTCTGTCCTTGTGCTGGGGGCCCCAGAGCTGAACGCAGTGCTCCAGGTAGGGTCTCACGAGAGCAGAGCAGAGGGGGCACAAGAAGAATGTGGACCTGTTAGAGCGGGTCCAGAGGAGGGCTATGAAGATGATCAGAGGGCTGAAACACCTCTCCTATGTATGAAGAAAGGCTGAAGGAGTTATGTCTGTTCAGCCAGGAGGCTCTGTGGAGACCTCATTGCAGCTTTTCAGTACCTAAAGGGGGCTTATGAAAAAGATACAGAGCAACTTTTAGCTCGGGCAGACAGTGACGGGACAAGGGGGAGTGGTTTTAAACTAAAAGAGGGGAGATTTAGATTAGATTCTAGGAGGAAATCCTTCCCTCAGAGGGTGGTGAGGCACTGGCACAGGTTGCCCAGAGAAGCTGTGGATGCGCCATCCCTGGAGGTGTTCAAGGCCAGGCTGGATGGGGCTTTGGGCAATCTGGTCTGGTGGGAGGTGTCCCTGCAGGGGGGTTGGAATGAGATGTTCTTTAAGATCCATTCCAACCCAAGTTCCCTGAAGATTCTGACTTTTTCAGAGACCTTTCAGAGGAAAATTAGCCAAAGGATTTTACGCCATACTTTCCAAAGTACAGAGTGAATGAATGATTAGTGTGCATGTGTATACATATATTTGAAGTTAATTTTGAAAAGATGTATTATAATGCATAGAGGGAGGAAAACAATTCTAATTTTACAGTAACAAATGCTGAGCTCATTTTTACAACACAGGAACTAGATTTAGGGGTGGTAATAATTCTATAGTCAGATTGTTTATTAGCTGCCAGCTGAGTTGATAGAATGCAAAAGTTTTGGGAAAGGAATAGAGAGCCAATTAAAAAAAAATGTTTTATCCAGGATGCATGTTGAGTGCTGAACCATATTAAAATTTGTTCCCTTACAAGGGAAGGATGTAATGTACGTGGACCTCAAACCGTATAGGAAGAAGAGGAAAAAAACAAAAACAGGCAAACAAAAAAAGAGTGCTTAAATATATCCAGTTATAGAAATGCATTTTAAAGACTAGAATTTTTTCTAAAGGAAACCTGAGCTAACTTGATAGAAGTAGTTAAATTAGCAGTGATGTAGAAGATGAAAGTGAAAATGAATGTAACCAAATGCTTGCTCTCCTAGTTTGAGAACTAGGCACATCAAATTAAACTTGCAGGTGAGTTTCTAGACTGCAGGTGTTTTTTCATACTGGGCAAAGAAATGACTTTCGGTCTAAGAAGTCTGTGATCCACAAATAGCTGAAGTTGCCTAAATATTTTGATAAAACATTGCCATGCATTGGACCTGTCCACAGGCAGAGACTGGTGATAGAAGCTAATTTACTTTTCCTTCTGATCTGTTATAGGCAGGGTTTTTCTGTTCTTTTAAAATGAATTCCCTAGTCAATAGAAAGAGCTTGAACTACTTTCATATATTTTCTGTTGTGCCAACGTAGTTCAACAAACTTGGGTTGGAATCCAAAAGTTTACAAGGCCAACTAGTTAACAAGGCATCTTACCAGTCATAGCAACTGCATATGAGATCTTAACCTGCATAAAGCTGACGTTATTCAGGCATACTTTTCCCTGCTGAGGAATTGCCTTTGGATCCAACAGTCCAAGGCAAGGTACTTCATACGTATATAAAAATGGCCTGTGTTTACATCAGTAAATTGAAGTCTGTTCTAAAATTTGGATGTTGATAACAGAGCATAGCTGTGATTTTGTATGTCTTTTGATCAGAAATGTATTCTAAGCCTCCGTTTCGGAGGCCAAACAACATCAGTTAGCTGCTTCACATGGCATATATGCTCAGTCTGTTTCCCTGATATTACTGTTCTGCTGTGGCACTAGTGTGGATGAGCATAATTTGCATATCACTGTCTCTGAAGAATGACATAGTGCAAACACTGCCAACCTGTAGCTCTTGAATGCAGCTGCTACAGTACAGGTGTCTATGCCAGGGCTGAACTATGTCATCGAGACTATGTTGGCATGCAAAACACAAGCTGTTAGCATAGGTATCATGTACTTGTTTTAGAAATATTGCACTTGAATGTTGAGCCTCTGTATAAGTACATGAGAGGTTCATAATATGCTATGGTAGACCAGAGTCTGTCCTGATGCTAGTAAAATTTTTATCTGTGTAATCACAAGCTTCCAATGGAAGTACAATTAGTATGTATGGTGCTCACTTTTTAATATATTTTAATTATAAATATTTCATTGGAAAAATGTTTAAATAATGTGGAGCACTAAGATCAATTCCTGACATTTCAGAAAAAAATACTTTATGAGAGTGAAAAAATGCTCAGGAAAAATTTGAGAGCTGTTCTTTGCCTGACAAGCAAAGAACAGAAAAATAACAGTTTCTTCAACAGATAGTAGGAGAGCCCTAATGAAAAACTTTAAAACATTCTAATGATAGACCATAATCCCTAGTGTCATGAAATCTCTTTACAGAAGAGATAAAATAATAATTGCAAGAGTAATTTATAATTGGCAAACCTGTATTTTGTTTTCTGAACATCAATAGCGTGTGGTTAAAATGAAGAAAATTGGAATGCATTAATATATTTAACCAGGTAAATGACATTGTTCCCTTTGAAGGAGGAGGGAGGAACAAAAAAACAAAAATGCACCCTCATCCTGTAGAAGACTTTGTCTGATCCCAAACTTGAGTTAAATTCCTGAGAGTTGGGCATGATAAACTAGAAAGAAGGTTGAGAAGGCCAGAAAAAAAACATAGTATAATTAGTCTGAATGTCTTTTAATTTCTCACTAGAAGAAAATTGTTGAGGATTCCAAATAAGGGCTGTGACAGAATTCTAAGATCTTGGGGTGGACTGTGAGCTGTATAAAAAGAGCTCTGTAATTTGATGTAAAGTGATGTGAAATCCATTAAATGAAGAGTCTTAAATAAAGTGAAGTACTATAAGAATATATGCTGTAAAATCATTTTCCCTGACAGTAACCAAGGGTATGGTTTCACAGTCCAGTTGTTGAAAATGAGCTACTTCATTTTCCTTTTCTTCCCTTCCTCCATCTGTGCTGTTAACTCATTTGTTGGCGTTAATGCTGTTATACTTAACTCAGTCAGCTCTCCAAGTAAGAGGTTTTGTTGTCTATTTTTGAGATGTTAACAGGATTTTGCTCTTTGAGTATACGAGTATTATGCATACCAGATGAATACCAGGGGTTACAAAAGGCAGGCAACAGGATGAATGGAATAAGGTTCAAGTGGAAACAGAATTTCCCACTTCGGTAGTGTCACAGTGCTAATTTAACTCAAACTATGTTGTTAAAAAACATATTCTAGAATTCCTTATCTAAGTTTATCACTGTCATAGCAATGACAAGCATGGTATTGTGACAATTAAAGCTATATGTCAATACATAGCAATTAAAGCACTTTAACAGTAGTCAAGAACATTGGTAGGAAACTAAGGTGAGAGATACTTTATAAGTATGTAAAAATGACCTGTGTATACCTCCGTAATTTAAAGTTGGATTCTAAAATTTGGATGTCAGTGGCAGAAACACAAAATCACAGCTATGCTATGTCTAACAGCTGTTGAATCAGAAATTTATTTTAAGATTTTCAATTTTTATGCATTTTTCCATTTTCATGCATTTTTTATGCATTATGCATTTTTCTTGTTCCACGAAATTCTGTGGTGACCTAACTTTCATTTCTTCTTTTCTTTTGCTTTGAGTTTAATGTTGAACAGGAAATAAAGTAATCAAGGAGTAAAGTAATCAAGGTTTCATTATACAGTTTTTCTTATCCCTCCTTCCAGTGCTTAAATTTTACTGTGCGCTATTGCTTTGAACTTAGTCCTGGAATTGCACATGCAGCTGTGGTACTGTACTAACAGGCTGCCAGCAGATAACTTGTAGGCTTTCTGGTTGAGTGTGTCTTTAATGCTATGCTGATTTATTTATTAGGTAAACCAGCAAATAAATGTGAATTTCAGATGTGAAAGTTGAAAAGCATTATAGTTCAAAGTATAATGGCCAAAAATATTTAGGCAATGAATTTCGTAACTAAACAAGAGGTGGTTGGTCCAGTAAGTGGTTAGTAGTAACAAACCCATATTCTGAACATAAACTGTGCTTCTGTCAATATCTCATTTTGTTCTTTATTCTTATTCTTTGACATCACTCTCTTTTCATGGCTTTTGCTTTTTTCTTGTAATTATTTTATTTCTGTCAGACTTGTCAAAATGTAATACTTCTTAAATAACATCACAAAGATTTCAATTTCATGGGATTTAGTTGGGTTAGGAAAACAGCAAAGTCCAAAAGTAAGACATTTAATAAAAACTGTGATTCCTCAGTGGTAGAACTTTAGTCACTGACGTGTTCTCAAACCCAGAAGTGTTTTTGTTCCTTTCCACCCTTTTAATCCCTTGCGAAGACCTGTCATTTATGCAATGTATAATGTCACATAATTGTCTCCGTATTCTGTTATATAGAAACTTTATAAATAAATTTATGCTATTAAATTAGGTAATAAAAAATCTGATTTTAAAATATTTGTCTTTTGATAGTTGCTGCCAAAATTCTTCTGTTTGGATTCTGAACTATGACATCATGGCAAGATTTCGCAGAAGAACATGCATCATTTTGTTGCTTTTTATTTTGTTTATTTGCTCCATAATGATGGCATTGAAGACTCTGAGACCTGACCGAGCTGGCTTTGGGGACCCATTTGGACTTGGTTTGTTGCCCGAGCTTCAACAACGGACAGAGCTCTTAGACAATAGACAAAATTCACTGAATAGGGTTCATGGAGATGCTGTAACACAAATCAGCAATATGCATGCTGTTGTAGTCAATACTATGAAAGCGTCTGTGCCTCCTGTAAGCAAGTTGGAAGAAGAGCTTTCTTCTCCTAATTATAACTTTCATATATTCTATTATAGTTGGTTTGGGAATCCACAGTTTGATGGCAAATATATTCACTGGAACCATCCGTTGTTGCCACACTGGGATCCCAAAATTGCAAACAATTATCCAAAGGGCAGGCATAATCCTCCTGAGGACATTGGTGCTAACTTTTATCCTGAACTTGGATCTTACAGTTCCAAAGACCCTTCTGTCGTAGAAGCACACATGAAACAAATGCTTTCAGCTTCAATTGGTAATGAATGTTAATGTTTCAGAACATTATTCATTTATCCAGCCTTAAATATTTGAAAGAACATGATTGACCAGTTTTTCTTTTTTTTTTTTCCTGTGTAGTTCTGCAAATGTCTGAAGTTAGTAAATGTCTTTGTATTTCCAAGGTTTAACCTCTAATCTGAAACCTAGATCTGAAGCTGCTTCTGATGAGTGTAACAGCACAGAAACTAAGAACTGTATTTGTAATCCTTTAGGTGTGTGTGTTTCATGACTTACTGTTAAGCACTGGTATATATAGAGAGAGAATATAGTATATGGTATATAGAGAGAATATAGAAATCATTGTTAGAATATATTGTCTGTGTATGTTATTTTTGGAAATTAATACTTAAGTTTTAATAACAGTAAATAATGTTAACATGGCAATGGAGCAATTTTTCCAAGTATTTGCTGCGTAAAAATTATATTAATTCATTCAAAAACAGGTAGGATTAGAGCTTTTATGTAACTTATATTTTATGTAGTTTATTCCTAGGTGTTCTCATTAGCTATAGAAGTGTCTCAAGTAAGAACTCAAGTAAGATAGTTTCAGTATAGCTAATAATGGTTAAAAAATACCTTTTTTTTTTCCATTCCAAAAATACCTTTTTTTCCAATATAAATTGACGTTCCCTTTCTTAAATAGGTGGAATATATAAATTGCAGTATTTAATACGTTTTAATTCATCGTTAGTGTGTTTTATGGCTCTTCTTATGTTTACCATCTTTAAAATAAGCAGTCATACAATTTAGTATTAAATTCTGAACAGCTTCTATAAATATAGTTGGAACAACAAGACCAGAGTTTATGGAATCATTCAGAGCACTAAATCACTTCCAAAGGAACCACTTTCATTCACCTAGATACTAAGGATCTAAGGATCGATGTAACTGCTATATTCCAATTAGTAGTGTTTACTTCTGTAATTTTTAATTATTATTATTATTATTTTTTTTTTTAGATCTAACCTGTATTTTGAACAAGAATTAATACAAAAGTAGGAGTTTTCGTACTATTTTAAGTAACAGGATAACTCTATTAACAACAGGAACACTAGCGACAGTGGAAAAGCTGCTGCAGAGAAATCTCAGTGTTAGTTGCCAGTAAGCACTTTTCTTGTCTTATTTAAATCAGAAAATAATTCATGGTAGTGTGATGAAACATAGCTTTAGAAGAATCTGTGACATCACTCATCCTCTTAATGCAAATGCCTGATAAAGCTGAACTGGTAGTAGGAAACATCCAAAAGATGAGGAAAAATGCTTTTCTAAGAAAGAATTTTTTTTAGGACCTCAAGTTATATTTGCGTTTAATCTCAGCAATATGAATGAGTGGTACATGCTTCCTGTAACATACTGTTTGTGATATATTACTTGTACTTGTCAAAAGTTATTTTTTTTCTATTGTCATTCTGAAGTACATTTGAAATTTTCTTCAGTCTAGATTTGACCATAATTTACTGCTTTTCTCAGGTCATTACTTCAAATCTTTTTTATGAGATTAATACTGTGTTATTTTTTGTGTATTGTGAGGTTGACTGTTTATAACTTCTTTTTGTATTTTAGCTGATTTCTAATACTAATCTAATGCATTTTATGCTATATCAAATAATTTTTCTTTTAGCCTTTTTTGAGAGGCTTTATCAAGCCTCTCAGAAGTGGTTCTTTCAGCCAATAATGTGTAATGATCAAAGGCACATAAGAGATTAGAGCAGCAGGAGCCACATGCAGTGCTGCCTTGTGTTATTCTTACATTTCACAATTTTTCCTTATTTAATTTCCTAGTTTCAAAATCTGTTGTATTCATCTGTTATTCCTCAGAATGCTTGGTGAAACTTATTTTTTGCACCACCCTGTTTTCTTGGTAGTTCCGTTTTGAAGTCCTTCGTTTGTCTTGAATGACTATACTCTGGTTTAAAACATGTTACATTGCGCTTTTTGTGAGCAAATCAATCCCATTGTAGTCTCCTGAAGTGGTCCGTTGCTCTTATATTTTCTTTTCTGTGACGTAAATGAAAAAATTAAAAGAAAAAAAAAATCCGTCTTTTCAAGAAAAGAGCAATGTAAGTGTGAGTTAGGAGACAAAATTTTTCACAGAACCTGAAATTTTCTGTTTCCTAACAGTGTAGAAGGGGGTCTTGACAGATGTTGTATTTGAGATACCTTGAAGACTGTAACCTGGTTGTGTTTTTGTTGTTCTGTTTGTCCTTAACATCATAATCATTTGAATTTTGTCCTTTCTTCTTGTGTTAAATAAAAGATAGGGTGATAAAAATGCAGTAAACTGATGCATTTTTCTTGTTCTAAAGCAGACTGTCTCTTGGGGTAGTCTGTTATTTTTGATTCCCTTTTTGAAAAAATGTTGAGAGAATATATTGTGGGTAGTCGAACTAACCTCTGCTTTGTATAGTGAACTGAAATTTCGGGTTTTGACATTAGAAGATGATTGTGTATTCCTTCTAATTATGTATTTTGAATAATTTGGGGTTTATTTGGAAATTGTTAGTTAGAAAACTTATAATATTAGTAAAGTGGAATGAATTTAGAGCATATCCCTATCTCTGTGACCTGATCTGTTTACTTACATCTTTATCTAGTGAAAAAGAACCACACTGAGTTATTGTTCCATATATTTAAAATAGTAGTGTTAGGAAGATATTCCTACATCACTATCTCATATATTTCTTTCTGTCTTAACGTTCTTCCTGATATATTACATTATTTCCAGCTACACACCTAAGCGGTCTCACTTGTTTTTCTGACAGCATTTTATTTTAGAAGGAAAGGTTTTAGCCCCTCCTGAAGAGGTATGTCTTCCTTTGCTTTCATGGAGAGCATTAAGAAGACTTACAGCATATGGGCATTGTATTTATTGTCTTCTTTTTTGTCAGGCATAATAACTTGCTTAAATTTTTGAGAGTTATTCAAGCATGTTTTAGGTAATAAATTTAAAGACTAATTTCACCTAGTTGGAAGGGTGAATTACAGCACAGGGACTGTTTTTGGCTATAAGGAAGGTGGTGAGATTACAGTCACCGCTTCTAGTACGAAATGGCTGTTTTGTAATAGAGCATGAAGTATAATGCAGAAATACATTGTGGAATAAATTTTAATAAAATAAGAATCTCTTTGATCACAGGCATAGGTCTCATCTCTGGAGTGTTCTGTAGCCGTATGTATCATGGTATCCTCTAGCTGTACTTAGGCATAGCTATAATGCCTTCAGAGTGTTCTCCACCTCCCCTCATCAACACCTAGAGATGTTTCATGCTCTGCAGAAAAGTGGAAGGCGACGGCAAGCTTGGGACACTGACCACAAATCTGTTCCCTTGACCGTTGCTCTTATGACTGGTTTCTTTTAAAATTGGGAAAGAGAAGTTAAAATATACCCTGAGAATACTGAGATTTCATAATTGATTAAAAAGTAATTTGAAATTCTCATTTATATTATATAGATTTTACATCGAACAATAATTACATCTCATGGCAAGCTATCTACGTATTACATTTTCACATAATTTGAAAGTGGTGTTTTGTATTTTCAGGTGTAATAGCACTTTCATGGTACCCGCCAGGTATGGCTGATGAAAATGGAGAACCAACTGATGATTTGGTGCCTGTTATTTTGGATTATGCACACAAATACAATCTAAAGGTAAAGTCTTTTAAGACGGATAAAATAGGAGTACATAGGAAAGAAGTAAAAAAGTAAAAGTTTTCTACATTTGAACCATGATGTAGTGCAGGGAGATTTGTGATGTAATAGTATCTTCTGTGTCTCCTGTTATGTTGCACTTTTTTTTTTTGGGGGGGGGGGGGGGGGGGCAGGGGGGGAGGGAGGGAGGGAGGGAGGGGTTGTCCAGAAGTAGGTATGTAGTGTCCTTGCACTACACTAAATTTTGGCAAGACCTAAGCAATATTGCCTTATAACTAGAATAATACCATAATCTGTTTTTTTTGTTTGTTTGTTTGTTTGTTTTTCTATTTCGGTTTAGAGCTAACGCTTGAAGAATGTAAGATTTATTTTTGCTTTCCTTTTAAGAAATAGTTTTTAAAATCATGCAATAGTTGTTGTTGTTGTTGTTTTTTAATGAGTCTTTGGAGATGAGGGTAGTATTATGTTTCAAAATATTATAGAATACAGTGATCTATAAACTAGGTAACCGAGAAAGAAGAAAGGAGTAACCTAATTTTTCACATTACCATATAACTTGCTGGTACTCAAGGTCAGGTGCAAGTATTATCAATAACAAAGTAGAATTCAGAATTTCTGTTTTGTATGAATGTCTTTATTCTGAAAGGTATCAGTAAAACTTACCTTGGACAGTTGGGTCAGAAAGATGCTGCTCTGGCTTTAGGATACTCCAGGGTATATGACAGGATAGAAAGGCTAAATTACCTGCCTCCTGAAATACCAAATCAGTTAAGGATGACATCTAATCTAAAATCAGTTTTTGATTTTGTTTATTATTAGAGTGACGCTTGTATTTTACCTTGAATGGTTGGGGAGGGGCAAGGGTGGGATGAAGAAACGAAACATATTTCCTTTTATTTTTGTCAAATAATAATAAGTTGACTTTTTGAATGATCTAAGTAGCTGTGTGCATGTCATCTCTGGAGTGTGTTGTCTGTATGGGGCGCTAAAGAAATGTTCATCTGTTCTGGTTTTAGGTAGTCAGATTTACAGAAAAAAAATCTGTCATTAGTATCAGCTGTAGATCCTTTGTAAAGCAGGAGGAATGTAGGAAGATTAAATCAGATACAGAAGTAAAATTACCAAACTCGCAAATGCTATGTGAATTTCACTGTGATGTGATGCAGCCTTTATATATATATATTACTATTAAAGAAGTTTTATTTTTCCACAAAATTTTCAGATGATCTGTTGGAGCTTGTTTTCTAAACCTAAAAGAGCTAGCTGACGTTCAGGTCTCTCAAAAGAGCTAGGCAAAACTGAAATAAACTACCAAAGAAAATTGTAATATTATGGTAATAATTGGGATGTGGAAGGAGTTGCTATTATTGTTTGGAATAATTACTGGAATACAGATACTAAGTAAAGATACTACCAGGGAACCTATACTTTCATTATAATGTTTTCTCAACATCATTGCTCTAGTAAATGAGTATAGTTAAGTTTTGGGAATGTCAGTAGACCCAAAACAGCATGGAAAATAAATCTTTGTTTTATTGAAATAAGAAATAAACATCCGCTAAAAATGCAACTCTGATAAAATTGTCTTTTTGATTTGCCTGTTTTTGAGAGATAGAAATATGAAGTATGAAATTATAATGCTCTTTAACCTGTCCTATCGGTCCTTGTGATTTAGTGTAACATTCTATTTTTATATAGTTTGTACCTAATAGAGACATTGGCTCTACAATGAAATTTGCTACTATTGCAGACTAGTTGAACACTTTATTAAATGTATTCTACTCTAAACTTGCTTCTGAAAAACTAGTCGCTTTGATTGATGTAATATACTCCTCCCTTTAATTGTGTAGTTGAAAACGACAAGATTTTTATATTGACATGACTTCATGTGTATGTGAATTCCATAAACCCCAAGCTTGAATTCAGAGCAGTAGGAAGACATCATATTAGATCTAATTACAGGGGCTTATTGCTGTTGATAACTCCATACAATTTTAAATAAAAATTTTCATATCCCATATCTTAAAATCTAGTCTGACAGTGAAAACTCTTCTTGGAGAATTACTATCAATAGCAATGCATTCTTTGGAAAATAAAAATTAAAATATTTAATTGGTTAACCAGGTCTTTGACATTCAAATAAATAATCTTTTACTTCAAGTTTTAGTTTCTGTTGTAGTTTTTAAATTTTCTGAAGCATGCTTACTACTCACTGTAGCCTAGGAAAAACAAAAGGAGTGTTTTGTGTTAATGAAAAATATTTATTACTGAATGTTCTTGAATCTCAAGCTACTCATCTTTAAGAGTTCAATTAGGTTTGGACTATTCTCAAATTACTAACAAAAACTGTGATGCTCTGTAAGGAGGAAATATTTTTAATGCGACTGGTACTTGCTTCATATAACAGACAATGCCAAGTATTTAATAATATTTTAGGTTTCTGTTGCTTTACTGCATTTTCATTTTTCAGGTCACTTTTCATATTGAGCCCTACAAAGATAGAGATGACCGCAGTATGTACCACAATGTCAAATACATCATTGACAAGTGAGTGCTCTCAGAATGTTTCTTTTTAGTTTTGTTACATGTTGATTTACAGAACTTCAGTATGTTATCTACACCTTGAAAGAATATATTAAGAATGTGTATTGAGACTTAATAAAATTTTAAGACACTTGGTTCATATTTCCAGTAATACTGAAACTCATTCTGTTTTCTAAATACTGAAGTATGAACTACTTTAACAACTACTTTGTGTAGTTATTCAAATGTACATTGCTTTCAACATTCATGAAATCAATTAAAGTATTAAGTATATGATATATAAATCAGACATATGTTTTTATAGTGACAAATGAGTGGTGAGCTATAACGTATTGACCTGTAATGATTTTAATTCTGCTTGTCAAATTTTGTACAGCTACTGGTTGTTTTGTTCATCAGTGCTACCATCACTGTCTTGTTCCTTACCGAATTAGAGAATTGCCTTTCAGAGAAACGTAATACCTATAGTGCAGTTCTACACTAAATTATTGATTAGCAATAGTTTAAAGGATCTTTGGAGATTCATTATTCAATACTTCAGCAGGCACTGGATTGAAAATGGATATGGATTGCTGCGTTTTGAAGCACCTGTACTGTCTTTAAAATGATTTTTAGAGATAAAAATCTTCAGGTTGTAAATCAGTGTTTTTCAAATGGCAAATCTTGTTTTAATGATACTTCTTTGCTTTATAGATATGGAGCCCATCCAGCCTTTTACAGGCATAAGACCAGCACAGGCAGATTTCTTCCCATGTTTTATGTTTATGATTCTTATGTAACAATTCCTGAAATATGGGCAAATCTGTTAACTGTATCTGGATCACAGACTATTCGAAATACTCCATATGATGCATTATTCATTGCTCTTCTTGTAGAAGAAAGACATAAGCATGATATTCACAGAAGTGGCTTTGATGGAATGTATACATACTTTGCCACCAATGGCTTCTCTTATGGCTCATCTCATCATAACTGGGCAAGTTTAAAAGCCTTTTGTGATAGTAACAACTTAATGTTTATTCCAAGCGTGGGACCAGGCTATATTGACACCAGTATTCGACCATGGAACAACCACAACACCCGTAATCGTGTCAATGGAAAATACTATGAGACTGCCTTTAATGCAGCCCTTTTGGTGCGACCAGAAATTATTTCCATTACATCTTTTAATGAATGGCATGAAGGTACACAGATTGAAAAAGCTGTCCCCAAACGGACTGGACAGATAGTTTACCTTGATTATAAGCCCCATAAACCAAATGTTTACCTGGAGCTGACTCAGAAGTGGTCTGAGAAGTACAGAAAAGAAAAAGAGCAGTGGCTTATATGAGCTATTGCTGCTGCCATTGTTTCTTAACATACTGAATGCAATGAGAAAGAAATGGAGAGCTGAAAAATCTGTTATAAAATGTCTTTATTATAAATATGTCCAAATTGTTATATCACATGAATGTATATGCACTACTACTGAATGTGAATTTCAAAGAGTAAAAAAATGATTACAACAATTGGCATCTCTAACATTGGATAGTGTAGTTCAAGAAAGCTTTTTTTAATAGTAATTTGCATGCTGAACTTCAAGAACGTCTGCATGGGATAACTACATGACTGAAGTAGAACAAAAATTTGGCAGTTATATTTACGTACTTATTCATGTAGTTGTATTCCTAATCAAAGTGATGCTTTAAGCTGAATTTTATCTTGGTAGATCCTTGCAGGATGCACGTCTGTAGTGTGCGGAGTAATCTGCATCTACTGTTTTTATGCTTTGCACATTGTTATTTCTTGATTATAAGATTAATTTGTGGTAAAAACACTGAAGATGTATGTGTGATGCAACAATGGTGTTTTTTTTTTTTTTTAAGAAAAAAGCTTTTTCAAAGATTGAGTTCTAAAGAACTGCTGAAAGATTTATAGTTTACTCTATTTGTTCTGTTCAATACATGGTGCAGACTTTTGGATACTGGATACTGACCAATTACATTGTTTTTCTATGTCTGAATTAAAAAAAAAAAAAAGAAAATATTTTTTGTGGGGGAAAACTCCTAATTTTTTTTTTTTAAAAAAAATTCATTTTCAATTGATTGACTGAAGACACAGTTTTAGTTTCTTTTTAGAAATATTTAAAGATTCTAAAGCTAATATATTACTAGTCCTACAATAAATACAATTTTAGGTTACACTTTTTCATTTGTAATTTAGGAGCGGTGTAGTGTGGTAGCAGTGACAGCAAGCACACATTACTTTTGTTTGAAATGTGTGATATCAATTTTTCATAGAGTTCATCGGGTAGTTCCAGGATAGTAGATACTAAAGTCTTCTAATTGTTCAAATAAGTTCCCCACCAATATTACCTTTAACTATACGGTGTGCCTGGAAATAAATACTTTTTAGACCTAGGAGTCTCACCTTTCAGATGTAGTGAGTGATTATTAACTGGTTTTCTTACTGAATCTTGAAAAGTTCAAGTCACATGGGCATGTCTCCTCAGGATCCCTTTTTTTGTGGGGGGGATGAGGCAAGACATTTTCATACTTTATATGAAAACAGTAGACATTGGAATAGTAGACACTGCAGTATTTTGTTTATTTGCAGCAAGTGTTTAATCTGTAGCAAAGTGACTTTTTCAAAAAAAAAAAATTTATACAAGGTGCTGATCCTGTGTTGTAGTTAGTATGCTGGAACTGTTGCGACCACTAGAATCCTATAATTTCAGCACTACCCACTGTAATTACTCACACTTTTTACTCAGTTACTCACAGTGCTCTGTCCATGAAATTGTAAAGTGCATGTGGGGACTTCTGGCTAAAAAAGAAGACAAACCAAAAAAGAAAACAATATGTTCTAGAGTCCTGCTGCTGGTATGAAGAAGGCTTATCTATCTTCCACTTATTTGCAATTTAATTCTCTTGTCACTTCTTTGCAATTATTAAAAAAATGTCACGCAATGCCATCAGCTGCTTGAAAAAATGCAGAAATTGGGTTACAGATGTATAATCTGACATGTTAAAGTGTGCCTCTAGAGTTATTGCAGTCTTACTTGTATTTGTTAATTTTTTTCATGTTCATACTGTGTCTCTGCAAACTCGAAAGTTCTTCTAACAGAAATGTTCACTAGAGCTTATTTTACGTGCACTCAAGGGGATAAACTGAAGAAAGATATAGGTATTACCACAGTCACAAAATTGTGTTTGAGACACATGAAGCACTTGTTAGACTTTTACCACTTAAAAATTAACCACTTTGCCATTTATTAAGGAAAAATGATTTATACATTTTTACTATAACTCCCTTGAATAGCTATGTGTAATTTGTTTTCATAATTTGGTACATGTTTTTTACAGTCCAAAGAGCCCATATATTTATTTTAAATGTAAAAGAATGATTAACTTATTTGCATATCTATATTGCATATATTATTAAAATATATTATTAAAAATTATTCTGGATTCAAACCATTTAAAGGACAAATCTCTTTCCCTGCTTAAACTTTTGTCATCCACTCTTCTCTCGCAGTAGTTGTCTGAACTCTTTACTAGTCTTGACAACTGTGCACTCAGCTTTCAGCTTCTTACTTTCTCCCGGTAGCAGTTTATATTTTCTCTGTGACTGTAAAAGTTGCTTCTGTTGTTGATGTTTAAAAGTTTAAAATTTTTGTGTAGTGTTGTACAACTGAGATGATCTTGGTTTAAAATATAATTTATGGTAACAACATAATGGGTCTCCATTCTTAGAAAGACTGTAATTGCTGTAAAGGTATCATTTAGCCCTTGCTGTGAAGTGATTTGGGCTGTGACACACAGGTGTGTCAATGGGATCTTTAGAAGAATGTACAGAATTTCTGGAAAAATAAATAAAAAAGTTACCTAGTTCTCATCACCTCTGAGCACTTACTGTATTTTTGTGCTTAATGTGTTTTAAAGGCTAAATATGCAACGTGAAAAAAATATAATCATAGATTAGAATTTAATTTGAGGAGATCTGATGGAGTAGCAGCTGCTAGGACTACCATGTCTGCCTTCCCAGTACTTTCTATATACTTGGAGCAAATATTAATGCAAGTATTAGAGGAAAAAAAGAGACTTCTGTGGATGAATTGCTGCTGCAATCATAATAGTTTTTTGTGTTTTTTTTTTCAAAGTGGTTAAAGTATGTCTATGGGAAAAGATTAGTACAAAATGCAAAGAAACAAGATTCTCTGTTATAAGTGCACATTTTCTGGGGTGAATATATATAGAAGATGATTGCTCCAAGCTTCACAGTTGCATTTAAAAAAAAATTGAATGATTGAATGTGCAATCAAAATTGGGAGGGAGAGATGGCTATTCTTAGTTTCAGATCTTAAATGAAATTTAAGGAATATCTAAATCCCATCTCACTTCTGTCTTACACCCCTATTTTTTTGCCTAATTGAAAAAAAAATCTAATGATTACTCAGCATTTTTAGACTGATGAATTTCATTTGATTCATCTTCTAGTATGTTATAGTACTTAGATGAAGTGATATACTAAGTTTATACAATGTAGGGAAGAAATACTATGGGAATACTAAATAGAGATCATGCTATGCTATGCATCTGCACCTACAGAAATATCTGTATTGATTGCATACTACTGACTTGAGTATCACTGGAGGGGAAATGATCTCTGAGACAAGTAGCAAGTCTTTGTGGTGAGAGAGCTTACATTCAAAGGAAACTCTCTAGGTTCGTTTCTGTTTCTGTCAGTTGTGATCAAGTAAATTGTTTCAGTTCTATGAGCTGTCTCAGAAGTGAAGCCCAATACATCTTCTCTGAAGTCAGGATTTATATTAAATCTTGCATAGATCTATAAACTATAACAGAATTTTAATTTAAGGGAAAGAGCATGTGCATATGCTGTTACTATTTCAGTGGTAAGCTGTAAATTATTGTGAAAGTAGTTTCTGTACTGGGGTACATCATGTGTGTCTAGAGCCTTTCTTTTGAGGTGCCAATGATTTGTCTCTTAACAGGTTGTTGAAACAGAAGGGTCTTTATTTTTATTATGAGACTTTCTATATATATATGCTGTATATAATTGGAATTTAACATTGCACACAGGACTCTTGGGTTCTATGGAAAACGTTTTACAGAAGTGAGTGTTTTCAGCACAGTGATGCTAGTAGAATATATCTCTGTGTACATGGACAGGGCCATGCTGGTGTATGTTTGTTGGTGGTGGTGGTGGTGGTAAATCTCATGTACCTAAATACCGAAGAGGAGATATAAACTATTTACAAAATAATTGCCATTTAACATAAGTTGAAAATTTCTGCCTGTCTTAAGGTACTTTACAAGTGTCAATCCTTATCCTTCTACTTGCTTAAAATAGTGTCAATATTTCATTCCTTTTTTATCTGTTACTTTTGACCACTTTGTTAAATATTGCATAAACTTCTGAAGTGATTCTATTTCTCAGACTTTGTAATATTCATTAAGAGAATCTACAAAAACATTAGCACTGCAGAAGAACCTGGTATGTATTTCATATTGTATAGTTATGATTTTTTTTGTGAATGGATGGTGTGTCTCAGTTGTGTATTGAATATGGATAAATAAAATACATTTGTTTCCTTTAATACACTACCTGTCTGTGGCAGAGATGCATTTGCTTACATGCAACAAAAACAAATGTGTGTCTATATATATTATACATACATACATATATATGTATGCATATAACTGAAGTCATTATTTGTAAAGTACTATATCATTGTATTAAATTATAGATTAGATTTGGCTACTTTTATGCAAGCAATGTTTTTAATTCCCTATGATGTTTACAAAAAAATAAAGTTGCTTATGTATGAATACTATTGTGAATAATAAACATATGCCCAAAAAGGGTGGTTTAAATGGAATGTTTGATAGCATTTTTTGAATAGTGTGAGTTTGGAAAGATTTTTTATTATTATTTTATTTTTACTTTTCTATCACAATATGGGTGTAGAACTGAGGCTGAAAACAACAGGCTTATTACAGTGTTTTTTAACAGACAATCATCCATCCTGAAGTTTTTAGGCCTATTTGGATGACATCTTCGGAGGCCAAGTGAATTCACCTGTGTGGGGATAATGTGCAGGTATCTTTGAGTCCTGAGGTAGTACTATATTTCAACAAAGTAAAACCAAAGTTTGTGGTTTAAACAGAAGTTTAAGATGGATGGGCACACTAATTAATCTCACAAAAGAATGGCTTACAAGAGAATACTAGAACGGGGTCTAAAAAGTTGTTGTTTTCTTAAGGTAAATTGTACTGTTTGGGTGTAAATACGATCAAGAAGGTAATGGTTGCCATCTGACTGTTAGCAACAGAAATGGGAAACCTCAGTATTTGAAAAATATGTTTTGTTATTCCCAGCAAACTAACCGCATCGGTGATAAAGGAATTAAAGCTAATTCACATATTCACTCAGTACTGAATGTTTCTATATGTGAATAAAAGTATTTTAAAGTGTTGAATAGTTTCATGTTTCCTTTGTCTATCACAGTGTAAGTGTTTCTTGGCTGCAGTAAAAATAGATGATTTTACTCCACAATAGAAATGATTTCCTGAAAATTTTGTGTCTCAGGAAATGCAAGAAATAATCGGCATAAAGCATACTGGAAATTTGACCTTCCGTATGACCCGTAATTGACACTGTAGCTCAGGGGACTGTGAAGTACTTGTGCGTTTTAAGTAGATAAAATATCTCATAGGGTATTTTATATCACTTCATGTGAATTTAGTAGTAAGAAGAATTAGAAATAACATATGGATTTTATTGCCTTTTTGTTTATCTAATTTGATCACTTTCTATACAGTATACAGAATTGCAAGTTCATTTTTTGTGTGTGTGTAAAAGATAAGAAAGACTATCTTCATGTATTTTTCTTTCCTTAGCTGGGTTAGGTAGAGTACAGTGATATAGTAAAAAGTCACCTATAGCTTTCATTTCTTAAACTTCAGTTTAATTCCATTTAAGTAAAAAATACTGTGAGAATAATAGAATATCCAGAAATTTAACAATAAAATTTGAAAAATCAATTCCTTGATCCGCATTACTGATAGATTTGGAGAAAAATATCTCAGGACAATTATAATTGTGTTAGTATTTTACAAATGAAAGGATACATTCTGTTAAGCTGGAGTCAAGAAAGAAGGCATTTATATTATTGTACAGTATGATTTTCTTAGTGTAAATGGTGGGAACTCTATTCCACTGTTGCTACTCTTCAAAGCATATTCAAAATGGTAACATTTCAAATGAATTCTGAGCTTAGGATATACATAGGTAAGTTTATGCACACACAAAATTGATTCTTTTCCATTTATGCATGAAAAATATAACTATCCTTGTATGGTAGAGAAGATCTGGTGCAATTTTCAGCTGTTCCCAGATCTTTGCCTGTCAAGTGTTCATGGATTGATCCAGAAAGTCTCTCTTTTGACCCTAGCAGTTAAGGAATGTGGATAAATAGAAGCCGGTGGTTCCCAACCATCTTTTATCGAAACATATAGTTTTACTGAATTTTTCATAATTAGTTTTAATAATAATGATTAAATGGAAATGAATTCAACGTAGATCTTTAATGTAACAATAGTGTAGGATGGTTGCCTGAAAATTCATGTTAGAGAAAAACTAAACCTGCTATGTTTTTAAAATGTTGATCTCTGCTATTGCACTCAGAGATGACCTACCACTTCTGGAAATTTTTTAAAAATATATTCTCATCTCTACTTAGAACATATAAATTGTGTGTGTGTGTGTGTTTTTACTGTTGTTGTTTTTTTTTAATTTTGAATAGGTGATTTAAAATTTGAGGAGAATTTTTACTAGTTCTGCATAGAGATAACACTTCAACAGATGTGGATTTTTTTTAATTTTTTTATACATTGAAATGAACCTGGCCTTCAAAGTTGGTTTTGTAACATAAAGTTATTGCTATGGAAACACAGCATGATGTCTCAAGACTGATTTTCTCAAGCTGCAGTGCAATTCAACAAATAAAGAACAGACCAGAACTCCAGTTGTTTTTAGAACACTAGTGAAAAAACAGATGGGCAATCTATGATTTTTAGCAGAAACTTCTTGGAAAAGTCTCATATTTTGATGGAAAATACTTTCATCATTAGTCATTAAGATTCATTAGCCATTAATACCAGATATATACATTATAATACATAAATTCATACCTATCAAACTTTAACTAGATATATTTCAATGATGCAGTATCTCATAATGTCACTACCACTAATAAAAATAATTGATAACATTGAATGCTTACATGTAAAAGAAGAGAAACACATTGTCTCAATTCAATAACCTCAGAAATCAAGCTGAATTATTCTGGCAATTTTTAGGGCGGTAGGAAATAGTCAGCAATTTAGTCTGTGAGAAGCTCAGCAGTCTTTATATTGACTCCCATGCTCTTCTTGGTTATTACACAAACTTTATCTCAGATAAATGAGTGAAGGGTTTACTTTAAAGAATGCAATTTGAAAGCATAAATGGAAATCAGCAGTAGACCTGCTGTCAGGACAGTAAGGATACATCTGCTCTCCTACATAAGTCCAGCATTTGGCAAGCTTCCTCATCCACTGCTAGCATTTGGAAGTTTTTACATTGATTTATACATTTTCTTTTGTTTTTTAATGAAACAACTTGAAAACGAACACAAAGCAAAATTAAAAATAAAAATAAAAATCCATAGCAGTAACATGACACTGAAAAGGTAAGCTCCATAAAGCTGAGGAAAACAGTTAAATGCATTGTTGAAATGCTAAACTATCTGGAGGTTAAATGCAGGCAATATAGCATTAGTGTGTTCGGATTACTACACCAATCAACAAAGATTTTTAAGAGGACTAGAAATTGAGGTGGTTAAACAGTAGAATAAAGAAAACAAATAAAAGGTATTTCAGAGAAGATTCTGTCCAAGTTGAGTGTTTTGTATCTCTTTATTGCAGAAGATTTTAAGTTTTCCATGATAGATCTGTTCCTCATTGGTGACTGATCTGAAAAAATAGCCCAAACTCAAACATCTCACAAGTGATTTTTGAATGGATTGTTAAAATCAGCAGGCAAAATTAACAAATCCCAATAAGACTGACTTTTGTGTTCTTAGGAAACTCAAATATGAAATTGTTAATCTGTTAAAAATATTGTGTAATCATTTTCTAGTTTTGTTTTGTTTTTAAGTCAGTGGTAGTCTTATGAATGAAATCAGATAAGTGTGGTATTTGCTCCAGGACACATTCAAACACAAAAAGGAAGCCTAGAGAGAGTGGAAGCAAGGACAGGTAGTCTCCTAACGAGGAACACAGAGAAATTGCTTGAGCAGACAGGGATCAGGTTAGGAAAGATAAAGATAGAATTAAATCAGGGCCAGGGACATCGAGGGCAACAAGAAAGGCTTCTTGTAGGAGATAAAATGGAAACTACATAAACCGTGGGCCCTCTCTAGAAGGAAGTGGGAGACTTGTTTACCTGGGATATGAAAACTGAAATTTGATATAAGGAAGAAATTCTTTACTCTTGAGGGTAGTGAGGCACTGGCACAGGCTACCAAGAGAAACTGTGGCTGCCCCATCTCTGGAGTTGTTCAAGGCCAGGTTCAATGGGGCTTTGCGCAACCTGGTCTGGTGGGAAGTGTCCCTCTGCCCATGGCAGGGGGGTTGGAACTGGATGTTATTTAAGGTCCTTTCCAACTTGAACCATTCTACGAATAGAGAACAATTTTCTTATAACAAAAGATGGACATCTAGTTAAATTTTCAGATAGCATGTTTAAACAACAAAAAGAAATAGTTTTTGTTCAATTCAGTTAAATTATTGAAGTCTTTGCTACAAAAAAAAATATAGTATGTGCAAATTCACATAGCATTGATCAGGTTTTGATTTTTTAACGCTTCTGGCTAAAAAAGTCTTTAAAGAGCTAACTGACAGAAGGCAAGCAAAGGTATGTGTGGAAGGCAATATATAAATTCTAGTTCCTATACTGCAATGGGCATTTTGTGACAGTCATTGCATTGATTTCTTTATCGAAAGAAAAAAAATAAATCTTAAGCTTTTTCTGAAATTGAGTGATATTCAACCTGGAAGTAGAAAAGAAAGGAGGCAAAAAACAATGATTCAGTGGTAGCAACTAATTAATGTGATTGTTGGTTTGGTTTTGTTTGGTTGTGTTTTCTTTTTAAGTGTGGGGTTCACTGTTGCCATCTTGAAGCTATGAAACCTCACAGGGATATCAAGCATTCTGTGCTGTATCAGAGCCATATATTCTTGAAGACGTTCAAAGATTATGGTGTTGCAGCTTGTCTATTATGAGAACTGCATAAGGACCGGAGAGGATGGACATAGACCCCACGTGTTGCAGGAGAATGTAACCTATCACAATCTAGCTTTTCGGTCTGGTGCTCTATATGACCAATTTGACCACAGCAAGTTTTTTCTCTGAGCTTCGCAAAGAGACTCTGTGGAGTTAGGGGCCTTTTGAGTAAAGATTATAAAGGTAAAGAAGGGGACAAGTGGTGCATTAATCATAAGACTTTCAGGGGATCCAGCCTACAAATTGTAATTTTTTATGGTCAGAATGTAATTCAGTTTGTAAACCCCCAAATTTCTTTTCTGATTAGCAATAGGAAAGGTCAGTAACAGCCGACTTTTTAAAGTTTTACAGTTATTTTTTTGCCCTTCTATATCCGTTTATGTTTCTCTGTTCAATTCCATCTGCAATTTTATTTCCTAGCTAAGTCTCATGAAGTCATTTTGTGCAGTTCTGCAAATTTACCTGTGACTAATACTACTCCATGATAAAAAAAAAAAAAAAAAAAAAAAAAAAAAACCTCTAGTTATCATGGTCAGATAATTAACTTCAGGAATCTTTGAACTGATGACTGCTACTTATCACTTCTGACAAAGCTTGATAAGGGAGTGTGAGATCAATTTTAGGATATTTTACTGTAAAATAAAGCATATGGCTTATACCATCTTCAGCTACATCTGAGGTGAGAAACTGGATTAAATTAATTCAGTGGGGGTGGAAACATGATAGGTCTTTGAACATAACTTTACAGGAGCAATGTGAGACTTCACTTTTATGATGCGAAGTAGAAAATTCTTTGTAAATGTGAGATTTTTTTTCAGACACCTTTCTGATTCATTCAGAGGCTTTCCGAATGATTAGGCTTGCAACCTTATCGATTCTCAGATTTGGAAATAATTTTCATATTTATAAAGCTGAAAATAGGAAATTAATGAACAGTTGGCTAGTTATATGAATGACAGTGCCATAATTAGCATGTAAAACACGTAAACTAATTATTAATAGGGAAAACGTTGAAGTTTAACAAAGAAAATTTCAGGTTACAAAGTAAACAATGAGATTATTTATGCAAACATCTCTTCCTAAATTTCAGAAATTGTGAGGGTAGTAATGAGTGGCATTTTCAGAAATTACTGAAATAAATTGTTACAAGCAATCTGTAACAGAACCATGTGCTTATTAAGAGTTTATAAAGCAGTATTGTTATTTTTTTTACTACAGCTGATCTATAAAGCTTTCCTATAGAGAATTAATTATTGCTTTTGTTCTTACTCTCTCCTTTTTCATTTGAGCCTGATTCATGCAGAAAATATCTATATCCTTAGTTTTATGTACACAGCTCATTCTTCTCAGCCCAAATATACTCCCCTGAGTGTAAGTACTTGTTTGTTCATTATAACGATCTGTATTGGTTTCATTTTATTTGCATCAGGAAGGAGAGGGGGATTGTACATCCAATGCATGCAGCTTGAATATGTGTTATAAAGTCTATGTGCGTATGTAGGGTTGGGGTCATCATTGAACAAATCAATTTGTACCTTTCTCCTTCTGAAAACATGAAAACATGATGCATAGCAAAATTTTCAATGCAACAATATGCTGCTAAATATGGTACAACCAAATCTATTCAGTAAACATGTAAAAACCTGTGATACTGATGAAATGTGCTTTTCCAATGATTTTCATATTGTCCTCTGCATTCTTTGCCAAGTGATAAAATACATGTCCACAGGTACTTAGATCTCTGTTTTGTAATTCAAATATAAATACTTTTATCTACCAAGTTCATATTGATTCAAAAATAGATAAGAACTTTAAATGGTGAGACTAATTGAAATACATAAAAACACTCAGAACTAGCTTGCAAAATGTTTGTACTTAGTATGATTACAAAAGCTTTTTTCTCCACTGGTATTCAACCTTTAGTTAAGAAAGCTCTGACAAGAAAGGAAATGAGCAGTGAATGCAGAATGCAGGTATTTTTGTGCCCTTGTTTTTCTGCCAGTGCTTGAAATGTACAAAATAAGGCTGACATATGATAAAGAGCTTGTATGCTTAAGCTTACAGCCCACAATCACTCCTTTAGTTGAGATATTATAAAATGTTAACTTGTAGCTTATACAGTGCATTAGAATACTAGGATCTAATTGTGATTCTGTGCTTTGCTTTAGGTCCTAAACAGGTTTTCTAAATTTTACTAAAAAAGCAGGAAAGCTGACCTGTTTAATACTTAACATGCTATGTACATAAAAGCATGGCAGCAACAGCCCAAAAGCATTTTAAATCAGAATAGATAAAGAGAAAATAAATAAATGCTTATTTTGCTTCCTTAAACCATATTTTTAATGCCATTACTTTCTAGTGAGAATAAGCTAGAGGTGACTAGATGCAATGTTCATGTGTTTTTAAACTGCAGTAAAGTCTGAAATCCTGAAATCTCAATTTATAAGCCCCACTTCTGTGTAATGTTAGCATGCTCAGCTTTTATCCATTTACTGCTTGCTGATGACACGGTATTATGCAAGGCCCTGAGAAAGTATAAATGAAGACAGACCTAGCAAAAATAACAGGTTCAAAGATGTTCAGCCCACAGATCCACATGACAGAGCAACAATATATCTGCCTTACCTTAGCCAGCATCACTATAACACCAGCATCAATAGGAAATGACATCCACATTAGACACAGCATATAGTAAATACAGTATTTTCAAATCAAATTTATAAAACAACAGAACACAATGCAAACATCATCATCATACCGCAAGCGTTAAGACTACAAAAACCAAAGCAGGCCCTTTCTCCTATATCTAATTTCCTGAGGAAGCTGTAGAGTATTGGATGGAAGCATGTAGCCTGTGAGGAACAATAATGGTAAATCATCAACTTGTAGCTCACTTCCAGAAGAAACAGGAGGAAAAATCGAACATTTTTAGGGGTGCATACTCTGAAAGCCAAGACATGCCCACGTGAAATTTGTCATACGGAAAACAGCCAAGGTGGGGCAGAGATGCTCCTCCAGAGGGAACTGGGAAAACTCTGTTAGCAAGGAGGGGAGAGCAGCCAATTTTGAGTTGATTGATCTGTAGAGCAGATGGGATCAGAAACAATTGATAGAGGGAAATAGAAGCGGAGGCTCTGCCCTCTCTTCCAGGATCGACAAGGATTAAGTCTAATATCAATATGTAGTGTGAATCTACTCCTACCATAGATGCTTTAGGGTGAGATATGTGTAAAATTCTGAGCTTAATTCTGAAATGCTGTTTTTTGTTTGTTTTGTTTTTGTTTGTTTTCTCATTATTAATCTGAATTCATGAAATTATAGAGATAGTATGCTATTCATAAATGTTTCCCATAAGACCACCCAGCTCTCTCTCCATTTTTATATTTACATATTTTATAGTACCACAGATGTAGAAAAATAATTATGTAATGTCTCTTGGTGAGATTCTTAGAGGAAGGGTGATTTATTTTTTTTTATTTGGATATTGCAATAGGATTCCAGATAAAAGATTTAGTCCCCAGCTATGTCACAGAAAGTTGCTGGCCTTAGGCAATTGCCTAAGTCCCGCATGTGTAAAACTGAAGTAATAGTCCTTATCGATTATGATTTGGCCATCTGATTTATTCAGTTGTCAAAAGCATTTTTTCAGGCAAAGACTGTTGCTTGTGATGATTTTTCTACAGAGCAGAATGGGTACCCTGTCACTGTCACATGCTTATCTAGATACTGCTAAAACATAAGGCATCTTCATAAGCCAAAAATCTCCAGCAGAACAAGCTCCTGAGGTAGGTAAGAAGTAAACAGTGCAGTTTTCTTAGCCCAGAGAGAAATGAGGGGCACAGAGAGCCTTGGGAAATACTTCAAATTGCACTCACTGATCATACGAGGAAAAGGTTGTCTTACAACAAAAAATCACTTCTCACAGAGTTGCAGCCGCCACTGGATGTGACAAAAGAACTTCCCTGTTTTTTGCTTTTCTGTTTCATGCCCTGTTCCCTAGGTCTACAGGGAGAGGGCTCACAACACCTCACCTTTCTGCTGATCTTCTTTCTGTATCTTGCTGCTCCATATCACCTCCCGCTCTTTCCATCTCTTTCTCACTTTGCAGTTACCCCATTTCCTAAGTATTCTAGTAGCTAAGATTACTAAGAAGAGGCAGGAGGGACTGCTGGGGTGGAAGGGTCGGTCTTCGAGATAAACTCAAAATAACAGCTTTCCCTTTTCACAGACAGAAAAGGAGCATTTGGCAACATGTAAACTGAGACGTGGCCTGTGGGTGTGAAAGGTGACCTCAGCATGGAACTGTAACGTGGTTTAGCCCGGCTGGCAGTCAAACACCACACAGCCGTTCGCTCACCCTCCCCCCTCCCTCTCCGGGATGGGGGAGAGAAATGGGAAAGTGAAGCCTGTGAGTTGAGATAAAGACAGTTTATTAAGACAGGGAAAAGAATAACAACAATAATAATAATAATAATAGTATTAATAGTAATAATGTGTATGAAATAAGTGATGCACAATGCAATTGCTCACCACCCGTTGACCAATGCCCAGCCTATCCCCGAGCAGCCGGCCACCCCTCCACCCCGGCTAGCCACCCCTATATATTGTTCAGCATGACGTCAGATGGTATGGAATACCCCTTTGGCCAGTTTGGGTCAGCTGTCCTGGGTCTGTCCCCTCCCAGCTTCTGCTGCATCCCTAGCCTGCTCGCTAGCAGGACAGAGAGAGGCTGAAAAGTCCTTGGCTTGGTGTAAGCACTGCTCTACAACAATTAAAACATCAGCATGTTATCAGCGCTCTTCTCGTTCTAATCCAAAACATAGCACCCTGCCAGCTACTAGGAGGAAAATTCACTCTGTCCTAACTGAAACCAGGACAGATATCCACCCCTTATTCCATACCATTTATGTCATGCTCAGGTTACACTCTTTCCAATACCTTCTAATTAATCACCATTTTCATCTATGATATATAGCAACCATGGTAGCGATGACATACAGTGTTATATGATAATTAACATATTATAATTCAACTCATGGGCTATTCTCACCCAGTATTAGGTCCCCTTGAGGTACACACCGGACCTCCCCATTCTCTTGCATTACCCACCAAGTGCATCCAGGTCCCCGAGCAAAAGCAATCCCACGAATGGGCTTGCCTTTTCCTGAGGCGGGAGTAGCCCAGACTGTCTTACCCAGCATGTTTCTTACGTGCACTACAGGAACTTTATCCCCTTCTACAGTGCGTAACAGGTTTGATTGGGCAGGTCCAGCTCGGTTGGCAGATCCTCTAGTATTGACTAACCAGGTGGCCTTTGCCAGGTGTGTTTCCCAATTTTTGAATGTCCCAGCACCCATTGCTTTCAGTGTAGTCTTCAACAGTCCATTGTATCGTTCAACTTTCCCGGAGGCTGGTGCATGATAAGGGATGTGATACACCCACTCAATACCATGTTCTTTGGCCCAAGTGTCTATAAGGTTGTTTCGGAAATGAGTCCCATTGTCTGACTCAATTCTTTCTGGGGTGCCATGTCGCCATAGGACTTGCTTTTCAAGGCCCAGGATAGTGTTCCGGGCGGTGGCATGGGGCACAGGATATGTTTCCAGCCATCCGGTGGTTGCTTCCACCATTGTAAGTACGTGGCGCTTGCCGTTGCGGGTTTGGGGGAGTGTGATGTAATCAATCTGCCAGGCCTCTCCATATTTGTATTTCAGCCATCGTCCTCCATACCAGAGAGGCTTTGACCGTTTGGCTTGTTTAATTGCAGCACATGTTTCACAATCATGAATAACCTGTGCTATAGTGTCCATGGTCAGGTCCACCCCTCGGTCACGAGCCCATCTGTATGTTGCATCTCTACCTTGATGGCCTGAGGTGTCATGGGCCCATCGGGCTATAAATAATTCACCTTTATGTTGCCAGTCCAGGTCCACCTGAGCCACTTCAATCTTAGCAGCCTGATCCACCTGCTGGTTGTTTTGATGTTCTTCAGTAGCCCGATTCTTGGGCACATGAGCATCTACATGGCGTACCTTTACAACCAGGTTCTCTACCCGGGCAGCAATATCTTGCCACAATGCAGCAGCCCAGATGGGTTTGCCCCGGCGTTCCCAGTTGTTCTGCTTCCATTGTTGTAGCCACCCCCACAGGGCATTTGCTACCATCCATGAATCAGTATAGAGATAGAGAACTGGCCACTTTTCTCGTTCAGCAATATCTAAGGCCAGCTGAACGGCTTTCACTTCTGCAAACTGACTCGATTCACCTTCTCCCTCAGCAGCTTCTGCAACTCGTCGTGTAGGACTCCATACAGCAGCTTTCCATCTCCGATGCTTTCCCACAACACGACAGGACCCATCAGTGAACAGGGCATATTTCTTCTCATTTTCTGGTAGCTTGTTGTACAGTGGGGCTTCTTCAGCACGGACCACCTCCTCCTCTGACGATATCCCAAAGTACTTGCCTTCTGGCCAGTCCATAATCACTTCCAGGATTCCTGGGCGACTGGGGTTTCCTATTCGAGCCCGCTGAGTAATCAGTGCAACCCACTTGCTCCATGTAGCATCAGTTGCATGATGTGTAGAGGGGACCCTTCCTCTGAACATCCAACCCAGTACCGGCAGTCGGGGTGCCAGGAGGAGCTGCGCTTCAGTACCGACCACTTCCGAAGCAGATCGAACTCCCTCATATGCTGCCAATATCTCCTTTTCGGTTGGAGTATAGCGGGCCTCAGATCCTCGGTATCCCCAACTCCAAAACCCCAGGGGTCGACCTCGAGTTTCCCCAGGTTCTTTCTGCCAGAGGCTCCAGGTGGGGCCATTCTCCCCGGCTGCGGTGTAGAGCACATTCTTTACATCTGGTCCTGTTCGGACTGGCCCAAGGGCTACTGCATGAACTATTTCCTGTTTAATTTGTTCAAAGGCTTGTCGTTGCTCAGGGCCCCATTCAAAAGCATTCTTCTTACGAGTTACTTGGTAGAGCGGGTTTACAATCAGACTGTAATTTGGAATATGCATTCTCCAAAACCCCACGACACCTAGGAAAGTTTGTGTTTCCTTCTTGCTAGTTGGTGGAGACATAGCTGTTATTTTGTTGATCACATCCATTGGGATTTGACGACGTCCATCTTGCCATTTTATTCCTAAAAACTGGATCTCTCGTGCAGGTCCTTTAACTTTATTTTGTTTTATGGCAAAACCGGCCTTCAGAAGGATTTGGACTATTTTCTTCCCTTTCTCGAAAACTTCCTCTGCAGTGTCACCCCACACAATGATGTCATCGATGTACTGCAGGTGTTCAGGAGCCTCCCCCTGCTCCAGCGCAGACTGGATCAGACCATGGCAAATGGTAGGGCTATGTTTCCACCCCTGGGGCAGCCGATTCCAAGTATATTGGACTCCCCTCCAAGTGAAAGCAAACTGTGGCCTGCACTCTGCTGCTAGAGGGATGGAGAAAAATGCATTAGCAATATCAATTGTGGCATACCACTTGGCTGCCTTTGATTCCAGTTCGTACTGGAGTTCTAGCATGTCCGGCACTGCAGCACTCAGTGGTGGCGTGACTTCGTTCAGGCCACGATAGTCCACTGTTAGTCTCCACTCACCATTAGACTTTCGCACTGGCCATATGGGACTATTAAAAGGTGAATGGGTCTTGCTGATCACTCCTTGGCTCTCCAGTTGACGAATTAGCTCGTGGATGGGAATCAGGGAGTCTCGGTTGGTGCGATATTGCCGCCGGTGCACAGTTGTGGTAGCGATTGGCACTTGCTGTTCTTCAACCCTCAGCAACCCCACAACAGAAGGGTCCTCTGAGAGACTGGGCAAGGTAGACAACTGTTTAATGTCCTCTGTCTCTAAGGCAGCTATGCCAAAAGCCCAGCGGAACCCTTTTGGGTCCTTGAAATATCCTCTTCTAAGATAGTCTATGCCAAGGATGCACGGAGCATCCGGGCCAGTCACAATACGGTGCTTTTGCCACTCATTTCCGGTTAGACTCACTTCAGCTTCCAATACAGTTAACTGCTGGGATCCCCCTGTCACGCCATAAATACAGATGGGCTCTGGCCCTTTACAGCTTGATGGCATTAGAGTACATTGTGCACCGGTGTCTACTAGAGCCTTATACTTCTGTGCGTCAGACGTGCCAGGCCATCGAATCCACACAGTCCAATAAACTCGGTTGTCCCTTTCCTCCCCCTGGCTGGAGGCAGGGCCCCTCTAGTCCTGGTCAGAATCTTCACTTCTGTGTTTAAAAGACTGCCTGCTAGAAGTTGGAGCAGCAAACTTTTCAGAGAACCCCTTTCTCCCAATTGTTTTCTTTTGCAACTCACGTACCCGTGCCTCTAGGGTCTCAGTAGATTTTCCATCCCATTTTCTCATGTCCTCTCCATGGTCACGTAGGTAAAACCACAGGGTGGTGCGGGGTGTGTACCCACCATATTGTCTTCTTTGCATGGATGCACGTTTACCCCTAATAGCCGAGACGCTGGTTTGTACAGGTGGGGAAGAAAATACACTCTCTTTAAGTTGCTGGACCTCTTCAATAAGTTTCTCCAAAGTATTCTCTTTTAGTTGGTGGCCACTGGTTCGTTCAGGGGGGGGGGGGAACATAAATTCTCTTTAAGTTGGTGGACCTCTTCAATAAGTTTCTCCAAAGTATTCTCTTTTAGTTGGTGGCCACTGGTTT
Source organism: Cygnus olor (assembly GCF_009769625.2). Taxonomy (NCBI): domain Eukaryota; kingdom Metazoa; phylum Chordata; class Aves; order Anseriformes; family Anatidae; genus Cygnus; species Cygnus olor. The sequence continues at coordinate 41,997,725 of NC_049171.1, forward strand.
GTTCAGGTGGGGGGGAAGATAAATCCTCTTAAGTTGGTGGAACTCTTCAGAGAGTTTCTCCACAGCCGAGACGCAGGCCTGTAGGGAAGAGGAGAGATTTCCTTCGTACTCCCGGAGTTGTTTAGCCATGTCACCCACTGTGGGATCTTCACCGTTTTTCCAGGTTATTATTGCCATGTGCTGGCCCATGTTGATGGTGCATTCCGTACAAACTTCCGCCATATGGGTCGAGTACACTGGACTTCATCTGGATCTGTGGATGTTTGTGCATCGTCTAAGTCCTTATAAATTACTTCCCGTACGGCTAATTCCCTCAGGTACTGAATTCCCTTCTCCATGGTGGTCCACTTGACTGGTACACATACAAGTTCTTCCTTGTAGGGATACCTTCCCTTCACAGCTAACAGGAGACGCCTCCAGAGGCTGTGAGATCGTGCTCCATCTCCAATTGCTTTGTCAATGCTTGCATCTCTAGCAAGGGATCCCAACCGCTTGGCTTCCCTGCCCTCTAATTTCACACCATTGGCTCCAGTGTCCCAGCACCGGAGCAGCCAGGTGACAAGCTGTTCACCTATACAGCGACCAAAATCTTTTCGCACATCTCGTAGCTCACGCTGGTATAGGGTTCGGGTAGTTACTGTTGACTTACTGACATCCTCATCCTCATCTTCATCCTCCTGCACACTTGATGGCCCAGCCTCGTCTTCTCCACACCCAGACTTAGCAGAAGACTTTTTGCGTTCTAAACGACCTGCGTCTCTATACCATTTTTTCACCTTTTCTACAGGGGCAACTTGCACTGCTACAGCTCGCCTCTCCGACCCAGCCACAGGGTCTGCACAGGGATTGGAATACCCTCTGCAGGGTCAACTTGCACTGCTACAGTTCGTTTCTCCGACCCAGCCACAGGGTCTGCCACAGGGGTTGGAGTACCCTCTGCAGGGGCAACTTGCACTGCTACAGTTCGTTTCTCTGACCCAGCCACAGGGTCTGCCACAGGGGTTGGAGTACCCTCTGCAGGGGCAACTTGCACTGCTACAGTTCGTTTCTCTGACCCAGCCACAGGAGTGGGAATGGCTGCGGGAGCTGGAGCCGGGACGGCTGCGGGAGCTGGAACGGCTGCGGGAGCTGGAACGGCTGCGGGAGCTGGAATGGCTGCGGGAGCTGGAGCCGGGACAGCTGCGGGAGCTGGAGCTGGAACGGCTGCGGGAGCTGGAGCCGGAACGGCTGCGGGAGCTGGTACGGCTGCGGGAGCTGGAGCCGGGACAGCTGCGGGAGCTGGAGCCGGAACGGCTGCGGGAGCTGGAGCCGGAGTGGCTGCGGGAGCCGGGACTGGAACGGCCGCAGGGTCTGTCACTAGGTTGATAGTAGCATCAATTGCAGCTCGATAGGCACAAGCCAGACCCCAGCACGCCACAGTGATTTGTGTCACTTTGGAACTGCCAGAGTCATGACACCTTTTTTTCAAGCATTCTACCAGTTTTTTAGGATTTTGCAGTTGTTCAGGGGTGAATGTCCAAAACACTGGAGGTGCCCACTGCCCTAGAAACCTGCCCATATCCTCCCACACTCCCTGCCACTCGCAAATATCCCGCCTCAAGACAGATCTCCGGATGAGATTCCTAAGTAGTTGTTTAACCTTAAACAAAACCTGAAGCGCATTCAGGAGACATAACAACAAGAACATGCTGGTCTGAGTATCCCAAGGATATTCAACATCTTGGAGAGCTACCGTAACTAGCTCGGGGGATAAGAGGGTGGTGAAGGAGGAAGGGAGAGTGAACAGGTAGGAAAAAATATCTTCCCCTGTCCCCTCCAGAGACTGACTCCCTGATGAAAAAAGGCAATAGGTGTAATTGCTAATAGTTTCTGAGATATGGTTTCCGAAGTATAGAGTCGACGACAGTGCTGAGTACAAATACCAGGTTAGAGTCATGACCAGATACTTCATCATTTCATAAGCCATCGTTACACCACACAGTACCATAACAATCTTAAACCAGGGCCCGGAAGGGTAAACAGCACGACAGGGAGCACATACAGAAAGTAACTTGCTATAAAACTCAATTTGGGAAACAGGCACAGCAGACTTGAGATTAAGGCAATCAACATTGTGACTAGCAACTATTAAGCAGGTCGAATACTTATACCAATTTTAGTTTAACACACTCTGTCAAATCTGTCGATATCTCAACCCTTCGAGCCCCACGTTGGGCGCCAAATGGGCTGTTGTGGTTTAGCCCGGCTGGCAGTCAAACACCACACAGCCGTTCGCTCACCCTCCCCCCTCCCTCTCCGGGATGGGGGAGAGAAACGGGAAAGTGAAGCCTGTGAGTTGAGATAAAGACAGTTTATTAAGACAGGGAGAAGAATAACAACAATAATAATAATAATAATAGTATTAATAGTAATAATGTGTATGAAATAAGTGATGCACAATGCAATTGCTCACCACCCGTTGACCAATGCCCAGCCTATCCCCGAGCAGCCGGCCACCCCTCCACCCTGGCTAGCCACCCCTATATATTGTTCAGCATGACGTCAGATGGTATGGAATACCCCTTTGGCCAGTTTGGGTCAGCTGTCCTGGGTCTGTCCCCTCCCAGCTTCTGCTGCATCCCTAGCCTGCTCGCTAGCAGGACAGAGAGAGGCTGAAAAGTCCTTGGCTTGGTGTAAGCACTGCTCTACAACAATTAAAACATCAGCATGTTATCAGCGCTCTTCTCATTCTAATCCAAAACATAGCACCCTGCCAGCTACTAGGAGGAAAATTCACTCTGTCCTAACTGAAACCAGGACAGTTACGCACAAGAATTAGCCCATAACTGCCCAAGTAAATCCTGTGGGTGCAGTGCATAAAGTAAGGGGCTGTGCCACAGCACAAGAGTTTTTGCTGGCATGACAAATCCAATTTCAAGTACACGATTAAAATGACCCTGAACTGCCAATGGCTTAAAGCCAAAGTGCGGTTCTTTGCTTTCTGAAAATTCCTGGTTAGATATTAGCCTACCAGTCAGAGCAAAATTCTGAACACGGATATCCTTCCCACATCCTCAGACAGCATTTGATGCATGAACTAGACTAGCTCACAAGATCTCAAACCAGATAAATACATTATGGGCAAGCAATTGTGCAGTGAAATTCAGAAGCTCAGTCAGAGAGAGCATGGGTGGGGAGGATCTAAGGAAGCAGATTAAAAGGAATGGGATAAGGTCGATTCAGGAACTGTCAGAAAAATAAAAGAGCAGTAAGTACTGTGAGAAGTACTGCTGCACTCTAGCCAGTGTTCTCTTCGTGAAAATAGCAATGCTCTGGCAAATTATTGAATGCACACACTCAGGTGCTCAGAGTTAGCTGGGTTCAGCTGAGGCTTGTGTCATGGAGAGAGAAGCAGCAATCACAAACCAAGATGGTATTTGAAAATAAAAGAGAATTGAATTTGGGGGTTAGACTGAGCATGAGAAAAACTGGGAAAACCTCTTTAAAAGTTTGCAGTTGACAGAGTTCAGAAAGCAAGGACAGTTTCATGTGGCTACTTCCATTTCCTTTGCACCTTCTTTGCTCAGATTGCTAAGTGGATGGTTTTACTGTAGACTGCTTGTTAGTATCAGAACTATTACACAAGAACAGGGGCAGTTTTTATGAAATAGTGAACATTTTTTGGTATTTCCAAGTACATTTCCTCCTTCTTAAGAGTAGGTTATGATGAACTGAATTATTTGGTTGCAGTGTACTTTTTCTTTAAATGTCTTTATTATGTTACTCTCTCTTACATACTGTAAGAAGACAACAATTCATTGTATATGTTAGCTATAACCAATTTTGCTTAATAAGCTGTTAAACAAATGATTTTTTAAGATATAAGTATAATGTAACTTTATGCATGCACAGATGCTATTTTGCCTATGCTTTTTATATAATACAGAGAGACATTTAATTCTTTGCAGCTTTTACAGCCTGTGTATCTTTTACAGCTTCTAGTTATAGCCAAGTGCTTCAGTTTACTTTTTCATGTTTTAGATGTGTTTAAATAATTCTTATGTTTTTACAAGCTCTGTTGGTTTTGTGACTGAGTCCAGATGAAGCTTAGTCTGGAGCTGTGGTTCATATTGCAAGTAAAGTGTTGAAGTTGTTACTGCCAACTCATTGCTATTTATCATTATTAGTAATCATGATATTTTAGGGTAGGAATAAAACAAGAGTGAAATCTCTGCAATTTATCATTTCAGAACCATTAATAGGCTTATCACCACCTATTCTGACAAAGCAGAGAGCTGTATGGCACAGCTCCTTCCATCTTACATAAGTCTGCTGAGCATGCACAGAGCAGCTGCAGTTTTGTACCACTTTTAATACCAGTGTTAATGGCACACAGGTGAAACATTTTCCTTGTACGTGAGCAATAGACTGGCTACCTGTTGGAAACCAATAGCATAAGTGTAGGACAGCTGTTCCCTGAAGGAGCAAGAAAATATGTGTGTACTCTGGAAGCAACAAATGTAATGCATGTGTACAGAGCTGAACTATTGCACATGCCCAGGATGGCTGGTGCTCAGGGGCAGCCTTCAAATATATTCAAGAGCTTCGAAGCTCCCAGTAGATACCAGTTCTGCACTTGTCCAAGGGTGCCAGAGGGCAAGGCCTGAGACCTCCCTGAGAGGGCACTGGCTGCTGTTGCATCTTCTAACAGGACAGTTCCTGCAAGTGGCCTCAGACAAAATGGGGCCAGCACTAAGGTAAGCAACCCTGCCTTGTACAGAAGAGAACAGATTTCTCTCTCCACATGCACCCCCCCCCCCCCCCCCCCCCCCCCCCGTGACTACATAGTTTGCATAGGCCAAAAAGATACAGAAAGTGGAATGGAAACCCATTATAATGCATATGTACATGCAAACTACAAGACAAACTGTGATCAAAAACAAATGCCCGTAACTGCCATTGCTAGTTTGATTACAGTTACATATTTATTTGTTAATTAGTTCCTGCTAACTGACAATCAATTAATGCCTCAAACTGTAGCCTGCACAAATTCCAGCAATCTATTCAGCAGTTAACACAGATATATTGTATTAAATTGCTCTAGTTAAGTGGAATGTTAGCAACATTGTCTCCAAAATTATGCAGTACCGAGAGGATTTCACATAATGTTTTGCAAAGATTGCATTATTATATATTTCTCTCTTATAACTGCAAAAATATTTGAATTATTTAAATTCCTTTTTTTTCTATCAATTTACATCCTAAGAAAAATAAATACATGACTAGTTTGCAATTTTTCATCCAAATAAGCAAAAGTATCCATGATACATATAACAGGAGTTATTTAACAGTTCAGACAACACATGGGCCATTAAAAATGTTTGGACAGTTACGTTAATGTAATACTGCTTGCAAAATATACTATTTTTTTTCTCAAAAAGATGTTGCCAGAGATCATTTAGTATTATTTTTCTTTCACAGAATACAAACAAACAAACAACAAAAAAAAAAGGAATATACTGAGCTTAGCAGAAACTTGCAAATGAATGTCATTGCACATGATTAAAACTTGAAAAGTAGGAAAAAGGCAAATAAACATTCAAAAAAACAATTGTAGTCCATTACAGAAATAAACCGTATTTATTTCTGTTTAAGTGCATTATCAACAATATTGAATTAAATTGTGTAGGACAAACACAGAAACGCTGTACTGATGCAAACCTGCACACTTTTTGCTCCAAGTAGTGCCCTTTGCAGGGGCAGGGGCTTGATTTTGTAGCCTTATTTGTATAATGCCTATTACCTCATAACTCTGCCATGAACTTTCCAATTGCTCAGCTGTATCCTCTGCATTCACAGTGTTAAGGGATTTCCTGACCTTTCATCTCCTTTCAGCTAGAACACTCAAAATATTAGACAAAGAGAAGAAAAATGTAATAGCAACACATTATTATGTATGTTATTTTATATATTTATATATATATATATGTTTGTGGCCACACTTTTCAAATGCTTATGTGCTTTTGAGAAAACAAAACTCATACTGACCTTTATGCTTTTCTGTTAAGCAAGGTAGCTATGATATTGCTTTGCTAGGAGAGGCTGTTGAGCAGAGTTCCTGAGGAGTCAGCCTGATGATTTAAAGTCAAGCACCCTGTTCCTGACCCTGACACATGTCTTCAGCATGACTTCTGGAAAGCCCTTTCCCCATTTCATACCTCAGGCTTTGACCTGGCATATGAAACTAACATTATGGATTCTCCTTTATATGGCAGCGTGAGACCTGCAGATGACCAATGCTATCCAAAACAGTGTTCTTTTGTTGGCAGTATTTTTTTTTATTTGGAAATTCCAACCTTTATGTGCCAGCTCAGCTGATAAATAATGAAGAAAAATTCACATCACTTTCACTTTAGGTATCTAAAAATAGTGTTATGAAGAAACTCACAAATCTTGTTTCTTGGTTTCTTTGTACAGTGACTAATGAAAGCAGACGGCTTCAGGAAAAGTTTTTGAACAAAGTAGGTGACATAACTATCCCACTTCAAATATATTATATTTTCCTGGGCCAGAAAGGTCTCAACTGAAGATGAGGAGCAAATAAATGTGAATGGAATAAAGAGAGAGAAGGCAAGGAAAAATAAATGCAGAAAATGTGAAGAAAATGAGAATAAATGAAAAGAAAAAAAATAGAATTACAATTTAAATTTTAGTTTTTTTTTTTTTTTTTTTTTACTCCTGATGGCTCATTTATTGCAAGTCTTTTTAATTTGTAATTTGAAATTGAATATTTAATAAAAGTGATAGCTCAAGGTTGCACCTAGATAATTTAGCAGTAATAATCCTATCCTCCACTAATAAACTGTGAGGCTTTTGGCCTCAGAGATTAACCTGAATATGATTTTTATCCAACAAATAGGGAACTTCCTCAAGCTATCCTTATATTATTTATGAATCTTCAGACTATACTAGTAAGTGGTCAGTTTTACTTAGTAAAATAAATAAAAATGTAGTAATACAATACTGTGTAGACCCCTCTCTGTCAAGTTCTTGCTCAGGGGTAGACAGTAACTGCTGGGAGAACCTTTGGTGAGTTTTGGTTTATAAGCAGAGTACAAAGAATGGAAGTCTATCATATATGACATATACTGCAGAGCAGAGACTGGCATGCGAAGATCTCAGCAGACTGTTGCTGGTAAGAAGGAAAGAGTGGAGGGGGAGAAAAAAGGTGCTAGCCTGTTTAGTTTTGTCTCCTCCATTTGATGCTCTTGTAAATCTGATAGGTGAGATTTGCCCAAGTTCAGTTCTGTAAGACTGAAATTTTGCAGAGGACAACATAAAAACAGATCCCTACTCTTGCATGTAATCCTATTTGTAGACCTTAGGAATGTGGGTGACCAAGGAAAAAAACATTTCAAGGCCTTGTAGGAATGCATCAAGAAGTAGTCTCTGTATTTAAAGATTTAAAGGCTCTTTTTTTTTTTTTTTTTTTTTTCTCTTGACGTTTGCTTCTATCCATTGAAGTATTAATTTATCATATTAGAAACTACTGTAATGACAGTAGCTATATGTTGCTGCTGAAGGACCAGAGTAGTTCCCAGTGTCCAGGTCTGGGTACACACACAGTACATCTGCTCTGTCTACAGTGGAAGAAGAATTTTCTGTTTGTGGATTTTCACACAAGGAAAACCGAAACATAGCAGTTTCAGCTCTGGATAATTTCAGAACTGGACTGATGGGTACATCACATAGATACAACACAGTAGAGAATCACAATATTTATCTCCAATCTTTTATATTTTCTTTGTCTTAAACTGATCCGTAGCTTTCATCATGAGACCTGTATTATGAAGGAATTTTGACTCAGAATGTCAGAGTTGTCTGTGGTGGGCACTGTTTAATTTTTGGCACACTCCTTGACAGTTTTGATCCATGCAACCTAACATCCTTCTAGACAATATACAAACATGGTTCAAGGAGTGACCAAAATCTGAACAAAAATCTGCTCACAATAGTCAATATGAATGAGGCCATGTTTTTCTGGATATTGGATGCAATCTGTTCCATGATACTTAAAACACAGTAAACAAACACACAAACAAAAAATATATATGATTATAAAATAAATAAAAGGAAAGAAATGAAGGCACACTATCTGACATCACTAGTATAGATATAGTCCCTCTGACAGGGGTTACATTTTTACCATGTGCTTAGCTATATAGCTCAGCTACCTGTCTGTATGGGAAGAGCTGTGCCAAACTATCAGCTTTTCGCAGCAGAAATTATCTAGAAAGCCAAGCCATGGCTAAGCTTGTTATTCTAAATGATCATAGGAGCAAGGGACTCAATGCCTGCTGCTAAGCAAACAGTGGTACAAGCTTACAGCACAATGAATGCAGAAAGGCACAATCCACAAGAATCCACTAGTGAGATAAGAATAGAAACGGGAAAACATTCTGATAAGGGATTCTTTCTCACCATATTTGCCGACCTGACAATGTGATTTTCTAAAAATAAAATTTGGTTGATTCTTTATTTCTTAGGCTGTTTTAATTAAAGTAGTTACTGATTTAAAATGCAAAATCAGTTAATTAATGCCTATTCTTTAAGTTTTGAGTTTGAGCTTTAGCTAACTCTAAACATTGCATAATGTTGTTATTGCAGTTCTTTCCCAGGACTGATGATAATATCATTTAATTCAGAGTTTTCAATATTATTTTTATTACTTTTATTACAGCTTTGGAATGTTTTGTTTTCATGCCAATAAATTAATTTTCCCTGATGTAGAAAGGTTCTTTCCAAGTGTGAGTGTATATAAAAACAAATTTCAGCCATAGTTTTTTCTCATGATTGCTATTGTCTGAAAGTTTAGGTCTTCTAACTTACTGTTTTTCGTTGTTGTTTGTTTTTCTGGTAATCACTATGTCAGTAACATGCACAACACACAATAATAATGTGTTTCTCTGTTTTCAGTGGCCTTGTACTTGAAGGTCATTCACTCAATTATTAACAAAATGCTCATAACTTACTTAACCATCAGCTAAAGATTTGTTGTCCCCACTGATCTTTCTGACAGATGTGAATGTCAAGACAAGGTGCTGAATCCACATTCATCTTGTGTTTCCCAACAGACATCTGATTTTCTCTCACGTATTGTAATGGATTGCATTTGCTTCTTCAAGACCTTTAAAAGATGTATTTACAATACAAATTTCATTATGTCATGGGCCTAGCTTTGTTTGCACTCAGTTCACACCCACAATGATCATTTAAGAAATAGCCCTACAAAGTGCTGAGTGAACTTGGAGACATCCTGAGCAATGTCAATTCTCATAGAAGCCAGTGAAGTTAGGGGCAGTTTGCTACCCAAAGAGACCTTTAGTATTTCAGAATTAGTTAATCCATTTGTCTTGTAAAATAAATGGATAAGACTGGTGAGAAAAGCATCCCACCTGCAGCTCCCCTGAGGTATATTTGTACCGCAGTCTCAGGGCTGCAGGCTGGCTGCTTTGGCACAAAGCTCTACATGGGCTGCACATCCTGTCCCGAAGAGAAAGCAGTGCCTGCCAGCAGGGTTGATAAGTTGGACATGTGACAGAGTTTTCAGAAAACATCTGCCAAGTCCAATCACTGGTAGAAGATGGTTTCCAAATGTGACAAAGCACAGTCATGAACTCCACATGTGGGCTGCATGCCTGAATCTGCAGGGACTGACTATCTGCAGAGGTATGAAATCTGCAGCCTGGGTCAGAAAAGATATTTAGTCATAAGATCCCACATATTCTCTGTAATGTCCCAGTCTGCTGTCCAAGTCCCAAGTAGAAAAATAGTCCTGTATTCACTGTTCCTAAGGCACTTTGCTAAAGCTTCATTTCCTTGTACCATCGCTATAGACCATGGAGAGAAATTGAAATTTCCTATTTCCAAATTGCCAACAGAGGCTATGCTGTATAAGGAAAAAAAAAAAAAAAAAAGTTAGGATCTTGGCACTGCAACTTGATTACCTGTGCTGTTCATATCTTAGTATGGGCCCAGCACACTTTTGTCCAATGGTAATGCCTCCTGATCCCTACCTCTTCCATGTCCCCAGAACATAGTTTGAGTGTTGACAACAATCAATAGATCATTTCCAAAATGTAGTTTGGATTTAACCCTGTTCTGGATGAGGAGTTTAGCAGTATGGCTTCAGGCCGTTCTTTGTCAGCCACTGACAGAAACAGACAACAATGTTGAGTGTATTTTATTTACTGGTGGAGATACAGCTTTTTATTCCAACACAAAGCACAAGTGGCAGAAGTGACACTAGCTTTTACTTAAAGGTGTTGCAATTCCAGCATTCATACAGGAAGGGGCAGCCCTGGTATCTATGCTGCTTCTGACCATCTGTTATTCAAACACATTCTCATGTTTCCTAGAAGGCTCTTGTAATTGCAAGACTATTGACATAGTTTGGCATGAAAGAAAAGCTATTTGCCATTTCTCTTAAAACCAAATTACACACAATTCAAGCAATGAGGGTAGTAGCATGGGGTATCCTGTTCTTGTTGTGCAAGTTGCATTGGATGATGTACAGACCATCTCTAGCTGAGGAAGTCTTCATCTTTCAAGCCAGCTCTCTGTTTTCACTGACAATTTAGAGATGGAACTTGCTCACAATGAGGAGAGCCAAATAGCCTGCAGAAATGCAGTGACCACTGGACTTCATGGCAAAATGCAGCCATGAATACTTCCTGTTTCAGCTGTTGTCAGGGGAACCCTGACTTTCTGAATCCTGAGTAGATGGAGTTAGCAGATGGACACATCTGGGTCAGACACAACAAACATTTCCCAAGTTCATGCAATATTGCAGAATTTTACCTCTTAGTGTTCCTGACAGTAACCCTTATCTTTGCAAAAAAAAATTTAATTTCGGACACTATTAATAAATTTCTAAGTATTCAGGTAGCTTTTTGAATCCTCATATGATCTTTTACATAAGAGAAGGTTAACTCTTCTATATATGACCTCATTAGTTTTGTCAGTATTGAGTATATGCCCAGACTTGATCTTGGCTTTGGAAAAAGCTGAGCAGCATTTGTGGAATCGTGTTTAATGATATTTTGGCATTTAAAAGTAGAACAAATGCAAATATCATAGCACGAAAGTAATATTTGCATGTTACAGGAGATAAATCCTGAACTATATTTAAATAGCATGACACCAGATCTTTTTCTTGAAGTTTAAAAAAAATAATAAAAAAATAAAGGAACAGTAAAACATTGTAAAACATGAATGATGCAAATCATATAATCATCATTGAATCATTAAGGTTGGAAAAGACTTCCAAGATCACCTGGTCCAACTATCCCCCTACCACCAATGTCACCCACTAAACCATGTCCCTAAGCACCACATCCAACCTTTCCTTGAACACCCCCAGGGACGGTGACTCCACCACCTCCCTGGGCAACCCGTTCCAAGGCCTGACAACTCTTTCTGAGAAGAAATGTCTCCTAATTTCCAACCTAAACCTCCCCGATGCAATTTGAGGCCATTCCCTCTAGTCCTATCACTAGTTATCTGTGAGAAGAGGCCGAGCCCCAGCTCCCCACACCTTCCTTTCAGGTAGTTGTAGAGAGCAATAAGGTCTCCCCTGAGCCTTCTCTTCTCCAGACTAAACAACCCCAGTTCCCTCAGCCACTCCTCATAGGACTTGTGTTCCAGGCCCCTCACCAACTTCGTAGCCCTTCTCTGGACACGTTCCAGGGCCTCAGTGTCCTTCTTGTAGTGAGGGGCCCCAAACTGAACACAGGACTTGAGGTGCAGCCTTACCCGAGCAGAATACAAAGGGACAATCACCTCCCTGGTCCTGCTGGCTACACTACTCCTGATCCAAGCCAGGATGCCATTGGCCTTCTTGGCCACCTGGGCACACTGCCAGCTCACATTCAGGTGAGCATTGACGAACACCCCCAGATCCTTTTTCTCTGCACAGCTTTCCAGCCACTCTGCCCCAAGCCTGTAGCGCTGCATGGGATTGCTGTGGCCAAAGTGCAGGACCCAGCACTTAGCCATGTTGAACCTCATCCCATTGGCCTCTGCCTATCGATCCAACCTGCCTAGGTCCCTCTGCAGGGCCTTCCTACTCTCTGGCAGATCGACACTTCCCCCCAACTTGGTGTTGTCTGCAAACTTACTGAGGGTGCACTCAATTGTATCTAAACTATAGATGCCAGTCTGTTTGGGTAATCATTTTCTACTTTTTTTTTTTTTTTCATTGTAAAAAATTGTGTACAGCAGAACAAATTCATGAAAAGACAGATGACTTCATGTGAATGGACGTATCCAGCCTGTACATATTCTTCATAATATAATAAATGCTTTTAATTACAATATAATGAATAATTATAACAATATAACAATATAATATAACAATACTACAGGGGAGCTTCTTTTTAAACCCAGGCAGTTAGTAATTGATATATAACCTGGAGCATAAAGCTTTGAATTCTCCACACACTTTAAGCTGACTCCCAGGCTTTGAAAAATATTGCATACTTTTTCTATTCCTACAATAACATTTGAAATCCCATTGTAGTTCAAAGTCACATGAATGCTGCTGAATATAAGCACCTTCCTTTCATCACTTTTGAATATGGGGTCAGCCAATTTTGTTGAGGGCATGGCTCTGAGGAAGGATAAGCAGGAATGTTCAGATGACCTTCTCTATACATTCATACATTTTCTAAAACGTGTCACTTCTTATTTGTGTCACCCACATTGCCCAGACGCAGTATCTTCTTTTCCCACTGTAGCATGAGAGAATGCAGATGTCAGGACTGCTGGCCATGATAATTGTTCCAATCAGAAATACACAGTTTACACATGTGCTTGAACACCTGCAGGATTTAGGGTGATCTGGCCATTTACAGCTCCCTGTTTTGATTTATTTTCATGTTCACCATCAAGTGTGTGCATGTGTGTTTGTGTGCATGCATATGTCTGTCCATGATGTGGGGACAGACAGCTAATGGATTGCCTATCCAGGAATGCTCAGGCAGACTAAGCTTGCACAGCCATCCTAGCTGAAGGTAACATTTAGTTCTCCTCATACTGCCTGCATGTCCCAAATACATTTTCAAAGTGTCAGGCTCAATTTCTGTCTTTTTCTTTGCCCTTCCTCCTCTCTGGTACATGTGGCTGACACCATGAAATGGATTTTTCTTCCATTTGACTTTCACTGATTTCTTAAATCCTGTTTGTCTGGAGGCAGAACAACAGCATATATCCCAGCCTTTTCCAATTTTCTCTTGCATATGGTGCTCAACACTATATGTGGTCTGCACTTAAGTATAACCAGAAGCACACCCCACTATGGCCAGCTCTTCCCTTCATCTTATTTTCCTTAAATATTTTTGTAAAAACATTACTGTTTTATTTCTTGTGCCCATTCAATCCACACTGCTTTGTGTCCTGAGTCACTGCTGAGGTCATCTTGTTATTGAGAGCACAGAGGGTGCCTGTGTCACCCAGGAGCTTTTGTCAACATAGCTATACTGACTGAGGGCATGGCGAGTTCACCCCACCAAACTGACATCATGCTGTTACCAAAGATCCTGTGAACAGAGTTATGACAAAACATCTATTTGGTTGTTATCTTAGGTTAAATCAAAGTCACAAAAGGACAGAAAAGCTCTTGCTGGCTTTGGTTTGGTGCTGGGAATGGAGCCTGGATTGTTCAGATGCAGTTGTGCTTGCAGGGCCTTGATTTCTGAAACTGCAACTTTTGATCTCTAAATATCTACAGAGATTTCAAACAAAATCCCGCAACAGGACAGAAGCTGTAATGGTAAAAGTAAGCACCAGTTTCAAAACTGCAGCCTGAACTTCTCTCCCTTCTTCCACCCAAATGGCAGCTGCCTAGTCTTGAAACAATAAATGTGTGTGTTTTGTTTTGTTTTGTTTTCAGTCCATGTTTCTCCAGTGTCTAGAGTTCCCCCTTTTTTATGTGACCAGACTGCATATAGTGCACATATGACCATGACATAGCTAAACAGTTCAGTGCCTAGATTGGGTTGATGTCCTATAAGGATCTATCAGAAGGAGAGATCTTCTCAGAGAATCCTTAAGACACAGCAGAGATGTTGGATGGCTTTAAAAAACACAGTTATGACAACTGCTTTCCATTAAGGACACAACTAGAGGAGAAACAGCTCTCCTTTTCAGAAACTAGCCTACTAGTTAGACATTTGCCAAGGAAGTGAGAGAACCCGAACCTCTGAGAGTTAACTGTAGCCTACATTGTTCTAGAAAGACATCTTCATACTGTGCTATAAGTAATTTAAATTAATGAAGGGCACTTACTGCCTTCCCCCTTAATGTCACAGTCCAAAAAAAGACATCAAGAGTCTTTCGGATGAAGGGAGAGAGGAAGAATGCCTACAAGAGAGAACAGTAGCCAGGCCATTTGCTGGTGCTTGCTTCTATACATGGTTATTCTGTCAAAGATAAGACATCACTGAAGGAGAATGTTATAGACCATCCAGTCAAGCAGAAGAAATAGATGATGGCTTTGAGCAGGGGACTGGACTTTAAAGATAATAAAAAATCAGAGGCCTATTGAATTTTGTGAGGTACACAGGAGAGTTGGAAGGTAATTTTGGCCTTTGGTACCAATCTTACACCTAAATCCCACCAAATTTTATTTATTTATTTATTTATTTTGACTCTGTCTCTTGTCCTGAGACAGCTGAAAAGAAATAAGGAGCATTTGGATATTTTTAGAAGTACTTTGTCAATAACATGGAGAATATTTTGCCTGTGATTATTTTGGGGCTGTAGGGATTATCAATGCTACTTTTATGCTGAGCCGAAGCTCATTATTGAGCAGGCCTTTGAGGCATTTTGTGAATCAGGGGTTCTGCTGCAGGCATTAATTTTCACTGAACCCTTCCTCTAAATATAGCACAGCCACAAAGCAGTTCTCTGCGCTCTGTATTAAACAATGTCTAAAATCCTGGTTCTCTCTGTAGTAACAGAGCTACCAGGAAGCTCAGGGGACAACCATGTCAGACCTGTGAACAAGGAGCCAGCAGAAAGTCTTACCCTGGGATTCAGCTGATGTTACCATGTCAGCCTGAATCACTGCAGGGAGGAGGGAATAGCAATGCTTTTCTATTTCTAAACACTCTCCTTTACATTAGTTTAGTTTATGCAGCATGCTATACTGCATAGTTTCATTTCAACCTATGCAGAGTTATACTGTTGGCATGTTACTTTTGCTATTCACTTAAAAATAGAGAATATAAAACAGGGAATGTAAGCTATAGCAAGGGTGACAGATGGAATTCTCCCTCTTATGTAAAAAATGCAATATAATGAATATTTATGCAATTGCTTTTTTACTGTGTAGCAATACAATGAATGGATCTTTGTGCTTGCATCATAGCCCTTGTAGTCCTAAAACCTCATGGATTGTCATATACATCAAATGGCACAGAAGATTCTAATTTCTTTTCATTATCAAATAGAGAAGAAGATGCACCTTCTTGCAGGAGGTGGGAAAAAAGTCCCACAGATATTTAATTAAAAATATTAAAAGTATATTTTTGTAGACAAAAATAAAAATAATAATAATAATAAAAAAAAAAAACGTAATAAAATCAAACAGTCTAGCACACAGCACACTTTAAACATACATCCCGTTCTACCCTGAATCAGTTCTTTTCCAGCAGCGATCATCAAGAGAGATGAAAGTCTTATTTTAAGCTTGTGCCTGCATCTTTTTATAGCTTTTTTTCTGTATTTACAAAACCTGTGAAATAAAATGTAAAAATCATCTATTTAGCTAACTATAGCTAAATATGAGCTAACTGTAAGATTCACATTCCGGAATATAAAGGAAAAATGTTATATTATTTTGTAAACAGCTGACAGTCTTATTTTGTAAACGACTGACAGAAATTACATGCAACAAAGTGTTTGATCAATTATTTTGAACAGTCTCATACTCACTTAGAATTTCAGTGAAAAAATCATTAAATACATCTTTGATGAAAATATATGTTTTCTGAACAACTCATAAAATATAAGAATAGTCAAGGAAAAAAGAAACCAAGGTATGAAGCCTTCATGCAAGGCATATCTTTGAACAACTCTGGAACACTACTGTACTTAACAGCTATTGAAAATAAGGAAAATATGCTGGAGTGAATTTTCATGTCAGTCTAGTTACACAAACATCAATCCATTTGTTACTTGTGGATAATTTTAACATGAACAAATTATATATTTTTCCCATAAAAAAATGTCTTCAGAAGAAAGCAATTCCTAAATGACTGATCCAAAAGAAATTCAGTAATTCAGTAAGGAGAAGTTCATACTATGCCCTCTGGAATATTTAAGCATGGTTTGGGAGTAGACTTAGAAAATCAGAACTCCAAATACTTTGTGGGTAGAATTCTTCCTCCTAAACCTGCCTTGCACTGTCTGTGAACCCAGAAAACTAATGCCCAAGAGGCTGTTTGAAAGCAAGCGTAGCATGTTCTTAATGAATGTTTAAATCATGAGACTCTGACTAAATGTGGGATAGTTCTTATAAATTCCACTTCCTGGCCAATTTCTGTTTGTCAAGGTACTGCACATACACACTTATTTTAGAACATACTGTTCACTGTTTTGTTAAGTCATAATATAATTGCTAAGTAAATACATCCTTTCAGTACCCATAATGCAGGTCTATTGTTTTTAAATTCTGTGTTGCTTAATTTAAAAAAAAACAAGGTGATTTAATCCACTATCTTCTTCAGCAACACAATGGACTTTGCCAATCATCATACTAAATTTGCTAAAGAGATAAGAGCTAAAATGAGCGTGCTTAGCTTTGCCATCTATCACGCAGTACCAGTGAGTGTCCTGCTTGGTATGCAACATAATTAAATGTTGTCCTTGAGGAGTTTATATATTGCTTATTTGCATTCTACAGTTATAATAGAAAAACTCCTGTACCTTGTAAGCTTGATCTCTATAGCTCTTTATCAATGGTGTATTACTGTATTTTCAAATAGCAGAGATGCATTTCAGAAAGTACAGAGCTTGTAAATATGCTTGCATTTACCCCCCAAAAATTGGGGTTCTCATAGTATCTACCTGAGGGTCCTAATGCTGGGAGTGCTCTGTGGATCAGACAGCTCCAGAGACGCAGCCCCCCCGCCTTGCTCATAAGCCTGTCTCATCAATGGTCTGAGCATCAGCAGCAGGACCCCCAGGAGGGGGAAAGAGCTTGCCAAACTTGTCAATGTGCTCGGGGCCCTGACAAATAAGAAAAATGCGAACTGCTGGGACTGTCATAAGGCATTGCAACTCCTCTGTGGTTAGGAATGCCCAGAGTGATACCCACAGTGTTTCCATAGGAAAGTAGTGCAGGTATTACTAAAGTGTTGTGCTCTTCAGCCTCTCCTTGGTGTCAAGCTGTAAAGCCAGTGACAGCATGGAACTCTCTCACAAAGTTAAGGATAAGAGTAATCATTTGCAAGCCCACACTTTACTGTTATTTTAGAAGATCATTGACTATTTGAGTCACTTGTCTGTCAGAAAATGAAAAGTTTGTCAGAAAATCATGCAGTGCCTTTCACTGTTTTTTTGCAAGAACAACCCATATGGCACTAATACAGTATGCAAATACTATTTACTTAAGGCATGATTTATGATTTTAAACCCTTCTTTATACTTTGTTGACAATGAGGTCTATGTATATTTTGTATGCAAGCAGATTAGTAGATTTATATAATTTACCCTTGTTCCATATAACATTAATTTGCTGATTAAAATCAGGGAAAGAAAGAAAAAAAAAAAAGAGAGAGAGAGAGAATTACACAATCGTTACATTATTGAAAGCTTTAAGTAAAATTACTGTTATAGGTAATTATGTAGAAACACTGTGAAATGTTCAAGTTCGCAGAAAATAAATAAATAAATAAAAGAAGCAAGAAAATGAATATGAAGACATGACTTGGTGTTGTTATAGAACTTCTGAATGCTCTGAGTGAACAGAGAATGAGCATAAATAGCAGAGAAGATATATGAAGACACTTCCATTAAAATGCCCTATTCAATATCCTGTTTTCAGTTTCCTCAGAATTTGGCCTTTTTACAAAGGTGCTAGCTGAATATCACCCTCTCTTATTGAAGAGTTTGTCTAATAAACCATTAAATAACAGCAAGAACATGAGATTAAAGACCTGCTTTTTTTTTTTTTCCTCTACACAGAGATGTTCTTCCTCCTTTGTACTTCTCAATGAAGAAGATAGAGGTTTTTAAGAAATTCATATCTTTTTAAGTGCTTCTGGGATATTTAGGGCAAACTTTCTGTTAAATTATGTCCAAGTTACTCAGCAGATACCCTGGTCAATAGACTGGAAGCTAGCTCCTGTCACACCTGTGTCAAGCCGGCATGAAAAACAGCATTAACTAAGTGGCGAAGCAGTCTGCATGGACACGTTTTCAAGCTGTTTAATCTGTTGGACACGCTTAGTAAATATTCACAAAAATCCCTCCAATATTCCCCCCCAATAAGGGGAAAAAGTAAAAGGAGTTTCTGGAACTACACCAATTCTTCCAATTAAAATACTCACTTATCTGTCCTTTCTTGGTAATGTGTTTACAAACTCTGAACAAAAATGTAAATAAAGAAGTATAAATTACTTCTGCTGTCTGATCCAAGCCTGTAGAAAAGCTGCAGGTGAAGCTACAATCTAAAATTCACAAGAGGGTCAGAACTGATTTTTCAGGTACTTAACAGGGGAGGATGTGTTGCCACCACACTTTACACTGCCTAGGAAAAGAGAAGTGTCTCTGTGTCCTTTACTCATTCACTGCTTGGTCTTTCTCAGACGTGTTCTCTGAGGCTGGAATATCAGGATCTATTTGCCCACATCTCCTGCCTGTTTTCTGTGAACAGGCAGAAGAGGACTGTCAAGAAGATCTCTGCTCTTCTCCTTTGGAGTGCTGGCAGCAAAGGAAGACAATTGGGCTGCAGAACTACAGAGCTGAATATGCTTGTTGCCTCCTTCACCACCAGGAACAAAATAGAAGCAGAGGTATAATTTATTAGCAGCAATTTGTTTTGGCTAGGTTGTAAAACTACAAACTAACCTTCCTCAACTTTCAGGAATGCCCAGAATTAAAGCCCATATGGCATCTACTTTATCAGATTCTTTTTATGTGAAGATTCACTTCAAGTGACTGCTTATCCCAGCCACCCATATGTGTAGTGTGGTGGCCCAGACTTTTACACAAGACCACGATCATAAAATTTACTGAGTTCTATACCCCAGTTGTTCAGCAGAAATTCCTTCAAACTGAATGAAAAATAACATGCAGGACCCATACTTTGGGCCTGCTGGCTGATGGCATTCACCCATGTTGTGTTTTTTCTACAAGATGTCAACACAGAGCTGCCATCACTCAGAAGGGCATGCTTCACTTTAAAGCCTCAGCCCCCCAGACTGGTACTAACCAGTAGCTTATATTTTATGTCAAATTTCCTGCCTCTGAAATATTGTCTTGCTTTTAAGGTTGCATGTTTACAAAAGCAGATGTTCCTTCAAAATGTTAAGAAAATCTGTCATGTTTTTTGAGTTAAAGGTTGCAGAGTTACTCTGATCTGAAATCTTAACATTTGCTTCTTTTTTTATCATTATTTTTTCTTTACTGCCTCAATGTCTTCTTGCTAACAGACTTATCCTAGTTTAAATATTCTGGGATCTTTAGAGTAGCCACATTTTCAATATAAATTCCTCACTATGATCACTTATTCTGGTCAATTGTGTTAGGTCCCAATTCTGTGAGAACTAAATAAATGACAATTTCACTTAAGAGCTTAATGGAGGATTACTGTGGACTTTGCTGTAAACAGTATTACTCCCTCTACAATAGAGTGGTTTCAAAGAGTTTTATTTCATGGGCAAATTGGGATTTCATGTGGCACATGTAGCTTTTGTTAGGTTTTTTGAAAAGAGAAAAAAGCTCACAAACTAAATCTTACTTTTCACCTACCAACAGTAGGTTGTTTTTTTGTTGTTGCTTTTGTTTTTGTTTTTTTGTTCAGGGACGATAGGTATATGTTCTGTAGGTATCTCTTTTTCAGGTGTATTGGCAGTACTGAGAAACAGATGAAATCATCTGGATAAGACGGGAAATGTCAGATCATACTCTGGGGCTCTCATTGATTTAGTGACAATATCTTTATGACTGAGATTATGTAAAACAGAGATTTTTCTTAGGCCACATGAAGTAAAGTCATTTCTAATGCCTTCTTTGGAAGAGGAATATTGTTATTACAAGAAAGTGTATGTACACCATTTTAAAGAATAACAAGCTTTACTTTAAGATTGGACCAGTTATTTTTTTCTAATGGTTTGTCCTAGTTTGTACATAATTAATTCAATGAATACCTAAAGGTGCATGTTAAATCCAAGCTCTGATTTGATCATTATAATGCTCACTTCTCCTTTCATATCTGTATATCTATCTATACTACTAGACCCAGCTAAATTCATAAGGGCTCCTTCAGGTTGGAGGGTTTACACTTTATCTAGTTTAAAAAGGCTTGAGGATAAACCTCAAACATATAAAAATAATTGACAACCATAAAATCAAGGGGATTTATAGAACTGTCAAGGTAAATTGATCATTAATTGGATTTTTTTTTCTAAAATACAAGTGCCATCTGAATGCAATTAATAGACATATGTCATATGAAAAGGTATATTAATGCAATTAAAATCTAATGAATTACAATTCAGTTTCATTAAAATCTAATTACTCATCTAGATTTATATAACTGGGACCTGAAATTAATAATGGAGGTTTGTTTCTCTGACATGTGTTTGCTACCCTCAGTCAGAGCTACTTCATTCCCAACAGCTAGGCAGACAGGATTTGCATATTTTTTTTAAGAGATTCATCTGCCTCTGAGTCCATGGGAAATATTGCTATGCCTTCTTTCCATTTATAATGATATTTTCAAAGACGATCTGCATTTTTCAGTGTGGGTGATGTGTTCTCATTAGCAGCCAGAGTTCCTTCATGCATTAATTTTTCCCCTTTTTCAGAGCGCAAATTCAATATTTTCCCCATTCCTTATGCCACGTATCGTTCTATGAATCCTTTTAAAGCTATGAACGGATTTTAGAAGTGCTTAGGCAGTAGTAGTTCTCATGGGTATGCTTTCAGAGCTGCTGGATACAAAACACTTCCAAGTTATTTCATCTAGATTCTTAACAAGGAAGAGAAGTCACCAGAAAGATTCATCAGAGGTTACAATAGTTTGCGTTCTAACAGCCTAGCCAGTGGCAATGATGTTCATTTGCCAGAAACTATGGAAGAGTATATCTTCTATTACAAGATGTTTGTAATTAAGATCTGTTTGTTCTTTATGTAAAAGAACTTTCCTGATTTCCTTCAGTTCAGTGGAAAATTTAAAGAAAACCTCTTTGAACATCTCTGTCAGTTTTACCAAAATCAGTTCATATGGAGAAATGTTTATACAGGAAAGTTATAGCTGTTTCCCAGTAAGAGAAGTACCAAGTCATTTCTCATTAAACAACTGTCCATGTGGGGTTAGTCTCTTCTTTGATCTCAGATGTATGGTTTTCAATAATTTAGGACTCCCTGGAAGAAATCTGTACAATATTAGGCAACTCTGCTTTGAGCTGTCCCTGCATAGATGGGAGAAAAGATAATCTTGATGAGATTAAATCCTTTTAGTTTCACAGGTTAGTCCACAAGCACAGGAAGTTTATGAAGGCAAATAAAACCAGTGTAAGGTTTTGCTGTTTCTGTCACCTCCACATGCAATAATATCCATAAACAGCCACTGTCACTAGCATTGTAAGTGTGCCTAGCTGTAATACTTCTTTTCTCACAGCACAAAAACTAGACTGGACAAAGCATCGATAAGAATACAATACACAATATTTCTGCTTACATGTGGAGGCAGACTACACATTCAGTTTCTTCCATCTCTAATATTCATCAACCAAATTTTACTTAAATGTACCAGTTGATACATTAGGAACCGAGTATCTTACCCTACCTTGCTTGTTTTGTACACCCTATGCTATACATTTCATACACAGTGCAGCTAGTACAGATTAAGATAGGATGTGAATTTAAAACAAGAGAAAGCCTTATCTCTTAATGTACTTCCAGAGTGGACTTAAAAGTAGAGTTTTAACATGGAAAGAAAGTATTAAAAACATAGTTTGAGCAGAACATCACTAGTTAAAAGCAGGACAGTTTCACTTGACCATGATGCTAAAGAAAAACTTTGTGCTGTATAATTTGTTCTTAAGATTCATATTCTTTCATGTCACAGCATTTTCCCCAAGATTTCTCATGGCAGTTTTCCATAAAACTGAAACGTAATTGGTAGATCAGGTTCTTCTGATATCTGTCATGTGACACAAGTGCACTTCAACTTTTCAAGAGTTAGTATTCTTATTGCTAAAACCAAATAACAATATTCTGTGTCATTCTCTTTGTATACCTCCAGAGGAGAACCTATGACACAAATGCTAAGAGTAATTATTGATTTTTGCAAGCAGATCCACTAAAATTGTCCTTGAATCATACAGGTTAAGTAGACATTGCACGCATTAAGCACCCTGTTGTCTTCTATAGTATTATGTGTCTTCTTTCATTTCATTATTCTCTGCTTTTCTATATGATGTCTTCATACTAGTCAGAGAGAGGAGTGAAGTAAAGCCTAGAGAAGCAGAAGAAGAAGAAGACATTGTTTCACCAGCAGAAGCTAGAGGAATCTCAAGGCATTGACACTGCACCATCCACAATAATAATTTTGTACAACAGAAAAATTCTGCTTGAAGAAAACCTTTCTTCATAGTCCATCCCCAGTTCTGGGCTGGTTATGTTTTGAGTCCCTTTGACCTACCTAAATTTTAATGCAACTATAATACAATTCATTCTTTAGAGAAAGTTAATTTCCAAATAACAGCGTTCAGGAGAGAGAATCAAAATAATTCCCTCAACTACAACAAGCCAAAAGAACCTCTGATCAGTTCTTCAAGGTGCATCTTCCATGGGGAAGGACAGGGAGTGCAGGGGAACCTAGCTGACATTCACAGGTTTTGCTTTAAACACTTCAAAAACACCATCGTAGCCTAAACCAGCAACTGAACAGAGCTAACATTGTAGAGGAAACAACTTTTTTTTTTTTTTAAATCTTTTAATTGCAAATTCTTGGGGGTTAATTATAATTAAATAAATTATTTCATTTATTACTATTACAATTGAATGTTTAATTATCTTGGTAGGTAGTATTTAATTATTCTTTTTCTTAACCCCCTTTTTCCTGTCAGTCATTATCACCAAGAAAGCTGGCAAATAGAGGACAATGATCAACCTCTATATGGGGTGAGAAGACAACTGTCAGAGAGTCTGTTACTCAGGCAGAATTACCGAGTTCTCAGGAATGGAAGCATGTGCTTTCCTTTCCAGTGAAAGGGCTGTTTTGGGAAGTGGTGACACTAAATGCCATGTCACTAGAGAATAATCTGTTCTGACAGGCAATAATCAAAACCCATTGGCAAGCAGCAAGAAGGATGTTTAAATGACTTCTGACTTGGAGAATAAAGCTTCTCATGACTAATTTATTTCCAGAGAAAGAGTTGCACAGGGACTCAAAAGCAAACATCCCACAAATCCTGTGTGAGTTTCAGGTAGAAACAGAGTTCTGTTAAGTCTATGAAACTACCGTGTAGACAGATTTAGAAGCATATTAAAATAAGAAAACAGAAGGGCTTAGCAGTAAAGAGCTAGTCAGTCAAGATAAGAAAGTCTTCATTATCCTTATGTCTTAAAGCAATATTCTTTGCATTAAACATTTCATAGTGAGTTATGTAACAGTTACCAACATTTTAGAAATGTTCAGAAAGCCCCAGTATATGAGAAATTTGGTAGATGGATTTCCAATTCCTACATGCATCCAGAAAGAACCAACTTCCAGCTCACTTTCTGCATGAAAATGTCCTTGATTAAAAGTGCAGTCATAATTGTATATAGATCAAAGTGTTAATCATCTTGGCTGACAGCACCTGTGATGCAAAGCACTAATATTCTACCCACTATTCTCTTTGAAAAATGACCTCTCCAACTGTGAAACACAGACATGCCTTGTATTGACTGTTTTAATGTGTTTGGAGGTTCATAAAGCTGGGCTTCTATCTTGCAAGTATTTTGGCAGATGTCTGTCAATCAGTACCTTTCATTAAGCCAGCAGGCACTTTAAGAACCATTTAATCTCTGAGCAGTTCAGTTCTAGGGAAGATGTGCTCGAGTACAGGTCCTTGTAGAGGTCCTTGTAACAAAGGCCCTTGTAAAAGAGCTCACAGTCCAAAGCTCTAATTCTGTAATGATCTGTCTGTCCAAAGATCCCTGAACCAGTGAAGAATTTATTATGTTGGCCTCTCCCCATACGGAGGCGTCTGGAAAATGGGAAGCAGTGATAAATCAAGAAATGTAGGATGTAGAACAAGCATCAGTGAATGAAAAAAATGGGAACATAATTTTACACATTTAAAGTGGAAAAAAAAAAAAAAGACTAACTGGTCTTAGATATGTTCATGTTCAAAGTGACATGCTAAGTGGATGAAGGAAAGGCTGTGGATGTGGTCTACCTTGACTTCAGTAAGGCTTTTGATACCATTTCCCACAACATTCTCCTCAAGAAACTGGCTGCTCATGGCTTGGACTGGCGTATGCTTCGTTAGGTTAAAAACTGGCTGGATAGCCGGGCCCAAAGAGTTGTGGTGAATGGAGTCAAATCCAGTTGGAGGTCGGTCACTAGTGGAGTCCCCCAGGGCTCAGTACCGGGGCCAGTCCTCTTTAATATCTTTATTGATGATCTGGATGAGGGGATCGAGTGCACCCTCAGTAAGTTTGCAGATGACACCAAGTTAGGTGCATGTGTCGATCTGCTCGAGGGTAGGAAGGCTCTGCAGGAGGATCTGGATAGGCTGGACCGATGGGCTGAGGCCAACTGTATGAAGTTCAACAAGGCCAAGTGCCGGGTCCTGCACCTGGGGCACAACAACCCCAAAGCAGAGCTACAGGCTGGGAGATGAGTGGTTGGAAAGCTGCCTGGCCGAGAAGGACCTGGGAGGACTGGTTGATAGTCGGCTGAATATGAGCCAGCAGTGTGCTCAGGTGGCCAAGAAGGCCAACAGCATCCTGGCTTGTATAAGAAGCAGTGTCGCCAGCAGGTCTAGGGAAGTGATTGTCCCCCTGTACTCGGCTCTGGTGAGGCCGCACCTCGAGTACTGTGTTCAGTTTTGGGCCCCTCACTACAAGAAGGACATGGAGGTGCTCGAGAGAGTCCAGAGAAGGGCAACGAAGCTGGTGAGGGGTCTGGAGAACAAGTCTTACAAGGAGCGGCTGAGGGAGCTGGGATTGTTCAGCCTGGAGAAGAGAAGGCCCAGGGGTGACCTTATCACTCTCTATAGGTACTTTAAAGGAGGCTGTAGAGAGGTGGGGGTAGGTCTATTTTCCCACGTGCCTGGTGATAGGATGAGGGGGATTGGGCTAAAGTTGCACCAGGGGAGGTTTAGGTTGGATATTAGGAAGAACTTCTTTACTGAAAGGGTTGTTGGGCATTGGAATGGGCTGCCCAGGAAAGTGGTTGAGTCACCATCCCTGGAGGTCTTTAAGAGACGTTTAGATGTTGAGCTTAGTGATATGGTTTAGTGGAGGACTTGTTAGTGTTAGGTCAGAGGTTGGACTAGGTGATCTTGGAGGTCTCTTCCAACCTAGACGATTCTGTGATTCTGTGATTCTGTGATTCTGTGATTCTATGTAAGTGAGAGAGTCAATGATAAACTGGCAGGCATACTGGTAGAGTACTGTATTTTTCAGTACTCTGTTCCTTCAAGAACTGGATTTCTAAACAAAAGGCACAGCAGTAAATCAGGCATCAGCAAAGCTCTGAGCTTCTGGAAGACACTGCCAAGACTAGGCCTGTGGGCCTTGTTGGCTTGAATTCTTGTTACAGGCATTTAATGACAAAAAGTTGAAAGGTGGTTCCAGAGCAAGGGACAAACTAGAAGAAAATGAAAACATGTAAAAATCAGAAGGATTATTTTGACCATGTGAAGATTGCAATATTCATGATCCAGTTATCAGGATAATGAATGGCTGTATTGGGTCATAGGGTTATTAAGTGTATATGAACATTGACATGATTTAATAATAAGCAAAAAAGAAGCAAACAATACTGCTACAGCCACAATTCTCTGAATATATGAGACTGGATTGTATTAAAGTAATGATATCTTTTATTAGACCAGCTGACAGAGATAGGAAAAAATGAACAAACAAACAAGCGAACAAACAAAAAACACACAAAAAATGCTCCATATTGGAAGCAGGAGTAGAAAAATCACAAATTAGTTGCAGAGTAGGAATGAGCATTTCCTGTTGAACTTCTTATACGCTAATTGATAAGACCAAATTCTGATAAGCACATATGGGAGCAGGAACTTTGCAAGAGAATAGGAATTACTTCAGGATCAGAGCAGAAGGAAGAATTTTTATTTATTTTATTGAAAAAAACAATATCTCTGTGGATATATGGATGATGGATCTATGACTTTAAGTATATAGTAGAGTAATACATTTTAGTTCCCAGGCTTGTCTTTTGAAAGTATTTTATAAGTCTCCTTTGAGTATCAGGACTGAATAGTCAAAAATGAAGTAGCTGCTCTGTGAAAAAGTTTTTCCCAGTGGTAGCTGTATATTTATGTTCTGCATCGATTGCATATGTGAATTCATTTTAGTGCACAGTGGGGATGTTGTTTTATCTAAATAATTTCAAAGAAGACATTTTGTGCACTAGATGAAATTCTGCAATACACATGCTAGATGTTGATGATTCTATTGTGAGAGAAAACACTGATCTATGTCACTATGCATTATCATATAGAATAACTGAAGATCAATACTTGAATCTAGAACACCAGTTCCCTCCCAGAGCCATGATTTACAGATACTCCAGCTTATCTGATCTGCAAAGAACACTCACAAAACCCTCTTAATCAGTCTAAATATGATGTTCACCAACAAAAGTATTATTCTCATGAAATAAATCACACCTGAATATTGCTGTGACTTCCTGCAGTGCAAACAAAACAAAATAAAACAACAGAACCCACTGATCATACCCTTCTTCACAGCCAGTTTCAATGTATATTGTGTTTTAAAATGGAGTGCACGAGATTCGAGCTTTTCCCATACTGATAACAATATAATCAAACCATTACAACCTGTTCCGAAAGATAACCCACCCTGAACCCTTTTTGCCAGTCTCACTACTCTCTTGAGCTTTCAAGTACTCTTCTACAGATTATAATTTTTTCATCAAAAGCAAGCTTTTCATAAACCTGCATACATCACACAAATGAAAAAGCTCTTAACACTGCTCCACAGGCGTTGCAATAAATGTCTCACCAAAGCCAAGATATGTCCCTCTAGTCTGATAACCTCGACTTCAAGTTGTTCTTCTTTTCTCTACTATTCTCCTTCCATACTAACAGCCCCGCCATTTACCCTTTCCCCAAATGCCCCATTTTTGTTCATTCTTATTTGCTATATATGACCATTCTTAATACTCCTACCTTTGTCAGTAGTCCCATTAAACTAGCATCTTCCTTGCATTTTCTATACTGCTCGTGTTAGTGTTTTTTTCACAACATAACATTAAAAAAAAAAAAAAAGGAGCAGAAGATTGTTGTGTAGATCTGGCTATAGACTTAGCAGATCAGTGAGGCTAAGGTGAGACAAATTTGGGTTTATAGTACTTTGCTACTTGCAAAGTCACCAGAAAAAAATAATAATTATATATATATATATTGTCTTGTATTATCTAACATCCTTTTGATCCAACGTTTCAATGATCTTTTACCATGCAATGCTTTACCTTTATTCTCACATAACACTTGATAAAACATAGCTCCTGATAGAATGAACCCTTCTCAGTATAACCGTTTTAACTTGAATGCTGTGGAACTCATTTTACCTTGTAGTGAAATAAGGTGAAGAAAATATTATTTTTTAGTTTCATTTCCTGAGAAACATTAGGAGGATTATGAAAAACCTTCTTCTTACATCATCAGCATGAAGAGAAAAATATAACAGGGTTTTACTAGAATTGAAAGTAAACAATCTAGGAGAACAAAATCAGAGAAGGAGGCTGTTCAGAACACAAGAACCACAAGGATGGACATTGCCTTAGTTGTTAATGCAAGATACAGAAGACATGAAACACGTAGGCACTTAGGGACAACTTTATTAAACAACACAGACTAGATTTTCTCAACAGGAACTATCCCATACAAATCACCTTCCTCTGGTAACATCTTCTATCTTGAATTACATGATATTACTCAATCTCAAAACCTCAGTGCCTAACATCCTCCCATTGCATAGGATGGAGAAAGAAACTTGGTATTACACTAGATATGATAGTCTGCTTCTTAAGTATTTGTTTTTGCAGACTAGGAGTTTACAGTCTGCTGCTCTGTCCTGGCAGAGTGGCCCCCTTTCCCACCTTCAGGAGGAGGTAGTACACCTTGAAATTTATTACTTGATAATGTGGAAGGAAAAGGTACAGGAGTCATACCTTGGAACAGTGAAATATTTTCTTTTCTCTGCTAGTCCATGCAAATACTTCCTATTTCGGAGGCTGATGTTGGGGGAAATTTTCAGAAGCACAACACAGTAAAGTAAAATTTGGATGTTGCTGCAACTTACAGTTAACAGGCCAGTAGAAATGTGTTTTCTAGACAGTTAGTGACATTTTATTGTTCCAGTAGCGCAGTTTATCTCCCAATAGACATAAAAATAATATAGTGAGTATACTGCAATTGTTGTGCTGTTACATAAGCCCTTGCAGAAGGTGTGATTGAGATATCTCTATATCAAGGGTAGCCACGACCCTTAGAGAGCAAGATGGAAACTGTTTGCTCAAAGTGATGAACTCCTCTCTACCTTCTCCCTGACATAAAAAGGCAAAATGATGTATTTTAGAAAAGCATTGAATTAAACTATTTCTTGTTTGTAAGTGGATAAATACAATAACTGACACAAAAATAACAAGCTGTAATATTTTCTATGTTGAAATCTGTTCTTCTGCAGCTCTCAGTTTTGCTAGACTGGAAAATCAAGAGTCACAACTTCACTTTGCACTCTGGTTACTAAAAACAGAACATTTACAGTATTAATTTACTTTCCTAATCCCAGTGCTTTTGGGATTTTAAATCAAGAGGGTTCTTTGACATTTTCTTGCACATGTCCATCAGAAGCCATAGCTTGAAAGTGATTGAGACATTCATCATTTCTGAGTGTTCTGGCTTTGCAATAAAAACAATCCAATATATAAAATTCCTGGAATAGCTAGGGATAACATTTAGTTTTTCAGCCATCATAATCTTGTTTAGGCAAACCGAAATGCTGATTTCTGGGAAGCATGTTGTCAAGTATCATTATGTTGCACCTTGATAGAAGACTGACCAATACTCCAAATGAGAAAAAGCAGGATCTTGTCATCAAAACAAATATAGGATTCCTGTTGGGAAGCAGCTCTAGAATCTCACCACTCTGGTTGCTAGGAATAAACATATATATTATTTTCAGTTCAAGTATATGGTTTACGTAGATCTGGTTTATACATATTGCCTCCTATCTTAAATAACCATTTCTCCTTTAGCCATGATACCCTCCCAATATATCTAAAGAAAGCAATAAATTGTGTGGATTTGTCCTATTCTCAGGCTTTGATTCAAGTCTAAAGAAGCCACATTCTTTTAGTCTTGTTTGTCTGAGAATCATAGAATCACAGAATGGTTTGGATTGAAAGGGACCTTAAAGATCATCTTGTTCCAAACCCCATGGCATGGGCAGGGACACCTTCCATTAGATCAGGTTACCCCAAGCCCCATTCAACCCGAACGCTTCAGGGATGGGGCATCCACAACTTCTCTGAGCAGCCCGTTCCACTTCCTCACCACCCTCATACTAAAGAATTTCTTCCTAATATCTAATCTATATCTACCCTCTTTTAGTTTAAAACCATTACCCCATTATCCCTCCCTGATAAAGAGTCCCTCTCCTGCTTTCTTGTAGGCCCTCTTTACGCCACTATAAGGCCAGTGTAAGGTCTCCATGGAGGTTTCTCTTCTCCAGGCTGAACAGCCCCAACTCTCTAAGTCTGTCTTCATAGCAGAGGTGCTCCAGCCCTCTGATCATATTTGTGGCCCTCTTCTGGACTCATTCCAACAGGTCCATGTCCTTCTTATGTTTGGGGTCCCAGAGCTGAATGCAGTACTCTAAGTGGGGTCTCACAAGAGCGGATTAGAAGGAGAAAATCACCTCTTTTGACCTGCTAGCTGCACTTCTTTTGATACGTCAAAAGAGAATGTGGTTGGAGTGCGTCTTGAAGTTTGTCCTCATAGTCTTTGCCTCCTCCAATTCTATCTTTCATGCACATGATAATTTACCAGATCAAGCTTTCTACTACATTACATTAATTATGCTCCCTTCTTTCTTTCTATTAAAAATCAATCTCAGAATACATGTGCAGTTAAAACACAAAACTAATATTCTGTGAACTTTTCCAAGAATTAATCTTTGTTAAGTTAAATGTTCAATGGTAGAAAAGTGAATTGTTCTGAACAGGCAAATGTCACAAATCCTGGCCTCATCAAAGACCACCAAGCATGAACTCATCTCTGCATCCATTTGCACATAATTCTGGATAGTGGCATGTGGTAAAGCATGAAGTAAGTAAGACTCTGGGGGCAGGATCATTGCCTTATTGAAGGATTTGCAAATTCTTGGCAGTTGTTGAAAACACTGACCTGTTGGAGACCAGTATTTTTAGGGGATAAAGAAACCTGATTACATTCTTTTATACTAGATTACAGTTAAGTTTATCCTGCTGAAGGAATTACTTCGTATTCTGTATGGAATATTCAAGCCTTGGTGTATTTGACTATCAAATATCATATGGTTCAAAAGGTTTGTTTTTGTATGTTAATTTCCTGACTACAAATTTGTTTTTACTTAGTCATCAGACCTTGAATTCTACAACATTTTGGCCTTCTAAGCTACAAAAATTCATCAGAACTGTACCAGCAATAAAATGGAGATGGAGACTGAGCTAATAACTATCTGTATGAAAGTATCATAGTATCTAAGTCTGTGTTCCTAACATGCCTGTAAATTTTATCTGTTGGATTTTTAAATGAAAATTATTTCTTAAGTGAGAACTAATGGAAGAAATTGTTTATTTCTTCACTTTCTTGAAGTAGAAGTGAAGACATGGTAATAGTATATTATGATACATTGTAAATAGTTTTTGAAACTGCAGCTGACATGCACATTCTTTCCTCCTTCACAATCTGTTCTCCCTTTTGACTTTTATCCATTAAAAAGGTCAGCTAAGTAATTTAGTGTATGAGCTGAGACAATAAATGGCACCATTAGAGGTAGCAAAATTTGTATGAGACCAGTTTATCTGTCTACTATATGTTTATGCAATGACCTTTCCACACAAGTGGTTTAAAAAGACGTTCTCCAAAAGGCAACTTGGATCTCACAGTATCATTTTCATATGTACATCTGTTACCACTGCTCTTATTCCCAAGATGCTGGCAGATTATTTTTATCTACTTTACAATACCTGTATTTTTTATTTCAGTCTTGAATTTTAAATATCACATTCATGGGACTAAACAGTGAAGATGCAGATAGTTTACATCTGGCCAGATGATAATGGAAGGTGTGTGTAATTCATACAACTTCAGTAACTCCAGGTGCCAGTGTAGGATCTGAGAGCTGCCCACATGAACAGTCTTGTTCCAATTCTGGACATAGCCAAAAAAAATCAAATGAAGATGAAACACTGTAGATCCAATAACACTAGAAATGCTACAGAATGTTTGTAATAGGAAGAAGAGGCTGTTGGATAGTTTTGTGTCAAAGACACAAGACAGCAATGACAATGGCAAAAGAAAAAGTTTTAGGAAGTCACTGAGAGACTCCAAGTGGATCGATAACAAATGAGGTAGAAAGTGTGACCTGTCAGAAGAAAACAAGTTCTTGAGAGGACAAGGGTCTTGCAAAATGATGGTTAAATGTAATATACTACATGAAGATGCACAAATGTGAAATGTTTCTTCAGTGAGGAAGATGAACAACAGGTCCTTCACATCAGGAAAACAGATTCTTCTTGCAGAGTTACATTATTATTGAAGTTATTAGCATTTGTATAATAAAACAGACATAAAAGTAAGTGTGGAAGTAGGAAGGATGAACCAGATTCTAAACATTCTAAAAGACTAAAAGCTCTGAATTAGTTGCATTCACCAAAAATAATATTTGCTTATCCCAGCTGCTTATGCCAGCTGCTTATCCCGGCTATTAACAAGTCACAGCAAAATCAGATGTCTGTGAGGTAACATGGAAGCTGGTAAATGGAAGGTTCAAACATCAGCTACATCCATCACAAACTGAAGGTCAACTTTGAAGGAGTACTTCATATTATCTCTACTAAATAAGGAAAATTTATTGTATATCCAGGATAAACTTGCCATAGATTATCTACTGCCAAAAAAAAAAAAAAAAAAAAAAAAAAAAAAAGTTGAAAAGAGCTGATTTACAGATAGGAGGTGACATTAAAGTGAAAAAAGTGAAAAGTACAGATATGTTCTGATATTCTCTACCTTCAGGACTCAATCAATGGTTAATAAATTTTCCTGTCAACGGATTAATTAAATTCATCATCTAGTACTGAAAAGATGATAACATTATTTTGTCAAGACTTAATTTCTACAGGCACTAATGGAAAAATTCATCCACCAAAGCATGTGGTGTTTGTTGAGAAGTTAATAACAATCAGCAGAAAGTTTGTTTGAATACTAAAGCAGATAGGACACAGGCTGTAGTTTATTCACTAACTTAGGAGAATGATACAGCCTTGTGCCTTGAGAAGCAGGACTGACGTTTCATTTACTCCTATGTGTATACAAACCTATCTTAGGACAATGTGGACCAGCCTGAGGAGACATTAACTGCAGGGGGACCATTAAATCACGTGGATGAAACCCAGTGGTCACATTGCATTCATTGGACCACAGCCTGAAACACCATTAGTTAATTTTATGAAGATTAAACAGAGAATGAGTATCATAGTGTAATTTTTGCCAAACCAGTTTCCGATGTCACAGAAAGGCTTGTAATGCTTGTGACATAGATACAAGAAGATAGAAAGGAAGATGACATCATAACTATAGTCCAAGAATCATAGAAGGAGAGTCTATTACAGATCTTTCCTTACTTCCATACAGAATAATCCAAACAGGATTAAATTTTACATTCTCATCTGTTATGATGTTTTAGAAAAGATCACATAGGCTACCCACCTACTGTCAGTATCTCTGCACCAAAGATGTCTCTTGTTTATCTCAATATGAACCAGTCTCGCTGAAGTTGCTCAATACAATTTGTATATTTGACATTAAGTCTTGTTCTCTAGAACAAGTGAGCAGTTTATGAGGAGTGGCTGAGGAAGATGGGAGATTGGAGAAAAGACTCAGGAGAGTCCTTACTGTACTTTAAAATCACCTTAAAGGAGGTTGTAGTGAGGTGGGAATTGGGCTTTCCTCCCAGGCACCAAGTGATAAGATGAGGGGAAATGGCCTCAAGTTGCTCCAGGAGAGGTTTAGGTTGGACATTAGGAGAAATTTCTTTACTGAAAAGGTTGTGCAGCATTGGAATAGGCTGCCCAGGGAAGTGGTTGAAGTATTCATCAACCTAAAGACCTGAAGGTCTTCAAGAAATGTGTAAATGTATAACTTAGTAGAAGGGTTTAGTGGTGGACTTGTCAGTACTAGGTTGGACTAAGTGATCTTAGAGGTCTTTTCCAACCTGAATGAGTCTACAATTCTATGATTCTATAACATAGGCAAAGATGAAATGAATATCTTGAGAGCTCTAGAATGTCTCCACGCATTATTCTCAGAAAGAATAACTTTTGCAAGATCTGCAATTTTCTGTCAGCTATATGTAAATAATTCTGAGATGTTGCTTTTTGAAAATTATGCTAATAATCTTGCTGAACAATCTAATAAGGGATAGTGGCTAGAGGTATCAACACTGTAGTTAGGCTTCATAATGGCATACTTGAAGCACATCTCCAGATGAATATGGGAAGTATTTCTTCCTTGGTTACATGGCATTTACATTGTCGATGTGGCCCACTTGGAATAGGCATCAACATCATCAGCTGTGATGGCATCTGCTAAATACATGTCAATGTTGTCATTTATTATTATTTATGTGCATGAATCATGCATACATTAATGTAATTTTATTTTAACTATGAACTACTTATAAGAGAAAGTATTCCACTTTCATTGCTTTGGTACCATGCTGGTATTAGTATAACATTCAGAGAAAGAGACTGATGACAGATTTGCATCCCACTACTCTCTTGGCTCTTGTATATGATAAGATAAACTAAGCATATTATTGATAATCTGGTGATAATTTAGTAATTCATTTATACATGCCCTTCGGTTTCTGAGATAAAGGTGTGTCTCAGCTTAACTGGGACATTCAAGCTGTTTGGAAGAATTTCACTGTTTCTGCTGGAACACAGAAATTGAGAAATAATTAAATATTGATGCTCAAATTCTAGAAGTCATAAGTATATCCATTTTCCAGCTATGGACTTCTAGATAGTACCATGTTGCAACATGGTATGGGAGATATAATTATGTCTATATCAAACAAAAGAGAAAAATGATTTTTTTATTATTATTATTTTAATTCAGGTATGTATATCCTTAGTATTTAAGACTGGCAAATGTTGAAACCTTGCTTGAAATGTTTTAGAATCATTGGAAAATGTTAAAAATGAACATTCATAACAGAGCTATCAGTAGAGTGTATGTATGCTTATTTTTACAATCTATTAGCCAGAAATATGGAAATAGTCCCTTCTGTACCCTTCTACCTCACAACAGTTCTTGATCTGTCTTATGAATGGCATTCATAAATACTGAAGTTAAATAATGAGAGGAAAAATGGCTGGTTATATCTTCTGTATAGAGAGGGCAAAACTATAAAAGGACTTTCTTAACTTTTTAGGCTCTGTTGTGTTTCTAATGTGTATGCCCAATATATATTACTGATTATATGCCCATTGACTTTTGGCCTTCAATAATGTGTCTCCAGTCAAGCGAATTTTGACAAACTTTTGGGCATGTTTTACCACATTAGTAAGGCTGAGAAAATGAAATATCCATTTGTTCTTTTTTTGCTTGCGACGGTGTTTAGTTTTTAATATCATATTAAATAGTATAAAAATAAAAATCATAAATGATAAATGGTTGCCTATATATATTGCTACCACTGTGAAGCCCAAAGTGAGAGAGAAAAACAATGCATCACTGGTGGATTTTTACGTAGAATGTGGACATTAGGGATTAAACTACTTGCATTAAACAAAACTGCACAGGTTGTGGACAGATTCAGTCAGGGAAGAAGGATGAGACAGCAGCTGCAACAGAAGTAATAAAAGAAAAGCTGAGCAAGGGAAAGCTTTGACTTGGAAACACTCTTTTAATTAATACGAGAATCAAATATCAATCCTTTTTCACTGCAATGCTACAGCATATCAACTTTAGAAGAGTTGTTTGAACTCTAGGGAAAAAAGGTACCAAGTAATCAATACAAAATACTTATTTTTTTCAATACTATGTGAAATGGAAACACCTGGCTCTTCATTTTAATATTGTACATTGATCTAGTGACACAAAGGAATGAGGATTCAGGCAGCCAGCCTAAAACGGGAAACATGTCCGTAGTTTCTAAAAGCTCAGATGCAGCCGACATTATTGCACTGATGACTGGACTTGCCTTATATACTGAAGGCAACTAATTCCAGCCAACATTAAAGCCAGAAGTACAGGTGACCTGAGCAGAGATTCCAGAGAACTGGAAGAAAGGGAATATTACCTGAAATGACTGCAACCACAAAAAAAAAATAAATAAATAAATAAAAAAAAATTACAAAGGTTAAAAAAGAACCCATACTTTTACATATTTTTTCCTGATTTTCATTACAGAATTACAGAATGGGTTGGAAGGGACCTATGGCGGTCATCTTACCTACCCCTCTTCAAACAGAGCAACCTAGATCCAGTTGCCCACGTCCAGATGGCTTTTGAACATTTCCAAGGAAGGAGACTCCACAACCTCTCTAGATAGCCTGCTCAGCCATCCTCACAGTGGAAAATAGTTTATTGATATTCAGAAGGAATCTTGTGTTTCCATTTGTACCTATTGCATCTTGTCCTGTCACTGGGCATGACTAAAAATGGTCTGTTTCCATCTCCTCTGAATCCTCCCTTCAAGTATTTGTACACATGGATGAGATCCCCTGATCTTTCTCTTCCACAGGCTGAGCAGTCCCAGCTGTCCTGTATAGTAGATGTGCTCCAGTCTCTTAGTAGTCTTTGTAGCCCTATATTGGACAGTCTCCAGTCATGAGAGACTCAGTCTCTGACCAGGTTTCTTTTGTACTGGGGAGTGCAGAACTGGAACCCAGCACTGGTGGAACCCATCACTCCAGGTGTGGCCTCACCAGTACTGGCTACAAAAAAAAAAAAAAAAAAAAAAAAAAAAAAGCTTTTATTAAAGCAGTAAAATCATTTTACAGTGACCTTTACAGCAAACAAATTTTCAACCAATAACACAATGTATATGGTCTAATCATGTATATAAATGAATATGCGTTTTATCGTGATCTTTTTTTTTTATCTGCTATTTTATCAGTGTCAAGTCATAGGGGCCTGTCATCTTATATTTGATTAATTCACTGATATTCTCTTATTATACTTGAATTTAAAGCAATATACTTGTTTATTCAAATCACTGAGATGTGATATTTTAGAACCATTACCTCCCACATGGAAAATGATAGCAATAGTGAATAGACCCATGGATTTCATGAAATATTTGTTTCTTTTCCCTGGCCTGTGTAAGGGCAAAAATACGGTCAGATCTATTTATATATTTATTTATTTTTAGGATCCGAAGTTTCAATTTTTAAGATACTTGCATCAATAGCAAAGTATATTTCTTGGATATTAGAGCTCCGTTGCTCTTTTTATTTTTAATAAAGTGCATTCATCAGTACTTTTGCATTCCTCTTCAATAACAGAATTTTGTTTTAATTTTAATACAGTTTTACTTTCTTGCTGAAGTGTATATTTCATATAAAATGCAAACTTTTGATCTGAGTATACTTGACAAAATCAATAGCAGGATTCTTCAGGACATAGAATGCCTTCACAGCATTTCTTTTGCTGTCTTGATGACAATACAGCATGCATCAACAGGTTTCCCAGCCTTTGGGTTCTGTGGCTTTAATAATACCATCCAGCTAGTAAGACAGACCTTTGAAATTGTTCATGCATCAGAAAAAAGTACATAGTTTGATAAATAAATAACCTTTGTGGTTGCTGTTTTCCTTGATGTGCAAAGTTCACAGATGTTCATTTCAGAGAACTGGCATCGTGATTAAAGCACGCCATAGGCTATATTATTTGGCTAGGAGTAGAAATGCAGGTGAATGGTATCACACAAAGATGTAGATATTGAACAAATAAGCTAGCTCTGAGTTCCATGGAAGGCTGATATTGTGTGTGTGTGTTAGGGATTTTAGACAGATCTGAACTGGAAAATACATTTGTTGATACTCTCAATATGCTCCCACTACTGTCTCAGTAAAACTTTCTCTGGCTGACTCAGAAGTGCTGTAAACCAATACTGTAGGAAGTCATACCTACAGGTACATAGTACTGCAAACTCTTTGCAGACTGAACTTTAAAGAAAAACAAAGGATCTTGCTTTATAAGAGCAAATGAAAGGAAGAACTTTAGTTTTTTCTTCCACAGCCTCCGTGGATGGGTTATGGATCCCAGAGATCCACAGGAGGGCAGAATTTTTGAGACAGTGACTGTTAAATGTCAAGTTTTGCACAGGAGACTAGAGTGGAGAACTGAGTGGATATTAACGTGTTCTGAAATATTTTCATTTAGAGTAAGTATATTTTTCATAAAATTTAATTGTTGGCCATGGTCCACATGTTTCCCTAAAACCAAAATACCTTCTAGATATCAAAAAAAATGTATCCATTATATGCAAAGAACATGTAAGAAAGTCAGCTTCATTAGCTAACAAAGGTCTTAAAATCTCTCTTAGAAAGTGCTATTTGTGGATAAATGTTATGTCAGGGATCGCTCTTCACTTCAAGATAAAAGAAAGCTGAGTTAAATATGCATAAATATATTATGAGGTACCTATGTTTACCTGAACTTGATCCAGTAACCATGTATTTGCCACCTGGGTGGGGCTGTTTTAATGTGA
The DNA here is from genome assembly GCF_009769625.2 of Cygnus olor. Lineage (NCBI taxonomy): Eukaryota > Metazoa > Chordata > Aves > Anseriformes > Anatidae > Cygnus > Cygnus olor. Next base: position 42,036,194 of record NC_049171.1, read on the forward strand.
TCATGATACTTTACAGAACCAACGTATCAATTTTGCTGGTAATATAACACCAGCATTACTGACTACCTGACTTTAATAGTCTAAGCTTTGGTCAGAAAGACAGGGTATCATCACTGCAAATAAACAAAAGTACCACCTGTTTTCAAAACTGGATCCTACCCTAGGTATCTCATCTAAACTGCAGCTAAGGCTCAGATACTCACAGATGTTTATACACATAAGGTAGGAGCAAGTCTGCCACTTATCTTGAATTCCACTGTATTTTTGTGCCCTGTGTCCTTTTTCCTCTTCTATATCATCTGGATCTCCCTTCTGATGAGCCCACTTATCCCAGGGTACTGTCTACAGAAGCTATCAGACCTGGGACTTTGAAGGCTTGTCCACTTTACTGATTTCTAAGGTATTTTACTGCATTGATGTCTTTGCAATTTGAACATAAAACCTATTGGTGGCACTTCAACTCTGGCTTCATTCCAGCTTTCTCTTTTCTCTTTTTGAATCTCATAGTATCCATGGGATTTTTAATGTGAAAATCAAATCTCAAGAGAGTTTAGTATTAACTTTGTATTGGCTGATGTTGGATGTTATTATGTTGGACAATCCAGGGAAAACTACTTGTCATACAATCCACACATAAAAGACTCCTTTTAGAAATCACTATTATATATATTTTTCTATCTCAAGTATTACATGCAAGATTTACCTGTGATACCAGAATGCCAGTGAATTAGTATGGAAATAAGGCCACTGTGGTGTTTCCATACTGCACATGGTCACCTCATTTAAGCAGAAACAGAAACATCACGTGACTATCTGACTGCTTTGTCAGACACTCTCTAAAACCACTTGAAGTCTGACAAGGCATGAAAACTGTCAAAGTCTTGTTTGTGTTTACTCTTAAACTAGAAGTGATTTAAGGCAGTTTCATACTTAGAAGCAGTTATCTAGTTGGCAGCTCAGAAAGTTCTTTGAAAATAGATGTATTTATTAAGATCAGACCCTTTTGAATCTCTGCACTTCAGCCGTATCAGTCAAGATTTAGATGACCCATATTTACTGCACTCTTTGAGATACAGCATAGAGAGATTTTACATCCTGCTGTTCACTTTTCTTTAAAACACAAAATGTTATAGCTCTTGGCCTTCTTTCTGATGTTATTTGGCTTCTAGGGCTGTCTTGCATCCACCTAGCTGATCCTTTCAGAACTCTCCATCAGAGTGAATGGAAGTAACCTTTTCTATAATTTACTTTTCTTGGAAAAGAGAGACCCATTTCTGAGTAATGCTCAAGTATATCTCAGAAAACAAATGAAGTTAAACTTATGATTCTCCCCGTAACACATAGCACCCTCTTTTAAGAAAAGCAAAAAATAACAATGCAGGAAAAAATAATTAGAAGTATAATTGCTTCTGACCATTTCTTTTCCCATGACAACCTCTCTTACTATTATTTTCTATTGGACATATTGGACATATCTAATCTAATTGTCAGCTGTCACCAAGTAATTGAATACCCTTGATTTTTAACTGTTACAGAGCCAGTGATACATGTCTGTTCTTGTTACTTTGGGTTTCAGAAAGAGAAAGATGGCTTATATCTAATTGTTCTAGGTGATTTGACATTCAGACTTGCTTTGCTTGGCAGCTATATATATGAGCATATATATATATATATATATACATACACACACACACGAATACAAAGAAATCAATAATCATAGAATCATAAAATGCCATGAGCTACAAGGGACTGACAAGGATCACCAGGTCCAACTCCTGGCTCCACACAGGACCACCCAAAAATCAAACCATGGGTCTGAGAGCATTGTCCAAATGCTTCTTGAATACCATTAGGCTTGCTGCGGTAAGCACTGTCCTGGGGAACTTGTTCCAGTGCCTGACCACCCTCTGGGTGCAGAACCTTTTCCTAACACCCAGCCTGACCCTCTGACCCTCTCCTGTCCCTGCTCCATGCCATTCCCTCAGGTCCTGTCACTGCCACCAGAGAGCAGAGATCAGGGCCTGCCCCTCCGCTCCCCTGTGCTGCCAGCCACCATGAGGCCTCCCCTCAGTCTCTTCTCTGGGCTGAACAAATCAAGTGACTTCAGCTGCTCCTTATACATTGTCCTCTAAACTCTTCACCATCTTTTTAACAGTCCTTTAGATGCTCTCCAGTAGTTTTATGTCTTTCTTATATTGTGGTACCCAAAACTGAACACAGCATTTGAGGCGAGGCCATACCAGTGCAGAGCAGAGCAGGACAACCCCTTCTCTCAACCAGCTATCAGTGCTGTGCCTGATGCACCCAGGGTACAGTTGGCCCTTTTGCCCGTCAGGACACACTCTTGACTCATATTCAATTTGCCATCAACCAAAACCCCCAGATTCCTTTCTGTGAGGCTACTCTCCAGCCACTCATCCCCCATCCTGTACATATACCCAAGGCTGCCTCATTACAGCTGCAGAATCTGGCACTTACATGGCTGGTGATTGCCCAGCCCTCTAATTTGTAAAGATCTCTCTGCAAGGCCTCTCCACCCTTGAAGGAGTTAACAGAGCCTCCTAATTTAGTGTCGTTTGCACACTTACTTAGTGTACCTTCAAGTCATCCAAGTCATTTATGAAAACATTAAACAGAACTGACCCTAAAAGGAGCCCTGGGGAACCCCAGTAATGACTGGCCACCAGCCTGATGTAACCCCATTTACTAGAACCCTTTGAACATGATCCATCAGCCAGTTGTTCACCCATCACATTATGTTTTTGTCCATCTGTGTGCTGGACATTTTATCCAGAAGGATACTGTGAGAAACAGTATTGAAAGCTTTGCTCAAATTCATTAAGATTACATCAACTGGCTTCTCTTGGTCAACTAGGTGGGTAACCTTGTCATAAAAGGAAGTTTGTTAAACAGGACATTTCCCTCAAGAACCTGTGTTGGCTGTGACCAATGACTGCATTGTCTTTCAGGTGTGTTTCAATACCTCCCAGAATGATCTTCTCCATAATTTTACCAGACACTGAAGTGAGACTGACAGGCCTGTAATTACCAAGGTCTTCCTTCTAGCACTTCTTGAAAATTGAAACAATATTTGCCAGCTTCCAGTTGACTGGGACCTTTCCAGATCCCCAAGATAATTTAAAAATAATTGAGAGAGGTCTCGCAATGATATCAGTCAGCTCTCCGAGTACCTTGGGACAAGTCCCAACAGGCCCCATAGACTTATACGCATCCAGCTGGAGCAGCAAACCCCACACAAGTTTGGTGTTGCCAGGGAATTTTTTGTTAACACAGTCATGATCCTCCAACTCAGGTCTCTGGAGGTTCCAGAACCCATCATCAGTGTTGAAGACAGAGGTGAAGAAGGCATTAAACATCTCTGCTTTGTATAAATCTCTTTTTGTGATGTGACCATGCTCATCAAATAACGGACCAATGTTACCTCTGGTCCTCCCTTTTCTGGCAACATAGTTTATTGTCCCCAGCACTACTGACCAGCTTCAACTGTAATTGAGCTTTGGATGCACAGTTTTTCTCCCTACAGTGGTGAACAACATCTCTGTAGTCCTCTGACGTTGCCCGACCTCACTTCCAATGGCCATACACCTTCTTTTTGAATCTAAGCTCTAGAAGAAGATCCCTGCTCATCCAAGCCAACTTTCTACCCCACTTGTTTGACTTCTGACATTTTGGAATTGTGCATTCTTGTGCTCTGAAAACGTGGTACTTAAAAAGTGACCAGCACTGATGGAACCCTATGCCTTCAAAGCAGTGAATAATCTCAGAGCATGCTGCAATATTTTATATTTCATTTGGACATACATTCATATATTTTGAATAACTCATTTTTATCACAAAGGCAAAAAAAAAATAAGGTAAGATGATGTCTGAAGGACACTTTATCATTTCTTAATTTTTCTTCCTGATGCTTCATTGCTTACCATAATTCAAAGTTTTGATGACAAAGCCATTATTAAGCTTGCAACAGTGCTGAAACCTCCAGAACAGCCCTTTTTGTTTTCCTCTTCTCATACCATTTTGGATGATGTTAAGCCATTTAGGAACACAGGATTCAAAGAAACCTCCCTGGCTGTGAGAACAGTCTCTAATCCTGCAGGTGATAAGATCAGATGATCACTGTCTGAGTTTCCCTCTTCTCCTTTTTGACATGTACTTTTATTTCTTCACTAATGCTACAGCCTCTAGGTAGAATTCTACCCTCATCTACATCATGTTTAGTCTTTTATCATATCCTTCAAAAGAAACTTGCATGTAAAAGACATCTATATATACATACATACATACACATACAGACAGACAGACACACACAAGCTACTGTAAAAAGAAAATGCATAGTGTAAGACTCAAAATGCATAACATCACACTGACAAAAAGATGCAGATTTCTCTTGACACCTCCCCTTCAGCTCAGGTACAGACTGATGATGGTATTGAAACTTAAAAAGTTAGAGATTTCAAAATTCTGCAGATAGAGAAAATAGATCCTTGAATTTCATAATTTGTGAGTAAGGCAGAAAGAAGAGTGCATGATGGCTTGGGGAGTAGGTTTTCTGCTTCTAATTTGCACAAAATTTTTGCCACTCTCCTGTTCTGCCATGAGTCATATTTATTATAGGTTTCAATAGACTATGGAGGTCTAAGATTTCACCATATTACAGTCGTCCACACGGAATAATTTAACAGGTTATGATAAAGAAATGGTTCACTAATTCCAATTATCTCCCACAGTAATATAGCAGAAAATCAGATTTAGACAGAATTTAAGCAGTCAAACCATTCTCCATATCTTGTTTTCTCAGCTGCCACGTGTCCTGAAAGTATGAAGGGTCTCCTTCCCTGATTTGTACATCCCCCTGGTACCTGTCACCATTCCTTGCACCTTGCCCAGAGATGTACATAAGAAATTAATTCCTCTCAGTGGTGGTAAGCATTCCTCTGACTTCCTGGAAGATTTACCCAGATTTAATAGATATAATCTGAAAAAATACACTGCACTACATAACAGGTGGTAGTTACTTCTTTTTTTTAAAGGTCAAAACCACAACCTTTTATTTAGTACTTTAGTAGTCGTAATGGTAGGAGAAAGGGCAGAGAAAAGGTGAAAGAAATGATAGGAGAGCATTTAGAGGTTAAACACCAATACAAAAATGAAACATTTTGACTCTTGGCTTTGCTCTCAGGATTGCTTATGATGTTTTTATTAAATACTTTCTCTCTCTTTCTCTTTTTCTTTCCTTTGTCTTTCTGTATCCGAGTTAAGCTTGAGTTCCTTTCTACAAAATGACTTCAGCAGTAGATTTTGAATGTCTGGGAATGTTTGTCCACCATCCCAGTTACAGAATAAATTATAACTTGGTGGTTAGACCACTCCTTTGGCACACTGTGAAGGTATTGTATACCTCCAAAAGTGGGAAGAACACCTCACCTCCCACCTCCTGGCAAAATGGTCACCATTTTGAAATAAATAATCTCAATTTTCTCTGACATATCTTCAGTGTTGGGCTTGAAGAAAGAAGAAGAAAAAGTCTTTCTGGAATTCCAAGAAAGAGCTAAAAAACATGCAGTTTTAAGTTTTAAGAAAACAGTCATCGTAAGGTTATTCCTTCTAAGTAGGTCTAGGCAGAAAACCAGTCAGCATATTGGTTGTTCTGAGGTGCTTCTGTCTCTCTAAATATTTTATATTTAATTCCAAACATAAACCAAAGTACTGGGTATCTTACTTACACATTTAAAAGTTATAGGGATGTGAGGATATTCTTCCTGGCATCTATTTTTCACTGTTAAAAAGCAACATGTCATTTAATTGAATTTAGACATGGAGATAATGTGCTTCCATGTGCAAGTTTCATGTGCCAAAGTTCATGCTGTTACAACTGCTACATTAAAAAGACAAAAATAAACATGGTTATGAAGACAATATAGATTTGGAAATAAAAATACAGAATAAGTTATAAAACAAATTTCCTGTCATATGTACAGTCCATGCTATTGGATCAAGACAAAATTAGTTAGTCTGGCAGCTCAAGAGATGAGTGAGAGTATACATTGGGATCCTCAGAGGAATGCAAACTTAACTCTGTACAACCTGCCTTTCCATTGTTAAAGAAAAACCCTCAGAGACATAGAAATAACATGTATCCCGATGTCCCAAGATATTCCTGAATTAATTTCTAATTTAAAACTTACTTTGTTAAATTTTTTGCCAGTGAATGTGTAATTTATTCACTTTTATGAAAAGGAAAAGAAGAGTAATGAATCATTTAAGCATTTCAGACATGGCATGACAACAGGTGCACAGTTTTCTTGACAGTACACTGTAAAGTGTCTAGCTGTACGGTACATATGCTTGTGTAAATTAGTGGAGGAACTGTGCTGGGAGGGAAGGAAGAAACTAGACAGATGAAAGGTAAAGTTGGCTGTGGTAGAAGACTCCTGTGATGCAAGAATACTTCTGTTCACCTAGTTAGTCTAATCACTAGACAAAAATGACTAGCAATTTGGATCTCCTATTTCCAAACGCGTTTAAATTCTCTAAGTTGCTACACAAAAATGTGGACACAGAGATGTGCAGATAAATTTAAAGAAATGGCAGATTACTCAATAAGAAGCAAATAATGAAGTGCTTAATAGAGTCCTTCTGACTGTTTGGTGACATCACATTTTAGGCACGTAGGAAACAAGCCAGACTAGTCATGGACTCATAAACAGTGGTTAACTTCTGCTGTTTCTGCTGCCACTGTTCACATTTTATATAGTATCTTGGTGGTTTTAATACCAACAAGTCAAACAGATCACTACCTTTTGCAGTCTGGAACTCAGAGGGAACATTTGTGCTTATGTCTTATGTTCATAAATCTCTCCTTTATTAGATGTCTCTCCTGCAGAGAAAGGTGATTTTCTATCATATGAGTACTTTTTCATGTAATTTTACCTTAACATCAATTCTGTAGACTCTATTTTGCTTATTTTCACTGCCTTTTTTACTTTGTAATGTCACATAGACTAACTTGTACTGACAATACTTAAATCATTGCTACTTTTCATTAAATCAGAAAGATTCCCGTGATGCTAGGCAAGATCCTGGGTCAAATTACCACCTGATATATCTACTTTCCCTGGAAAATGATGTGGCTTATTATGCAAAATGAACCTATCTTTTGTGTTCCTCTAAAATAACTCTTTGGTATAAACACCACATTTAGTCTAAAACGCATTAATGCAGTACTACCATTTGCCGTACACAGTAATTCACTGAAATTATGGAAGTCACTTGCATCCTGGAACTAATCTAGATGGACAACTGGGGGATCAAAGTTATAATTTTACTTGTGACTCAAAAAACAAAAAAATGGAAATAGCAGAATGCTAAAATATCTTCTTGGTCAAGTTAAAAATGGCACTTCATAAGTATGCCATTTCATAAGTATAGTTCCATATGCTTTTTTTCCTCACTAAATAAAGGGTTTAACTTTTTGTTTATAAGTGTGTTTAAGTTCACTGTTGTGGTTTAGCCCGGCTGGCAGTCAAACACCACACAGCCGTTCGCTCACCCTCCCCCCTCCCTCTCCGGGATGGGGGAGAGAAACGGGAAAGTGAAGCCTGTGAGTTGAGATAAAGACAGTTTATTAAGACAGGGAAAAGAATAACAACAATAATAATAATAATAATAGTATTAATAGTAATAATGTGTACGAAATAAGTGATGCACAATGCAATTGCTCACCACCCGTTGACCGATGCCCAGCCTATCCCCGAGCAGCCGGCCACACCTCCACCCCGGCTAGCCACCCCTATATATTGTTCAGCATGACGTCAGATGGTATGGAATACCCCTTTGGCCAGTTTGGGTCAGCTGTCCCGGGTCTGTCCCCTCCCAGCTTCTGCTGCATCCCTAGCCTGCTCGCTAGCAGGACAGAGAGAGGCTGAAAAGTCCTTGGCTTGGTGTAAGCACTGCTCTACAACAATTAAAACATCAGCATGTTATCAGCGCTCTTCTCATTCTAATCCAAAACATAGCACCCTGCCAGCTACTAGGAGGAAAATTAACTCTGTCCTAACTGAAACCAGGACAGTTCACTTTAGTGTTTGGAATAATATACTTGAGATATGATGAGTTGTGTGAAAAGCTGTTGCAATAAGAACAAATGAGGAAATCTTACAACAAGGAATTTGACATAATATTGAAGAACTGAAGAGCAATTGTCTTATTATACATAGAGTTTGTCAAGTAGATACCTCATCTCTACTTTTAGTTATGACTACTATCAAAATTTACATGGCAAAACTCAGCAGTGATAGATTATTTATTTATTTATTTATTTATTTATTTATTTTAATGGTGGGGGTAATTTCCTTTTCTATAATTTTCCAACTTGTTTATTTTATTCCCCGGGGTGCATATCTTAGTTTTGAAATGCAAGAGATGAAACTGCCCTTCAGATTTTCCTTTCATCCACAGAAGTATAAGGGAATGTCAGACCTACCCCTTTAATCTCAGAATCTTTCTTGCACATAGTGGAAGTATCATATGAGAGTAACTAGCTGAAGTCCATTCAGCTTTGCTAGGAAAGAAGAATTAAGACCAACTTTTTTACCTGTAATGAAGATACAAGTTTATATTGACTTTACTGTTGAGCATCAGACTTAGCAACTGCTTATGCATCTGCAAAATACTACTTACAAGAAGGTTCTGTATACTTGGTAGAATAAATGAATTAAATCTAAGCCATCAGTTTTAGTATTTACTAAATATTTACACTCAGGTGGTGACAGATTTAATTTACAATGATAACCATCTTTCCTCATACTACAGAAGTATCAATTCCAAAAACATTATGTTCCGTGATCTCATTTAAAACTATAATCAACAGTATAAACTTCTGTTCAAATAAAAAGACAAAACTTTGTTTTAAGAAAGAAATTGAACACAATTTCAAGCACATCTCTACAAGTTTTCATTCATGAATTCAAAATAATATAGTAATAATTGTAATGGAAGTTTAAAATTATACCACAAATAATCACCATGCTTTTGCTAACAGATGGACCACAGCAGAAGACAAATACCACTACCGAAGACTGGAGTGACTGAAGTCTAACAGAGGTGATATGAGGTGGAAGGCCTAAATATAAAACAGGACAGACACTGACTTTGACATTGATGGTTTTGACCATCCTCATCTGACTCAGGATTTGCTCAATGAGCTCTCTTAGCTTGGTGCTTTATGTATTCTTTTCACAGGTGAAGAAATTCTGTCTGAATGTTTCAAAAACCCCTTGCATACTGGGGAGTTAATTGAGAAAGCTTAAGTTAAATAAGTGCAGAGATTTAATGCATTGATGAACTAGGTTATCAGCTGATATCCCAATTGTCTGAAATATTCATCTATCTGAACAGCATGTAGAAGTTGTGTTCATTCCCACAATTGTTCAGCTTTTTACCAATCATGCGGTTTTAGCCACAGTAATAATTCATTTGGAAGACCTTGGAGACAAACATTATTCAAATCACTTGATCCATTTACTAAGTTGTTGAAAAGTGAACAAGAGCACTGTTTGACGTATCTTTTCCTTTCCCTTTTTTTTTTTTTTTTTTTTTTAATCATGAATTGAGGAATTGAATTAGGGAATTTTTATAAAAGCCCAACTACATAAGGACACTGAGAAGTTCTACAGTAGAAGGAGCAAAAAAATAAGGAATGTGATCTTTTTAAATAACTAATTTTCTGGTTAGTTGGCTGAACTTGAAAACCGAAAAGAAAAATCCAGTCAGATAAGTGAAGATGATATATATATATACATATATATATATATATATATGTATATATAAAAATAAAAACTTAATATGGGGGAAAAAAAAGAAATATGTGTTTGAGCGATTCTAAAACTAAACAGTTCAATTTCAATTCAGGGAGTTTTGGCAAATGAAAGCAATGGAAATGAAGAGATAGACTTATTAAAAAAAAAAAAAAAAAAGAAAGAAAAAGAAAAAGCAGACAGGAAACAAACAGCCCATCACTTTTAATCATGTATACTCACATAGAGTGTGCATAGTAAAAGTTTAATTTTCTCCTGTGCTTCAGAGGATATAACTTTACAAGAGGTATGCCTCAGCTGCTAAAGAAGTTGCTGAGCTGAGTAGGCTACTCTCCACCTTTTGCTTTCAAGATGGTCAATTTGATCTAAAATATTTACAAGCTGTTTTGATCAGTGACTGAAAGCTAAGTGTTCTCTCTTGCTATCTCTTCAATAAAATCCCTCACAGCTCTTCTGGATCGCTTTCTCTCTAGATGAATTAATATTTAACTATCCCATGCAAGGTGGAACTGCTCAAGAATTAGAATGAATGTGCCATGGCTTCATGGCTCTGTCTCTAGGATGTCATTCAAAAATCTCTCAGCTCTAAGCACAGAAGAGCTTAAACTTGAGGGCAGTCAGTTTTTATGAACACCTTCTAGCTGCTGGCCTAGAAGATATTTAAAGAAGGAGAATAGACTCTGCTAATCTCTTCTGTTGGATGTCACATAAAATAGAAGAGACAGGCTCATATTCCTTTTGGGAAAAGAAAAATGCGAGGTAGGATTCTTTATAAATATCCTAAAGATTCAACAATCATGTTGAGGGTGAGGGGGGTCACTCTATGTTGGCTATAGAAATACAATCTGGAAAAAAAGGAAGCAGTATAAATAGTGAATATGCAAACAGATTGAGGAGGCCAGGCCAAACAACTCAATATTTTTTCTAAAAATATAGATATTTTTATCTATATGTTTATCTATACATGTCTACATTTGAAAATGAAATCACAGTATTTATACTGACATTTTTTTCATGCATAGTGAGCTCCAGATATTGTGTTAGAAGAATCTGCTAAAGAAATTAAGACTTACATGTCCGGTCTTGTCTTTCAGGCTTGTGCATATTGTTGCATTTTAAGCTTCCAACACAGTCACATTTATGTCTGACAAAGAGTAAGAAATTAAAGACTTTGACAAGTTTGGAATTTATTATGGCCCTTTGCATGGACTGACTCTAAGGTCCCTCCTAGATTTCCAGGAAATAAAGCTACCAATGCACATGGTGGTCTAACACCAGCTTTGAAAGCTGGTAGTTAACTGCAGCTGTAGAATGTGAATTATTGAGGTTTTCCTTAATATTTAGCATTCTGCTTTTGTTCTATGTCTTTCTTCTCACGGTCAATGTTGTATTTGTATAAACATCTTAGATATGACTATTTTATATAGCAGAGTCTCAAATGGACATTTTCAAAGCAAAATGGCTCATCAAAGACATCTTATGAGATAGTGGCATCCAGCAAAGGAATATGGAGTCAATGAGAATCTTCCTTAAACTTTGGGAGACTTCTGAGTGAGATCATATTCACTTTAGGGTAAAGGCATTCATGAAAATTACTACACTTTAAAGTGTTTTTGTGAACAATAGTTTTGTGTCTTCTGTTATGCTCCACACTTGTTTATGATATAAAAACAGGCAGATTTTTACAGATAAAGTTTTTAATCCAAAATATGCTTGTAGAGACACAAATGTCAAAAAAGACATATACCAACAAAGTCATAAAAGAATAAATTAAACTCTCAACATTACATAATTAAGAAGGTTTAATTCAGAAAAAGGTGGATGTCATACATGTTTGCATACAGTATCCCTAATGCTGGGTAACACTATACATTTTGCAAAAATATTCAATGAAAACTGATATTAGTGTCTATTATTCTGAACCTGTACAGCTAGATCTTGTTCCCTACAGACTTGCCCCAGAACAAAAGTATTTGCATTAAGTGTCTGAAATGTTGCAATAGCAGCTTGATAGCTACTCTAGCCCCTATTATTTCCCTCTCTTCTTCCAGTGAATTAATATTTAATTTTCAATTTACTAAATTCATGAGTTAAAAACCTTTATGTTTTTCATCAGAAGACTGCAAAAGGCCCCAAACCTTCCTCCTACAAAGTAAATAAATAAACAAATAATAATAACAAATAATATCCTATATACATCAGAGTCATTTATTAGGAAGTGTTTCATCAGAAAATTAAAAGAAGAATTAAAACATGCTTCTGCCTCATATAAGAGGATGGTGGCACATTACAATGTTTCCAGTGCGTTAGAGGTAGACTACAGCTGCAAGACAATTTCACACGGTATTCTCAGTTTGGGATTTATTCCCAAACTATTCACAACTGTCTTGATCTTTAAAACATACTGAAAAAAGACGTTTTATAAAGCTGTCCATAGAACGAAATAACAAAATATTGCAGAAAAATAGATGGTTCTTTTTCTCTCTGGAATGCTTATTTTTATGATTTAAGTGAAGAAACAACAAACAAGCAAAAACAAACAAACAAAAAAACCAGGATGAATTCCCTTTTCAACATTGAGATATATATCTATATTTATACATTTCTGTATTTTTGCTTTTATATTGAACAACTACACCTGGAAACCAATATGTCACATTCAGTGAAAGGACAATTCAGTATAAAATATTATTCTCCTATTTAAAGCAGAGCCACCTCTTATCATCATTTACAATGACACAAAGTAATGTCATTTTAAGAAAAGGACAGCTGTAGCAGCTGGGGCTTGTCTCTCCCTTTCATTATGAATAGGGCAACCAGAACATCTCTCTCATCGTGGTACAGTTGTTCATACATGCCTCTGAATAATTGAATGAATTTTCCTTTGACTCTTGGTGACATTATATTAATTCCTACTAACAGTGCCTTCATCTCTAAGGCAACGTGTCCTTATTTTCCGAAAATTTAGGACAGGAAGATAGACTGTAAACAGCCAAGTCTAAGCTGAAATGTCATTTTGTCACAGACAGCTTAAGAAACTCTGTTTGAAGAAATTGCACGACAGGGAAGTAAATTCTCCAGGCCAGCAATAAAATAGAAAACTTCTGCTTCTACGTATATTCATATATTTAATATCCTTCCTTCATGGGAGTTTTCTTTTTTTTTTTTCTTTTTTTTTTTTTTTTTTCTGGGCTAGTTTGTAGGGAGACTATGCAACTCAGTTCATCAAATCTCTAACACAAATAAAATGGCTTGTCCTGTGTTAAGAATTTTAGGCTGAAATGACTCATCTCTTTTGACAGAAAATGAAAGGACAGTGTCTCTCTTCCTTAGGTTTTTAGCAAACAACCCTGAGAAACTCTCTGTTGCCAAAAATAAGTCTTTGAGCAAAGTAAACTTTCCCTTTTTTTCCATTTGTAACTTTAGGGAGCACTTCCAAGAACAGTAGCTTTCTCTCCCTTCCAAGGCAACGACAAGGGCAGATTAATTATTCTAGCTCCAGGCCTCAGATTTTTAACATTCAATAGTGCAGCATAATTAATGCAGGTGGTATTTACACATCATTAGATTTTATAAAGGTTTTACCTCTCTCCTCAAGCTACCATCTAGCTTATTTGTATGAATGATATCTCTTCCTCCCCCGCTTCAGTTCTGGGTATCCTTCTTCTGTTTAGCCTTGTAAAACCACTCTGCAGAGCATTTACTGTCATTTATTAACACTCATTTTCAATCTTTCTCCCTGACCTGGAGTTTAACTTTGAGGGCTCATTGGCCTCTCACTTTCTTCCCTTGTCTTTTTATACTCCACCCCCACACATATTTTCCAGAGAAGCTTTGAGTCACAGGACAGGGACCTCATGAGATCCCTTGGTCCATGTTCCTTTCTCCAGTCAGCAACATCCAAACAGCTCAGGTGGGTGCTTTTGTAGCACATTGAACTGTCATGGGTAAAAATGGGTAAGGCTGCAAGCATCCAGTCCAGAAAAGGATGTTTCAGTAAAGACAGTATTACCTGAAGAAAGCTCACATTGCACTTCAGAAGTTTTTTGTTTGTTTGTTTGGCATGTTCTGTGAGGAGAGGCTGAGGACACTGGGTTTGTGAAGCATGGAGGAAAGGAGGTTGAGAGGTAACCTCATTGCCCTCTACAACTTCCTGAGGAGGGCAAGTGGAGAAGGAGGTGTTTATCTTTCAAGGCTTTCAATACAGTCTCCCATGACATCCTGCTAGCAAAGCTGAGAAGGTGTGGGATAGAGGAGTGGACAGTAAGGTGGGTTGAGAACTGGCTGACTGGCTGAGCTCAGAGGGTGGTGATCAGTGGTGCAGAGTCCGGCTGGAGATCTGTGACTAGCAGTGTTCTTCAGGGGTCAGTGCTGGGTCTGGTCTTGTTCAACATCTTCATCGACGACCTTGATGAGGGAATAGTGTCTGCCCTCATCAAGTACACCGATGACACAAAGCTGGGAGGAGTGGCTGACACAACAGAAGGCTGTGCTGCCATTCAGTGAGACGTGGACAGGCTGGAAAGATGGGCAGGAAGAAACCAAATGAGGTTTAATAAGAGCAAGTGTAGAGTTCTGCACCTGGGAAGGAACAACCGTATGTATCAGTACAAGCTGGGGACAACCTGCTGGAGAGGAGCTCTGAGGAGAAGGACCTGGGGGTCCTGGTAGACGACAGGTTGACCATGAGCCAGCAGTGTGCCCTTGTGGCCAAGAAGGCCAATGGGATCCTGGCACGCATTAAAAGGAGTGTGGCCAGCAGATCAAGGGAGGTGATCCTCACCCTCTACTCTGCCCTGGTCAGGCCTCACCTGGAGTACTGTGTCCAGTTCTGGGCTCCCCGGTACAAAAAAGACAGGGATCTCCTGGAAAGAGTCCAGCGGAGAGACACAAAGATGATACAGGGCCTGCAGCATCTTCCCTGTGAGGAAAGGCTGAGAGACCTGGGTCTGTTCAGCCTGGAGAAAAGAAGACTGTGAGGGGATCTCATCAATGTGTATAAATACCTGAGGTGTGGGAGACAGAGGGATTTGGCCAACCTCTTTTCACTGGTTTGTGGGGACAGGACAAGGGGTAATGGCCACAAGATGGATCACATAAAGTTCCGCACCAACATGTGAAAGAACTTCTTCACGGTGAGGGTGATGGAGCACTGGAACAGGCTGCCCAGGGAGGTTGGGGAGTCTCCTTCTCTGGAGATATTCAAGGCCCGTCTGGACGCCTACCTGGGCAGCCTGCTCTAAGGAACCTGCTTTGGCAGGGGGTTTGGACCCAATGATCTTTCGAGGTCCCTTCCAACCCCTACAATTCTGTGATTCTGTGATCTTTTCCCATTGGTATCAAATGACAGGATACAACGTTCAACAAAGGCAAGTGCTAGTGCACCTAGGGAGGAATAACCCCAAGCACCAGTGCAGGCTGGGGGCTGACCTGCTGGAGAGCAGCACTGCAGAGAGGGACCTGGGAGTCCTGGTGGACAGCAGGCTGACCATGAGCCAGCAATGTGCCCTTGTTGCCAAGAAGGCAACGGTGTCCTGGGGTGCATTCAGAGGAGTGTTGCCAGCAGGTCAAGAGAGGTGATCCTCCTCCTCTACTCAGCCCTCGTGAGGCCTCACCTGGAGTGCTGTGTCCAGTTCTGGTCTCCTCAGTACAGGAGGGCCATTGAACTACTGGAGTGAGTCCAGAGGAGGGCTACAAAGACGATGAGAGGACTGGAGCACCTGTCATATGAGGACAGGCTGAGAGAGCTGGGCCTGTTTAACCTGGAAAAGAGAAGACTGAGGGGAGACCTCATCAATGTGTAGAAATATCTGAGGGGAGAGTGTCTAGAGGATGGAACCAGACTCTTTTCAGTTGTGCCCAGTAACAGGACGAGAGACAACAGGCATAAAGTGAGCACAGGAAGTTCTGTCTGAATATGAGAGGGCACTTCTTTACTGTGGGCATGACAGAGCACTGGAACAGGTTGCCCAGAGAGATTATGGAATCTCCTTCTCTGGAGATACCTGGATGCCATCTTGTGCAATGTGCTCTGGGTGATCGTGCTTGGCAGGGGGTTTGGACTAGATGATCTTCAGAGGTCCCTTCCAACCTCAACCATTCTGTGATTCTGTGATACGTGGGGATAAAAGCTGCACCAGGGGAGGTTTGTTCTAGACATTAGGAAAATTTTATTTTCCAAGAATAATTAGACACTGAAACAGGCTTCCTAGAGAGGTGGTTGATGCACTGTGCCTGTCCTTGTTTAGAAGACATTTGGATAACACTCTTAAGTATCTATTTTACCCTTAAGTTAGCCCTGAAGTAATCAGACAGTTAAGACTTCATGATTTTGCTAGGTCTCTTCCAGTTGGAACTATTCTACTCTATTCTATTCTATTCTATTCTATTCTATTCTATTCTATTCTATTCTATTCAATCGATTCGATTCTGAAGGGCTGCAGATATCCTCATCTTGTTGCTAGGACTTGTTCCAGGTATCCTGAATGTTTGTAGGAACTAATGGTGTCCCAGAAGATGCCTGAAGGACACAGTTCCTTTCCTGTGAGGTTTGGTCTTCTGATGAACAGGTCATTTTCCCAGCCCGTCACACCAACTCTGTCACCCTTTTTGATACACAGTTCTTTTTCTGTTTTCTAAGGTAAGCTAAATATTTTCACCATTAAAGCTGTTTGCAAGTATCTCCATCTTACCAACGAAGCCTTCATTCATTGCAGAAATGTCAGATCTCACTTCCAGACAGCCTGAGATGTCAGTTTCTCTATAACATTTGTTAAATTGGAAAACAAAAACTTTGATTTTTTTTATCCAAACTCATACTTCAGATTAACTTCTCATAACATCTGCAAAGCTGTTTAATATCCTCTTTTTCCACAGTGACTGTAAGATTGACTAATTGACTGCATTTAAACTACTTGTGTCTTGGAATAGATACTGGCCTTGATGTCAGGAACAAAGCTTGTTTCATGATTTGCTTCTGCACTCTTCTTTCTTATTGTTTGGTTCATCTGCTGCCCCGGTCCTATATTTAGGAAAAAAAAAAAAAAAAAACATTTGAAGGTAGGGACTGTAGTTTTGGTTTGATGTTTCTACAATGCCTAGCAAAATAAAAGACCAGTTCTGCAGTTCTGCTTTATTGAGCTCTCATATAGTCTATCTGAGAAAAGAGGTGTATATAGATGTTTATATCTAGCTAGCTAGCTAGCTGTTTATATGTATGTGTTTACATATCTAACCAGTCAATGTTAATATTAATACTTAGAATTAATAGTAAAGAAAAGCAAGATGATAGGGCTTTAAAGTTCCACATGAAATCTGAATCTGAGCTGAGCTCAGATTAATAATTAATAATTAGTAAGATCAGAAGTAATTTTTGAAAAAAAATAATAATCATATGGGTTATTTTCTTAATATCTCAAGTAGAGCAACAAAAATACAAGTTAAGCAGAAAATATGGAAACTTCACGTTGATTTATTTGATAATTCTAAGTCTATATTCCTGCCACAAACACCAGAAGGTGGAAACTTCCGCAGTAGAAAAAGTAACTCTTTCTAATTTATTCTATTTAGCATATTTACTGATTACATGAAAACTTCTTAAATGTACATGTCACAATGTTTGCAGTACTTTTATAGTGCTGCTTGCAAGGATTCCAAACTGCACAGAGGTTTCTACAGGATCGATGTCTTAGGAGTGTCTGGGACTTTCAAATAAAACAAATCCTGGGAAATACTGATAGACTGGAGAGATCTCCAGGTGGAAGACTAGCCTACTGAAAGAAACCTAGGTAGTCCTGGCTTTACTTAGTCAAATAGGGATATAAAGCTCTTCAAGAAATGGTGTAACATCTTCTTGGGTTTGGGCTCACAAGGTCAGAAATAGATAAATTATTACATCTTATCCAATATTTTCTTCTAACCTTAAGTAAGAGTCAAAAGAAAAAGCAGAACATCGTGACTTACCTGTATCTTTAAGAAAAAAAAAACTTGCATAAACTGTTTAACTAAAAGAAAAATAGTACACAATTCCTCCTTAAAGGCAGAAAAAAGAATCATGTCCTAGAAAGTATCATGAACTTAAAATGCCTATCAGTCAATAATCTGAAAGGATATGTGATCCTGGAAGCACAACATAGCACTGAGTGATGACTTCGTAACAGACAACGGATCTATATATTGCTTTCTTTCAGATATCAGTACAAGTATGTTGTGGTTTAACCCAACCAGCAGCTAAGCACCAGACAGCCATTTGCTCACTCTCCCCCTCCCCATGGGATGGGGGAGAGAATTGGAAAAAAAAAAAAAAAAAGGGCAAAAAAAAAAAAAAAGGCAAAAAAAAAAAAAAGCTTGCGGGTTGAGATAAAGAGAGTTTATAAGGACTGAAAATAAAATAAAATAATGATGATACTACTACTAATAATAATAATGTGTACAAACAAGTGATGCACAATGCAATTGCTCACCACCCGTTGACCGATGCCCAGCCTATCCTCAAGCAGCTGCTCCCCCCACCCTGGCTAGCCACCCCTATATATTGTTCAGCATGACGCCAGCATGGAATAATACCCCTTTGGCCAGTTTGGGTCAGCTGTCCTGGGTCTGCCCCCTCCCAGCTCTTGCTGCACCCCCAGCCTGCCTGCTGGCAGGACAGTGTGAGAAGCTGAAAAGTACTTGGCTTAGTGCAAGCACTGCCCTGCAACAATTAAAACATCAGTGTGTTATCAACATTCTTCTCATCCTAAATCCAAAACATAGCACCCTGCCAGCTACTAGGAGGAAAATTAACTCTATCCTAGCTGAAACTAGGACAAGGTACTGCACGTTATATATATATTATTTAAAATATTGTGAGAACAGGAAGCTGAGAAGACTGTGTATTTGTATTTATGTCCTGGTCTCACAATATAAAGCCTTTTGGACTAAAAGGAAAAAAAGGACCTCACTTGCAAAGATATGTTGTACAAGGGGTGAGGGTTATTATTTTTTTCCCCAAAGATTTTCTTTAATCTGCCTGAGACAGTGGTTCCAATCCCTCTCCCTGTATAAAAGAGTTATTGTGTCCCAAACTATTATTTTGTGCTTTAATAAAATATAGCATAGGAGATTGAAAACTTTTGGGCTCTTTTGATAGTCTCACTAACAAGACAAAAATACGGAGACATTTCCACCTCATAGTTCTGATTAATTTTAAACCCTCCACACAGATACTTTCTAAGCTCTTGTATTTTTTTTTTTAAATATATATAGTATATGAGAATTATTTGTTAGTTACATATGGCCATGTTGTGCAATCAATGTGAAGGAGAAATCCCCATTGAAGTTACTGAAAAGTTCAGCATAAAAAAAAAAAAAAAATCAATCACGTATGATTGCTCTAAAATATTAATGTGCAATAACTAAAGCTTTCTTTTTAGGTAAAACATAATTGATTCTTAGATGAAGGAGATAAAAAAAAAAAAAAAAAGAACACCAATGGAAATTAAGTATTGATCTAACAAAAAATAGGCAGTTAGTCCTTTATATACCACATTTCATTCATAAATCCAACATCATTTTACAAGCAAGGTAATTAATGCAAACCATGACTTTACAGGCAAAGCTCTCCTCCCGGCCCTTGAAAGAAAGACTCAGAACTGCACTAAACACAACTCTCCATCCAGAGCCTAGCCTCACAGCCAGGCCTGTGCACTGTTGGCAGGGGAAGCAGAACAACATACTGATGCATTTCTCCTGAGTACAGCTGAGTATCAGCACAAATCAATCTTCTTTGCAGTTTATTCTACTGGCATAGCTGAAGTATTGGCATACTTCATGATAGGCTTTGTTACAAGGTTGGGGACTGTCAGCTAAAACTGGTAACTTCTTAAATCATCCCATCAAAATTCAGTAGAAGTCATTTGCCTGAGCCCTGAGACACTGAAGTAAAATGATTTGGCCAGCATCCCATTATAAATCATTTTAGGAGTTGAGAAGCAAATTATGGTCTCCTCACTCTCAAACTTACATTTTGGACTGTGAAATATCATCTATAAACCGAATGCTACTTTCATTAGACTCAGCTGAGAAAATCCACACACACCAGCCTCCATCAATTAAACTAATTGAAGCAGTAGGTTTAGCCTAGCTCCCCATTCATGACTGCAGAACAATTGCTGGGAAAAAAAATAAAATAAAATAAATCATCCCTCAAGCTTGAAAAACCTTATTTAATTTAAAAAAAAAAAAAAAGTTAAAGAAAGTCTTTAAAGACATCTGAAGGTAAACCTCTGAAAAGAATAAAATAGGCTATAGTTGAAGAGTCACCGTTCTGTCAGGCAGATTAAATGACATGCTGGAAGAAGCTTACAGGAGGTCCGGGAGTCCTTTGTGATGCATTCTGCCACCTAATTGGAGATGGATTTGGGGTGATTTTCTTGTCTCTGAAGGAATTCAGCCCAAACTATTTATTATTACATTTTCTCTGCCTGAGAGGACTGATCCTCAAGATGAAGAGAAATACTATAAGGCGTATTGTTTAGAGTTATTTCTCCCTTTGGAGGAAAGCATATCATATCAAGTGACAAGAATGCAAATTTCTAGGCAAAGTATACCTAAAGCAATGTAAAATGTGCATTTCTTCTGTGCTATCTTATTACATAGATTGAAATCCACTCAGATTACTTTTTCCAAAAACAGTGACTAGGTGTGTCAAACAACTCTGCTATTTGTCACTGTGTTTTGATTAGCTTTGCGGAAAATCTAATTGTTTCAAGGATACCTCATATTAATACATCTCTTTTTTTCTTTTTGTTTTCCTTTTTTTTTTTTTTTTTTTTCTATTCCCAAATCTTGGTGTTCTTTTGGATGATCCATAGACTGATACATGGAACCTTAGGAAGAGGTTTCAGGCCAGGCCCCCAAAGTAGAGAAACAGATGCATTGCTCTGGCACACAAGCCTGTTTTTCTGTTGCGGCAAACATTTTAATTGATTTGTCTTTCAAATTTATTAAAAGTTCTATAAGCTTTCCTACAAAATTACTTAAGCAGTCTTTTTTTATATTAGTACAGTTTTCAGGCTTACACTCTGCTCATTTGATCACTTTAGCAGTGTACAAAATTGTGCCTCCAGGCACAGCCTGTTGCAAGAAGCCATGTGAAGATACATTGCCTCATGGGGCTGAAAGTGATGCTTCCTTCCTCAGTGTGTTATCTCTCAAAGCAGCCTGGTTGTGCTAAGAGGAAAATAATTGATACACATTTTTAGACAGCTGCAGTAAATTCACATTTTACTGCTCAGCCAATTCACTGGCAAATGAGGGGGTGTAGATAGAGGTTTTCTTCTGACCTTTAACAGCCAGGTTTCTTACAGGATGTCAATCAACTGAGCTTTCCCAAGAACAAAGGTTTCTGTTCTGCTTATCCCTGATATATGGACTATGTGAGGTTGTCAGGTCTTTACTTGCAGAAGTATCACTGAGTTCTTACAGGACACTAAAAGGTAAACTCACATCCATTTTCAAGATCTTGAACAGAGAGCTAATTTACTTTGGGCTCTGCTTGAACAACTCAGAGTAGCTACCCATTCAGGTTTTAGGTTTAAGAAAACTCATAAAGGCTCTCTGATGGTTCCTGAAAAAGTATGCCTCCATCAAAATCATATTATTTTTACCTCAATTAATTAGCAGATATTAGGTGCTACAGTATTAGAAAGGAAGAGTAAACACCCTACTTCTGATAAAAGTCATAACCATGCAATCACTAACCATCTTTGCCTGATGTGCCAGTAGTTTTCCCAACCAGTGCCTAAAACCAAAAATTCCCTTTTATATCATCTTCCCTCTTCTCACTTTCCAGTAGACTATGATTTCTGTATTAAATAAAGATTTATTATATGGGAGCCACCCATCTCAATGTAACAACAATAACAATTCTCATTAACATCTGAACTTGTTGTTGTTGTGAATACAGGTGCTTGACAAGGCTATCTTGTTAATATTTCCTGTGCTTGATAAATTCACTAAGAACAACTTACTGCATGATCAAAATAGTGGTCTTTAAAGGAACCAACATTGTTATCCACTGAACGAAAATGTCTCTTATGGCCTTAAAAAGGTCACCTTGAAATTTACAAAAGCAGTTGCATGGCCAGCTTAAATTGGCAGTTAGAAAATTACTTCCACAGTCAAGACACTAGACTAAATTAGCATGTTATTGAAGATCCATTTAAGATTCCATTTACTACTCTGAGAAATAATTTGTCATTCCTATTGCTAACGAATATACAAAGCTTATTCCTGACATAGCAGAACTCTTTCTGCACCTCACCAACAATATGCACCAGCATGACAATCCTGCTTCTGTCAAGCCTTTACATCAAAGTTATCTGGTTTTTAGAGCTTTTTTAAATAAGTTACCAAAGTAGGGACTAAAACTTGCACAATAGTCTTGTTCAGCAATGTAAATGTAGCTTTACAGATTTTGATGGAATTACTTGTGTTTAAGGTACTAACTTTGTTAAATATTTCTGAAGTCCAATCTACTTGGACTGTACATGTTTCCCTTAGGTACAATGGAAATATAGTTCATAAAGGCTGAAATATTTAAGTCATATCTATTTCTATTTTAATTACCTGTCACAGTCCTAATAGACAAGCTAGGCTTGGAAAAGTTTCACTTAATCTGCAGACAGATAACATGCCCAGCTGAAGGTATTACTTGAATTATACTGGGGTTTTGAGGTTTTTAGGGGAAAAAAAAAAAAAAAAAAAGACAAAAAAGACAAAAAAAAAAAGACACATTTTCTTTCTGAAATGCATATGAAGCTCCGATGATACAATAATTGAAAAGAAATTGGGAGCTTTGTCATCAGCTTCAGTTTGAGTGAACAGGATATCATTGCAGAACTGTAGGTACTTTCTGGAGAGTTTCTAGCATAGTCTGAACAAGATGACATTTTATTTCTAGAATATTTTTATTATTATCTGTTTCACTATAGTGCAGTTTTATGTTCCTAAGTGTATTTTTCTCCTCTGTTCAAAGAATTAATTAACAAGTATTTTATGTGAAATGCGTACTGTAAAGCTATATGATCAACAGTAGCACATCACAATTTGGTTTCCTTCCTGTCTTTTGCATGTTACATGAAGAATAACTTTTCAAAAGCAGATACTTGACTTAAGGGGTTAAGTTCCATTTTCAAAAACTGCTTATGCACTTAAGAACCCTTAGGCTCAGTGACTTATAATGTAACTTGGACTATAAGTCCATTTGGAAAAATGCATCTGAGTGCTTTTGAAAATTACAGATGAAGCCAATTATCTCAGCAAAAACTGAGACTGAGACAGGGAGAAAAAAATAAAGTATTATACAAAGAGATGAATGAGTAGATAAAAGAAAGTGCATGAGCTGAAAATTAGGTATAAAAAACATCTCAATCAATTACAGGAACTAAATGCAGGATAACTGAAAAAGAGGAAAAAAATGCTGTGTTGTTGTTATTGATTGGAAATAGCACTTGAAATTTCCTGATTTTTTTCAGATTTTTTTTAAATCTTAATTATCTCTTCACACTGACAAATTTAATTTGGATTTTCTGGGTCAAGCAATTGCTCCATAAATGTAGACATAACAAGTAGCCATCTTCAGAAATGCAGTATATTTGTTTCTCTCACTTTCTAGGCCTGTGCTCAGAAGTAGATATTCTTGAATTTGTCTGGAGGTTCCTATTCTTTGTTTAATCACAAACATTGCCCTGAAAAATGTTTCAGCCACATTGACCCCTGCTGCTCCTTAGCTACCTGAACTCAAATTAAAATGTTTGATGTTAGAAACAGTGAATTGAGTAAATGGAGGACAAGGGATTTGTGTGGGGGCTTTGATTGTATCACTTACAGAGATAGGATAGGGTGTATTTCACCAGTCCCCAGTCATTCAGGTATAATGTATTTCCAGAACATGCTCATATACAACAGAAACAAAGGTGGTTTATGCATGCATAGAAAATAAAGTAAACTAATAGCACTGAGCTTCCAATGGCCCGTCTCCAGAGTGAAAAACTGATGTGAAGTACTGCCAGACAAAGCCACCTGTAAGGTATAACATCAAATTGGTCCTAAAACACTTTCATCTTGTGTCTCCAGGCACATAAATATTAGCAGATTGAGTACAGCCAGCTGTTGAATATTCCTGTGAAATCCATGTGGTTCCCCACTAGTGTCCTCCATACATCTGGATTTGGCACTGTAATTTTAATTTAGGCAGTCTATTAGCTTTGTGGTGTAGAGCCAAACTGGGGGTCGAAGCCCCAAGTGATAAATTAACAAAACTTGTGCTGTTACTTTGCTGGAGACTTTAAAGTTTTAAACATGCACAGATGTGTGGAGAACAAAATAGAGAGGTCATACAAAAGAGAATAGCTAACTGCATACACTCAGCCAAAACAACTGATTTTTTTTTTTTCTATAGAGATTCGTTGTTCTTTCAGATGTTAAAAGGAATAGTGTTACACATGAAATACAGTCAGCTAGACTTCTCTTTTTCTTGGGAAAATTAAGTTTTCTTCACTTTTCTTTACAATGTACAGATTTCAAGTCTGAGTGGGACTGTGAAGACCCATTTCAATGGAGAGGCTGGGCTAGATGACCTCCAGAGATCCCTTCAAATCAAAGTTTCTGTGATTGTAACACCATCTTTGTGCTGCTGTTAACAGGTTGTTAACGTAAGGCATAATGTATTGAAGCTAAGCAGTGCCTCAGTCACTCAGAGCTGGAAGATCAGAAAAGGAAATGGCATCCATTCCCTCCAGAAACACTGTGCTTCTCAGACGTGTGGCAAGCTACCTGTGAACTTTGTTGTGGAATGTTTGGCTGTTTTTGTTGAGCAGTTCTTGAGAGGAAAGGTTAACAAAGTGAAAAAGACAGTGTGTATGAATTGATGAAAGAGAAATGACAATATTTTGCAGGTAAAATACTGAAAATCAATTGGACATGCATGTCTGGACATGAAATTAAGACAACTATATGCAGAAACAGAGACACCTCTATCATATTTCTATCAAAGTGTTACTGGCTATTACACTAAGGATTGGCACCATTACAGGTTTCTTAAATTGATCCAGGAAGAAAAAGATTTACTTGAACCACATCTGTTTGATCAGTTCAGTTTATACTTGTATGTCTGAAAGCTTTTAGGTCTTAAATTTAAAATGAACTCTGTACAAGTGAGGAAGCAGGCTGGAGTGTTTTTTTTTTTGTTTTGTTTTGTTTTTTTTGTTTTTTTTTTTTTCACCTAGTTAATGTGACAAACTGTTGTCTTGAATCCCCACTCTTCTACAGGTGTTATATAACCTGTTTATTTTTCTAAGATTTAACCCAGAATTTTGGTTGCTATAAGTGAGCCATGAAAAACTGAGAGTATATGTCAAAGACTGTCTTGTCTGAATGAGGATTCTGCATACCCCCTGATCTCTTCAGAGGAAAACTCACGTGAGTTCTGTGTTCCTGGTGTTGGCTTTCACTGAGTTAATTGGTGATGACTGTTTGCACGTCACATAATTTTTCTTTTTTGCCTCTTTCTTAAGACATCCTCCTCCCAACACACTTTTTTTTTTCTTTTCTCAGAATACCATCCAGTAAAATTGATTTTATCCCTTTAATAGTTTCATTTTTCTTTCATTTCTGTAGCAGAAGGCAACTATAAAAGCTGATTGGTTCCCAGTTAGCATAGCCTGTAAGTAAGCAGAGAGATAAGAAACCTCCCTATCTTTGTAGGTTTGGCAGAAACAGGAAATTTTCATTTAAAAAGAAAATGCATTTGAGATAAAAAGACTGAAATGTTTTAAGGGCTATTAACTGTGTTTACGTCCCTGTCAGTCCCATTATAAGTGATAGCAGTTCCTTCTGTTTCCAAAGTCCAGAAGGAGAATAATTCAAACATAAGTGTACATGCATGACGGTGTGAGTATATAACCATATAGGTTATATAGGGGCTGTGCTTCTGGGGTTTAGTTCCATGGGCTGGGAAATATGTAGTTGCTTATTAATGCTCTGTAAATGCCTAATATAATCATTTATATGCTGGATTGCTGGTATTTGCCCTGAATATTTAGTGTATTGATTACCAGTTAATTCTTTGTTGTTAACAAGTCTATGTACTGCTTTGATCATGAATTAAATGACATAAACTGAGATGCTCTTTTCCCTGCAGCAGTAACCATTGGAGAAATGCTTTGCTGAGGCAGCAGCTGGAGATGAGATTTGGCCTGGAGAGTCAGGAGTTGCAGCTGGGATGCCCCAGTTCCACTGTGGAGCACTGCAGAAGCCAGAACATGCACTGTCCTTGGGAAAGGAGAAGCACTGCCCCTGCAAGAATATGGCTTCTCCAAAAGGCCAAATCACCCTTTCTACCCCCTCATTCACTCCTCCTTTCTTTTGCACCATTCTGTGTCAGGAGCTGGGAGGTGTGCATATTTCCTATTTCCCTTTGGTGAACTGATTTACATCACTCTAAGCTCATCTCTAGTGAAGTTCATAATACTCATCCACAAGTCTCTTTGATGTCTGATTTGGCTAAGGGAAGATTTCAGTAGCCCATTGCAATTTTATTAACATACCAAATCTGACTTTTAAGAGACTGTACTGTGTAGGTCACAGGAAACAACATAATTCATAATCTGAGCAGCTTCTGCCTAGCCAAGGTTTTCAGTCAGTCTGCGTCCTTACAGAGCTCTCTTGCTTAAAAAGATTTTTGAGGATAACAAAAGATTTTCAGCTTGTAAGAACATCAGATATCCATTTTTACTACAATCACAGGTCTACCAAGAACTCTGTGGTCATCTTTATTGCTGGAAATTAAATCTATGGCTTTTTATTCACCTTGAATAGAAGCCATAGTGTGTGACACACGAGCAGTCTTGTAAATAATGAGTATTCTTTTCAAGGCCCAGCACTTATATAACCAAACTTTGAGTCTCTGGCTTTGCGAAAAATGGAGTAAAATACTAACTTTCTGGCACTTTAATTCCAAGGAAGAATAATCCATGTTGACTACCCTCTACTCCAAAAGTTATAAAGAAGATCTCCAAAACCCAATCTTGAATTATGTGCATAGACACGGTTAAAAAACAAAACAAAACAAAACAAAACACAAGCGAATCACAGACTCTTAAACTCCTAAATGTAACGTTAAAAAGAAAAGGAAAAGGAGTAAGTTCTTCCTTAACTCATTGCTTGTAAATTGACCAGTGGCTAGGTAAATCCCCTTTAAAAAAATGGTGAGGTCTACTTCTGCATTCTCCATTGTGCACCTTTTTGTTCCTTGGGGACTGCTCACCATCTTTCAGCCTGATCAGAACTGTCTCCCTATGGGTGTGGGATGTCTTTACCATTATCTTTATTGAGTCAGTCCCTACAAAGATATCAATAAGTTGGATATTAACTTGAGGGGCTATGGCAACGTCTGCTGCAGCTTTATTTGTTGTATTACTCTACCCCCACGCAGAGAAATCTGAGGTAGGTCTGAATTCTAACAACCTTAAAAATGCACTTGCAGTCTCAAGTAAAATGGAATGATATCACTGACCTGCGAAAGAGTTGATCGTGATCATAAAGGCTTGTTTTTGAAGCACGCTATTTCAATTTCTTTTGCAACTACAATTTGCTGTTCATGAATATTTGAGTGATCACAGGGCAGTAAAAGCGTATGAGTAAGTACTGACACAAAATCATATCAGAAGCACATCGTTCCCTATTTTTCCTATAAAAAAATGTCAGTCACTTCTTCAGGGACTGGAATGTAAGCTATGTAGTATGTAACAAATTTCTAAACTTGAATACAGAATATCAGAAAAGGATGATTTGCCAGATGGCTAAAGTATATCAGCTGATCGCTGAGGATGGTGTGAAAATATAGAACACTCCCCAGCTCTAAAACAGCAGGACAGCTAATTAAAGATGTCTATTTAAACCACTTAAATTGAAATTTTCAAGTTTCAGCCAATACTTTTGAACTAGTAATACTTTATTTGTTTACCTTATTGGTGCTCCATTTGGTCTGTATTTTTTCCCAAGTTCCCTCATTTCCTTTCTTAAAAACACTCTGAAAAAAACACTGAAAGAGAGAGATCAGATTCACTATCTTCCAGTAGAGAATTAGCACATCCTAAAACTCCAGAAAGCTTAAAGCCCAATAGTCTGGTTTGTATACCCTGGCTTATAAACTTATCCCCAGCAAGAGTAATGGGTATTTTTAGCATAAAGTTAAGTTTAGAAAATCCCATTTCTTTTGGATCTCTGTATTGTAATAACATTTTAGCCATGATGTTTGTATAACTTTCTCACAATATATGATTCCTGCCAGTATTTCTTACAAATGCAGAGGTTTTATATGCTGGAGGAGAAGAAAATGAGCTATACAGTTTCATAACTGTTCTCAACAGTCTGTCAGGGGAAAAAATGCAAACATGACAGAAAATGCATACTTTAAAAGTAGGAATATTCAGAGATAATTAAATATAACTCCATGTAAGGAAAAAACTTGCATTTCAGGAAGAAGTAACTTTTCATATGAGAGTGTCATTAGTTCAAAAATCAGCATTTAAAGTATTTAAAGAGTAAGTTATTACTTTCAATTTATTCATTACTGCTCAAAGACAGAACTTGTAGACACAACTCATATTAGTTTTAGTAGGAAAGGAATGCCATGGGGGATTTCAGAGACAGCGACTTCCTCCTCAAGCAGGGAGCCCTGCAGTCATTAGCAATCTTGCTATACAAAATGTTGTCACACAGGGGCCACATTTCAGACACAGGCCAGGCTATGTCAAGTTTGTCAGCTTTTGATGAGTGTTTCAGCACTTATAACCAGTGAGACATAGCCAGCAAATCCATCCAACTCAGCAATGTGCAGCCTAGAGAGTCACATCATCTGACTGTTGTTCAGACCAAGTGAGAAGCACTGGCATGGGAGTTGTGAGAGTGGATTCAAAAGGGTGAGCTGCCCTTCATCTTGGAGTCATCCTCATCGCCTGTGCAGGCAGCAAGCTGTTGGAAAGTACCCCTGTGCCCCTGGGGTCCCCCATCCACCAGCCAGAAAGGAGGGGGTAACTTGCATGGGTGAACAGGGCTGGCCGGTCAGCATGCTGCCAAACCCTCCCACATGGGCTGCCTGGGAAGGCACAATGTGGCCAGAGAACAGTGCATGCAATGTACTGCCCTGAGCAGCTGCCAAGTGCAGTGAAGACAGAGACTTCACAGTGAGTTCTCGGGTTTGGAATTTGTCCCTTTTCCTTCTTGAATGCATCTTTTGAAGGTGCATGCAGTTGTGTTTGACAGAATTATGGCCAGCAATGACCTTGTGCCTTCATCTCATGCATTCTTGGAAATTCATGGCATGATTTATGAGGGTTGAACTTGGATATATGATACATAAAGCATAAACTCTGCCACTCATAGGATAGATGAACGATGCTGATTGTGTTGCATTTGTCAGCTCAAAGAGACACAAGTACATCGGAGTCCAGGCATACAGGTAGCAACGCATTGCATTGGAGGGCTATGCACTTATATTCAAGAGAAAGTACAGAAGCTCATTAACACTTCAGTAAAACAGATGCCAAAAAATTCAGTGCTGTCCTTGGAAAATGACAGCTCCTAGAAAGTCTAAACCAGGTAAAATAGCAGGCAAGGGGACAATTTTAAGTGTCATACTTTTGTCAGTACTCACTGACAAAGCAAGGTGAAATCTTAGCCATAACTTTCAACGTGATGGAGAGGAGGAAAAATCACTTTGTAAGGTGCAGAAAAGTGAAAGTGTGTTGATATAACAAACAAATATTGAATACTTCACCTATCTTTCAGTGTATAGTATACCCTGTACACTTGTATTCCATGTTTTCACTGGAATTGTTACTATCTGAATCACAAGAGTTAAATCAGTAATTTTCTATGTTCTTGGCATCTTGTTTTTCTGCTCCTTCTGTTGTATCCAAACATCTCAGCTGTTCTCATTTTTGTGGATAAGGATTTCAAAAGCAATAGCAATTCACAGTGGGATGGATTTTTTTCCCCTTCACTGAAAAATCAAAACAAACCCAATGTGATCCCAACATTTTCTTCATTGCTCTGGGAGACATCCAAACCCTATCTACTGAGGCTATTGATGAGATTTGTATATCATAATCAAACAGGAGAAAAAAAATCTGTGTTCTTAGTAATACATTGTGAAATACTGGGATAAACAAAGAACAGCTTAAAGAGCTATTAATCATTTGCACCACCAATAAAAAGAAAAGAACATTTAACCTTCCTCTGACCCAGAAAGCTTCTCTGTCTGTTCTGTTTGGCAGAAGGTTACTATGGGTAATGAACTAAGCAAAATGCTGGTCTAGCTGCCTGGAATGCAATTTTATAATAGTATCAATGGCAGAGACTTATGTTCATCCCAGATGAAGGAAATAGGCTAGATCCAAGTAAGGGCAGATGACTTCTTTATATTGCGGGCACTTGAATCCAAAACTACAGACCTTTGCTCAATTTCTTGTGCTCCATTCCCCACCTTACCTGAAAATTCCCTTTTTGTGCCTCACGTTTCTGCAAATGGCCCTTCTACTACCCACACTTCACATATAGGAATGAGATACGACATTAGGCAAGTCAATGAGTCAAAGAAATATATTCTCTCTTTTTAGGAAGAATACTTATTCCTTAGGAATAAGAGATACTGGCTATAAAGGAAGTTATTGCCACAGCTGATGATGTTCTGTGCCTTCTACAGCCGCAAGGGGTTCAGGGACTTACACAATACTTATATGTGTCTTTAAACATAGAAACAGTTAGGAGAGAGAAACCAAGCTCTTGCTGTTGCTGGCTCTCCTGTTAAAGTGGCAGCACCTCAGGGCATCAAGCAGTGCAAGGAGAGGCTTCCACTTCAGGTTAAGATTCTTAGATTTTCATGTCCACATGTAGATGTCCATATGCATCAGATGCTTAAGTTTTTGCTGCACTTGCTGGAGCTGGGGAGAATTTAAGCTGGCCAGTCTGTGAGCTCCTACTTTAGGCTGAATTTTACTTCTCTATGTTTGTTTAGCTTTTGGGAGCAGGTCCCCACTGACTGGAGGTTTGGTACCTTAGACACCACCAGAAAAGACCACAGGAGCAACATGCTTATAGCATTTGGCTGGGAAGGTGAAGTTCCTATGCTTTTTGTCTTTTCTGTTTTTGTAAAAAGCTCACTGTTCAAAATGAGAAAGAGGGCACTCTGCACTTAGATAAATGTTCTCAGATGAAAGAAGCCAGGCTCCTTTTTTGTGTTCTTTCACGCCAGTTTTGTTCACTATTGTGTCTCATCACCTTATACATGCTTATTAACTGATATGGCTAAGACCTGACTTACACAGCTCCTTTATTATGCATTTTTTCACTGGGAGGAATTATAAGCAATCAAACATCTCTTATCTGGTAAGAGCAAAATACTTTTTACTTCAAATGAAAGTTGCAGACATTTGTGATCAGGTCATGGTTTCTAAACCCATTCATTTCATTACTGGAACAGCCCTTGAGAAACCACCGTCTCCTGCAGACAGAAGTATAACTTCATAGTGGTAGCTCCATTGTGAAGACAGAGTTTTCCAGAGTGAAACTGTTGAATTCACAAGGATCTTATTTCATGTAGTAAGTGCCAGGTAGCTCAATTATCAATTCATAGTTTAATCTGGAACATTTCCCGTATTACTTACCTATTCTCAAATACTTGAACAAATGAGTAAAACAAGTAAATTAATTAGAATGAGTAAATAACCAGTGAATAGAGAGTTCTTTCTCAAAAAACTGTGGCTGATATCCCAGGTCACTCTGATTCCTTGGATAATACAGATTCTATCCAACACAGTTGTGTCAGCTAGAAACTTGGCAAGGATATTTCTCTGTTTGCAATTGTGTAGCTCACTGCTGTATTATTGCTAATTTGGACTGAGGAAGTGAAAAGAATACAAAACTGAAAGAAAAGAAAAAAAAGGTTTTCAGCTAGTATTGTTAATTGGAACATTTGATAGTCTTAGAAGAGTAAATAATAATTCAATTCATGTTATAGCTTAATCTAGTCAACCCTTGAAAATATAATAGTTTTGCAGTTGTTATCTATTTTTGCGTAAATATAATTGTTTTCAAGTTCTTTTTTCTCTGCCAAGAGCATTGATAAAAACAAAAAGTTTCTCTGCAGAAAACAGTAATACTAATACATTAAGGAGGTGATCTTTAAAAACACCCCTTCTCTCATTCAAATTATAGAGAGGAAGAGCTAGTTTTGCTAACACAAAAAGTTGTAAAATATAGTACCTGCTGTGGGAATCTCATCTTATTTCCGTGTGTTCAGGATTCATACAAGAATCTAGTTTAATTTGAAATAGGTCTCTACAAATACCTGGCTGTCAGAGCAGTGTGGATTCATTGTATATAGGTTTTGGCCAATATGGGCAGAAACAACTGCTTTCGGAGATACACAAGCATCAAGTTTACCAGACACTGGAGTTGTTTTGAACCGCTCTCGACTCTTGTTATCAGCAGAATTTTTCTTTGCCTTTCATCCACAAGGATTTTACTGTCTGGAAACCTACAACTGCCTGTCTCGCAGTGTTCTCCACCTAGCTACTCCTCTATTCTATCTGCTTTTTTCTGATTATAAAATAATGATGGTTCAGACTTTATCCAGAAACCGAGATGGAAACTCTTACCTAGCCTGAGTTTGCAAAATCCTTAGAGGCCAATCCTTTCTTGTTGATAGATACTGCATATTATTCTATAAATAGCTTAAATCTCTTCAGGATCTTCTCTGTCCTCTCTTCCAGAATGCTTTCAGCTCTTAGAAGACTTAGCTACAATAGTAAATACCTACGTATAAAAGTTTATATGACCTTTTATATTCAAAAAGAAGTGAAAGGTTCATTCAGAAAATGACCAGCATTGTTTTAAGAATTATAATAACCAATAATAATTCAACTGATAGATTCACCATCACGAATTGATTAATTTCTCAGAGACTATTTAGGGCAGAAATACCAAGAGTATCTTCTGTTTTAATAGAGAAAGATTAGAAAAAAGTTACTGCTTTGGAGCATTTCAGAGAAATCCTTTATCTTATATTCACTGAGAATGATATTTTGTTTTGTGTTGTTGTTGTGTTGTATGGTTGTGGGGATGACAAATAGTCCATCCACTTGCCTTGGAAGAACCAGGAATTTGATTCCTCCCAAAAATGCAAGGACATTTGTGTCTGCTTGAGTAAATGCAATGTTACCTATTATTTGAAGATTTTCCTTACCCATAGAAGGAAGTAATAGCTAGATAGTTAAAAAGTATTTTCAAACTTTATTTCTTAGTAAAACACAAAGTCCTCCCTCACCTGTAGACAAGCACACAATTCATTTTTTACTAGCTTACTAACAGCAAAAAACTGTTATTAATACCTGCCCAGCCGTACACATTCCCTTTCTGGCATTTCTCTGGACTCCCTCTCACCCTAGCATTTCATTTCACTACCAGCCCAATATTTATTTGAATTAGGTTTACCTCCTTTCTAAGTTATAGTATGATCTTTTATCCCATGGCTTGTTCCAAATTCCCTCTTCCCTTGCATCATGACAGAATAGTGAAGGGAAAGACAAATTCCCCTATGTCTATTTCTGTTGCCTTGTTAAAAGTCACATAGTGCTTAAGTACATTACAGCAGGATGACATGTGGGTCTGCATCTCCTTCTCTTTGGCTTTTAGTTCCCATCACCAACTTTTTCCCAGAAGCTGATTTTTTTCCTAACTCTATGGTGAGTTGGTTTACCAATGATTGGAAAACAATCCAACAAAAGCACTGAATAATTTTCTGTGTTTTAGTGCTCTAAATCAGCTCATTATAAGTTTGCACAAGAGCTAGTGGTGAGAAAAATGAGATAGTGGGACCTGTGGCCAAGGACAGCCCAGGGACGGGGGAATGGGCCTGTGAACCCTGCTCACCAGCTCTTTGCCATTAGATTGGCTCATCTGATTTTGTACTTGGAACACAATTCCCAATCCCTTTTTCTTTAGCATAATAAAGCATATCAACAAAGTATGCATTAACAGGGATTTTATGAGGGATTTAATATGGGATTAAACTATTTAATTGACTGATTTCATTAAGATATTTATTAATAGTGTTCAGGTTACTTTTGAAACTGACATCTAGTTATGCGTTGTATATGATGACTGTAAGATAACTTTCATAGGAGTATGTATAAGTTGCTAGACTTTATCTCAAAACTCAGTGCCCACACAGATATTTAGGACATCCCTGCATCAGTTTCATAATGCTCGTTTATTAACCAAAAACATAGAAAATATCATCCATTTTCAATGTATATTACATCTTCCCACTGTAGAATATCAGATTCGCAAAAAGAGAATAAGCATGTCAAGTGCAAAATTAAATTTTGATTTACTTATTTTCTAGGAAGCATTGGTCTTCAGTAGTGAAAAACAATATGGCTAAATCCTCCTTGCTTTTTCATACAAGTAATCTTATTATGGACTTGCTCTAACATACCTGGAAAGATTTACCATGGTTTCAAAAGACCCTAAATCAGTCTCCAAATTAATATATTTATTTTCTTTAGAAAGGATATTCTGAAAGACCCTTTGAATAGGTAACTACAGATTTCAGTCTTAAGAAATAGGGACATATATATGTAATATTGCAATATCACATATATTTTATGTAATATATATGCAATCAGTTCATCATGCAATTTTAGCTTCTGCACCAAAGCAACCCTCAGCCCAACCCAGCATGTCTGAATGTAAAAAGCATTCATATTGCTTTCCAAGCTGCCAGAAGTAAACAAAAACACAGAAGACAAAAGAAAACAACATTTCACATGAAATTTCTATTTTTTTTCTATTGCCGGGCTTGTAAGAAACTGAAAGATGCACCTTTATATTCAAAGATTTCTAAAACGCTACTTGAGAGTTTAGGCTTGCTGTCACTGCATTTATTGATAATGAATTATTCTTGATTTCCACTGATTTGAAATCTAATCTTGCCTTACTGATTTCAGAAAGTATGTTCCTGACTTCTGCTTTTGTGACTAAGAGGCAAACAAATTAATCAATTTTACTGTCTTTTCTTTTTTTCTTCAGTAGTCTATATCTCTTATTTTTTCATGTGAACAGAATTCTAGAGAGCTGTTCAAAGGCAGAGAATGTCTCCTGACAAGTCTGAGGCAGAGAAGGAAATAAAAAACATCAAAAACTAGACAATGTCAGGATGGTCATTTCATACTGTCACTCCAGACTTCACTGCACTTCCAGACACTTTACAACTGTGCCAGCTGACAGCATTTCAATGCAGTTACAGATTGTTTATTGGACCTCCAGCTGTTCTGTCAGAGAGTAATTGGAAGAAAATGATAAATTGTGTCCAATTCTTTAGATATTAAGTATTATTTATTTATTTTATTTATTTATTTATTTATTGCAGTTAGCTTTTTAACATATAATCTTACCAAGGGAGAAATATTTTATTTCCAAGGGAGCCACTGTATGCAGAATGCAACTATCAAATCACTTTTGTCCTTTAAGTCCTACAGGGGATGTGCTTATGTGTTTTGCTGCATACCAGTGACAGATATAAATTAAGATTTAGCGGTAATTCTTCCTAAAACACTAGTCATGCCCTTCAGCATTACGCTGAATCTTTATGCCCTTAGGGATGTACTGGCATCTATACAGGTTGTGGGCATGGATATAAAGGTCACAGATAACAGCTAGATAATTACTACTTGCAACCTCAACTGCAAATTATGCTTAATTGTCATCTGTGCCTTGAAAACGTTCTCCTTAATTGTTTTGCTGGGTTGGAACCTATGTGTGGCCTAGCTCACTTCATACTTTACAGGGTGGAGTGCACAGCTAAAGATTTTGCAGGGTAAGAAAAAATCTCCCTGATACACCAGCTCTTTTTCTTTGCTGTTTGTGTAACGTCAGTGAAGTTACCAGAATGTTATTGCATACCATAAGATAACAGAAACTGAAAACTGTAGTAT
Source organism: Cygnus olor (assembly GCF_009769625.2). NCBI lineage: Eukaryota > Metazoa > Chordata > Aves > Anseriformes > Anatidae > Cygnus > Cygnus olor. Next base: position 42,072,072 of record NC_049171.1, read on the forward strand.
ACAGAAAAATAGTGCAGGATGGTGCAGGGATATGAGCAATCACACCACTGTTGGGGAACCTCAAGGAACAGAACTAGTTTTTACAAGAATCAAAGGAGTCTTCGTGTTTCAGTAGTCTTGTTTGTTAGGGATGGAAAACAGTTGTATTAATCCAGTTGTCAGTGACTGTTTTATGTCTATGTTACTAAAATGATGGGAGGTAGATGAGCACCACTTCAGTGAGCAATAGTTGAGGCTGTGACTTTCTAAAGTCCATGCTTGTTACTTTTACCTACTTTACTAACTCCTGTAAGGAGAGGGGTCGGGGAAACTCCTAACCACTTTCAAGGTTTAAATATTGAATAGATGTGAATAGCATATCTGAATAATTTATTAATAGATAAAGAACAGATAATGATAGTTGCAATAGGGAAATATATCTGTTGCAGAAAGGACAAGACTGAAAAAAATCTGTAATAATAATGAAAATGTACCCTGTCTTTGAAGACAATCTTGTAGTTGCACTTTCCCCACTAACCCTTCATTGATTGATGTCTATTAGCTCTTTCTTTGCCGTTATTTTCATTAACCTCTTCCTTATCATATGATGACAATCTCCTCTCCTTCATTTTCTCCCCATTCCACTATAAGGACCATCTGATATTTTAGACTCCTTGCAGATGCCAAAACCACAGTCACAAATGGCTTGTCTTTGTCTTATATTAATTATTTATCATGAACAAACATCATCCAAGCTTGAGATTTTCAATGCTAAAACATCCATATCCCACTCACCACTTAGTTTTACCCAAACTGAGTTTTAATAGGCAGGACGAACTGCATAGTAAATGTTCAAAGCACTAAAATATCAGTGCTAGCTTCTCTTCGTCTTGTTACATTGCTGGCAGCCATGATGAATCAAAATATTATCCCATTAGTGGTCCATTTTGTGGATGTTACCAGTAGAAATGTAAAAAAACTATTTATTATCATTTTTATTTTTATTTTTATTATATCAATGCAGTATACTATGTAGTATAAATAAATTATAAAATAAATCTATTCTTTTGAATGCAATAATTATTATGCTAAGTATGCCATATGTAAAATGGAAAAGAACCATCCTGTACTCATTAATAATAGTTGCTTCAGGACAGAAAACTCAGGAGTAGTTTTCTTTTAAAATATTGTTTTTCACGGTTGAGCACCGTCAGAAAAAGCACTACTTTCTGAAGGTGTAAAATTTCTACAATTTAGATTTAAGCATAAAATCTGCCTGTATCTATACACCAAAGTCTTTTGTGGCACTACTGCTTCGTCCCTTTTGAAACATTAATATAGAAACTATTATAGTTGCAAGGTATCCAGTACCTGAGAAGCAAAATTTACCCTCTCTATACAAGACAGAAAAGTCTATACTCTCTTCACACCTTCAACTGGATCTAAGGTCCTTACAATATAAGCACACCAGGTTGGAGCAAAGTCTATTCAATAATCATAGAATGGCTTGGGTTGGAAGGGACCTTAAAGATCATCTAGTTCCAACCCACCTGCCATGAACAAGGATGCCAACCACCAGATCAGGCTGCCGAGAGTCTCATCCAAGCTGGTCTTGAATCCTCAGGGGTGGGGCATCCACAGCTCTCTGAGCACCTGTTCCAGTGCTTCGCCATCCTCTGAGTGAAGAATTTCCCCTAATATCTAATCTAAATCTCCTCTCTTTTATTTAAAAGCATTCTGCCTGTCTTATTATTATCTGCCCAAGCAAAAAGTTGCTCTCCATATTATAAGCCCCCTTTAAGTATCAAAAGCTGCAATGAGGTCTCCCCAGAGTCGTCTCTTCGCAGGCTGAACATCCCCAGATCTCTTAGCTTTCTTTCATGGGAGAATTTTTGAATGCCTCAAACCAAACAGTGACCTGAATCTCAGATATTGTATTTCTAGGGCAGGGTGATCAACTGCCTATTTGGAGTTCAGACAGACACTCATGTTATCATTTCCTTTTGTTTATCACTAACATTGATGAACCTATTTCTTCATCTTCAAAGGTGTTCATCTTGTCAGTATTATACAGTTTACTTGCCTGGTCTGCAGAGACATTAACTCTTTCAGCAAAATGTCTGCACAATTAGTCTTCGTTTGTACAAACCAGTCTATATAGGTTACAGAAGATAGCCAAACCATTGCACAGTTATGCCCATTCTCACTTCAAAGTGTTTGTAATTATGTCTTTTCAAACTCAAGAAAGCTTTGGAGAAGGTAGTAGAAAATATCACTGTAGTTCAGTGTATAATAATCCGAGACATAAAAAGAAAGATCAGGTAATTGTTCCCCAATGATGTCTCATCAGTACCTCAAATACGAAAACTCTCAGTTAAAGTCATGAAAATAACACAAAATTATGCACGTAAGTAGGTAATGACATGTAGCAGGGAAAAAGGTTTCTTCACAACGATAACTGTAGAAGCTCTTGCAGAAAAAATGCTATTTAATACTTATTATTCAAAAATGACAACAACAAAAACAAACTACTTCTAAAATATCTTTCAGCATATAACCAGCTGCACTGAAAACTTAATAAAAAGCCAAAAATATGGTACTAACCAATCTCACCAACTTGAAAAAAAGGGATTCAACTCCAGATGAAGACACTGTCATTAAGATATCTGAGGGTATCTGTGGGTGAACTAAATGTATAAGACCCCTCCAGCTGGTACGATCTAGTTAAAGGAATAAAAAGTGACAGCTCAATAGACACCAACATTCAATCAGCTGAACTGCTTCCTCAACTGTATTGCCAAAGTACAAAATTTAGTCACATAAGTCTAACTCTCTCATACAGTTTTGGGTGCACTACAATATCCAATATGGCTTCTGCTTACCCCTTAAAAGAACACAAGTCTTTGCTCATCCCATGCAGAAGGCTCACATAGTACAGGGTGTTTCAAATTTCAATATGTGCCCATATTTAGATGTTTTTTTTTTTTTCTTGATTCTTAACTAAATTGGCAATTGTATTTTATTAATTTCAATGTTTGTGCCTCGGTTTGTTCAGATAGGTCTTCTATGGCTGCTCTTGGCCTGAAGAAGCTGGCTGTTCATGTCTTGGACGGGTGTACACTTCATTGGGTTAAAAGCTGGTTGGGTGGTCAGGCCCAGAGCGTCATGGTGAATGGAGTTAAATCCAGTTGCAGACCAGTCACTAGTAGGGTCCCCAGTGCTTAGTACTGGGGCTAGTTCTGTTCGATATCTTTGTCAATGATCTTGACAGGGGGATTGAGTGCGCCCTCAGCAAGTTTGCAGATGGCATGAAGTTAGGAATGAGTGTTGATCTGCTCAAGGATAGGAGGGCTCTGCAGAAGGATCTGGGATCAATGGGCCGAGGCCAACTGTATGAAGTTCAACAAGGCTGTGTCGGGTTTTACACTTGGGACACAACAATCCCATGCAATGTTACAGGGGAAAGAGTGGCTGGAAAGCTGCCTGGTGGAAAGGGACCTGGGAGTATTTGTCAACATCCAGATGAACATGAGACAGCAGTGTGCTCAGGTGGCCAAGAAGGCCAACAGCATCCTGGTTTGTATCAGGAATAGTGTGGCCAGCATGACTAGGGAACTGTTTTCCCCTCAAATATTGTCTTCACTTTTGGGCCCCTCACTACAAGAAGGACATTGAGGTGCTGGAGCATGTCCAGGGAAGAACAACAAAGCTGGTGAACGGTCTTACGAGGAGTGGCTGAGGGAGCTGTGGTTTTTTAGCCTGGAGAAAAGGCCCAGGGGAGACCTTATCGCTGTCTACAATTACCTTAAAGGAGGCTATAGTAAAGTGGGGATCAGTCTTTTCTCCCAAGGACCAAGTGATAAGATGAGGAAACGGCCTTAAGTTGTGCCAGGGGAAGTTTAGGTTGGATATTAAGAAAAATTTCTTCACCAAAAGGATTGTGAAGTATTGGAACAGGCTGCACAGGGAAGCAGCTGAGTCACCATTGCTAGAGGCATTCAAGAAACATGTGGATGTAGTGCTTAGTGACATGGTTTAATGATGGACTTGGCAATGCTATTAAAGGTTAGATTAGATGATCATAGAGGTCTTTTCCAACTTAAGTGATTCTATGATTCTAAGATCTTTCTCCACTGATCATGTGAGGGACTTTGGCAGTTACCTGGGCTTTTCCTTAGACACCAAACATTTAGGCATATGTATCTTCAATGTGAGTAAAAGAACAAGTGATTAAATTATAAAAAAACAGATGATATACTTTTAAGGGTTTATTTTAATGCAATGAACATTAAACCAATTGTCATCTATTTTATGCTACTTCTTCCTAGTACAAGTACATTATATAGATATAACACCAATGGCAACACTCTTTGAAGAAAATCATAGACTTTTAGAATGGTTTGGGTTCCAAGGGACCTTAAAGATCATCTAGTTTCAACCACCCTGCCATGGAGTAGGGAGAATCAAAAATAATGAGTCATACAGCAGAACTACATTGTGACTTCTCTGAAGGATATGGACATTATGTTCATTCTACACACTTGCTTCCTCTCTTTTGTTTTATTTCTGACACCTTTTAGTCAGAGACAAAATTACAAATGATATTGAGTCATTACTCACATCTGGTAATTAAGGTGTCTTTGAGTAGATGGGCCAAATTCTTATCCAAGATAACTCTGTTAACTTTAGCCTTGCAGAAATGATGCACTGAACCTGATTTTAGATTGTAATAATAGTAACAGGTATGTTCAGTTCAGATCTTGATTTCTCCTAAATTGTAGACGCAGCCAAGTCCTCTCCAAGACTCTAATTTGCTTTGTAGTGCACTTCCCACTTGCACTACAAGCTGGACATATTCAGCATCCAGCTGTGTACTGTACATGATCCATGTACATACATCCATGAGTGTACTGTAGCTTGTTTTCCTTGAGGTAACTGTGACCCCAGGGACTGACCACACTGATATTTAGGATTCTTCTTGAGTTGCCTTGACCTCTTCATGTGAGCTGACCTTCTCATGACATACCTTGTGACTGCACAGAAGCTAGTCACCTTGTATTTCTTAATTTTGAAGCAGGAGCACGTTAGGAGTCAGTCTACTGTTCTCCATCTTTTCTGAGGTGTTTGTAGGGGCCATACTGGAGGGACATATGTTGGAAAAGGACTAAAAGTTGCACAGCTTAATAAATTTGGAGCATCCTAGATGTACCCGAAAGGTAAATAGAAACACAGGCTTTGTCTGCTAGAGTTTGAATGATTACCTATAACAGCACTCTTACTGTGGAGTTAGATACCATTAAGCATCTATTATATTTGTTAGATACTTAGACATCGGAAATTATGTGTGGCTTTAAAAAAAATTAAATTTTCTTCGGCTTCTCTGTGCTGTCTAAAGAATGCAAGTATCACAGTATAATCACATTTCTGTTTTCAGTTGCAGTATTAACCTTGACTATGGAAGCACCTTTAAAAAAAAAAATGTTTTTTGATACCATTCTGTCATATTCTAATTACACAAACAAATGAGATTTCAATCATGAAATCTCAGACAAAGCTGTAACATGACATATTATGGAGATGCATTCTCTGAAATAGTCCATGGCTAACTCCTTCCCTTTTTTGAGACCCTGTCAGGCTGTTTGATAAGAAATATTCATACAATGATTATCTTCTTTATTACACTTCCATTTTATCACTGAATAGACTATCTCTCCTCCTTTCATAATTGTCTTAACAACACTGTTACAACAGCTGTGATTGCATGTATGGCAAAGTGACATTAAGAAAGTGATTTGTGTGTTTCTAGAATGCTTTAAGGAAATTAAGCTGTTGGAAAGAAGAAAAATGGACTAGAAAAAGCTGGTGTCAAAGTCCCGAGAGCACTGGTAGGCTTTAATAACTTGTATACTCTGCACAATGCTGAGTTGTGTTTTTTTTTTTTTGATGTTTGGGCCTTTCTGGACTACAATAATTAGTAACATATATACAAATAATTTAAAAAAAATATATATTATTATTTTAAGACAAAATAATAGTCTTCTCCCAGATTTTTTTTTTTTTTTTTTGCCAGGTCAGGCACCATGGTGAATTCTTCTTGATGCTCTCTCTCTCTATTTCTGATTTCCTAGTGAGCAAAATTGTTTTGGCCTACTCCATATTGCATCTGTCATCTCTCCATTCCATACTGCCATTTACACAATAGCATTTTTTTCATGTCAATATATTTTTCAGTTGAAAAAAGGTAGATTACATATGAGATGCAGAATCAAAACTATTAGTCTTCCAATTAGCCCAAGTGACAATTTCTATGCATCAAAATCATTTTCTATTACTTTATATTTCTGTTCTACAGTTTTATTTTACTTGTACAGTCTCATTTTCTTTCTCAAATTCACTTTTTTTTTTTTTGTTGCAGCTTTCTCAGTCTGTGGAAACTATTTTGCAAGCAAAAGAGTCAAAGGTATCGACATTACCTCAGCTTACCATGCTATGTGTTTGCCAGAAATTCCACACCAGAGTTTTTCAGATTTCTCTCTGTATGTGAATTATGAATCCCCCACTTCAAAAGAACATGCATCATTTATTTCCCTGTCTAAAAATGCATAACATCTATGGGGCAACTCTACAGAATACAGACAGAAAACAGAATATTGGCTAAATTTTCAGTTTTGTTTATTTGTTTGTTTGGCTTGTTGGTTGGTTTACTTCAGTATAAAGCTAAGGATACAGAGGTGTCAATTACATATATTACTGCACTTCTCCCTGTGATGCATATTGACTATATTCAAAGCCTATTTGTGATAGGAATGGCAAACATTTGTTTGAAAATGGAAAGAGATTGCATTATTTACTCATACCCATTTGTCTTGCTTCATATGAGTCCAAGTATTCTCTTCCTGTATTGATCACTGTATTGTTTGGTATATGTTAAGCCTGGAGGCTACATATCAGCCGCTTGCTGTTCAGTCAGAAGTCTAGTGAAGAATTAGATGTCTTACCTCACTAGCTTTTCTGCAAGAAAATCTTAAAATATGTTTGTTGGTATTTGAGAAAGGGAAGAGACAAAAATGTAACAGGCATTTATAATGGAGTATGATCCTCTTTGAAGTCCTGTTAGCTCCCAGGTGAGATTATTAGTTTGTGTGACCATCTGTAGACAGGAACATTATGTTCTAAAGGATTTATGTTGTGATGTTGTGTCTTTTGCTGCACACAGAAAGTGATAGAATTCAGGAATATTCCCCCACCTGCCCCATCTTGTCACATATCTTTTATCTTAGGAAGCAGCAAGTAGTGCTGTCAGCTCTATTAACAGCATCACAAATCTTGCTGACACATGCATTAAAAAAATTATCACAGTCTCCTGTGGTAATATTTTGAAGTCTTCAAAAGGGTTTCCATTTCTCTTTAGTTTTAGTAGAACTAGGCCTAATTGACTACAACTGGTATCCTTTTTCCTTTTCATAGTGCCCAAGAAAATGAGAGGCAGTCAATAAAATAATAATAATAAAAGAACTAATGACAGAGATAAACGAAGTGTTATAATGGAAACAAAGACTATACTTCAGGTAAAGAAAGAAGTAAAGAGAAGTAGGAAGAGGAAAATGCCAGAGGTAAGATATGTGATTCTAGAGAAAAGCCTAATGGAGACAGGAAGAATTTGAGGTGGAAGATGGTACAGAGAAGGGCTGGAAAGGCAGAGAAGACTGTAAGGACAAATCTCCAAGCAATGAAGAAGGTGTCTATGCTGTCGAACATACATTTACATTTGCAGTGACCACTTCACAATTAGTGTGATGTAGTCACATTGATTAGTGCAAAATCACGTGTATTAGTGCAAAACAAAATAAGAACAAATAAGAACATCCTCAGTGACCATACTTCACCAACTAATTTAAGCCATGGTAAACCAGAACCAGAGTAACTGAGATAGAAGTAGACAGAATCAAGGCTAGATCTGAAAAATATGCTGTCTAAACAGATAGAAAAAGACCATCTTATCATTCCTTTATCAAGATCTGAAATACAGTGAGATTAGGTAACTTGCCTACATTCATTTTAATTTATCCATTAAAGAAAATCTTTATTAGGCATTTTGATCTAATTTCCCCAAATCCCAGTGTTATCTCTCTTTCCTTAGCTAAATTCAATAAATCAGGGGAAACAGAAATAAATTTAGCAGAACAGAAAGGAATTGAAAATAAAGATAGAAAGTCAAGTTGGAAAGAGAAGGGTTCATTAGGCAAAAACTCAGATGTTAAACATACATACTGAGAAGTTGCCTCTTCCAGCCCACCGCAGATGTGCACAGAGCACTACATTACGCTGCATTCTGGTGATACTGTAGTGTGTGCTGGATGCTGCTACCACTGTCAGAACTGCATCTGCTGTGTTTAGTGGGAACCCTGTAAACCTGGTTCCAAAATTGCATGGTAAGAGCTGGTAAATAATAAGAATTGGAAAAGAGTGAAAGGAGCATCATGACACTTTTTAAACCTCATCTAACAGAAATTTTATATGGTGAAAAAGAAAAGTGAAGAGCAAAGTGGTAAAATCTATCTAACAAGCTGACAGAAATGGTGAAGTGTCTGTCTGAATTCAGAAGTCCTCTTTAGTGAGGCATTTTCTTTTGCCATACAGTGGATCACAAATAAATCAATCAATAAATGAATAAAGTCATATATTGCCTGGAGTATCTCCTTTAAACAAGAGGGCTGCTTATCTTTCTTAGAAATTTCACATCTCTGGAAACTTCTAAGACTTTCACATTTTAAATCAGAAAGTATAGATTATAAGATTCAGGGTCTTGATCAATATGGTTCAGTCTTTCTCCATTATCTTTTAAATTTTCCATGTAACTTTTTTAGAAGGCTGAATAGGATTTTCATACCAGCTTTCATTGTTGACCCATGTAATTGCCTTTAGTCTTTTATGTTACATGAAAATCCATCTTCCGAGCTGTGTGATGACAGAAAGGCATCTTTGTTTCTCATCATTTCGAACAACCCTCACCAAAAAGAATCACTAACAGGTATTCTGCAGATTACTGATTTACTCAGCCAAAACAGAAACGAGAAACACCAACTTTAAACTGCCTCTTTTCCCATAAAACAGCTTTATTATCAGCTCTGAAATGGACATGTCTGCAGTCATAGTAAAGTTTGATAGAATACAGTCTTATTGACCTGAACAAAGCTTTTGCTGTTTTTCCTGTTCAGCATTCATAGTGATATCTATCGAGGGCATAAGCCTTTTTTATATTTTTAAATGAAAGCTCTTTCTGCAGATAACCTATCAACACTTCAGCTATCTGCATGACTTGTCCATAGAGTCACATTAATTTAACATATTCAAGCTATTTGCATATTGACTTATTTGTTATGAAAGATGGGATCTTTAATCATTTTCTCTGAGCAATCCCTTTTGCTCTTTGCATATGGGAAAACATCCAAGAAGAGCATTCCTATGGAGAGGTAGTACCATGAATTCAGTGCATTGGGATCCTTGAAAAACGTATCGTGCAATGATTTTGCCTATTAATTTTCCTAAAATTAATTTGCCTAAAAATTTTCTGAGAATTCACTAGATACCAAGAGAGTTGTTATATTCAGTTGCTTAGCTGCTTTTGTCTGCAATGCAGGACTTGCAAAGATGTCTTTCATTCTGAGACTTAACACATTGAATATCACCTGATCTGAAGATGTTTGAGGGCCTAGAGCCTATTAGAATAAATGTCTTATCTAAAAATAGCATTACACTTTTACATAGATCTTCATTTTATGTCGCTTTACTTTGTACATAAATTAAGGCATAAGAAAAGCTAAAGGCCTGTCTTCACAGTGACAGAGAGAAGAAATTCAAAGCTTAAAAAGAAAATCCTCTGACATTCCTCCTTAAAATCACCCCAGTATGTCCAAATATTGCATTGAATAGAAGATGGAAGAAGGTATCCTTCAACAACAAAGACGGAAAACAGAAAAAAAAATTAAAGCTGGAATGTCATGCTGAAGAACAGAATACATTAAAGCTGCAGTATCTCATTGAATATTCATTTTCATTCTGTAGATTTTAAATAAGGCCTTTAACCTAAGATTCTGAGTGATTAAATCTCCTTTAGTGTATATTCACTGAATCTCTTAAATTACTATTCCTTACCATATTAGGAAACTAATAGATTGCTAAAATTAAAAAAAAAAAAAAAAAAAAAAGTCTAGAAAACTAAAGGAGTACAATATTGAAACTAACTACCACCATAGGCTGTACTGAATACCTCCATGGATTAGCAATGACAAAGCACTGGACAACAACAGTCTCCTTGCCCATGTTATGTGAATATCTTGACAATGAGGAAAAGTGACGTTTTAATGTCTATTCAGTGCAGTGGCTTTCAAGTTGCAAAGGCTCTGAATTACCCATATCTGGAAATAAAACCAAACTATGTATAATATTAACACCAAATTAGTTATTAATCAGTAGCTGGATCCTCACACCATAAACAATACCTAATGCTGTACTATGGAATTGCCATTTGCAAATTGTAGGTACCATTCCAGTTCTCTTAAAGCACAATGTAGTAAGGAGCCTTTTCCCTGCATACCTGCAGTTTTTCTTCTTCATTTTCTTGGTGATCCTTAACTCTATTTTATTTACAAGCATATTTATGATTTAAAACTTTGCCTGTTTAACAATGGAGGAGGAGAATATGTTTTAAGGACATAATGCATTGGAAGCCATAGGATGGTCTTCTGGCTGACTTGCTGAAGTTGCTTCGACCCCTTCTCTGGACCTTCATAGCAAAACATGCAGAAGAAACGCAGAGGTAAGGTCAAGCAGCCTTCTGTAAGATATAGCTATAATGTCTTATTGTTAAGAAAATGAGGACATACATCTTTCCAGTCTATTATTTGATCTTTCCTTTGATAGAACTGGAACTACTGACAATGGAAAAATGGAAATAATTTTTCACTCCATGCTGATGACAGAAATGAGAGCATTACAAATATCTGGGAGCTTCACTCCTATGATTTCAATATCTTCGTGACTGAGGGCAGACAGAATTCAATAATGAAGGGCAGGGCAGGGCAGGACAGATTGGGAAAGGGAAGGGAAGGGAAGGGAAGGGAAGGGAAGGGAAGGGAAGGAAGGAAGGGAAGGGAAGGGAAGGGAAGGGAAGGAAGGGAAGGGAAGGGAAGGGAAGGGAAGGGAAGGGAAGGGAAGGGAGAAGGGAAGGGAAGGGAAGGGGGAAAGGAAATTTTATGTCCTTTAGGGAAAATGTAGAAAAGGATTTATTTTTTTTCCAGGTGTTGTTTATAAGATGCTGCTTACAATTTGGGACAAAATAATACTATAAAAATCTTATGTACATAACAGTCTTGTGATTCCAGGATATATAATCTTTCCAATGTAATGCTTTTGTGAATCATAGCTTAATTGAAAAGCTGAGACACGCAACATATTCCTAAACAATACAGTCATATTGCCAACATGCACAACCTGAGAGAAAGAAGGTAGTTTAAAAAATGGCCATTATCCTACCCTCTTTCTCATTCAGTATCACTGTTTGCAGTAGTGGTTAGGATTAAGGTGGAATTTATTTTTTGGATTAGCTTTTTATTTTTTTTTTCCAAAATTTATGACTTTTATGTCATTGGCCTACTCATAATGAAAACCATGAACATTTCACTCTCCAGCATGTTTATTCTTCATTGATTTGTGGAACCAGAATGTATACCTCAAGGCATATTTCTCATAATGAAACTACTAACATGGAGGAGTTACCAGGCTTTTTCTATTTTTTTAGTTGGAAATCAGATCTAATTTCTTCCAGATGTTTGTTCTTCTAATGAAGAAAAAGGAAAGTTCCGTAAAAATAAATAAATAAATAAAACCAATTTAAATTTTACCTGTCATTGCTTTAAAACAATTTCAATAACTGCTATGTTCTTTATGAAGGCTGTAAATTCCATTTTAGCACTTTTATAATCGCTTAAGTCACAGGCAAAGTGTATGCAAAATGTGATGAAATTATACTATGAAACAATCTGACAGAACTGCAAAGACATCTTGGCCACTGTACTGCTTCTTTTCTATAATTTAAATCCCCCATCCTCTACTTCAGTAAGTAAACTGTAGAGAAAAAAATGGGAATGTATGGGCTCAACACTGGCTAATATTTTCAGGAAAGAGTTACAAAGAGTTACAAAATAAAAGACTTCCAAGGAAGGACACAAAGGTAACCTTCACTAAGACTAAGATGCACACATAATTCAAATTCTATTTAGTAATATGATGGAAATTACATTTGTATATACAGTCCTAGAATAAAACATCGAAGACAAATTTGGTAGGGACAGACTAGTTTTGTAGAAATCATGATATACTGTGATTGATCAGATCTTGATTCTCTGAGATAGTGTCAAAACTATACCATTGACATGATATTTCTTATAATTTGAATAAGTTTGAGTTCATAGTTTGAATTATGTTATTCATAATTGACAGAACAGCATAAGAAAAGATAAGAATGACATCCATCAATACTTAATCTTTATGTTGCATTGAATTGCATCAGTATCTATGAATGTTTACAACTCTAGAGACTATATTGGTTTTATTTAAAAGACTTGAACAATTCCAGCAAACTGCCCGCATTCAATGCTTTCACATTTTCTAAAGGTTCCCAAATTTGGCCAAGACTACATCTACAATTTCCATTGATCTACTTAATTAGGAGGCAAAGAACTCACATCTGTAGTATGCAATGATAAGTATCTTTATAGGCAAAAAGCTTTTAAGAATTAGAATAATGATGAGCAGAATAACCTCACATTAAAGCTTAGGGGTCCTCAGGGTAAGCGAAATACATTAAGTAGGTACTTATTACAATTATGTTTAAAATAAACTTTTGTTATAAATCAGCAGTGATCTATCAGATCATTCTCTTGGGCCAGACTTCATGGTAACTGGAATGATGGCTCTAGAATTTAGTACACAAATCACAATGTCAGGAACTGCAGAGCTACAATTAACCCACAGTGATAAACAGAACTTTGTATCAGTCAATAATTTGATCATGTAAGGAGTAATACAGATATCCACATTTCACAAAACAAATGAGAGTTTATTTACTATTTAACTAACTTACTGATTAGACTTGCTTAATTACAAACAATTTTACTGAACTCTGCAAGAAAAACAATAAGTAGGACCATAAGACATCAATGCGTTTAAGCAAATTTGGTAGCTAATGTCTTTCAAAACGAAATGAAAATACATGTAGATGCTAAACATGAAAAGATGAGTTTATAGTCAAAACAATAGAAATGTCTACTTTCAAGTTTTCTGAGGAGTTGAGTTTTCACTTCAGAGGCAGGTGTCAATTTGCTAAATTCTGTAATGCACATTACCCCACACAGAGGAGCAGATGTAAAGGCATAAGCAAGACCTCCCTGGGTACATGTTAAACCTGTTTTCAATAAGCCCAGCTCTTATCATCTGGAACAGGAAGCCAAATGCGTATCAAACACTTACTGATTGTAGCCTATCCACAGGCTCAGATTAGCTTTTCAGTCCATCTGTGGATGAGACATTTTGTGAGATGACACTGTTTTAATGGAACAGCTACTAGTGCTGGGTACTCGTCATCCTGGGAGACAAGGAGGACAAAATCTACCCCAGGACTACCAAGTTTCCAACTTGTGCCCTGAGGCAAAATTTCATACTGGAATGCTAAAAATCAGCATTTAAGAGATACTCGATGCCTATTTGAAACAAATGAATGTATTAAACTAGGAGTTACAGTAAGGGACCCATAGCTCTGTAATCTAAGCAATGATTTGGAAACTGGCTTTTTCTGTGTCCGAGTCTTCAACTTCTATTGAAAGTTTGACATTTTGTGTGATTCCTCCTTTTCTGTAAAGTGCAATATTATTTCATCTGCAAAGGTGCTCAGAAATTAGTGTAAATGTAACCTGACTGAGACTGTTCTCCTGTTTTGGCAGTGTTTTCAAATACCTGATGAAATGGGTGTTCGTTTTCAGTGAAAGAAAAAGCTCAATGGATTTCTTTAAAATCAAAAACAACTTTTGATTGGGATAACAGCAGGAAATAAGTTACCTAACAATACAGAGATTTTAATGAACATATTCAGTCTTCTGCATAATTTTAGCTTAATAAAAAAATGCAATGAACCAAAATCCAGAATTTATTAAATGACTTGATATTCCCAACTTCATTTTAAATGTCAACTTTTTTCTCAGAAAAATAAATAATAAATAAAATGTGCAATGGAAGGGTAGTTCTTAATGTTATTTTGCTGTTGCAAAACTGGCCAAAAGCCAAATTTGAATGGATTTGCTTTATATGTAAAACCTATCATGCAGTTCTAATTAAAATCTGCTGAAGCTTTCAGCTTCATTTAAAAGAATTAATCTTCTGACTACTCTCCATTCTCTTTTTAAAGAGAAACTATCATACTTTCTTAAATTAGATAAGATGGACTAAGTTTTAAAGCATCAGGAAATAAAACCCCAAATTTGGTTTCCTATAGACAAAAATCTATGAAATTTTGACAGGATTTTTCAGTGACAGAAGCTTAGCCTTCTGTAAATATTCAATATCAGAACATGGAAAAATAAACAAAACATTTAAAACAATCAATATTTAATTATTTCTTCCCATTGACAGAATATATCCTTTTTACATATGAGTACATCTCACTGATATGGATACTGACTAACCTGACCATATATATAAAATATTTAAGTCTGTTTCTGTCTTCTACTTTATTAAATAAAAAAATATATGGTATGAGTGACATTGCTAAAGTGATTAACTGTGGTAGCTTTTATAAGAACTTCATTGATCTCATTTTACTAGATGAATAATAACTGGCAAAATAGCAGATGCTTAGAATTGTTTAGACCATTTTTAGTAAGTCTCCTGTTCAGTCTTCCATATATTTTATATGGGTAATATGTATCTACTATTCCGTATAATTCATATTAAGATAATAAATGGTTAATAATGATACAGTAATGTAATGAATAATAAAATGAATGAAAATAATAGTATAAAGGTTACAATAATGAAGATAGATATAGATTAGATATAGATACAAATGCATATATAGATAATACAGAAAAAGTATTTTTCATGGTTGTATATAGAAATGGTAAGTGAACTGGTCAAACAACATAGACTGAACTATTGCCAGCAGTGATGGTGATGACGAGCTCTACCCCTCCTTTGCCTCTGAAGGCCAGTGTCAACCTATGCTTGACTCACTGATGAATGGCACTCAGGTGCCAGCCACACACCCAATGACGTACTGGAGGCAAGGGAACCCTTCTGAATAGTTCACAGCTAGGATTAATTCCCTTTGGTAAGCCAGCACATAATTTATGGATATCTTTAGAATTACCACATAGAAAGAATTCCCAAAACTAATTTCTTTCACCTGTGGCTGACTAGGACATCCTGATCCCTCCTGACCTCAAGTATATAGGATGGGCTGGTGTCATATATTCAAGCTGGAAACTCACAATTGGGCTATACCAGTGCAAAAACCTGTATGTCATAACTGAAGAACTTAAAAACTTCAAAGCACAGCTGTATGCTATAGTTGATCGTCTCAGCAGCATTGTCACCAGGAATACAAAGTACAGGATACAAACTATTCAGCATATTGACTTTCTAGTGGATTGTGAATGAAATCTGAGAGAAGGATTTTTCTACAAGGCACTTAATGTCCCATAAAAGCTGCTTCACTGCCTAAGAAAGTAAAAAGATTTTAAGGTATCTAAGGAATGAGCTAACGCAGTCATGGCACAGGTAGTGTCAAAAGAGGTTATACCAGTTTGAATCTTAGTGGAACTCCTCCTTGAAGTTGATCTCGTTTAAATGTGTATTAATGATGCACTTAGGTTTTAATGGTGTTAAGTAGGAGTGGGCTGTGAAGTTTGCTGATGGTATAAGACTGAGAGCTCTCACTAATAAAGGAAAATTTCAGGATCTCATACAGAAAGAATTGGGTGATCTTGAAGGATGGAGAAATAGGACAGGGAATAAATGTAAAAACTGAAAATAAGCCTTCCTGCTATACATTAAGAATTAGAAATGACTGAAAGAGTTGTGACTGTTGAAGTATTAATACTATATGACACTTAAATATCTAAATACAATCTTTGAACACATCAGGGAGGTCTTTCTTGCAGATATGAAACAAATGTGTGATTTCTTCTCCCCCCTCCATCCAAACAATTTACTCTGCTCTTCCACATTTAAGAAAGATGAATTCAACTGAAGCTGGTGCCAAGAGGACTATATGAAGGACTATATCATTCAATGGAAGAAAAGGAGATACATTTTTTAGACCAGCAAAACAAGAGCTGCAAGGAAAGATGTCTAATGTCTATAAATAAATCCTAGTGTTAAATACCAGAGAGGTAGAGAAGTCTTTTCAAAGATAATGTTGACACAGAAATATATATATATCAATTGATTATGCACATTTGTATGTGAGGATGCTCAGAAGAATGCTCCTTAATGCAGGAAGGAAGGTTTTAAATAATTTTCATAAACAAACAGTAGAAACAGAAATATAATCACTTCTAAAGTGATAATGAGAAGTTTGTGAAGGAGATTTCCACTTTTGAAAACTTGTCATATCAAGAAATCGGACTCAAGGACCAGGGAATTGCCTTCCTACCCCACTGTGTTTGTACAATATCTAAACTACTGCCTTGAACATTAGGGTTAAGGACATAATGATTAGGTATAATCTTCTAGCAAAAAAGGAACTGTGCAATCAGAGTAAAGGTCATCTGTCTGAGAATAAGGAGTTCTTTGGCATCAGCAGTCAATGGCATAATGAATTTCCCCAAGATCTACAACCTGAATCAATTCTCCTAACTACTTAGCCACTAGGTATTCTGGATGAGATTCTGTCCCACCTGGCAGTGGTAAAAAAAAAAAAAAAAAAAAAAAAAAAAAAAAAAAAAAACCTTCTGTGGAAAGAGATAAACCTAGTATGGCTCTAGTTTGGCTCACTCTGTGCTCATGTGCTCCCCTGAAGGACTCTGCCCCTATTCAGTAACACAAACAACACAATCTGCATGACAATTTATGCCCAGATTTACTACTGGATCACGTCAGCAGATTCCCTCCAAGAAGAGACACAGCACAGCCAACAGGACAGTGCCCTCCACATTTTGTTCTGATTAAGCAATGTAGAGCCTGGAGTGTCCCAAGTTTCTGTTTACCTCTAACACAATTGGTTAGGCACTATGAAATGAAAGGTGTCCCTATGCTCTCATTTTCTGTACAGAAAAATCTTCAGCAAAATAAAAAACAAAGTAAAGTCCACTACTTTGAAGGATGGCTCTCTCATTGAGTCAGATATTTTGAATCAAAATAAACAAACAAAAGGAAGCAACAAACAGTTTTTCCTTAGGGTTACCTGCTAGGTTCCAGGGGAAAAGATACTCATGTACACTCTATACAGCTATAGAATATAGCCACTACACTCCAAAAAGTCTTAGTCCTGAACTGCGAAGGCAAAAGTCGGACCATGGCTCTGAGGGAGAATGTTTCACCTTAGCACAGTCAAAAGAAATAGAAATTTCTATTTCTGCAATGCTATTTATTTGCAACAGCAACAACTTTTCTTTGCTCAGTAACTTTGGATCAAACTGGCTCTGTTTACAACTAAACATCAGCTTTTTCCCTCTGGCTAATGATTTTTCATCTTCTTCATTAAAACTGAAATTCAGTGTTACTAGCTGGGCTGTGACCGATAGGGCTCTGAAAGAAAAAATCCTTCTTCATGTATATCTGGAGTCCCAATGGAATTTTACCTTTTGATGCAAACAGAAGGGTTATGTTCTGAAGATCTTTGTCCATTTTACTCCAGCTAAAGTGAATTGGAGGTGGGTGTTCAGAGGCTTTGGAAAATCAAGCAGCTGTGTTGATGATGGTGATTCAGAAGGGAACCCATACCACACTCCCACATCTGCATCAGCTCCTTGCTTCTAACAGCAAGATTTAGAACACATTTATTTTTTGTCACTGAATTCAAATGACTGAATAAGAGCATATCTGCTGAATAAGAAGGTGCATTTCTACATAATACCTTTTCAGAACTGAATAAAGGTCAAAATCTGTTTGACTTACATTGCATGAAATAAATTCAGCAGATCATTTAAGATAAAATTCAGCCCAAAGCTGCTGTAAGACTACAATTACAGATGACTTTTTCAGAAACAAAGGAACACATTACAATATCCTTCACGTACACCTTATAAAACTGTTTCAAACTGCACACAAATGTAATTAATATCAGATATTAAATAGTTATTGGAGTGGAATCACAAAATCATAATGCCATATGTCCTGAATTTGACTGAGAGTGAATTTTTTTCATAGTATCTGGTATGGAGCTGTGTTTTGGATTTAGGATGAGAATAATGTTGGTAGCACACTGATGTTTTAACTGTTGCTGCCATGCTTACACATCAAATTGACCAAAGGGATGTTCCATGCCATATGATATCTTGCTCAGCTCCTTTCCTTTTTTCTTTTTTTTTTTCTTTTTTTTTTTTTCAGTCACTTTTCGTTTCGATTCTCTCCCACGTGCCACTGCGGGTCAAGAGAGCAAATGGCTGTGTGGTATTTAGCTGTCTTACAGGTTAAACCACAACACCTTCATAATAGGTCTAAAATTAATTATCTAACTCGAAGCAGGATTAAAAAAAAAAAAACACATATACAACTGGTTGCTTTTCATGGACTGCTCTGAATTAGAGCTTCAACAATACAGTCAATGAGACATCATATAGAAATCATACTGAAGAGATTTAATGGTCAACAAATATATAGTATAAAATTCAGAATTTCCACATTTGAACTGTTTGGTTGCAGCCAAAATGGACCATTCCGCAACCTGTTGGTTACACAGAGGACTGGTACACTCCTAATTTTGTGAGAACTGTCTCTGCTCCCAGCAAACACACATGAACACACAGAGTGGTGGCTTGAATTCAGGCTCTGAATGATGCATAATAGAAGGACCAACTAAATTCTTCTAAAACCATTAAAGTCACATTTTCATTGTTAATTTGCAGCACAATACCCCTGTGACCAGTAATTCTGACTGCTGTGAATGCAGTAATATAGTAAGAATGGTTCAAAAGTAATTTATTGGCTATTTCAATTAGTGTAATGCTAGAATTAACAGATGTTTCATACTGTAGTACAGTATTACAGAACAACAATATGACACAGCTACATTGATTTTATCTTTACTACCTTTTCTGTGTAGCATCAGGCTACATGTAGAACACAAGACTAAATGCGCTTATGAGTCTTTAGAGTTAGCAGCTGGACATGGCAAAAAGTATTTTCACGCTCTTGTCCTTAAGGAGACCAACACACTGAAAAAAAAAAAACCATTATTATAAAGTTTTTGGGTGGTTTCCCAGATACACTGCACAAGTTGATAAACACTTAAGAATTTTTCAGCCGAAAGAGAACAGGTGTCAGAGGAAAGAGGTGACCTATTATGGCACTTATATTATACAACAGTGCATCATCACAGTGATAGCTTAACCCAAAACCATGGTATTATTCAATCTGCCTTTGTATTTAAATTCATCAATTCCAAGGTCAGGAACAAACTCTGAATACATGGACTCTGACCTCCTCTTGAACAGAAGCTGTAGGATGCCCTGAATGTGGTTTGACCTGGAGTGTATATGCAATAATCCCAACTGTAGAGTACTCAGTACTAATATTACAAATTTTTCCTGCTTGCAAAGCATCCATAGCTTTCTTCTGATCTGAGTTTGTCTAGTTTTAACATTTTGCCCTCAGATCTTGCCAATAATTTTGTCTTAGTTTCAAGTTTTTGCTCTTCATGTAAATGTCCTTAGATTGTGAACACACCACCTCTTAATCTTGATAATTAATTACTTGTTAAATTTAACAAGATTAAACTTGATTCAACTGCTAAAGTTATTCACTATAAGGGTTTACTTAATCCTTTAAGGCTTCATGCAACCTCTCTAAATTATACATATGCCTATAGCACCAGATCTGAGCTTGCTGCTCTCAAGCAGTAATATTCGAAGTTGACATAACATCCTTATTTCTTCACAAATACTCCTAGCAATAACCACAGTTCATGCCTGAGCTTTAAAGTCAAGGCTCCTCAGAACAGAAGTTTTCCATCTTCATTGTAAATAACATCTTTTCATGCTATGGCTATGGCTTGGCTTTATGCTTGGCTATAAGTAAATTCAGCTCTTTGTCTGCACCTAGCTAGCCAGACAGTCTTGATCACCTTGCACCAAAGACTTCCTTTTCTATTATTCACTATTCTCACAACATTTTTCATCTGCAAATTTTAACAGTAACATTGTACATTTTTTTTCCAAGCATTGAAAAAGAATATTGAATGTAATAGAGTCAAATACTGATCCCCATGAAGCTCACAGACAAAAATCTGAAGAACAATTTTTCATTTACAGTAATATTTTAGGACCTTTCAGTTGGCCAGGTTTTAATCAATTCAGTATGTGCCATGTTGATTATATTTCTTAATCAACATGTCATGTGCTACCAAATGAAATGCCTTATAGAAGCCTAAATGTGTTCCATCCATTTTATTACCATTATAAACAAAACAGGATTGCTGTATCATCTGTTTCATTTTTGCCTGAGACCATTATCAGGCTGACAAAACTATAATTACACTTTTGTTGTTGTTTATATTGGTACAGAATTGCATCTTCCCTTGACTTCTAGAATTCCTAAAGTCTTTCAAGTATCGAATCAGTGTTGAAAATAGGCCCTAACAATTCAAGGACATCATCAGCCAGCTTTGTTAAAAGTCTTGGGTGCAAATTCCCTGGACTTCCTTATTTTTACATGTTTGTTTTTATTAGCCTTTGTTTATAATTTACCTACAGTTTTTTTAATTGAAAGATTTTTGTGCTTATACCACAATACATTTTAGGCTACAAACTGCAAAGCTGCTATGAATCTGTACAATAGTGCCACCTCTTCCTTATCACAAGATACCCATTCTCCCAACCATCAATATGCTCTGATATGCCCATCTGCATTTTTCCAAAAGCACAACAATAGCATCATCACTTTCCTAAAGCATCATTAATGGCATTTTATTTAAATAACATTCTGCCTAAATTATTTTATTATTAAAATTTTCATATTTCCATCTATTTTTAGACTAATACTAGACCAGAAATCTCTTGTCATAATCTACATGAAAATATCTTTCTTCTTGCATTGACATTTCCCTTTTTTTGTCCTTTTACTTCTGCCATTATTCTTCTATATCTCAAAAGATTTGTTTGTTTATTTATTTATTTGCAAAATATGTTATGAAACAAATACATATTTTTTAAAAACTATTTTGAAAGACAGTGGTGAATGAGGTGTGCTTCCTGTTCTGTTTAGTCTAATCTAAAACTCATCAGAAAATACCATATTGACTGAGATAGAAGCTGGTTGTTCCCACTAAAATAACCATATAATATCTGATTTATATCTTCATTAAATGTGCACACCAGTTTTGCAAAAGCCATCAATATGCAAAAGGTCTATTTTGTTTTAAAATGTCGCGAAGTGTGTATATTAACACAATACTTAAATGATTTTCACTTTTAAATGTTAACATTTGGAATGAAAAAATTCAATTTTGCCTTCCGACAATTATATTTATATGGGAATTAAAATAAAAAATAAATAATTCAGAAGTGTTCAATTATTCTGAAAAAAATTACCTTTGTAAACTGAAAGTAATATTCAGAAAGTTGTGGCTGTTGGTTTCACCTAAAATATGCATACATACACAAACAAGTTCAGTTGTACTTTTGATGAGAAAATTTAGTCTTAAATACAGACTTTGCAGCAGACTTGAAGACTGATTTTCATGACTTGTTCAAAAGAGCACTGTAGGAATGGAAGGATTTGCTAACAGAGAACTTGCTACAGAATCAAGACCATCATTTGTAATCTTAAACCTTTTTTAACAATTCACCCTCATTACTGCAGTCATTTCCTTCATACTGTCTTTGTAAAGAGAGTACAATTCCTCATACAATTCTTTGTCAGTTTTGTTTGTCAAAGACCTTGAGACTTCTAAGAGAAATTTCATCAAACACGGAACTCTAAAAACATCATGATTACTTAGAGATTGTAGGATAATACAGCCTGTTCAATATTAATATTTTTTGCACAGTTTGTAGTCTTTTTGTCTCCTTCTGCTCTCCTAAATACCCACTGTGAACCACACAGGAAAATGGATATTGTCTACACTGTACTCTGCCTATCAGCCAGATCTGTATTCATTTTCTACAAAGTACAAATTTTGCTCCATAACCGAACACTACAATATGAGAAATCTTGGAGGTTAGAGTAGTGTAAAGACAGAGTAGTGGCCTGTTATTGCACTACTTGTCTTGTCCATCAGGAAAGGCTGCTAAAGCCTCATTTTCACTGCTGCTAAAGCATGCAATACCTCCCTCCCCACTCTGTATTACTGTTCATATTTGATTTATAACAGAAAACAATATTTATCTTTCAAGTCACCTAGGAACAGATGTGGCAGGGCACAGCTGAATGAAGAAATACCACAGGGTTCCTTTCAACTGACTAAACGGGCATGTGAAATAACAGCCATAGCTCTGTATTTCGCTCATGGGAGCCTAAACCTGTAGTAGAGGGCACTGTAACCCTGACTAACTTAGGAAAGGCAATATTCTGCCAACTGTAGTCTTCAAACACCAGAGACGATAGACGATATTATTCAATTTGTGTGTATTTGTTGGTATAAATAAGAGTAGAAAATTTCAACTTGATATATCATTGTGAAACTGCTGATAAACTTTTTTTTTTTTTTTTTTTAAATGGAATTCTGTGTATTTTCTTGCTGGGATGTATAATGCAGTCAAACCTGCACTAGAGCAGCTGAGGCCCATGCAGCCACCACTGATGCAGTACCGTAGTTCCACGTAGGTTCTTGCAGCTGCAGACAGCAACACTGAAATGCCACAAACTCCCCACACCTACACCAAGCTGTTGCAGTAGGACCAGAATGCTGTTTTTGATGTGACTGTGAGTAAGGTTTTCCCCATACCCCCACCAGTGTCTTTCCCCAAGCCTCTTGGTAAAGAACATCTCCAGGACAAGATGCTGTCCGAGCAACACTGTTCCTACTTCTCTGAGCTAGCTGTATGCGCGCAACCACACTCAGCCTCCAACTCAGAGACTGGAAAGTGATTTACCTGTGGGCTTGTTTGTTTGTTTGTTTGTTTGGTGTGGGTGTGTGTTGTTGTTTTTTTTTTTTTTCCAAACCTGTAGAAAACTCTCCTCTTGTTCTCTGCCAGTGTTCCAATGTCAAGTCCATTAGTTCTCCAGAAACGAAATGGCAGGAGGGATTAGTGTAACCAAGTTGTACACAAGCCCTGCTGTTTCCTGTCCAGTCTTGTTCATAAAGCAAAAAGGATAATGCTGATGTTGCTGTCAGGGCTGGAGTGCAATGCATCTGTGCATGGGACTAAGGCAGTCATATTATACCTACTTTTCTTTTTTTTTTTTTTTTTTTTTTCCACTGGATGACTATTCCTCTGTTGCAGAACATGAACAAATAACCCCTGTAATCAGTAATCTTTACTGATGAATCAGTAACAGCAAAAGCAGCTCAAGTAATGCAGATGCTATCAGGGCTTACACATGATGAATGTAACAGTGCAAAGGGAACAACAGAAATGTGGACACTGGATTTCTATTAAAGTTCAATAGGAAATAAAGGTTCCCTAAATTTTAACCAAATCTCTCTTAGAAGGTGATGTTTTAGAACAGCATTTAAAAAGAAACTAAAGGCATATTTCAAATTTCCAGTTTGCAATATCTTAGTTTTTATAAAAGCAGAGATAATGTTTTAAATCTAATATACCAAGGAATTACAAAATTCTTTCCAGGGCTCTTTATTAAAAATGTAAGTTTAATACATATACATTATATCACAGCTACATGCGTGTATACTTATTGATTTATACCATCGTAGATAAAATTTCTTTAATCTAATGGAGGAAATAGAAAAAAAAAATCTTAAAAAAACTGCAGAAGGTACAAAATTATTTATCTCAAATTAGAAAGTGAGTTGATACTGGCAGCTACCTTTGAAACTATTACTGTTGCCAAGATGGTTTTCTTGTTTGTTTTCTATAAACAGGAACTGCAGATAAAAACTAAATCATCATGTGGAGTTTGGTTGGAATCTGGTACTGTTCAATTTTTATAAGTGTTTTTTTTCTCATAACTCATTCAGAGCTCTTTAAAACTTATGTCTTTCAAATATATATATTTTGGCTTGCTTTTTTGCCCTCAAGGTGTTTTCAGTATGTAAGTCAGAACAAAAATAGTTTATTACTATTTGTGACAAAAAAAAATCTCTTCCCTACAAATACAAAACCAAAAAATGAACAGAATGCCACTACTTCTAAAGAAGAAAAAGGAGTTGTATTAAAATTCCAAATTAGCATGGAAATATCCTAAGTGAACAACTCTACATCTCTTCTCTGAAGTAATTGGTTCTGACTGTGTAGGGTTTTTTGTACTTGAAAATTTCATATTTTTTCAAAAAAAAAAAAAAGTTGTTTAGTGTTGTATACCAAAAGAAAATTTGCTGCAACAGGAATACATCTAAAGTGATTTTTCCAAGAGGCATTATTTTAATGAGATAAAGTCTGGGTCTATCTAGCATTAGTTATTTATACACGAATAATGCTGTGGACTTCTGCCACCTTCTGTAAGTACATTCACTATGAGTACCATCTTGTCACATAGTAGTCAGTTTAAGCTGGAAACTGTCAAATATGACCCTACTTACTTGTCATCCATGTACCTTACTAATACTATTAATGACTATCACAATGCCTCTCCCTCATTAACTACTATCCTGCAATATTTGATGGACAAATTAAATGGGAGAGAAGGTGATCAAAGTTTTTCTTAATTCTTCCTGAAGACCCACAAGTCCCCAGCTAGATTATTACATTATTTTTAAATGGAAAGGTAGAAACCTTAGATTTTGTTACTTGAAGTTTTCATAGAAGTGAGAGGAAGAAATGTCCTTCCACCCACTTCAGGACTGAAACCTGAAATAATGACCTTCAAAGACTATAATGGAAGTAAGCACTAGTTTCTCCTTTTGTGTCCTTCCATTCTTCCATCTGCCTCCAACAACCTGCTTTTTATGACTCCATAAGTACCTAACAATTCACTCAGCCACCTCATCCACCATCTGACTCCATCATTCTAGCATTTTACCCTTGAAATTCAACTTCTCACTCCTTTATCTCACAAGTTATTCTAACACATCTATTAGAAATCTTACTCTGTGAATACACCTGTTTCAGAATGTTTTTCTTTTTCTTTCTTTTTTCTTTTCTTTCTTTTTTTTCTTTTCTTTCTTTTTTCTTTTTCTTGCTTTCTTTCTGTTTCTTTCTTTTGTTCCTTCCTTCGTTCTTTTCCTTCTCTTTCTTTCTTTCTTTCTCTCTTTGTTCCTTTCTTTCTTTCCCTCTTTCTCTTTTTCTTTCTTTCTTATTCTTTCTCTTTCTTTTTCTTTCCTTTTTTTCTCTTTTCTTTTCTTTCCTTTCTCTTTTTTTTTCTTCTTTTCTTTTTTTTCCTTCCCCTTTCTTTCTTCTTTCTTTTTCTTTCTTTCTTTCTTCTTCTCTTCTTCTTTCTTCTTTTCCCTTCTTCTTCTCCTCTTTCTTCTTCTTCTTTTCCTTCCTTCCTTCCTTCCTTCCTTCCTTCCTTCCTTCCTTCCTCCTTCCTTCCTTCTTTCCTTCCTTCCTTCCGTCCTTCTTTCCTTCCTTCCTTCTTTTTTTTGTTTGGTGGTGGGTGTTTTTTTGTTTGGTTGTGGGTTGTTTGTTTTTTTTCACCTTCATGTCTATCCCATCAGAAATCATAGTCATTCTGCTAAAATCTGAATCTCTCATGGCTAAGAAACAAAATTGGAATAAGAACACTTTCTCTTTATATTCTATTTCGCTTCACATTCTTAAAATTAGCTTTCCCTCCTATTCAACACTAAAACTGTACCTGTGCATTTTGTCCAAGAGCATGGACAGCATATTAGTAATGGAATTTTACTACTATGGTGCATTTTTCATTACCCTTTTACGTTTGAGGACAGGTCTTTTTTACACTTCAAAAATCTTAGGAGATGTGGGTCATAGACTTATAGACACAGCAAAAGGAGTGAAAAATGGCGTTAAGAGTCTATTATATATCAAAAGCAATAGATTTCACAGTTCCATTAATTTAACATTCAAAACTGCTAGGAAGGTCATATGAGATAGTGTTCCCTTCATAAAAACATTTCAAGGGACGAGACAGCATTAAACTGAAACCCTTGACCCAAGCATGGTATTAAATTCTGTCTCATACCAGAGCCACATGGTCTGGAGATGGCTGCCCACAGTTCAATGGTGTCTCCCAGCACCTTAGCTGGGCTCCTAAGCTCGAGGCACAAGATTTGGGAAGTGCCTACAGCACATGGCTGGTGTAACCACAGGGAACATGCCAGCCACCCTCTTTTCTCAAAACAACATCTTTCTGTTGAGCACTGTTCAGGACCTCCCTGAAGCTACCAGCTGACACAGATGAACTCAGTCCTTTCTCTTTCTACTCCAGACATATTCTTCAAGCCACAGAACTCTTCTGGGCAAGGAGAGTGACTTCTTTGGAGAAGTGTCGATCTGCTGGAGGGTAGGAAGGCCCAGCAGAGGGAACTGGAGAGGATGGGTCGATGGGCAGAGGCCAATGGGATGAGGTTCAACATGACTAAGTGCCAGGTCCTGTTGGCCACAACAGCCCCATGCAGTGCTACAGGCTTGGGGCAGAGTGGCTGGAAAGCTGTGCAGAGGAAAAGAATCCGGGGGTGTTGGTCGATACTTGCCTGAACATGAGCTGGCAGTGTGCCCAGGTGGCCAAGAAGGCCAATGGCATCCTGGCTTTTATCAGAATAGTGTAGCCACAGGACCGGGAAGAGATCGTTCCCCTGTACTCTGTTCTGATGAACCACATCTCAAGTACTGTGTTCAGTTTTGGGCCCCTCACTACAAGAGAGACATCAAGGCCCTGGAACATGTCCAGAGAAGGGCTACAAAGTGATGAGGGGCCTGGAGCACAGGTCCTATGAGGAGTTCTGAGGGAACTGGGGTTGTTTAGTCTGGAGAAGAGGAGGCTCAGGGGAGACCTTATTGCTCTCTACAACTACCTGAAAGGAAGGTGTGGGGAGCTGGGGATGGGCCTCTTCTCGCAGATAACTAGTGATAGGACTAGAGGGAATGGCCTCAAATTGCATCAGGGGAGGTTCAGGTTGGAAATAAGGAGACATTTTCTTCAGAAGAGTTGTCAGGCCTTGGAAGGGTTGCCCAGGGAGGTGGTGGCACCACCATCCCTGGGGTTGTTTAGGATAGGTTGGACCTGGTGCTTAGGGACATGGTTTAGTGTGTGACATTGGTGGTAAGGTGATGGTTGGACCAGATGATCTTGGAAGGTCTTTCCAACCTTAATGATTCTATGATTCTAAGTTTGGATGTTATCTGAATTAAAAGTCACCACCCCAAGGATTTGGGCACATGGTGGGGAGCAAGAGTGTTGGGTTCCAGGCTGAATTTCTTGAATACTTTGGTGTTCACATACAATAGCCAGTGGAAGAGGTTAAATGCATTATAGCATGGTGTTAAACCTGCGACAGGGTCCAACTGCAGGAATAAGAGCATGCTGACTACCACCACCAGCTCCAGACAGGTTACAGTCTACTAATTAGAATTCTCTTGTGAGAGCACTGTAAGAAAACAAAAGAATTAAGATCCATGAATGACACAGGCTCAAATAACTGACTTGTTGGACAAAGGGAGCTGGCACATCCATACCCTCTGCTGCTCATGATTGCTGTATTATTTAAATTTGGTAATCATGCTGTGCAAATGCTGCCAAATCAGGCTCGCCTCCTGGCAAACATGGAAGAAGAACACTTCTGCAAGTAATGTGGATCTTGTCTATGGGAAACAGATAATTAGTCCAGTGCTGACAAAACTAAGTATTTTTAGCATGGCCAGAAACCTAACTCCAACACCAGCATACTTGACATAAAATACCTGGGCAGATTTTATGTCCTTTCGCATAAGCAGCAGCTTATGTGAGGCATTTAAGAACTGTAATTTTCAGTGCTGGTATTTCAAATTATAAATTGCTTAAGTTGGGACATCTAATATTTCTGCATCTCTAGTTCATCTTAGATAAGGTGTCTGTGCCTCACAGTTCCTGCCTCCATAGTGATGTTGCCAACAGTGTTTCCCACTTCTTCATGATTCCCTCTATAAAGATTTGGGATGCTGAATAGTGTTTTGATATGAAAAATCATCTTTATTTCTCTGGCCAGAGACTAGTAGGTCCACAACCAACCAGCAGTGAAGATGAAAAAGAAAGCAAACCATCTGGTTAAAATAAGTTTGTAGAGTTGCAGTACTGAGTCTTGTCGAACATCATTCCTAACACCAGAGGGAGCTGTGCAAAGGCATAAATTCTGAAAAATTCATAAATTCTGAGAAGCCCAGACTTTCATGGCAAAACTGGCCTCAGCAGCTAATACTGGTGTCTAAAACGCTTACAAATATTGCCATAAGGTAAGCATCTGTCATCTCCTCTTTGATGGGAAGTTAGAAAGATAGCTCAGTAGTGTATGCCGAAAGATTTTCTTTTCTGTTCTCTCACAGAGAATTTAATCAAATTCAAAATAACTTTTAATATAGCATCCTTAAAAATAAAAGTTTTCATACATCTATTTCCTGGTTATCACTGATAGTTTGTAGTTTACATATATTTCATATTCTTACTTAACTTTAATTGCCACTGTTATAGAGAGCCATGTTTTTCTTTTTGATAATTCATCTATTCACAATTTCATTTTACAGAGATTTTTATAGGTTTAATATTATTATATTTCCTACCAACAAGGAGCTGAGCTCTTCTGCAGTAAGTGGAGCTTAGTGGTTTTTCGTTTGTTTGTATTGTTTATTTGTTTATTTTTGTTGTTATAGTGGTTGCTTCTTTTGCATTTTTTTTTGTTTTCCCCATAGTTCTAAAAGTATACAGCAATATTAAAAACTTCCTGATCAGTATTACAGACAAATGTGTGTCTTTAATTTTGAAATTACATAAAATTAAAAATATAATAATAATAACCCTTATCGGTTAGTTCAACAATTGTCTTAAGGTTTGCTTTATTTCTTAAAGAAAAAGCAAAATCCATTGATCAATTAAGCTTGCTCAAGCACAGTTCGTAACTATTTTTGTTTTTTTCACTGGCATAAATTCTGACACTGGGTATCTCTGCCAGCAGATGACAGTATCATCCCTTCCCAGACATGTAAGAACTGACTAAAATATGTAGAGCCTCCAATGCATGCTGAGCATGTTCAGCATACACTATTTGAGCCAGTAGTTGAGCACCAGCCTTCAAATTAAAGAGAACTTAAACATCGGGTAATATTTTGTGGATTTTTATTCATAACTCTTTTTATTATTTATTTATTCCTGACCTGTCATTATTTACTGCAGTGGCCTGTTACAGATTTGCCATTTCCGACTTCACTTGTGATTAACATGCTGCAGTAATTTTCTTGTGCTTGCCTTTGTTTTCTTGTGCTTGCCTTTGTTTTCTTGTCTGACATTTGCCTATATCACCCCTCATTTGCCACGCAGGAGTCCAATTAATTTTAAAAAGTCCAGTCTTGTCTTTATTCATCTGTTGCTTAACATTTCTGTGTAATAAGTTCAGTTCTGTATGAAATACCACAACCTTGATTTTCAACAAGCATGTGGTTATGATTACTGATGTGCACACTGGGTATCTGAATGTGAAATGATCATCATCCATTTGCATGTGCAATTATCCATTCTGCATATACTATCCGCAGGTGAAGGTTTCACAGGCTACAGTGGTAATTGCACATGCAAATTAATCATGTGATTACACTTGCATGTTTCACATGCAATTATTCACCTAAGACGTCTAGAAATCAAGACCTAAAATAACCATTTAAAATAAAGTTGACAATCAAATCCATCAATCTGAGGAAATTCTAATAATGATGTAACACTGTGAAATCTCATAGCATATTATTGCACTTAACAATTATGCAATAACTGCAGTCATACGAGTGAATAACACAAAACAAAAGCAAGTTTGTAGATGGATTAGCACCTTAGGAGAAGCAGTAGCTGGTAAATGGAAGGCTTTGATGCAAAGTTTGACCTTGTCAACACAGTTGAGGTCGCCTCCTGTGAAAGATGCAAAATGAGAGCATAGGCTCATTTTTAAAGGGAACCTTAATCCATTGCTCAGTTGCAGAAGAGCTGAAGTTGTTATGTTTAATACACTACTGAAGCTGCTGATGGGTTTGGGCTAGGCTTAAATACATGGTTGTTAAAGTTACTGATTCTTCACTGTTTGAGATGTTTATATGGCAAGTTTATGTCTCACACAAAGATCAACAATGTGGATGTTAAAACCCAGAAGTGGTCAGTGAAATCATTGCTTTCATCCTCACTTGGAAGAATTATTTGAATTTCTATTCAGAAATAAATGTCTGCATCAGGTCCTGCAAAAGCAGCAAGTGTGAAGAGAAAGGATTAGCAGGGATGTCTTTGTACTTTGCTGAAGAATTTCTTCTGCTGAAAGAGTTTCTCCCAGGTGAGACCACACAGAACTTAGCTTCTTTCATTAAAATCCAGGGCTAAAATAATTAAGATTTTGAATTTGGGATTTGCTTGGTTCCTTTTAGTTGAAGTAATCAGATCAAATTGTTATCCCATTTGTGAGTGTGAGACTTCCTGCCTTACAGATAAGTCTGTTGTAAAGCATTTCATATCAAGCATTTGTATTTCAGTGAAATTATAATGTGCATTTCAACATCTTCTTTTCCATAATAAGTCACTGACTTTCCAGAGCTTCATGACTCATCTTTTGTTAGAGAGCAATATGGTGTATGTTTTTGCTGACACCAAGTTAATCCTTGTTTCAGTGTTTTAAGTTTTCTGTGGCAAAAGAACATCCCTCCGGCTCATTTTTTGGAGTACTGAGAAACATATGTGAAGATGGTCATGTTCATTCACTCTCACTTCCATTATATTACTATAAAGATTTCTTACATTTGTGTAAGATAAAAGGAACACAAATGTTTAGAGGACAATATATACAAAAAGTATCTGCCACCAGTGACATTGCATTAACTACTCAGAAACACACATCTCAATGCAAGTCCAGCAGTCCAAGAGAATGTGTCAGGGAGTCATAAATAAATTCTCTATACAGTTTAGTTATTAAAATAATCCCTGTACAATTTTGGCTCAAACCAATTAGCATAGTCCCAAACAGCCCTTAGACATTACTTGGAAAAACAGAGTTCAGGGGCCATTTGCTGTGCTTCAGCAATGATGTGCTGGCCACCCGCAGCAGATAGCTGCCTCACCATGTGATCAAGCCTCACCATGTTTACTATACTAGCACAAACAGCCGGAGCAGCTGGGTCTCCTGAAAATTAATTATGCTCTTAAGTTACTGAGTAGTAGTGTTTTATAGCAGCAATTGTCCAAGGGTATGAAGAGACAAGGTTTATAAGCACAGGGAATATCTTCTATCAGACTAATACATGCAGTTAGTGAAAAAGGGAATACACTTAAGGTTCAAAATACCTTAGAATAGGTATTTTTGAAAATGTATTGACTGAGGAGTAACAAAAATAAATAAATAAATAAATAATAAATAAACAATAAAAACAATAACAATGTTTAAGAAGAAATACAGGAAAAAGAAAATGAACATGAGATTGTCTATTGATAGTCTGTCCTTGTCCATCCTGCCCCTTTACACTGTACTCATCTTTGTGATATATGAGAGCCTGTTTTTAGTTTGTCAAGAAATATGACTACAAAATAGACGCATGGAACTATATCAGTCTGGGTCACGAAGACCAGTAATCATTTTGTCAGGTAATCCCTTTCTTAAATGTATCCCTCTTAAAACTGATTATGATTCTTGCTTTCCCTTTTCCCATCATAAAAGGGTGTTCCAAAACTAAATGCCCTTAAGCTTAGAAACTTCCTCCTAAATTCTACCCCAAATTGATTGATCAACCATTTTCGACTCATTTGTCTTACGCTAGAACAGCTTAAAATGCTTTTACCTTCACCAAGTTGGTGACTGACCTTCTTGTGTACTTGTAGAGAGAAATCATACCTAGCATTTTGCTCACCTAATAATCCAGATTCTTATAATTTTCCATCTTGCAAGAAATAAATTTCCCTGATTATCTTACAGCTGTGTCTGCTGTAGTACAAAATAATCTTTCTTAAACACGGGGATAAGAACTGTGAATACTGTGAGGAAATCATACTATTTCTTTTAGTGTCTTACCTGTCTCTCT
This sequence comes from Cygnus olor, assembly GCF_009769625.2. Lineage (NCBI taxonomy): Eukaryota > Metazoa > Chordata > Aves > Anseriformes > Anatidae > Cygnus > Cygnus olor. The sequence goes on from NC_049171.1 coordinate 42,104,573, forward strand.
CATGGAAATACCTGACCTCCTACACCTTACAATTTCAGTTGTCTTTTTTTTTTTTTATGACCACATCACATTTTTTTTATGTCACATCACTTAAGTGACTCATAGTCATCTTGTGATTTCTAATACACTTGGTGTATTATACATCTGTCATGTGTTTGTTCATTCTCTGAGTCTTTTCCCAGTAGGAGAAGCATGTCCTGAGATGTGTCAGGCTTTAGTGGCATTTTCCTTTTTTTTTTTTTTTTTTATTGTTTCACACTTTGCTCTATGGTATATATTGCAGCATATTTTTCCAATTTTTGTCTTAATATTTCCATTTGGTTGAAAAGATGATGCCATCTGTGATTGTTGATAGCTCCTGGATAGTTAATTCTTAAGTCTCAGACCAACTACTGCCATAACACTGTCCTTCACATAGAAAAGTTTTCACATAGAAAAATGTCAAGTGTTCAAGAAGTGCGGTTGCAGATCATGGTTTTATCCTAATATTCCTAATATTAATAACGGTCCTTTAGGCATTTTGTCGCCAAAACAAGAATGTTGTCACCAAATTCTTGAAGATAAGACAGAGATCTAGCATCAAAGAAATACTGTATAGTCCCCACAACAGCTACAAGCTTACATTAATAGGAAAGTAATCTGCAGTATGTTGATCACCTGTGTTTAGCGCTAAAGACTTCATGCCTTGTACCTCAATATACCCATATTGACATCATCCAGTTGAGAGGAATGTGTATCTACAGTCAAATCATCCTGAAAAAAGGTCTTCATTCTCTTTGGTGAGAGCTGATATGGTTAGTCACACTTAAACAGGCAGCTCCCTAATTTCAACAGGGAGTGAGGGTTATAGAAAGAGGACCCCACTATCCACAGAGAAGGATGACAATTCCTGTGTTAACAGAAGAGACAAATGCTCTTGAGTTCCTGGATCTTAATCTGAAAGGGAAAAAAAGGCTAGTGTGACGTTTTTTGAATCAAAACCCCTCTCTTCAAAGAATCTAAAAGAAAGTCAGATATTTAGATGACTGGAAAAAAACAACCAAACAAAAAAAAAAACTTTGATATTGATGAAGAGGGTATCTAAGCACAGGTTTCTCAATGTATTTTTAAATGGCAATTTTACATTGTTTCTTCCCAGAAAGAAGAAGCTCACTCAGAAATTCAAAACAAGTTAAAATATGCAAAACAGTAAAAAATATGCAAATATGAGAAGAGATTATTTTAAAAATAGTGAAAAACAAAGTATGTAAAATACCTCGATGGGTTAATTTTAAATATTGGGTGAATTATGCAGCCTGTTTTCTTGTTTTGTTAATGAAACAGCAAGACCTAAAATATATTAGTGTTTCATGAATATTCAATGAATGTTAAATATTTGCAATGAGGTTTGGCAGTGTGAACTTTCTTGAAAACTTACCAACATGAAGATTTAAAAATGTTTTGAATCTACCAAGTCAACCCAAGTGCTGATCAGCTGCTCTCTTTTCCCCAGAAGGATGAATTCCAGTGACTTTTCTTCTTTCGTCAGGCAATGCAGAAGAGCATCTGCTATGGATGAAAGAGTTTATGACCTCAGTCAAATAATATCTTGACCAAATAGCAGATGGAGGTGCTTAAAGGCTTCCCAGATAGGCTGACTGGCTGGTAGAACTGAACTGGAGTGATTATTATTATAAAACACAATTGCTTGTTTTGTCACCCTTAACAAGATCTTCAGGGTGCTCAGTGAGTTTAAAATATTTTCAGCTCTGTTAAATACCAATTTATTCATAAAAGATCAGTCACAAGTAGAATTAGAGACTAACTGTAAAACATGGTAAAACGGAAGCTGTTTTGTCCAGACAGAAAATAATAATAATAAAAATAAACAGCAATATAAAACACAACAGTCTGCTTCATCATCTTAAGCTTTTTCTTTACTCACGAATATCATCAAGCCACAGAAAGGACTGAGGAGATGCTTCTTGCCCCATCATGAGGTCAGCACCATCTTCCTCCCACACTTGCTTCTAAAAATGATCAGAAAATGATACAGCCTCACCCTCACTTATTAGTAAAACTGCAATCAAATCCTTTTAATGGTGAGTATTTTTAAGTCATAGCAACTATCTTTCAAACTGCTGCTGGTAGCAGTGTTTTAATTAGTGCTGTGAGTCACATCAGGGGCTCTGCACTGCCCTGCTTCTGGAAAGATGCAGGCATGGCTGAACAGGGTGCCTCTACTGCTCAGCAGCTGGAATGTGCAGACTATCTCATTATTACACACTCCTCTCTATTGCTCTCAGGTTAAAATCATAGACTGCAAATTGTAAAGCTGAGAGGCAAACATATTCTTCCTACGTTGTTAGCCTACTGGAAGGGAAGCGCAGCTTTTTAAGGAGACCTGGTGTGGGGAGTGGGTAATCCTATCAGTTGTCTTACACAAACCCTTTTAGGTATGTATATACATCAGGGCTGGAGATGTGATACCACGCAAGAAAGTGTGATGCCTTAGTTTGCAGGCAGAAAGCTGCTGAAGGAAGCTGGTCAAATGGCTCCAGACAGTGCACTCCAGCTTCAGTTCCAGTGTCCACCATTAGACAAGCCGTAGTATGCTCTGTTTTTCATGCTGGTGATGACAAGTGTTTTGTCTGACTTGGAATGACATAAGGATTTTCCCATAGTGGCCAACACACACAAACACACACACACAAAAAAAAAAAAAAAAAAAGCAAATTGCTGGAAGATTTGTTTATTTTCAGATTTTTTCAGACTTATTATTTTCAGATTTTAAGATTCTCCAGGTCAGCAAAATATATTAACATATTAACCACAAGCAAAAAAGATAGAAGCAGTAAGTGTAAGTCGACCTGTAAAAGCATGCACTCGACTTGGGACTTCCTTTGTTCAAAGTGAAACAGAACTTGCAACTTAAAAAAAAGAAACCAGCCTGAAGTCACAGCTTCCCGCTCTGTTGCAAACCTAACTCATTTTCCAAGCACATATTAAAAGTATGGAGACTGCAGCCTGAGTTGAAGACCAGCATATCCAAGGGATTAATGCAAAACCTGCCATGTGTCACAGTTCAGGCCCAAACCTGAGCTTTGACAGCCTACGGGTGTTTGTACTGCTAAAGCAGAGCAGTTTCTATAGTAATGGCAAACAGATAGGGAATGTGACTGGCATTCAGCAAAAGTCATGTTAACATTCAGCATACAGGGCCATTGGTAATTATTTAAACACCAGAATTTTAATTTTATTATTATTATTATTATTGATATTGTGTGTTGTGGTAGCACTCAAGCTCTCATTCAGGTATTAGGGCATCTGTGTACAAGCAGTTTGGCAACCTGTATCAAAAGAAATTCTTTGATGTAGAGAGAAAAATATACACAACAAGCTGACTGGGTAACAGTAAGAAAACAGCCGTGGTGACTTTGTAAGATGTAGTAGGCAGATTTTTGCAAATTTTTATCAGATGAGCATAATTTCTAATACCAAAAAAAAACAAAACAAAAAAATATATATCATCTAGTCCAAATCCTGGTAGAAGATGATGGATGAAAAATAGTTAGCTCTTGGATTCTCTTGCATTTAAGCAGAATGTCAGGTTGTTCCTCTTTACATTACTGAAAGTTAAGTTTCTTGACAAATACGAAATCCTGGCAGGAGCCAATATTAAAGGTAGTCAAGTGAAACCTTTAGTGCTTTCTCTTTCTATATTGCCAGGGCAAATGATCCTTTTTGCCTCTCTTGAAAAGATTTTAATTGAATTGGAGCCAATTCTGGTCTCCTGAATTTAGACTCAGAAAATCCAGTGGAGGAGAAAATACCAAACAGCATTTGTAGACCAAATGAATTAGCAGCAAAGAGCTATCCTCTGAATGTCTGGTGATTTTGATTCCTATTTAAATCACAGTAAGCTGTGATTATTCAGTGTAATGGGTTCCTGTATTGGGTTTATGTGGCAAGGTTTTGGTAGTGGGGTCTGCAAGGGTGGCCTCTGTGAGCACAGCCCAGCAGCTGCCCCACGTCAGAGCAGAGCCAGCTCCAGGCGGCCCGCCACTGGCCACAACCAAGCCAGGGAGCCATGCTGGTTGAGCCTCTGGGAGAGCAGATTTGAGGAAGGAAAAAAAAAAAAAAAAAAAAAAACCACCACTGATGCACAACAGCAGCTGGGAGAGAGGTGTGAGAAACCAGCCCTGCAAGCACCAAGGTCAGTGCAGAAGGAGGGCAGGAGGTGCTCCAGTCACGCAGCAGCAGTTTCCCCTGCGGCCTGTGGAGAGGCCCCTGGTGGAGCAGGCTGTCCCCCTGCAGCCCATGGGTCCCACATGGAGCAGATCTCCATGCTGCAGCCCGTGGAAGAGCCCCCAGTGGAGCAGGTGGATGTGGCCTGGAGGAGGCTGCGGCCCATGGAGAGCCCCCGCAGGAGCAGGCCCCGGGCCGGAGCTGCAGCCCGTGGAGAGGAGCCCACGCAGGAGCAGGGGGTCGGGGGGAGCTGCTGCCGCCCGTGGTGGGACCCGTGCTGGAGCAGTTTGCTCCTGGGGGATGGACCCCGTGGTACGGAGCCATGTGGGAGCAGTTCTTGAAGAGCTGCTGCCTGTGGGCAGTCCCCGCAGGCTCAGTTCGGGAAGGATGGCATCCCATGGGAGGGACCCCACGTGGAGACTTACCGTGAAGGAGCGGCGGAGACGAAGTGTTAGGGACTGACTGCAGCCCCCATTCCCCACTCCCCTGCGCCGCTTGGTGGAAGGAGGTGGAAGAGAGTGGATAGGGGGAAGGTGTTTTTAGTTTTCTTTCAGTTTCTTACTGTACACTGTGTTAGTAATAGGCAATAAAATTCATTAATCTCCCTATGCTGAGTCTGTTTTGCCCGTGACGATAATTGTTGAGTGATCTCCCTGTCCTTATCTCAACCTTTGAGCCCTTTTTGTTGTTGTTGTTCTTATAGTATTTTCTCCCCTTTTTCCATTTCCTTTGAGGAGGGGGACTGAGAGAGCTTCTGTGGTGTAGTGTGGCTGTGCAGCAGGGTAAAACCACCACAGCTGTCTGAGGGACAATATTGCCCTTTAATAAGAAATATTCCCATCCTTGTTAGCTCTGGAGCAGTGCTGGAAAAGCTGTGCAATGCCATGATACCTAACAGCTTGATTTTATTTAGTACAGAAAGAAGAGAATGCTGAATCTTAGAAATTTATAGAGATTCAGGAACCGTGGAAGAACATTTCAGATGCATAATATTTTAGGAAGTATCTGTTTTTGATCTTCTTTCTTCAGGCCAGTCTACCAGTGTAATTGCTGTGTCACTAGAATCAGCCATTCACCCAAGAGAATGCAGGAAAGATTGTCCTTGCTGTCCTCAAAGCTGTGATCAAGCAGGAAATGTCAGACCTCTGTTTTTAGTAACTTGCCATAAAATGTTGTTCAAATTCTGAAATGCCTTATGTAACTTTAAAATATTCTCATGTAGGAACCTATAAACACCATAATTATTTCATTTGGCAACTCAGGTGTAAAAAACACTATGATTTCCTCTGGTCAAACAATGTTTTGTGACTGATGGACAGAATATCAAAAAAATTACTTGAAAAATGGCTTGTGATTTTATGCAGATTTAATGGAATAATAGTAAGAAACATAGCAACGTAACCAATCACAGGAAAACTCCCTTGTCATTTTCAGATATGTCATAAATCTTGCTAGGATACAGAAGGTCGTTATCAGGAATAAAATAATGACCTCTATGAACAAAGCCACTCCACCCTGAATACCTGAGTTCAAACGTGATCAACAGTAAAGTGAATAGTCTTTCCTTAGGCCAAATGAAGTACAAATCAGCAAGAGAACAGCAGGGTGGTATGATGATGGCATGCTTGTAAGATGTTTTTAACCATCACACCTGAGATTTAATTGCTTCAATTTAAAGGTATGAGGAATCTCACTGTCACCAAGGATGAAAAACATAGTAATCATTGTCTGATGGCAGATCCTCAGCAGACATCTGCTGTCATAGCACTGCAGCACTCACTGGTGCATGTACTAGAAAAATCTCCTGTTTTTTTGTTTCTGATTACGGTCTCCCTTAAACTGTATTTGGGGTAAAGCAGACACCAAAAGCAACACAGTCAGGCTAGAATGTGTGTCTGGGAAAAAAGGGCACAAGTTTTCAGTATTGCTTAACATGGTTCTATGTGTCCAGTCTCTAAGGCAGCTTATTTTATGATTGATTATCAAGTGCACTGGACTCCATTGTGCCATACTGGCAGAACTTCCCATCACAGCTGAGATACAATGACTAGGGATTTAGACATAGGACATGGCTTTTGAATGTAGCATTTGGCTGGAGGCTAGTGAATGTGACATCAATCTAAAGGAGGCATGAAGAAGGATACAGAGAACTATAGGCCTGTCAGTCTGATCTCAGTACCAAGGAAGATTATGGAGTAGATCATCTTGACTGTCATCACATGATACATCCAGGACAAAGTTGGTCTCTTTTCACAGGTGACACATGACAGGATTTGAGGAAACAGTCCCTTGTTGCTCCAAGGGAGGTTTAGATTGGATATTAGGAGGAATTTTGTCACAGAAAGGATGGTCGAGCATTGGAATAGGCTTCTCAGGGAAGTGGTGGAGTCCCCATCCTTGGAGGTATTTAAGGGATGTGTAGACATGGCATGAAGGGGCATGGCTTAGTGATGAGACTCTGCAGGTCAGGTTGATGGTTGGACTTGATGATCTTCAAGGTCTTTTCCAGCCTGAATGGTTACATGGTTTTATGGAACTGCTTCTTTGTCAAACTCTGGTAGGACTTCCTATTCTTTGAATAGTATGGTGAACTGCTGCAGCTTTTTTCCAGGTTTCTGGACTTTCTGTTGCAGTCACCTTACTTTAAGTATTGGGATATCTACTGACAGTGATATGCTGAGATTAGATTACATTTACCAAAACAAAACAAAACCTGAAAGCTTAGAACAAACTATTAAAATGGCATTAGTTACCCATCTGAACACAATACCACATGTTCAATTATCTTTATCCTTTTGAAATTCATACTGATTCACTATTGCACCACTGTTAAGATTTAAAAAAAAAAAAAAAAAAGGTTATAAGCAATATCATTTTAACATGCATATAATATACCGTGTTAAATGGAAAAGAAATCAAATTTGAAAAATATCCTGGTGTCATTTGTCAACTTTCTCTTTCTTCTTTGACAGTGGATTCTGTGTTTTTCCACTGCAATGTAAATTAGCATTTCCACAGGATGCCATCTAGAAAAAAAATTATTTCTCCTTACAGTGTGGTATGTCATAGTAGCTAGTTATATTGTAGCATTCAGGGACTATATAAAAGACGTATGTCCCTCTCATGTCTAATTCAATGCTCTACTCTCCAAAAGGTACCAAAAGCCTGCTTGTTTCACACGGTGAAATTATAAGAGCTATGACCTGCACAAAAAACTGAGTCGAGAAAAGAAATGAAGAAATTTGGGAAAAACAGAAACCTAAGTGAAACATGAAAAGAAAATTATACATTAGATTTTCCACATAGTCTATGCAAGCAAAATACACATAATGCCGCGTTAACAGCATCTTATAACAATGACATGTATTAAACAAAGCAAGCATAATGCATACAAACATGCCTAAAAATAATACTGCTAGACTGAGCAAATCAGTGAGGAAGAAATTTTCAAAATGATAGGCAACATGGCATTTGGATTAGAAGATTGCATATCGTATTTCATCAAGCATAAAGTACATATCTGAAAGAACTTGGACACCGGTAAATTTTCTGTCCAATCAGAAAAAAAAAATCTGATCATGAGCAGGGTGGCAATGCATGAAATACTAGAAAACTATTTAATGTTGTCAGTCAACAAAAACAGAGTAATAAAATAATGTTTCCCAGCTGGTGGCAGTGAATTGAATGTAATCTTCAGGGGAACTACAGGCCTGTCAGTCTGACCTCAGTGCCAGGGAAGCTCATGGAGCAGATTATCTTGAGTGCCATCACACAACTCTTACAGGACAAACAGGTGATCAGGCCTAGTCAGCACAGGTTTATCAAAGGCAGGTCCTGCTTGACGAACCTGATCTTCTACGAGAAGGTGACACACTCAGTGGACAAGGGAAAAGTTGTGGGTGTGGTCTACCTATACTTCAGTAAGGCTTTTGACACCGTTTCCCACAGCATTCTCCTCAAGAAACTGGCTGCTCAAGCCTTGGACAGGTATACACTTCGTTGGGTTAAAGATGGTTGGGTGGCCAGGCCAAAGAGTTGTGGTGAATGGAGTTAAGTCCAGTTGGAGGCCATCACTAGTGGTGTCCCGCAGAGCTCAGTATTGGAGCCAGTTCTGTTCAATATCTTTATCAATGATCTGGATGAGGGGATCGGGTGCACCCTCAGTAAGTTTGCAGATGTCACCAAGTTAGGAGCGAGTGTTGATCTGCTTGGGGGTAGGAGGGCTCTGCAGAGGGATCTGGATAGCTGGACCGATGGGCTGAGGCCAACTGTATGAAGTTCAACAAGGCTAAGTGCCAGGTCCTGCACCTGGGGCACAACAACCCCAAGCAGCGCTACAGGCTGGGAGATGAGTGCTGGAAAGCTGCCTGGTGGAAAGGGACCTTGGGGTATCGGTCAATAGCCAGCTGAACATGAGCCAGCAGTGTGCTCAGGTGGCCAAGAAGGCCAACAGCATCCTGGCTTGTATCAAGAGTAGCCAACAGGACTAAGAAGTGATCGTCCCCCTGTACTCGACTCTGGTGAGGCCACACCTCAAGTACAGTGTTCAGCTCTGGGGTCCCCAATATAGGAAGGACATGGAACTATTAGAATGAGCCCAGAGTAGGACCACGGTGATTATCAAGGAGCTGGAGCTCTGTCTGGCTAAAAAGGAGGAGTCTTTTCTCATAAACAGTGGGAAAGGAATTCACGTAACGTCATAGAAAGTTGGCTGTATTCTCATTGCTTCAGAAGTCATACCTCATGTTTGTCTAATATTCAGACTAATATCCACCCTTTGTGTTTTCAAAATCATAGGTGAAATATTTTAAACATGATTGCTGACAAAGCCTCTTTAATGTGGTTAGTGGGAGATATATGTGCAGTCCTGTGAAAGAACAGCGTGATAGATGGATGCTATACCAGGCTTACCAGCCATCCTGATTTGTATGCAATGATTCTGTCCTCATTCTGAAACTCCTGCATTATGCCAGGGATTATGATTGTTCTGAGACTCCTGATCCCTAGGAGAGGCATGCAGAAAAATATCTGAAAGTGCTACAGTGAGGCAAAGTTGTAAAGGAACAGCTGGAGGGACCAGACATCAACAACAAAACAAGGAAAAGACAGTCCCATAGGCCTTAGATGGATAATTGAATGACATCCTCTGTCCCTAGCATTCCTGATATCCTACCATTCTTTCTTCCTTGTCTATCACTGTGTCACTGAAGATAATAACCCTCTCTTTAATAATACAGAAGAGATGTGTACTTGACTATTATAATGTTTTCTAAATCACTCTGCCTTCATCATTTGTCTACTGCATCCTTGAAAATATACTGGAAACTGAAAAATCCTGTTAGCTGACATGCTCTGTAGTAAAGAAATTGGGGGGAGCAATGGGGAGTGTCTGCTTTTTGTTTGTTTGTTTTTCTTTTTGTTTACATTTTATAGTATCTGTTTCAAAAACGTGATCTGTATGGCTGCCCAATGAATGAAATCGTTTAAATTTTAAAAGCTATTTCCAAATTACTGTTCTGCACTGTATGTATTAGTTCATTAATAATGGATTTCCATGTGATGCTTCTTTATTGCTTTTTTTTAATGAAAGAAATTTAGCCAGTTGTTTTCTAATTGTGACTTAATTATATTCCAGTTTTTACAATAGACTTTCCTAAGGTAAAATTAAACACAATTATCTTTCTGCAGTGTCACATGCCCTGAAAATGTACATCTAACAGGTTCAGCAAGTCTGCTGCTTGTGCATTCACACAAGAAGCTGAAAGCAGCCCAGCAGAGGAATTATGATTTTGGGAAGCTATGTTTATTAGAACTGAATGCTGTAGAAAGTAACCAGGCATACTGGCAAAGAATAATATTCAATCACAAAATAAGTCAGTGAAAATCATCTCTTTTCTAGTTACATTGCTGGAGAAAATCAAAACAAAACGAAACAACAACAAAATGTACAATTGGTTTAATTGCCACATGAGTGTAAAATTCAGCTGTTTGGAAAATATAGCTAAGCAAAGGCTAGCTTCAAAGACTGCAGATAGGTGCATAGAAATACATATATATTGATGCAAATTTTTGCTAAAATTATTAAGATTTCAAAGCAGATTTTCTCATAAGTCAGGCAATGACAGAAATAAGATTTGTTGTAGAAGCCTGTGTATATATTATTCAAAGGGTTTTCCTGCAGGACCCTGCCTCATGAGCCTTTCTTCATAGGATCAAGCAGGGATTCAGATAGACAGCACAGTGCACTCAAACACTTAAAAGATTAGCAAGTAGCTGCAGAAGATTTTTATCTTCTGTGTGGGTCACCACGCATAGAGGGATAGAAACACACGCTTTGTAGTGTGGCAGCAATTTTTCATATGGCAAAGGAATATGCAGAGCTGTGATCAAAGAGCTGCTCAACCTCCAAAGGAGAACATGCTTCTGAGTTATTTTAATCTTCTTTTTAGCTTGTCCTTATTCCCCTCCCTTTTTTCTTCTGTCTCTTCCTTTTCTGCTGCTTCTCTAATCTTCTCCTTTCCCTTTTAATTCTTTCTCCTATCTCATCACACTTTGGCAGTGTCCATTCAGTTAAAACTGTTTTCTCCATTTCTTCCTTGTATGAGCTAAACTTAACATGGGAAGTCACTTACAGAGACTGGAGGCACGGCACTGCTGAAAAGGCATGAACAATGATGTTCTGAGCAACATCCTCCTAAAGAGGAATATCCTCCTAAACTTCCACGTCCCCAGGCTGCAACGTGCCCAGAAATTCAGGATGACAGGAACAGGGCCATAGCTCAGGAGGCAATTACAGGCAGGCTGAAGCCAGAGCATCTTCAGAGAACAGAAATGGTGGATTTGAACAGGTCATACATAATTAAGTTCTTAATATTCAAAACCTTATAGCTTGTTCAAAGTTGGAGAAAATCGGCAACAAAATAAAATAAAATAAAATAAAATAATCATACCACCTTAGAAATCACCCTGCCAAATGTCAGGTCCTTGCTCCATAGCATAGATGTAAACTAATGAAACACATTTAAGATTTTTTAAATGCAAAAAATAGTCTTAGTCTTGTCCTCTGCAAACTTCCAAACTATTTTAGCTGAAACTACCTTAAGTAAAGAAATATACAAACCAGCCCACCTATAAGACTGGTTATAAACAGAGATGTTTGAGGTTTGACCATTCTTTAAGCAGCTAGAAGGAGTTCTAACCCCAAAATTACTGGGAATCTTTAATCATTAACAGGGTTATAACCTTGTCAATAATGCTGAAGGTAGAATGATCCATTAAAAAAACTGACAAAATTCAAAAATTACAGAAACTCTGTCTATAGTATCTGTCTGTCCCTCAGGTCCTGCAAGATAATGCTTACCCTGCTTACCCTTACTAGTACAAGGTAGAATGTTTTGTTAGCTAAGCTGTTTTTAAATACTGATTGATAAGAATCTTCCTGTTGTTGAAGGTATCTTGTCAATAACACTGACAATTTCCAAGCTCTACCATAAAAAGTTATAGTTGAGCTTTGTATGATCAAAATGACAAACAGTATAAATGATAAAATATCAATATACCTTTAAATTGTGTGTAACATTTGCAGACATTAGTCATTTGGTGATAAGTATGAAAAGCATGTTACACTTTTCCTGCAGATTTGTCTCATAACAAGGAAGACATGAGTATTATTCAAAAACAGAAAAAAAATGCTTCAGTTCTTCTGAACACCTGGAATACCCCAGCAGAGGTTGGTAACGCATGTGTTCTGGTTTTGATTGGCTATGGTCTCATAGCTCTGATCAATAAACTAATTGAGCTGTGTCAAATTGGTCTTCTGGGCTTTTACTCCTATTAAGAACAATTCATACTCAAATTTGGAATAAAAGCATAGATGAAACAGGAAGGGTGATGTCTCCTCTGTGAATAGCCTAGATGTAATAGATTCTATCTCATCTCTCCTCATAGCTCATTCTGGATGGATAAAGACAATTAAGGCAATTTCTTTTCACAGTTTCCACTATCCGGATGTTGCTCAAGCTCTTATGTTACGGAGCAACTTTATACTCTGCAACAGTCTTACACATGCTAGTCCTGCTTTACTAGTATTCTTCAACCACTTTTCTCTGTTCAAAATTTCATTGCCTTCCTGAAGATTTTTTTAAAGTCACATGTTTTCCACTTCCATTTAAGAGGCCTTGCAAAACCACAGTCCTCTGTTCCTTTCACTAGGAGTTACTGTGACTGTGAAATTTGAATGTGTGGATCAATAATTCTTACATTTTAATAGAAATAACTATGGCAGACAATCATGTGCATAATATATTTACATTTGTTGTTGTTGTTGGCTTTCGGTGACATTGAGCTATATCAGAACTGCTTTTAGAAGATTTTACAGAACTTTCTGCTCCGGGATTGATGAGACCTTTTCCTTTCTGCTTCACCATTGACTTAACAGTGTCTTGAGAGGTTTATTTCAAAACAAATTTCAGTAAGCATGCACAGATTGTAAACTTCCAGTAACATTAAGAGTAAATGCAATAACATTAAATGTGCCTCTCAGGGAAGGATTGCTATACACAAGGTTGTGCCTTCAATTAGTTCAGCATCTGCCTACCTCTTTTTTCAGCCCCCATACAGGTCCTGCTTACATTATCACTTCTCATAACGATGCAGAGAGTTCCTCTGGAGATACTCAGTCCTGTGTACACTACTAAGAAGCTCCCTTGAGAAGCCTGCTGGGCACAAGTGTCAGGATCTAGGTTTGCACTTCCCTTTGGTCTCCACCTATTAGTTTAGAGTTTGGGGAAAGACTTCTGCTGTTTTGCATCAGATGTACACAGAGAGATGTTGATTCCAATGAACCTTGTGCGGTAGTGCAACAGAGAGATAGGGGCAGAGCCTCCTCAAATAATCAAAATAACACCAGGATGAAATTATGGTTTAGGAAGTGCTACATTAACATTTATTCTATTAACATCAGGAGGTTTTGTCCTTATCCTCAGCAAAGCTTTTAAAAGATGTTAATTTTAATAATTATGCAGCTACACCTAAACTTTTTAAGCTGTCATAATGAAAGGAGACATATGTTGTACTGCTGCAAATTATGCAAACCTTTGGGCATGATTAGTACTTAGAGATACTGGTTTAATAAAAGCAATTTTCTTTAGGTTTGCAAGGTTTCCTCACATTTGCTGATTTTAAAAATAAATAAAATAAAAATAGAATGCTGAGACTTCCTGGTAGCAAGTACAGTTCTTCAAATTGTAAATTTCTTTTTGGAGGGGGGACAGCATCTTCTGCACTTTGCACACTTAGGTCATGAATTTACCAAAAGTTCCCTTTATGGTCATGTTGGGAGGTAAAACTTCTTCAATGACCACCCTTTTTCTGTCAGCTTTACTTTTCAAGTGAAGTAGATTTGCCACTTAGTAAATGCACCATGGCATTTACTGTCATGACCACTCTTAGTGTTTCCTTCACTAAAGAGTTAACAGGTGTTTTTGCCAATCAGTATTACATTTCCTACCAACAAATAATAATCCTTAGTCTGCTTTTAGAAGTGATTTAAACCTGTGCTAACTGAAACTCTGATTTGCTGAAATAATGTGATGGGAGGGCCTGAGTTACGCTCTAACAGAAGCACATTTATCGTGAATTGAGGACACAGAAGAAAATCAATCAGCTGCCATTACTTCTCCAGAAACAGCCCATAATTCTTGCAAAGAACAGATGAGTTGTCCTGTATTTGACCCAATTGATAGGAAAGGGTCCATAGGACGTTTAGCATGTTAAACTTTGGAACTGACCATTGAGGCATGGAAGCAGAAGCAATGAGAACATGGAAAGAATTTGCTGATGAAATGATGAAACCTGTGGTAAACTAAAGTAGGTGTGTGCCACTCACACCGTGAGTCCTCCTGCACGGGAAACAGTCCTGTGGACTGGCTGTTTTAGCCACACTTTTTAGTATGTAAGCATTTTAGAAAGTATTTGCCAACCCATTAGACTTTTCTCTTTGAGCATCTGGCAGTAGCTGATTAAAATGACTGAAGACCAGCATCTGAAAGTCAAAGTAGCATATAATTGCCAAATAGAATGTAAGATTTAGGAGTGTATTAACACAACAAAAAGACCTGATGTGCCTTTGTCTACATGAGTTCAAAGGGCCTGTCTATTGCTCTAGCATGGTCCAGCCTGTTTCTTCCCCTAGGCTGGAAGAGAAACAGTGCTGGCTAGAGATAGCAGCGAGGTAGGGTTCAGCTCTGTTGATACCATCGTCTTCCTAAGCTTGGAGTTTAATGCTTCTTAACCACCTATGTTGGCAGCCTTCAAAAGAGTAAATGTAAACAACTTTTGTGGTCTTTGCTGGGTAGCTGTTTCTCAGAGGGTGGCTTTGCTTTTACTATCTCAAGTCTTCTACAGCTGACATTTCACCTTTGCTGTTGCTTCTTTTAATTTTGACTTTAACAATTTCTTAGACTTTAGGGAAGTTGTTACCGAACAGATAATCAGACAGAAATTTAAAAAAAAAAAAAAAAAAAAAAAAAAACTTCTATTTTCACATATTTAGTGAAGGATATCAGACACCTCCTCAAATAGAACACTTGATCACTGTTAAACAAACTCATACAATATCTTATGCAGTATCTCTACCTACACTTATTTAGCCAAATCAATCTAATCTGTCAGTATCCATAATGTTAACAATTTGGAAATCAACAGATTTACTGTACTACCCTTAGAGCAGTAGTGACTTAAGGTCTCAAGTCTGTGTTTAAAAAGATTTAATTTTCATTTTAGCTGTAAAAGTATTACAACTGATTTCAATATTGTCTGTAGAGTAAAACTGAAGATTCAATCCTACATTTCCATTATATATTAAACACTGAAATCAACTGATAAGTACTATATCAAAGAATTAATAAGTAGTAAAATGGGTATAGAATATTCATAATTCTGGGAGGGGATGCAAATGCATATGAAAGAATTGAATGGCAATATGGCGATAATGTTTTGATTGTTAGAATCATAGAATCATAGAAACACAAGGTTGGAAAGGACCTACCAGATCATCTAGTCCAACCATCCTCCCATCACCAGTACTACCCACTAAGCTACTAAATCATATCTCATAGCACCTTGTCCAGGTGCTTCTTGAACACCACGAGGGACAGTGACTCCACCACCTTCCTGGGCAGGCCGTTCCGGTGTCTGACTACTCTTTGAGAGAAAAAGTTTTTCCTGATATCTAATCTAAATCTCCCTGGTGCAACTTGTGGCCATTTCCTCCAGTCCTACCATCAGTTATCTGGGAGAAGAGGCCGACCCCCTCCTCATCACAACCTCCCTCCAGGAAGTTGTAGAGTGCAATGAGGTCTCCCCTGAGCCTCCTTTTCTCTGGGCTGAACATCACAGCTCCCTCAGCCACTCATCGTAGACTTGTGCTCCAGACCCCTAAAGGTTAAATACCTTTTACGTAAAAAGCTATATTTTTATGCTATGCTATGTTTTCCTAATGAATGTGATGTTTTAACTTTGATATAGGTGGCAATTTCTCTCACAAGTTAAAGATTAGGACCAGTTTTCTTTCTTATGTTCAGCATGTCTGTAATCAAAGCCAGTGTACTGCCCAGCATATTAGTCAAACCATACTTATATTCCTTCTACATGTGTTCTTTATTAATGCATCAAAATGTTTTCCCTACAAACTGTTAAAAGACAAGTAATGAACAAACCTTTCAAAGAAACCACGCAGCAGAGCTCTGTGTTAGCAATAATAATCAATACCTGAATTTCCCTCAGGAAGAAATTCAGTCTATAATGTTATTTGCCTTGGGAAGCATTTGGGCAACAGGCATTCTTGTTGCTTCAAACCAACGGCAGGGAGTCTGAAGCATACTGTTAACACCCTTTTGAGTAGATGTAACTACTGTTTCAATCTATTGAAATTCCTGCTGTGTTGATTTTTATTTAATCACAATCTTTATTGACATTTATTCATTGTAACTGTACTTTATTCATTTATTCACTTAAATGTTTATACAAAACTGAATATATAAAACTGAGTCAACATCTTTTATGAGCAACAAATAAAAATTAAGCCTGCATGCATTGCATGTGCATATCTATTCAACAGATGCCCTGTTATTGTTTGATGAATGTCTGTGCCAGAAAAGAGCTAGAAGCATATTCTGTTTTGTTGAGAAATAATTGGTCGTTAAAAGATTTTCAGTTTTCTATTCATCAGATACATATACACACACACGTGTACATGCATACACCCATTTTATAGTTTAAAATGTCATTTGTATTTACCACAGTCAGAATTCTGATTAAAAGGAAGCATGATGGGTCAGAGTATCTACTAAAAGTCAGATGATTTTCACTGCTGCCAGTCATACCAACAGAGTAATGCCAGTACACACCAACTGAGTGTACAGCCAGTGTTTCTTGTAATTCTACCAAGAAAAAACAGTAAGTTCTTAACTCTAACTCACTTTTCTTTCTTAGATTTTTTTTCCATACCAGTGTAGGATATAAATTTCTGTTTTCTACCAGGGAAGAGAAAGAGAAAAGTTTTCAAATCCACACTTGTCTCTATTTGGTTGTACTAAATTCTGCAGTAAAATTCCAAGGATTAAGCCAGTGAGATGGGAATATGCCACCAAATTCTACTTTATGCGCCAGAGTCCACATTCCCCGTATGTATATTCTCAATGAGTCAGAGGTCACAGATATACTGTCCCATTTTGAAAAGTATATATAAGCAGTCAGAATTATGTTTGTTCCCAAGTGAGAGGGGCTCGACACACTACTAGCAACACTAAATATTCCCCAAAGCCATGACTGGTTGCACCAACAGGGGGATGCCTTTTGTTCTTCCAGACAATGTTTCAAACTGGCCACTGGAGAGGGAGCATGTTACATCTTCAGTAATGAGACCCATGAATCATATCTCTGCATGTATCTCCAGAGTCTTTTCTCTTGCCTCTCTCCTCTGGAAGGATGTGTCTGAGAATTGTTTCTGGTGCAATGCCTCTGTGCACCTGCAGCATTCTGGCCTCTCATCAGTACAGAGGTGGCAGAGGTACAGCCTTTATCTGAGGTTTTAAATGCTGAGCTTAAAAGAGGATTTTGAAAATGTATATATAAATATATATATATATGTAAATATATATTTATATATAAATATAAAAATAAGAATCAGGAGCAGGGTTTTTGGTCAACAGCTGCCTTTTCAGGCACTTAATTGCAAGTGACTCATGGGAGTCACTTAAAGACCCTCTTTTCTGTCAGCAAAATGCTTATGGCCCTTTATTATTTAATTCTTGACAGCAGTGAACAATTCTGTGTCTGCTTTGTTTCTAAAATGCAGTGGGACACACAAATACCTTTACTCTTCCTTAGCTGTTCAGTTTTGATCTAGGGCACCTGCGCTAATCACATGGTATAAACCTACAGGAGGAGATATCTCTGACCACTTGAGAGTCAACACATTCATTTGCACTGACCTTGGGCCGGAGACAGTATGTATGGATTAATAGACAGTAAATTCGAGCACTGGCTTGGAGTAAATATTTAAAGGATTTATATGAATAAGAGTGACATACACACCAGAGACTAATAATAGTACATCACATTGTATCCTATAGTTTGAATAGCAAAAACAGGTTGGCAAAAGGAGAAAGGAATTCCAGCTGCTCTATGGGTGTTTTAACCCTTTACATTAAAAGGACTGAAATGACCTGACTTCAGTAGCAAATCACAGAAAATTGTCTATGAGTGGACAAAGGTGTGTCTACCCAGCTTGGATGTAGGCTTCTCTGTCTCACAAAGATAGCTTGAAGCCAATTTCTTCACCTCAACAACTCCTCCTAATTGCCTTAGCAGTTTTGTATTCTGTGTTCTGTGAATCCTGTTCTGGGGTACTTTCAGTAAAGAAAGTACAGTCATTAAAGAATTTCTTTAATTGTTGTGTGGAAAATGTGCTTACCTTACCTGTGGCTCAGGATGCTGATAAGTAGAACTGAGAAAGTAGTTTGGCACACTGCTGCACAGAGCCAAAATTCACAGTGTGAGTCCAGACCTCTAAGATTATCATAAAGTGTAGGGAAAAAAAGGAAAGGAAAGGAAAGGAAAGGAAGGAAAGGAAAGGAAAGGAAAGGAAAGGAAAGGAAAGGAAAGGAAAGGAAAGGAAAGGAAAGGAAAGGAAAGGAAAGGAAAGAGGAAAGGAAAGGAAAGGAAAGGAAAGGAAAGGAAAGGAAAGGAAAGGAAAGGAAAGGAAAGGAAAGAAAAAAAGAAAAGAAAAGAAAAGAAAAGAAAAAAGAAAAGAAAAGAAAAGAAAAGAAAAGAAAAAAGAAAAGAAAAGAAAAGAAAAGAAAAGAAAAGAAAAGAAAAGAAAAGAAAAGAAAAAGGAAAAGGAGAAAAGAAAGAAAAAGAAAAGAAATAAAGAGAAAAAAGAAAAAAGAAAAGAAAAGAAAAGAAAAGAAAAGAAAAGAAAAGAAAAGAAAAGAAAAGAAAAGAAAAGAAAAGAAAAGAAAAGAAAAGAAAAGAGAAGAGAAGAAAAAAAAGAAAAGAAAAGAAAAGAAAAGAAAAGAAAAGAAAAGAAAAGAAAAGAAAAGAAAAGAAAAGAAAAGAAAAGAAAAGAAAAGAAAAGAAGAAAAGAAAAGAGAAAGGAAAGGAAAGGGAAAGGAAGGAAAGGAAAGGAGGAAAGGAAAAGAAAAGAAAAGAAAAGAAAAAAGAAAAGAAAAGAAAAGAAAAGAAAAGAAAAGAAAAGAAAAGAAAAGAAAAGAAAAGAAAAAAAAGAAAAAACCTTCAAACTAGTATTTCATACAGTAATTTCAGACTGATGGAACTAATTGTTGGAATTATAAATTACTCAAAGTAATGGTTATAAGGACTTAAGTGGCAACTAAAGGAACGAGGTACAGACTCATATTTTAGGGCCACTAGGGACCATTAAGCTCATCTAGTCTGACCTGCTGCCTAGGACAGGCCATCTAATAGTCCCTGTAGAGAAAAGAAATATTCTTCCCTACAGTACAAGTTAGCATTACTGAGCCCCTTGGCTTGCAGCTGAGCTAGAATGTAGCTGTTAAGAAGACATCCAGTTTTGATCTAAACACTTATAGTTTGAATAAACCTTTCTCCAAATAAATAAATAAAAAATAAAATAAACGTCTCCAAATTGCTTCTCACTGGAAGGTAAAGAAACAGTAAAGACAGTGCTTTTCTGAATTATAAAGCTGTGAGTTGCACAAGAAGCTGTATGAGTCCAGTGTCAACCAAAGATGTATTTTCTTGTTTATTTCCTTTATTCTTCTATACATCACTGAGGTTTTAAGTAGGTTAATTCTGGATGCTGAAAGGGCTTTCCTACTGATTTCAGTCAATATAGCTTTGGATATATTCCAAAACTACTGCATCTAACAGAAATATTTCATTGTCTTAAACATGCTTTGGAGTCAACCCAATGTCTAAAACATTCTCTAAAATATTAACCCATACAATGGTCTGTAGAATGCACCCTTTATGACTAATTTCATACTTTTCAATAACTGAGTATTAAATCTAAGTGGCATCTTGAAACTCATATCCTAAAAAAAATAGAGAAGAAAAACTTAACTGTAATACATGGTACCTAACTTTGCAAAAATAACCTTCTATCTGCTGCCTTTTATTCTGAAATAAATAAGCAAAATAAAACCCTAAGACAGTCAAAAACTGTTAATAAAATTGATCAAAACCATATTACACATATGATATGAAACATATATTAGCTGAATCTGAACAAATAATGGAGTGTATATTATATTAGTACTTCAGCGTCCCTCAAAAGATGCACTGGATAGGTCTTTGTGACAAAGAGGCAGTCCTGAGATTGCTTCAGGGGAGAATTTGGTCTATTGAAGTGATGTGATACAAGTCTTTATGTCTAAACAATCAAAAATAGCTGCAAGAGAATATTGCCAAGGTCATTTGACTCCCTCCCAGAATTCATTCCAACAGTAAGCTAAGAATAAATGGAGTATCAGAAGCCTGGAGATTGCCTAACAGAATCTAAGTACGTTCAATAAACTGTTGACCTCTTTGTTATCAAAGCTGAAGGCTCAATTCTCGATTACCATATTGCACCCCTCTGCAAACTTCCTCATCAAAGGTCTGTGGTAGGGTAGAGAGAAACTTCTATTGAATGAACTTTTCCCTATCACTCTAGTTTCAGTCCAGCATGAATAATTCAGTATAGAAGGAAAAATAACTGGTATTAGGCACAGGGTCATCTATCACTGATTACTTCCTCCATGGAGTGGTTTAGGAACAAAAGTACAAATATTTGAATCTCAAAATAATTTTTAGTCTCACTGATCAGCAAAAATTCCACTCTGCCCTATCTCCATCCATGCTTTTAGATATATCATAACTGGTAATGGTAGCTCAAAAGCTCTTATGAAGTATATTTATGGTAATTTCAAATCAAGTAAAAAGACATTTGCATGGCTATACCCCAAAGGTAGGAGACACACAACCAGCCAGTAGGAAGTGCTAAGGAGAGAGCATAAGGCCCTAGATGATCTTGAAAAAAATTTAGCCTGATGATATTTTTTCTCAGAAATGCCTCATGTTTTGTCCATTTAACAAAACAGGCCGGACCTAAATTGTTTCAGTGTGGAGTAATGTAATTTTGACTAAGGTGAACCTTCATTTAATGTCATTGTTCTGTAGTAAAATGACGGTCTTCTGTTGAGTAAAGGGATTTGATTGGTAACAGGAAACAGTACAATGAGCAGAAGTATCCAGCGGAGAGCTTACGAAGAACAGATAATGTTAGATGAATGTAGATAACAGCCTTCTTTGACACAAACACCAGTCTGCATTTTTTTAAAATGACAAAAAAACATTCTTTAACTATCATCAGCCAATAATCTAGCCTATTTTCATTAGGGTTTCATTTGTGATATGATTTATTTATTTTTTTAATATGTTAAATGAAGAGGATGAAGAAAATGTTATTTTCAATCCTCAATGCAAGAAATTTCAAAGAGGTGCCTTCAGCCCCTCCTATGAACATATTTAAGAGAGGTGCACTGAAAAGTCATCTCAGGCTTCCAAATCTTCTGTACTTAGTTTTGCAATCTATTAGTAAGAACTGAAATATTAAAGTGTGATTTTTACAGTTACACATCTTAACTTGAAACTTGGACAACTATTATTCATATGAAAATTGTAAAATATAAATACTTTTTAACATTTCTGTGTAGCTTCTGCAATACCTGTTCATTACTAAAGAGCATCACATATTACATGAATAGTATGCTGTTACAGCATAAGATGGTTTACAGTTAATGCCATCAGCTGGAAACCGATCCCAGCCCAGTGGTTTGTTAGGGACTGTGAGATCCTCAGAGGCCTCACAAGCTTGCAAGATTTGGAATACATAGACATTTTACAGAGTGCTTTTTGGTGCCTGCTGAGTGGTTTCCCACTGGCTGCATCAATTCACCACACTAATCAAGTGATGGCAATAAACAAGAGTCATTTAAGTACTATTAAAACTGTTTTCTGCCTCTGGATATAGATAGGTAACTGCCAATGACTTTAAGTGGAGGCACTGATGTGAGCCTGGGCCTAGTATCTCATTCTATGCAGCTTGGTTTTACTCTCTTCCTTAATGGTTTGGTTTGAAGTCCAAAGACCTAAATAGTATTTTCAGTGTCTTTCTCTGTCTGCAGCAAAACTGCTTTGTCAAAATGCTCCATCAGCATCCTCATAACCTCATCTTCCAAATGCAGATGTTTTTCAGTACTGTAGTACCCTCAGCATATGGGAGGTGAACATCAAAAGAGAAAATTGCTCCATTCCACATGTGTCCCTGAGAAGACTACACCTGGAAACACTGATGCTGCAGATCCATCCAATCTGTCTGCAAGGCAGACACCTCAGAGCCCTGCACATGTTGCATGGTTTCCCTCTTCTAAAATTTAACTGAGCTGACAGAGGCCCATACCACACTATTACTATGGTCCACACACAAATGTGGAGCTAGAATCTGCCCACATTATGCCAAACAGGCAACCACACAGATGTATAAGTGTGGTTTACACTCCCCACTGTAAGCTGCCTAGCAAAGCCTCTCCTCTCAGACTCATGGCACAACCTGCATATATCTATTGATTGTAAAACGCTGCAAAGTTGGGCCATCCTTAACCAATCGAGTCATTTCTTTGAGTAGTGACTTTAAACTAAGACTCACCAAAAATAAATAAGTAAATAAAACCAAAACATTGTCTACTTGGTAAGATATCAAATCCACATTGCAACTTCTACAGTAGGAATTTAATTCTAGGTTCCCAAATGAGGTAAGTAATGTATGTCTGCAGCCAAGTAAATGCAGTATCACCCTGCCTAGTGTCAGGCTTTTTAATAACTGCAGGGTCTCAGGGGTAGAATTCATCAGACTATTCATCTGGACTTGCCTTTTTTGGTCACAAATTTTGCTTTAACTTGTTTAGTTGAAACCACCATTGCCTGATGACCAGGTGGACATTGCATAGGTTGTTTTAGGCTTGCTTATCTGTGTATGATTTTGTGCTGTAACACCTATTGCTTTCATAACGTTGATATATTTCCTGTAAGTAATAGATACTGGCTACAAGTACCTATTCTGGTAGTTAATCTGTGTAGAATGAATCATATGTGACTCCAGAATAACATCTTGGTGTACTGTAATGCAAGGATGCTAGCAGAGTCCATGAAAGTGTGAGCCACAGCCCAGAGACTCAGGGCTATACACAACTTTCTTATTATCCTTTACTGAGGTTCACAGGAATACAGTTTCTGGAGCTGGGTAAAACTAGTTTTAGGAGTCACAAGGAGAAGAAGGAAATAAGTGCTTGGCTTATGTAATACACACCATCTACAGTAAATTCAGAAGTAAGGTGACATTGAAGATCAATGAAGAAAGAACTAGGCATAGACTTTATTAGAAAAGAAAACTAGCTCCAAATTTATACTTGTGTGTGGTGGAAGAAACCATCAACATTACACTCCTCCTGTCAAAGGACTGGGGACATCAAGTACAGAACTAATCCCCACACCCATGCACATGTACACACCCTGACTGAGACCAGCAACTTTCAGAGATGGAGGGGCAATGGAAGACAGAATAGTCTGTCTGTATTGAATGGGTAATTTGGACTATGAATGTCATAGCATTGTAATTGGTCTAATAGTAATAACTTTGCTGGATTTTAACAAGGTGATTGTAAAGTATCAATACATATAATATATATATATTTGGCTTAGCATATAAGGTGCATTATCTTTTGCTTATTACAAGATTTTGAGAATAACAGCACTGCATAATTGCAATTATCCTCATTTCCCTATATAGCCAAGAGAAATAAGAAGAAAACATTGCCTTCCTTTAAAGTACCTTTGTATCATTATTGATTACAGATGAATCCCAGGTTGATTAGATTCCTATACTGGAAGCCTTAGTTTAGTAGGAATGAATCCTCTAACTCTCACTCTGATTTCCCATAAGCTTATAAGACCTCCTGATGGACTGAGCAATAGCACACTGTCATATATTCCAGACTACCTAAATTGCAAGAAAAAGACCTTAGCACCAATTCATCAAGTAGACCAGGCCTTTTCTTCTCCAGAGAGCTGATCACGCTGAAGTGACCTATTGGTTCCAGGCAACAGGGTGGATAAATCTCAACTAAAGCATGCTCATTCACTTACTTCCAACATAATGTGTCTTCATTGTGCTGTAAGGCAACATAGAGGTGCAGATTAAAGTTAAGAATTTGAAGCTAGGGAGTAAAAGAGAGTGGACAGGGATAGGTGGAAGAGAGGCAGGTATGTGAGTGCCATGAGGGCAGAGAGCACAGATGAACAGGAGTAAGGGGGTAGGGGAGAGGGGGGTGGGGGTAGGGGAATAAAAATTGTCGTACGGTGACTGGAAAAAAATATATGGGTTAATGAGTGAAATGTGAGTAATAAGAAAAACGTTTTGTAAATATTCAAACCAAGACACAGGAGGACTTATTTATGAAAGTGATGAGTGCTCACGTCTGCAAGCAAAGTGTACTTGAATACTGTGCTATAGGAAGCAGCTATACTTCTGAAAACAAAGCCACCAAGAGACATATTTTTAAATACATTTAGGCACCAAAAAACGCAAAAATCATTCCTACAGGAATTTTCAAAAGGATCTGAGAAATTAGGTGCTTAGCACTCATAAGGAGGAGTTAGATTCTCCTTTGATGATCATTTAGCTAATGATCTCCTTTGATTAATTTGCCTACCTGCACTTCTAGGTTTTCAAAAATCTGTCTCCAAGTGTCTGAAAGTTGGCATCCAAAATGAATTGATATTTTTGACAGCATTTGTCTAAATTACTCTGTGCCTCAGCTCTTTTATTAAAAAAAATAAAATAAAAAAATAATAAGGATAATAATACTATCTTATGTCAAAGCCTGTAAGGAAAATACATTGAACTAAAGGCTTTGAAGAATTCAGAAACAAGGGTGAGAGAACAAATCAAACATCTTATAATCTAATCATGTGCAAATTTATCTCACAGTGCAGTGTTTGGATAATGTAGACAACATACAGCTCAAGCTATAGCTAGTTAGGAGATTAAGTCCGGTGAAGATAATTTTAAGGGAAGAGTTCTGTGCTTTATTTCCTTTAAGAATGTGTGATTATGATTAAAACAAATTATTAAAACTATACAGTCATCCTTAAGAAGTTCTTCCAAATATCTATTCTTCCAAATTTCGGGGCCTGGAACATCTTCCCTATGAAGAAAGGCTGAGAGACCTGGGTCTGTTCAGCCTGGAGAAAAGAAGACTGAGAGGGGATCTTATCAATGTGTATAAATACCTGAGGTGTGGGAGACAGAGGGATTTGGCCAACCTCCTTTCAGTGGTTTTGTGGGGACAGGACAAGGGGCAATGGCCACAAAATGGATCACATGAAGTTCCGCACCAACATGTGAAAGAACTTCTTCACGGTGAGGATGACGGAGCACTGGAACAGGCTGCCCAGGGAGGTTGGGGAGTCTCCTTCTCTGGAGATATTCAAGGCCCATCTGGACGCCTACCTGGGCAGCCTGCTCTAAGGAGCCTGCTTTGGCAGGGGGGTTGGACCCAATGATCTCTTGAGGTCCCTTCCAACCCCTACAATTTTGTGATTCTGTGATCTGAGTCAAAGATTGACTTCAGTACCTTGAGAGACCCACTATGAGATCTATTATCCTGATTCACAATCTATTTAGTGCCTCAAACAGAAGTTTAAAACATAACTACATAGTGGTCCAAAATGACCTTGAAGATTTCTAATATGTGGGACACTTTAATCTGACAGACAATAGTGTAATGAGATTCAGTTTCTGGATAAGGTAGAGAAAGAAGAGTATAAAATGGGAGGAAAAATAATTAAAAAAAAAAAAAAAAACAATGAAGCTAGTTAATCATTTTTGCAGTTTACCAAGAGAAGTGTCAAATGTATCATATAAATCTTTAATACTACTTTTTCTGCCTTTCCAAAAAATAGGATGCAAACAATAAATGTCAAGGCAAAAAAGGAAGAATTCCTTCCCACAGAGGAAATACTTACTGAGTCACACTGTCTGTCCAGTGATATGCATGATATGATATGTGTTGTCTCATCTAGGCTTAAAATGAATGTATTTATTACATGGCTGCATTGCGTGATGAACCAAAGATCAGAACATACCATAAGGTACACAGCATGCACTCACTGAACTAAACATGCAGCAGCTCTCTTTGGGGCATGCAGTTTGCTTCTTTTTTTTTCAGCATAATTAATGACAAGTGATTATTATTTATCATTTTAATAACATCATATATTTGCATTGCTGCCTAATGAATATAAATTAAAAACACTGTCCTGGATTTCTAGTCTATCATAATTAAATAATAAACAGATCAAAGAAGAAGGAAGAACAAACTACAATTACAATGTGAAAATTGTTTACATTCTGGCATATGCAATGACATTCTCTTTTTGTTTGTGTTGTCATTTGCTTGCATTTGTTTGCAATGTCATTATTTCACAATGAGTGAAGGTTTTAGATTTTCCAGGGACTATATTCCTCATCAAGGGTAATATAGATGGTAAGAATACATTCTCTAACTTTTTTTTTCCAGCATTAAACATAAACAAATAAATATTTAAATAAATGTATGCCATTATTTTGGAGGAGTTACATCCCATTATATCAACCATGAATTTATATCCTAACTTGTATGTTCCTACAATTCAGTGCATCTTAAAAGACCACTAGAAAGCCTTGACAGAGAACAAGCCACTTTACATTGGACACTCAATCTGAGAAATGTGAATCAGTTAAGAGTGATTATAATTGAGACAGTAACAACTTAAAAAAAGCGGAAGAGAAATTTCTTATGCTATTCAGTTAGAAATCCTCATGTTTCAAAAAAGCACATATTCGTTGGTTTTCCCTGAATCAAATTTCAGAAAGGAATTTAGAATTTATAGAAATTCAGACATTAACATCTGGACCCTTATTTATTTGTAATAGATTATTTAGTTAAATATTTAGAAAGAACACGACAGGACTTGATCTTGCCATTTGTTATTCATGCTGCATATAGTCCTGTCACAGTCACATGATTCAGATTCATCAGACACGGTATGTATATACACGCTCTTATTCAAATAAAGAGAAGGTAAAAACCTGGAGAACTACTGCCTGCCTCTTTTCCAAATCTATAAGACACCATGATTCATGCTTCAGATTAAAATACTGATATAATATTGCTTTCTGAGTGTAATCTGGAATATTCAAATTAATATTCTGTCTTTGGATTTAGTAATATCTGCTCAGTTTTCAGAAAGTGTTTTCTCAGAAGAGTGAATTAAATTGGAATTGTAAATATTGACATCCAATGTGATTAATCGTGTTTTGAACACACCAATGGAGTTCTGGAGTTTGTACTCAAAATATATTAATTACTATATGGATTGTACTCAAACAAGTGAAACTTAGTGGAAACAATTGCAAATTACTGTCCTACTTGTTCTTTAATCTTATGGCTTCACAAAACAGCTGAAACTTTTCCAAATATATTTGCTTAGAAGTTTCAATCTGTCAGAATGCAAGCAGATTTTGTGATTATTGTTTCTATAATGATTCATAAAATATATGATGTCTTTAACTCCAACCAGCATAAACAATTCAAAATATTCTCCTACTTACTCTGCAAATTTGTAAAAGAAGTTTGAACATAAACTTAGCATTAACTGGAATGAAAACCTTTGACTGTATACACATTCAAGGTGGGAATTTCCAGGGCAACAAGTGGCTT
Organism: Cygnus olor; assembly: GCF_009769625.2. Taxonomy (NCBI): domain Eukaryota; kingdom Metazoa; phylum Chordata; class Aves; order Anseriformes; family Anatidae; genus Cygnus; species Cygnus olor. The sequence goes on from NC_049171.1 coordinate 42,132,145, forward strand.
TTCTCACTACATCTCCAGCAGCCAGCATCATGGCAGCTTTTCAAACCCCTCTGCTGACTACCAACTTCACTTGTCTGCATATACAAACTTCCCATGACTGCTTCCCACTCCGTTGCATATTTTTCTAACACCAAAAGCATTTGAGGTTTTTACATCTCCCAGTCATATAACCTATGTGAATACAGGGTTTGAAGCTGACACATTTTCATTATTACCAGTCATTATTTGGAACCATACTGGTGGATCATGACTCTTGTCCTGCGCAGTGTTAAATGTAAGAACAGAAAGATGCTTTGTGGCTCCAAAGAGCTTATCATCCTTCCAGACAAATAAATGAAGTCAGGAATGGTACAGAGGAGCTCAAAACAAAGAGATAGGTCTATAATTAATGATTAACAGTTGTAATGGATACTGAATAAAAACACTCAGAGAGAACAGGATTAACTCTCATGAGGGTGAAAAGACTATTAAAGCTTAATATGTCCTGAAAGGACACTGTAAAAAGAGTTACTATGGAGTTGAATGCTTTGCTTGTCTCCACTAGTTCTATCTCATATATACAGAACAGTGTTTCAAATAGAAAACATATCCATTTTTCCAATTGTAGGCTCTGCACACCCAGACTGGGCTCTAACATGAGAGGATAGCATTTTTATTCCCCTCAGTGTTAGCAGTAAAAAATTTCCAGACAATTTGGGTCCTCAGGTATTATCTTCCAATAATTCATCTAACATTTCCAATATGCTGCTGTCTGTATCAGAATATACATATTCTGCTAGAATAGCTTTGTGAGCTGCTGATGTGGCAGTACATTCCAGAAGTTCCTCTTATAAAACCACCTGCATTAAAAAAAAAAAAAAAAAAAAAAAAAAAAAAAAAAAAGCTTTTAGCAATTTAACTTGTTTAGCTGTTTAGCTTGTTTGACTCAGAGGTAATCAGATAAGTACATAGCTTTCACAAGATAAGCTGTATCCTTACTAGGAAAGAATTGCGCTCCTGTGGTACAGTAGTATAGGAATACTTCTAAATCACGTCCTGGGGAAGACATGGCCCTTGGTGAACAATTCTGTTGATGATACACAAAATAGACTGGAATCTGCAGCATAGCTGTATTGACTTGGTAGTACTAGCCAATGTTCGAAGAAATTGTGCAGTCTTTGTTTCTAAAATCACCAGATTTGATATTGAAATATTAAAGAAACAAATCTGTTGATGTATTTCTGCTCCTTTTTTTCCTGCATTAAGCTTCATTTTAGTACACTTCTGCTGAAATATATATGAAGTATCAACAATGTAATACTGGTGCACAAGACAGGAGGCAAGGCAGGAGAAATCCATAATTAGATTTTTCTCAGTACATCCATCTTCATTTATCCAAGAGGCCAAAGTCATTATTATTTACTCAAGAATCTCCTTGGAGAGTAGAACTGTAAAGATTTACTGCATATTATGAGAATCTGTAAGTATATTGAAGTTCCCTAGTTCAATTATTTGTCCCTTTTACATTTGATTAAAATAGGAAAGAAAGTTATACCAGCACCTATATGTTTGGTTTCTGATGATATTTTCCCCCTCCTAAATCATTCCTCGAACGAAAAAGGGGTGAATACATTTCATTTATTCCTTTATTCTTTATTTCCTTTTTCACCGGCTGATATGAGCTTACCTGTGAAGTTCTTTGGTTTTGGTATGAGAAGACCACCAAATTTGTTAAAGAATTAATGACAGAATAGAAAGTCTTAATTAGAAAAGTTGTATATTTCAAAGCCATCCTTTGAGTTTAGTGGAGATTGAGGCCTGGATTCAGCAAAGCACATCTCTCTTGTAGATACTGGTAATCAAGACCAGTTCAGGTTCATGAGTTAAATCCTTGCTGTGTTCTTTGCCTGTGAAAGAAAAACTCTTTTTTTTTTTTTTTTTTTTAAAAAAAAATCAATCCTATAAGCCATACTGCAAAGGCTTTTAATGTAAAATTTAAATCTGATTGTTCTCTATAGTATGAAACTGCTGTTTAAACAAAATGTGTTAAAAGAATGGCACTATACATACACACACACCCCAAACAACAAATAAAGCATTCGTTTGCTATAGATTAGTTAATCTCACTTAATCTTTATTTTTCTGGATAAAGCATACTGAGCAAATAAAAATATTTGTGAATAAATCAAAGCTTTAATAAAGCACACTAACTACATTTTTTGTAGTATTTTTTTTAATTTATTTTCTATTTTCATATATAAGGTTTTGTTGTTGTTGTTGTTTTTCTCTAAAATAAAGGCATTAGCACATACTGTAAATGTGACTCAGACTGGAAACCACTCTGATATCAGACTAAAATATGTTCAACCTTCCATTAAGGAAGGAAGGAAGGAAGGAAGGAAGGAAGGAAGGAAGGAAGGAAGGAAGAGAAAGAAAGAGAGAAAGAGAAAAAGAGAAAAAGAGAGAGAGAGAGAGAGAGAAAGAGAGAGAGAGAGAAAGAATCACAGAATCACAGAACTGTAGGGGGTTGGAAGGGACCTCAAGAGATCATTGGGTCCAACCCCCTGCCAAAGCAGGTTCCTTAGAGCAGGCTGCCCAGGTAGGCATCCAGATAGGCCTTGAATATCTCCAGAGAAGGAGACTCCCCAACCTCCCTGGGCAGCCTGTTCCAGTGCTCCATCACCCTCACCGTGAAGAAGTTCTTTCACATGTTGGTGCGGAACTTCATGTGATCCATTTTGTGGCCATTGCCCCTTGTCCTGTCCCCACAAACCACTGAAAGGAGGTTGGCCAAATCCCTCTGTCTCCCACACCTCAGGTATTTATACACATTGATGAGATCCCCTCTCAGTCTTCTTTCTCCAGGCTGAACAGACCCAGGTCTCTCAGCCTTTCCTCACAGGGAAGATGCTGCAGGCCCTGTATCATCTTTGTGTCCCTCCGCTGGACTCTTTCCAGGAGATCCCTGTCTTTTTGTACCGGGGAGCCCAGAACTGGACACAGTACTCCAGGTGAGGCCTGACCAGGGCAGAGTAGAGGGTGAGGATCACCTCCCTTGATCTGCTGGCCACACTCCTTTTAATGCGTGCCAGGATCCCATTGGCCCTCTTGGCCACAAGGGCACACTGCTGGCTCACGGTCAACCTGTCATCTACCAGGACCCCCCAGGTCCTTCTCCTCAGAGCTCCTCTCCAGCAGGTTGCCCCCCGAGCCTGTACTGATACGTGCAGTATTAGTACAAGAAAGAGAGAGAGAGACAGACAGAGACAGAAGGAAGGAAGGAAGGAAGGAAGGGAAGGAAGGAAGGAAGGAAGGAAGGAAGGAAGGAAAGAGAAAAAGAAAGAAAGAAAGAAAGAAAGAAGGAAAGAAAGGAGGAAAGAAAGAAGGACGGAAGGAAGGAAGGAAGGAAGGAAGGAAGGAAAGAAGAAGGAAGGAAAAAGGAAGAAAAGAAAGAAAAGAAAGAAAAGAAAGAAAAGAAAGAAAGAAAGAAAGAAAGAAAGAAAGAAAGAAAGAAAGAAAGAAAGAAAGAAAGAAAGAAAGAAAGAAAGAAAGAAAGAAGGAAAGAAAGAAGGAAAGAAGGAAGGAAAGACTAAGAACATAAAGTTCTTTCTGAGATCCAGGTATTACTAATACTTATGCTATTTTTTATCTTAATCATATCCAAAGACTCAGCCTGGTCTGGGGCCTCATTGTACAACACAGTCCATTGTCTGGATCTAGAATCCTACTCCTCATCCTACAGCCATGCAATGGGCCACTGCACTCATCTGGGTCATTAAGGCTCATTGCACAAACACCAGGTGCTGGCATTAGTCAAACCAGTTGTAGAATCAGGGCCAAATTTAAGGCAAGCCATAACTCTTGAACATCATGAACAGTAAGCCAAAGGATGATAGATTTTTAAATGATGCACTTAACCCCCAAGCTAACAATCAATTACAAATAGGAAAATGTGCACAGGACTCCCATGAGCATGGGTCCTGGGCCATCTGAAATGAATGCAGATGAAAGAGAAACCCTGCTACTGAAAACACTGGTAAGACCAGCTTGATACAGATAACATCAGTGGAACAATGCACGTGCTGCATATATGTTTTTAGTAAGAGCTTAAATGTTTGCTGAAGTATGTTCTTTAAAAATATGCCTGAAATAAATGTTCAGACCATTTTAAGGAAAAAATGAAACAAAACAAAACAACAACCTCTTTCCCCCCACCCCCACCCCCCCATAATTTTGATAAATATCTACTTTGGGGGCTGGGGAGCTGTCTGGGGAGGGGATCGTTTGGATTTGTTTAGTTTTAAAATGTTGTTCTGTTTCTTTTGACCTTTAAAATATCCTGCTTAAAACGATCAGTCTGTATCTACACTTATTTTATTTTAAACTTCTATTTATATCCACATTTTTTCTGTTATGTGAATGAAACCTTTTTTCAAACTGTGCTCTCTGCAAATACTTTGGAATCTTCAGAAAACAACGTATATATATTTCCATTCTAAGGTAGAAAGCTCAGCAGCCAGATTTTGCAAAGGCAATTTATATGGCAATTCTATAATCACAGAAGACTAAAATTTTCTCTCTAGTGGGGGGGAAAAAAAAAAAAAAAGTTTACTGCTCTCACCCAAAGGATTTATAGAAGAGATGCAACCTCATATCTAAGAATAAACCTGTTCACAACAGTGATATTGAAAAGTAAGGGTTAATATTTGTATTCTTCATAAACAAAATGGTGATATAATATGAAACTAAAGCAATCTTGCTAAACCCTTACTTGGAAAATGACAGTATATAACATAATATATGTATATAATATAAGGTATATGTGTAAAGAGCATGCAAGAATCTGAACAGACCTCTGGAATTTTTTTAAGAACTGACACATTTCCAAAAAAAATTCACCTTTGTGAGGCAAAACATTTCTGTGGGCATATATGTGCTTGTGTTCATGCAGATAAAATTTGGAGTCAAAGCTAGCAGAGAACGAAAGTAATTAATCTGAGAACAGACACAAGACCTCCATGGTTCATCTCCTATTCTGAATCTCAGAGAAAAAGTCTTTACCCTCAGTCTCCCATTTCTCTGGAATCACTTTAACTACCAGGCTACTGTTACACTGAACTCTGTTGTCCCTCCTGTGGCCATTCACCTTTAACTACAGAGCAAGAGAGGGACACAAAAAAAAAAAAAAAAAAAAAAAAAAAAAAAAAAAAAAAGGCAAAAACAAACAAACAAAAAAAGCTGTATTAAAAAATTGTCTTAAGTATACTTAAAGCATGTGTTAACTATACTAAAAAAATATTAACCAGATGTCGGTGAGACTCAAAGTTCTTGCTCAAAAATGTTATATATACAGAGTCCAAATCCCCAGTTTCCCTTCACTTTCCTAACTGGCCACTAACATTGCTGTTAATGGCCTGTAGTCCTTGCTGGGGAAAGCAGAAAGGAAATCAGACCCAGTACAGGGGAAATAACAGAAATCTGTAAGCTAAAGGGGTGCTCAGACCTAATCCCAGGACTGAGACCAGAGAAGAGAAAAGTCCTGAAAGGCCCATTTGTTAGTAATTTCCTCGTGAGCAGCAATGAAACATCGAGCCTTACCCCTGCTGGCTTTACAAATGTTCACATTTGGACCTAGGAGTTTCGTGGTGTTCCCTTTTGCCCACTGCATCTGCTGGTTGCATGGCTTGGTTTGAGCTTACAGAGACCAGAGGGCATCCTCTAGCCAGGGACTGTAACCTGCTGTTTAAAAAAATATATATATATATATATGTTTTTGCTAATAGCTACAGAGCAGCAAAAGTAAGTATCTGTATCTCTCAACAGTTTTATGGAAAAGATGTGCATATTGGTAATTATCATTTTTTTCCCCAGAGAGTTCTTAATAGCATGAAAGAATAGTGGCACTCAGGAATACCTTCAGGCCAGCAGTGAGCTCACAGTGGTTTAAACCAGTTTGACCGTGGTTATAGAAATATTCGTGCTGTCTTCGGTGAACTTCAGGTCAGGCCTCTCTTTGGAATAAACCTGTTAGAGGAACAGACCAATTCCCTGAGCGACTGTAGCCCTTACAGCAAATCAGCAGTTTGAAATGTGGAGCAGCGTGGAAATCTACCCAATCTCTCTCTTCCCCGGCTTCACAAGTGGAAGCTGTTGATACCTGCACAGCTGTTGGTACAAGGCAGAGTGGAAGAGCATAGTAAGTTAATAATCTACAAGCAATTCAGAAACGTCGAGGGCAGAGGCACTGACACTGGGGAATCATATGTCTGCACCGAACGTCTAGTCAGTTGTTTACTTGGAGGGCTGATGAGAAAAGGACGGATGAACCTCTGAAACAACTCCTTGGCAGGTAAGGCTACTGATGTACTCTCATAAAGAGTGCCATGTTCTCATCATCACTGTATCCTTTCCCTGAAACATACTTGCAGCAGTTTATCAGCGTTATATATTGCAGGGAGAGTTGAGAGCAAGGATAAAGAGTTGATGGCCAGCTTTTGGTACGCTGGTTTATTTGGCAGGCTTGATCTACAGTTCTCACGTTCACACAACGCACTTTGAGCTGCTGTTTCTTTTATTTCTAACGTCAAAATAATTATTCTTGATCCTAAATAAACACCTGGGAAGTCCTCTAGGTTTCAGGAACAAGCTCGAAAGACAGCTTTTAAGAACTACTCCAGCGTGCGGTTTATTTCTCGTTCCGTGATTACCGTTCTCTGTACGTTTCCCTCTTGTTTACCACCTTTTCTCCTGCCACGGCACGGTTTTGTGCTCTCCTGCCGGGTGGGGGAAAAAAAAAAAAAAAAAAAAAAAAAAAAAAAAAAAAAAAAAGCCAGAACGGGGAAGAGCGAGATGGGCAAGAGCTGCGCGCTTCTTCCCCCGGCGCCTGCGGGGAGCGAGGGGGGCCAGGGACCCCCTGCCCTTCAGAGGAGCGGGGCGCCCTTCCCGGGGGCGCGCCGCGGGGACGCGCAGGCGGAGCGGCAGCGAGCCCGCGCCCGCCGCGGTCCCGGGGGGCTCCGGAGCCCCCCTGCGGCGGAGGGAGGGGGGCCCGCGCGGGGGAGACGGCTGCTCCCCGGCCGGGGGAGCGGAGGGACGGAGGGACGGGAGGGGTTGGCTGGGCGAGGGAGGGATGGAGGGATGGAGGGATAACGGGCGGAGGGATGGAGGGATGAGAAGACGGAGGGGGGAGGGTTGGAAGGACGTGGGATGGAGGGCTGAGGGACGGGGGTCTGAGCAGATGAGTGCTGCGGGGCGGAGGCCTCGGGGCTGAGGGACGGGAGGGCTGCGGGGCTGAGGGGGACGGAGGGCTGCGGGAGCGCACGCCTGCCTTTCCCGGCTGCTCCCCCTCCGCTGCGCGCCCCCGCGCCGCTCCCCACCTCCCCCCCGCCGCCGCCGCGCGTGCCCGCGCCCGGGGCTGACTCTCCCTCGCATCCTCCTCCGGCGGCGGCGGCGGCGGCGGCAGCGCCGGGGATGGGCAGCGAGAGCGCGCCCAGGAGCAGCCCGGGCCCCGCCGCTCCCCCCTGCTCCCGCGCCCGCTGCTGCTCCTGCCCCGCCGCCCCCCGCGCCCAGGGGGCAGCGCCGCGATACCCGCAGCCCCCGCCTCGGACGGGGGAGTCACCGGGCCCCGGCCCCCCCGCACAGCACCACCATCACCCCAAAAAAGCACCTGCCGTGCCTCTCCCCCCCCCACCCCCCATCCCCAGCCTCCCCCACCGACCATCCCGGAGCGGCCTCGGGGATGAGCGCTGGGGGATTTGGGAGGGGTGAGGGGGGAGGCACCGCGCTCCGCCTGCCCCTGCCCCCGGGGAACTGGGGGGTCCCGGCCCCCGGTTTCTGCCCTCCCCGGGGGGGGTGGAAGGGGCGGCGGGGCTGGCCCCGGGGCTGCGCTGGGGCTGCGGGGGAAGGGGCTGGCACCCTGCTGCCCCTCCCGCTACCCCTTCCCACGGGGGTCTCTCTCTCTCTCTCACAGGCATACAGACGGACACCCGCACGCACAGACACCCCGACAGCCCCGCTCCCCAGCTCTGGGGCCAGAAGCCCCTGACTCCCTCCCCACCCCCCCCCTCCACCCCGCACACACCCGCACGCCCTCCACAGCCCCTCATGCCCGGGCGGCTCGGGGGAGGGTTCAGCGCCTTAACTTTTGCGAGGGACCATTTTAACGTGGTGGTGGGACACACACACACACACACACGACACCCGACCCGGCTGAGCACAGCTGGCTGCCTCCCCTGGATAGCACCGCCGGGGTGCCGGGCCCTGCTATGCTCTGCGATGCTCTAGGGAGAGCCCTTCGATCAGAACTCGGCGCTGGGATGGATTACTTTTCTACCCCTCCTGCCCCAGCAAACAAACAAATAAGTATAGGGTCGGAGGGGATGGGGGGGGGAGAAGTCTGTGCTTGTTTGGCTTTCACTGCTCCGGAGTGGAGAGTGCAAATGTTGAGGACGCTGGGGCTGAAAAGCCTTTTTCTGGTTTTATGTGTCATGATGCACACGGTTGGTTGTAGGTAGTGTAGTAACTATCTGTATCCCAATAGCTCCCTGCCGAAAGGGTTGTTATGGCAGCAGCGCTTCCCCCTTCTTTTATTTAGCATCTCTGGCTCAGAGTAATGCTAAAGACCTGGAAACCGCCATATCGAAAATAATAATAATAATAATAATAAAAGAGCAACCTCTTGCTTCTTTGCCAAATAGCCAACAAGTATGAATATAGGATTCAAAGTAAATCTTCACTTCTTTCTCCAGAAGCTGGTGCTGTGATAACACTTAAGACTGAAGGAGTCTGGGGGGAAACATCTTTTATTTATTTATTTATTTATTTTCCACGATTCCTGCTTTTTGTTAAATTTTTGTTGGAGTTTTTGATTGTTTTGCAGGTTTTTTTTTTTGTTTGTTTGTTTTCAAGTTTTTCAGTTATACTTTTTTCCTAGCATTCTGTCTCAGTTACAGAGAACTCCTGAGTCCTGCACTGCCCTGGGTAAAGAGATTAAAGCAATTCCACATACACGTACTGAAGGGAAAGGTTGTATTTTTGTAGATGTAGCTTTCCGGTACAATTTACAGGATGGTGAGCTTTTGTCTTGCAGTAGAGAGAGGAATGCGTGTGAAACTCATCAGAAAGCTTTCATCACACCTTAACTGCCATGGCTGGTAGCAGCTTGAAACAACAAGATTTAAAGGTTATTATGGAAATAAGTTCTTCTGTCACTGGTCATGATCAGCCTGTTGCCAGTCAGACCACAAATAGTTGTAAGAGAAATGCTCTGATTTTGATTTCTGTTTAATCAGTAGTGTTTTCCAGAAACAGTGTTTAAACCACGCAGCCTTTGATTAGGACTGCTGCTAAAAACACATGAAATTAAATAGGGAAAGGGTTATATTATCTCACAGTTTTTACTCTGCAACTACATAGGTACCATTTGTTGTCTCCAGCTGGAGTTTGCCTGAGTAGAGGTTGAGCAGTGAATGATAAGGATGGCAGGATTTTGTCCTGGAAGCTCTTGCATTTTTATTTCTGGCAGAATATTTACGGCCTGATATTGATACTGCAGAATGAAATGTTGTTGAATTGTGATATCTTGTTTTCAATTGTACATTTTGAAATAAGTTTTGCTTATCGGTAGGAAAGCAACACGAGTGTGGAACTGTTCATTTAAGAATGAAAAAATGCTATCCCAGTAGGATTCATGTGTTGAAGCAGACTAGGTGCAGGTTAAATAGGTGAACTAAAATGACATAGTGTAAGCGATCCGTAACTAATTTTCATTGCTTATAATGAAAACAGACAATCTTGTCATCTTCAAATTGGAATAGAGACATGTTAGAAGGGAGGTGAAGAACAGCAGTGTATGTCTTTAATGACAAACTGAACTCTTGAATAAACCTCAGAAATTCCGGAGAGAATACAAATACATTTCTTGATATAACTGTGGTCATGATTCTGATCTCAATTAAATCAGTATGAGATTTTCCACAGACACAGGTGTGAGCTGAATCAAAGACATTTCTGCTAACCATTTTGAAGGAACCAGGATGTGAAAAGATCATTTGTATTTTTCCCCATCACTGTAGCTGGAAGGATTTATTTCATGTCTGGTATGGAATATTCCAAGCTTTACCCTTCTGAGCTGTAGTCAATCCTATGGTTCTTACAAGCCCAGAGAGCTCAGCTGAAATAATTCTTGTGAGAAATAATAAAGCATGTATAGCTATGGACTGTTCTTCTGGGCCCTACTGGTTAAAAAATTGTCATGTTTGATGGTAAAAGGGCTCAACTTTGAATGATATTTTCATATCTGATACCACTAAAATTTCATTTTAGGCTGTGGAAATAACATGTTTCTTAAAATGGAACATTATTTGTTTTATGGTTCTGATATGAAAGAGCTAGCTGAATTTAGTCAAACTGGAGAACAGATGTTTCTAACTTTAGTGATTTAAAAATAAGTGTAAATTGTAATGAAGTAAAAACGGATTTGGTCACTCTGTAAAGGGTTACAGCTGAAGTTATTTGATGCAAAAGAACAAACAGATTGCACTTGTTTAACATTAGATAGAGGTAAAATGGAACAAAAACAAAAGCTGGTAGTACCCAGTCAGTCATTGTAGTAGTCATTTACACACAGTGTAAACCCCAAAAGACTGTTGCAAAACCTGCCCCAAAGGTTCCAGCTTCAAGTGTCTGACTTGAAGAATTGGAGTCCAATGGAAAAAGTCCCAGTGACTTCAGTAAGCACTTGTATCTGGAGAATATTGTTAGCGAAGGGGTTGGTAAAGATAATCTAATGAAGTACCACAAGGATTCTGACAGATAGTTGCTAAAACATCCTTAGTTAGGAGGAGGTCCTGGCTTCATGGAAGCTGAATTGGAATCTTGCCATTGACCTCACTGGGGCCAAAATGTCATCCGAAGAATTATGTTTCAAATGACTTTTGAAATACGTTGTGTGTTATATTTAATCTAGTTTTAATTTGTGTGATATTCTATTAAAATGAGGTTACCTTTGCCAAGCTTGAGTTATTAATTAGTTATTAGCGATCATTTTCCCTTTCCTTTTACATTTTTTTAAATGTCAGTTTTTCAGAAATGGCAAGAAATACAAAAGTCTTCCTGTAAGAGTGCACTCATAAGCTGAATAATTCAAAACCTGTACTGTCATTGTGCAATCAAATTTTTAATATGATGCTGTCAAAGTCATAAAATAAGAAAATCAAATGTGACATCATAGAAGACAATGTATATAGCTGACATGACATCTGGATGTTTTAATATCCTGACTTTATATTTAGTGGTTAATGAAGATAGACTTTTCTTCCTCTCCTCTGAGGAAGTTCCTAATACAACATATTAAATGTTCAGGAAAAAAAATGATGTGTATATTTTCTTAAAGAGAGATACACTTATTGTGAAGAAAAGTCCCTTACGTAAAGGAAATGAATTAATGAAGGAGACAATTTAAAGCCTTCACTGGGAAACACAAAGCTGAGATAATTTATAGCTGGGGAGGAAAAGTATTGTCAGATGGGTTTTCGAGAATATGGTAGATATGAGCTTTACAAAGGACAACTTAACGATTTCTACCTATGTATGTACCTCTGCATAAATAATAATAATAATAATAATAATAATAATAATAATAATAATAATAAAATAAAAATAAAATAAAATAAAATAAAATAAAATAATAAAATAAAATAAAATATAAAATAAAATGAGACTGATGCACTCAAACCCCTCAAAAACAGCCATTTTTCTTTTTTTCTTTTCCTACCGTTTTTCGTCTTAAATTAAGTACATTTAATGCTAATGAAAAGGTGCCAGATGGCAGAAATACAAAATGAAGCTCTGTTTGTGCCCTGCATTTGTGGAGCACAGAGAGCAGCAATGCCACAGAGTTACTACCTTGTGCTGCCACCTCAGCTCTGCTTTGCTGGATGGGGACTGGTACTTGATATTGCTATAAGAGGTCAATCTCCTGAGGAAATTTGCCTGGAAATGGATCAGAAGTGGGATTTTATTTGTCAGTCTTGGCCTCTGCCATCCTCAAAGAAATCAGACCCAGTTGTGTCTTCATGGGTGCTGGCCGGATCCTGTGAGGAGCTCAGCATCCTCAGCACCATTTTTAAAAGTGCTGAGTGCTTTCCAAGATCCTTTAAGAAATGGAGTGAAATAACCAGTTCATTTCACACAGGCCACAAACCAGCTTTCAAACTGCAATGATTTTCCGTCACTACTTCATGTTGGCTGTATTTGAATCAGTGAACTAGAGGTGAAAGGCTCCAAAAATGTGATCACCAGTCCCCTGAGACATTTAGTTCTTCAAGGATATCTTACTGGAAGTACGTGCTCATATTTCACAAACTGAAATGAACTAATAACACAAATATTTAAAAGAAAAAAAAAGCTTTCACACTATTTCTTTTAATTACGTAGAGAGACTGTTAATGCTGACAGATATTTTGTTCTGGAAAGTAAACATAATCCACAAGCAAAGAGCTTCATGTCTTTACAACATAATGCTATATTTTTTGATCTGATAATAGACAATGATTTAACCATGTATCCATAGCTGGCTAAATTAAAATATTCCAATTCTAATACTTTTTCCCCTGTAACTTCTAATACCCAACAGCACAAAATGTCAGAAAACAAACCAATTAATAAATACAATTCTATTCTTTTTTATGGATATTTATACATAATAGTTTGCTTTGTACAAATTAAACCTATTACCCTTGTGAAAAAAAAAAAAAATGTAATAGTACAACCTAAACTTACTATGTATATAAAGCTACTGAACTAAAAGAATCCACCAGGTGAACACTAAAAAATACACTTTTGTATATTTTAGTGATAATCCAAGTGTTAATAGCTCTGTTGTCTTTTCTGTAGATGTCTTCTTCCATGTAGTTTATCCAGGACAACAACTATAGCAGTTTCAAACTGATAAAATGTTTTAGAACTGAACGTGCAGGAAAACCTGTTTTCCCATTTCAGTGTTAGAATGGAAAGGCAGAGATCTATACAATTCAAACTTTGAAGGACACAAAGATGTAGAGCATATACTTCAAAACTATTTCTTTCATTCATTTAGCAAATGAGTGTTGGGTTTTATTTAAACACCGAATGTGTTTGTAAATTTTATATTTATCTAGGACCTTTCTTACAGTTTCATTTATCTAATAAAAAAATCTAGAAAATATTTTCTGTATTTTAATTGTATATTGACTTCTATCCCAAAGCATCTAGATAATTTTAAAACATTAAGCATCATTTCTTGTATTGAAATGAACAAGTTGAAAATCTGAACAAAGGACAGATGTAGACTTCTATGTGATTAGCAATAAATGGTATCAAATTTTACATAAACTTATATCGATTGCTGATTAATGTTCTTTAATGGTTAAGTGAATGGTGCTCAAATATTCTTTAAGAAAATAACTAAAAAGCATAATTGTAGTCCAAGATTAATTACAATTATTTAATGCATGGTGTCTTTCTTCCTGATTTAACTATGGTTAAAGTTGGTGATTTAAACTACTTTGATTGAAATCTGCCTATTCTTATGATAAAGTGAATACTAAGCATCTTCTTTACATTTTTGTCTTCACATTTCATAGAATCATAGAATCATTAATGTTGGAAAAGACCTCCAAGATCATCTGGTCCAACCATCACCCTACTACCAATGTCACCCACTAAACCATGTCCCTAAGCACCACGTCCAACATTTCCTTAAACACTCCCAGGGACGGTGAATCCACCACCTCTCTGGGGACCCAGTTCCAATGCCTGACTGCTCTTTCTGAGAAGAAATGTCTCCTAATTTCCAACCTAAACCTCCCCTGGTGCAACTTGAGGTTATTCCTTCTAGTCCTATCACTAGTTATCTGTGAGAAGAATCCAACCCCCAGCTCCCCACAACTTCCTTTCAGGTAGTTGTAAAAACTTCCCCACAATTCCTCCTGCAGCTTTTTTTTTTTTTTTTTTAACCCACTTTTTTTCACTCCAGATAGAGACACCAGGTAGGAGTTCAAAATTTTTAAATGGCTTCTAAATTATTAAGCAGCCTTAACTCTGTGTATTTTGAAGGGCTTCCATCAGATGAGTCACCACATCTTAGGAAGTCAGGTACTAACAGCAGTACCCAGAGCAGATTACTAACTGAGGACAGATGGATGCAGGTGGCATGTAGACTGTGCCAGACACCATGGGGTGAAGGAAGCTCATAAAGTGTCAAATCCAGTTCTCTCTGCTTATCAGGGTGACATTTCAGATCTTATTGAAATGACAAATGTTGTATCCTTTCGAAATAAAAGATACAAATTTAGAAGTCCTCAAAAAACGAAGTCTTTCCTCCAAATTGTTTCAGATAGACTGAACTGTTCAAGTCAGGCTTTTAAAATATTGTAATACACATCTCAACAAATCAGAAACTGTTTGAATATTTTATTAGATTTTCTTTCAAATCAAGACTTCGGCAAAATTAGTTCATATTCATGGAGCTCTGTGATACCTGTTGAACAGCATGTTCTGACAGAACAAGATTTCAGTGAATTTTCTTCAGAGGCTTTAACTACAAAGGAAGAAAGGCCTTCCTTAAAGTTAGAGTTATGCCAAATGAAGGCATCAATCAATCATTTATATGTATGCCAATTTCTGTGAATGCAAATATTCCAATAAATTGGCTGATTGTGTAAATCATGTTACTCCTGTGATAAGCGCTCTGACTTTAACAGATTTTATCAGAATTGAGTCCTTGCTACTCTTTGGCAAAGCAGTGGAAGTCGGCTTAGAGGGAGAGAGTTATGGAAAATCATAAACTTTTGAAATTAAGGATTTGAAAAGGGAAATACTTTACAGTCACTAACACTGAATATTACGTTTAAATGGAATGGGACAACATCCAACTACACTTAGAAAGCATTCAAGTTGTTATTATTATTGCCTGTGTTGTTATGTTTGGAATCAAATTTATCAGCCACACAGCCAAGGCTATCAACCTAGGCTATCCTGATTTTACGATTTATTTAAGCTGGCAATACAAGATTTTCACAAACTAACTGCTTAAGACTATTATTCAGCGGTTCTAAATACCCGTAGTGTAAAGGCCAATGTTTAAGTATAACGAAGTAAGCTTGCTCTGACACAAATGCTAATTGGTTTCTTGCAAACTATCAGACTTAAGAAAGAGTTTTTAAACAACACTGAATGCAGAATGGAAATGTGATAATATCCAATGAATGCCATTTTGGGCCATAACAAACTTGCTAATTCTAGAACTTGTAATAATTAGGAGAATTTTAACATTTGCTATAACCACCTCCACTAAGAGACAACTGACGTCCCTACATGGTATATTACCACTTAGATTAGGGTTGTTAGTGAGGAACTCAGTGAAGGAGCCAAACTTCACTTCCCAAAGATCTACGCAACTCCCCCACAGCTTCCCACTGGCCACCCTTGTTCACAGCAGGCTTGGAAAGAAAAGGAATAATCAGCTGCCTCTCCAGTGAGGCTTCTCAGGGGGCACAAAATAACATTTAAAATATGTTGGCAGTTAGAGTGTTCATAACTAGACAAAGTTTATGTCCTTCAGGCCTTGTTTAGAGGAAGAGTCTTCTTTCCAAAGGTGTCCTAGGGTGGGCAAGGGCAAGCATCTGAGAGCATTCATATTGCTAAAACACAGCAAACAAAAATATTGACTATAATAACTACATCTACAAAACAAATAGGAAAATGAAAATAAATAGGAAAATGGTTTGTATGTGTATGTGTGTATAAACTACAGTATGAATGAGTCATGTGAAATTCAGTAAAAGGAAAGTAGTTGACCAAAACCTGTGAAGTACATCAGTGAATAACCTAAGAAGATATCAGCAAGTCACAGTTTTTTCACATTTAGAAGATGTGATTACAAAATATGGAGACAAATGCCTGTCTTAGAAATACACCCTGAAACTGGGAGGCTACCTATTACTAAAATAAGTTGCTTCATCCCACAATATCTCGACACTTTCAAATAGCCCTACATTTCATCAGACATCACATTATTATATTCCTCTTGATCTTGTTACAAGTTGAAATAGACTAGCTGTGAAGACCACTCACTATTCAAATAATGATTTTGTGACATACTCTGTGTATAAAGTTTATCACTGAGGAACAAGTTCTGTTTTCTTTAACACTTAAGATAAAAAAGAAAAAACATGTTATGATTCTGTTGCACATTGAGTAATGAAGTACTTGGCTATATGAAAATACCACTTTGTGGGAAGTTTTACAATTTTACAATTTTCTACTCTGAAAAGAACAAAAGCAAAAAGCTGATATGTTCTACAGATTAAGAATTTATTTTTTCTGATCAGTAATTATACTTGTAGGATAATCTAGTTGGAGATAAATTTGGAAGACTGATTATTATAAAATCAAAGTAATTTGTTATTTTAAATGTTAAAAATACACAGCAGTCACTTATTCAAAACATTTTTTTCTTGAAATTGACATTCTTCCAAGAGATGTTTTGATGTAAAAACACCTTCATTCTCCTCTGGGAAAAAAAAAAAATAAATAATCATGCAGCTCTAGATCTCCAGGAAAGAATATGATATCCTATTGGATATTACAAGGAAAATCTGCAGCTTTCTGTATTAAGTTTTATATAGAGAACAGTCTAAACTACCGAATAGAATCACTGTGTCTTAATGTATTATTTTTTTTAAGTAAATATATTTACTGGTATAGCAATGTATACATATACATACACACACACACACAGAAGCATATATTCTTCCTGGTCCACAATAGCAGCTGAGCTCCTCATGCATCCTGCTTTGTTAAAAACCTCTTCCCTGACAGTGAGCTTTTTATTTATTTTTTCCCTAATAGAGCAATTGCTTGTTTTAGATTTATGGATTTATTCCTTTTCTTGAACTTTCTTGGATTGGCCTAATTTGTACTCGTTTTTGCTCTCATCACTACGCAGATAATATTTGTTCCTTTCACTGGGTTGTTGAATAAGTCATTTTGATGTTTGTGCCCCATTTTTGTAAGTGGCTAATGCTGTGTAATGGTTATGGATTATCTGTAGTTTTCAGGTAAGTAGAAGAAATTACTCCAGAATTTTGCCTCTCTGAAGGTCAGAGATGCAAAGCTGGAAATGCAAACCAAGGCACTAGGTTCCCAGTCCACAGCTGCAGCCATGCCTCTTTCTATACTACAAAATTGTTTTAGCACAGATTTTCCCCAAAATATAGAGAAATTTTCTGATGCCATGAAGGGAAGGTAATATATGATAATCACAAAATATTTCAGCAGCAAATGGAAAAGGCTGGCATAAACTTGAGAGAATAGTCAATGATCAGTCTAGATAGTAAAATTCTCTACCTACTGAAATAGAAATATATATATTTCTAAATATTTCTGCAAACTATTGTTTCAAAATAGTATTTTCTCCTGCTTCACTCCCACTCGTATTCCTTTCCAGTCTGTTGCCTTTCTTCCTGCCTCTGTTTCTTTTATGCCTCAGATTCATTTTATTTCAGCTCAGAATTTCCTTTTTTTTTTCCTTTGCATGGATTCCCAAATTGGCACTTCTTAATTATATAAAACCCATTTTATTCGCCCCAGGAAAAAAAAAAAATTAAAAAAATAAAGTTTTCACTAACAACTACCTGTGATGATTGAGGGCAAAATCCACACAGAGAGTTATAACTAAATACATTAAAGGTTTTAGGCAGCAAAAAACATGACTTGGGTGTATTTGTCTGTATTAGCAAGTAATTCAGCACAACAGGAGCAGACCAGTAGATCAAAGCAGCGGGTGCTGAGGTCCCTTTATTTAAAGTATGTGATCAATGTGTTTTACCATGAACTAGATTTAGTTTGTTGTCTTGGACCAAATGTTATTACCTTGTACATAGTCTGAGGCTGTTGAAAGGACTGATTAGTTCAGATCCTTTTGTCCCCTCTGCAGGACAAAGTACATCTGGTACAGGCTGTAAGCAGAGCTTCCAGTTTAGTTGCCTTCAAAAGAAATCTAGTTCCTGCACACCAAGACTGTTCTGGAAACCAAACCAATGTATGGTAATTGGGATGCACTACAAAACCACACTACTTCTCCCAGACAAATGGCAGCATAGTCTTCTAGTCTCTAAACAGCACAATCCACCATCGCCTTGCCCTGGAGTTGCCTATTGCTAGCTCAGTTTCCAGTCTGAAAGTTCTATTTGTCTATGTCCCAAGAAGCACCTTAAGTCTTCTGAAGATCAAAGAAGTTGAAGGACTTGCATAAATCTTCTATTATGTGATCATATGGACTAAGTACTGCAACCAGGAACCCATTCCTTGGGCAATTGCTTTGGATAGTAGGCTAGAAAGTCATTCATCATGTGGGCAAATAAATATTTAATATTTAAATATTCTGACCAGGTAGTGGCATCTTTCCTACAGGTGTGACAAATGTCTTATCTCAGATTAATCTCTGGAAGCAGCAGGTTGCAGTGCCAGAGCAGGCAGTTGGCAGAACTGAACACAGGCTGCCAACATTTTGGACAACAAATCTTATCACAGTTTTATTAGCAGAGCACCACCATCACCTTTCTTTTTATTTTAAAAGAAAATAATTTCCATTTATTTTTGTCTTCCATTCAGTTTCTAAAGGGGAGAAAAAATAAAAAGTATTTTATATCTACTTTGCTAGAAGGATCTGAGTACTAAATGGATGGGTATGCATCCTTAAAACCTTAAGCAGGATGCTTAACTTCTGCCTTGGTAGAATTTAAAACAGGCTTCATGACTTGTATTGTCCTCTGTATCAAAATGTCTGGTCAGTGTCCTAACTTCACATAACTCTCTGTTCTGTGTGCAGAGTACCCACACCCCAGCCTGTTCCACCTGAATTCCTGGGGGACTGTGTACAACTTAAATAGGAACGCTTTATGTGATGTGTCAACAAGACACCAAAAGTGAAGTAATGAATTGCCCTGTCTTTTAACACCCAGACTTCTTCTTGGATTCAACCATCAGGCATTGCAACATTTATAAACACAGTACTTGTCAGTTAAAGACGCATTTCTCTGCCCTGAGTCAGGCTTCACATGGAAAGCATGGGAGATAGATGAATAAGAGTGGGATTCAGTGAAATCAGCAAGCTGAGCATCAGAAGGAAATACACATACGACCCACACCTTAAAGGCATCTACTTTCAGCACTGAGCGAGCACCTACTTACTGAAAGTAAGCACATAAGCCAGACCTGCCTTTTCTACAAAATAATTAGAACATGCTGCTAATTGATGCCCAAGTATCCAGTAATTAGAGGACCTACCATTTGGGTGGATGACCTTTTAAAAACTTCCCCACGTGTCTGAAGTGGAGAAAATACTTCACTCACAGACACTTTCAGGTCAGAAATGTGCCCTAACTACTGACTGAATGGCTATTTTGGGATGAAGTGAGTGACTTTCTCCTTTTGAAACTTTGCCAATTTGCATAATTGATTAAAGAGCTAATGGAGGAAGAATTTAAACCTGACACTCTTCCTTCACAGAAGAGTGGACTAATGTTGCTCTGTGGAGTCAATTGCTGCTCTTGTGAGGGAGTTTGCGTCCAGAGTCCAGGCAGGGTCAGGGCTTTGAGGATTTGTTGTGTAAGCACCACAGTGCTTGAGATGCTGGGCTGCAGCTGCATGAGGGCTGAAAAGCATTAGTGGTGCCTGAGCACTGAATTTAGTGTTTGACCAAAGCACCAACTAAACCCCTTGATAGGTTTTATCTTTATACTTCATTAAAAAAACCAGAGTGTTAAAAAGGAGGTTTTGGAACTACAAAGAGCTACTAATAATAGAAACCTTCAGTGAATTTAATGGTTTATAAAAAGCACTTAGTTGCTAGTTTGGAAACTGAAGATCTCTGTTCTTGCATATAATATAGTGTAGTGAGCAATAATATAGCTTTCCCATAGTCTTTCATCACTTGGCCTCCATTTGTTGTTATAAGATATTAAAGTCTAAGGCCAAGGCACAAAATAAGCTAATTTCCAAGGGAGGAGAAGAATATATTAGTTCAGGGAATTATGCATTCGATGAAAGTAAGTATCTATCATTTTCTCATAGACATTCATTTTTGACAGACTATTTACTAAAAAAAAAAAAAAAAAAAAAAAAAAAAAAATCTTTACCATCTTTACGTGTCTCTTTTCTTATTTAAGATTTTAAAGTCATCATGGTAGACACTTTTATCATATTTGTTCCAGTAGCCTTAAAATTTGCTATGCACTAACATGATAGCTCAACATAATCTAATCTAGTTTTTACACTTTATTTTGCAAAGCAAACCTTTACATAGGTTTCTGCAACACTAAAAAAAAAAAAAAAAAAAAAAAAAAGCCTTTCTGAAGTCCTTAAAAATCTGATTTATTCAGATTGAGTTAAGCATTCATACTTCCTAACGCTCCTTGAGCCATTATCAAATTGTAGATATTATTTCAGTGAAAGCCCTAATATTTGTGATAAATCTTCTCTGGTAAAGATTATGGGAAAGAACTAGCCGTTGAAATTTATTATTTTCTGTTTAGACTGAAACCTTTCTGAAGCAGGAATAGGTTGACAAGAACATTAGAATATCACAGGTAATTATGTAGTCAGTGCCTACAAACCTGTTTCAGTTGGTAGGCTGTCTTTCCCTGTTTTTATGGCTTCCTCTAACCTCAAAACAGTGTTTTCTTGGAAAAATATTGTCTAAATTACAATGAGTTGGAAATGTCTCTTTCTTTAACTATAACATAGAATTTCATTGTTGCATATATTATTCCTTTCAGATGATTAGCCTGCAGTTTTTTGATAGACCAATTTTGGCCCGGAATCTTCCTAGATTTACAGTCCAGTTACTAGAATATATCTATTTCATGGTCTCGTAATCTTACAAATCATTGTTGGGTTTATGTCTCTATCAGAGTTCTGGAAAAGCTAGCTTTTCCCTCTGACATATAGATATGCCAGAACTGTTGTTACTTCCTGGTAGAATCAAATCCTCAGCTACTGATCAGTTACGCATGAATATGCCTGGGAAAGCCCACTTTAAATACGTGCATTTTGAAATCCCCAAATTTTTTTGAAAGGCAGTGAGTGAAGCTAGAAAATGTGCCCTTGACTGTGAAGCATTTAACTAATTTATAACTCAGCCTAGTCTTTTATGTAAAGCCACCAAAAATTTAAGTCTAAATACAGATATGATAATGTATTTTAGTTTCTATATTTATTATCTTCTTTTTGGTCACTTATAATTTGCATCTTTGACTCTCATTTTCTTCTGTACTTTCCCATCTTCTTTAGCAGTATTTTATCATTCAGTCATGATTCTACTTGTAATCATCTATAATCAACCCAAAGTTGTGAAGAGGTGCCTGAAGAGGTTAAAAATGTGTTCATGAATGGCCCTCATTTCACCTCAGTTTAGCCACCAAAGCAAACTAACCTTCAAAGTTTCCTCTGCAGCTAAGAGAGGGAAAGACATTTCCAGAGAGCAATTCATTGTGCTTTCTGGACCTCTCTCTTAGAATGGGAGGAATTACCCTGTGAAAGTACTTGTTCCTCCCTCTGACTATAAGGGAGCTTCTGTGAGCACTATGGATAGTATGTCTTTCTCTTTTAAGATGAAATTTTATTACTTAAGACCATCAGTTATTTTTATATAGGACTTTCCATTTCCAAGGCCATCACCTGTGGCTGGCTTGGGCTATCTCTAGACAGCAGGAATGGAGCCAAAAGAGCTTGCTGTGCTCCCCTTGTATTTAGGAAAGCTGAGGAGTATGGTACAGAGAGATTTCAGCTGGCAGCACAGAAGCCATTGTGGGGCTAGAAGCAGCACAGCTGCATTCCTGTGACACTGTACACTGAGCTAAGAAACTCTGCTGAAACCAGCTTAATTCACTGGCACAGTACCTCAATTTTCTTTAAATTTGTTTATTGCAAATAGACCAGCAGGATATTCTATATATTTAGCAAGTGTCTTCCAGTTAACCCATCTCCCAGTTTACTTGGTTTTGAACAAATCATTAGAAAAATTTAGCAAGTTTAGGGACATCCTGTACAAGTCATTTTCTGTTACAGAATATAAGCTCCCTTAGAAGCAGTACAATCATTCATTTTGTCCTATCATTTTTGTATGTATGCACATCTATATTAAGCCAATAGAGGAAAATGTGAGAACATCCTGATACTCAGCTCTGGAGTAGGGCTTATAGTAATGCAACTTAATTTAATTACAGAAAAGTCCTTTCATTCATTTCTGTGAATGAATATAAACTGGATGCTAATAGATGACTGCATACCATTAATTAGTGCTAAAACTAAAGGATACATGACCTAAATTTGTCAATAAGCGTTCAAAATAGTATTCCAAAGAAGATTTTCTGAAGGTGTTCATGACATACCAATATTTATTTTCAGAACTGCAAGTCTATGAAGAATAAAACTGCAATCTTCTTGGAAAGCCTGCAAAGCAAGCCTGACTTTGTGCCGTTGTTATCATTTGGCAAGCTGAATGGATGTCATTTAAATTAGACTCTGAAATATTACAGCTACATAGTGTGTTGTCAGAGGAAGTGTTTTGACTGGGTAGAGTTAAATTTGGTCTTTGCCAAAGGATGGATACATGGGGATGGGACTGTTTCCCATTTTGGTTTACTACTCTTTTACACAGGGGTTACCATCTGTTGTTTCACCTAGAAGTCCTTCTAGTTTAGGAAGTTACTACAATCTGTCAGAAAGGAAGTACTAATCTAGTCAGATAGAGGGCTCAACTAGTTTTATCATTGTCTGCTTGGAGGGAATAGCTAGCGCCCCCTCCTGTGAAATGTCAGAACATTTTCTCCTTTCCGAACTTCCAATTGCTGCAAGAGTATGGAGACAAAAGATCTGGCTCTGTCTCCCTGGAGTAGAGTTGACCTCAGTTCTTCCATATACACAAGTTCCTTACTGGCCTTTTGGGCTGAATGTATCAAGACACACAAAGAGGAACTAAAATCAGTTTTATAGCAGTAATATCTTTAAATTCACTACACTCTTACAGATTCAGTATTTAATTTTCCCTACCGCTTAGGGGCACAAGAAAGGGCTGTTGATGCCTAATTTCATTATTTTATGATATATGCTCTGTTGTGGTTTTTTTTTTGTTGTTGTTGTTTTGTTTTGTCTTTTCCCTCTTAATGCTCCAACTTAGAAAATTACAGTATTGCATGAAAATCTCAAATGCCATTAGACAGAAAAAAGAAAAGCTAGGAACATACGTATTACACTTGTTATTCAAAATCCTTCTAAGCCTACTAAATATTATTGTTTCTCAGTTCTGTTAGCAAACAGATTCTATTTAAAGTATTTAAATTAGATTAGATGTTTTAGCCTGAAACAAATTATAGAAAATTATATGAGCATATAGTAATGTGAGCAGTTG
The DNA here is from genome assembly GCF_009769625.2 of Cygnus olor. Taxonomy (NCBI): domain Eukaryota; kingdom Metazoa; phylum Chordata; class Aves; order Anseriformes; family Anatidae; genus Cygnus; species Cygnus olor. Next base: position 42,155,573 of record NC_049171.1, read on the forward strand.
AACTTCTGGATCATAGAAGTTATAACTTCCATCTGTCAATAGGGGTAATGTGGGTAGGTGGAGGTTAGTCATATCTGTAACCAGAGCTGTAGGATGAGATTGTTTTCAAATGCTAAGTTTCTAGATATCATGAGTGTAGGAGACAGCTTCAAAATACCTCCCCCCAAAAAACAACAACAACAACAAAAACCAATTAGGTTAAAGCATATTTTAAAAGCCTCCACATTATCTTCATTTTAAGTAACATAATTTTTGAGCCTGTCTCATACCGCTTGAGTTACCATTTTGAGCTCTTTTGGCAGTTCTACAGAACAATCTTTACCACTGGGGTAGTTAAGATGGAGCCTAGAGAGTGACAATGATTTTGAGTGAGTGCAGTGAAGTTGGATAAATTTGTGCTTCAGAAAGGAAGCAGAAAGCTTTTCTATTTTATACATACTCTTATATAATTTGATAAATCTCCAATTATTTTTTCTCTCCCCTTTAGAGAACTATGAAATTGTGTAGAAAGAAAGACATTTTTTTGGCTTATAGTAGTTTTATTTCTTGTGATAAAACAAAACAAGACCAGTAGGAATAAAACCACTCCACTTCTACACAGAATAGTTTTAATGGGCTAGCTGTTAAAAAATTATCTTTTTAGATATAATTTAAACTATGTTAACCTTGGTGAATCTTAATCCCAACTTCCCTCCTGTACTTTGATGGACATATATACTTAGGCAGGCAGTACTATTGACAACAGCGTGTATAATCCTACTCATCACTAGGATTATAAATCAGGGGCAGTAAAGAAAGCAAAATTGGGTCTTGAGCCACAATCAGTATGGAAACCTCTGATGTTCTAATTATAGTCTTTTGTAAAGTAGTATTCTTCTTAACTGTTCATCTTGCTTCATAGCTAAAGTTAAGCCTTACACTAGGATCTTTGCTGAGTCTGTGTCTTTCTGTTGTGAGACAGGGTGTGGGGAACTGGTCATACTAACTCATTATGTTTTGATGCTGTGAGCTGCAGCTTTCCCAGAGCAGCTGCTTTTTCTGACAGACATAATGCTCTACACTGGCTCTTTGATTTTCTGCATATTTTACTTGCTCATTAGGTCTTGCTCTTTGTATATAGCTGCTTCATTCATAGTACTTATTCTGCTGTATGTTCCCAGATGGTCAAGTATTTTCATCTGTGTTTTCTATTTTGCTTTTGTAGAAGTTGCTGAAAGTTTTGATAAGCATCAGTGGAGGCAGGTTGAAATTATAACTTAAGAAAATAACAGGAGAAAGGAGTATGAATCACTGGTGCTCAACTGTAACAAAATAGCTTGGGGGGGGGGCAGAGTAGTAGTGATGTACACTTTTCTACTGCGGTTTTGAGAGCAAAAAGAGTATTATGAGGAGCTAAAGGTCTGCACATGAGCACATGCCACTTACTGGAAATTGTCCCTCTGACTATCACTTTCACTTGGAAAATACTCAAGTCTCTGGCTGTGTACTGCCAACATTCATTCTGAGCCCCCCATATGGACAGAGAAGATATTGTTTAATATCTTGTGTATCTGATGATTTCTCTCTTTCACAGAAGAGGTTCTTGTTTGAGTTTTCCTTAGGAGAAAAAAGTAGTAGCATTTCTATGACTTACACTTCATGTTTACTAAGTCATCTCTTTTATCATTAATCACAATGGATTATTTGAGTTTTAGCCTTATGTGTTTTTTACTGTTTTTGGAACTTGTAATTGCATAAGCATCTGCATTGTTAAATTATTACCAACACTGTGCTGTAACAATTTAAATCCACTTGATATTTTAGAAATTAATGGCATTTCTTTTTTTTTCTTTTTTTTATGGGAATAACACCCACAAGCAGTAATCATTTCCATTGTAAAATTTATGCCTATATTACATTCAGGCCATGGTATTCCAAACTCTTATGGATCAGTGAAATTCAGGAATTTATTTCTTTCTAATATTTGCAGGAAAATATTTGGGTTGTTGTTTTTTATTCGTTTATTGGATTTTAGGTCACACTGTGATTTTATGTGTTTTGTTACAGCCTCATTAAAATGGGCTCTGGTTTGCAGACCTTTTTGTCAGGCAATAGATCTTCAAAACAGAAAATCTCAATTCATTTAATGTGATACCTGACAAGTTTGTAGCCCAACAGTGTATTCTCCTACATGACTCAAAGATTGCTGTGGTCATGTCCTGTTATGTCTATTGAAGGACTTTATGCAAATAAATATAGATTTTAGCTAGCTTTCACAATTTTACTAATGCTTCAAGACTGAGAAAGTCTTGAGTTACTGTTCTGTTGCTAGCCAATCTTTACAAGTTGCCACTGTATGAGATACAGAAGAATTATGGTGGAGATCAGACATCAGAGTAACTGAGAGAATATTCAGTTTCAATATGTATTTTGAAAGATACTGTCTTCCTAAATGCTGGTTTTCTTTTGCAGTTAACACAATTTTTCCTCAGGCTTCAGCAAATAGTATTATGGGAAGATAATTTTGCTTTGTACTCTTCTGTTATTTCAGTTTAAGGATCCTTGCAGGCACCAGTGTCAGGCCTCTAGGAAATATCTTTACAGGGTCATTCCCATTGCTCTGTGTAACTCAGTGCGTTATGGAAAGTCAGAGTATCATGGATATATTGGGGCATCCAGAGAGAGACACAGTCCTTCATGTCCTGAAGTTCTGCTACTCCCTGTTGCTTTGAAGCTGGTAATGCTGGGTCACAGTAACCAGCAGCAGCACTCACAGCTCCTCTGGATGCCCTCTGGGCCTATCTGTAGACACCCATCAGCTTGGGAACTGTCATGAGGAACTCGACACAGAGATAAGTGAGAAGTTTTAACATCACTGTCCTTCACTAACACCCTACCAGGCTCCCAAAATAGTCTTGGAAGGTGCAGGATAATAGAACTGCTTATTCACAGAGACTGCAGAGCTGACCCTTGTAAATATGCATGTTTTCAAAGGGAGTGGAAAGTCCCCTGTAACACCTGTCCCCCAGGAAACATTGATCATCTACTGTTCAAGCCTGCTGAATAAATTTGCTTTCTAAGCTATTTTCTAATGAAAGGAACACATTTTTTTCACAAAACAAAAGAAGGCCCGTCCTAATTCCTAGCCAAAATATTCCACAATTAACATTTGTCTGTTTGCCGTATGCTGTTAAGGAGCTTTAAATGTTGTTTTCAATGTGATTTGATTTCTGTGTTTTATAACCTTGGTATAGTTATCAGTCCATTTTCCAACTTGCCAAGTCTTAGTAAAAGTGATAAATTTCAGTCCTTGGAAATCATGATTATTTTCATGACTATGTAATGATGTGTTCTTTGGATTAAAATGTAGCTTTTCTTCATATAGATATGTAGTAAGTGTTAAATGAAACTAAATTATGCTGGATATAGATACATTTATTCTAAATAATGTGAAATTTTGCACACAGAAGTAGATCTCAATACTAGTTTTAGAAAATTGCTGGGGTATGGTCAACATAATCAATTTTCTATCAGCACTTCAAATTTATTCTGGTTTTGATTCTCACTCTCTTTACAGCAAACAATTATTTTTAGTTATGTAATGAAGTATTTAAACTCAGTTCAGTACATATTTTTGCAGGTAATAACTAAAACCTCTTGCTGTGATACTAAGTTGTCTGTTTTCTCAGTGAAATTACTGCACTAATAATTAAGAATATATTTTTAACTCTAACTTTAGAAGTTTCTTGCTTAAATAAACAGAATAATTAAAACAAAGAAAATAAAAAATAAAAAAAAAGGAAGGGAAGGGGAAGGAAGGGAAGGGAAGAGTCTCTTACTGAGTTTTGAATGGAGATAGCTTATGTTGCTGTTCGCACAGGTAGTTTTGTGAGGGGATTTAGCTTTTCAATTTTTTATTTTTTTGCTTGTTTGTGTTTTGCAAGGAACAGACTTTGTTTAAAGTCTAATAAACTCTTAGACAAACAAAGACTTAAACAAACAAGTTTAAGATGTGACTTTTCATTTTTCAGTGCTTTGTAGTCATCTGTAAAACCTAAAATTTTACTGTAGTTGAATGGTTTTGAATATATCTGCTCAGCCATTTTCTCACGAAGGTAACATTTTCCTGTGAAACAGCCTACTGGAGGTTTGGTTTGTCTATTTTTTTAAGAATATTGAGAGAAACTAGGTTGGTGAATGACAGCTTTATGTCCAAGAGGATTTGTTTCCTTTTGATGAAAGATTTTTATCAGTAAGAATTTACAGTGAACTATCATTCAAATAGGATAATTTAATAATCTTTCAATGCTGTGCTAAGATACAGGGATAAAAAGGTTGTGGGTTTTTTTGTGTTGTTTGTTCATTTTGGTGGGGGGTATTTTTACTGACTAAGAATAATGGCAGTATGTAACAGATTGAGAATGTTCATTCAAATAAGGGACTTAATGAAAACAATTGTAGACTGAAGAAATGAAATCAAACAGTATTAGTAAATAAGAAATATTGAAGACTGTAACAGGCGCTGAAGATGAAATTGTTGATGACGCAATGACAGAATTACCAAAATCATTTCTAAATGTGTTTTAAGTTAGAGAAATAGAAATTGCCTTTACAATTATAGCAAAGGAAAGTAGATCTATAAAAAAAATCGATCTAGTAGCATAAATTCTATGGGACAAATGATTTATGAAGAGATAGGCACCATGTACCTTGCTTATACAGCCCTATTTCTGAGGCATAGAAGTGCAACTGTCTCTCAGGTTCAAGCAAAACCTCCTTCTGAGGGCAGTCACATAATAAGTACTAGAAAAGACTGAGCTGGACCATGCTTGAGAAAAAAGAAAGCCAGTGGCTGGTAGCAGAAAGTGGTCATGTTGATTTTTTTTTTTTTTTAATGGCGGATTCACCCAAGCTACCTCATTGAATGAGTGAAATCCACTTTCCTTCGCCCTTCCCACTTCTTGAATATCCCACGGGATATTCTCATTATTCCATCCCTTTATCTGTCTGTTTAACTGTCTGTTAAAGTATTGTTCAGCAAAGAGAGTGATATACATGTAGTCAAGAATACGTAAAAGACATTTTTACTCTCTATTTAAGACAGGATGATCAGATAAAAAGAGAAAACCTTGGCTTCTGCTCCAGGCGATACTTATTTTATATTAATAAGTCATTAAGCAAGATGAAATAGATGATTCTCCAATTCTAACGTATGGAAGTACTACTGTCAGTGAAGGAATACAAATAACACAAAAGGCATTACATTCCCAAAGAAAGCCAGAGGTCTGTCTTCCCTTCCTCTGTTCCAACATTTGACACATACTCCATTAGTCAGAAACATGCTAGACAACATTGCAAGATGTTATGAGATGACACTTCTTAGAAATATTAAATGATGAGTAGATGCTAGATACTTCCCTATAGATGCTTGTTCCTCTTATTCAATGGGAAAAAAAATAAAACCTCTTTTATTGCTTAAAGATATTATGTTATGTAAACTATTTTAATATTATTTGTATTTTTTTTTCATTAGCAGTGAATGGAACTAAAACTGCACAGATAAAGTTAAGTAAGAAGAGATAGTCCTCTCTCTAGATCAAATTTAGAAACTGTTCGTGCTTAGATTGGGTATCATCATTGTCAGACAGGAGGTAGCTAATAATTCTTGAGTCCTGGTTGAGAGCACTGAGAGAACATTAGACTGGCTATAGAAACGGCATAGGAAGGAAATCTCCTGACAAAGAGATCCTGATTGACCCTGGCAGATTTCATCCCTCAGGTCCTTGCAACAGCATCTAAATGTGCAGGACTAATGCTGTCCAAACAAATTAATGAATAATAATAACAAAACAACAACAACAAAAAAGTCTACTAGTTCTATTAATGCAAATATAATTTCTTTTAATCCTTAATGAACAGATGAATTAGCTCAAGTTGGAGACTGTGGTTTGGAGACTGAATTAGGCACCACGGTAATTCCTAAATCTTGACTTATTACCAAAGGCACATTATTATTTTTATTATTATTTATTTTTTATCCCAATTTGAGTCTTGATGCATTCTTATTAGCAGGGAACAATCTGTTTACTGACCCTTCTGTGATTATGGCATTTTCAGTATTCACTGTACCTTTTTTTTCTTTTTTTTTTTCATGAAGGTAGCATTAAAAGCTAAGAGAGCTAATATTGCATCATGTAGCCCTGACCTACGTTATTATTTATTGTTTGATATTCAGCTTCATAGTCTCCTACCTATAAAGGGTCATGTTAGTGTTGTTAACTGATCACTCTTGCTTTCAGGCTTGGGAAATCTGAGGTGCTGTTACTGCATTCAGTTTTGCTCTGTTTTGCAGCCACTAGTTGACAATAGGTAAAGCTTTTCCCATTACCAAGAAACCAAGTACCTCATGTGAATAGCTTGCTTGTACAAGCTTCCTTTGTCTGAGGTCTTCTCACTCAGCAGAATCAACACTATAATAAAAATGTCAGTTTAGTTTTTAGTATGAAATGCTTGACTTTTCTTTAACAAGAGAGGAACACTCAATGTTGAAGCAGTCATGAAAGGAAAAAACTCTTTCATGACCACTAGAATAAGTGGACAGGGACAGTGAGGCAGAAAGCAAAGAGTGGGAAACTGGCTTTCCTCCAAAACAAGAAAAAGCTACTCTAAGGACATAATGAATGATTTGGTATTCCTTTGAAGAATTAACACAGCATAATATTTTTAAATGAATAAAAGCTAAATATATGATAATTCCATGTCATATATATATATATAAATGAATGTTTGAAGTGTTAATGGATGAATTTACAAATATTTTAGATGAGGAAAACAAGTGACAATACAACTGCTGTCTGGGTTTAAAACTACAAACACGCACACAGGCCCAATTATCTACAATGAAATAGTGTGAGAAAAAAAAAAAAAAGGAAAATGAGAAAACTTAAAAAAAAAATTAACATCTTGTCAGCATACTGACTTCTCTGCTTGCTTAATAGAAAAGGGTGTTATCAGTTTTATTTCCTTTGAGGATAGGGAAGAAGCTATATAGTGCAGAATCCCTTGTGCCTATGAGAAGAGAACTGAAAATAGATTGAAAAATGTGTGGGAAAAGCAGGCATAATCAAAACTAGTTACTCTACAGAAACATTTCATTTTTTATATCCCAGCTAATGATACATTTTACACATTTTTCTGTTTACCTAAAGAAGCTGCTAATAATATTTTATGTAAGCACAGAAAGGAAACTGAATTATGGCTAGTTTGTAGAGAACTCAAATTCAATAACTGTTACGTAAAGCATGCTTAAGCAAAGATATTCAAACCCAGTAAAAAGGGGCATTCCTATAAATACAAACGGTGTCTAATTAACAGAGAACCATAGCTGAATATGTGACATACCCTGAAGGTTAAGTATTGTTTTATGTGCCTGGAAACAGGCGTGGGAGGCAAAAATTAGATCTATTCATCACTGAGGCACAGTGAAACTTGTCAATAACAACCTCACAAAGGCCACAACTTTCATCATCTTTATAACTGATGGCTGCATAACGTAGGATAATTAATACAAAACACATCTCCTGGGGATGAAGGTTTGTGGTTAGGAGAGGTGGATGAGTCTATCAAGTGACTTGCAGTATTTATTTCATTCTAAACATGATTTTTTTCCTTTTCATGAGCACAGCCACGTGCACCCACATATCAGAAGTCTGTGTGATGTCCAGACTGGAGAAGGACAAGGTCGAAACACATTTTGGGGATGATAGGAACCAAAGAGGGAATTTGACTCTGACTCACCATAGAAGCAGACATTCCTCTGCTAATGATTTGGTCTTTTTACAGCAAGAATGAGAATGAAATATTACTTGAAGAAGTATTTAGCAGAGAATAATGAGATGAAGGATTGGAAGAGGAGGAAATAATGGAAACAAACACGTACGCACAAATACAAACTCACTGTTTCTAACTCAGCCTTCTTATTCTTTCTCATTCTGTGACATGATCACAGAATCACAAAATACTTGAGGTTGGAAGAGACCTCTGGACGTCATCTAGTCCAAGCCCCTTGCTCAAGCAGGGACACCTACAGCAGGTTGCCCAGGACCATGTCCATATGGCTCCAAGGACGGAGACTCCACAACCACACTGGGCAACCTGTTCCAGGGTTCGGTCACCTGCACAGTATAGAAATGCTTCCTGATGTTTAGAGGGAACCTCCTGTGTTCCAATTTTGCCCATTGCCTCTTTTTCTGGTGTTGGGCACCAATGAAAAGAGCCTGGCTCTGTCTTCATTGCATTCTCCCTTCAGGTATTATATACACTTTGATAAGAGCTTTTCTGAGCCTTCTCTTTTCCAGGCTCTACAGTCCCAGCTCTCTCAGCTTGTCCTCATAGAAGAAGCGCTCCAGTCCCTTGATCTTCTTGGTGGCTCTCTGCAGGGGGGTGCTGATGATGTCAAACAGACCTACTGTTTTTCTCTTGATTTTTTTTTTATGTTATTGCCTAGGATGATTCCTTTAGCTGCTTTCTCCTTCTCTTGGATTGTAATGTATTTTCACTGCAAGTTTCATGATGCAGTAAGAAACATTATAGCAAAGAAAAATATATGACATGGAAAAGTGATTGAAGAGCAGTTGGCAATGAAGAAGGGAATAAGTCAAACTAGCACTGGGGAAAGAATAAACACAGAAAACTGTCCAGACAGCTGATATCTGTCTCATCTACTGCTGCTGAATAAAGATCTTGTTTGCATTGGAAGCGGCCAGGAAACCAGCACAATCCCTCAGAAAAGTCCCAGTTTGTCTGCTCTTTTCCACAAAGCATGAAACTACCACAAATGAATTTAACAAGCTGGGGAATATCTACGAGATCCCAATTTTTTAAATATATTTGTATTTGGAAAACATCTTTTTAAATGCTATTGGATATAATTGTTCCCCAGAGACACGTAGTGCTTGATTTGCTAGATCTGGTCAAAGCACTGACTGTGCTGCTGTAAAATTTAACTTTTCCTGCATCCCATCTCGTGGAAATTTCAAATTACATCAGCTCTGATTTCCACGTCTCAGCTTTTATTATTGCTAAGTGCTTGTTATGCTTTGTTTCTGCTTTTCAATGTAAATACATGGTGGGTTTTGCTTTACCCTGTTGTAATAGTATTGCAGCACACTTCCCCTTGCTACTACGTAAAATATAACCTGAATGCAGCATCTTTGACCCAAATTACAATTGTTTTGGTTCTTTGAACAGATGGAAACTCTGGATGACAGAGTTGAAACATCTGGAAACAGATGTATATCCTTCTAGGGGGACTCCTCAACTAAACCAATGCAATTGGCAAGTTAATCTAATGTAAAAAAACAAACATACTGTTTTCTTTAACTGTCATCCTCTCCCAAATACCCCCAATTTTTCATTTTCCATAATTTGTAGCAGTCTTCTCAAAATCACTGGAAATGGAAGCAATCCCATTTTATACAAAATGTTATAGGATGTATTCCCATTCGTGAATAGCTCTGTACCATATTGCCAAAACTTTGGTGATTAACATATATTTGTAACATTAGGATAGGATAGGATAGGATAGGATAGGATAGGATAGGATAGGATAGGATAGGATAGGGTAGGATAGGATAGGATAGGATAGCATAGAATGGAATGGAATGGAATGGAATGGAATGGAATGGAATAGTTCAGTTGGAAAGGACCTACAAAGGTTATTAAGTCCAACTGCCTGACCGCTTCAGGGCTAACCAAAAGTTACAGCATATTTCTAATATGCTGTATTAGAAATAAAATAAATTTTTCCTAGTGTCCAGTCTAAACCTCTCCTGGTGCAGCTTTGTGCCATTCCTGCACATCAGGACATCATTGGTTACCAGGAAGAAGAGACCAGCACCTCCCTTTCTGCTTTCCATCCTCAGGAAGAGCAATGAGATTGCTTCTTAGCCTCCTGTTCTCCAGAGCAGACAACCCAAGTGTCTTCACCCTCTCCTTCCAGCCCTTTTAAAAGCTTCTTTGTTATCCTCCTCTGGGTGATTTCAAGTATTTTAATATCCATTTAATATTGTGGAGACCAGACCTGTACAAAATAACCAAACTGAGGCCACAACAACGCTAGATATAGCAGGAGAATCACCTCTTTGACCAGCTGGCTGTGGTGTGTTTAAATGCATCCCAAAATACAGTTTGCCCTCCTGGCTGCCAGGACACAATACTGACTCAGGTTGAGCCTGCTATCAACTATCACCCCCAGATCCCTTTCTGCTGAGGTGCTCTCCAGCCACGCGTCTCCCAGTCTGTACCTATGTCCAACATTACTGTGTACCAGGTGAAGAAGCCAGCATTTTCCTTTGATGAGTTTCATGCCATTGATGATTGCCCAACACTTCACTATCTAGATCCCTCTGCAAGGCCTCTCATCCCTCCAGAGAATCAACAGCACCTCCCAGTTTAGTATCATCAGCAAACTTCCTGAGACTCATTCCGCTCCTGCATCCAGATCATTGATAAAAGTGCTGAACAGAACTGACCCTAGAATTGAGGTCTGGGGAACACTGTTAGTGACCGGCTGACAGCTAGATATAGCCCCATTCACTACAACTCTTTGAGCTCTATCGTTGAGCCAGCACATCATCCAGTGTAGCATGGACCTGTTTATCTCACAGTTGGACAATTTGTTCAGGACACCATAAGGAATGGTATCAAAGGCCTTATAAAATAATAATAATAATAACAAAAAAAAAAAAAAAAAAGAAGATTACATCCACTGCCTTCCCTTCATCCAACAAGCAGGTGACATTATCATAGAAGGTGATCAAATTACTAAGGCAGGATTTTCCCTTCATGAACCTATGTTGACTATGCTTGATAATAGCTTTGCTCTTCAGATGACTTTCAGTAGCAACTAGGATAATGTTCTCAATACTTTTCCAAGTATTGAGATTAGACTAACAGGTCTGTAGTTTCCTGGGTCTTTCCTCAGGCCCTTCTTGTAAATTGGTATAACATTGCCTAGCTTCCAGTCAGCAGGGACTTCCCCAGACTTCCCAAGAACTTTGTTGAGAGAGGTCCAGCTATAAGATTCACTAACCCCTTTAGTACTCAGGCCCCATAAACTTATTATAGCATAAAGATCAACAAAAGCTAACACAAAAAAGTGGTATCTTTATTACTCAGTTTCCAGAGTGTTCTCCTGCAGAATGTTGCTGCTGGAGAGACAAGGAGGAAGTTGTGAAGTTCCCATTGATTTCAATGGAGTAAAATTTGATTTTTTTTTTGGAAGATCCCAAATTCCATAACAGACAAATGACATAGGAGAGGATATTTACTCTTCCAAACCTTCAGAGCCTCTTGTCTGAGACTGGAAGTAAAAAGCCTACCACTTCCAAACAACCTTCTGAGATTTACAAGAATTTTCTGACAGATACATCTGTACTGCTTGCCTAATAATAGCAATTGTCTGCATAATTGGGAGCATAAAAAGAGGTGGGTAAGCCTTTGAGGAAAACCAATTAAGCATGCAAACAGTGCTTGTAATTGGTACATAAATTTAGGTATTCTAGTTGCATGTGTATTTCCTGCTTAATGCTGATATTTAGTAGCTCAATACTTTCTCTGCTCTTGTATCCTTCCAAGTTTAAAGAAGTGATCCTTCAGTGCATCTGACTCTACATAACTTCTACAGGGCCATACATCCAAAATCAAATATTGCAGGGGTAAATCACATTCTATAACACTTTGAAGAACATTCAAGGAGCAGCTGTACTGTGACGAAGCTGCACTGAAAAAAGAGTTGGCTGGCTGTTAGCCAGCAGTCTAAAATTGTGTTCACAGCCTTTTTTATTGAAAGTGATGCCCATACATACCATAAGATATTTTTGAGCAAATACTAAGTTAGGATGCAGTCAACATGTATGGTGACAGTGCTGTTTACTGTTTTTTATTGCCTTTTTTTTTTTTTTTTTTTTTTTACAGGTAACAGATTTAGTCCCCATCATTATAACTCTTGATGGTAGCTGTCTCATTTATTTTGTGTGTAGGTTTTTAATTGAGACATTATCAGTTGATAAATAAATGTTCCACTAACAGCTCAGTAGTATCAATTATCACTGCATGCAATCATTAATATAATAATCTCATATGCACAAATAGTTGCATTGCTATTAAAAAGGGTGAGAATTGGAAAGTTAGAGAAATAACAATGTCAGTTTTATTTGACTGTTTGTCACAGCTGACATTCTATGAATTTGCATTCTACAAGGATTCACAGGATTTTGTTGTTGGAACATATCATTGCTATAGCATTCTCTTATGGTTTTCATTTCATTTGAAAAATACCTTAATAGTACTTGATTGTTGCATATGTTTTTATTTTCAGAGTGAACAACATATCCATTGCCTCTTTTGGAAGTACAGAATCTCTTTTTAATGTTGATGAATGTGTAGGAGAAAAGGACAAAACACATATGCCAGAATAATAAATTTTTGATTTATAAACCTGGTAACAAAATAAAAAAAAAAATGTTATAACTAATAGTGTTTGACTGAGTCCTTACAAGATCTTTTTTATAGAAAGAGGTCATGAATCAGGTCTGAGGTTGCAATCCAAATTTCATCTGAATTCAGAACGAGTCTGGAACCTTAATTAACAGAAAAATAGAAGTTTTGCAGTTTGAATTAAAATATAATAAGTACTTAGTAGAATTTAGTCACTAAATTATCAATTTGTTTATCATACTTCAATGTATTTCTTTTAACTCGCATGTTTACTCTGTTATATTCGTAAAAAGTAATAACAAACCCTCTCATTCTATTCTTTAATAGGCCTCTTAACTTTTCCCAAGAACAACCAACCCTCTTCTGATCATCACACTAAGGCTTTTCTGATCATTTTCCTGATAGAATAAATTTTACATAAATAGAAGGGATCAAAATCGATACCAGATATTTCGATGCATGTGTGGAGGGAGCTTGACCAGGGAGACTTTTACTTCCTAAGATATAAACATTGCCTGATGAAAACAGGAAAAATAATTTTTTTTTTTTTTTCAAACTCAGACAAATATAATGGCAGGTTTCTCATGGAAAGAGTCAAACCCAAAGATGGTAGACAAATAAACAGGTAATCTTCAATTCCAGTTCTTCTGGTACCTAGAAAGGGAAAATAAAGCTGTATCGGGTGTTATACAGATGTTACAATGGCTGCTATTACAAGGAAGTTTTCGAAAGCATATGTTATAAGTAGACTCCAGTACAAATAGATTTTTCTGATATTAGTCCTTTGAGACTGATGTTGATATGACTGATAGGAATGAGCTAAAAAAAAAAAAAAAAAAGGAGACATCTAAACATCTGAAAGAAACTTATTTTCATTTATCTAAGAGTGCAATAAAGTATAAAGAAGTATCAGAGATGTGAATAGTCATGTAAGAAAAAGGACAGTAGTAGATTTCTAGAGTAACTTAGATTTCTTTCTTAAAGGTAGAGTACAGCATATTTTGACTTTTCCTCCTACATTTTTTCCAAATTACACATTTTTGCAATTTGCTTTTCTGAGGCAAACTTTGTATCACTAAAGTTAGAGTAAACTCTTTTCAACACCTCCATTCAATCCTATGGCTGCTTGCAACATTAATTAAACCGTGGGTCCCATCTGCATCTAAACTAAATGATGTTATTCACTATCATCAATGCAATCAGGATCAGATTTCTTATACTTAATTAGTGGGATCACAAAAGCTGCCTTCTTAGCAACATTTACTCACATCAAATTACATTTCATGGTGTAAGAGAATGTGAAAAGGAATCTTAATCTGCCTACATACATCCCAATGAGGTTATGTTTTTAAACACAGGACTGAAAAGCAGAATGCTTTTTTTTTTTTCCTGTAGTAGACTATAATAGACAAAAGGCTTATTTTTATACTCTTCCCAGAAGATTAAGTATTTCAGAGATCCAGTTTTGACAAACTAAATTAATATCCATTAATGTATAAAGGGAGAACAGAAAAGAAAAGGAAAAAAAATTAATCTTTTACAGCAGTCATCACTTTTTCCCTTGAAAATACTTGTAAAAACAAGTTTAATCCATTACTCTCTTTTTTGATTTAAAATATTGCAAATTGCAAAGAAAAAAATGAGTTGTGCAAATAAAGACATCTGAGAGGGATGTGTATATTAACAAACCAAGTTTCTCATTGGAGATCCGCTCATTGCTGTAAGCAGACAGTTCATTTTTCTGAAGTTTCTGACACCTGTTCAAACCCTTTGAATATCACCAACATGCAAATCCTGAGCCTAGTGGCCATTCCAGATGTTCTACATTGAGTATGTCTTGATTGCTACAAAGCTGATCTCCAGAAGCTATGCCATACCTTCTGGAGCCTTTATGATACTGCCTGGTATTGGCAAAGACATTTCTGCTGCTTTCCAAAACACTATATTATCTGAAATGTAAATTCTACAATAATGACGGTAATACAACTAAAGCATAAAAATACCATAAAGCACAGAGTAACAATTTATGGCAAAATACTATTTATCGAGCAGACGTAAAGTAAGGATAAAACTGAAATCGATATCTCTTTCATACTTTCTTATTACAAAATTGTTTGCAGTTCACTACAAACTTAGCAGAGCAAAGGTTTAAAATCAGAATCTAGTGACTTATTTTATCACATTAATCAATTAATTATTAAATAATTATACATTGTACTGAAAAATTAGTAAAAAAGAAAGGAAAGTATAATGTCATTCCAAAGCTTTCTACTTTAAAAATAGATCACCACAAATCCCTTCTTTTCCTTCCCAGTTATTTTTTCTCCAGGAATCTGGTTTTCCTATAGGGGTCTAGATACCACCAATCCTTAGGTTTTTCATATTCAGAAGCTTCCTGTATAAATAGCATTTATCCTGAAGTGTATACCATCAGAAACTCACCTTTGATAAGATTCCTGGTTGCAGTGCCTTTGCAGGTTACAACAACATTGTATGACAGAGGAACAGTCTTTCTGGTAAGAAAATTGTGAGCTATGATGAATTTTGAGCTCTTCCAAGTACTGTAGTTTATGCAGTATCATTTCCATTCTCATCAGCTACTGAATCATATTCAAAGTTGTAACGTTTCTCTAAGCCTTTTTGTGGCCAGAGCTCAGAGTATCTAAACTGAAGTCCCCAAATGAAAACAGTGACTGTCGATTTTGCTTTACTGGAAAACAGAAACCTTTGCAAGGAGGGTAAATCTTATTAAATAGAAATGAGTGCTTTTGCTGGGGCTACTCTGGGACTGAGAAATCAACTTCTGCAGGAGGAACAAGTTTGAGTGCCACTTCCCTTTCCACGTGCAAATTGGATTTTCTTAACCTTTCCTTCTGTGACATAAACATTTAGATGAACAGTCAGACAAGCATTGTATATTGTAAAACAAACATTGCACAGTAGACATATCTTCCCCTGGGGAGAAATGAAAGAATAAACATGTAACAAGCATTAGTCACATTGCTTAACGCACTATTGGAAGGCACTCAAATATTCATTGTGACTAAGCTATAAAGAGTTATATAAAATATAATAAATGTATTAACTTGTCAAATAATTTGTTGCATTCTGCATCAGCCTGAGTTAGAATGAATTTTAAGAGTAGTTCCATGTACAGTGCATTTCAGCTGAGTTAGAAAAGGCTTCAAAATCTTGTCAGAAAGACAATTTTGCATTTGCCTTACTAAGCACAGGTATAAAAAAAGTAATCCTGATCTACTTTTTAATAGAATTCCATAGTAGCACCTGGAATTGGCAAATCATCAGTGGTCATCTTGATCGACAAACAGCAGAGAAATACCCTGAAGAGAGACCAGGAAACTGGTCTCCTCCTCATCATCATCATCATCTGGCTGTTTCCTAGCAACCTTTCAGTATCATCTCAGATTTATTTCCATTTCCATAGGGACTGAGGCAAGAGCAGTTAACAACTGTAGCACACACCAATCAGCCTTAGAAAGGAGAATAGTCAGTGAAAGCTGAACAGAAGGAAGTCAGAGTTATTTATAAGTTCAGAAGAAAGTTCTTGGAAATATTTGCCACAACAAAGGTGAAACTTCTACCTCTTGTTTAAAGTTCATATCTACAGTCAGTCCCTTGTAGTCTGTAGTTTCCAAGCACTAGTTCCTCCCTATACTTAACTCTTCTTTAGATATAACCACTAATAAAAACCTCTACTCTCTTCAGCTGGCCTGGGAAGTATCTTTCCACCTTGCTCATGGCTGGTCCTGGTTACACAAGTGTTTATCTCTCCTGTTAATTAGACAATAGTGTAGGTATGGTGGGCATCAGTCTCTCAGAAAAACAGCTTAGTACTGAATATTTTAAGAAGCTTCTTCAGCCAAATGAATTAGAGAAAGTAAATAAGCCAGTTGCCAGTTGACTTCGATGCCATACCAAGGCAAACTGATGGTCTCAGCATTTTTCTGGGTATGGAGTAGTCTGAAACTAGGATATTGAAAATTCATCAATGATTACAGATAGACACTGTGGTCTGTAACTATGCTCTGCTGTCAGAATTAAAGTTTCTGACATAACGGTAAAGTTTATTTGTGCTGAAGACAGCAATTTTGCAGTCGCTATGTTCTATAATAGAGACTTTTTTTGTGTGTAAAGCGTGTAGATTTTGTATATTTGTTTGTTCGTTGGTTTGATTATTTTGCTTCCATGAAATGTTTGTCTTATTCTCTTCACTCAATATCCCCTGACAGATTATCAAGCTGCATCACAATTCCTTCCTCAGACCAGTCACTGGCGAAAGGTGAAGCATGTTATATCTTGCCAGGAGTGAATCCAATTTGTCACACTTTTCTATTTTTCCTAACTATTGCTTGTGTGGTGTCATCTTTAATAGAATTTAACTTCTGATGTGGGTGCTGCTACAGTCACTGAAGTTGTTCAGAATCTTGATATCATAACCTGTAGGCACAAACAGGGACCTTGAGCTGTCCCCAGAACTGGAGACAAGGGCTGGGCGGACAAGTCTGCAACATGCATCTGAGCACAATTTAATCACACTCCACAGGAGGCTGGTGATACAAAATTAATTATTTGACTACCCAATATAGGGGCTTACCTGTGTTTCACAGATCAGTATTGCAGAATTTTATGCAGTCTCCAATGCTCATATGGTTCTGCACATTTCATCTTTGTTGAATGGCTGAGGAGTTTTAGCAGAGTTGCTTCAATGGCTTGAGGAGTAATCCAAATGTATCATGCATCTGTGTAGTGCTTCATTTCAAATGTGTGAAAAATCACACATTTTAGGCTTAAGTTTATGTTTCAACTAGTATTTATTTGTATTCATTATCTGTATTCATATATCTAAAGTGCAAATTATAAGAGTGAG
This sequence comes from Cygnus olor, assembly GCF_009769625.2. NCBI lineage: Eukaryota > Metazoa > Chordata > Aves > Anseriformes > Anatidae > Cygnus > Cygnus olor. Next base: position 42,172,938 of record NC_049171.1, read on the forward strand.
GTTTTATAGAAGACTTTTGCCAAGATGAAGAGCCTTAGACACCTCTTGCTCCTTTGACAATTTTGTTTTTATTACTCCCTTTCACTTTGCAACACACCTTTGAATTGCCCGTTGTGCCCAATCACTAAATCCTTTAAATTGGTAGGGACCTCTTGAGGACATCTAGTCCAACTCTGAGCAAGAGCCAGAGCAAGTTGTTCTCAACTATGTTCACTCCGGTTTTGAATATCTCCAAGTATGGAGGCTCCACAACCTCTCTGGGCAACCTGTTCCAGTGTTTTACCACCCACACTGTAAAAAGTGTCATGTCAAAGTAATGTCATGTTGTCATTTTTTGGTTTTTATTTTTAAATTTGTCCTCCTTGCCTCTTATCCCATCAGGGGAAACCATTCTAGAAACTGCTCTGGAACAGTAAGTCTGTGAGGTTTAGCAGTGTCAGAGTCCAATACTATCTGACCAGGTTCTTTTAGGTATTTTACATAATGAGGATTTGATGTTTAATTCAAAATTTACTTATTTGGAGATAATCTGACATTACACTGGATTTTGATTTACAAGAGTGTTACAGCAGTGTACTGAAATAAAAAATACAAATGGAATATAGCAACTGAAACGTGCAGTTGGATCACAATACAAATGTGATTCGTGTTACTGGTCTCTGTATGTTCGTTGTCATGATGCTGGGCATCCCCTGTTGCTGTAAAAGGCTATGTGGTTTGAAACCCTTTGTTCTCTTCAAAGTTCATTTCATTGGTTGACAGTTTTCTTATTCTATGCTGCACATATATGCTTCCCCATACTGATCTGACTATCTCAGGAAGAGAATACTCTCTATTGGTTATCTCTGTGAAAGCCATTTATAGAACCAGTTGGTTCACCCAACTGATACAACCATCACCTAAAACAAAAGCCACCCTGCAGTCCACTTTGTGTTGAGATAAATTAGTCTTCCTTTACCATAATTATGGTCACTTCCTGTACTCTTCTCTAAGTCTTGAGCACATCACTTATGCTCACCTCCTCAGAGCTGTCTTTCATTGTAAGGGTTTGTAGATCTGTCACAGGCAACATGGGGCCATTGTGCTCCATACGGGAGGTGACCCATAGTCATCTGTGGTCCTGGGATTCTAGGTGTCCCTGCTTGAGCAGGGGGATTGGACCAGATGCCTGCAGACATCCCATCCAACCTCAACTGTTCTGTAATTATGAGACCTATGAGACCCAGTTTAGGGACTGTGCCGAGAGCTGGGTTAGCATGATGGGGGGGGGGGGGGGGGGGGGGGGGGGGGGGGGGGGGGGGGGGGGGGGGGGGGGGGGGGGGGGGGGGGGGGGGGGGGGGGGGGGGGGGGGGGGGGGGGGGGGGGGGGGGGGGGGGGGGGGGGGGGGGGGGGGGGGGGAGGGGGGGGGGGGGGGGGGGGGGCTTGGAACAGAATAGCTGTCATCCTATGGGTAAGCAGGGAGTATTAGCAAGAATCTGACTGAGAAACCCTCATACACGTGTTCAGTCCCTATGGCAGTGTTGGAGTAGTGTAAGGTATGGCAACTCCTGGTTCACAGATGGAGTTTTGAGGTCGCAAACGGCCTGTGGGATCACATGGACCAGTCTCCAGGGTTTGAGAAGTTCTGAGCTCACTGCCACGGTGCTGCTATGGCTTCATCAATGCCAGAGCACTACGCACCAAGGGCAGACATCATAAAGGTGAGCAGTGGCTGCAATGGTGGCATGTGGTCCCAGCAAGCCACGCAGGGTGGAGATGACAACAGGCCCTGTTGACAAGCTGGTGAGCCTCAGCCAAATGCAGGTCCAGGTCAGAGCCAGGAAATCCAAACAACTGTTCAGGAACAAGGCTGGAGATTGGCACTGCTGCAACATTATTGGGATTGAAATAAGGTTGTGGGTCATGAGCAGAGTGGAGGTAGCCAAAGAGGGCTGGATAAGGACAGTCAGGCCTGCTAATGGTATCACAGCCCTCAAATAGCCTCCATGACACCCAGCTTGCTTGGGGAGGCGTCGTGAATAAATAAGATATTGGCTGTGCAAAGTAAAAGAGCATTCACTCAAGCTGAGGAAATGTGAGCAATACCATTTCATTTGTATTAACCAAAATAAACTGTTGAGTAAAAATAAATGATAAGAGATGTCTTGTAATGGCAAAATGGGTGAGTGATGTCACTGTAGCTGCAAGACAGTCTCATACCAGCATGATTTTGTACTAGCTTTACACAATAACTATTGAAAGACTTCCAATATAATTTAGAAAGTTCAAACACCCCTCTCTTAAAGTCCACTGGATTTTGCTTTAATAGTTTATTCCCAGGGAGCTGAATTATTTATTGATTTTTAAGGAGTACAATGATCTAAATGCAAGAACTGGATGTATGTAATTGAGATCAAATTGGAGGGACATTAACCTACACACTAAATTTAAGTGCAGACACTTAAATTGGCCCCCAGATTAAAAGAAAGTCTTTTTTCAGTTGGATTCTTTCACTACCGAAAAGTACATTTTAAGAACGGGGCATAACTTGATCTTTTTTTTTTTTTTTTCATCCACAGGTTTTCTATATTTTCTATCTCATTCTAAATTGGACAGAAGTAACAGAGCAACGGAATGTATTTTTGAAATCACCCAATGCTTGCTTTTTAAGACTGTAAACCCAGACTGCATTCCAAAATAGTGCTAAAAAAAAATAGCTAATATGATTCACTATTGTAGCTTTCCCAGCATGTCACAGTAGAGCAGAAACTACTAGGAGTCAAGTGATGAAGGAATTTCAAGACCTATGGAAAAAGTATTGAATCAGTATGCTTTTGTCTGAGTACTGGGAAAGTTCAGCACATTTTTTTCAGTCAAGGAAAGAAATTTATTGTAATTGGTATTCAATTAAGCTTTGAAAGTAACTTTTCTTTAGCAGGACTGGTGTTTACCACAAATCTTATACTATCAGTTCCTTTGAGTAATTAAGAGTAATTAACTGTTAAACTACCTCTTAAAAATTAATTTCTCTAACTGATAATGGGAGCATCTTGCCCAAAAGAATGAACTATACTTGAACTGTCTTAGCCTGGAAATGCACCTTCTTCCAGTGTTGTGAGTAAACAGTGAAAAAATATTTAAGCTTTTAAAAGTAAAGTGATAGACAATTTTCTCATGTCTGATTTGCACAAGATATAATTAGCTGAATTTGAAATTGAGACATTTAAGTCTCCTCTCTTCAAATTAAATATTGTCAGTAGGTTTATATCCCTCTAAACGGTTTGTGAGTTCCATGATGATGCTTGCTTAGGTGCTGCTTCCAAAGCTACTAGGAAGCATCCAAAGCAGTAACATGTTGTTAGGATTTCCATGTTCTACATTGCCACTTATCTGGACACAGACTTATGATTTCTTATATACCAATGCAAGAGTTAATATAATATCCAACTCAGATATTTCATGATTCTATGATAGAGATTGCTAACTGACTAGAACTATGCGACTTCCTACTGGTAAGTGATTCTTAATGTGTGAATGTCGTCAGCTTGCACTGAAAACAATGCCACTCCATGGAAGACATTAAAAGTGGGCTTAGATATGCTGTGCTAAACTTTTTTTTTTCTGTATTTCCATCTGTAATTCCATACATACTTAAGATAGAATCTGATATCAATTTGTTTTGTATAGTGTCCTACATATCTATTGGATTGTGCAAATGATAATAAAAGTTATAAAAAATCCTTGAAAAAATATAGTGATTCTTCTCTGTGAGTTCATAGTTTATAACCCTTTATGAACAAAAGGAAAGAACAAACTCAAGCTCAGGGAATAGTGTTATTAAAAGCTTCCCTGTCTCTAATATATTTCACTCTCCCATGTCTCTCCTTTTCTCACTTTTCCTCTTTCTGCATTTGTTCATTTTCTCCATCTCTCTCCCCAGGCTATGCAGTGAGAAAATTTATTATCAGTATAATTTGGACCTACTCAGCTAATTTTGCTGCAAGGTTGCCAGAGACACATAGTAATGCTCTTGTGCATGATCACAAAAATGTTTGTAGTTTTTTGTTGTTGTTCTAGCTACTGTTTTTAAAATATTGACCTTCTGTAAGTTTGAGGCAGACAAAATGAGAGTTAATTAGAATCTTGGAATTCTCACTATCTGGACCCAAATTTAAACCACTGTTATATGGGTTGTAGTTAACAGAAACTTATTCCTGTTTGTATTTTTTTTATGGAGAATTGGTTGCGTGTTGTAGGGCCTGTATTACTCTTTAGTAAAGAACAAATCCATTTTATATTCCACAGCTTACAGGTTGGTTTGGCTAGTAAAAAACTGTAAATGCAAGTGCTTCTGTGTTCTTAAATCTGGTTATAGAACTTGCTTGTGCAGATTTTAGTGAATGTTGAGATAAGCACTCTGACCAGCACTCTTCAGATCTGTATATTTCTTTGGGCTGAATTGTTTTATGTTTGCTTTGAGTTCCAAAGCAAGATGAGGCAGAATTTTAGCAAACACTTTTTTTCTGTTTTTTAGGTAAATAGGAGAAAAAAATCAATAGCAATATATTTGTAGATGGTTTAAGAGGTCTACACATGTTAGATTTGCTTTATTTTATTTTATTTAATTTGATTCTTTAGGACACTTTTTCCAAGCTGAATTTTAAACTCTCAGATTGAAAAGCAATGGCAGTGTTGGGTCCTGTGTAGCTTAATAATATTGTTAATTTTAAAACCAGTCGGGAGTTTAAAATCTTTGCATGTCAGGTATAAATGACACTTTTTAAAATATTGGATAAGCATGGAATTCAGCCTCAGGAACTGCCCTAAAAGAGCTGGCTATTATCTGTCACACTTTGACCTTAGAACCTTCTACAACTACGTTAATGATGTTATGAAAGTGTAGGGCCAAAATGTTATCATTGTATTCATGCCTGGAAGATATGTATGCTTTCCTTCAAACACAATAATGTGATGGAGTTAGCTGACCAGCTTTCAGAAAGTGACACCCTTTCTCCCCTTCTATTATACTTTTCTCCATTCTCTGCATTGTTTCTGCACAGTTTCAGTATGGTAACAGGGAAAAAAAATCATAACCAGAAGTCAGAGTCAGTAATGACTCTTCAATGGCACACTTACTATCATTTTCATATGGGTAATAAGTGATTTTTGCTCTTAAGAATTATAAAGATAAGAATATAAAACTGTAAAGCACACAAGTGAACTAAGAATTTTTTTCATCTTTTTACTTTACCTTTATATTACTTACCAGGATTACAGATTAAAACACCTATTATGGAGAATCATGTTTCAATGAGAATAATAATTTTCAGGAATATTTAAAGAAACATGACTTCCTGCAAAACTATATACTAATATCATACCAAACTGTAGTCCAGCTATAATGAACTCATATCTTATTTCCTTCCAGCTTAATTTGCAAGCTTCTAGGGACCCATTGCCATTCTCCATTCTATAAGAACCACTTCTAAAAATAAATAAAATCTTTTGGCCAACCCCCTGTAAAATGGAATAGTTTCAGAAGGAAAACATGAGATGGAAGCGGTTACTGAGGTCTCCTGAATCCTGGTGACATATTTTAAGAAATTATCATCCTTATTTTTGCTCTGGATTTTTCTGCCCAAGTAGCATAGTTAGGAAAAGTGAATGTATATTATTCTCTTGGTCCATGACAACCTGTGGCACATCGTATCATGCTGAACTGAAATTAATGGATTTTACTTTCATATTATAGGCTATGGACTGTGGCAACTGAGAAGCCAATGCACTTCCACTTTTCTTGTCCATTCCATGTTAGCAATAACATGGCCATAAGTAGGTCAATACATACAGGGAGACAGTAACATCTTAAAAAGCCACTGTAAATTGGTTAGAGCCTTTGCTCCATTGTGACATAATGAAATGAAAATAAGGCTCAAGTCCCTGTTACAATAGCTAATGACTAATACAGAGAAGGAAGCATGAGCAGTAAAGGACCTATCCCAAGAACAGTACCTTCAGTAAGCAGAAAGTATTGGGCACCTGGGAGCAAAATACCCCGCAGAAGTTTTTTACATGCACAAATCCAAAACAAGAAAAAACTTGAGAAGGATGGGAATCATTTTCCAGTCCATCCAGCAGTATGACAGCTCATAAACTATGTTACACATCAAGAGCCTCATTGAGTAAGACTGGAAAAGAGATGTGCAGAAAGAAGTAGCTTTCAGACAGCTATCTTTTGTCATCAGTGAATACCCTGAAATCCTTGAGCATCTCAGCTAAATTGCTATTTTAGAGAGTACTGTTGCCAACCTCTTCCACGAACTATCATAGCACATATGTATATTAATTGCCAAAGGTGTCAAGTAAATCCTTCTGCACCTTGGTTTCTTAAAATTGACAGCCTACACAGAATGTTTTTACTTTGTTTTAGGCTGCTATACTTCAAGTGAAATAATATACAGGTTTTGTGCCATTGATTTACACCCTATGTATCCTACTTATGCCAGAAGATTTGCATTACTGACAGTAGGCACAGACCATAATCATATATTTCTCCCTTTCATTTTAGTGCAGTAAAATTAATATGTCTGATTAAAATCTTCAAAGACTGACAGGGACAGCAGTATCACTACAAGAGAGGTTCTCCTTGTGTTTGAAAATTACCTGAGGGGTTTCAGATGCTCTTTTAATTAATTTATAATAACTTCTGAGTATAAGTGACAATACAATATCAAATTATTGAGACAAAATGCCTGCATGCCTTTTGAATTTTTCAGTAATTCTACTGGCCTACTGAACAGGGATTGCCTCAGCATATGGCAAAGATTCAAGAAATTTCCAACAAAGAATAGATGACTGAGATGAAGTCTTAAAATTACACTACCCGAGACATTAATCTGTTGGAACATGTATTACTACAGGTCTAATTTTAAAGAATGGGTGTTTGCCCTTCATTCATCATTATCTCTACATTTGAAAGGTGATGCCAAAATTACCTTTGTGAATACACTTACAGAAAGATCTTTCTACACATCTTTGGACATACTGAAGCTGCCTGCACAGTGGTGCAAGTATAATTATATAAGCAAAGCAAATAGCAAAAATTGTACATGTGCAAATTTTTTTAAAATTAGATTTCTGGCAAGTACATTAAAAAGGATTGAGAGTATGTTAGACTACCCGAAAATAATTGCCACTAAATTTAATCAGTTATGTGGAAAGTGAAGAAGTCAACCCAAGGTCAACTTAAAAAGGAAAATGAATGATTTAAGCAGCCATTGCACAGGACCAGATGGCATGACTGGAAGGTTAAAAACAAGAAAGGACAGAGTTCTTCAAATGGTGTTAATTTATTAATGTATGTATACTAGGATCATGTAAATTAAAGGTTCACTAATTATTTACTAATTAAATTTATTAATTTACTAATTGCTGAAGGGAAAGACTGAGGAAAGAATGATGAAAACAGTCTCAAGAAACACATACCTTTCTTATATTCCTATCAATAAGAAGTCCATACATTTTCTTTAAAATTTTTCATATTGCTTATGGACATTTCCAGATATCTATGCTTGCCCTATTTATTCTGGAGTATAAAGAAGAGCAGGCAGGCTATGGTTTCTACTCCTGCCACTTCCTGCTGTCCTCTTTACAGTGGTCTTCAAGGATGCTCCCCTTTTACATCTATTTATCCTACATGTTAGTAGATATACGAAACACTCATCTAAGAATTAAGAACACATAATTTATCTTTGTCTATCAGGTTTCCCTTCAGGCTATTACCTCATCTTTTGTTTATCTCATCCTCACATCTGTACTCCAGACAACAACCTTCTCTATATTCCTTGAAACTATTCTCAGCTTTGCTGTCACATTATTTTTCTTTCTTGACACCAAAAAGACACTATAATTTAAACTCATCTATTAATAAATTAATAGCTCATATTTGTGAGGGGCTAAAAGCCAAATGAAGACCAGAGAATTCTGTAAGATCACTGAACGTGAAGCTAATTACTACTTTGGAAGTTAGAGTGTAAGATATGGGAGAAATAAGCATTGTTTGAATAAAGCATGACCAGCAGCACCTTGGTCCTTGACTTTTTCATATGATTAGACCTTTATGTAGGATGATCATTTTCAAGGAATACCATCTGATAAAGATGAAAGGTAGTGCAGTGGACAGAGAAGTAGCCTAGAAACCAGGAAAGCAACGTCCTTCTGGGTCTCATGTCCCCATTTATAAACGAAGTTAGAGCTCATTGAAGTAAGTATAATAAATATAAATACAGTTCAGAAAGTATTGGGGAGTTCTGATAAAGCTGCTGCACTGTTTGTTTGGTGGGGGGGGGGGCAGGGTGGAGAGTGAATGAGGAAAATATATAATGTCAGGATTTTACAGATAATGGCTTGTCCAATAGAAAAGACTTTTGGTCACTATTATGCAGGTGAGATTGGAGAATTGGCTTGTGATTTAAAAGCCTTTTTATTATTACCAGTAATCTCCCCCATTCAGTTCATTAGCTGACTTGAAGTTTCCTGCTAATAGGAGGACATTTCTATTTAACAATGACACCTTAAAAATTAGTTATCTTACCCCAAGCTAGGCTCCTTCTGTAGCAGTTTAGACACTTGGTAAGGGCAATTATGTCTTACAAAGATTTTAAATCATAGGTTAATTCAGGTTGGAAGTGGTCTCAGAAAATTCCCAGTCCAATCTACTGTTTCTCAGGGGTTCATCCTGCTGGGCCTTGAAAACTTCCAAGAATGAAGACTACGCAACCTCTCCAGGCAGCCTGTTCCACAATCCAGCTGTCTTCAGTGGAAAACTTTTCTCCCTATATCTAGCCTGAACCTCCCTTGTTTCAGCCTATTCCCGTTGTCTCTCATCCTTCACCATTGTGAAGAGACTGGCACCATTTCTCAACGACCATCTTGTAGCTCCTAGGGGGCTTCTTTCAGGTCCCTTCAAAACTGCTTCTTCTTCAGGAGGTGCTGAGCAAGCTGAACTCCATCAGTTTCTCCCCACAGGGCAAGTGCTTCAGCCCCCTGAGCATCTTGGTCACTTCTGCTATGCTTTCTTCAGATTACTGATACTTTTCCTGGGCTAGGGAGAAAGGAAGGTAGGAGGAGGAGAAGGAGGAGCCTCAAAATTGGACATCTTGTCTCGGTATTGTCTCAGGTAGAAAAGGATAATCACTTTCGTTTATCTCCTGGCTCTGCTCCTGTGTTAATACAGACCCAAAAACTGTTGACCTTTCCTGCTAGTGCACATTGTTGGCTCACCTTCAGCTCGCTGTCCGCCAAGATCACTACAATATCTGTGTCCTTTTCCACAGAGCTGCTTTCAAGCCATTAAGTCTTGAGACTGTATAGTCACAAGAGGTTCTTCTTTGTAGGTGCAGAACTTAATGTTGTTGAATTTCAAAGGTTCGTACTGGTCCATTCCTCCATGCTGTTTAGTACCTTCTAGATGGCAGCTCTGCTTTCCGGTGAACTGATGGGTGTCCCCAGTGTCATCTGCAAACTTGAGAGTGCACTCCATTGACTCCTCCAAGTCATAAATAAAGATGTTAGAGGACAGGTCCCCATTTAGACCCCTGTGGTACTCACTACTTACTGGCCTTCGAGTAGACTGTGGCCTATTTATAACTGGCATCCTCTGAGTCTATCCAACCAGTCAGCTTTCCACCCATATAGTTGTCCACCCATAGAGACCATGTCCTAACCTGCATACAATAAAGCTCTGAGACACAGTCAAATGTCTTGCTAAAACCCACACTAATTACAGCCACTGCTCTCCCCCTGTCCACAGATCCACCCACTTTACTATAGAAGGTAATCAGATTAGTCAGGTGTGATTTACCATCTCCCTACCTTGACTCTAGAATTCTACATAGATTACTGCTTAGATCATATGCATTTATACTGCTAAAATAAGATTAAACACATCCTAAGCTTGGTCTTTTATAGTTCTAGAAATTTTATTCACATTGTTCTTTGTAAACCCAGGACTCTTCCTCACCAACTGTTTTAATACATCTGCTTATACAGCAAATGAAATAAGGAAGTTTCAAGTAATGAAAGTGTAGCATTTTTTCAAAAAAGTGTTTCTGACAGACTGGATGGCAACTGCATCAAGTATCCTGCCAGTTCTAGGCTGGCTCCTCAGTACAACTCAACTTGGCAGAGCTAATATGTACACAAAAGCCAATTAGCTATGGGTGAAATTTTTTTTCAAGTTTTCCATTTTAGCTCCCATTAGACCAACTGATCAAGCTCCCATTGCTTTTTGTGGAAACTAGGTTATGTCATTAGAATAATTCAGAAAATCCAGCATATCTCATTTGGTTTTGAGAAGCTTTGAAACTGCAAATCAAACTGGAAATTGGGTTGTTCTGAAAGGAGAGAGGAAGCATTATTTGGAAAGACTTTTCAAAATCCCGAACTAATTCTGAAATGCAGCAAAGAGAATCTGATGGCTCTAGTGAAATAGGACTCCTACAGTACATTTGAGGTGTATTAAGACAGAAAGTTAGAAACTGTATTCATCTAAGGAGTTGCTAAGAACATTTCAAACATTATCACTAATTTCTATCACTTTATAATATCATAAAATCATAGAATCATAGAATGATAGGGCTAGAAGATCATCTACTTCCAAACTCCCAGCCATGGGCAGGGACACCTCCCACTAGCCCAGGTTACCCAAAGCCTCGTCCAGCCTGGCCTTGAACATCCAGGGATGGGGCATCCACACTTCTCTGGGCAACCTTTGCCAGTGCGTCATCACCCTCTGAGTAAAGAATTTCTTCCTCATATCTAATCTAAATCTACCCTCTTTTAGTTTAAAAGCATTTCTCCTTGTCCTATCACTCAACTCCCTGACAAAGAGTCCCTCCCCAGCTTTTCTGTAGCCCCCTTTTAAGTGCTGGAAGACTGCTATAAGGTCTCCCTGGAGCTTTCTCTTCTCTAGGCTGAACAACCTCTGTCTGTCTGGAGAGGTGCTCCAGCCCTTTGATCATCTTAATGGCCATCCTCTAGACTCACTCCAACAGGTCCCTGTCCTTCTTGTTGGGGGCCCCGCAACTGAATGCGGTACTCCAAGTGGTATCTCACAAGAGCTGAGTAGAGGAGAATCACCTCCCTCGACCTGCCAGTCACAATTCTCTTGGTGCAGCCCAGGATACAATTGACTTTGTGGACCGCAAGTACACACTGCTGACTTTCATTGAGTTTTTCACAACAAACTACCTAGGTCCTCCTCATAGCTGCCCTCTATCCATTCTCCACTCAGCCTGTATCTGTGCTTGGGATTGCGCTGATACAAGTGCAGGACCTTGCATTTGGCCTTGCTTAATTTCACAAGGTTCACACATTCTCACCTCTGAAGACTGTCAAACATGTTTTAAAGTGTATAAAAAATAAAAACATTTATTTCCCATTTCTAGCAATGTCACATACACGTGAAGTTAAGCTGCAATCAGAATGATGTTTCTAGTATCAGTGCACTATGTGTTATGATACAGAAAATATTACATAATTTTGGTACTCTCTAACCTTTTCCCTCCTGGGAATCTCTGTTTCCACAGTCTGTTGAATAGTTCAGACTAAGGAAATCTTGGACTAAGTAACTTTCTGCTTATCATTATTAGTTTTCCTTACGCTTAGCTAGCTGTAAATTCTATCCCATTTGCAAGTGTGCAGGTGCCATTTCTGCATTAAGAAACACTCACAAACTACACAATTGTCTTCATAAGATCATTAGAACAGATACTGGGTTAAATTATTTGTGTATATACAGCTAATTACAATAGGAACCAAAAGCTTATGTTGTCTCTATACAGGAAAGTTCTCTAGTTCTGTTGTTCACAGGTACGAAGTGTAGGCTGAAAATGTAACTTCTAGCTCTGTTGCTCAAAAGAATGAATCATGAGGCTTAAAGACTCCCTTACAGGAAAATACTTCAGGAAATAATCTGTTTATCAGGGGGAAGATAAAGAGACTGACCTATAATACTCTCATATAAGTATGTAGCAGGAGAGGGCTAATGGATACCATGTTATTTATAACTACAGCAAAAAGCAATGTCCACGGTTTATAGATGGGCACATTCAAAATGGAAATATGAGACTCATTTCCAACAGTGAGGGGAAAACAACTATTGGGTCAATTTATGAAGGAAAGGAGTAGATTTTCTGTCCATCATACAACATTTTAAAATCAATATTGGTTTCTTTCTAAAAGGTGTTCTGTAGTCAACCATGAATTATTGGACTTCATGTAGAAGTTATTGGGTGAGATCTTACTGCCTGTGTCACGTAGCAGATCAGATTAAATGACTGCAGTGTTCTCTTCTGGCCTTAAAATCTATGAAGTGATCAATGATCACTTTACAGGACTGCAGTCATGGAAAAAGGTAATGATTGCTTATGGTCAAATGGAAAGGGAGACACCACGGGATCTAATAGGCCTATTCAGTCAATACCAGCCTATGGAGGCTCCCAATACTGATAAGGCAAAAGGTGACCATATTTATCCATCCTGTGTTTTCTGCTTTTAAATTCAAGTTTAGTATTTTGTTGTTTTCACTCTCCTGCACAGAATTTAATGGGTTCAGTTAAGATGTAATTTCATTTCATGGAAATAGAAACAAGTACTTGAATAGGGCTGATAATATATAAAAACACATCTGATTTTCCTTCTTGTAGTTTATGATCACTGCTCTATTTTGCCAGTTTTCTGATCTGTCCATTTCTCCCTGAGTACTATTTCTTTTGTTTTTCTCTGCCCCACATTTTGGACTAACACATTATTAACAACTTTGCACTTATTCAGGAAAAGATGGCTGAATAAAACAACAACAATAGCAACAAAAAAGATTGATGATTGAATGACATCATACCGCACTTCTCACAGTCATGAGTTCAGTATGATTTCCTTTGCAGTCTACATAATATCAGTAGTCTCTCTAAGAAACAAAAAGAAAAAAATGTTTTTGTTTTTGTTTTTGTTTTTGAGCTTGGAATTAAAATGCTTTATGAGATTCATTATTCTTTGCTTTCCTAAGTCTTTTGCATGTCTTGGAACACAGAGAAGTATTATTTTCTTTGAAGAATAAAATCAAGAATTAGTGTTTGGTTGAGACAGAAAAACCTTGGAAATTCCACAGTCTGACTTTGTATATTATATTTTAATTAATTTAGCAGTAAATTAGCCTTTGTGATTTCCATGCAGTCTGGGTATAAAAGATCACTAGAATACTAATATATCCTCTTGTCTTCTTTAGCTGTTCTACATGTAGTACTTTGGTGAGAAATGACTGAACTCTTTTTGAGACATTTACTCCAAAACAATTCTTCCCATCAGGTCTAGTGCATGGAGTTTAATGAAAGTGCATGCTTTAAAAAAATATAAATAAGTTCTGTATGCTATTTGTGTAGAACCTTCATTTTGATTTCATGTTGAATATCAGTTTCTCCTGTTGAAGTGTAGAGGACTGTGACAAGATACTAGTGGAAAATAGATTTTTATATGTATATAATTTCAGGGGAGAGGAGAGTGGAACATGGGAAGGAATGTCTCATATATTTGTATTCCACTGTGACAGTATGTTGCTGGATAGGGAATACTGTTCCTGGCTCAATCTCAGACAAAAACTTTGTTTAAGAAAAGAAGTATAGGTACATTAGCTACCTACTGAGTTGATATTCTTATGTTTTATGCTTCACAAATAAAACAAAATAAATAAATAAATAATATGAAGCAGCTGTATAAAAAGATTCTCTACACTCAGGGGAGTTACTTTAAATTACATTTTTATCATGATGTACAGTTGTAACACCACACCAAAATCATGTCAGTCTTTAAAGAGCTGACAACTCAGACAGATAATTTTTAGAAGTGCGAGAAAAATGCTATAATCTTATTCCATGGCATTATGCCAGTGATATGTGGATTAAATGGTGCTTAATAGTACATTTTGCTACAGTACAAGGTGACAGCTCTTCTTGTAAAGATTACAAGGTATTGTATGAATGTATGTTGTTACTATCTACATAGAGTGACATGTCATTGCACTGCCAAAGTAAGGTGTAGATCATCTGCCTGGTCTCACATTAAAAGAATTTCCAGAAATCCATGAAAAGTTGAGCAGAATTGTTCTGCCTTCATTTAATCTTAAGAACTTTCTCTTTCCACAACATGGAGGCATGGAGAAACTATATATAAATGTTGTCTTCATCCTGGCAGGTTCTGAACCCAAATAATTCAAATTCTGAAGGACTAAATTCAAAGAATAAAATATGCATTACTTGATGAATTATCCAGACCTTGCTATTAATTTTGTTGGTAAGTGTAACTTTACATAACGTTTTAAATAGTGATTTTGAAAAAGATATATTCATAGCTGTTGTTAACAAGAGTATCAAGACAGAAATTAAAAACCTGGACCTCATGAAATCTGATAATGTCTATGAAAGATCAGCATAAATTCATCTTGGAAGAAAAGGTATCTTAAATTTTTGAAGAAGACATGATCCCAGATGAGATTACTTAGAAAGGCTTAAAAAGTTTTGCTATAAAAAAAAAAAAAAAGTCCATAATTTGATTGTTATAATATGATTTTTAAAAATCAGCTTCAGATGTGGTCAGACATCTAAATGTTGTATCTAAAAGACCAAGGAGAGCACATTGTCTCACTGTCAGATGCATAAGCAGTAGCATCAGGTTAAGCTACCATAGTGCTTTTATTTCTAAGTGGTTATAAAGAGACTGGTACTCAAAGGAGAAAACAACATATGCATGATTATATGCCATACAGCACTCCAGGGCGATCATCTGGGTCATGGTGCTATTTCAGCCAATACTATGAAGGGTATGCCTGTAGCTTGCACTGCTGTTTCATGTAAAATTCCCGGCTCCAACAAGTTATCCAGAACAGGAAGCGTTGTGGCAGCATCGGTTTAGCCAAGTGCCTGAGTAACTAGAATTGAAAATCAGAAGAGTAAAAACACCTAGGGGTATTTTCTGCTATTGAAAACATCATACTGAGGCCACTAAATAAAGGAAAGAGGTGAGTCACATAGATGTTTGATGACTTGCCACAGATTTCTTTATTACAGCTGTCAAAAAAAAAATGGGCTGAGGCCTTTCTGACCTTATTTCGCTCAAAATGAACAACATCACTCTTCTCTCTGTTTTATATGCTTTCTGCCAGTGCCTTTGTACTCAGGCATTCAGAAGTGACTGTACTAAAGTGTTTTGAGCTGATTATATCTTGCCCTTTTCTATTGAGAGCGAAAAATTTACATTTTGCCAAACTTCTAAAAATAGTAAACCTTAAAATGAAAGGTAGAATGGAATGGAGGATACAAAGTCCTGTGTCAAGGCAAGTCCTGCCTGACCAACCACATCTTCTATGACCAGATAACCCTCCTGGTGGATGAGGGAAGAGCTGATGACATACTCTACCTAGACTTCAGCAAGGCCTTTGACACAGTCTCCCACACTATTTGCCTGCAGAAGCTGGTAGCCCATGGTTTGGACAGGTACACACTTTGCTGGGTTAAAAACTGGCTGGATGGCTGAGCCCAGAGAGTAGTGGTGAAAGGAGTGAAATCCAGCAGGCGACCGACCAGTCACAAGTGGTGTTCCCCAGGGGTTGATGTTGGGGCCCATCCTCTTTAATATCTTTGTTGATGACTTGGATGAGAGAATTGAGTGCACCCTCAGTAAGTTTGCAGATGACACCAAGTTGGGGGAAAGTGTCGATCTGTCAGAGTGTAGGAAGGCCCTGCAGAGGGACCTAGACAGGAAGGGTCAATAGGCAGAGGGCAATGGGATGAGGTTCAACATGGCTAAGTGCTGCGTCCTGCACTTTGGTCACAACAACCCCATGCAATGATACATGCTTGGGGTAGAGTGGATCAAAAGCTGTGCACAGGAAAAGGATCTGGGGGTGTTGGTCAACACTCACCAGAACAAGAGCCAGTAGTGTGCCCAGGTGGCCAAGAAGGCCAACAGCATCCTGGCTTGTATCAGGAACAGTGTAGCCAGCAGGACCAGGGAGGTGATTGTACCCCTGTACTCTGCTCTGGTGTACTCTGCTCTGGTGCCAGTACATCAGCTACTGCCATTAATCTGCTCTGGTAAAGTCAGAGTTTATTCCTCTATTTGTTCCTATAGTTAATGTCTAAAGACAGCATGGTTATTTACCAGACTTAGCGATACACAGCATCCAAACCAAGGTTAGTCCATACGTTCTTTTCCAATCTCCCTCTTGTTAACATGACCCAGTATTTCATATCTCCTCCAACAGCTCTATTCTTCTTCTTCCATCTCTTTTATCTGCTAGTTTTTTCCTCTTGCCTTATGAGATTTGTTAGACTTCTTACTCATGAAAAGTCTTGTTAAAAATTGTTTCAACGTCACAAAAACTATGCTAGATTGTTTCTAAATCAAGTTCTACCCTTTGTAGTGAAGTTACTCTACAAGTATGTCCCAGTCTAGGTGTCTCAGAACTGAACTTACATTCCCTAGATTGCCAGGCAATATTGACTATCATCTTCTTGAGGAACACTTCTCATCTTCCACTTCAGCAGATTCTCCCCATTCCTTCCTTAATTTTCCATGAGATTTAAAAACCTTCTGTTTGGGTCTACTTGTTTGTATTTTTCTCCATAGATCATCTCCACCAAGCAAACGGTACTATCATCTCAGCGTTTTATTTTTCATTCTCCATCCAGATGCTGTCTCCTTCTGGCTGTGCTGAAATCTTTGCCCTTTGATGTCTTCTTGTAGATAAAAATATTGGTTTTAAGAGTCCTGTAAATGTACGCAATTTGTCAAGAGTAGGATAAGACAGTAAAGCATAGCATAGCACAGCACATGTAGCATAGAAACAGAACCTTATCAACTTTCATTTCTTCATCAGCTTCAGTTCTGATACCTTCCCATCCTAAGATCGTGGAATTAATATGCACACAGGGCTAAAGGCTTTAGAAAGTACCCAGAAATAGAGAACTATGGACTAGTGCTTCACATTTAAACTCCAATTCCATCTTCATATTCAAATAATACTCTTACTAGTGCACCTCCCTGGTTTTGTGTATGTCTTTTACCAGTACACGCATTTACAGAAGACACTTCTTAACCATAAAAGAGATCAGTGCAGAAATTGATGTTGTTAAACAAAATTATTATTTTAAAACTGCTAGAATTTGCCCTGTACTACCGAAGCAAATGAAGTTTCGCCTTAGACTCTCCTGGGAGCAATTCTGTAGGCTGATTTTCTTTTCTGTGTCAGTTAGTAATTGGGGGAAAATGAGGAGAATTCAAGTTACATATCAGAACAGGCCAAAGATTTCAATGAGTCTGGGATGAAATAATAAAGCTTTTTAGCATATCAGTCATGGCAGTAACTTAATTTACATCATATTCATACAAATAAAGTATTCCACAGCCTCAGAAGTATTGATCTCACAGTTTTACAGAAATAGTGCTGTAAATTATATTTATTTTCCATGCAGCCAGATTATTTGAATTTACTGGTAATATTCCAGGAGAAAGCTATGATTGATAATTATATGTTGGTATGGTTGATTTGAATAAAAGCTTCGTCGTAAAAATATATGCAATAAAATATGGTGTAAATTAATTCAGAGCAGCTACACTAATAACTGTTGTCTCTGGACTAGAAAGGAACTTCAAGAGCAGGGAAAAGGACAGCCCTAGATATAGAACACATTAAAGCACACCAAGCAAGATTTAATTTTAAAGGGTGAGTGGTTTCTTTCTCTGTTGTTTACCCTTCGGCATGCTCAACTAATGTGCTTTCCTCTTTGCCAGCCTCTTTCACTGTTGAAGACCTTTTCTGCTGATGATGGTTGAAAATTACAAGTCTTTTTGAATAGTTATGTGGGCCTATTTGATAACAAGTCTAAAATAATTTTCAATAATCCGCATTATAAAGGGATCTTATTTTTATCAGGTTAGAAACACCTATTTTGTATGTTCTTAAGTTTTATGCAAGAAACAGACTTTAGCAGGCATTAAGCCAGTTACAGTAATTCAAATATGATCCAAAATTAAACCCTGTCTAAACTGAGAATGTCTGATTCTGTCTTCTCTCCCCCCTCACCTTTTCTCTATATGTGTTTACCCATGGAAAGCAATTTCAGAGTGGATATAGACCAGCACAGTTCTGATGTTGTAGGCTGTTACACCAACTTAGCACAGTAGTATGTTGTTCCACAAGATGTAATATAATGAAAAAAATCATGCGATAACCATGTTTGCATTATACCAGGTCTCATTCAATAAAAAGGGAATAAAGAACAAGACATGCTATAACTATTACCATTGCTACTTACAAAAGTCTTGAGGCTTCATGTTTTGAGACTTAAAGCAGGTTCTAATTGTGAGATAAAGAAAAAAAGACCAAACTAAGGGAAGCATATATTTAGAAAAAGAATGAGAGAATTGGTTAAATAAAAGGCAAAACACTGTGGTAGAAACAGAAGAAATCTGCTATAGAACAGTAATTCATGTCTCATCTGAAAGTGCTTGAAGAGCTCCAAAGGCCATTTTTACAGACTGTTACTCTTACAAATGGATAGCCCAGATAAGCAAAGAATATAGATATGAATCAAATACGGAATATAGCTGTGAATCAAAGATGAAGGATCAGACCCTTATTCAATATGCACTGAGTTAATTGAAGCCACAAAATCCATCAGGTTAGATTTAAAATACAGCGTCATGTCAATGGCACATAGAAACAAAACCGAAAAACCGTTTAAAGGTGATAAAAGAAGCATAGCTTTTCCAGATGGAATTACAAAAATAGTCTAAACAGGTATTACCCACATACAAATTGTCTGAGGCACTGACTTTAATTTCAACTCTGTTGAACCTCTTTCTGGTTATTGCTTTGCTTGTTTTTGCTAAACTCATTAGCTAGGCACTTGAGAAAATTTGCACTCAATAATTAAGTGCTCAGTAAATTGCTCAGTCCCTGTGACGTGTTATGGCCCAGAACCAGATTTAAAAAGGAAATAGGATTTTGGAGTTTTTGAACAAATGCAAATGTGTTCTTGAGTTCTTTAATAATATTGTTTCAGTTTATAGAACTTGCTGGAACCAAAGTTTTAGGCAGGTGCACACATTAGGCTTACCCTTTTTATCTCTTAATTCAGAAGGGTCCAGGCCTTGTGATTCAGCACCTAGGATTCTTTGACACACGAATAGCTTAATCCCTATTAGCAGCCATGGCAAAGCTGATTGCAGAATCCAGGTGGATATAAACATTCACAGGTTCAGGTTCTTGACATGAATGAATATGTGAATGCATCCCTTTTCTAGTTCTTTTTACAGGAAGTAGTGCAACCCTAGGTAAAGTTCCTTCTTTGGATCCTTTTTAGGTTTTTTTCTCCAGTAAATTAACATAGGAAAAGAAACAAAATTCCTTGAAGTTAAATATTGCAGTTGTAAAGACTTCAGTCTTGCAGAAAAACAGTGCTGAAACTACCTGTACATGCAAGAATTATTGCATTATAAGCTCTACATGTTGTTGTAACATTTTATTTTTGAATAGCATTGCTCAAATCAAACATTACTTCCAGCATTATTTCTTCTTTATCCTATATGCAATCACTGTGCCTGTATATTTTATTCTATAAATCATTTCCTTGAAAAATCTTAATGATCTGCATCACTCCAAGCCACCATATAGACCTGAAACACAATATCTATATAGCAACAAATTTTAACTTAGGAGAGCAATGCATTTAAAAATAAACTGTAGTTATATCTTTTCCAGAAGCTATTATTGATTTAATTTTCTTCCTAAAAACTGAAAATTAAATCATGTTTTCTTTGTCTTCCTTCCTTCCTTCCTTCCTTCCTTCCTTACTTACTTCCTTCCTTCCCTCCTTCCTTTGTCACTTTTGGTATTAATTTTTTTTTTCTCCTTCAGTGCTAATTCCTCTTTGGTAGTCCCAAGTTTTGCTCCAGCATTAAATTTATACATAAGTGTTCTACTAGCTAGTTCTTTAGGTACAGAATTTAGTGGAAATTCTGTCTGCACGCGCTGTGGGTACCTCAGCTTCTTCACCTTGGGTACTTCAGCTTCAAGTTCTTGTTTCCTTTTCTCCCATGAGTCTTACATACATCAGTCTAAAAATAGCTGCAGGTCTCCTAGCCTTTCCTTTAAATTCCTTCTGAACTGCCTATTTTTCTGTGATGCCTACAAGAATCTCATCAGTCATTTATCTACTTAGATATGTTTTATCTATTTAACTAGAAGATGTCAAAATAAATAATCCTGACTTGAGTCTATCCTGTCACACATTAACCAGGTTGTGAAAAGGGTCTGATCCTGGTATGGAGGGAAATTCTTTAGTTCTATTGTTCTGTCCTTCTGACCTCACTTTTTATTCTCATATACATTATGTTACATACAGAATAATTTTGCATGCTTTCATCAGATAAGGATCATTGTTTTTCAACACAAATGCTTAATATTTATTGAGCATCATTAAATTACAATATTAATTAGCTTTTTACATCAGGAAACACAAATGTCTATCAGTTTGAAAAGAAAAAAAGTTCATTTTTCCCTATATTTATATTTATCTAATTAAAATATGATAATAAGTATATATTTTAAAATACTTTTTCATACATTAAATAGTTTAATAAGGCATTATATTCAATGCTTGGAGAAAGCAGAAATCCACTATTTTTGGTCTAGGGAGTAGACAACACAGAAACAAAGAACAATTTTACTCACGCTTTGAGTCACATAAAAAAGAGTTATGAAATATTATATGAATAGATTACAGGTCAGATAGGAATCTGTCTTCAAATGAGAAATATTTTCTGTTAATGGTGTAATGAATGTGCACAGTGGCAATTATTAAAACACATACATCAGTACAAAGGGATGATCACAAAAAAATGTGATCAATATAGATGGTAAAAAATGTGATTCAATACAAAATTTATTTAGAATTGTAGCACTAGCCTAAGAACTGAAGAAAAAAGTAACTAAGAAAAATAAACTGCATAATTACAAGATCATCTGTGCAGGGTTGAATATATAATATCATTTTATCTGAGAAATGCCATGTGATGTTACAAATGAAGACACCTAGTGTGACACTTCAGAGAAGGCAGCAGGAATGTTAGCTTCTGACTCCAAGGATCTGATTCAAAATGTGAAAGTACTTTACAAGCAGTGCTTCATCTCATGGAATTATTTCCCTTCTGGGACCACGAAACCCTAATTAAAATTTTTGTGCCTACACACACTCCAAAATGTATCAAGAATATAATTTTAAGAGGTAATTTTCCTTTTAATTCAGTGTGTGTGAGTCACACACAAATGTACATTCTTCCTATCTGCACAGTGTTCGTTAGTAGTGACTACCAGTAACATGACCCTTAGAGAATCACTTTCAGAGCAGAATCAGATCTGTCCTTTCTCCTCGGCACTGTCAAAAGTACTACATGTACTCTCTGTCATCCCTAGTGACTATGAGAGAAGAAATAAATGGAAAGAAAAGGAAACCAAGGGGGGTTGGACTTTAAAAACAAGAACAGTGTGTTTGATTAAGGTCTACTGTACAAGGCAGTTGTTTGCAAACATCTCTGTGTCATTATGCTGTGTTTCTCCACTGAGGTGCAACATCCTCATTATTCTGTGGATTTCATGCTTAAAAAGTTTTCTGTTCATTCTAAGCCATCCCTGCTCATTTCATTCATTTTAGAACCAAATTATATTCCTGTTGTGAAAATTTGGTACCATATGGCTTACATGATGTACCTGTAATGGGCAGTATTTCTTTTTGAAGTACATGCTTGCCACTTAATTGTTCTAATTCTGTTGAAGCATGATCCTAAATTCTCTTAGGAAATCTGGCAAATGTAACTCATCTGATCTAGGTTTTTTTTGCTGTATCCATAGCAGTAGGTTATGACTACCTATGCTGTTAATTTGTCAACAATGAGGATTCGAATCTCTGTGCCTTAACATCAAACTTGGAAGAGGACACTTCATGTTTTAAAATCACAGAAGGTCACTATTAAAAATCATTGATTTGAAACAGTAATCTCAAATGTTGTCTTATGCAGAATAAGACATCTTGTTTTCCTTTAACCTGGATTATTTTAATATTTTCATCAGTATGCAGTATGTCTGTAATCATGTATAATGTATAAGTTCAAGTCCTCATTAAAAGTTGTTGTTTTTTCATTCCCCAGTAAAAGTTGATATTTCCCATCTTGAATAATTCTTAGCCCATGCTTATTTTTGAAAACAAAATATCCTCATTACTTGTGAGGATGACCGTCTTGTTATCCTTAATTTCTTGATGGACTTTTTAAAACTCAAGGTATATATTTTAAAACTATGCAACTTAATATATAGATATATTTCCATCTTTCATGCAATATGAAATTAATTTCTCTTATTGAAAAGTGATATTTTTCTTCATTTTACAATGCAGGTGATTTTGCAAAGTAAGTATATTATATCAGAAAACTGAAATATGTTATGGTTTATAACTTCTGGTTAAAAGTACTAGCTTTTCATTTTAATATAAGTTCATAAAGTATTCATGTTTCTAATATGACTTCTGAACATAGCTGTAATAAATATTTTCATGTTTGTTTATTGTGTATAACTTGTACTTAGACACATTGTCTTGTTCTTAGAATGAAAGTTAGCAGTGCTCTGACTTGTTTGCTTTCAGGTTTCCATATTCCAAGGGGATGAATTCTATAATTAGATTTTTTTTAACATTTTCTACAGATAATTTAGTTTGTATGTTAGTCATTATTTTACGATATTTCACAATAGTCTCTTAATTGTGCAGCCTGTGGTGAAAGCATGTTGTTGATAACTGAAACAGTGTTTAAAAAGAGATCAATTCTGATAGCAAAATATACAGAAGGGTATATTATAGATTTTCTAGCTCTGAAACCAGAAACACAAAGAGGAAATATAATAGCAATGATGACATATACTGTAACTTTTATTGTTATATGACATTTTCTTCTTCCTATTTGTCTTGAACAAGGCCATCACAACTGCTCTCACTGCTGATGTTTCATCACCCCAAAGGTCCATGGTCAGTCCTACACCATGAGTCTTCTGGTGTCTAAGAAATAGTCAGGAGTCTCTGGCAAGTTCTCTTCTCAGCTCAACCACCCTCCCACACCAAATTTTCTCTCCATTCCTCTTTTCAGTATGTTGCATGCTTCTCCTGCTCTATGCTGTTCTCTCTCTTGAAATATTACAGATCCTCTGGTTCCTAAAAGGAGCAAATGTCAAGTCATGGGTTGGAATAAAAGGGAGATGAACCTATATCAAAGAAGAAGGGAAAGGAAGGAGGGAGGGAATTAAAGCATAAGTGGAAAAGAAGTGTTCTTCCAAGACAGGGATAATTTGGACAACTTTCAGAAAGTAAAAGAGAAAAAGAGAAACACACATAATGAAAGAGGAATTAGGAACGTATAGGAAAGTAAATACACAAAAAGATAATTGTAACCATATTTTTTATTGGTACAGAGATTCTTAACTCAGCACAGAAAACATAAATGAAAATCTGAGTCCACTATTACATCAAATTAATGTAATTTTTAATAAATTTGTTTTTATTGTCACTTTGTTGTGCCGAGACAATCGGCTCCGGGGCAGACGCGTTCTGCAGGCGGAGAAGGGGATCAAGGCAGGCAGGGCTTTTTTTCCGGCATCAAGGCCACTCTAGGGAGCTGAGGGAGCAGCCAGGGCCCAGCAGCCCTCGCAAGGGAGGCTGACACGGCGTAGCAGCCCCTAGGGCTGAAACATGGTGGGACCACTCCAATGACTGGAGTGCTGCAATGACTGGCTATAGGCTCTTCAGAAGGGACAGGCAGCACAGAAGGGTGTGGCTCTCTATTTTAAATATAGAGAGTGTTTTGATGTTGTGGAACTCGAGACTGGGAATGATAAGGTTGAGTCCCTATGGATTAGGATCAGTGGGAAGGCCAACAAGACAGGCATTCTGGTGGGGGTCTGTTATAGACCACCAAACCAGGATGAGGAGACAGATGAGAAGTTCTACAGGCAGCTGGAAGAAGTTGTGAAATTGCCAGCACTTGTTCTCGTGGGGGACTTTAACTTCCCAGACATATCCTGGAAGCACAACACAGCCCAGAGGAAGCAGTCTAGGAGGTTTCTGGAGAGCATGGAAGATAGCTTCCTGATGCAGCTGGTTAGAGAGCCTACCAGGGGAGGTGCCCCGCTAGACCTTCTGTTCACAAACAGAGAAGGACTGGTGGGAAATGTGGTGGTCGGGAGCTGTCTTGGGCAGAGTGACCACAAAATGGTAGAGTTCTCTATTCTTGGCGAAGTCAGGAGGGGGACCAGTAAAACTGCTGTCTTGGACTTCCGGAGGGCTGACTTTGAGCTGTTCAGGACACTGGTTGGCAGAGTCCCCTGGGAGGCAGTTCTGAAGGGCAGAGGAG
Source organism: Cygnus olor (assembly GCF_009769625.2). Taxonomy (NCBI): domain Eukaryota; kingdom Metazoa; phylum Chordata; class Aves; order Anseriformes; family Anatidae; genus Cygnus; species Cygnus olor. The sequence goes on from NC_049171.1 coordinate 42,197,424, forward strand.
TCCAGGAGGCTGGGCACTCTTGAAGAAGGAAATCTTAATGGCTCAGGAGCGGTCTGTCCCCACGTGCCCAAAGACGAGCCAGCATGGAAGACCGGCCTGGCTGAACAGAGAGTTGTGGCTAGAGCTTAGGAAAAAAAAGAGGGTTTATGACCTTTGGAAAGAGGGCGGGCCACTCAAGAGGACTATAAGGATGTTGTGAGGCTGTGCAGGGACAAAATTAGAAAAGCCAAAGCTCATCTGGAGCTCAATCTGGCTACTGCTGTTAAAGACAACAGAAAATGTTTTTATAAATAGATAAACAGAAAAAGGAGGACTAAGGGGAATCTCCATCCTTTACTGGATGCGGGGGGAAACTTAGTTACAAAAGATGAGGAAAAGGCTGAGGTGCTTAATGCCTTCTTTGCCTCAGTCTTTAACAGCAAGACCAGTTTTCTCTGGATACCCGGTACCCTGAGCTGGTGGAAGGGGATGGGGAGCAGGATGTGGCCCTCACAATCCACGAGGAAATGGTTGGCGACATGCTACAACACTTAGATGTACACAAGTTGATGGGGCCGGACGGGATCCACCCGAGGGTACTGAGAGAACTGGCGGAAAAACTGGCCAAGCCGCTTTCCATCATTTATCAGCAGTCCTGGCTATCAGGGGAGGTCCCAGTCAAATGGCAGCTAGCAAACATGATGCACATCTACAACAAGGGCTGGAGGGTAGACCCGGGAAACTATAGGCCTGTTAGTTTGACTTCAGTGCTAAGGAAGCTCATGGAGCAGATTATCTTGAATGTCATCACGCGGCACTTGCAGGGCAACCAGGCGATCAGGCCCAGTGAGCATGGGTTTATGAAAGGTAGGTCCTGCTTGACGAACCTGATCTCCTTCTATGACCAAGTGACACGCTTAGTGGATGAGGGAAAGGCTGTGCATGTGGTCTACCTTGACATCAGTAAGGCTTTGACACAATTTCCCACAGTATTCTCCTCAAGAAACTGGCTGCTCATGGCTTGGACTGGCGTACGCTTCATTGGGTTAAAAACTGGCTGGATAGTCGGGCCCAAAGAGTCGTGGTGAATGGAGTTAAATCCATTTGGATGCCGGTCACTAGTGGAGTCCCCCAGGGCTCAGTACTAGGGCCAGTTCTCTTTAATATCTTTATCAATGATCTGGATGAGGGGATCGAGTGCACCCTCAGTAAGTTTGCAGATGACACCAACTTCAGTTTGGGCCCTTCACTACAAGAAGGACATGGAGGTGCTCGAGAGAGTCCAGAGAAGGGCAACGAAGCTGGTGAGGGGTCTGGAGAACAAGTCTTACAAGGAGCGGCTGAGGGAGCTGGGATTGTTCAGCCTGGAGAAGAGGAGGTTCAGGGGTGACCTTATCGCTCTCTATAGGTACCTTAAAGGAGGCTGTAGCGAGGTAGGGATTGGTCTATTCTCCCATGTGCCCAGTGATAGGACAAGGGGGAATGGGCTAAAGTTGCGCCAGGGGAGGTTTAGGTTGGATATTAGGAAGAACTTCTTTACTGAAAGGGTTGTTAGGCATTGGAATGGACTGCCCAGGAAAGTGGTTGAGTCACCATCCCTGGAGGTCTTTAAAAGACGTTTAGTTGTAGAGCTTAGTGATATGGTTTAGTGGAGGACTTGTTAGTGTTAGGTCAGAGGTTGGACTAGGTGATCTTGGAAGTCTCTTCCAACCTAGATGATTCTGTGATTCTGTGATAGTTATAATAATATTACATGTTTATATAGGTAGCATGTACAGACTTTAAACTTTTTAGGTGCACTGTGAGTGCCTTTCATTTCAAATATAATGTCTGTGGCAATGGAGAAGATAACTGGAAAAAACAAACAAACAAACAAACAAGCAAAACAAAAAAAGAAAACAATCAAACAAAAAAAGATCTTTGCTGGCAACAGCTAGGTATAACACTGGCTACCTTGGCAAGCAAAATTACAGAATAAATTTGATGTCCTTGTATTTAATTTTTTTGGTTTGTTGGCAGATCAAACAAACAAGTTAAATTTTCTTGTTTCTAAAGTATAAGCAGTTTCTCACACACACATCAATCTTTACTTAAACTAGAAAAGACCACCTTGCCTGCTGCATTGCTATGCTTGTTAGATTAAATAAATTAGATTCAAAATGAAGCCTGGGGAAAGTGCTGCTGTATTGTCAGTTGCTTGAGCATTATTAAAGTGCTTTTCAAAATGGCTTGGTAGCATAAGAAGAGTTCAGTACTGCTTAAATAATACATAAAATTAATTGGAAAATCTTGTTTTGGGGTGTAAGGCATTAATCAATTTTTTTCTTTGCTTTATGCTAGGACCATTTTATTTATTTATTTGGGGGGGAAGGGAGGGGGAAGAGGGGTGGGGCAGGAAGGGATTTTATAAATCATACAGGTAACCCAGGAAACAATAGTGTTAATTCCATCAACAACTCATTTTCCCTTGACTGTACACTGAACCATTATTTATTTGCTACTGTTCTGGATATCAGTAAGACTGCACCGCTTTGCATATGCAAAAAATAAAAATAAAAAATAAAAATAAAAAATAAAAATAAAAATAAAAATAAATAAAAATAAAAATAAAAATAAAAATAAAAATAAAAATAAAAACAAAAACAACCACTTAAGTCATTGTAACTCTAAGCAGATATTACTTTACTTCTATTTTTAATAAGGTGGAACTGAAGTCTTGCAGAAATTATTTTAAAAGTCTGTGATACACTTCAGCAGATTTGGGTGTCATATCTAGTGTTCTAGTGAAATAAGTACAGTCCTCATTGATTTCAGTTCAATGCAAGTGCAGTCATTTAAATCCCTCTGTAGATCCCAGTTACCTATATCACACAAGATAAAATGACAATTTTACCTGAACGAAGGTTGCAGGAGTCAGTTTACAGACAATTTTCTGATCTTACCATAAATATTCTCACTTATTCCTTCCTTTGCTTTTTACATTTCCTTAATATTTATTGAGGAAGAATCTTAGGATAATTCAGTTTGGAAGGGATCCGAGGACATTTCTAGTCCAATCTTCTGCTCAAAGCAGGGTCAACTCAGGTCAGGCCACGTTTCACAGATCTGTGTGCATTCAGATCTTGAAAACATCCAAGGATGGAGACCAGATCTTATAGCATCCTGCCAGTACGCAAAGGGGTCCTACAAGAAAGATGGGGAGGGACTCTAACAGGGAGTGGAGTGATAAGACAAGGGGTAACAGTTTGCAAATAAAAAAGGATAGATTTAGATAAGACATTAGGAAGAAATTCTTTACTATGAGGGTGGTGATGCAGTGGAAGAGGTTGCCCGGAAAAGCTGGAAGAGCCCCATCCCTGGAAGAGTTCAAGGCCTGGCTGGATGGGACTTTGAGCAACCTTATCTAGTGGGAGATGTCCCTCCCTGCCCATTGCAAGGGGTTTGGAACTAGATGATCTTCAAGTTCCCTTTGAACCCAACCATTCTATGATTCTATCACTCATTGCTGACTTAGAGCACCTTTGGGATTTGCTTTTGCTTCTGAATAGGGGTGCTTCAGAAGAACACAAGATCTGAACCACTTTTGATGAAAGTAGAATCACTGAGTTTGTTTTAATCTTTAGATAATACTTTTTTTCTCTTCTTCCTGATATGCTAAACTCCAGACATTGTTTTTTTAGTGCCAGAAATTCTGGACCCAGGATTGTCATTAGCAGGCAGGTCCATTCATATACATGCTGTGTTTTCCCTCACTAGAGTATCCAGGGAGTTTGATCTCATTCAAAAACAGAAGAAAGTGAACACCTTCCTCCTGGCTTTTTTCCCCTACAGATGTTCCTGCCAGAGACTGTAATTCGTATGATAAATTCAGGGTTGCCCTTTTGGATACTAGTATCAAGATCTTTTCATCAACTCACACACCAGATAATTCCTTTAGTTTTTCATATCAGGTCAACAAAATCTTTTTTGTTGTGTTTAGCTTTGTTTTGTTTTCCAAGAGGATGGCAATAGATCTGTGGTCAGTAGACACAGAGGTCTTCCACATTTGTCTTCATATGAATGACTAATTATGGCAAATGAATTCAGAGAGTCAGACACTAATTACAGGGAACAAAGTTCAGTTCTTTCCACAACCCTACACGCTGAATTTAGACTGAATGAAGGTCTTGCATCTTTCCTGCCTCATACACAACTTAGCATCATAGGTATACAAGATTCTTATGTATTCCTTGCCCTGTGTGATGAGGTTATCACTGAAAAATAAACCAAGTAATTTAAGTTGAGGCCACCCACTACAGCAGCCAGCACCACTAATATATTCATCAGCTCCAGTTTAACATTAATACACTACCAAGTTTGTAATTAAAAAAATAGTCATGTTCTCTCTGTCATCTGCCTACAATAACTAACATCTTTTCTCCCATTGTTTTTCTAAGATGTTAGTCAGCCTACTTTGCTATTCTACCAGCTTCTTCTGTAATGAGTTTCACAGGACTACCATTCCCCGGTATTATTCCAGTAACATTTCTCTGTGTGGCTATAAAGCACGCCAATTTCTACTGCTCTCTCCTATCCTTAGTCACTGCTTAGCTATAGATTTGTTTTACCTTTTTGATCTTTCTCATAAATCAATTCCTCCAGGACTCTTTATCACTTTTCTTCCATTTCCTGATCTTGCTCTGTTTTCATCAATATCCTCTGAAGCCTTGATGTCCAGGCTTGTGTCCTCCCCTGAGTGGTACAGAGAGATATTGCCTCTTTTTATTTCTTTCTTATGATGCATCTGCAAAACACCTCTTTGTTACATATTATTTTATTTGTGTTTATTTATGAATATCTTAACATGAAAAGGTGTTTTAACTACAAAAGCAGCTAAATAAATCCTGAAGTGGAGCATATTTTCTTAGTTTTCTGGTAACCCTGAAAATTTCAGTAGCTTGTATTGTCTTCACCATGGATCATAGACTTGTTCTTTCCTTTTCAATGTAAAGAGTGTTTGCTTCTTGGCTGGTCAAACATGTTAAGAGCAATTGAAAAGAATGTTTCAAGAGCAAGCATAGTTATACTGATGAAAAACTGAGATAGCAGTGTTGACTTTGCATGACCATTTAACCTGGGTCTTGCACAAGCTCTATTTCAGATTCTAGACGCACTGACAAAATATCTAATATGAGCTCACAAAACTAAATCTCAAATAAACTGAAAAAGAAACCTGATTTTTTTTTCCATTCAGGTTTGAGCAGTAGCTGATATTTTTAAAATTTTCCTGGCATGTCATGGGATTCCAGTTAAAATTTGGCTTCAATCAAAGTAGAAATACATAAAGACTCCAAATGAAAAATATTCCAAGTGACTCTATCATCTTTAGATGTTCAACTTCTGCCAGACTTTTCAGGCTACAATAGGTCTTATCCATGATCATAGAGGATGGTTATGTCAAAGCTCTGAGTTGAAATAAGAACAGCTGGGTCTCTAGTTTGTTCAAAACACCATTCATCCTAATCTGAATCTACTGGCCAGAACAATGTTTTTCTAAATCTATTTGCATCTCATTCATTTTTATTTCTAGAGGAGACCTTATTGGAAAACCTGAAGCTGATCCTGCTGCATCTTTGAACAGATGACAGTAAGAACACTTCACTAGTTCATAAATGAGGACTGGACAACCTCAGATGCTCAAGTGAATGGAGTAAAGCTGAAAGTCATACAGTGTTTCACAAAAGGAGACAAAAATAATGCCAAATTGTTGTCAATTCTTCTTCCAAACCTAATGAATTTACAGTAATATCTTCTTAATTTGAAGTGTTATCCAAGCATTCCATCCTCTCCTGTTTTAGAGCTGTTTGCTGCTATCAATTTAACACATGACAACAGCACCTTCTCATGAGCTCCAAACCTCACTGTTGGCCTCACTTTGCTCAGGTAGTGCTTAGTTTCTCCTAAAGCCACCAGGGACATGTGCTATTGATCAAGAGTGTTCATCAATGGCATATTATCTAGCTTAAAAGTGTTTGAAATCACAACTTGACAATTTGGAGAGTGACTTTTCACTCGGGCACATAACGACAGGACAAGTGGGAATGGTTTTAAACTAAAAGAGGGGAGATTTAGATTAGATGTTGGGAGGAAATTTTTCGCTCAGAGAGTGGTGAGGCACTGGAAAGTGTTGCTTAGAGAAGTTGTGGATGCCCCATCCCTGAAAGCATTCAAGGCCAGGTTGGATGGGGCTCTGGGCAACCTGATCTAGTGGGTGGCATCCCTGCCCATGGCAAGAGCATTGCAACTATATGATCTTTAAGGCCCCTTCCAACCCAAGCCATTCTATGATTCTATGAGTCATTGCCTTTTTCTATGCATAGAATTATTACTTTTTAGTGAAAATGAAAAAAAAAAAATATCATTTATCTTTATTAACATTTATTTTCTTCTGCTTGGTACTCTATTTTATTTTTTCTTTTGTGTTTCTGTGCTGCTTCATGTTTTATAGCACATCACATGAATAATGGTCATATGCCTTGCACCTGATTGTTCCTGTGCTCAAATTTGCTGGAACATTTGCTGGAAAGTTTCCAGTGTTACAAAGGCAACAAATAATCTTCATAAAATAGAACAGATGGCAGGCACCTTTGTCTTTATTACAGCATTGTTGCTTTAGAAATCTACAGGTGCTAAGAAAAAGATGGAGCTTCATTCTCTGAGTCTTGCAACTGTTGCTTGTTTCACACAGTGTTAAAAACTATGGTAAATATGTCATACTTTTATGACCCACTATATTGGGTTTATTTGTACAATTGCCTGTATACTTCTGTTTTCCCACTTAGTTTATTAAGAATTTTGCAGTCTCAAAAGTAATCTTAGAATGGCAGCAGACAAAAAATCATATCCTGGCATATGTTCACAAGTAATGAACTCATATTCAGTTATCATCCATCAAGTTGCTGGGAGTAGTCATGAGAACTGAACAAGATTTTCTTATCAGAGAAGGCCTCAGTTCATGCAAAACAGGATAGACCCAATAGAATCATAGAATCATTTAGGTTGGAAAAGACCTCTAAGAACATCTAGTCCAACCTTTAACCTAGCACTGCCAAGTCCACCATTAAACCATGTCTAGATCTACTTTTTTATTTTTAAGACCTCCAAGGCTGGTGACTCAACTACTTCCCTGGGCAGTCTGTTCCAATATTTCACAACCCTTTCAGTGAAGAATTTTTTCCTAATATCCAACCTAAACCTCCCCTGGCGCAACTCAAGGTCATTTCCTCTTGTCTTATCACTTGGTGCTTGGGAGAAGAGACCAATGCTCACCTCGCTACAGCCTCCTTAAGGTAATTGTAGAAAGTGATAAGGTCTCCCCTGAACCTCTTCTTCTCCACGTTAAACAACCCCAGCTCCTTCAGCCGCTCCTCATAAAATTTGTTTTCTAGACCCTTCATCAGCTTCATTGCCATTCTTTGGACATGCTCCAGCACCTCAATGTCTTTCTTGTAGTGAGGGACCCAAAACTGAACACAGTATTCGAGGTGCAGTCTCACCAGAGCCGAGTACAGCGGGACAATCAGTTCCCTAGTCGTGCTGGCCACACTATTCCTGATACAAGCCAGGATGCTGTTTGCCTTCTTGGCCACCTGAGCACACTTCTGGCTCATGTTCAGCCAGATATTGACCAATAATCCCAGGTCCCTTTCCACCAGGCAACTTTCCAGCAACTCTTACCTCAGCCTGTAGCATTGTATGGAGCTGTTGTGCCCAAAGCGCAGGACCCAATACCTAGCCTTGTTGAACTTCAATAGAGCAACTGAAGGATAAATGGGAGATTATATAGTTCTTAGGATCTAGCTTCCACAGATTTTTTTTTTTTTTTTACTTCAGAATGCTGCAATATGCACCAAATTGGCTCTCATCTACCAAAAAAACATCTGAGTAACAGCATATGACTCCCTCCAAATTTGTTATCACCTTGTCTTTAAACCATGAAGTTCAAACATTACTCTACTGTAGACTAAATTGTAAATTCAATCAAGTTATTTCTTTAACTTGTAAGAGGAATATATATATATAGCCAGAGATAAATACATCTGGGATGAAGATAAATAACTACATACTATGGTGAAGAGCAGAGGAGTTGCCTTAAAGCCACAAAAAGGTATAAAGTAACATCATGACATCATGCTAAGACATTTTGAGACTGAAGTAGGAAAAGTTAATCAATATGTTGCACAATGAAATGACCATCTTTGGAAGTTGTGCAACATTCAAATTTAGTCCAGACTATTGTTTTCTTATTTGAATCACACTTCCTACAAATGTTCACTCACGTAAATCAGTTCTTGACCCACAAAAAAAATACTGAAGAATATTATTTGGGTTACAAAGCCAAAACAATGTGAGTTAGGAAATGCCAGAATCAATGCTGTTTGTCAGTCTTCAGTCTACCCTGATGTGAATGTGCATGTTAAGTCTTTAATTACATGATCACATACTATTTTTCTCAAAGGACCTCTGGCTCACTCAACACAAAATTTGGAAAGTTCTCAGTGGATAAGGAAAATAAAGAAACAGTCATCCATAAAGCACCATTATCCTGAAAGAAAGCTAAAGACTTTTCAGACAATAGTACAAAATTGATACAACAGAAAGTGATTTTGTCTTGACAAAAATGAAGTGGGTGAATATTCATGAGTGGCCTCAAGGTATATAAATAAAAATAAGCATCTGACATATGGAATTTACTTTGATTGGAATTATCCTGTTTTCCTAATCATTTCTTTAGAATATTTCAGTACTTAAATTCCAGCAAGCTTTAAATAGATCAAGCTGTGTGATTTCTATTAATGTCTATAGTATTTACTCAAATATATTTCTCTGTGCCACCACAAATTTTCCTCCATATTGTGTTTGATAATAAAGATGATCATGCACAGTTTGAAACAAATAATGGTAAGACAGCCCAGTTACATACACAAATTATAAAGTAAGTAATTGTCTTTAGTTGTATTTAATTGCTAGGCAGCAGAGCAGCTGGAGAAACAAAAATGCTGCTAATCTTAGTGCTAGGCAATAGTAAGAGAAATATATTGTGGACGAACAGGTATTTCCGAAACATGGAGCACAGCTAGAAGATCATTAGACATAGGAAACCTGTTCCAATTCAACCTCATAATGTAGTATTTTTCTCTGATTATGATTTATTGTCTTATTTTATGAAGATTATTCACCATCTGGAATAGTGCATGGATCTCCAAAAATAGGAGGCAGAAGGCAGGATCTGAAAAAGAATGCTATCCACCCAAGTACTTAGCTCATTTATTCTAGAGGATACCTTGGATAACACAAAAGCAATCAGTGCCACCTCCCATGACTTTTGAAAATGTCTTCTGAAGACAAAAAAAAAAAAAAAAAAAAAAAAAAAAAAGATGTGAAGCAATGGCTTAAAAGTCCTCTTCTAGACTCTTAAGGCTGTGTCACTTATGATAGGTTATTATAGGTTTAAAGGTTGGACTAGATGACCTTAGAGGTCCTTTCCAACCTGAATTATTCTATAGGGAGAGCTAATACGTGATATATTCAGACACAAGATCCTTTTTTCAGTTCCTTGCCATGTGGTAAAGTTTCAGTCATCTGACCGTGATTTTTCTGTATTAAGTGTTTGATTTATGATAATTTTGAGACCAAGTCTGGTTAGCTATTTCCAAGGATAAAAATGGAAGAAAAATAGTTTCATTATTTTTTGTGGGTTTTGTTTCTGTTTGGGGGTTTGTGGGCTGTTTTTGTTTGTTTGTTGGTTGGTTCTTCGAAGTAATTCTTGGAATTGTTTAAGTAGCTCCAAACAACATGGAAGTAAAAAGGCTGAGATTTGATGTTTAGTATCGCTGCAGTTGTTATTAACAGGGAAAAGGAAAATGAAAAGGAAAAGGAAAACGAAAACGAAAACGAAAAGGAAAACTAAAACGAAAACAAAAAAAGGATGTAAGAATGCTCAAACTCAGCCAAGTGAAAAAAAAAATAGCTTCTCAGAATTTTAATTCATAAATGGTTAATAGTGTAGCTACTAACTTCTCTGGAAAATATATTTAAACTGAGAATGTTACATGTCAGACCTATGTAGACTGAGAGGGACTTTCCCTACAATTTCTTCTCCCATATTCTACAGGTCACTCTGGTCTCTAGCACTGGGAACCAAGAGCACTAAGACTGTCTCTCTTGTGCATTACATTCTCCAAGCTAATAATCAAGGTGAAGGCTGATTCGAATAAAAAAGAGACAAGATTAACCTACCTTATATTATTACAGCTGTTACATAAACTGGGGATTTATTGGACATTTCTAAGCTATTAGATTCTATGCAAGCCAATAAAGTTCACTTTCATCAGTAACTAATCAGCAGTTTAACTTCCATCACAGACAGGCCTGCTCGAACTGATTCATGAGTTCCTGACATAAAGTTTGACTACTGCATCTACAAAGTTACTGTACCTGCTATTGCCACAAAGCAAAGCTCCCAAATCAGAAAGTAAGTTTTCAAGATAATGACTTTTCTGCCTAGCAAACCAGTATGGTATGAACACACAAAGCAGGTCTAAAGGAAAGGAATAAAGAGTGAGAAAGTCATGTGGTAAGGTTCCTCCAAATGATTTAAAAACTAGGGCATGTAATTCTCATTGGGTTTTCTGAACTTTGGACTCTGTTAGAAAGAAACAAGGAAAGAGAAGTACTCCATTACTTCTCTCTAGTTACAGATCTATTTCAGGTGTTGAAAAATAGCTATGTTAGCTAGTAAGTTGAAATAGCTGGGCAATCTTTCCATTGTGCAGTTTGTAGGCACTTAATTTTGTGGAAAACAATTTCATTTCTGTCTTTCTAGTTTCATTCTAAGATTTCTTATGCACATCTTAATTAAGTCTCAGGTTTTCTGTACTGCTCGCTAACTTGTTTTGGTTTTATTTTGCCTGCAAAGCTTTTGACCTCTTTTGCTCATTCTATGTTTTCATGTCAAAACCAGTTACAAAATGTAGTTAACTTTGGCTTTCTTAAAAAAAAAAAAAAAAAAAAAAAAAAAAAAAAAAAAAAAAAACTCTAAATAAGCATGAGATTGAACTAAAATTTAATTATTTAATTATTGGAGGTAGGATAAAAACCAGGGTACTTAACAAAAACAGCTACAGAAATAGATTGTTGAAGCGGAAGAGACGTTAGACCTAGACATGTCATGTTATTATTGTTTGAAATTTGAAGCAGCTGAGCTTTGATCCTGCAAAGGTATGCTCAGAGACTTGGCTTAACTCACTAAATCAATGGAGCTCTTTGCAATGCAAAATGACAAGCAGGTGCTCACTTCTTAGTATTGTAGCCTAAATGTTCATATGAAAAGCCACAGAGTCACTGATGAACAATTTTTAGAGAAGCCATGGAAATCATATTAATTTGAACTCCATGTAGTTCTCCGCTTATGTTTTTTGTCAAAAAAAAAAAAAAAAGAATATGTAAGAGACCATAAGAGACCATCACCTTTCACAATGTACTTCCACATGACAATTGTTCACCACAACCTGTCTTCTGATGTTTTTGAACCATTAATTGACATTCCACAGAAACTGATGTAAAAACAATTTCAGTTATTTATTTCTGTGGGCTTTGGCTCACTGAGTAAATTTACAGAAAAAGAGTCTCTTTTCTTGTAAAGAAATTTGGAGAAAATAAGACCATGGTTGTCCCAGCACTGACTCTCAACATGCTTAATCTCTGTAGTTACCTGCTTCCATCTGAGCAGTTCTCAACAGCTTAAAGGTAGCAGACAGGGAGGGTTTAGTAGACAAGCCATGAATACAGTTTGGGCAATGAGTGGTATAGACAGCAGCTCTGTGGAGAAGGACTTGGGGGGGTAGGTGGATGAAAGACTCAGCATGAGCCTATAGTGTGCAGCTGCAGCTCATAAAGCCAACTGTATTCTGGGCTGCATCAAAAGAAGCATGGCAAGCAAGTTGAGGGAAGAAGATTCCTTCTCTGCTCTCATGAGACCCTACCTAGAGTGTCGCATTCAGCTGTGCGGCCCCCAGCACAAGAAGGACATGGACCTGTTGGAGTGAGTCCAGAAGAGGGCCACAAGGATGATCAAAGGGCTAGAGCACCTCTCCTATGAAGACAGGTTGAGAGAATCTGGAGAAGAGAAGGCTCTGAAGAGACCTTATAGCAGCCTTCCAGTACCTAAAGAGGGCCTACAAGAAAGATGGGGAGGGACACTTTATCAGGGAGGGATAAGATAAGGAGTAGCGGTTTTCTAATAAAAGAGGATAGATTTAGATTACACATTAGGAAGAAATTCTTTACTATGAGGGTGGTGAGGCACTGGCACAGGTTGCCCGGAGATGCTGCAGACACCCCATCCCTGGAAAAGTTCAAGTCCAGGTTGGACAGGACTTTGGGCAACCTAATCTAGTGGAAAGTGTCCCTGCCCAAACCATGGCAGGGGGTGGGTCAGGGGACTAGATGATCTTTCTATGGTTCTGTAATTTTCAGTTCTATAGGAAAATACACATAGTGCTAGTGAGACTAGTCTGGTTTTTGTTTTACTTTTTTTTTTTTTTTAATTTGCTTTCTTAACTTTTGGCAGAAATGGAAAGTGATAATCTTGGTTTATGAAGGGGTAATGAGACTTGAACAGTATGAAAACAAAGAAGTCCAAACAAGCATTTCTTGAAACTGTTTGTAATTTCAAAAGTTGTCATTTTTAAAAAACAATAGTTTTGTTTGTTTGTTTGTTTTTGCTTTTAATTCAGTGTTAAGTGTTTCTGTATTTATTCATTCTTCTTCACTACTCCTCTTTCTCTTTCTCATCCTTCGCTGCCAGACTATAATGAAATACCAATGGATATTTTTCTCCAGAAGTTTAAGGAACATTTTGATATTTTTTATTATGGATAAGTTCCTTTCCTTACCCATTCCATTCATGTATTTGACTTAGGAATCTTCTATAGGGCCTACTCTAAAACTTCTGGTAGTGCAGTAGTGTCAGATAACACAAAGGTTCTTTTACAGTTTTTATAGAGGTGGAATACTTTAAATCCTGTGCATATACACAGAAAAATATCCTTTTTGCAATCTAGCTGTGTTGTCTGGGTAAGTGTTACAGACTGCACCAGCTTTATCATTCTTTTGGTGGCATAAATCACTTCTAAGTGAATGACATACTAACAAAAGGACAGGTATCTGTTGTTTGGCACTGCACTTTTGCAATATTAAGAGCATTTCACTTCAGAGAAAAGTTTCATACAAGTGGATTTAAGCATTTTATAAATCTCTGCAAGAAAGGTCTTCTGCATATAAAATCTATGCTACATCAATTAATCTTCTTAGGTAGATGAGAGAGATATGTGGCAAAAGTCACTTATCTTGTGGATAAAACATTTTACTGTTTTTAAGGAATAATAAGAGGAAACTGTGAGCAGGCAATAGCTGTGAGGTATATAGTTCACCCTTATACATACAGATGAAAATTCTGGGGCCAACACAGGTGAGGCTTGTAATGTGTAGCACTATAGAAGTGTAGCAGAAATACATTGCTGCTACATATATCAGAGACAATAGTTCTCAAATTCTATAATAATTCTTTCCATAAAGCTCAGCCTGTCTTCACTGTTTGCATAGAATATATTTTTCCTCTAAGGTCCTGTGGCCTTGGGTAGTTTCCATTCTGCTAGTAAATAACCTGATCATGCAATCCCTATTCAAACAAATCTGGTTTTGATTTTTATTAAGCCTGTTCTGCTATCTGTCATATTTACCTAAACATAGCTGCGGTGTCTTTAAAGGACTGAAGATACAGACATGAATGCTGGGCCAATATTCTTCTAAACCTTGATTTGGGAAATGGTCATGAATTCTTTATTCAAGTAGAACTTCCAGAAAGAAGCTACATTTTTTTTCACAGAATCTCTGTAGGTCATCTGGTCCGATCCACCTTTTCAACCAGGGAATCATAATCATTCATTGCCTTCTTTCCAGAAGAAGTCGCAATATATCAAAGGAAATGTCTAATTAAAATGTCATAATTAGCTGAGCAATACAAATTGATTATCATTTTAAAAAATGTTGAAAAATAAAAGGGGTATGATCTTACATAATATTATATTAAAATTTTATTTGTCATTTTAGGAACTTTATTAATTTATCCATTGGATACTCAACACAGAAAATTTTAAATATATCATGTATATTTTACAATATATAATTAGTATATATATATCATATAGAAACATTCTATATACAACTATATATTTAAAATATATGTTATTAGTATATTGGGTATTATATTTAACCCAATATACAGAAAGCTACAATAAGATTGTCCACATTCAGCTATTTAAGTTGATGCTTATTTCATACAGTGGACCAGATTATCTTGAAGGTCTTTTCCAACTTTAATGATTCTGTGATTCTATGAGGAAGGTGCTAAAAATTTTAGTACCAATAAGCAGGTGTTAAGAAAGATGTGTAATGTGACAACTTTGCCTTTGTCAAAACAAAAATCTGGCACTTGACTCCAAATTGTGCCTTATAATACTCTAGATCAATATTCTCTAAATATATACAGAAAGACGATTATGGTCTTAATTTTTTTCCTGTGCTTAACTCTACACATGTGAGTAACAACTCAGTAGAACTGCCATCATGCAATTTACTAAATGTTTGTTGTGGTTCCTTTAGAAACTTAGCACATTAAGGAATGGTGACAGCTTTTCAGTATTTTGAATTGTAAAGAAACACAAAGTGATTCTAGTTATTCATTTATACAAAATGCTTGGCTTATACTGTAAATTATGTTAAAATCTATTTCATGTCTTGAAGTTGGAAAGTGTTAAACCTTTTTTTGTGAGCTAAGTAGATTTATATCATAATTGTTACATAAAAACATGAAAAAAAGAAAAATACAGAGAAATAGCAAAAGCAAAAATAGCAAAAAATTGAAAATGAAAAAAAAATCTTAGATATGATGAATGCCATTTCAGATAGAAGGGTGAATTAAATTATTTGATATTTTAAAAATAACAGAGAAAAACTTGTGGTGGAAATAGATCTCAGCTGTTCTGATGAACGATGTGCATTGGCTGTCAATCCTCTTCTTAAGGATGCTGAAAGAGAATCTAGGTTCAGGTAGCGGTTTTTATACACATATAAAAATAATTGTAATAACAATACTAGCAGTTCACATTAGTCATACATTTCTTTAAAAAAAAAAAGTTCATTTTGTGTGCTAGCTGAATTTATAGGAATCAAAAGGTGAAAAATGTTATAGAAAGTGAATCACTTTCAGTTCTTAATAAAGACCACTATGCAGTATAATGTAATCTTTGTAACAGAACATTTGTAAGTCTTGAGTGGTTTTTCAGTAATATTTAAATTGACACTAGAATTTACAGAGATGTTCATTGGGATTTTTTGTCCCTGTTCAAACAAAGAAATGATCAACAACTAGCAAGTTAAGGTAGAAGGGCTTTCAGCTCTCAAGAGACTAGTCCTGTTTTTTATATCATGCAGCCTGATTCCCATCCAGAGGATTTACATAGTATCAAGATAAAAAAAAAAAAAAAAAAAAAAAAAAAAAAAAAAAAAAAAAGTTTTCTTGCATGAAGTTGGAAAAAGTTTAACCTTGCACAGGTTTTCTCAGCAGACCAGAAGCATCCAGGGAGCTTGTCATTTGGAGACAACGTAGATATGCCAGTTAGTTTGGGTCCAAAGCCCTCCAAATAATTTACATGTGCTTGTTGCTAAGTTCATAATTAGTTCTGCTGAGTTTAGTGTGACTACTCACAAGGTTCAAATGGAAGACAAAAAATAAATCCAACAACAAACATTTCCTACTCTAAATTCAAGGTAGCATCCAAGCCTCACAGAAGGTTTCTTCTACTCTCAAGTTGAATATTTTAAGGCAATATATCTAGGCCGGCTCTATGCATGGGAGAATCGACTTCTTATCTTTACAATTACCTCCAGGTCAAACAATATATTTGCTGAGTACCTAAAATAAAGCACATTGGCAGGAAACCTCCAGCACACTCTTTCTCAGGTGAATGTCATAAACACAAAGCTCTGAGCTCATAAGATTTGAAAGATAAAAGCCTTTCAGGGTTTGGTCTCATGCTTACTCTTTTTGTCTTTTGTTCTTTGTATTCTTGGCTGACAAGCTAAAACAGGGAAAAAAGAAAAGTGTCCCCCCCCCCCCCCAACATCTTTCCATAATGACTTACTGCTTGTTGGCTTGGACGCTTTTCTGAGACCACTCACTCCACTTGAGTTCTGCACTCAAACAGACATGTGCCCTTCCCATCATAGGAAGCAAAGACCAGTCAACATCCAGCTTGGTAGCCATGTTCAGGAGCTGGGCTTCAGGTTCTATAGTCTAGTTTAAGAGAGATGACTAACTACCAAGTGCCTGCTTGTAACAGAAAAAGAGTTGTAGATTCACCCTCCTCTGGACTCGTTTAAGCACCAAATTGTTTTACTTGGTGATAGCTGCAAAATGCTCTTCATTCATTCAAGGGAACATGGACACCTGACTTCATATTGCAACTTTCACTTTTCAATGGAACTGTTACACTTGGTTCTCAGTGTGTAGGATTTAGGCATTCCAGCATTAAATTGCAGTTGCCTGAGCCCTTTTCTAGTTCTTAAAAAAGATAACACTAAGCACTGTATTCTTCTCTCCTCCATTTTTTTCTTCCACTAGAAAAAAAAATATATATATATAATAATAATGATAAAAATACCCTTGAGAGTTACATTATAATCAACATACTACTGAAAGAAAAAAAACATAATGCTACTGAGAAAAGTCAGAATGAAGTGGCTATTTTGCTGCCTGCAGAAATCCATAGAAGACACATATGAGTTCTGAGCAGACAAAACTGAAGTTAACTCCTGTGCAGGATTTATTTTAAAAAGTGTTTAAGATGATTTCACCTCAGAGATTAACGCTTAAAATGAAGAGAATTGAATAGTTGCAGGATGGAAAGCTGATTTGTGAAACATAATCTGGGATGGAAACTTTCAGTTTGGGAAGGGATTGTAGTATGCTAGGGTAATTTTAGGGCTATTTTGCATTTAGATAACGCACCTGTGACTTGATGGAGAAAACTGATGAAAAAAAATGGGTAAGGAAATTATTTAACTCAGGAGCAATGCAATTATTGAGAAATAATTCATACAAGCAGCATCCCTTGGATTGGTAATATATGCTCTTTAACTTCTACATGTTGAGCATAAATGCATTTTATAAAGCATCCTTCTCACCCGTGCTCAAATAGGACAAACACAGACACAGAATCGTCTAGGTTGGAAGAGACCTCCAAGATCATCTAGTCCAACCTCTGTCCTAACACTAACAAGTCCTCCACTAAGCCATATCACTAAGCTCTGAATCTAAACGTCTTTTAAAGACCTTCAGGGATGGTGACTCAACCACTTCCCTGAGCAGCCCATTCCAATGCCTAACAACCCTTTCGGTAAAGAAGTTCTTCCTAATATCCAACCTAAACCTCCCCTGGCGCAACTTTAGCCCATTCCCCCTCGTCCTGTCACCAGGCACGTGGGAGAATAGACCAACCCCCACCTCTCTACAGCCTCCTTTAAGGTACCTATAGAGAGCGATGAGGTCTCCCCTGAGCCTCCTCTTCTCCAGGCTGAACAACCCCAGCTCCCTCAGCCGCTCCTTGTAAGACTTGTTCTCCAGATCCCACACCAGCTTTGTTGCCCTTCTCTGGACTCTCTCGAGCACCTCCATGTCCTTCTTGTAGCGAGGGTCCCAAAACTGAACACAGTACTCGAGGTGCGGCCTCACCAGAGCCGAGTACAGGGGCACAATCACCTCCCTAGACCTGCTGGCCACACTGTTTCTTATACAAGCCAGGATGCTGTTGGCCTTCTTGGCCACCTGAGCACACTGCTGGCTCATATTCAGCCGACTGTCAACCAATACTCCCAGGTCCTTCTCTGCCAGGCAGCTTTCCAACCACTCATCTCCCGGCCTGTAGCGCTGCTTGGGGTTGTTGTGCCCCGAGTACAGGACCCAGCACTTGGCCTTGTTGAACTTCATACAGTTGACCTCAGCCCATCGGTCCAGCCTATCCAGATCCTCCTGCAGAGCCTTCCTACCCTCAAGCAGATCGACACACGCACCTAACTTGGTGTCATCTGCAAACTTACTGACGGTGCACTCGATCCCCTCATCCAGGTCATCAATAAAGATATTAAAGAGAACTGGCCCCAGCACTGAGCCCTGGGGGACTCCACTAGTCACCGGCCTCCAACTGGATGTGGCTCCATTCACCACAACTCTTTGGGCCTGGCCATCCAGCCAGTTTTTAACCCAACACAGCATACGCCAGTCCAAGCCACGAGCAGCCAGTTTCTTGAGGAGAATGTTGTGGGAAACGGTGTCAAAAGCCTTACTGAAGTCAAGATAGATCACATCCACAGCCTTCCCCTCATCCACCAAGCGCATCACTTGGTCATAGAAGGAGATCAGGTTCGTCAAGCAGGACCTACCTTTCATAAACCCATGCTCACTGGGCCTGATCGCCTGGTTGCCCTGCAAGTGCCGCATGACGATATTCAAGATAATCTGCTCCATGAGCTTCCCTGGCACTGACGTCAAACTAACAGGCCTATAGTTCCCTGGGTCTACCCTCCGGCCCTTCATGTAGATGGGCATCACATTTGCTAGCCGCCAGTCGACTGGGACCTCCCCTGATAGCCAGGACTGCCGATATACGATGGAAAGCGGCTTGGCCAGCTCCTCCGCCAGTTCTCTCAGTACCCTCGGGTGGATCCCATCCGGCCCCATCGACTTGCGTACATCCAAGTGCTGTAGCAGGTCGCCAACCATTTCCTCATGGATTATGAGGGCCACATCCTGCTCCCCATCCCCTTCCACCAGCTCAGGGTACCGGGTATCCAGAGAAAAACTGGTCTTGCTGTTAAAGACTGAGGCAAAGAAGGCATTGAGTACCTCAGCCTTTTCCTCATCTTTTGTAACTAAGTTTCCCCCCCGCATCCAGTAAAGGATGGAGATTCTCCTTAGTCCTCCTTTTTGTGTTGATGTATTTGTAAAAAACTTTTTTTGTTATCTTTAACAGCAGTAGCCAGATTGAGCTCCAGATGAGCTTTGGCTTTTCTAATTTTGTCCCTGTACAGCCTCGCAACATCCTTATAGTCCTCTTGAGTAGCCCGCCCTCTTTTCCAAAGATTATAAACCCTCCTTTTTCTCCTTAGCTCGAGCCACAACTCTCTGTTCAGCCAGGCCGGTCTAGTTCCGCGCCAGCTCGTCTCTGGGCACGTGGGGACAGACCGCTCCTGAGCCATTAAGATTTCCTTCTTCAAGAGTGCCCAGCCTTCCTGGACTCCTCTGCCCTTCAGAACCTCCTCCCAAGGGACTCTGCCAACCAGTGTCCTGACAGCTCAAAGTCAGCCCTCCGGAGTCCAAGACAGCGGTTTTACTGGTCCCCTTCCTGACTTCGCCAAGAATAGAAAACTGAACCATTTTGTGGTCACTCTGCCCAAGAAAGCTCTCGACCACCACATTTCCCACCAGTCCTTCTCTGTTTGTGAACAGAAGGTCTAGCGGGGCACCTCCCCTGGTAGGCTCTCTAACCAGCTGCATCAGGAAGCTATCTTCCACACTCTCCAGAAACCCTACAGAGAAAATCCCTTCATTCAAAGGAACAAGGTTAGAACACCTTCACTGTCATGCCCACACTGCAGAAAAGAAGAGAAAAGATAATGCTGACCTTCATGGTAGCCAGGACAGTGTCCTCACAAGTTCTAACATCTCAGAGGCTACGTGCAAAGTTAGCTGTCTACTCACAAAGTACTAAGCTAATAAATAATATGATTAGATTTAAAGAATTTTGATTGTTTAGGGGATTCGGTAAGCACTGAGCAAACAGAAATCATCATAGGGAAATGTAGCGCATGTTGGGAAATACTTCGTAAATAGAACAATTGTATTGTACACTGGAAAGGAAAGGGAATAAACTGAGGAGAAGTAGTGATTGGTTTAGTGCGCAGGCACAGGGAGGCTCTGTTTCTCTTATACGGATGACCCACTCCTTCCCACCTTCAGACTGGTCTGCCATGAGGAAATATTTGCAGTGTGCTCAGACAATGCACACCTTGTAGAAAAGAGTGACCCTTTAACTCACTAAAGAAAGTTTTCAGTTCCTCCTTCTACTTTGTCTTTGTTGCCTTGATAAGGCCATCTCTGGCCACTTATTCCTCCAAAGTGGTTTACAGTGTGTTCTCCTGCCACTGCTACTAAAACCCACAACTGATTTTTGTTATTTGCTCTCCTGGCTTTTTAACCAGTCTTCTCACTGCACTCTTCTGCTTATAAAAAATGCATCTGCCAAAATAGTCTTGTCAGTTATTATAGTATGCTTGCCTCTGTTCTGAAGCTCTACTTTCTTGTCCTATTTCCTACCACATCAGGGTCAGCCATTGTGTTTTTGACATTGCACATCACATCACCTTGGACCATGTCCATCTTTATTCATTCTTTTGCTATGGAGGCAAACATCTTTGAAGTTTCTCTGAGGTAGCCTCTTAATCCTACAATAGATTCCTAAAGTTGATCCATACTGAGCCAGTTGATCCGATTCTCTTCCCGTTAAGACCTAAGGACACAATGTTTGGAAAGAAGTACTCTGACATAAATTCAAGAGCAAACCAGATGTCTGATATAAATCTATTTTAAGCTTTCTAAAACAGTTTGGACATGCATACTTAAATACATGATCTTATTTCTGCTGTCTTTGTTTTTCTTCCTATCTTTTGCTGCATTCTTTTACTTTACCTTGGTTCAGACAAAATATTCCTTGTGGCAAATTTTCCATGTGTATGTGAATCTTCATGATGCAAATACAGTCAAATTTCTGTTCAAATGGGTTATTGCAGGAACCTACCAACATATATGTTAATTTCCATATTATTATAGAAACTATAACTGAGTTGTTCATCCAAGCACACATGCTTCTGTAAAAGAAAGGGTCCTGTGCCCGTGTGTTTCTTGCAAAATGCTAAAGAAGTTTGAGCCACCTAAACTCAGTTATAGAGTAGGCTCTGTGCATCATCTATTACATAAGTCATCACTTTTAACACATAAGTGTGAGGCAAATTCCACTGAACTAGTGGAATTTATAATAAAATATTTTGGATACAACAAAGTATTTATGATTTCCATATAATGTAAATTTTCTGTGCATGGTATTTGCAAACATTTAAAAAAAAAAAAGTGTGACAATTTTTCTGGTGATATGCAATAACAGCTTATTATAATGTTGTACTCATCAGGAAATGAAAAATTCCATTTGCAGTCTTAACTTTACTGTTTTCTACATATGTTTTACAGTACAGATGCAAATTACATGTATTTCATTATTTCTCAGGTAATGCAATGTCCTCTAACATTGCCTTTTATCTACATATTAGCTAATATTTTCAGAAGAAAAATTAAATTTGTCTCTAAAACAATGAAAAAAAAATCTTAAAAACCCAGTCTGAGAACCCAGTTTCATGGATGCAGCTGAAGAAACTTACCTCCAATTATTCCATTTATTATCCCTTAGAGCATCAAACTTGCTAGCCCAGTCCACATGCTCACTTTTGCAAGTAGAAAGTCAAAAACACCTGAGCAAACACATATGTTAAGCAGCTTGACCTTGACTGTGTACTACATACTTTATATTAGTACATACTTTATATTAGTGATATCTTTATAAAGTGTTGTTTAAACAGAGTTAATGATTCCTAGCTGAGATCAGACTGAGAGCTGATGTGATATGAGGTGGAGCAAAGGCACATGCTCACTTTGGATTTCCCTGAGGGGGTAAACAGAGACATTGTGAGAAAATTCTGTTGGAGGAAAGGAGGTGGAAAGAAATGCCCTTGGTAAGAACAGATAGGTGGTAGGTTTTGTGCTGTTATCTATTTTCAATATTTTCTATAAGACACTGCCCAGGGTATCCAGAAAAGTCCCTAACTGGGACATTTCACTGTAGCAGCAAGTAGATGTTAACTCCTTTTTAACTTAGTATGTTTTTCTGCATTACAATTTTGACCTTATAAGCACATATTTAATGAATGTTCTTAATTTTAAGGTAAGGGTATGCAGCGTCACCATTGCAACCTGGAGCTGTGCTCCAAAATCCCCCGTGTATTTATGGCAGGCCTCACTGCATCTTCAGCAGTCCAAACAGTTTTAATGCAAGAGGCACCACTCACTTGAAATCCTTGCCTTGCACAGCCAAGAGCTGGGAATATTCAGAAGGCTTTGTCCTCAGTGTTGCTGGTGAATTTGGCATAATCCAGAGAAAACCAGAGGCTAATCAAGAGCAATACTGAGGCATTTAGTGATACAGTCAATGACAGCAAAATCTTTTAGTGTGAGTGAAACATAGAAAAATCAACTTTTTTTTCACATTGTTAACCTTTAAAAAACCAAAACCTTCTGCTTAAGTTTGAAAAGACCTAAACAACAACTGAAATATCTAAAGGGTTAAAAATGACTGGGGAATGAAAGAAAGGCTATGAGTCTATAAAATCTTACATTTCTCATTTTTGGTTGTTTCCCTAGAGTCCAGGGCAGAAAGCTATGGCAAACATATAGTAAATCTGGGTAGACAGAATGCAGAAAAGGGCTAAACATGTTGTGCCTTTTTGATATTCTAACTGCATTGCCTCCTTCTGTTGCTTCTAATCACATCTGACACTCATTTAGTTAGATTAATCTGATAGATTGCAAATGTGTATCCAGGGTTGCAAATGTAATTGACATGTGTTAAAAATATAATCATACTGGTCTGAAGTATATGTGTTTTGTCCTCTTAAGGGCAATCCTAATTTTTTGACCTGTAAGTCAAAAATAGTGTTTTTGGTTTGCATTCCAAGCATTTGTAACTTTATTTACTACATTGGTTCAGATTTGATATTTTCACTTGTCATGGCCGGTGGCTGTGATGTACGTAGCTGTCATTCAGTAGTATTAAATCGTACTTTTTTTCCTCTCTGTATTATTTTTTTTGTGAATTTAAGAATGTTCACATCAAAAAATGGGTAATTCTCTTTGAGCTTGATAGAAGAGATTATGGTTCTGTTCCTAAAATCGTTGTTTTTCTTCATCACTGTAATATTTATGTATAGTTTTGCATGTTACCATGTCACTTTACCTGACAAATATTAAATCATCACTTTAACCAAGTAAGTAAGCTGTAATTTCCATACTTTCTTAAGTATTTTATTCTGATATTTTCTTTGCAACAACATTTTCATTAAGTATATTTGAACCTGTGTTACTGAGGATTTATTCTATTTCCTGGATGGTTATTTATTTATTTCTATCATTTCATATTTGCAATGCTCTATTTGATCCTGATTCTGAAAGGTGGAGAAGATTCGTATATCCACCACCCTGCATTCTTCTTGTATCAGCTCAGCTTAGTCTATAGACAGGGTGTAGAACATTTCTGATTTCATCACACTTCATACTTCTAATGACAATACGTTTGTGTAAAGTTCACAGAGCAGATTAAACATAGACAGGAAAGTGTCCTAATCCCTTGGTTTTATTTATTGTTACATTTTTTTTTTTATGATAGCATTAGGTTTTTCTCTGTGTTAAAGATTTTTTTTATTTTTTTATTTTTGTATAATGGCTTTAGATTTTTCTGCATAGATTTTTCTGTCCTTTAAAATAATTGTTTGGGGAGTTTGCTTTTATTTTGAATCAGCAGATCAGGCTTTCTTGCTGTTATGAGTCAGAATAACACTTTGTAGAGAATTTAGCTACACTCAAATCCCATTCATTTCTATTCTATGTGAGTAAAACTCAAGGAAATTTTGTGTAATTTTTTTTTCTGGCTGCATAATGTATGATTCTATGTCTGAGCAGCAGTCATACAAGAACCAAATTGCTTCAGAGGTACTCCTGCTCTTATTTTTTATGTTGTGGAACCTGTGAGTCTTGCATTTGCTCATTGAGACCAAGAAACACAAGCTTCCCCAGTCAGGTAGGGGTCTTAATGCTTGTTTATAGCAAGGCAGGCTCTAGGGTTATTCAGAATAAAGCTTCTGACCCCAAAGGTAATACAGATAAGTAAAATATCAGGAGAGATTCAAGCCAAAAGTGAAAAGTCTTTCCTGTATATGGTGTTTATATGGGTTAGGGTATTTTAAATGATCTGTGTTTATATTGTCACAGTGTTCACTGAAAGTGAGGAAATAAGAAAGGTCATTTTAGACAGTTTATTCTATTGGGATTTTGTTGGACATCAAGCTTCAAGAACCTTACAGATTGCTTGTTTCACATTGTGTAATCTTTGCTTGTAGCATCACTGTAAGATCATAGGCTAATTCATGCCTTTTACTCCTGGGTGAAAAACTTTGGCAGATGGTCTCACAGCTTATCTGAGTAACCATCCTTTCACCAGGGACCTCTTTCTTACAAATGAACCATTTGTAAAAATTTCATATTAAGCTACGTTTGATAATAGCTGCTTTTTAGTGGCATCATCCTCAGACGTAAGAGTTAAAATCACTGCATTTCAGTATCATCTATTCTAAATCTGTTGGGTGCCTTGCTAAGAAAGAATGAAGTTTTGCTTTCTCTTTTTTCTCCAAAGTATTTGCATGAGCTCTTAGTTCTCCAAGCTGTGCCTCAGCACTACAGTTAAAATCACTTTTCCTTGCACATATGCGGGAGCACACCACAGCTGAGCTGTGAGCTAACCTGGGCTTTGCTGTGTGCCATGCTTGTGATAAGGAACAGGTATTTGTATGCAGGACTCATCTTAGGATATGTTCACGAGGATAGCAATCATCCACTCAGTGTCTCCATTCCTTTTAATACCAGAAAGGATACATGCCACCTTCCTCTAGCTTGTGTTGATAAATCAATCAGGTGGGAAGTTCAGCTTGCTCAGCTGCATCAGATATTTGAAGAAGTTGAAGACCTTTATCAGCACACTCCAGTTCAAAGTAATAATCTGCAAAGTACAGCCGATAATGTCAAGAAAGCGTTTGAATTAAGAAGGCCATTTAACTCAATATATTGAATACAACTATGTTGAAAATTTTTAGAGATGTTTGCTAGCAATTACTTGTTGATTTAAAATGGCAGTACTTTTACATCATTAATATTGCTGTGTAATTGCTGAACAATTCATCAGCATCAGTTAGAGTACATTTCATACACATTTGGGGTATATATGCAGCCTTCTTCTTTTAACTGCTGACTGAGAGGTTTGCATAGAATAACATCTGAGGTAGCCATATTCAGCAGCTGTGTTGGACAGATCCGTACTTCAGGAGCCCATCACCTTCAAAACAAATCTTGTCAGTTGCCTGTAAGTATAATTGCCAGCTCTGGCCAGAAGCAGTGTTTAGTTTATTTATTTATTTATTTTGATCTCCAGGACCTGCATTATAAGCCTGTAGTGAATGTACCGTGTGTTTCTGTGTTGGATTTTGTTGGTTGGTTGGTTTGGTTTGGTTTCTTTTTTGTTGTTGTTGGTGGTGTTTGTTTTAACTATTGGATTGTGATAAATATCTATTATCTGGAAGATACTCATCCTTCTGCAGAACCGGCAGGTGGGAGCAACAAAGGTAGACTTGCACAGTACTGTTCTCTGCCCCTTCTGGGAGTACTTTGGGCATTAATTAGATTTAAGAGCCAAGAGAAAAACTTTACATTTGTTTTTTAACACATTTCAGGAAGAGTAGTTGTCAGATGCAAGACTATAAAAAATTAATATTTTTCTACAATAAAATAGCCAGGCTACTATCTGAGAGTTTGGTAATAGCAAAATAATGTTAACCATTCACAATATGCTGTAATTCTAACTCTGTTCTGTCTGAAGATGTAAATATTAAATAATCCTCACAACCTCTCAGCAAGCTGACCGTCATTATTTCAATTTTATAGATAAACTGTGGAGCAGAATAATTAAATAATTTGGTTAAGGTCACACAGCAAGTCTGCTGAAGACATGAAAACAGAATCAAACTGTTGATTCTGAGTTTGGTACTTTAGCTACAGAACAGTCTTTTCCTGCAAAATCTCTCTCACTTATGATACATCTCATGCATAGTCTAAATTAGAAGCATCATTAAAAAGGGAAGTTAATTACCTTCTCTCCTTTAAAAACTATTTTCTGATTTTAATATTGAATACATTCAAGCAGTTTTCTCATGTGATTATGATGTGAAAAAAAAATCTAAACACAAATCTGAAAATAATCATGCTGTTCATGTTTTCATGGTATAAATAGCAGAAAACACCCACGGTAACTTTATTAAGACAAAGAATTGTAAATATGGAGGTTTAATTGGATACAGTTTTCAAACATATCAAAACCCTAAAAGGCTAACATTTACATTCTCCCTAACATTTATTTATTGTACATGACATTTTAAGTAAACCTGTTGTTATGAAAATTAAGAAACTGTTTGAATGACTAGAAACTCTGCATTTTCCTAGGGCACCTAAAAGCACCTTGTGTAACAATTTCTAAAAATTTTCATTTTTAATTTAATATTTTAATTAATTAATTTAAAATTAATTTAATTAATATAAATTTTTTTCTTATTTTGAAAAGCAAGTGCAAGGTATGGACAAGGCAGAATTTGAAGGTATGAATGTAAATTAATGAACAGTACCCAGAAACTTTAGAAAATTGCCCTGGCAGATTAACTGACTGTGACATAAACAGAAAACATTTGATCTTTAGGCACTTCTAGAAATAGACAGGGAGATCGCTCACCGATTACTGTCTCAGACTTGGTATGGGGAAAATTAATGTATTGCCAATTAACAGCAGTAGGGCAGTGAGAAACTCAAAACAAACTAAAAACACATTTCCCTCCCATCCACCTTCTTCTACATCCTCTCCCCGAGCGTCTCAGGGGAATGAGGGCTGTGGTCAATCCCTGATGCTTCATCCCTGCCGCTCCTTCACGGTCACTCTCTGCCCCTGCTTCATGTGGGGTCCCTCCCACGGGATGCAATCCTTCCCGAACTGAGCCTGCAGGGGCTGCCCACAGGCAGCAGCTCTTCCAGAACTGCTCCCACATGGCTCCATACTGCGGGGTCCATCCCCCAGGAGCAAACTGCTCCAGCATGGGTCCCACATGGGCAGCAGCTCCCCCCAGACCCCCTGCTCCTGCATGGGCTCCTCTCCATGGGCTGCAGCCCTGGCCCGGGGCCTGCTCCTGCGGGGGCTCTCCATGGGCCGCAGCCTCCTCCAGGCAACATCCACCTGCTCCACTGGGGGCTCCTCCACAGGCTGCAGCGTGGAGATCTGCTCCATGTGGGACCTGTGGGCTGCAGGGGGACAGCCTGCTCCACCAGGGGCCTCTCCACAGGCTGCAGGGAAACTTCTGCTCCAGCACCTGGAGCACCTCCTCATAGGATCCTCAAATCCAAATGGATTTTCCTTGTGCTACCTGCATACTCAGACCCCATCACCAGTTTTGTCTAAGCTTTGCGAGTTGGCATGGAGTTAGAGGAAGAACCTCTATTTGACAAGTAGCTGAAATTATTGATTTACAATAACACTAATTAAAATGTGTTTTGTTTGAAAATCTGAAGTAGAGATTTACACCATCTCCAGGCCCTCACATGAAACTGCTTTATTCTGTGATGTGTTATAGAGTGAGGATGTTCACCTCCACAGCCAGAATAGCTTGGTCAGGTCTGCTGCAGTAGTCAAGTATTTAAGCTTCACTCTGGGATGCACAGAGAGCTTCATTTCTGAATGCCTCCTTATGGCTTAGTTGTTAGGCTCTTGCTTGAAGATAAGAATCTAAATCAAACACAGAAGGGATTTGGATTTGATTCTTCTGTTTTCCAGAACAGCGTTATATCCAGCTGCAACTTGCGTCCCCCACCTTCCAACCCAGAAAGGACTGACCTAAGACCAAAAGAGGGTTAATGATTCTGCATTCCAAGGGGAAGTAAGTTCTCTCCATTCTCTCAGAGAAATAAGCATATACTCTCCTAGATAGTTATCTTATGATGAGATGTATGACTTACTGAGAAATCTCTCTCTCTCTCTCCTTTAATATGAGATGTAGATTATATGATCAACTTAGACACCTAATTTTTAAGATAGTGATGTCCCAATTAAAATGTCTAGGTTAGTTTTGAAAATTGGGATAGATTTCTAAAGCATATAGATGATAGGGTCTTTTGAAAATGGTACCCTTAGCACTTCTGCAAAGAGGACCCTAATGCACTTCATTGACTTGGGACTTTATATTATATATGCAACATATTCTGCAAACTAAATTTAGCATTTACATTTCTCAAGGAAGATTTATATGAGAAAGCTAAGATTCATAACAATAGTTTAAATTATAACTGTTTTTAAAACCATTAGATGTATTAATAAGGAATTTTAATGTGGCCATCATTATGAGATGCAAATTGTAAGATGTAACAATTTATTTCTGTGTTACATTAGAATTCATTATATTTACTTAATTTATAGTTTAAAATTCAGTGGTTTGCTTGCATTCTGTATAAAGTAGGTATAACATACTATGTAAAACAGTTATAAAATACTATAAAAGAAGCTTTAAAAATTTAATTTTATACATGAGTCTTCAGAGAGGAATGGAAGCACTTGTTGACCCTTAAGATTTAATCTTCTGATTGTTACTTTTTTTTTTTATCTCTTTCTTTTTTAATTCTCTTAAGAGATTCTGAAATAATATGGAAATCATGGGTTTCACTCTTCCTTATTGCCATTATGACTATGTTATAAAACAAGATTATGACTTTAGAAAGAATGTGTTCTTACAGATTTGCAATGGGCAATTTTAAAGTTACTATTCTGAAAAAGGAGTTTCCTGTGATAACAACTGTAATTCATATGTTCTATCAAAAGAGCTTTGAATTGAAAATCATGGTTTGGAGACGTAATCTGAAACAGCTGAAAAGAACGCAGGAAAGGACAACTTCTACCTTGGGAAGTGTAGAGTCCATCACCATTAGAAACTTTATAATCCTTTCCAAAACAATTATTTCTTATTCTGTTTTAATAGATGGTATAGTACAATACTAACATGCAGTAACGGGGTAATATGGGACATATCTCCATAAATACATATATATTTACTAATGTATAACTGTGTCACAGTCTACTTTTTTGTTGTTTTCTTAAGATCTATGCCAGATAAAAATACTTGAATTGTCACTGAAAGTAATGAAGAGATGAAGAGAGACGGTTGATACTACCTACTCCTATATCTCAGAAAGTGGAATGAAAGATTGGGTTATATTCCTGTAGCAAATATATCTTCATTTAACGTTTGCCTTTTTATAGCATACTGACTGATCTAAGCATACGATATAACACAAAGGGAGAGGAAATGTAAAAATAATAGCTGTACTGCATATCAGCTCTGAGTGTATTTACCTACTCCTCTCTTCCTCTGTACCCATCAGTTCTATCTATCCCTTCTTTATATCATCCTGAGACTAAGAAATGCTTCTTCCAGGTACTGAAGCCATACCAGAACAGAGGTTGCTTCTACCAGCCTAAAAGTCTTGGTGTTCATCAAAGAAAGTGCACGGCAGTCTTTCAGATGGCAAGGCCTTCACACACAAGTGCCTAGCAATGTGTGATCAACTAAGTGTGCCTTATGAGAGAAGTCACAATGAGAGAACCTCATTGTCCTTTTGCACAAATTAACAGAAACCTTAAGAATCTCTTTTTCATAAGGACTGTCATGATGTTTGTGCTGTGTAAGATCTGTGCTGTAACACTATTCTGGCCATACTCAGGAAGCAAGCTAGCTCTGCCCTGGGCTGTGTTTAAGGTCATCAGCACAGCTGGCCCTCTTGACATCATGCTAAAGGTCGGGTACATCAGATCAGCTAGATTACAGTTTCTGCTCACACCATCTCTGAACTAGAGTGGCTTGATTTGGGCTTATTTAGAGGGCAAGTAATCCATGGCTATAATCTGATGATATGGACCTATTAGTCTATCAGTAGAGCATATCAGAGTTTCTTCTGCAATCAGTGCGACCTACATCTTTCACATGACACGAAACTGATATTAAGATGTAGCTTGATAGACCATACTTTGCTTTTTATTTTTCCAGTCTTCTGGATCTCATCTGTGCTTATTTGCAAGCACAAAGCATCCACAGATTTCAATTAATCGGTTAACAGAGGATTCAGTCAGTACAAGGGAACCGATCTTAGTTACGTGATAATTTCTGTATGTACTTTCAGAACACTTCACAAAGAAGGCAAGTATTTTTTAACTTCATTTTACTTTCAAGGAAATTAATCAGGAAGAAGATCTGAATTGTCAGTGTCACCATCACCTGTCCCACCACTCAAGCAAACTAGGTATCAATGTCATCCACACTGAAACTGCGAGTATCCTCCTAGTTGGTTCCTCTTGTGTTCAGTCTCTGCCAAAACTATGATTATAGCTTCTCTTTTATGGTAGCCTAAAGAGTGCTTTTCTGTGCAAAGGGATTAAATTATATTTTAAATGTGTAAATGAATTTTTACTGAGATAAACTTCTCCCTGTTGGTCTAGAGGGAGGATTTTATTTGAGTGAGATAAATCTTTTGTTCACCACAAAATTAAATACCAGCCCAGTCATTATGCTTTCCACAGTTATTCTGAAAAAGCTTATTGACGGTTTGGCCAGGCAACAGTTCTAACTACACCCTAGAGATATTGTCATTTCCAAACCTATGCTGTAACAGCTAGAAATCCTTTAGGAGTAATGTTAAAAAATGATACCTTGATTAAATATTAAGGTTGAGAATCACAGGAAATTCTGTGGAAGAGAGTAGAATGTGAGTGGGGAGGATGTGTGCATTTGGGAAGACATGCTGCAGGTCAGCATCCTGATCAGTACAGACAGTTCTCAGGATGGGGGTCTTGCCCACAAGTGGATCCCAGATGTGCGAGCTCTGTAAGCATCATGATATCTTTTTTGAATGAAATCAGAAATCAGATGCTTATAGATATGTATAAGTAACTCTGAAACGGGGTGTTTTCTTTTCCATTTCTGCATATCTTTCCCCCAGCAGAATTTCTGTAAATTTTTTCACTATCACAAAATAAAACTGTTCTTCACCTTTCTTCATGTTATAGCAATGGGGACAGTGATTATAACATTGCAGGCAAACCACAGGCATTGCTCTCTCTCTACCAAACGGCAGTCCTGTACAGACAGCAGCGGTACAGTGTTCTCAGAGAAGAAACAAGCCTAAGGAGGGGTCCTGATCATCCCAGTGTCCCAGTCCTGGGGTACTCCAGAGAGGATGGGACTCTCCTCTACTGATGTTCGTGGACCAGTTGGGGAGAAAAAAGACTGACAAGAAACTGCAGAAAATACCTCACAGCACGTGCTATCTAGCATAGCCCTAGCATGCAGCAAAGCAGCACAGGAACATCTAACAAATGAAAAATTTCTCTGAATTATAGCAGTTATTATTCTGTGACAGTAATACAGCTAAAGCAATTCAGACCATACCCATTCCACCTCTCAGATGTGTTCCAAAATACAGAGAATATCACCCAAATATGTTTCTACTCTGAGCCTACTCAATTGCTGCATCAATTCCTAATGAAGTATCACAGCCAAGTGTACTCAGTATAATTTTGCTCCAAACACAAATTAGTCTGCAGTAATGGTTTAGATCCATGTGGCATTAAAGGAGGAAAAAAAAAAAAGGGGGGGGGGGGGGGTGGAAGCATTTTTTGGGACTATTTAAAACTTTCCATACTGAAGTCTTCTACCTTGAGAGAAAAAGAACTGAGTTCTGTAAGCTGTATTGGAAGTACCCAGCACTGAAACTCAGGAGCTGCTTTCCCACAATTCCTTAATAGGATTTCTTGTAATCAGTACTATATTTTTTTATCTTAGTTTTTGGGGTACACCAGGTTACTTTTTCAAGCTTTCCACTACAGCTGCAATTGCTAGGAACATATTTCCTTGGGAAAATGGAAGCTCTGGTTCTTGTGAATTCACAATGCTGTGGTTCCCAGGAACTTAAGGCAGGTGCAAGATTAGGCTTCCCATTCACTTGAATTAAAAAATAAAATAAAAATAAAAATGATAATAATAAATAAAATAAAATAGTGCATGCAGGGAAGATATTAACAGGCATAAAGTATATTTTTTCACCTTTTCTTTATGATCATTCACCATTATGTAGTTCCATGGGTGACGTGCACTGAACTCTGGCAATTCTCAGCCATATTTAATTGCTCCTCATCAGCTATCTAAGCCAGAGCTGCTCACATAGTGATGTGTACTTTCCTGCCATATTTAGCTGTTTAGATCACCTTTTTACAGTGCAGTTGGGATGTTGAACAAGCTGGGATTATTTAGAGATGTTGTTCTGCTGCTTGATTGCCATAATGCAGCTTCCCTCATCAGAGACATTTTGATTGGAAATCTGCAGTATGAGTCACAAAGGACAATGTTGATGTAATTAGGATGCTAAAATGACAGTGACAGAGTGTTAGTCGAGTTGTGGGTATGGCATTCAAATACTAGGTTTTATATTCTGTATTTACAATGGAAATATACCTTCAGACTTATGACACACAGTAGCAAGCATCTACCACCATTATTACAGAGAAAGTGAGGCTTATTATGCAGGGAGTGATAACAGTTTTCAGACCTGCAAAGCAAAAGGGAGAGTGCTGATGACCAGGAAACCCACTATTTTACTCCTATTGTTTGGAGTATATAGATCTTGATAGCTTAATGGTCATATCTAGACTGTGGCCAACAACCAGGAAAACTTCAACAGTAATTCCCAACTGGTAAACTAAAAACACGTTAAGTGGGATGCTTCCACTAAAAATACTAAATGGAAGTGCAGGCCCTGTGTTGGCTGGTTGCTGGGCCAGTGCAGGGCTCTGGGTCTGGCATACTGAGGAACATGGGAGAAAGTGACTTGGTTGCTCAGAGCAGCATCAGCTGCTGGCAGCACTGTCACCTGCATCCAGACTCTTCCAGAAGGACTGAGAATTCAGAGATGAACATAGTTGGAAAAGCATAGTGCCTCTTATTTCAAATGAGGCATTAACATAGTCATCTACATGAAGCCTGCAATCACAGGTCCAGAAAATATATGCAAAACACCACTGTTATAACCAAATTCATGGGATTTTAATTCATGCTCATTAATGGGACAGAGGCTTCACCTGAAAGCTCCAGTGACTTGGATCCTGCAGATATGTTTAATTTGGAGTGTCTGCTGCTGGGGGAACAAGGAGTAACTCCAGTAATGAGTAATGAGCAGAGTGAGCCCGGTACGGAGTGCATGTAAGATTAAGAATGAAGTCTGCAGGAAGTGTCAGGGATGTAATACATGCTGTACCATGTCTCCCTGAGAGTAACACACACTCATAGGCAT
The DNA here is from genome assembly GCF_009769625.2 of Cygnus olor. Classification (NCBI taxonomy): domain Eukaryota; kingdom Metazoa; phylum Chordata; class Aves; order Anseriformes; family Anatidae; genus Cygnus; species Cygnus olor. Next base: position 42,230,854 of record NC_049171.1, read on the forward strand.
GGAATTAATTTTGCATAGCAAATAACACAGAAAACCCATTGTTCTTCATGTCTGAACACATTTAAATAACACAACATAGCATATATATTACATAAAATATCTTTAACAAACAAGTACTGCTATCAACAAACCATCTCTGTTCTCCAGTCTTTACTCTGGACTAGCCTGGAGATCCTGTCTTTCCTGAGCACACTTAAAGTCATAAAGTTTCCAGATCCTTATCTGGCACTGATAATCTTTTCTCTCTCCCAGTGGAGTAGAGTACTAAAAGAAAAAATGCACAGCTTCCAGATGCTCTTCTCCCAGTCTTCTCATGAGCCTTTATTCCAACACTTCCCATTTATTTAATAATTACTCTTGGATTCACATGCTAGGACGTACCAAAAACATTCTAATTTCTGGTTTTTGGCCTTAAAATAGGAAAATACATAGACAACAGCAAAAGCCAATTGAAGAAGACAAAAAAGTGACATTGGTGGTATTATTTGGCTAGTTCAATAAGTTGTTAGGATGATGTTGGAGCTGCCAGATTCCCATAGCTGTTGTTAATTCTGAGATATAGCAAGGGTATGAGCTTGCCACAAAAATAAATGGAGTAAAGACAGAAACAGTGTCAAAGGAGGACAAAAAGGGAACAGTAGTAGTAGTAGGAAAAAAAAAAAAAAAGGAAAAGTAAGAGAGGCAGAGGCAGTTAATAGAGAGAGTTGGGGTTATTGTCTGTAGGAATTATGATGTTTAAGGCTGAGACCATGAAGCTCTCACCATGTTCATGATCTTTGTGATTCTGTGATTCTGTTTGTATGCTGAAAATTCATAAGATATCTCAGAAACATTGTACAACTGGATGCTACAGGTACAAACTCTTTGAGGCAGATTCTTCAAAGTACCCTTACCTAAAAAATTTAGGGAAAACTGGGAAGCAAGATATTCCTCTGGGTGGCTGGAGCCTGAGCAATAGTGGCTGGATTATTAGGAAAACTAGTAATCAGCCAGGCTATGTCTGCATCAAGGTGAGATGTATTTCTTCTGCTTTTGCTTTTCTTTAGAAGGTGTTCTAGTTATACAACTCAGGAGGACATTGTGATGCTGTTGGCATCATACAACAGCGTGTACCTGTCCTTCAGTTTTCACAAAGGATGAGAAATCTTCCAGTGGTTAAATCTATCACGAATTGATAGCTGGAATGATTTCTTGCCCTCTACAAATTTTTGTGATGTTGAAAATATTTTTACTTTTTTCTGTGCAAAATTGCTTTCAAACCATTCCCTCCCTAATAAGTTGTTAGAGAAGCTATGGGCTTCCTTGGAAAATTGTTCAAAATCTGCCAAAAAATATCCTTGAGAAATTGTTAAGAAAACTGATATTCTTAAGAGAATATTTTGTTTTTTTACAAACCGATAACAAAAACAACAAAATTTATTAAACATTTTCTGATCAAGTCTCCTTGAACTTTCACAGAGAATAACATAGTTTTATGTGCAATGCATCAGAATCCAAAAACATTTCAGAAACAATATATGGAGAGAGAGTAGGAAAAAAAGGGAATTTAATTCACTTTGTCCAATGAAAACAAGAAACTCATTTGTACCATAGTTTATAGTTGCTGTCCAGTAAATCTCAGTTTGGCCTCCAATAACAGAGAAACAGCTTATACACTACAGGAATTTGTAAAAGAAATAAAACTCTTACTTCTGTATTTTAAGTAATAATAGCAGTGGAAACGTCTATTGTTTTTAGGTTTTGTAAATCATGGTACTGTAAACCGAAATTCTGTGCCAAATTTGCCTCAACACTACCCCTTTTATGTAATTTCCCTTATATGTAGCAGTTAAATAAAGCAGAGATGTAAAATCCCAATGGAAAAATAAATCTAGCTGCAGTAATCATACTATCAACACATCAGCTCTGCAGAACTCTGTCTTGCTTCCTTGCACAAAATGACAATTTAAAGTATCTTTCCAGAAGTCTCCTGGGAGATTATCACATTTTATTCTCCGTTTAAAAAAAAAAAAAAAAAGTAAAAAAAATCTTTGAGAATGTAGAAGTTCCCGGTGAAATACTTACAGTTCAGTTCAGCATAATAGGGTAGTTTCAGAAAGGCTGAAATGTAATTTATTTCATTTTACTTTTATCTGCAAGTAAAGGTCATCTATCTGAAACCGTTTTTTCCGGTTGCACATATTTCATTTGGCATCTTCTTAAATAACAGAGAAATGCAATCAAATTCCAATATTTGTCAAACATACATGAACTCTGTTAAGTGATCTTTTACTTTGTGTTTTAATGTTTACAGCATGGGCATTGAATAAATGCTTGCTTGGCAGTCAAAAAATAGCTTAAAGTGGGAAGACTTCCTTGAAATTGTAAGGACTTTTCTAAATATTTCGTGAGTACCCAAAAAACTATATTTTCAAGTTAATATTATATTATTTGGAACCTGTAAAACATCTTCTCCACACAGTTATACCTCTGAAAATCCAAAGTAACTCAATTTTTAAAAGCATTTCTTCTGTAAATATAGTTTTTTCTCCTGTTTTTAGTGCTAGTAACAAGTGTCACTGAGAGCTCAATAGGAACCACAGTCACAGAAATAACTCACAGATATGCTAAATATGTTAGTATATCATTAGGCATAGAGTTACGTGAGTTTATTTATGTTTCTTTAGCAAACATACCAGGTCTTGGCATATTTTACTGTTCAGACTGAAAAATAAGTACAAACCAAGCAGGGCTAATTATTCTTGTGACTTTGTTGCTGCGATGGTTGTCTGCATGAGTGATCTGCTTTGAAGCCATACTACAATTTTAAACCAGATTCCCTAACTGCATGTTGGTTCCGTTCATAGAGAGATTTAGGTGTGCACAAAACATTTTCCTTTCCAAAGAGAAGTAATCAGAGGCTTTGTTTCAAAATTGCTCCAGAGCTTCATGAGTATATTCAGATCTAAACCAATGTGAGGACTCAACCACCCAGGGGTCCTGTGACATGAACCCTACCTGTATTCAACAACAGGGCTTGCAAATCAGCCAGAGGTCTCACCACAGCTTGAAATGTTTCTCACGCTTTATGAAGGGCCTTCCTCTTTATAATGGTCTTTGTATGTTTTCCTCTTCACTGCCAGCTGCTGCCAGGAACTTCACCTTCAGTCTCTGCCACCCCTTCACCATCTAAGAGATAAAATCATGAATTCGCCTTAAATGCATGCTCAAACGGATTGACATAAGTTAGAAATGACTCACAGGTAGTTTTTTAACCTCTGGTGTCTAATGAATATTTCTAGCTCCTAACAATTTGAAACATTTTTGTGTTGTTGTTGTTCTAGTTGTTTAAAGGAAGCAATATTCATTCATTGAATATATTACTTATGGTGTATTTATCTGTTCTGTAGTATACATCAGCTGCCACCTGCTGATTATCCCACAATGAACACCAAAGACTGAGTTACAAAATGTCCTGTGTTCATGTATGTCCGTACAATGTTTTCCTTGTTCTGACTTGGTCAAACTTTCACTAGTGGTAAATCAGTCTGCAGGATAAATAAAGACCTGCAAAAGAAACCCTCTCTATCGCTCAACGTCCCATGATAAGAGCTGGTCACTAAAAGACTGATCCTGAACAGAAGCTGGATTCTGCTGAAAGTACATTTTCCCAGCTAGGCACCTAGTCTCAGCAGTGTTAAGGAAGCAAATCAGATGTGTACCCTCGTATCATATCATCCTTCTCTCATTCTCATACACAGAATAGAACGAAACAATCTCTATGAGTACAGAATAGTTTAAATTGAATAAATCCACACATATCCAATTTACACTTTAATCCTCCCTTTTAGCATTGCAGAGCATAATTCCAGAACAATAAATAACAAAGCCAGGTGCTAAGGTATCAGGCATGACATAGTATCCTGAACAGAATAACTCAGAAAATGAACAGAAGATATGTGGGGAATAAGTAAATAAATAAATAAATAAATAATTGAAAGAGTTTATTCTAAAATGTCCTTAGAAATATTGAAATATTTTTAATTTTTTTATTTTTAAAAAAATAAATGCCTTTGTATTGGCAGTTAAAATCAATCCACTAGAAGTAGCTGGTTGAAAACAATTATCATATGTGTTGTATTTAAGACCCAAAACCAACCTAAAAGCATAGTAACCTTGAAAGATACTAACCAGTAAAAAAAAAAAAAAAAAAAAAAAAAAATTGCTGAAATGGAAAATGCAAAAAAAAAAAAAAAGAGCAGAATAAGAATGAAAACTAAAATGGATTTTAAGAATCCTTTATCTTTAAAGCTTTCTATTCATGTCAGCTATGAAAATAGACGTACTTGTTTGCATATTAGAAACGATTATTGAGTCAATCCACCCTATTGCCACGTCATGCACAAATTTCATCAACATCCTGGTATGAGCAACTGCCTTCTCTTCCTTGCTGTAGTTTTTTTTTCCAAAAGTCTGAAGGCAGATTTCTGATCTCAAGATATGTATACAGAAGTCTTATGCTCTTAATGATGTTCAGGACTGCAGGATTCAGCCTGCTGCTATGCTTCTTTCTAAGGGAAGTGTTTGAGATCAGTGCTTTCTTTCACATCCTTTCTGATAAAAGGGTTAAGGTACATAAGAAAGAAAAAGATTTTATTTCTCATACACAATAACCCCATCTCCACTCTTCAACTCCTCTTCTCACCCATCCCTCCCCTGCTCAGTGTCTCTCTGAATTCAGTGCTCTGTTTCTCTCCCTCATAGTTGTCAGTGAGGCAGGAGTAGTTGTGCCATTGCCACCTACATCTCCTGGCTGTCACACAGCAAAGCAGCAGCTTATCTCCTTAGACCCACTGCTTCTGCCCTTGTCCAGCGGTTTAGGCAGTAGTTTCCTATATGTTTATAAGCATGTGTGTTTGTGTGTGCATGTATTTACATACATATAGATGATGTATGTAAGGGTACAGGCACAAAGAATGTAAAGCGGAATTGATAAGACATTTCAGTGAATCTAAAAAATGTGTTAAATTTCCTAAGGTTACAGACTGTATGTGTGTGTGTTTGTGTAGGGGAGAGTGTTTATTATTTGTAACTTGTTCTAGAGTTTAGGTTCTCTGAGCTCTGACATATATCTGTCTTGCTGTCTCTTGAGTTGCCTTAGGTTTTTCATTTCTAAGCCAACTTTGGTCACAAAGGAATAGCTTTTGTGCTCTTTTTCTCACTTCTTAGATGTTGCTGCATTCAGTTGAAAGAACAAAACCCTAACCATACTGAAATTAATAGAAGGCTTGCTAGTGTTTCTGTGAGCAAGATTTCATCTCTGATACTTCTTGTCTTTCAATAAATTCAGCTCTGTTGACAGTGTTTTCCAGTGTTCTGAAAAAAAAAAAAAAAGAGTTCAAGGTGTTATTTATTTATTTATTTATTGTACAGATCAAGGGGTCATTGGCTTATATTGTCTCCTGATTATATCTTATATTTTCCTCTACTAATGTACTACAGTCAAGAAGTTCAGGATGTGTTTTCAGATATTGAAATGAAGATATGCTAGAGGTATCTGGTCTGAATTAATGTGATGACTAGTTTCTGGTGACATTTGTTTGAAGGAAGATATTCTATCCCACAGATGCAACCATTTTGATATAAATTAAAATCATCATTGTCAAATATCATAAAAACTTTATGGCATTATGTAAATCATTTAATCTTTCTTGGACTTCATTTTCACCCCTCCTTTACTCCCACTAAAGCAGTTTCAGTAATAATTTTCTAACTGTGCTATGATTAGAACTTAACTAATGCTTGTAAAAGTCCTTTAAGATTATTTAAGGAAGGCATTTCAGAAATGAAACTATTGCTATTACCAATGCAGCATTGGTTTTGCTTGTATGGTGCTTATAATCTGTAGACTATTTAAAGTATTTTATTAAAGGAGGGAAAATATCATTAGTTTCATGCTATAGCTGTAAAAAAATGAGATAGAAAGTGATTAACCCAAATTAAATTTCATTCAACTGAACTCATGTGAAACTGATAAATGAGCCAGGAAGTTCTCCTATCACCTTGCTCTCTGTTCCATGTAAGAGGCTTTTTAGGGCACCAACAGGCTCTAATAGTGATTTAAAGTTGGCAAAACCATGCTGTTCTTCATCAGATCAATATGCTGGTCAGAAATATCAAGATTTCCTAATGTTATTATTATTGCTTTTGATTTCACTCCCTTTATGAAAGATGACATCATAAGAATTTTATTTACTTCATTTAATTTGGCTGGGAGGGAGACTTCATAGTAATTTGGTCTTTTGTTTTGTTTGGTGTCTGACCATGCATGCCAGAATCTGCACTCAGATCCGGCTTGTGCCCTAAACATTAGCATGGCTGGCTGTTAGCTGTCAGCCTCAGGATAAGAACCCAAAAGCTTCCTTAGGGTATTTAGGCTGCCCACCTAAATGCAGGAAATTAGGCTGGTGAGGGTGGAGACACAAAGGAAAAGCAATGGAAGAGGCTGCCTAAAATGGGACTGGGATGTGCCTTCCTCCATCCCTCACCAACGTACATCTGGTGCTCTTAAGGAGTGGATCCTTCTCCTTGGGACTCAGAGCTGGGAATCCTCCCCTGAGATCAGGGAGCTAGACTCTTTCTTTTATGAAGAAATTGGGGTATTACACCTTTTAATCCTAGCAAGAGGAGGGTGGCAAAAACAGTCACCTATCGTACAGACCATTTTTTGTGATCTTTCCAACACAGGAGATTCGGACCACCTCTGCCACCTCCCTGCACCATCCCCCATTACAAGGCTGTAAACTGCACAGGGAAGGAAGCTGGACTCCATGCTCCGCTGCTTCAGATGCGCCCCTGGGCATAAATCATTAGGGAGTCAATAGGCAAGAGACAGAAAGAGGTCAGGGGAAAATAGTAGTGTCTGGATTAGCAGCTCGGGCACCAATAAGGAGGAAAGGATTCTTTCCTTCTAATCCTAAAGCTCTTCTCACATTTTAAAATCAACAGTCACTGCCATCAAGGAGCTAGGAAATCTTTAAGGAAAGTGAAATACCCAGGACCGAATCACTTCATGCTGAAGTAGGATTTGTATCTCTCAACCGAGATTGTAGCTTCAAGTGCTGCATAAAGGGACTTCACCCCATTCCAATTTGTTTAAAAGCAGAGAAGCAAAAAGCAGCTGCTAACGCTGCATTTGAGATGGAGTCTGCTGTTGTAGGCACAGCTACTAAGTCCTTCCTCAGGGCTGCGAGCTGGGAGAATAGCTGGTTTATCGATTTAAGTGGGCCTTCCCTGTGAAGAATGAGCCCCTTCCAGGCATGTGCTGGCACCAGGCTGCTGAGTGCACAGGAGGCTGAAAGGCAGAGGGCCAGGGAGAGTTCAAGCATGACCAGCATTAAGGAACAAATGAACAGAGGTTTTCAGGGTTGCAGTTTTGGAGTCAGACACCAGCATACCCCCTGAGCCTTATTAGTAGTGCCTGTTTCTGGTTTGGGGCTCCTTAGGACTGCGGGTAGGCTAACCAAGCATGAGTTTCGGTCCCTCTTATCATCCTTGTCATCAAATTAGTCCTACCCACCTGTGCTAAGCTGCGCTAACTGCAGGGAGACACAGACTAAATAAAGGCAACTGTCTGCCATCATTTTTTTTTTACACCAGTGTTCTCAAAGCAGAGGAAAACAGAATTTAGCAGACTGCTCCTTTTTTTTCCCATTTTCTAATTTCTTTCCATTGTCCTCTCATTTTCTCCTTGTATTTGCTCCTAGATATCTCAGTTGACTTTCTTTAGAAAGCTGCTTTCTGAGTAAGATGGCTATAGAAAGTCTTCCTCATGTACAGGAACAAATGAGAACTATTTTTTCACCCCTATTTAAATGCCTCTTTCTAATATGCACAGTAGGATTGTAGCAGATAAAAAGTATGGGCTGCAAACCTTATGATGGCAAAAAAAAAAAAAAAAAACTGCCTAGCAAATTCTATTTTCAAGATATAGTAAATAATTTTATTTTAACCTGTTACTGTAACGGTAAAAAATACATGAATTCACTATGGAATTTTTGCTCTATTAACAATAAAATAATGTATGACAGTAAAATGCAGTAACTGAACATCAGAATGGACTGCTTTAACTTACACTGCAGATACTCAACTTGTTTTTTCAACAGGCTGAAAAGGAAGAAAATTAGCTAGGAAACAGCAAGTTCCATAGCAAGTAACCTGAGTCTTTTCAAATTAAGCATGATCTCTGTACTAGCTACCAATCTGTTTTGTGCAATTTATTGTCATCAACCTGTTCTTCCTTCCTATATTCTAACCACGAGAGTTGCTTTCAGAGGTATCGCTGCATATGTTAACCCAGACAGTAAGTAGTAACAAGAAAACATCATCTTAGAGCAAGCAGGTGTTTATAACTGCTGTAGGATTTTTTTTTCCAGACTGTAATTCCTTCAACTCATTCCTCTTATGTATTTGCTGTTTCTTGACTGAAAGATTTTTTTTTTCTTTTCTATAGAAAATGTCTTTTCAGTGACTTGTTGTTACAGCTTTGTATTTCTCAGGTTGTTATACTAGTAGTTCCAGTTCTTTGTTCTTCCTTTCCTTATACACACAAAGAGATACTCCAAGAAATTAACCACTGGTTTCTCTTAACTGAGATTTTGTTTTCTCAGAAGAATGTGCAGTTTGAGAGGCTTAGGGGTTGCTATTTTTGCTGGGTTTACAATATATACTATCTAATACTTATATTATATTTAAAATATGTTTTCATCCTTACTGTTTAATCTTCTGCTGTTTAGGTTTTGGTGGATTACAGTTTTGTTTCTGTTTGTGTGTGAGTGTATGTATATGCATGATTTTTAAGCTCTTATAAAAACGTTATGAGCAATTATGTTTGTTTTTTTTTTTTTTTGTGGATCTTGCTCTTGCTTTCTGTGCATGAGTAAGAAGCCAATTGGATTGGCCTCTAAAAAGTTTCCCTTTTTTTTTTTTAAAATTTCCAAATTTGGCTAATGTTTATAGTGACTTACACACTTCTTTGCTCCAGCAAGATAAAATACTTACATTAAGAGTCCTGTTTTATAATGACCTTCCATCTTACACCTACCAGGCTCATTCTTTAAAATGTTTAACACTTTATCAACATAATTCACCTTGAAAACATAACTGCTGGTGTGCAATAGGAAAATGATTGGTGCTTTTCCAGTTGTCCATGTATTTTGTACTGAGGCACTTGCACTTATAAGTGCTCGCTTACTTGAAGTACATTTTTCCAAGACAGAAAATAAGCGATGATCATTTTTGGCACTCAGTATCTTACGATACGATTTGTATTTTATATACACCGACTTTAACCTCAAGCTTTGAGTTACTGAGTCTCTTTTAAGAAAGCAAGAGCAGTGTGGAGCTCTGCTCAGGTCATGTGGACAAGAAGTTGCAGAACCTGTATAAGGACTCTTGGCCATTGTCGAGTCCTGTTGACAAAGACTTCATTACTTCTTTGTTCAGAATGGTTGAGAAATTCACTTCAATTGGCTGGACTTCTAAAACAATGTCCATCCTTTAACCCTGTGAGTGGCAAAAAAGTCTTATTTGCAAAGAATAGGGACATTAAATAATAATAATAATAATAATAATAATAATAATAATAATAATAATAATAATAATAATAATAATAATAATAACCACTATAAATCCTCAGCTCTCTTCTGCATTTTTATTCTTACTTTATAAGTAAATGTCTTTCTCCCTTTCAGCCATAGAGCTGATTACAACTGATGTGAGCACTTCAGTTGCTCCCTTTTCTCTCTAGGGCAGTTTTCTCTCCGGCAACTAGAATCCTTAACAGTTTAGGCTTTGTAAATTAAAGCAAGACCATTGATTTGCATCCTAAAAAAATGATATCAGTACAGATCCAAAAGCCAGAGTATTAATGAGTTTCTTAAGAAAAAGGTGCTAGGCAGGCAGAGAAATGAAATGTTAAGAAGAGATCAAATTATGAGGATTTTATGGGAAGTTTTAGAGACCTCTCAGGCTTTCTTTGTAGGCTAAAGAGCTGTCTCAGGAGTTATGCTGCCACTGGCAGAATCCTCCAGATCTTTGCAGTTGTATCTGCAAAAAGAGCAGCATTAAATCCCAATTAAAATTTTCAAGCTTGCCTATGCAGCAAGATTCAGCAGTGTAAGTACTGCACGCAGCCTCTAATCATATCTACACAAACAGCTGGTGCTTAGAGCTCCAAAAGCCTTGCTTTGCCACAGAAGTAATGTCCCCTAGTAAATGTTCACTATTATAAGCAGGTATTTTCTACCTTTTCCTGACTCTGATCTGTCTGCTTTGCATGGAGAGGTATTTTTTTTTCCATTGTACTAAGCAACTATATATTACGAAATCAGCCAGAAGCAACTGTGATTCTGGGATGTGCAGTTTAGCACATATACACAGCAAAGCCTATGATTCTTCTTTTGCCACTTTATGTCCCATCTCCGTTAGACTTAACTCACACCATTTTCACAGCTACTGTGAGTTAACTAGGGCTTTCTGGTAGGCTGGTGGCCATCACAAACTCATAGCTTGTGCAGATATGTTTTCCATATTTCAGCTGGTTGGCTGCAGTTTTACAAGCCAGCCACAAATCTACTGAACAGCTCTTTCTGCAGTTCTGGCACAATCAGAGAGAACAGCAATTTGCTGTCCCCAAACCACATGGAAAGAAGGGAGAAAGAAGCCAGCTTACCCATCTCTGGACGTGCTTTTCTTTGAACAGCTTCATTTGGTGCAGAGCATTTTCAGTGCTTTTGAAAGAAGACTGGATTGTGCTGTATAACTAGGATGAGCTTTATCTTCAGGAAGACAAAAAGTGCTTTCCTGGGGAGGTGGATAAACTTGGCTAGTAAGGTATGGTGGTGAAGAACTACCTTTTCTGTAGTCAGCACAGTATGGAAAGCCACCACTCCCTTCACTGAATGTTATCAGTTGTAAACTAGCTTTGACTGGACAAGCCAACATGGTCATTAAGGTAAAAAGTTACTGTCTCTGCATGTTACCAAGCCTGGCAATGCTGCTGAGGTTTCTTAAAGCTCTGCATGCATGAATTTTCCAGTTGTGCCAGGGAGGGAACTGACAGTACTCTTATGTTCATAAATAGAAAGAGATAGAGCTGCAGTGTGAAGTGGGGTGTCCTGATGCTAATGCTGTATTGGCTGGAAAAATTTGCTTGGATGGGATTTTCATGTGATTCTTTTCTTTTTCCTTTTCAAATATGTGGCAGTGCGGTGTGGAAGTAGGATCAGTCCAGTATGGAGAGCAATGCTGTAGCTGCTTCCCTCTGTTATTACAAAAGACCCTGCGTCCCTGGCTAAGGCTGTTTGCTGTAGCGTCAGATTGCAGAAAGGAACCACTGAGCTGTTGCCTCAGCAGCTGGGGAGTGACAGTATGTGAGTGCCGCTGGGAGAAGGAGAGGATAGATGGCAATCACACGGGAAGGCTGAAGGCTGCTGAGCCATTGCAGCATGCTGTGTGTTGCACAGCGATCAGGAGAATGGAGCTGAGAATAGGGCGTTCCTCACCAAGGCCTGAGGGGACAAGATTCAGAGATTCTCAAAAAAACAGCAGTACCCCAGCCAGCAATTGACAGGAAGCTTTCTGTTTTGCCTTTGAAAACAGGGACTTTTGTTGTTGTTGTTGTTGTTGTTCATACGATTTTTCACTGTTTCCTTTACATTTTCATTGTATAGAGTAATGCTGCTTCATAGACTGCAAGAAAAGTTTCAAGATGGGAGATTTTTTTACTAATTTATTCAGCAATTTTCTGGAGTTTTAGGTTGTCTGGTTGCATTTTTGTCAGGTACTTTTTACAACAATCTGTGTTTAATGTCATCACTGACCATAAGGCTGGCAAGAATCAAAAGAGGTCATCTAGCCCAGCCCCAGGACCTGAGGACAGAATCTAATCTCTCCTTGCTGAGTGATGCTTGTCTAACCTGTTCTTAACAGTCTCCAGTGATTGCTTCAGCACCATGCCTAAACAATCTGTCTTAATTATGCTACCTGTCCCTGCAGTGCTCTTAGATCATTTTTCTAAAACTGTTCATAATAAAAATTACCACTGTTGAATAAAAACATTCTATATTGTCCTCAAAGTGCAAACACACAAAACTGGAATCTGAGGAATTGAACAAATAACCCAAAAACAAAAGAGGTGGAGAAGGGAAGAAAAAGAATGGTGCAAACAACTATAGAATAAAAATACACAGCCTGAGATTAGCAGCTCATTCAACTTTCAGCCTGAAAGCCTTTAACTCTATGCAGCTCAGTTGAGTCTTTTCAGACTGGGCTGCTTTCAGAAATCAGTGGGACAGGCGTGGAAAAGAATGGAAACAAGCCCATGCAGGGAAAAAAAATCCACCACTCCAGTTGCTAAAAAGGCATAACTGGGAGCAGTAGGAGTTAATTCCATCAAAAAGAAGCATTTTTTAGTCTCGGAGAACTGAAGCAAAAGTAGTTTGGGGCATGTCCACACAGCAATGACTTGGAGATACAAAGATAAACTCAAGCTATCCTGAAGCAATACATTTTCTTTCAATACTGAAGATTAAAAAACTTCCAGCTAATTGTAAGTTTGGTCTAAGACAACACCACCCTTTGCATAAAGGTAGATATGTCATGGCTGGGGCTGCTACAATATGCCAGAGGACAAGGAATGGAATTTCAAAGGAATGTTCTTTCCAACAATAGTTTGCATGAGATTCGTATCAGTTCCCACTGCATTCAACTGTCTTTTTAATATTTCCAGAGAATCTCCATAGATACTATCTGCTTCTAGATGGGCCCATTTCTGACACCTCTGTTTGCCTCAGTGTCCTTCTGCTTCTCAGTTTTGATAAATCCTCTGTGCCAGAGATGCCCAATCTGATCCCAGGAGTGATCATCAGAGGCTATCTTGAGGTTTTTAACTATTTCTTCTTGAGTTCTCCTGAGACCAAGTGCTGATAAAGATAAGAGTTAGCCCTGAACAATTCAGAATTCTAAGTAAGGCGAGAAAAGTAACAAGAGATCTTTATTCATTATTCAGTGTCCATGACTTCAGAAATAACACTGTCCCTTTGCTCCAGCTTAATTTTAAAATATTGTCCTCAATGTCCCTTTCCACCCTTGGAAACAAACCATCCCTACACACTTTCAGATTCAGATTCAGAAAGCCATCTTAGCTCTTCTAGGAGATTTGCAGTGACTGCCAGTGCTGCCAGACAGTTTTTTTTTGATGGATGCAGTGGCCAGCCTTTTTGGATTGAAAAATCATAGGACTGACCTTGACACTAAGCCTTTGGAAGATCTCAGTACTAGACTAGTAATGACAGTTATACTTGTGCAAGTAGGTATATATTTGGGCTACTGGGAAAACTTTTAGAGTATGCCGGTGAAGATGGCATAAAAATATGCCAGGAAACAGATATTGATATTATTGACCAGGAAGGTTAACTTTTTTCTCCCTCCTGCAGTGTTGCATATCAGAAAAAAATATATATATCTATCTCTTCTGGAATAATTAACAAGTCACCATTGCAAAGAAGCTATGATAAAAGAGTTCCTATAAAATTCCATTTTATTTCTTTGTGAACATGATGCATTCACACAATAGATGTATATTTTTGCAAGCCTTGCCTGGTGTACTTAGGGTTAATGTTGTTAGTACCCTGCTACTATCTCCTTGGTTGTGTTGCTACTACGTGGAGTTGCTTGCAGATATAATGCCAAATTTTGCACTTTAAAGGGAACCTTGCTAAGTTTTGTACTGAGAAAAATAGTCTTGTACTGATGAAATATTATACTTTCAACTAGGAAAAAAAGCACCTAGGAGATACTCACTATGTCACAACACTCAGAAATGTACTTTATAATGAAACTATCAAAGGTAATGAATTCTTCCAGTTGGCAGTAGTCTCAGTAAACACATTTCTTTGACAAAGTTTTCTTTTCAGAGGCTGGCATGCCAGAGGTTGATGGGGGAGGGGATCTGCAAAAAGGAAATTTGTGCTTCTGTGGTGGAAGGAAAGCCATGAAAGAGGAAGGGTGAGCTAAGGTTATTTGGCTGGATGTCTTGTAATGAATGTCTCCTTAGTGTCCGTCACCTTTATGTGAGAACTACAGCAGGAGATTGGTAGTTACCTTAGGCACAAAAAGAAAGAAGGAAATGTTAAATATGGAAAACACATTTTGAAGAACATTGTGAAAAATAAATCTTCCGTAAATTCTAGTGGGCAAACAAAGGAACCAATCTCTATATCCTAGCATTATAGAAAAGCTACTTCTCAAGACAATACTATTTGTCGACAGGTGCTTGCTGTATGTTTTCACTGTGCTACTGCCTCCCTGTATATAGAACTAAGAGTCCCAAAAGCCATGAAGGCAGAGTTTGCTGGTTCTTCAGTCTGCTTTAAGGAAGGCAGAAGTTATTGCTTCTGAGGTTAGCACTTCATTCTGAAAAAATATTGCTATTCCCAGTGAATATCTTAATAGTTATTACTGCAGTTACCACAAAATCCTGTCAGCTCCTTGGAGTATAAGCAAGTGGTATTGCTAGAATTCTGCTCTAGGCTTCTGCTTCCTTGCAAACCTCTCATTCCAGGTTTTAACATCTTGCTTTTGTAACACTTTTCCACAATCCTGTTAGCAGTAGCTTCCTAATGGATGTTTGAGTCTGTGTAATGAATGGTTAGTTCTCTGAACCCAAAGGATGTAAAACCAGACAGTACTATCCTGTCTGTGGGCTAGTGTTTCAGTGAAAGGTAAAATCTAAGAACCATGGTCCCACATCAGTAGGGGGCACATAAGTAGAGGGCACCAAAACAATGTGAGGAAACAGATTTGGAGGACAGAAAATAGGTTAATTTACTTTTTTAGTGTTGTGAGAAATTAATGTTGGTATTCTGGAGCAGCAAGTGTTTATCCTCACATTGAGATTATAGTTCAAAACTTCCTACACAAATACTGCACTGTGAATACACTATAATTTCTTGCAGAGAACAGAATAAATAATATTTGACTCTTTCCTATGTAGCAGCAATTGTCTTGTGATGATACAGGGGGTTTCATTAGTTAGCAGATGAGCTTGGTGTAAAATAATCCCTGTAATGAGAGCCTTGTGAGCTTTTAACCGGAGGGTGACTGCATTACAAGGCACGATGTTAAGGTACTTTTCTGATTTGCCAGCCATTTCAGTCTCCAGAAGATGATCAGTCTCTGTGAATAGACACCTTTCCCAACCTATTCTTCAAACTCAGCTCACACTAGCTCTTAAGTGAAAAGCTGTCCCTATTCTGTGTTGGCTTCAATAGCAGAGAAACTAAGAACAGTCACATAAAGATTGGTTCAGCCCCTTGTTTTTAACTTGAGTTTCATCTCCTAGAGCTGTTCAACTTAAATCCCTTATTCCTCAGAGACCCTGCTCAGACTGTCATTATAGAAAGGCAGGGAAAGAACCTTCTGCTCTTGTGGATCATAAACTCCCCTCTAGATGTATTTCAAGCAAAAATCAACATAAACTGGAAAAAAAAAAAAAAAGTGTGATGTAGCTGTAAAACCACAAATTTCCTTCAGAGGAACTTGAACTGATGAGAGTAAGTGGAAAAGTTATGGACACAAACATTCCTCCCCTTTACTCCTTTCAGGATCATTTGCTTGAAAGCATAGAGGCCTTGCTAAACTATGTCCAAAAGAAGGGGACTGAGACAAAGGAGTCAGACTAAACACACCACAAGATTTTAAATATCTGTACTGGCTGTCCATGTCCAGGCACTGGTGGGGTGGGGGGGCTTCAGGGCTCCTCTGTGAGGAGGGGCTGGGGCTGCCCTGTGCCAGACTCCAGCAAAATCCACTGACCCTGCCACTGGGCACAGCTGGGCCCAGCAACCAAGATGGCAGCACCTAGGAGAAAGTGTGTTTAAGAAAGGGCAAATACACTAGACAGGCAGTGAGGAATGAGAGGGTTAAAAAAAAAAAAAAAAAAAAGTGTTAGAGACAGACCCATGAACACCAAAGTCAGAGAAGAAGGAGCAGAGAAGGTGCTCCAGGCACCAAAGCAAAGATTTCCCCCTAGTCCATGGAGAGGGCCATGATGGAGCAGATATCCACACTGCAATCTGTGGAAAACCCCATGCTGGACCAGTGGTTATGTATAAAAAGACTACAGCCCATATACTGGAACAGGGGAAAAGTGTGAGGAGGAAGGAGTGGCGTAGTGGAGCTGTTATAGACTGACCTCAATCCCCATTAACAATCCCTTCTGCTCCCCTTGGAGGGGTCTCACTATCCAAATCTATTTTCATTGGCAATAAATTACAATAATTTTCCCCACAGTGAGTCTGTTTTACTGTCCCATGACAGTAATTGGTAAGTGATCTTCCTGTCCTTACCTCAGTGAGCTTTTCCACCTTAATTTCTGCCCCTGTCCTGCTTAGGAGAAGGATTGAGAGAGCAGGTGGGTGGTCACATAGCAGCCAGCCAAGGTTAACCCACAGTACCTAAAAACAGAAAATTAAGACCATCTGACCTTCCAAAATAGGGGAGAAAGTGTGGAAAATTCTTTTCCTCAAGATATAGTAGTAGTGTAGAACTAGGAATGACATTCCCTCCCTGTCCCTTTCCTAAATGATGAATGTGAAAATGTTTTTTGTTGTAACTGTGCTGCTATGCTTACACATCATCTTTTACACTCACAACATTCTACCATGTCTTTGTGCTGAATGTAATTGTTTATTTCACAGGTTAAATGAGATGAGCTGGTTTAAAAATAAATAAATAAATAAAAATATTTTTTTGCTTTCTGTCACTGTTTTTTTTTTATTATTAAGAGTGAATATTTTATATATATATTTAGGGGTGGATTTTTTTTTTTTTTTTTTTTTTTTTGTGGAGCTGGATAATAAAAATCCAAAGCACTGAAAAACATGCAGAAAAAGAAAGTCAGACAAATTTTATAGTAATTGAAGTGTACTGCAGAATTACATTTCTACAGTCAGCCAGTATATTTAGAACACTTCTTTTTGATAACTAACTTCTGTTCCTTTTTCATTTTATGTCATAGCACTTTTCACATGTTTAAGTATTTTTATTTTTAGAACACCTCTGCATTCTAGAGCTACATACAGCAGTTGAGGTTAACCACAAGCAATCCCTAACTTTGCTAGGTTTCACAAGAAACAAGTGGAAGCGAGTGCTGGAAAGAGATTTATCAGTTATCTCAGGAAGAAACTACAAGAAAGAGGACAAAGGAAACTATATGAACTTCTCACCCTTTCTTTCCCCAGGAAAAAAAAGTAAATGATGCCTCAAAAAGATGCAGCATATCTGTAGTTTTTGTAATTTTTAACACAGGGCTGTGGCATAAAAACATAACTAAATGTTTAAGGACATATTACTGTTTGTTTTTCTTTATGTGGGAACTGTGAGGCTGAATATGGGAGCTGAGAACCTGTATTGCTGCTTTCCTTCCCTATCTGTTTTTGGAGTTCTCAGGAAAAGACACAAATGTTCATACCCATGTGCCAAGGCATAAGCTAATTTTCTGACAGTCTTATTGATAACAGAATTAAAGTTCCAGTGCTTTCCTTTTTCTTTTCTCTAAAGCTGCATCCTCCATACATATATAGATACGAATATGTCTGGACCAAAACTGCATCATATTATCCTTCACCTAGACACACAAGGACAGAATCAAAGAGTAATTTCATTTGTCTCAAATCCCTGGCCTAAGTTTTAAGTAAAAACACTGTTTAAGATATACATTGATATATATATATCAAGTATGACATGTATGAAAACCCTACTTTCAATTTATGTCAAATAGCTTCTAATGTGAAGAGGAGAAATATGCCATTATCCAAAATTTTGCCAGAAATGCTGTGCAAGATCGCATAGATTCATAGAAACATGGATTCATGGAATCATAGAATTGCAGAATGGCTCAGGTTGGAAGGGATCTTAAAGATCATCTAGTTCCAACCCCCCTATCATGGGCAGGGATACCTCCCACTAGACCAGGTTGCTCAAAGCACCATCCAATCTGCCTTGAACACTTTCAGGGATAGGGCACCCACAACATACCTTCTCTACTTAAAAGAAGTTTCTGAGATTATAGCTCAATGATATTGAAATTTGTCCATTTGGGGGTCTGATGTCTGATTGCATTAACAAGACATATATATGTGATTTAAATATCTGATGTTTTTTTCTCTCTTTCTCTTCCTCTCTTTTTTTTTTTCTCAGAACAAATTATGACATCGACATCTAAAGGAATTTTCCGGCCATTTTTGATTATCTTCATTGTCCTTGGTTGTTTCATGGCATTTATACTAATTTATATTAAACCAACAAACAGTTGGATCTCTGGTCCTATAGAATCAGCCAGCTCAGTTTTGAAAATGAAGAGCTTCTTTTCTTCCAAAACTGATAATGTTAACGAGACTACTATTTTGATCTGGGTTTGGCCATTTGGTCAGACATTTGATCTAACATCCTGCCAAACAATGTTCAACATCCATGGGTGCCATCTGACTATTGACCGCTCACTATATAACAAATCCCATGCAGTTCTCATTCATCACAGGGACATTAGCTGGGATCTGACTAATTTACCTCAGCAAGCCAGGCCACCATTCCAGAAATGGATTTGGATGAACTTGGAGTCTCCAACTCATACTCCACAAAAGAGTGGCATTGAACACCTCTTTAACCTGACCCTGACTTACCGGCGTGATTCAGATATTCAGGTGCCTTATGGCTTCATGATGGTCGGTACAAGTTCCTTTACATATGAAGTGCCAAGTAAAGAAAACTTGGTGTGTTGGGTTGTAAGTAACTGGAACCCTGAGCATGCTCGAGTCAAGTATTACAATGAGCTTAGCAAATACATTGAAATCCATACCTATGGGCAAGCCTTCGGAGACTACGTCAATGACAAAAACTTAATTCCAACTATCTCTACTTGTAAATTCTACCTTTCATTTGAAAATTCAATCCACAAAGATTATATTACTGAGAAACTTTACAATGCTCTTCTGGCTGGATCAGTACCAGTTGTACTGGGCCCTTCCAGAGAAAACTATGAGAATTACATTCCATCAGATTCTTTCATACACGTGGAAGATTTTCTCTCCCCAAGAGAGCTGGCAGAATATCTTCTAATGCTTGACAAAAATAACAAGATGTACCTTAGTTATTTCAACTGGAAGAAGGATTTCTCAGTGCATCTTCCTAGGTTTTGGGAATCACATGCATGTCTTGCTTGTGATCATGTGAAAAGACACCAGGAATACAAGTCAATTGGAAATTTAGAAAAATGGTTTTGGAATTAATGTGTGTGTGTGTATGTGTGTGTGTCTGTGTGCGCGTGTGCACTTTTTTGAAGAAGCCAGATGGATCTTTAGTCCAAGTGGAGAGGAAAGGAATAAGAAAAGAAGGAAGAGAAAACCTTATGTCATGGTTTTTCAGCTATCCTCTCTTGGCTGTCCTATTTATATTTTGTAAAAGATTTTAAAGATCATGAGCAGCAGTCATCAATACTCAGTTTTAAATTATAATGTACATACTAATTACGTGCACTGAAGAATATTTGATTGTTTACTATAATTTTTAAACAAGATTTTTCACATTGTCTATGAAGTATGCCTCAGTCTTGCACATAAAGTAGTCATTTTTAACATTTTTTCCTTTTTTTTAAGATTTTATTTGCTTTTTAACCTATTTGGAAAATGAGGACACGACTCTTAAATGCCATAGAGAATTTTAAGAACATAATTTTCTGTTCTATTCTGAAAGGTGTGTAATGTTTTAAAAAACAGTAAAGTTTTTTTATGGGTCATCTTATATTTTAAGAACACAGTGAAGTTCAATATCTGTCATTATTCCAGTGCGATCAATTGCACCCCTTTTTAAGGGTGCAGAATGTAGAAATACAGTTTTTTAAAGGTATTACAATAGCAGTCACTCTGTTTCTAAAAAGGATGAGTTTCCTAAGAAACAGCTCCTAGAGTTACTTTAGGAATATGTTTGTTACCCTCTGAAGAGTAGAGAAGCCAGATATAAACAAGATGAACAATCTTAGTGATCAAAGCCCGATTCATCCAACTTTTGAATGCATTTAAATGCAGCATGTCCTTAAGTTTCCTTGTGTATCAAGTATTGTTTACCTGAATCAGGGCTGTAATTGGTGTTATACTGATACAGAAGTAAACAGATTTTAATATAGGCATTTGATCGCATCAGACTCATGCACTGAATTCAGCTGGTAATAGTAACCTTTTAGAAATAGCTTGTTAAAAGATTCTAGAAATTTCTCTCTCTCTCTCTTTTTTTTTTTTTTTTTTCAATTGTCAAATTTCTCTCCAATTCTGTAAAGATCTGTTGAACTGTAATTATAGTTGGACAACTTGCTGAGTGGTGAGTTTCTTTTCTGAAAGAAATATGCTGAAAATCAGTAAATAAGTTATCAAGATGACATATTCAACCATTCAACTCATTAAGCTAATGAGTTTTGTTTTCTGAAAATATTTTGTGTGACAGGTATAAACAAATGCATTCTTGAGAACAGTAGATGCTTTCAAAATCTGAATATACAAGCAGATTTTAAGTATTAAATTTGCTCTGATAACAAATACAGAAATGTGATGATTGTCATGATTGTTAAAAATGTATCTGTTTCTAATGTGTGTCATTTGATTTTATTACTTTTTTCTTTCAACAGCTAAGACTTAAATTCTGGATTGCTGTGTATAGTACAAGGTTAGTTTAATGATGTAGACATATGGATATATTTTGATACCAACTGAAAGCCAATCAGCTTGTTTTTTTTTTAGGTCAAAATATTACAGATTACAGTTTCTACTGAGTTGCAGTCAGCTCTCAGAATCTTGTGTCTACTATTTTGATATGTTTTAAAATCATACTAGAAATGTGAATTCTTTTCTGACTATATTATCTTTTCTTTAAACTACAGAAAGAGTTGTAAAAGAAATTGAAGTAAAAGAAATGTTAAAAGGTACAAACTCACTGGTAAGCATCACACAGTACAATTAGTACATTGTTCCAATAGTTAACAGATGAACATTGAGTTCAAACTTTCGAGACTTAATCCTAAGAAAAAGAAAATAACATGTAAAAAGCTTGAAACATGAAGGTATGAGATGCTTTTCATTTACTGTGAACAAATACATGTCCTGCTACTAATGTAAGGTCTGGTAAAAGAAGCTACATACAGAAAAGAATGAAAAAAGTCTAAAGGTTTAACTGGAAAAACTTCTAGTTATGTGATGTAGAAGACCTTGATCAAGCAGTGTAATTGATAAATACTTAAGATTAAACTTGCAGACAACAAATTTGCTGCAATAATGGATCAAGTTATAAGTGATGATAACCATTAACAAACAATAAAGTGATTTGTGAGATACTTTGTTTACCCCAGGCCGGAACAGAAACATGGAAGGCTGTAAGAGTAATATATTTACATTTCTAAACTCAGAAACTCCTCTGAAAATCTTACAGAAACACTTGTGTTCTCCCTATGTTCTCCCTATGTCTCCATTTAGATATTTATTTATACTGTGTATTGTTGTCTTAAAAAACTAATTTACAAGATACTGTGAACCTCCTAAATTCACCAGCATTCCAGTAGGAAACAAGATGGGCTTACCTTGCAAATTAATGCAATATAAGGAAACCCAGTCTTCTAAAACCAAGCGTTGACATTGTTGTAATGTGAATAATATTTCTATCATTTTGAAGGCAAGTGGCTATTGCCCACAGGAACAAAACCCTTCTGTTTCTTCATACTTTTTGATTTTAGGGCTGTGAAATTCTCAGCTGCTGATTATGGCACTGCTTTGGCTAGATTACCTGATTTCCTTGATGCTGGAGTTTGGAAGTTCTTTGCATTGACCTCAGTGGAAGTATATTCACCCTTTGGTGAACATGCGCAGTCCCTTATTTCATTCCTCCTTCCAGATAGCGGGAGTTGTGCTGGGCATTACAAAACCTTAGTCAGAGGAGACTAATTCCTTGGCTTCAAGATTCAGCTGATAAATTCTTATATTAATAACAAGTAAGCACAATAATGAGATGAGATGGGAATATATATTACTTGTTACTAAAAAGATCAATAGGAGTATACACTGGAAAGTTTTGAAATATATGCTTAAGTGTTAAGCCTGCAAGTAATATTGTTACTTCTGTGAGCACTGGATCCAGTCAGCATGGTTAATCTTGTGCTGAATTTTAAGGTACATGACAGTCTTTTGCTGGAACTGGAAACAGAGTTGTTCTTGTCACAAAAACTCTACACAAGCTTGTATACTTTGCCTTCAGGATGCATTACTTGAATTGTTTCAAAGATTAATAAAACGGGAGAAATTTAAACCAGATTGAAATGACTAAGAATTATGATCAAGTCCTAACAAGAGACGTGGCCCTAATACCTCACTGATATTCCTGAAGTGTGCGGTCTGGAACATAAGTGAGTCATCCATTTCATGAAGATTTTAGGGGGATCTACGTGTATTGTCAAACCTTAAGCAGTCCTGAATGTAAAGAGCTTTGCTGACAGAAGCTGTAACATCTTCAGGCATATCCAGCCTAGGTGGTAAATGATGGAAACAATGGATGTAAATTATCTGAACTTCATGTATGCAAAAATGCAGTCTGCCTGGACCTACACACCTAACTCACAGAAGATTGATTCCAGTCTGTCTGTGCTCTTTCTCTGAGCCATCCTACATGAATAATTAGCGTAATGGGTTCAAATAGTAAATCGCTGTGAAGGAGAATGGGCAAAACCAATTAATTATGGAAAGAAAAATTACATAGAATTAGTTAAAATGGAAAACAAGGCATTATTTATGCCATGGTACCATTGTCAAAAGAAGATAGTTGTAAAATAAAAAAGAAATTAAAGATGAGAAATCACATCAATTCTTACTATTTTCTTAACAATTTTATTTCAGCCAGTCAGTTCATTTTATTTGCCAGCCCAGTAATCCAGCAGCATGCTTACTTGTCACATATTATATCGTCAGTCATTGAAGATAGAGTAATCATTATTCTTTCTTTTACTATACCTTCTTTTGGTTGTTTTTAGGCACTCTGTGCTACACTGAGCTATCAACATTTTACTGTCTTAATCAGTGTGGAAAATAAGATCCAAAACAGATAAATGCTAACAGCAGATGCATTGCTATCCCACTGAATGTGAACAGACATCAGACAAACTGGCAGCAGATCCTTCTAAAGCAGACTTTTCCTTTCATTTCACCAACACTCAATGACCATAGTAGCTCATGCTCAATGTGAGATCTCCCTTCCTTAGTAAATTCTGGTCCCCAGTTTCTTTGAATGTCTCTTGCCATCCAAGGTGGCTGTGATTGCAATGAACAAGCAGCCTGAGTGAGGCCCACAGACCGTGCAAGAAAGAACCAGCAACATATTTGGTTTGTAAGAAATACATCAAATGAAAAGAAAGAGAGGTAGAATATGGATGTGGGGCTGCAGACTTCATACAGACTGAGCACTGTCTGTGTAACTGGCACTGCTGATCACAGTAAACAGACAGTTACTGGCTGTAGCTACTTATGTTCACTTCTCAACCTGGAATTGAAGAGAAAAAAAAAAAAAAAAGTACCATATACTTTTCTCTCATCTCTAATCAGGCAAGCATCAGTTAAATAACCAATAACTGTTGCTGATTATTCAAGAATGACACTCCTGTTGGCCTTGTATTATCTCTTTTATTAGATAAAAAATAACATTGGGGGTGGAAGACTGAAGTCTGTCAGTAAGCTAATCATATTTCCTGTTTGACATGAAGAATTCTTAATATCTTTTCTTTTTTTGATTTTGAAATAAATCCTTCTGCACTTATGCAACAACGCTTTTTGAACCTAGTTCAGAAAGGACCTTAAGCACATGCATATGACCATGAGACTCAAGCACATGCTTAAATTTAAGAGCATCTTAAATGCTTTAATGCACTGGGGCTTCTAACAGTATATTTTTATTGTCTTTGGGAATTGTGCCAGAGAGCACAGTCTATAGCACAGGCCAACTTGTGTGTCCTTTTAGCATCCATGTGTCTATTCTGTGAGTGAACTGGCTACTCCAAATTGAAAACTCTTCAGACTAATTATGGCTTAGTGCTTATCCATCAGACTTTGGCCCTACTCTTCTGCTTCAGCATATAACGTGCCACCATCACCTCATGTCATCCACTCAGCATGGCACCCCACATTACAGCCTCCCTGTGCTGTGTACTTGGGTGTTGAATACAGAGGTGAGAGGAGCTGAGACTTGCTGAGATAGTATTTAGAATACTCTCCTAGCAAGAAAGTATAAAACCTGGTCACATCTGCTTCCATTTAACCCAGACTGAGTATGTCCTAGAGGGGATGAGTCTAATCATAGAACAATCATAGAATATCCTGATTTGGTAGAGACCCATGAGGGTCATCAAGTCCAACTCCTGACTCCACAAAAGGCAACCCAAGAATTAAACCATGTATCTAAGAGCATTGACCAAATGCTATTTGAACATCTAAACGTGATTTACCTCTTATTTGCTTTCTGAGGATAAGAAAAGGCATATAATTGAAAAACAGCATGTGGTCTTATTCCCACTGTTGAGGAAATGTTTGCATCCTTCATCTTGGAGAAGTATAGAACCAGAAACAGCTGACTTGTAAGTAAATTAATTGGACTACTTATTTAAGCTAAACTAGAGGTTTGGGAACTAGAGATCAACAGCCTGGGAGAGACAGAGGGCACCAGTGTGTCTATGCAGGCTGACAGGGAGCCTTCTGACCTTTAAGTCTAATGGTGGAAGTTAGTCAAATATTCAAGTGCTTTCTTCATCCAAACCAGTAAACTATTGAGAAGAGAATCTAGGTGAAGTACTTGTTTATCTAACAGTTGGTGGGTATTCTTATTAACATTGGATGACAATTCTGCTTTTTTGTTTGTTTTGTTTTTCTAATATAAGTGGTTTTTAGATGTTAGACCTTAATCAATACAAATACAATTCATACAAAATGGTTGTTTAAGCTTCATCTTTTACTCCTTGCTCAGGCAAATATTCCACTGAAGTCAGTAGCTGATTTGGGACATTCCCATTCAGTAATACAGGATGAGCCCAGAGTGGAATTGCTAGGGTAGAAAGCAACCTTCTCATTCGTGGATGTTTTCCTTCTAATATTTGAATAAATAGTTCTAGTGCTACAGCCCATTCTAACTTCAAAGAATCAGTGTAATATTCATACTGGTTAGATATGTTCATAAAAAGTACAGAAATGCCAAGAAACTGATTAAATAAACCATGCAGTAGTAATTTTAATTCATGGCACAAAAGCCACAGAGTGATACAGATAATAAAACCATAAACTCATGAGAAATACTTAGTTCTAGAGACATCATCCTGTGGTTTCTGTATTGGAAAAAGTCACTTAATTACTCTATTGGAAAGCTATTTAATTGAGAAACCTTTATGTTGCCATATTCTCCATGCAATTAACTGAACCCAACAGTTTCTGTGCAATGAAGAGTTCAGAGATTTGATCACATGGCAGAGCCTTTCACCTCTGGGTTAGTTGCCTGAATTATGAGTAGGTTGGTGCAGGTGGCTATTTGGGAACCTCTAGCAGGTGATACTGTGATCTCAACCAGGCTTCTCATTCCTACTTTTAGCCAAGGAGGTAAAGAACTAAAGTGAGACGCATGTAACATCTTTGTGCATTTCTCAGTGCACAGACAGGGTGACCTAGGGTGCTCCCAGTCCTGCAGGCTGCACCATGCCTGTTTGTGATTACACAGAAGTCTCTGTTGTCTTCAAGAGTATTGGCATTTCTTTGAAGTATGGTGCTTGTCTGTACAAATGAAGTATTCATACCTGGGGGAACTCTTCATTAACATTCCTAAGTAAATAATTAGTAAAAAAATCATCTAATCATTGCAAATTGGCAGGAAAAGCAATTGTTGGTTATTCTGTATATGAATTAGTCCAGCATAAAATAGGATTTCATGAAACCCTGTCCCCCTGACTTGATACAGACAGTTTGAATCTATACACAAGGACATGCATGACAGCAAAATGTGAAAGATATACCATAAACTCATGCTTAAATCTATGAAATTGGGATAAATTTCCTACAGAGCCTTGAAGCTATAACTAACCACTTAGCAGTCACCAAATGAAAATGTTCCCATCAGTCCTTTTCCTTACAACGTGGTATGAAAAGCCTGTCTGATATATGTATGCAGTTTGGTAAATAATTTAACCATAAAATCTATATTTTCCTTTGCTGTTTTCTTTTGTAATGCATATGTTAAATGAGATTAAAAAGTATGGAAAGTTAACTCCCTTGGTGCAGGTTAATGTTTCAAGGATTCGATGGATATCCTGAAGACAACAAAATGAGAAGATTTTCCATCTATACAAAATCCTAATGTGCCAAAATGCTTCCAGTGAATACTAATAATAATAATTAAAAAAAAAAAAAGGTTACGTATGTCTTTTTATTAGGATTTCCAAAATCTTCTATTAACGCACTGTAATTTTGCACTATTTTGTAAGAAAATTAAAAAAAAAAAGGAAAAAGAAAAAAAACTGACAAAGAAACAGAAAAAAAAAAAATCTAAAAACAGATGCCAAATGTATAGTTTGTAAAATACTATTTTTCTTATATAAGGTGTCATCATATAGTGAATCTAACTGTGTTACTGTAAACTGTGAAAAATGTGATGTACTGTTGTGACACAGCCTGTCAAGGGCCATTTCTAACACACAGATTAGTCACCTGGACTTGTTTGTATATGAAACATATTCATAAATCTGATATCACTTTTATACTTATTTTTTGTAGTCTATTTTTCCACATTTACAACACAACTGTTATTTTATATCAAACATTAATTTTGCTTTAAAATATTGTTTAAATAGGTGGGTGGGTGTCTTAAATGTGCCAGATGTTCAAAACTGTAACAAGGTACTTCAGAAACTATTCTTTGCAAAGCTGTAATGCTGCTGAAATTCAAAATGTTTTGTTGAACAAGCAGGCGTACTGCCAATAAACAACGGTTTCTGGTCCATGATAATGACAATAATGTTACATTCGCTAGGATAAATGCCTGGTGGTTATGAGCTGCATTTCCCTCTCTTTCTCTATGTTGGGGAAACAATAATGGGTGCCATAGCTGAATGTCATAGATATTCAGCCACTTTCATGATGTGCCATGGACTTGACCTCCAAAATATATTGATGAGAATTAGGAGAAAAACCCTAAAGCTGTTTGTCCTGATTCAAACCCACATTGGGCATGGATCATGTTAACATGGGATTGCACTCAGAACTGGCACAATCTCCGTAAAGATAGTAAGTTGTCTGTGTAGAAACATGGGACCACATTTACTCTCCTAGTGAAAGATCAGGACCAAAGTTCCTTTCTTGTGTATTTGAGCTTACACACATAACATTGAATGGGATCTAATATGAACCCTTTATTCATGTTCTCAACTAATAATATTTCTTGTACTGACAACTTAATCTTTTATATGTTTTAAATAGCATACATAATGCATAAATTCATGTGTAAGAAATAATAACCATGGAAAACTGAATTTTAATAAAAGAATGAAAACCATTCTTATCTGCAGGCACATTTTAAGATGCCACGTTAAAAGGAAATCTTGTAAAAAGCTGTATTTTTTATTTGTCAGTGATTGTATATTTTGCCCCATGATGTTTTATAACAGGAATTCTACCAAACTGTTTCTTCGTTACCTTCGAACAATATCATCACCCTGAGATGCATCCGAAAAATGTAGAGGTTTAACCACTGATGTTTTTCAGTATATTTTTAATTTGATGTTGTTGTTAGTCTTTGTTCTGATTACCTATAACTATGGTCAGAATTTTAAACACAATTTGACTGCAGTCAGAAGATACCTACTGTATGAAACCGTAGGTAACTGTAACCATTTCAAGGACTTTCATCATTTATGTGAAATTAATCTTTCTGAACTCTGATTCTGACATGGTTAATAAGCAGCTCACTGACTCTTATTTATTGAGCACTGGAATTCACCCCAAAGGACGAACACTGAATTATGTAAATAATAGTGCTCTATATAAGCCTAACAAATTATTGTAATAGGTATATTTAAAATAAAAGAAAACATTCTAAGTGTACTACAGTCTTTGATCATTATTTTGTAGGTCTAATGCCATTCTTTTTCTTTTTGTAGTTCTCAACAAGAGCTGGATCTAAAGATTGTTGCTAGTCATTCCCATGACTTCTGGCTGAGATTTCACAAACAGTATTTTGCTTTTTTTTAAGTAGTTATACACGAAATCCTTGCAAGTGGTCAGGGTCAGAATGAATTCATGTAGACTCTTGTATGACTTTCCTGTGTACAGTAAGCAACATAGCTAAATCATTATGGTACTACTGTTGAAGTTACTTTGCCTTGCTTTTGACGATGCAAAGTGGCACTCCTTGAGCAATCATTTGATTTTCCTGAAAGTACAAGACATTTGCTAATGGAAAATGGGCTTTATTAGGTCTATGTAATCCTACAAAACAAATGATCTTTAAAATTTCTCAGAGGATGATCAATGGAGAAGTAATTTACATGTTCATATTTCATTGCATTACTGTACAAGTAACCTACATTCACAGAGCTTAACTGTATGTCTACAACAGCAAGTGGTTAACACAGTGGTGTCAGTTTTATTTCCAAGTATGTATGCAAAAAAATAAATAAAATTGAAATATCTGCCAGTGAAATAAATGTACTAACTAATGCAGCATTCCCA
Source organism: Cygnus olor (assembly GCF_009769625.2). NCBI lineage: Eukaryota > Metazoa > Chordata > Aves > Anseriformes > Anatidae > Cygnus > Cygnus olor. The sequence continues at coordinate 42,259,677 of NC_049171.1, forward strand.
GTAGAACAGAGCATTTGGTCCCAGTGGTAACAAAAGCAAGGCAGAATATTATTTTTGGCTACAGTGCAACTTGTAGAATGGGTTAGGGTGTTCAAAAATCCTTCTCCCTCCCATTAGGTGGGTAATTTGCTTTCCACCTGAGTTAAAGCTTCGCTAACTTGGATACATTCTTTAAAAGTTTCTTTATGTCATTTGCTCAAACCAGAATTATCATTATCTTCAATTTACCCATGAAAAATGCAGAGGCAAATTATTTTTTTTAATAGTACACGAGAAAGAAATCCCTGTCACAATTCATTATTCACTCCTTCTCATTTCCTCTTCTTACACTCAAAAGCCATATCGAAAAGTCAGACTAGGACAGCTAATACAACCTTCTGCCTTTAAAACAGAACTTTTTTTTTCCTCAAATGATCCATTTCATCCTCCCTTTCAAATACAAACTCCCTCTGGATATACCAACTTATTGGACATAAAGCCTTACATGTTTGGAAAACCAGGTCAGAAGAGACTGACTTAGTGATCTGCCTCTAGAAGCACATCCCTGAAGTGAAAGCCAGAAGTTGTCGTGCACAGAAGGTGTGCAGGTTTCTAGCACTGCTAGCAGTAGGGTTCTAGAAGCTGAAACCACATCTATAAGTGATAAGGCTGCTGTGGGCACAACTTCCTCCTGCAGTAAAACAAGAAATAACCCCACATTAGCTTTACACAGGCTGGTACTTTGGCACAAAACAGTGCATTGAACTGAACATGAGGCCAGTGTGAGTCTGAGAACAGGCTAGCACCTCTCAGCAAAGCTGAGAAGAAGTTAAAGACAGACAAGTAGTTACAGTACTTCTGGATCCATCAGCTGGTTGCACCCTGGCGCACCACATTTCAAAATACGCCATGTCGATTTTCACTCACTAAAACAGCAGCTTCCTTCCAAGTCTAATATTTTCTCAACACATATTTTAATTCCAATAAAGTTTTTGGGTAGAATAACAAGCCTTTAGGCAAAAGACCTGGCTGTAGCTTAAGATATCTCAGAGCAGATGCCTGCATGTAGGTGTGCAGAGGTGCAATGAATAAGTTCCCGCTACATGAGAAGGGGTCACAAGTTAAAAAAAGTAAAAGGAGTCTGAGAGCAACTCATCTCACCTACTCTGAGTGTCTTCATCTTCAGTCCTGCCTAAGATCACATTAAAAAAAGAATATATTATCTAGCAGTTCAATGACAATTTTATTACAATTAATTTTTATGTACAATGCATCAGAAAATAGAAAGCTGCTTGTGTTGAAAGGTGAAAAATGTTTCCATTTTTTTCAGTAAAAATTAGTTTTTTATAATGTTCTAATCGATGTTTATGAAAGATCAAAATTATTCTCAAAATTTTTGCCTTTAATTCAAAACTTAAAATAATATTAATATTTCCATAATGACTAAATAATATTAAGACTAATTTGAGAAACTCCACACTAATTTCAACACTTTTATGAGATATTTCTTTTTCTCAAAGGAGGCTGTTTTTCAATGACAGGATTCTTGAATGAGGAAAATGTCATCAACAGCATTTTCATTCTTCGCTTGGCCTCTGTCATCTGAATTATGTCATGTGTGAAGAACACATACTCAGTGGGCTGTGGTTAATCAAAATGGAAAAGTTGTTGCAAAAGGTTTCAAAATAATTTCTATATAGTCACAGACTCTCTGATATACCACAATCATGTTATTCCTGCAACAGGAGCAATCATCTAATAGCTCATTGCCATCTTTCAGACACATTCTTTCAAGGTACAAAGTTCACTTTGGTTTATAAGCTGCTCAGTCTTGTTTTCCAGCACCATCACAGTTTCTGGCATTTGTTGACACTGTCTCCACCTTATGTCAACTTGGTTTCCTCAGCCATATCGTGCCCTCTCCTTCTGCACTGAATCTATATTTTTGCATTCTATTTTGACAGAAGAAAGAAAAAATAATAATAACATGTACTTCCAGCTAGAGTGATTCAAGTCCCTGTACACTTGAGCTAGTGAGCCCTATACTCCTACACCACTGCCCCGTCATTGTCATTAAATTAGATTTAATTCACTGATAAGTGCACTGAGATGAAATCTAACAAGGTACATTGGCAATCAGGTGCTTTTTAATTGGTTCTGCTTGTCAACCAAATATATTGTAATGCAATCAACTGGCTGTGTCAATCACATCCAGAATGGCAATTTTACCCTTGAAACCTTTTATTCCAATATTGCTCCAAGCTGTCATGTGGTTGTACTGTACCAGACCCAGTCCTGAGCTCAAAGACAGCAAGCAATACTAAGGGGACTGAGCAATATCACAGGATAACCTTGCACTCAGATGTTATCTGAGATTTCCTGATTAATAGAAAAATAAAAATCAGATACAGCTAGACATACCATACAATTTACTACAGAAAAATCCACCTGCACAGCCCCGTCTCATGTCCAGCACCATTTATCAACTCTGCCTCAGCACAACCCTTGAGTTTGTACCTAGTGTCCTGGCTTCTGGCTAGCACAGAGCACCGTGCGGTCCCACGGAGCTCTCCAGTGCCCCAGACAAGCTGCCTAGCAATAATGAAGAATACATTCATCTCCAAGCTTTCCTGAGAGCTGGATGGCACTGCCTGGTGAGGACTGAGGCAGGCTTAATCCTGCAGGACACCCACTGGCCATACAAGATCTGGGTCAATGAGAGAGTGTTCAAAAGTGCAGCTTCATCTTTTTTTTTTTTTTTTTTTTTTTATGTCTTTCATGTTGGATGTCTGAAAAAAGCTTTTATCTTCTGTTTGTTTGATATTAAAGAGCATGCTCTTTTCCACTAGCTCTGAAAGCAGTGGCACTTAATATTATCATTCAGAACCTCTTACAAAAATTACAGATCCGAAACTTTAATCTTTGTAGTGATTTCACGTCTCTGATGCATTAAATATTAGTTTGTGTTTGAGATGAATGCTTTTCACAGATAAACATATTGTATAGCAAGACAGAGCTCTTCCACCTTTTTTTTTTATAAGGCTCAAAAATGTACTTACAAATGAAAACACAGCTCATGAGCTTTCTTATCAGCCAAAAAAAAAATATGCAGGAATGTGCACCATAATGATAATAATGATAACTCTTGCTTTTTCCAATCTTCCATTCAACCAAGGAGATCAAAGAGTTAATGAAATAGATCTGACCCTTCAGCATTTTTAAAGCTGTTTTTCCTTGATAATGCAAATTGTAGACATAAAAGGCTATAAGACTCCTTCCATACTTAAGAAAATCATCTGCACAAGTGTTTGCAAAATTGGGGCCTTTAATTTCCAGACAAACTGGTGTCTTGTGTAAATACTCATGTTTTCATCTCCCTACATTAAAGAACTGAAGCAGAGTTTATGAATGACATAGCCCATTTCAGGTAGTCAGGCTGTCTGCTCAGCACAGTGCAGCCATGAGCAGGAGGAACTAGCTCAGCTATTGTACCACACAGTATGCGTACATACCGATGTAACCACCTGCCCACACCACTCCCAGCACCTGAGCAAGCTCACCATTGCACTTCTGAAAGGGATCTGTTAAACCCCTCTATCCAGGAAATCTTTAGACTTCTCCCTCAAGGTTAGTATTTTTTTCTCCTAATGTAAGAAAAACAGCTTTAGGTGATTTTCTATATTTCTTAATCCTGTAATGAAATCTGTGACTAAGTTACCTGGGAGCCTCTCCTTGTGGTGAACATTAACTCATACCTTTACACAGCAATTGACTACAGCTGACCACATCATTAAAAAAGGTGTCATTAACAAAGAGATTTTTGTCTTAATCTCTCAGGAAAAGCAATCACAGCTTGTCTTCAGTGAAACGTTTAGATATTTTGGAAAACATTTAATGGTGATATCCGTACTGAAGAGATGGCTCCTTTCTCCCTTCCCATTACCTTTCTACCCTGTAGCCCCCATCTTTTTTTCTGCCAACTTGTTAATGTCAACTTGATAGTTGAGATTTATTACAGGACTGGAAAGGACATGTTTTGAGACAGAATGCCCAGAACCAGCCATTCTCAGTAACTTGAGCATAATTTTTTCATACCTTACCTTAAAATTACTCAGGAAGCAGTTTTGCTGCTTAGAATCATGGTGCTTCAATAGTTAATGTACTCCTTCTCACTGAAGCCCATCTCATCTTGTGACAGCACTGCTCTTCATCTTAAAAGAGAAAAAACTGTTTTCTTCCTCCCTTAAATTTACCGTCAAGATGTATTTTCTTAGTGTTGCATCCCCTCTCTGTTTTCAGTTTGCTCTTCCTTTTGCTTTTCACATCACAGTTTTGCTATGCCCTGATATTTTTATCTGCCAAGAGCAATTTATCCTTCCTGAATATGAGTGACTAGACTTCTACACAGCACTCGAGATGCTTGGTAGTACCAGCTTCAAAAGTAGTTCTCTAAAATGATTGATCCGTTTTCTATCTCTCTTCCAGTCCCCTCCCCAAAGAGCCCTTTATTGGGGATGTCTCTGGCCTTATAGTGATTTTTTTATTGCTCTCCCAATAGCAGATTGCTTCAGCTTGAGGGCATTTCCCAATTCTCCTCCCTTAACTGTTTCTCAGTCCCTTATTCCCACTACAGGAGAATTCCCTTCATTCATTTACCAGCTCAGCACCCTAATATTATCTAAAAACCTTACATAACTTTTGTTTTCCTACTTTAACATATTAGCATAATATAATTGAAATTGCTTGTGAAGTCCAGAAACATTAATTTCAAGGCACTGTTGATTGCATTGTTCTAATACTTGCAGTAATATCTCCACTGTATGATATGACACCCTCCAAGACAGAAAACAGGCTTAATAAGCTTTATCATCTCCTCTGAAGCTAATTACTTCTGTGGCTTTTACTTCACAACACATTCTGGTTTTTAAAAGTTCCTCAAAACATCCCTCTCCACCACCAGTTTTTACCTTGACAACACACTGCTCATTCTCAATTTATTTCCTAAAACATAACAATGCCTCTCCACAGCAGTCATTCAGTGAAGTTGATCACCAGCTCCATCTCCCTTAATAGACATTTAATTATTTTAAGATCCTTTAGCAGAAGAAGGAATGAAGCCTAGTTTTATGAATTCAGGTCCTGTAGCTGGATTCTCTAGCATATAATTAGGTGCGATGTCTGATTAAAGCTTTTCGCACAATCAGGACATTCATAATAGCTCTCTCTCTTGTGGATTCCCTGGTGTCTCTGGAGGGCTACATTCAGAAGTCAGGCTTTCTTCCAGAAGGAAGACTTTACAGGACTGTTTGAACTATCTAGTTGCCCATTTCAATGAATGTTATATGAACATATTATCTTCACATCTACAAACATTCTGTGGAATTGTCTCATATGCTGATAAATTTTGAAATGTGAAAGATACAGCTAAACAGGGAAACATAGGTAGATACATATAAAGGAGAAAGTAATCACTAGTAAAATCATTAATCACTTAGTAAATAACATTTCCTAAGCCTCATATCCTTAGGAAATATCTATAATATCTCATTCTGATACATAGCTCCTTCTACCATGAAGCATTATAAAAATCTACCATTTTCACACCTTTAGAGAGACACAAGCTCAACTTTCACCTCCCAGGAAGAAACAAGAAAGACAAAAGCCAGCCTCTATGCTGAAACAACTACTGCTTCACTTTCAATCCATTTACAAAGCTCCTTCTTCATCAGACTCTTGATTTTGTAAGAATCACATTAAGTTCCTTTCGTGCAATATTTCTCTTCTTGTCTTACCTACAAAGACAGTATTTCCCAAATGTCCACGTATTAAAAAAAACAAACAAACAAACAAACAAAAAAAAACATTAAAATGACAGCTAAGAATTTTTGCTAAAGAACAACCATTCCCCAACTGTTCATTAAAATACAAGCTGCTCACAAGTAAGTACACAGCCAAACAGGCATTAAAGAAAAACTATTTTAGGAAGCCTACTGCACTGTACATATGGGCATCTGCTTGTATCTGCTCTTGGAGACAGACCACTGGGCTAGGTGGACTCCATGTCTTAACCCACTTTGATCCTTCTTATGCCCTCATACAGAAGCATCATGGTGAGGTTGCCGTGATAGCATCTGAAATCTGACCTACCGATGCCACAGTTTGTCATTCCTGGAGACCAATGCCAGCACCACGTTCACTGGCCAACTTCTAAAACCCCTCTCGTAGATATTTACCAGTCTGTGTGCACTCTTCAGGCAATCCCCGTGGCACGCTACTCAGATATGGCAGCAGGTGGCAGACTGCCTAATGGTATCGTTTCTCTCAAAGCAAGTCTGCTGTGAGAGTTAATTGAAAGCTTATCTGGCTGTACCTGAGTTAGCTCACAGAAGCGCTAAACAGCAGGCTGCCAGGGATGTGCAAGCCAGCTACACACCTCGGAGGCAGCAGCATGTGGATAAAGCTAATTCACCACTGCGTTGGCATCATGACATTGTGTGTGGTACACAAGCAGCTGAGTACCATATTTCTCTATAAAATTCAGACATTAACTAATTCCAGAACCAGCACTGGACTCTGAGAGCCTCAGAGAAGTGGAAGATACAGGTTTCTCAGTCCTCTTTCATGAACATCAGAAGACTTGTCCTTGCTTGTGTATATGCATTCCCACAGCCTTCAGCCCCACAGAACTGCCCTCCTTGCTGGTCCTTCAAATCACAGGGGAATACCCAAATCTCTCTGAAATCTGGCTTCAGTCAAACTATGAGCCATATCTGCAAAGGTAGATACAGGCAGTGGGAAATGAATATATAAGGTCACTTTTTCCATCATGCCCCAGGCATTGTAATCTGATCTATATTATTAAATTGTTAGAGTGATCCCTAGTACCGTTTATGCCTCAGGCCAGCTGCTACACTCCCAGTATCGCTTTAGCACATTTCAGGAAGTCATCTCATGCCAAGAGACATTTAATATGAGATTACTCCATTCGGGAGGATAGACTTGACTAGACTAGCGTGGCTAGATGCCGGCTAGTGCCAGAAAATGGCTGTGGACATATTTCACTAGTATAAATGCAGTTAAAGGTAAGTACATATTTAAGCATTTAATATTATGTCATTTCTTAAATTCTTGATCCGTGTCTTTCTCAGGAACTAGAACAATGTAACAACCCACCACCTACAAAATGGTATTGTCATATTCCCTTGGGGATAGCAATCACGTTACCCTGAAAGAGCTATGAACTCATTCAGGAAATTGCTGTTACAGTTCAGTGCGTGATCAATTTGACAACATGCTGACAATTCACATTCACATATTCACTGTGAATTTACCCTTTTTAGTGATAATTTATTCTTAATGGAAACAAAATTCTACAACTGATATTATATAAAATGTGAAACTAACTTATATCTAAATTTGGTCCTGCCTTCCCTCCCTTGATTATTATGAAAGTCCTCCAGAGTTCAACAGTATAAGAGTGAATTGAGTCCTCCATGTATTTGGAGAATAGGTAGCTCTTGATTAAATGGTTCATTCATTATTCCGCACCACACGATATCTATTTGGGGATATACTTTTTTTCTTCTCCAAAATGATATTTTCCATATAATTGAAATAGAAGGCAAGACCAGGATGCTGTTCATACAGATAGGCAAGATAAATAATAAGCAGAAGAAATTCTGTTCTTTTAATAAGTATCCGCTGACATTCCTTGAATCTAGTGACACATTCTTTTAATGAATCCAACAAGGACTGAATATGTTTATAGAAACATAGGAGAAGCGTGAATTATGTCAATTTGTACATCCTGCATGAAAGGAATCAAAGGAGTATTTGCATGTTTGCATACATAACTGACTGAAAGTCCATCCGAATTCACTTATTATTTAATATATCGACACTCCACATTTAAGGAGGATGTTAGGAAATGAATTTGTCAGCTAGGTGAGAATGTTTCTAAAATGTTATACTTCTTAGACAAAAATTGTGAAAACTACAAATTAAAACAATTTGTAACAGTTCTGTTGCATTGTTTTGTTCTGTTTGTTTGCAGTTTTAAGTAAAGAATGTGAAACCTAGTAGATCTAGAAGTTAGGGCATCAAAAGTTGAACAAAAATGCAATGCTAATGTATTTATGACCATATGACAATTTCCTTATGTTCTGATTTTCACCACAGTACCAAAATTAAAAAAAAAAAAAAAAATCACTTCACTGGTGCAACACTCCCTGATGTCATAACAAATTATGACTTTTTCATCAAAACTCAAAACTCAGTACAAAAAATCTGAATCACCATAGCTTCCATGTAGATATCCTGAGAGTTGGTTAGATCCTGTTAAAAGAGCAATGTTTCTTATAAAAAAAAAATAATAAAAATAATTTAAAAAATCAAGTTATGTTGAGCTAGATTTATATTCAGTATTCCAAGCTGTTCTAGATCAGTCTGTCACCAGCAAGATGACACTGTCTGATATCTAACACAGTGTGAATGAAAGGTACATATTTTGACATCTCTATTTAAGCTACCCTCTGTCTCTGCCCCATCCTTCTTCCTCCCTTTTCTAGCAGAAACCTTAAGAAGATAACAAGGCCTTTCTATTCCATTCTTAGAACAGCAATATTTAACTGTGCCTACACTACTCATAAACTTTGAAGTGACTCTGAGTGTAGAAATATGTTTGTTTACCTTGTTTCCAGAATGGAATTTATGTGACTACAACAGGATTATACTTCAGCATAATAATAAACACTCATACAATTGCAGGCAAGAAGGGGGGAATAATAGATTGAAGCAATTCAGATTGCTTATATTTTAATTTCTTTAGAATTTATAAAGTTACATTTTGATATTTAGTCAAGATCACTTTCCAGTTGTAGCATGTCTCTGAACCCACTAGCAATATCTTCAGAGTGCTTTATCCAAGATACTGTGGCCGAGCAGTCTTTTTGGGTCTTTCTATTTTATTCACTGAGGAACATCAGTAATAGAATATACCATTACCACAATCTAGATTATCCTGCAAATACTACAATGTTATTCTATGTGGCTTAAAAACAAGTATGCTGGGGAAAAAGAAAAAAAAATGGTTCCAAAATTATACGTGTATTTACATGACAAGGTTTTGGTAGCAGGCGGGCTGCAGAGGTGGCCTCTGTGAGCAGAGCCCAGCAGCTGCCCCAGGTCAGATCAGAAGCAGCTCCAGCTGTCTCCAAAAGGGACCTGCCACTGGCCACAGCCAAGCCATGGAGTGACGTTGGGTGGGCCTCTGTGAGAGCAGATTTAAGGAAGGGGAAAAAAAACTGCTGTGCAACAGCAGCTGGAAGAGAGGCGTGAGAACCAGCCCTGCAGACCCCAAGGTCAGTGCAGCAGGAGGGCAGGAGGTGCTCCAGGCACGCAGCAGCAGTTCCCCTGCGGCCTGTGGAGAGGCCCCTGGTGGAGCAGGCTGTCCCCCTGCAGCCCATGGGTCCCACATGGAGCAGATTTCCATGCTGCAGCCCGTGTAGGAGCCCCCAGTGGAGCAGGTGGATGTGGCCTGGAGGAGGCTGCGGCCCATGGAGAGCCCCCGCAGGAGCAGGCCCCGGGCCGGAGCTGCAGCCCGTGGAGAGGAGCCCACACAGGAGCAGGGGGTCTGGGGGGAGCTGCCGCCTGTGGGGGACCCATGCTGGTGCAGTTTGCTCCTGGGGGATGGATGGACCCCGTGTTACAGAGCCATGTAGGAGCAGTTCTTGGAGAGCTGCTGCCTGTGGGCAGCCCCTGCAGGCTCAGTTCGGGCAGGACAGCATCCTGTGGGAGGGACCCCACGTGGAGCAGGGGCAGAGAGGGACCATGAAGGAGCAGCGGAGATGAAGCGTTAGGGACTGACCTCAGCCCTCATTCCCCATTCCCCTGCACCACTTGTGGGGAGGAGGTAGAAAAGCGTGAATGGGGAGGGAAGGTGGTTTTAGTTTTCTTTCAGTTTCTCTCTGCTCTAGCTTGTTAGTAATAGGTAATAAATTTCATTAATCTTCCTATGCTGAGTCTATTTTGCCCACAGTGATAACTGATGTGTGATCTCCCCTCCCTCTCAGCCCACAAACTTTTTTCATCCTATTTTTTCCCCCATGGCCTTCTGAGGAGGGAGAGTGAGAGAGCAGCATGGTGGAGTTTAGCTATGTAACAGTGTGAAACCACCACACTAATATTTCTATATTTTGTTCTAAGATTATGTCAACATATCTTCTGGTCTTAGTTTTTGCTTTCTAAGATTGCTTTCTAAGATTTTTTATATTGATTTTAAATTGATATCTACTTACTTATCTATTAAGTCTATAAAAATCTCTACCACATGTTGTACTATGAGTAGAACTGAATATACTGCACATGTATGGGTCCCCTGTTGGACAGAACACAGTGTGGTAAGCTTAAATTATAATTGAATAGGCACATAACAACATAAAGTCCCTGCCCATCTGTTTCATCCTTTAACTAAGTATTTTGGAAGGAAGCAATTCACCTTGGTAAGATCTCGCAGTAAATTATGAAAAGAATGAGTAAACATACATGCATTTCTGTTTGTACTTGCATTATCTCTCTAGTTAGGATGAACTACATTCATCTGTTTAAAAATAATAAACACAAGAAATAAGTGATAAACCAGGCACTGTTCAAGAAGGCTGACAGTTCTCATAGACTTATATTCTTTGCTGCAAAGTAACCTTTCTCTTGCTTCTGATAACTATGGACAATATCCTTACAATATCCTTACACTAACATTTTAGTATCCACAGGCTGCTGCCATGTTCCCACCGCTTCTCTTTTCTAGATTAAATAAAGCCAACTGCTTCAGAAGTACAGTTTTCTTTCATTTCAGTGGGTTTAGTGGTCTGTCTTCAGTTTTTATATAGATCCTTCTTTAAACGTGTTGCCCAAGTTCCAGTTTTTCACCAGCACTTGACAGAAGAATTGTTTCCTTTATATACTATTCTTGCTAATATATCACAGAATGAGGTACATTTTTTTCGTTATAACATCCCAGCAGGGATTCATGTTTCATTGGTGATTTGCTATAGCCCTCATGGTCTTCACTGCACTATCTTTGACAACTCAGTTATAACTCGTTTTGTACTTAAACCTTTGATTTTGCCTTCCTAAACGTTGAACTATACACTTTCCTTTAGTGGATTTTGTTTCTCTGATTTCAGATTATTTCTTCAATTTATCAAGAACCTTTGAATTCTAATCTTTCTGATTCCTCCACAGGGCTTTCAAATCATTCAGCTCAGCATCATCTGCAAATTTCATAAGCTTAATCTTTATTCTGTTATCCAAATCACTAATGAGGATATTTTACCAGCATCAGAAAAAGCCTAAGGGACCTAACCTGAATTGTCCTCCCAGACTAAAAGTCCCATTCCCTATGTTGTGTCCTGTAATGTTTGATGTGATGAAGGCTTTACCATTAACTATGCATTGCATCACAGCGTGAAATTAACAGGCTCCTCCACAAAGCTTAGCAGCTAGGACAGACAAAAGTAATACAATCTGGTCCCTCTCTTTGGTTACATTAATATTTGCTGGTGTGATATTAAATTCAGGAGATTATAACTGATAAAACTCTAAAGAAGATAAAACTGGAAAAAAAGTGTTCTCTTTCAAGTTGTTTGTCTGCTAATGTGGTGAGCTAAACTGGATGCTGCATTCATCATGTACATGCATCAAAGGGTCTGTCCTGTGAGGTGGTGAATATTCAGCCCTGATTCAGGCAAGGAGACGGAGATATGAATCTGGTAACTCTGTGTGGTGGGAGGGGTGAGACAGAATTTTCACCCATTACCTATCACTTTGCTCTAGGCGAGGAAACTTTGCAGCTGAAGAAGTCCATGTGCCTAGATCCAAAGCCTACGTTGTTTTCAAATGTGTGTTTGTAGCAGAAATGTGAGTAAGGTTGAACGGCTTCAACTATGTAAAGTAATACAGGATTATCTTTGCTAATGTCCAATCATGTAGCAAGGGAACACTTCTACCTGTCACATCCTCCCTCAGCCTTGTGGGGTTCTCATGCACAGTTGTAGGTGGAGAGAAGACACCTCTTCCCAGCACCACAGCTCATCACCTGCTCCTTGCCTCTTCCACAGGAAAAGAAGCACACAAGTTGCAGTGTCATAATAGCAAAACAGGAAACTGGATGGTTTATGGGCTTCTAATCACTGGTTTAGAAAAACTATAAGCAGAATGAAGCAACACTGGGGAATTGGTATTTACTGGGTAAAAGGTGGGAATGAAAATGTTTAAAAGTTATAGAACCTGGACAAGTTCAAACAGAAGCATCTAACAGGGAAGTGTAAAGCAACTGAGACCATTTTAGAAATTCATGATCCAGAAAATTTGCTATGTTCAGACTGTCAGTTCAGCTAGGAAAAAAAGAAAAAAAAAAAGTAAAAGAAAGAAATTCTTCAAGAAAATAAGAAATGCTTTTACTTTTTATATTGTGCTGTCCAAGTAGAACTCTGCCTTTTCATCAAAATAGTTCAATTTCTTTTGAAGGAATATATAATATAGGGTGCAAATACCTGTTATGCTATTCCCTGCCTTTGTTCTGCACACAAGATTTCTAAGGGTATTTAACAATTAACTATTTCTGAAATCAAAGATCTCAAAAAAAAAAAAAAAAAAAAAAGCTCCAGGTCAGAGTCAATGTAAACACTCAACAGCTGAGGAGATCATGAGCAACCCTGAAGAGATCATTTCTTCTGAATGTTTTACTACTTTACTGTGTTACTCCAGCGTAAGAAGCTCACTATTCTAACACATCCCCAGTTATGCTATCTGATGTGATCTTCACTGCCTCTCTTCTCAACATACAGCAACAACATTGGCTGAAAATATCATTACACACATTGATTTAGCTTAGAAGAAAAAAAAAAAGGAAAAAAAAAAAAGATAATTTGGATATTTACTGGAAGCAGTAGCCTCCCAAATAGAATAAGTAGTTAAGAACCAACTGGATTTTTGGTAAAGTTGCTTCATCTTGCATAACGTTAAGGCTATAAATGTAGCTTTATGTGTAGGTCCTTTCACCTAGGCTTTCTCCCTCGAACTGATTAAAGGAATGATTAAAAAGTTATGTATTTTAGATGGGTAGGATGAATATATACTTGAAGATGCTTGTCTCTCTCCACTCACTGTAAATGAAGTTTAAATGAATGGCTGAAAGTCTAAATATACAAATTCTAGGCAGTTAAATTAGAGGAAGCAAATCCTGCCTTAGAAGTCCAGAATGACATATCATTTTGATATTCACAGACTTTTTAGAGGTGAATGATCAAAGAACTGTTGTAGTGGGCAGAGAGGATTAATGAGTGGAAGGGGTGGGAAAGGGTTTATGTCAGTAAAACATGAAATAAATTGGAGAGGAAGATTTGTGCAGCCTCAGCTTAAGGACTGTGTGCAGTTTTGGGCGCCACAATATAAGAAGGACATAAAACTATTAGACAGCATCCAAAAGAGGGCTACAAAGATGGGGAATGGAGGGGTAGATGTGTGAGGAGCCACTGAAGGCGCTTGGTTTGTTCAGCCCGGAGCAGAGGAGGCTGAGGAGAGGCCTCATGGCAGCCTGCAGCTTCCTCACAAGGGGAGCGGAGGGGCAGGCGCTGAGCTCTGCTCTCTGGGGACAGCGACAGGACCCGAGGGAACAGCATGGAGCTGGGACAGGGGAGGGTCAGGCTGGGTGTGAGGGAAAGGTTCTGCACCCAGAGGGTGGTCAGGCACTGGGACAGGCTCCCCAAGGATGTGATCATGGCACTGAACCTGCCAGAGTTCAAGTGTTTGGATAATGCTCTCAGACACATGGCCTGGTTTTTGGATGGTCCAGTGTGGAAGCAGGAGTTGGACTCAATGGTCTTTGTGGATCCCTTCCAACTCGGGATATTCTGTGATTCTGTGAAGATCTTCTGCAGGGGTAGAATCAAGATGCTGACAACTTTTTGCTTTTCAGTTATGAGGGGCAAAAGTGAAAAGACTTCTTGTACCTGAGGGCTATGTGGTAACTAAGAGAATCCACACTTACCACTATGACGTTCAAAATGAGGCTGTATTATGAGAAGGTACTGAAAAATGAGGCATTTTATGTGTGTGTCTGCTTGACATTTTATTATGTCATGGGTAAAATATGCTTTGGGGTTCATGTTGGATCTCAGTCTGAGAAATGCAGCATGGGATTTGAAAGTCAAAGCATACTGTTACTAGATATAGTAAAAGAGCTGCAGGAGGACATTGTGCTAGCTCAAGTATACTGTTTCTGGTGTCCAGAACCAGTCAAGTACCTCTTATGGGACCTGCAATGACATTTAGAGCACTGAATTCTCCCTGCCATGTATCACCTGTGATAAAAACCAACCTAATGTCATTATCCAACTTGTATGTTTATGTTCTTACCAGTATCCAGTCAGTTTTCAGAACATAGATTCAGATAAATTAATGGTGATGAAAAGGAAACCTAGCTATCTTGCTGTTCAATTTCTGTGAGGCAAAAACAGGTCTGTCCAAGCTTATTTTTCCTTACTGAATTGTTTTTATATTGGCCTTTATGTATCTCTAAAAAATCTTTGAGATACAAAGCTGAATAAGTGCAAATCCATCCACAATTTGTAAATTTCTCCCAGACTTATAAAAATGCAAACAGCTGCAAGCCATACAGAACAAGTTCATTTTGAAGAGCTATTTAAAAAGTATGAGTGATAACATCCTTCATATGGCATATGAGGCAGTAAACACATAGTAGTTGATTTTTGTGTACTTTGCTTTTAAATTATGAAGCGCTCTTCCTGCAGAGATGGTTTCCATTTCATTCAGTGCTCTGAATTCTGTGTCAGACTATACTGTCTGATGGGCACTTGACTTTTATTTTTTCTTCTTGTTGGGCTTTAATTTAAATGAAAATAAAGGTAATCAATGCTAAAAGCTCGTATATGAGAAAACATAATTCCAACCATGTTAAAATAAATAATATTATAATCCTTATTTAATTATTTCGGTTGAAAGGAAACAGTTAGAGCTGCCTCTAACTTAAATGTTTTTTGCTTTAGTATCATTTAAAATTTATTATTGTTTTAAAGGTAGATTTATGAATAAAACATAGGACATCTGAAAACAGCGTGGCTTTGCAGTGTTATGAATGGCAAGCAAAAAATAACAAATTAATCGGTGTGTTAGAATTTCACTCTATGTTTTATGGGAAGAAGCATTACAGATGGTTTAACATCTAAATTACTTTATCTGTTGAGGTAGCCTTGAGAACAGCAACAAATTTGAATAATTCCTGGCTTTCAAGTTAACGTAGGATGACTTCTCATGATCCCATTTCATTTCAAAAATGTAGATATTTACTAGGAGTAGTTAAAAATAGATTGTTAGGAGGGCAAGTGATAATCACCTGCTGTAAATCAGAAATTACAAAAGCAGCACTAGCACTCATTCAAACAAGAATTACTAGCACTAGAGACAGAGCAGGATTAGCACTACTATGGATTTTCTTTTCTTCTCACTTCTTGGAAGATGGGAAGATGTTGTGGTTTCTATTTATTTGATCTTGGAGGATCCTGAGTGCCCTCAGCTGTGATGACTTGAAGAAAAGATATAGGCGTCCAACAGCTCACTCAATGAAATCCTTGCTAGCATGAGGAAATAAACCTTTCCATCGCTCTGCTACATGTGTGCCTGTGGGAGTAGGGAAAGGTTCAGGCTGCAATAAAAGAATAATGAAGGCTCAGGATTTCTGAGCTCTACAGAAAGAATATGAAGCCAATATGGGGTACAAAACCCCACTTCACAGGGGCTCCTTGTTCAACAAAGCCTCATTTGATATTATTTTCTGTTTCAGCATGAACTTTTGTCGTTACCCGTTGTTGCTTTTCATTTCACTTTCAGTACCCACACATATACACCCTAAGTGGCTGCTTCCTGCTTGCAAAAACAGAGCCCGCAATTAATCCTCTCTACCCTCGAGTACCTAGTATTATTGAACTTAACAATGCATGTGTTACAAGAAATAGAGGCATGGTCTAAACAATATCCCATGACAAAGTTACTCAGTTTATATATATTATAATGTTATACACATTGTGGGTAAGTATAAACAGAACTCCTGTCTACACAGGATTTCACTTAACAACTTAATCCATGCACATTGGAGTATGTGATGAAAAGTCAAGCCATAGAAAGCATTTGTATTTTCTTCACAAATGCTCCTTTAAACACTGGCAGAAAATTACAGCGAGACACAGGGTAAAAGAGGTCCCAGTTCTGAAAACACCACTACTGCTAATTGAAAAGTTGTGTATGAAAACAATCCAGGGACTGCCCAACAGATTAAATTAATTTCTGTCTAATGTAGCAGTTTTCTTTTGAGGTAAAGTCACAACAGAGGCATATACACCTACCAAAGTTGTGGTGAGGCACCTCCTGTCTGTTGCAGCCACTTTAAGTAGCACAGTCAGCAGTGGGAGAGTCACAGGGCAGACCCTATCTGCATTAGAGCCAGCATGACATTTAAGTTCCCAGCTTCCAGGTGAGAGACCCAAGTGTGCTGCCATCCAAAACCAAAGTTGTGCCTGGAGAGGTGAGGCAGGATCCTCTCCCTGAAGTGCATGTTCTCAGATAAACTTTCTGTTCACCAAGAAACAAGTCATTCACAGGCTCCCCTCACCCACTCCTCCCATCAAGCCATGTCTTCATTCCCTGACAAAAGTTCATCTCTTTGTCCTCAAGTCTTCCAACCTGTGTTCTGAAATGGTGCATACTGTGTGCTGTGGGGCAGGAGACCTGAGGGCTCTCGGCTGGTTTTCATGCACTCCTTTGCTCAGCAAGGGATTCTGTAATGGAGAATTTCAAGGCCAAGCTGAAGAAGGAAAAGGAGAATGAACTGGCAGGCACGTTTCAAACGTGAAATCTTTCTTTTCCCCCTTTCCATTCCCCATTTCATTACATCACAGAGATGTGATCGAGCATGAGAACAGTAAGAACAGAAGATTATTGTGCTAAGTGAAAGGAATGTACCCACACCAAGTATAGCTTTTACCCGGTGATTCTCAAATCAACACTTATTGTAGTAGGAAACAGTGCTTAGTTCCATGAAGACAAGAGACCATGATAACAAAGGGAACTAAAGGTATGAACGTGATATTTGTTTCTTGCCACAGTTTTGCTTACTGCTTTGTTTGTTGATTACCTGTGTCAAACAGCTAAGCAAGGAACCCCTGGCTCCTTTCCTTTTTCATTCTCTGTGGTGCTTAAATAAAAGAACATCACTGTGAAGCTTTCTTATCTAGACTTCTGCTTCTTGAGGGTCAAATAGTAAGGGCTTTTCAAAAATTAGATGTTGTGCCATGCAAAGTTGTTGTAGAAGAATGCCCCCCATACCTTTCACTTGCATAGATGCAAATAGGGCAGTTCCTCCAAGGCATGGTCCCATGTCCAGGAAAACAAATGAATAGGAAAAGCTTCACTTAATCATATAAGAAAGTCATAAACAAAAACAGTTGTCTGCATTCACCTCTGTGGTGTTTGTATTGCAAACATTTTACACCCAAACTTAATGTTGTGTATGCAAGAAGTTACCACTTAATGTTTCAAATTTAAGCAGATGCTTAATTGTAGTATTCATAGACAGAGCAGTAACGATGCCTAAAGTTAATGGTCCCTAACAGTTTTTATTATAATCCTTATTTTATATAAGACTTTCTTTCTCATACTTGATTTATAGCTGGTGGTTTTCCAAAAGCCACAAACTTAAAGATATAAAGCTAAATTGCACTACCCTATTTCATCAAGTAATGAGTGGACTAGGTCAAGCAAGTGCATACAATAAAAAATTTAAGTGGACTTAAAAAAAAAAGTTCTTTTCCTCCCTGACTACCTGGCTCACAGTGGGGGTATTTTTTGTGGCACCTTTCTGAAGGTGCCACAGAAGGCACCTGACCCTTCATTGTCCGAACCTGGGGATGTGGGACAGTGCACCAGGGGTCCTCTTCTGCTCAGTAGTAGTTTTTCTTTTCATGGAAACCAGGATCAGGCAGCTGTATAGGAGTGATTCATGTCTATCACCTTTTCCAGCATGGAGTGAGGTTGTGGCTTAGCTGTGTCTGATCTCAGGAGCTGTGAACCTGTCCTAGGTCCCACAGCATTGACATAATTAAGTGTCAATTATTTTGGTAAGTAAGAGCAGTGGAGATTCTCTGGCACAACCTGCCTCTTATTCCCCAACCACATTTCATGCCATCTTGCTTTTTAAAAGGCTCTGTGAAACCGCAATATGTTGTATCATTGTGTTAATGACAATGCAAAAATTAAACCGTGCCAATTCTGCACTCAGAATCTAAGCAGCCTAATACTTAATGGCTTATAAGATATGACGTTTCATAGCTCTTCTGGGACACTTATGAAACACCCATCTTCATTTGTGAAACTCAGCTGAATATTTTACTGCTATTCTGCATTAACATTTGGTACTATTTGAAGGTTTCCTCAAAGGATTTCAAAGGAGAAAAATTCCTTTCTGGTAGGCTGTACATATAATTCGTCCTCCCCCATCCTTGTGTTTTATAGCTATAGTATGTATAGGCTGCTTACAACCAATGAAAGGTTTACACTAAAGGACATAGCCATCATAAAAAGTAATGAGCTAAAATTCAGCATTCCTCACTGGATAGAATCAAGTGCCTATAGCCACTAAGTAATTACTTCAATGCAAGACTTTAAGGAAAACCTTCTGAGAGCTCTTTCTTGTAGCAGCTGCTAAATGATTAATATCACACTGGTAGATTTCACAGGAGAATCTCCTAAATAAAGGAAGGCTCAGTGTATATGTAAAGTTTAAATTCCACACAATTTGTTTTAGAATCAACATAATATATTACATATTTCATGGTTCCAAGAGGAGTGCTGCATTCATTAAGAAAATACAGATGGTCTTCAGATAGCTAACAAGATTTCACACTCATTTCATTTCTCCCTGCTGTGAAACCTAAGAGAAAATAACAGCAACAATGAACTCACTATGGCAGAACCTCAAGGCTCATTTCTGCCAGAATATTATCAAAATTGTGAACTGGTGATAGCAGTCAAATTCCACCGAGTTTAACAGAGACAAGCTATTTACAGCACTTCCAAATGTGCCCTTCTTCTCACTAACAGTATTTTTCTCATTTTAAGAAAATCCACCATTTTTTAAGGGCAAAACTGGATTTATGACAAGCCCTGAACAGCACATATTTGTACTGCCCCAGGAGCACAGCAGTCCGAATCTTGAGACTCAGAATATCAGAATTCAGTCCTAGGTGGTTGCCTTGCTTTGGGAGAATACAACCAATCGAGCACGTTAGTCACACAGACTTTCTTCCCCTTCCATCGCTTCATCAGCTGCTAAATTCTCATGCAGTGTGGTGAAGAGAGAGGCATTCAGAGATGAGGCCTTGGGCATCAAAGAGTCTAACCCCCCTCTGCTTCTGCACAGCAAGACCTAAACATGCCTGAAATCTGCATTCAGCATATTAATATCCTACGGAATTTGTGGAAAACAGCAGATAACAAGTATATTTTGTTGGTTTGAATCCACCTAAGAATAGTGGAATAATTGGTCTCTGACAGTTTTGCTTGGCTAAAGAATAAGGATGTCAGAATTTCTTCTCACGTGATTTCTGCCTGCAGTAAGAGAATAAACGATACAAGTATGAACACTGAAAAACAAATCATGGTCTAGTCATCAAAATTTATATCAGGAATTTAGATTTACCTTCACTTGACATTCTTAAAAGCATGCTGCCTTCTGCCTCCAATATCCATGTCAACTTCCACTCTGTTATTCCAATGCATTCATTATTTTTCTGCTAGAGCATCTATGAATAAGAACAAATATAGGGACACACAAGCATAAATACAAGCATGCTTTACACATGCACGCAAAGATATGTAGATATATAGATATATAGATATTCATTCAACATTGCTACCCAAAAATACCTTCCACATTAAAACAATTGGGATATCTAAGAAGATTAAAAATCATTCCAAAATGTCACTCACTAAGCCAATGTTTCTTCATCACTCTTTATTACATCTATGCTGTATTAACACAGTATGATGCAACACCAGACAAGCACTCCACAACTTTGCTTCACAACTGGCATCAGGTTACTGTTTCTCAACTGTGAGAAACTGCAGCCGCAGGCTCAGGTGAGGATCTAAGGTGAAGGAGCATTTTTATTCACAATTGCAAGCAGGAGTGCACAGCAAAAGCATATCATATCCTTATATTCCCTACTACATGAAGCTTACTTCCTCCCCTGTTTCCTCTCTGGCTGAATACTACAGGTTCACAAACTACTCGACACTTATTACTATATCATATATGTACAATTTTATTTGACCAGTCATTATTTTCTCCTTTTCATTTTTTTTCCTTCTCTCATGACTAGAGGGCCCGTGATTTTTTGTTTTTACTGATTTCCCACTGCTCATCTTGTTTTTCTTAGCTATCCTCCTTACTTTGGGACAGTGGGACCTTCCACTGTCCCCTTCTCTGCTTAACATACTCGTCATAGTTATCACAGAATCACAGAATCATCTAGGTTGGAAGAGACCTCCAAGATCATCCAGTCCAACCTCTGATCTAACACTAACAAGTCCTCCACTAAACCATATCACTAAGCTCTACAACTAAACGTTTTTTAAAGACCTCCAGGGATGGTGACTCAACCACTTCCCTGGGCAGCCCATTCCAATGCCTAACAACCCTTTCGGTAAAGAAGTTCTTCCTAATATCCAACCTAAACCTCCCCTGGCGCAACTTTAGCCCATTCCCCCTCATCCTGTCACCAGGCACATGGGAGAATAGACCAATCCCTACTTCGCTACAGCCTCCTTTAAGGTACCTGTAGAGTGCGATAAGGTCACCCCTGAGCCTCCTCTTCTCTAGGAGGAACAATCCCAGCTCCCTGAGCCGCTCCTCATAAGAGTTGTTCTCCAGACCCCTCACCACCAGCTTCGTTGCCCTTCTCTGGACTCACTCGAGCACCTCCATGTCCTTCTTGTAGCGAGGGTCCCAAAACTGAACACAGTACTCGAGGTGCGGCCTCACCAGAGCCGAGTACAGGGGCACAATCACTTCCCTAGCCCTGCTGGCCACGCTGCTTCTTATACAAGCCAGGATGCTGTTGGCCTCCTTGGCCACCTGAGCACACTGCTGGCTCATATTCAGCCGACTGTCAACCAATACTCCCAGGTCCTTCTCTGCCAGGCAGCTTTCTAACCACTCATCTCCCAGCCTGTAGCTCTGCTTTGGGGTTGTTGTGCCCCAGGTGCAGGACCCGGCACTTGGCCTTGTTGAACTTCATACAGTTGGCCTCAGCCCATTGGTCCAGCCTATCCAGATCCTCCTGCAGAGCCTTCCTACCCTCGAGCAGATCGACACATGCACCTAACTTGGTGTCATCTGCAAACTTACTGAGGGTGCACTCGATCCCCTCATCCAAATCATCGATAAAGATATTAAAGAGAACTGGCCCCAGTACTGAGCCCTGGGGGACTCCACTAGTGACCGGCCTCCAACTGGATTTAACTCCATTCACCACAACTCTTTGGGCCCGGCTACCCAGCCAGTTTCTAACCCAACGAAGCTTATGGCACTGTTATGCCTGCACAATCACTTTTGAATAGGCAAGATAGTTAGTGGAATTTTCCACTGCAAAAACACAACTTTAATTCTCACATCAACCACAGTTTGGTCTCACTCTTGCTCTGGAAATTGGGGAAGTAGCCATTCAGTTTTTCACTGAAGAGCTTGCAATTTGCCTCATTTCAGGATCCATTTGATCCTTTGCAGACAGCTCTGAGCTTGTTGTGCTTGTGCGCTGAACTGGCTGGATGCAATCAAGGTCTCATCCAGAAACAACATAGCTTCGTTAGCCAGCATTGTGCTCTGAGCAAGGATAATTCTGACCATGGTGCCTTTAGTTTAAAGCTGGCTGATATCCTTTTGGCTTAAAGCACAGGTGGAATAAGTAAAAACCTGTCTGTAAAAGAATATGTAGACATATTTATAGCCTAACATTGTAAGCCAGGATGTCAGGCTGCAGGCTTTTAATGATATTTTAAAGTTCTACCTGGGGATCAAGTTTAGGGCTATAGCTGTCATATGGAGCCTTACTCATGCATATACAGGACTTGTGTTGCAGACGAATTTTCTCACAGAAACAAATTTGTATCTACTTAGTATGTATCCTACTACAGTACAATGGGTGCCTCTACATTGGTGGGTAAGAAATATTTTAAGGCCAGGCTGATGGCCACATTTGCATTCATCTATATTCCTTGCCTGCAGGAGCATTCTTGCAGTGGTTTTGCAGGAGCTATCTCGGGAGCCAGGAGAATTTGCAAAATGTGGCAGAGATTTATTTAGTATGTGGATGGACTTTGTGACTCTGGACTCTGCCTTTGATTTATTTCATCTGCTCTTGCAGTCACATAACATGACTGAGATGCTTGTCAGGGAGACAAGCTGGCCCTTCCTAGGAGAACTTCATCATTACCTAATACAAAGACAGATGAAATCCAGAATTGAACCACATTCAGGCTGCCTACAGGAAAATTATGGGAAAATCGAGTGCTCTACATATCATAGCACTCCTGAGACCAGGCAGTTGAGGCAAATGTAGATGTATCTAAACTATTCAGAAGACTCTTCTGTGCCAGATTACTGCTGAGGCTAAAAAATTAGAACAGAAATGGGATTAGGCACACAGACAAGTCATACATGAATCTGCACATTCATACTTAAATGTCCACATGGGTATACACCTCCATGTTAAAGTTCAGAGAGTGGAAGTAAATGTTTTGAAGAGGTATAAAAACTCCTAATTCAAATCATTAATTCACCTTGAAATGATGGGAATTAAAGAAAGGCTTTTTCTGAGTCTTTTTGGTATATTCTGAGTTCTTTTTGGTATATCAAAGCACAGCATGACCTGAGTGATTGACTTTTAGTCTGATTACTTCTGTGGGCTTCCAACACTTATGTCACTAAAACCTTTAGGCCTTAGCATCCCACAGTGTTGTCTTTACACATAACATTCTTATCTAGATGTAAGAAAAAAAAAAAAAACCTTTCAAAGAATAAAATGTCCCATCATTTGTAGTCATGTCAAGTGGTCATGTTGTTAAAACTTTTCCTTTTCTCATCAGGTCATGACAGGTATTGTGCCCTTGTTAAAAGGGAATTGAGACCCAGAATGAAGCCAGAACTGCCATCACAGACCTGGTGCTTTAAAGTGAGCCTGTCATGACGAGCCTGTCATGACTTCTAAATATGACTAAATCAAATCACCCTCATTTCCTACTTATGAAGCTCTCCCCTTAGCTAACAAAATACTTAACTATGCCAAACATGTTACAATTTTTTTTCAGCTATTTGCTTTTTCAGTCAAAACACACCACTTGCTATTCCAGTATAGTTTCTTCTGAAGTCAACCACAGTTCTAAAGAGAAAATGGTTTCATCTTAATAAAGTAGAGTATCCCCACTTCCAACCCAGCTTTAACTCAACTTTTGGAATTTATCTGATGAATAATGGCACAGAAACTGCCTGGAATAAATTAAGTAAAGTCAACACATTTTTTAAGAGGAACGTTATGTTACTGTATTTCCACTGATTGAAAAAAATATATTGTATCACATCAAGCTTTTTAATCTAGCTGTTATCTGTCTGACTAGTTAGAGTTTATCTAATATTAGATCAATAATATTCACTGTTCAACTAATAAAGATTGCACAACTTATTATTAGAAAACATGAAATAATTATAATGTGAAATAATTGCATCAATAAGTTCTTGCTTTTCCAGCTTTTTAACATAAGAAGTGTATTGAAGTTCAGAATACATTGATCATGTTCTGGAAAGACAGTGAGGTTGGAGATCATGCACATATGTGTCAATAAATGATAAATAAAACTATTAACCTCTCTTATAGGGGTCAGTTTCTCTGTTGTGATATTATCTGTTTTTACTAGCACAGTAATCATGTTATCAGCACTAGACTAATAATTCTATATGCCTCATACTTCTAATTATTTTAATTGCAATTGACTAAATAAATATGAAGTTAACTACTACAGTTTGCATAATGGTAGCACTAAAGATCTATATTAACTAACATTGTGATTATGAAATTTAAAGCTTCTGATAAAGAAGTCATAATTCACACTTGCCTAATTCATTCTCCCTTGGTTTTATTTCTTTGTGCATGAATATCACATACTACATGTGCAGTCTCACCTTCTCATTTTTTTGTTTACATGTAACTCACATTGTCCAATGTATATAGATTGTAGATTGAAATAATTATGTTTGAGAGGCTAGAATATTAGTCTGTTTGATGTTTTTGTCAAGAACACAGAAAATGAAACTGAGCAGTCCTGAAATTGCTCAGAATGACTCATGAAAGTGTGAAAGTAAATTATATTTTCCTCATCTATAGAAATGGGGGTAGTGATATTTACAGTGTCTGTTATTGTTTATGAAATGTTTGGAGATGAAAATTGCTGTCTCATGCTGACTCTTCCTGCTATGACATAGAAATATTTTACATTTTCTCTCTGTGACATAGCGTATACCACACAGATAAGGTTTTGCGTTCCAAAATGCTGTTGATACAGTTCTTAATATTATTATTAGGTTAATAATTGTGTGATGCTGCTGTTACAAATTAGAACAGAATCTTTGGCAACAATATTATCTTGAATGTCACTGCATACATATTTTTCCCTAGTATGAATATTGTCTTCCTGTGTGATTTAATTCTGCTGATGTGCTTTTGTTTAAAATTTTAAGAATCAAAGCAAGGGTACATAAAATCTGCATCAAGAACATATAATGAATGTAATTCTGATGTCCTTCATCTCCAGAAACAGAAGTCTCCAAAACCACTTTAAGTGAAAAACTTTCTATAATTGTATGTAAAAGCTGTCTCTTATCCTATTTGTGGAAGAGCCACCAGAAGGCTATACAGAATTTTCAAGCACATACCCTTAATTGCAACACATTATACAGCATAAGACGCAGTTGCAGTAATGGCAGTAGTTGCGCCATCTTCTCAGAGCTTATGTAGGCTGTCTCTTTGTCCCAGCAGATGGTATTTTTATGACCCACAGTTCCTGCATTCAGGAAGCCTAGATGAGAAAATAGAAACCAAGCAAAATCAGGAATGTAACTCTTGATCTAAAGATTTCCAGAAGACTGTAACAAAAGGTTTTGATCTGGATATTAGCTTTAATGTTAAGAATTATGGAACTATCTACATGTCCTGATTTTCACAGGTAATCAGGAATGGTAGTTGTCCTTAAAGTCCAGCTTCACCTAGAAATCCTGCCAGTCATGAAGATGCCTTAGTGAGTACTACAGAACCCAGGCAAAGGGACTGGAAGGGAGAAATTGTGCATGACAAGGGCCCATATAAGAGTCTGGAAAAACACATCAGTTCCTGCTGCTCACTTGTTATGCAGTTGGGTTCCAGCAACAGTTTTCAGCGTTATGTGTCAACTCCTTATATTATGGTCATTTCAGTGTACGAAAACTAGATCATATTGGATTGTTTCACTTTCTCAAGTGTGGATTTCGTTGACAAAGAATACCAAAACATATGCCTACCTTCACTGTTTTACTTGGCTCAACCTACATGCTTAATCAAATTTAATTTTTAATGGGTAATTTGACAATGTGATATATGCTACAAAATTATTCTTTTTTTTTTTTCAGTATTCAAAGATGAGCAAATGAGCTGAGCTGTGATAAATAGTAAAAGACATAAAAGTAACAAGACCTCCACTTCCACACTGGTTCATTCTATACACCACATGATAAATGCCTTACCCTAAACATACAAGTACAGATGCATCCTACTTTCAGTTCTGCTTTTTGTACTGCTGTAAATCAAATGTAACTCCTCAAGCAGCAATCCCTTCAGATATGTATCAGTAACTAAAGGACAAATGTGGTCACCCTCACTGAACATTTGATACAGTCCTCCAAATATTCACTCTGAAAACTGAACTGTGGACAGCCTCTGCCTCTCAATCACCTTGTGATAAATAGAATTAGGAGAACAAATAATTCCCCAAGTACAAGGACTCCCATAGAAACTGTCATTCTGATTAATCCCAAAATACTTTTTGAGTGAACAAGTGCTTATATTTAAAAGCCACGACGTTAATAAACTTAAAACATAACAAACTTCAGTCCAACATTGAAAGACAGCAGTAATTATTAGATATAGTAACTTAGATTTTCAGAGAAGAAAATAATTAAAATGATTAAAGGCAAAGGAGAGAGCACACAACACACTTAAGTAAACAGAGCTTAGAGCTAGGAGAGTTTGGGACCACAAGCAATAAGAAAAATCGATTAATTTTTGGTCTAACTTGAGTAAAGTTACTGATTTTATATAAGGATTTGTTCTACCACACTTGTTAGTTACCAGCACAAAAAAAAAAAAAAAAAAAAATCTTGTTTGACAAGAGAGCATTGAATGTGGCAATTGCAGGACTGTGAGTTGCAAAAGCAAGGCGTGAAAAAGAGAGTTTAAATTCAGATTTCTGTATCTTTACCCTCCAATTCTACAGCCAGACACTCTGTATTCATGCATTCAGAAATGTTTAGGGAGCATTACTTCATTCTCTCTCTCTCCCTTATTTTTTTTTTTTAATTTGAAACAATGAATATCTATACAAAATTTAGCTTTCTTACCCAGTACTGTACCTCCTTTCATGCTGTCAGCACAAAAATGATGACCTTCCCATGTATTTGAATAGATGTCTTCATGAGCTACTCAAAGGATAATGAATAATACCATTCACATAGCTACTTCCATATACTACAATCAAACTGGAAAAAATGCTCACAAGATATGCCCAAGGAAAAGATACAACTAAGAAAAATACAAGTTATAAGCAAAAAACTATTAAGAGACCTATACTAAGGTAGATCTTCAGGGATTATTTCCATCTGTCTCTGGGAAATGACAGTTATCTCTCGGCTTTGATTTCACAGTTATAGAAAGTAGAACATATCAGATCCAGATCTGGAATTTCAATTTCCAAAGATCAGGAGAGTTTAAGAGTAGCCGGACGTATCACACAGGTCTAGGTTTGGATTTTCCGAATATCTCATGCTTGCCTTCCAGTATCTCAGGATGACGTAGATGTCAAAGAAAGGTGAATAACAATATGTTGTCTTTCAGGGACAATCAGTGATGAACATTTCTGCTTCAGGATTCTGGAAATGTGTATTCCTGATTCTTTGCTGCCTTGCCTTGTGTGCTGTCAATCCAAATTTCACCTGTGTGGAGCATTATGTGGGTGTCCATACATGAACATACCTCTTGTGAGTAGGGTTTAAAAACAAGTCAGGGAGCAGGAGCTAGTCTTATTAAGTCTCAGATACTGTGTTATAGACATTTCCACTTCCATTCATCAGTTTTCATTTGATCAGAATTGATGATTTGGTATGTGCTGGTATTGTATTAATTTTCAATCTTTTTGGGGGGCAGGCAAAGTCCGACAATTCAGGGTGTCAATTAATTAATATTATCACCTTGCGAATATCAGTGATAGCTGGTGGTCTCAGTAAAATTACTACAAGGAAGATACTATTGTCATAAACACATTTCCACAGCAACTAAATTGCAGTGACAACTGAAAACAACAATTTTTCCTCCCAACCCCAGAAGCAAACTTTGCTTTCCAATGCTAGGGCCAGCAGCCAGGATCTTATGTACAAAGCAAGTGAGCTCTGCCATCCTAGAGCAAAAATACCTCTCAATAAAAATATACCTCTTCAGGAAAACTGAGCAGATCCAAGGCACAGGCAAAGATGGCAGATGTCCTGGGCAGAAGACTGCTGAGGATCATAAGCTGGATGTGGCTCACTGCTCACAGTAACTATTTCAGAGCCCTGAAAAATCAGCTTGCTTTCCTGATGCCACCCAGGAGAGGCTGGAAGGTGAAGGCCACTGCTTGGTGCACCAATCTCTCATAAAATCTTCAAACCCCATGCTCTGTTATCACCATCCCTCTTGTCACAACTAGAGCAGCAGGCTGTTTCCCCAGGACTTCTCCCTTAGCTCCTCATCCATCACTGTCCACTCTCTTCTGCTCCTACTGTTCCTCTGGCAGGATTCACCTAGGACTGGACAAAACCTGAATCTCCTTTTAGTGCAGCATATTAATTTTTGCCAACTCTGCTGAAGACTGCTGTGCTACCTCTGAGAAAACATAAGCACAAGGCCATGACTTACCCTGGTGCACCACAGCACTGAGTCATGCCCTGACCTTAAAGCATATTCTAAACCTCCTGTCTCCAAGCAGATTAACTCAGTTTGGGCATATGCTTACCTGCTGTCTTGGACTGGGCTAGATCAAACCTCTAGCTCTGTCAAAACAGAAATATTTTTAAAAGAATATGAAAAAATAATCCAAAAGAGGGACATGCAGTGAAATTCCATCAGCCAGATTTTTTTTTCTCGTGTATATAGAAAGTGAACTAGGTCATTCAGCATTCAGCGACTTTTTCTTACACGCTTTACCACACACAGTGATTACTACTCTAGATTTAGATCACAGTCACAGGAGGTTTAGTAATTTAATATTTTAGAATTAAAGTGGCAATTCAAATTAAAGGGGTACAAATACTATTTAAATTTGGTAAATACTGATCATATAATTACATGGTAATTAATTTCCATGTGGTATCCTTGTGATTATGAGATGAATATATGACTTTTATTTCTTCTAAGCAGCACTGCAGCTTACTAGTTAATTACTTTTAGATCTCCTTAGTGTAACTACACTACGATCCACAAAAGTCTTTACATATTCTGTCATTTCTTTATGTTTTCTAATAACTGCATCAAACTGCCTTAGGTCAGATCGTGTCTGTTCCGCTTCAGCATTCCTGACACCTTGGGGTATGTGCATTTATTTTACAGAGGAAAAGGAGTGCAGGAATTTATGGGGATTTCTCGGGGGTCCTACATCTTATATGCAATTTACAATGTACTCTAGTCCTGCTGGGATTTCTTGCTCTGCAATGTAACGAGATCTCCAAGCTCATTGTCATATTTGAATTTTCTAATTTTGGATGTAGGACAAAGAGAGGGGCTGAAAGATTTTGCATCCATCCAAATGTATTTTTTGTCTGACTTGCTTATGTTTAAATAGACCAATACTTAATATCCTTAGTGCTTCCTCCAGGCTTCACACATGACCAGCACATGTAAGTATTTCAGTGACTCAGACAAAGAACTTGTTAAGTTGAAGAAAAAGTATCCAAATCTCATCAGGCAGTATCTCTGTATCCAAGAAAAAGATCCTCCCACCTGCAGCTGGAAGAAACGCAAGGGAAGGGCAAGAATGTGCATTTGGTTGTTCTCTGTTCTCACTGGCATTCAAAATTAGCAGGCTGCTGTTCCAGCATGAGGGATGACAATGATGGGTATTATCCCACATACAATATAAATGGAGAAAAGACATAATAAACTTAGTAACTGTATATAACACTTGTGCCCTGTGGTTTCAATAGTTGCTTAGGGCTCAGTAAGTGTGCATTGTTCTAATCGTGTGAATGCAACTTTTTCCAGGGGGAGAGAAAATATGGCAAGGCATTTACATTTGTATGTGTTTACTGGATCTTCTACTTTAACCTCATGCTCAGTTATAACTTAAGATCCTCTTGGTTATCTACACATTATCTAGGTCAGTGTGTGTGATCATATTTCGGTAATATTACTTAAACATGGTATGAAAAAACAGGCTAAAAGAAAATATAACTAGCCTATTGAAATGTCTTTATCAATGAAAAAAAAATAGATTTTTTTTTTTAAACCAAAGAGGGAGAATTTAGGAAGTTCTAGTTCAAAATTTTGAGGGCCAGTGAGATTCTTCTCTGATGAAAGAAAAAGCCAAGGGATCTGACTTCCAGCAAGCTATGTGAGTGAAATGATTTCCTCTAGTCATGATTCATAAATCATCTTCAAGGCAAATCATCGTGACTTGTCTGTTTCAGCCTCATAAACCATACATCATTTTAAAACAAATGGCAGCTTGCAATGTCCTTGTTAATGGCACAATAATACGACATTTTTCCTCAGATAATAAATTTTCAACATATCCAAACTATTAGCATCAGATTTCAGCAAATCCTTGTTATTATGTTTCACTCACTAAAGTCAACAGTGTTTTAAAAATCCTTTTAAAATGTTAATTTATGCACTGGAAGTAAGACATGATTCACCATCTGTCACAGAAGGTCATTGGCTATATTTGGATCCATTAATAAATTCATAGGTTGCAAACAAGTAGAGGTGAGCCACCCCCTGCAGTAGAAGAAGCTGGCCCAAATCTTTGCCTTGTCATAAAACAAACTCATGAAATTCGTTCTGACTCAGATAAATTACATAGGGGTGAAAAAGAGAAGTTAGTCACTCTGACTGCAAAACGACCCTCCAGGATGGATTGTTGTCTGTTTGCAGGTCTGGCAGAAACATGCCAAGTAAGCACGCCTAACATCTGACCTCTGTCTGTGAAGTTTAGCATGAACTTCGGAAGTCCCATAGAAAGTAAAATCCTCTGAGGGGCACTGAGTGCATCTCTTCACTTTTAAAGTTTTAAGCCTGAACTAAAAGGTTCAAAGGTAGTAGCAGTTCCAATCTCAAGCAAGGAACAGACACCATTTATGTCCCTCTGTGCCATTACCTGATTGCATAGTTGCTACATAGTTCTGCTTCCTTCTGTGATTACTAATCAGTCTATCTGTTGGAGATACTTCACAGAAGGGAACTGCCTTTCAGCTTAGCATTGTCTGGGAAGTACAAGATGCTTCAGAGATTGCATTAGTATGTTTTAAGCATGAGTTTTTTATGGTATTTCTGAGTTACGAATAATAGAGGTAATCTAGAGATAACAGAAGCTACAGAATCTGCTAAAAGCCTTATCAGTTCTCCTCCATGAGGAAATTGCCAGAGAGGAAACTGGTGGGAGAAAGTTAAAGAGTGATTTGGGGTGGTCTACTTTCACATTATACCTTAGATCAGGAGTATATTTTTGAACCAAATCTCCAGATTGTCCCCATGTACCATGCTCTGGTTCACAAAGCACTCAAAATACAGGAACTAGACTTTCTTCAGATGACATTAAATTGGGAGATGAGCTTCATAAGTGTGCTTCAGCCACTAAAGCATCACCAATCCACGTAACTGGACTAAAGTTAGTCTGATGTGATCCTGGTATATAAACCGTTTGGACATTGCTTTCTGACCACCAGTACTTCAGAGCTGGCCCTAATAGGCTAAACAGTCTTCTGGTGTACTCAGTAGGCCAACATTGTACTAAATCCATAATCCTGCAGTCAAGCATAGTTTCTGTGTCAGAACTGGAAAGAAGAAAGGCTGATTGGACACCAAGAAGGAATCATAGAATCATTAAGGTTGGAAAAGACTTCCAAGATCATCTGGTCCAACCATTCCCTTACCACCACTATCACCCACTAAACCATGTCCCTAAGCACCAGGTCCAACCTTTCCTTAATCACTCCCAGGGACAGTGACTCCACCAGCTCCCTGGGCAGCCTGTTCCAATGCCTGACTGCTCTTTCTGAGAAGAAATGTCTCCTATTTCCAACCTAAACTTCCCCTGGTGTAACTTGAGGACATTCTTTCTAGTCCTATCACTAGTTATCTATGCTTAGTTCTTATTATCTGAGGGAAAAAGAAAGAAAACAGAGAAAGAGTGAGACAGTCTCCCAGAACAGCTAATGTTTACATATGAAGAACAACGTATTTTAATCTTCTATACAAAGTGTGTCTTTCCAGTTTATATCGAACTATCACATTATGAGGCTTAAAAATTTGGACTTTTCTTCCCTGGAGTTACAGATACTCATCTGTTTAAACATCTGGAAAGCTGTTTTCAAGAAAACAAACAGAATCCAGACGAATGCATATAAATTGAGATTAATATATTAGGGATAAGGATTCATCTCACCAATCACTTTTCTGTTTCCTCTGATCACAAATAGCAAATCAAATTTTTCTTCTTCACTCCTAATTTCATGTGGTTGGATGTACCTTACAAACTCAGGGTTTTTTAGTTCATACCATGCTTGACACTACACTGAGAGTATCATTAGTATTTAATGTTAAATTCATACCTCAGTATTAAATTTAGAGCAAGAAGAAATTCAATAAAAAAATCAAAAATTTGCAAAATGTCAAATGTTAGATTAAAAAAAAATAAAACAACGTTATCTGTTAATCATCATTTTGCCTTGTAAATCTTTAATCTGGCACTATTTGACATAGAATAATATGCCAAATATGTTTGTACATAAGTCTTTCCACGTGCATATATCAGCATGTATGGACTTGGTATCCCTTCCCCTCAAACACACACATGTACACACACACACTGGGTGTGCATAATAGGTAATCTGAAGTGGTTTGAGGAGACTGCATATAGGAAAACAGCATTTTATTTTTCTTCCTAGCAAAGAAAGAGCAGGAGATATCCAGCCTCAAAAGAGTCTCTCACTGTGCTTTGCCTTTCTGTGAAGGTCTACTAAAGAATGAAGGAAATTATACTTTTATGCACTTCTCATATGCCTTTTTCTCACTTCATGCTCTGAAACGTGGAACTAGCTCATCCTCACATTTCTCCTCTTTAGGCAGCTACTGTCATTTCCTTCCTGTCATTGTTCTCTGTTAATTATCATGTTGCTATTAAGATTATTCCAGTCCTAACGACCACTCTCTGAGAGTGGGTTCTTCCTTTGCATGCAGATTCATCCATTCATAAGCTTCTTTTTCATAGAAAAAGAGGCTTATGTCAAGTCATCTGTATTAATCTATGTATCTGCACTTGGAAGTATTTGAACTCAGAAGCCAGTTTCTACCCAACTTGGTAAAGGGTAAATGTTCAAATATACTCACTTCTGACATGCTTGGAGGGGACACTGGGGAGAAGCCAAGTAGAGGAGACATATCCCATTTGTGTCTCCGCTGCAATGAAGTTCACTATTTATTAGACTTCAAAACAAAGAAGTGAATCCATAGAAACCATGAGTGCTTTTACGAGGGAAGCTTCTGTCACCAGCAGACGAGAACTAATTTTCCTCACTGTGGAGCTGGGGTTGGAACAATTTAGCACTGAGTACATAACAAAGGAGATATGAGAGATTGTGTCCTTTATTTTCAAAATAATAAAACCTTTGTTTATATTTGTCAACCTCTGCAACAGTAACCTCAGAGTGTGTATTCTTCAAAAACCAAGGACACTACAGTAAAATTCAAGTCCGGTTTGCTTTAGAGTAGGCATGATTCTGTTTTGTGAAGATACAGAAGATACAAAGTCAAGAAGTGGCTGAAAAGATATGTATGCAAGTTCACTGCTTATTCCTTCTAGTAACATTTCCTGGCTATTACATATGTGTATATATATATATATATACACACACACACATACATATATGTATATATATATACATACATATATGTATATATATACAAATATAGATAAATATATATATAATTGTGAGTTACTTATTTCACAAAATAGCAATGAAATTGTGTATTGTATTGCATTAGAGTTCATTTGCATATACGTATAAGCAATGGTTTAAATACTGAGTGAATAGGCCCTGTAAGAGTAATGCGGGCTGTAAAAGTGTCAAAAGAAAGGCAGGAAAAGGTCAGAGCTGGAGAAGGACAAGACTTGTTTCATTCTCATACCAGCATACAGTAACAGTTTGTAAGAAGCATTATGATTGTCTTTACATGTGTCAACCTCCCTGTCTGCTCAGTCTTTACTGATGTCAAACTTATTGTTCGGTGACATAGAATTAAATGTGACTTTAACAAGTCTGGGCTTTTACATGAATGTAATTCCAGCTGATTTAAATAAGGGAGTTGCAGCACCCCTGATTCCCCAACCTGTTGTCTCCCCATCCCTTACACTGGCATTTATGAAACCAAGGAGCCAGTTCAATGAACTGATGTA
Organism: Cygnus olor; assembly: GCF_009769625.2. Taxonomy (NCBI): domain Eukaryota; kingdom Metazoa; phylum Chordata; class Aves; order Anseriformes; family Anatidae; genus Cygnus; species Cygnus olor. The sequence continues at coordinate 42,293,727 of NC_049171.1, forward strand.
ACTCAGCCTACGTTTATATAAGTACCTGTGGTGGGGCAAACCAGCTGTATAATCAGTTCTCCATGCAGCTCTCTAAGCAACAGTGGCACCAGAGGGGAACTATATGATTGGGAGAGAATATGAGGCCATGGCATCCCTAACGTGGCTAGTTTAAATTCTGATGTAAGCCCCATCTGAAAGCATGCTCCAGGACAGCTAAATGCAACAGAGGAAAAGAATATACAACACCTAAAGGCAATATTCAGGCACATATGCAATTATGCTCAATGGTGTTCATATCCACTGACCATGCTTGGAGGATAATTGCTTTACATCACAGATTTTTATTGAAGGGTACCTTATTCTTTTTCTATCATTAATACAGCCATGTTCCTGGTTGTACAACTGAGGTCTCTCCCTAAGAACCCCCTGAAATAGCTATGCTTTTTCCTTTGTGCTTTATCTGCACAGTTCAAAGGTCTGAAGAAAAGGGTAACACTCTGATTGGCAGTCACACTTCGAATTAACAGTAAAGAAGATTTTTTCTTATGTTTAAATTGAATTTCCTGTTTTTCAGACAGTACCCATTGCTTTTTATTCTGTCCATGGGCACCATAATAAGAACAGTCTGCCTTTATCTGCTCACATCATATACACCTTGAAAAGATCTCCGCTGAGCCTTCTCTTCTCCAGGCTGAACAGTCCTAACTCTCTCAGCCTCCTCACATGAGAGATGCACATAATCGTCCTCATGGCCCTTTGCTGGATTTTCTTTCATTGTTCCCTCGTACCGAGGAGCCCAGACCTAGACCAGAACTCCAGATATGTTTCATCAGTGCTGAGTAGAGGGGGAAGGATCACCTCCTTCAACCTGTTGGCAATGTAGAGGCTGTTGGCCCTCTTTGCTGCAAGAGTACACTGCTGGCTCATGTTCAACTTTTCGTCCTCCAGGAACCCCAGGTCCTTCTCTTTCCTGCTTGTAGCCACCAGCACATTTTGGGGCCTAGGACAGAAATCCCAGGTGCAGGACTTCTCATTTCCCATCAGAGCATTAGCTTGTAAAAGAATATTAGACATGAGTCACTGATAAGACTGCGTTATATATCTTAGAATATTAAGTACTTGAGAGGTCACCCACTGTCTGACCATATGCAGAGAATTTTCATGCTGTTAAATGAGTATAAAGTCTCTTTATGTGTCAGGACTTAGCTGGAAAGAGGAAAGAATTGGCAAACTCTGCAAATACCTTCTCACCTCTTACTGAAAATGTCAAGAAGGACAAGAAATAAGAAGAAAGTGGTAAAATATTGCCTGTCCAGACTATATACAAAGTCTGAGCTCTAGTGCTTCCTTAATGTAAACTTGAAGTAGGAAAAAAATAACAGGGGAAAAAAAAAAAAAAAAAAGAGTTGCATGTGCCAAAACCCCAGTTGAGGTACACAGGTAAAAATGTGAGCAAAAATGAAAAAAAATAAAAATAAATAAAATCTGTTTATTGATATATAAAAGGCTTCCCTTTTAGTGGAGCTAAATGAAAAAAAAATCCTAAAATCATTTTCATGTTGATCTTTCCCAGGGTAAAAGACAAAAGTAGAACCTGAGGCCTGATTCACTAAGGTGGTGACTGCTCTCAACCCCAACTTAAATGAGCTTCTTTATAGATAGAGTCCTAATTGCTTTACATAAAACAGCAGGGAAGCTGAACACACCTTGATTTCCATATGGGAAAGCACAGATGGGAGACTGGAAGAATGTGACATACAGGAATTCATGTGGGTTTTGGTTGGTTGGGTTTTTTGTTTGTTTGTTTGTGTGTTTTTTTCAAAAGGAGGATATGCTTTTTCACTCCTTGTGGATAGGATCTGCAGACAGCTGTGTTTTTTGTATCTTTTTTTTTTTTTTTTTTTTTTTTGAAAGGGGACTCTAATTTCAATTCTATTTCCATCTGTGGTGCTTGATACAGGAATGATAAATCCACAGCTCGCTGCCATAGAGATGTGTTGTGTGCAAAGACAAAAGATAAGAGAAGAGAGATGGGATAAAACACCTTGAAGGCTTTTCCCTTTTATGTTGATGTTTTTACGATGAGCTTTAGAAACTTAACTCTCAGAGCCTGAGACCATAGCTGCTGAGCAGCTGCCGTCCTCTTGAGCAGCTGGTGTGAAATGAGTGCCAGTGCCAAACGGCCCTTTGCCTCCTTCTTCACAGTAAAATTAAACCGTTAAAAAAAAAACATTACCTGGAAGAGGTTAAAAGTCGCTGAGCTTAATCAGCTTTGACAGGCATGAGAAAGCAGTTTGTGACTGTGTGTATGCCTTGCTCTCGGTTGCTCTTGCTGTGACGATCCATTCCTCCTGCCCTCGCTCCTTCCCCAGGTCATACTCAGCCGCTGAGCATGATGCACTGTACAACGCTTCCTGCCCCACTCCTTGGCCCTGGAGAACTGTGCTAAACACACTAAGGGTAACTTCCTATGGCAAGTTTTTAAGTACTGGCCCAGAAGCCTGAGTCAACCTTTTCCATCTCTTTCCAGGCCACAAACCAATCTGAAGCCAGGCCTGCACGTGGTAGGATTCCATGGCTCTATGCCCAGCCAATGTGTACTGAAAGTGTGAATTTTGGTAAAAGCTTTTCCTGCAGTAAATTCCTACCTCGTTTTCCCATATGCCTTTAATAAATTTATGGCTTTGTCCTTTCTTTCAGTGCAGAAATACTTTGATGCACTTTCTACTTGTTCTATTGCATGACATTTATAGGAAATGAATATCATTCAGATTTTTAACTGTCAAATTTAGTTAAAATTGGACACAGAGATTTTTTTCTTTTTCTTGGGGGTTGGAGGGCAAAAGGAGCTGCCAAATATGCTTTTTCTGCATGGAATCTGGATAAAAACATTCAAACATGCATATGCTAGACTATGGAAACAACTAATTTCTAATTTTTTGATGTCATCAGGAAAAAAAAAAAAAATCCTTCAAATTCTATAAGAATATGCCATTTCTTTTATGTGATACCTAAAACATGAGTTAAACCATAATGGCAAGTTCATTTTAGAGATTTTTTTTCCCCTTTCTTAACCCAAACCATAGAAAGCTACCATTGTCAGAAAAAATTATCCCTTTAACTTAAGGCCTGGTATGGCAGTCAAACAGCAAACTGCAGTCCAGTTTGAAAAACAGAACTGTACACTGTACATTTTCTGGTGCAAGTGTTGAGCATTTTAATCTCTGCAGAGTAGCACTCTTGTTCATGTTACTATTCATTAAACAGAACCTGTTACTGTTATTTGTTGACAGAAATAGTGATCACTATTTGACAGTCATTATCCTGCAGCAAGGCTCTTCAGACCTTTTTGGACCCTTTCTCTGTGATTATGCTGTTCTAAATTTTTTCTATTTGCAGTAGCTCATTTATCATTTCAATTGGGAGTTACCACAGAAGCCCAATATCCCACTAAGAGTTATTGATTAGGAAGTAAAAGGGATGTAGTAGTTTTGAATTGCTTGGTCTTTTATATGTTTCAAATAGGAAAAAATACATATATTCTCCTTCCAGACTGGTAGTTTCCTTTAACCATGCTTCAAATGTGGCTGTGTTACTTTCAGGGTGTACTGACCAAATATTTTTTGTTAAAGAAGAAAAGGGAAGGAAGAAAGATGTGAATCCTGACACCTGCAAAATTCATCACTTAGGTGCTAGGAGAAAGACAGTGACAAAAAATGTTTACTGGGTTGATGGAGAGGAGGGAATAAGATGATCAAAAGTAGTCTGTGAACCAAGTTGCCCTTTCAGGAGGATTTTGTAGCCCTTGGAGTATCATATTATACTGCCAAAATATGATAAGCAAAAATTTGAATTTCTAATCCCTTGGAAAAGCATCTTTTCATTCCAAATCAATGCCAAAATATTGAGGCTTTTTCTCATCAAAAAGTTCAGAAAAACTCAGATTCAGAAACAGCTAAATATTTTGTTATGAGTCAGTTTGACATTAAATTGGATTATCTGCCATCCCACATGGTCTCATAGGAGCTGTCTCATCAACAGCTCATAATCTACTTCTTCATAAGCAGTTTTCACTTCAGCTTTCACAATGTGCTGACACAAATCTTCACATCTTTCAATCAAAAGGCTACTATATGATATCATGAGAGTTATAATCTGCCTGGGCAACACAGATTACAGGCAGGACTCTAAGCACCTAATCTGCAGATTTTATGAAACTCCAGTGGCAGAAGGATATTCAAGTTAATGCTGAACTGAAGGTAACTGTTTGATTTTGGCAAAAAGATGAGTGTTTAAGTATTCCTAAGGAATTATTTAAAAAAAAAAATCAACATAAACAAATGGTTTTATATAAAATGTTTATTTTATAGAAGTTAGTTTCTTCTATATAAAAGAAACAAAACAAAAATTTCCTGGCCAGTGTGATGCAAGTTGATGATTTTAGGCTATTCATTGGAATGGAAAATAGCTATGAAGAATGAAGGAGTTTGTTCCATTTGATTCTGGCAGGAAACAATTGTGTAGAGTCTCTGCATGAGGCACTGCCTCTGAAAGGCAAAAAAAAAGGTGGGGGTTAATAGCTGGAGCATTAAGGAAAGTCAGATGGCAGGATGTAGGGCAACATGGTTGGAGTATTCTGATGCTTGATAACTCTGTAACTGGAATGATCTATTTCAGGCTAGATTATTGACTGATTTAAAGCAGCTAATTTATCTGAGCAATCAATTTATCTGAGCTATTCTGAATCACATCAACAAAGAACTATTATGTATCAAAGCATAATAAAAGTGAATGCATGTTGAGAACCAAGGGTTACTGAGGTGTTCCTTTATGCTTTATCCCTGCTTAACAAAAAAAGGCTAAGAAAGTAATCTTCTAGCCATTCCAATATGAAAATTAGAGATGAGACGTCTTTTTATGTTCTTTGATGCATTTCCTATGTATTTGTTTTTTCAACATCAGAGATCTTTCTGAAAAGTGAGATGATTCCCGAATGTGGTGATTTTACATTGCTGTGCAGCTGGACTCCACCACAGCCTCTCTCACTCCCCTTCCTCAAAGGAAAAGTGGAGAAAATACTCTGTAAAGGGCTCAAGGGTTGAGATAAGGACAGCAAGATCACTCACCAGTTATCATCATGGGCATAACAGACTCAGCATAGAGACATTAGGGTAATTTGTTACCTATCACTATCAGATTAGCACAGTGAGAAACCAAAAGCAAACTAAACACACGTTCCCCCACCCTCCACCCTTTTCTACCTCCTTCTTCTGAGCAGCACAGGGGAATGGGAATGGGGGCTGCGGTCAGTCCCTAACGCTTCGTCTCCACCGCTCCTGCATGGTCACTCTCTGCCACAGATATTCTAATTATAAAAACATATACTTTACAGGATATTTTTCTTGCTTGTGTTTTTGTTTGTTTTTGCTTGTGTTTTGCTTTTGTTTTGGAAAACTTGGAGAAGAACATAAAAGAGTCATGTCTCTCATTGCAATGCATTCTGTTCTTAGGGATTTTATCCTCTATTACATCTTGATTCCTATAGGATGTAACAAAGTAACTCATTTTAATTATCACTTCTGCTGTTAGGAAAAGGTTGAAACAAGACGCAGCTAAGAAAGAATTAAAGTATAAGAGTATAATTAGCATCACGTGGTGTGACTAGAAGGAAAATAGTCTTGTCAAACAAATAAGATTTAATTTTGGCAGGAATTACAGGTTTGGTTGATAAAGACAGCTGCAGAAGTAGAATAGTTAAGTATTGACTTCTAAAATTCTGACTTTGAAAGCAGCAGCCTGTATTATCGATGAATTAAGAATCATCCAACAGATAGACCCCGAAAGAGGTATTGAGACCTGTCTAAGAATAATTAAAGTATGACAAAACATTTGGGAGGTAGGTAATCTGGGTTCAAATCCAGTCCTTAGGCTGTATACCGGTTTTGACTGGGATAGAATTAATTTTCTTCATAGAAGCTTATATGGTGCTATGCTTTGAATTTGTGATGAAAACAGTGTTGATAACACACTGATGTTTTAGCTGTTGCTGAGCAGTGCTTACACAGCATCAAGAACTATTCTGCTTCTCGTGCTGCCCTGCCAGTGAGGAGGCTTGGGGTGCACCAGGAGATGGGAGACACAGCCAGGACAGCTGGCCCAGGCTGACCAAAAGGATATCCCATACTGCACGGCATCATGCTCAGTAATAACAGCTGGGAGAAAGGAGGAGGAAGGGGAGGATGTTTGGAGTGATGCCGTTTGTCAACCGTTATGTGTGATGAGCCCTGCTTTCCCAGACATTGCTGAACGTCTGCCTGCAGATGGGAAGTAGTCAAGGAATTCCTTGTTCTGCTTTGCTGCATACATAGCTTTTGCTTTATCTAGTAAACTGTCCTTATCTCAACCCATGAGTTCTTGCATTTTTAACTTTCTGATTCCCTCCTCCATCCCACTTTGAGGAGAGTGAGTGGCTGCATGGGGCTTAGCTCCCTGCTGGGGTTAAAACACAGCAGGCTGAATCAAGAAAAGGGTAATCTGCCCTGGGACTTTCCAAATTCCTAAGACCTGTATTTTTCATTCTGAAAGATAAATCTGTAATCTTCAGTTTTGTTACACATTCCTGATTCTGAGAAATCCCTTTGTAAAACTCTCATCAAAACCAGCACAAAGAAAGTTTATTAATTCCAATATATTTATAAACTCCAGTGAAAAAGACCTTTAAAAACACTGGACTAGGTCTGCTTTCTGTGGAAATTCTGGAGGGGCTGACAATACAGCTGACACTAAGTATCTTCTTCAGTGATATGGAAATAATATAAAACTACTGCTGATAAAATCATATCAAATGATGCAAAGATAAACAGAATACTAAATAATGATAAAGAAACACTATTGCACTTGGTAAATTGCTCAGTAAACTGACACCATTCTATCAGGGTACATTTTAATGCACTAAAATGTGCTTAGGAGGTGCAAAACATGCAGGACAAAGAAGGGACTATTTTGTGGACTGGGCAGCTGTGAACAGGACTTAGCATCCTCACTGTCTGAGTTGACTGCTGTGGTACAAGGTGGATGCAGATGGCAGGTGACTATTTCAGGCTGTGTGTGTGTTTTTGAATGATACTGATTACTAAAGATGTCTCAAATCTCAGAAAGAAAGAAAAAAAAAAAAAAAACAATCACATTCAAATTGGAAAAAGTCTTACATTTTAACAATCTACACACCAGGGAAATGGTGAATTCATTTTCCCTCACCCTCTTCAAGAGAAATAATGTTTCAGTCAAACATTTTCCACCATTTCCTTAGGTAATCTGTGCTCGCGATCTCATCTTGGATTGCAATCCTGTAGCCCAGGAACCACTGATATACCTTAAAACAACTTTTAGTCTTCAACATATCTAGCAGGATGAAATGTATTAGTTTGTAAAATACAGACCATTTGATGAAGTTCAATGCTTCAAAGTGAATCAGACGTGTCAAGTATATCATGTGCTTGAACAGACAGTCCCAGTGACAAACGTAACACCTCAAACTGCTCCATAGGACAGGTACTTTCCTATTACTGACGTATAATTCTGCCATGCTCCATCACCTACAGTGTCAACTGCATTATGGATCAGTCTTGTGACAAAGTCACAAATCACTGCAGACAAGTACATAGTTCTGCAAGCTCCAAAACTGAGGACGACTGGTTTGCCATCAACTTTTTACCTGTGTGAAAGACTTTGGTAAGTAAAAAACGGTATCTCCAGCTGGAAATTCAGTCTCCTTCCCATGTACATCGTCCAGTGGCTATGCTGGGTGAGCTCCCAGTGATGTTTTTCCTCAGGTTCTGCCAATGCAAAGTGTTTTTCCTTTACTCATTCACTTACTTTCATGAAACTTTAGGACTAGCCTGCAGTCTAGTTTAGCAAATTCAGGCTTGTCATTTAGACTTTAGTTTTAGGTACCTAGTGATGCTGTTTAAGTGCCTTAGCACAATACGCAGTGAAAGGAAAGAAGCAGATGTCTCTGAAGACGTTTGAAGAAGCACTTTTGTCCAACTAATTTTCATTCTTAAACTTTCATCATCAAGAACTCACAGTGCAGAGATCTCTAAAGGCACCTGCCTTAACCCTAGAGGGAATTTAGTCAGTTACTTTAAAAGCACTTCTTTGCTAGGAGTGAAAAAATAAAAAGATTATGGGTCTTTAGCTGAGGAGACTTCACTCTGAAGGCTAGTCATCACCAGTTGTATAAAAACTATCATCAGTGAAGAGCAGACCATATTAAAAAAACATATTAATACACAAACATGCATGTATTTTATGATCCAACGTCTTTTTTCTTCCACAGAAAAGCATATTAAATATAAAATGCTTGATATTTAATTTTCCTTTTATATTAATCTCTAAAAGAAAAGCTTCAGCATAATTTGAGATAGCTGACACCCACATTTTGAAGATTTTTTTTGGTTTTGAGATATCAGAATTTTCTATTCTAAAGAAATTTGAATAAAAAACAGCCTCTAGCAGATATTTTGTTATTAGTATAGAGATTCTCATTGATATCTTTCTTTGCCCACAGAACAGTGCTTTATAAATAGCAACACCACTTCATCACATTTTTCTAAGCAAACATCATCACTTATTACTGCTGAGATGATGTTACAGCTGGCTGAACAATCCAGCCGGAGTCTACCGAGCTGGCCTTAAACATGTCAGTAGAATTGCTGGCAGCGAAGTCTGTGCACTGAGAACCTATAGATCTGCTAGACACACACTTCTGTTGTTATAAAGCTCCACTTTTTAAGTTGGTGTACTTAGTGACCTTTTTGTCCTGGGGCTACCTGAAGTTTAGGATTTGACTTGGATTTGTTTTCCCTCTCCCCCATATGATAGCCCAAAGGCTAGTCCTTCTTCCTGGTTTTGTTGCTCTTTCCAGCACACTAACCTATGAGGGTTATTTTCCCTGTTATACTTTCTTTGTCTTATTTCTTGTCTCCTTTTATCTTGATACACTTGTTCCAAACTGATGGCTATTTTACTTCAGTGCTCTCCCTGAAATTCAGTAGGAGACATCTTTATAGCGATAAAGCTGCTTCTCTCATAAATCTCCCCACTAAGCTGGATTCACACTCTCCACAAAAGATTCAGCCTTTGATTAGAGATTCCTTTCTCCAAATTTATGTGGGAAAGGAAAAATTCTTAACTGTGCAAGTTTTTAGAACATGTTTTGATCTGAAGTTTTTGTCTGGAGTCACAGAACTCATCAAATTTCTCTTTTCTTGTTCAGACACAACCTCTATGTCAGTGTCTTATTTATTTATTTTATTTCATCAAGATATTTAAAAGGTATTGTCTCCTTTTTTTTTTTTTCATCTTTATCATGGGAGTTCTGTATACAGCTCAGTTCTTGCATTCATTGCATTTTTGTATGTATGTTTGGTATTTCAGTCTGAAGTTGTTCGATTTTTTTCTCAGGATCGTAGTGTTCAGCTGTTAATCACAGTCTTTTTCTCAGCATGAATCTCACAAAACTGACTATTACTACTGTTTTACTTACATCACATGTTAAACAATATAAAAGAAAATTCTTTTCTTCTGATGAACCACTGTTTATCAAGTCTTTCATTGAGAGATTTTGCTATTGTAACTAGCAATCTAGCCACATGCTGGCTTCTCAGTCCCCTTTTCAACATGTTTCTTCTGCAGGCTGGATAATTTCTTTCTCTAAGTATTTTCCATAATTTTTTATTCACGTAATTTTACTAGATGGCAAAAAGCAAAACAAAATGTACATAAATTGGAATAATTCTTTTCCGAGAAAACAGTTTTCAAGGTTTCTCCACTGAGGAGCAGCATTGCCAATGTTCAGTCTCTTTGGTTCTCCATATAGACCAATAATTTAGTAATTCCCTGTGAGTTACATCACCTCTGTAGCAGCAGCTGAGCAGCAGCTGATAGGGGAAAATTTTGTTGAACCTTCCTGGAAATCCCACAAATTCATTTGGAACTGTGAATCTCTGTAATAAGACGTCCAAAAAATTTATGATGTGAGGGTCTACCAAGAATCAGTCTCTCCATATCATTTAGTGGATCTATAACTTCTCTTGTTATCTCTACATTCGAGGCACATATTATGGAAAAAAATAGAAGAAGACATGAAGATACAACGATTTATGATTACAGCAAACACTTGTTAGGTTGTTACATGCGAGATAATTAATTATTATGAGTGTTTAAAACTTGCATGACTATTTGAAACTGCCAACACTCTGAACCTTTACTATTTGTAGTGTTAACTAATAATTGCAATATAACTTAAGGGTCTATAAATAAGTGCAAAACATTCTCATTTCTTTCACAGTCCCTGTCTCAAAACAACAAAACAAAGCATATCTCAGACACCTGAAGAAAGTAAACAGTAAGCATAAATGGTTATAAAAAACACAGTAGTATGAAAACACAATAGTACTGCATGGGAGTGACAAAACACAAAGTACTGAGCACCCAAGAATTGCCCAAGAACAGTGTTTTCTTCAAAGGCAGAATCTAATCCGAGCTCAGAAAATTGTACTCACAGTTAGAGGAAGCTCCCATTGGCAAAAGATGTTTCACTGAATGCAACAAGCAGTCATACATACAAATCCCTGCTTCAGCATGTCAGTACCCTTTCTCAAACCGATGTTGCCCTTTTGTGTGTACAGATGTGAAACAGAAGCACACATCGATAAATTATTCACCAAACTTTGAAAACAGCAATGCAGCAAGTCAGCTCCTCTGTTGGGATGAGCCATTGATGCTCCTTCTCTGAGAAACTGAGATCCTGTTTTGAAACTAGTGGCTGGGAGCACTGAAAATCTTTCATGTCCAGAAGTTAAACAATGTTGGGTTTCTTTTCCATACCTCATCTTCAGTCACTGCTTTGTTTGAAGGTGTGCAGAGCAGAGGGAGTGGTAAGACCTTGCCCTTTCTTTTTTCTTTCCTTCTGTGTTCTCTCTAAGTTTGCTTAATAATTATATTGTTTGTTCTGTAAGTGAAACCACAGTAATAACCTTTGTTGAACAATGACCACCAAACTTATCAGTACTAGTGACAGTAACAGAGCCTGAGATATAACTTTTAGAAAAAAATCAAGATGTAGTATTTGTTCTCTATCTCTTCACTCCATTTTTTATCATAAAATTGTCACATCATATGTCTTTCCTTAAAAATATTGCTTTTTGCCTCCAGCAACTCACAAATCACAAACATAGATTGTTAATGATGTTTCTGCCTTCCTTTCTTCCTTCCAGAAGTAAACTTTCTGTCTGCTATCTTCTCCCCAGGACAAATGATCTTTTAACAAGTGCAGCATGTATTTAATTTCATAACTCCGAGATAGTCTTCTCCTATCATGTACCTCTCCCATGACCAATTTTCCACTTTGTTCACTTGGTTTTTATGTCATTCAGGACTTCTGAAAGCTTACATGTATTAGGATGTGCATGAGCACAAAATCAGGTGATATAAATTATATTCGAGTTCTCCTGCTAGCACTTTCTGTTTCCTGCTGGTAGGTCTTCAGAGACAAGCAGCTAATAGGAAGTACTGTACAATGAAACTGAAGTGGAATTCGGGTTCTCTGAACCTGCATCTTTATCCTTACAAACTTGAAGTCTCAAGGAGACTTGTTCTTCTGTTTGAACTGAGTGGGCTTTGTGCTGAAACATAATAGCTAGCACCCTTCAAATCTAGAGTTAGCTCTAAATGAGTGAGCAACCTTTATTAAACTGCATGCCTTTTCAGGTTTCTCAGGGCAGATTAGGAAGGAGTAGTAGAGAGTTGACTTCTGTAGCTTTAATATCTTATTAAAGGCCAGTTCCATTACCACCACATTTGTCTGTGCAGAGCATGCTGAACCTTTACTATCAAGCAGATGTCTGGCATGTATTCATTTAGCAATGTAAAAGATAAATGTAGTGCAAGTGAGGCAGGAGCAAGCATTTTTGTTTACTGGTCTTGTGCTCCTGATTAGCATTACTCCAACTTGTGCAAAGAAGATCAGAAATCCAACCCTATTTTTGGTTATCAAATCATCCTTTGTAGTTGAATTTTCTGCAAGAACTCCCAGCAACCAATTTCTTTTACAACATACCAGATTTACAGCATATTAGGTTCACTGTAGCTGTGAAACTCATTGAATTGGATGGAATTTGCAGCTCAGGAAGCTTCCAGCCCAAACAATTGAGAGAAGGCACGGAGAAGAAACAGTGTACAAGAATTTCTTCTTCAGTCATACACTACTAGATAGCACAAACATGACCCCAGTTAGCTGGTCCTTTGTTTGGCCAGTATCTGAGTTCTTACTGTGAGCTGCAACTTATTTGGGTATTCTTTCAGCTCCTTAAAGTTTTCAACATAAGAGAAGTGATACAAATATTCTGGCATGAACTGGTTTAGTCAGGATACTATTATATGAACAGACTGGCCAGAATTTACAAAAGAAGAGAAAAAAGGGGCAAACCTTAATAGAAGAGTGCCACTTCTTATTGGCTGGACAAAGTGGGTGGCTGAATCTAGTTTTAATAGAAAGTAGATGACCTGTTAGGATTTTTGCTTTTCCTTCCTGGGCTGATGAAACAGAATCATAGAATCAAGCATAGAATCATAGATTCATTTGTGAATGATTCAGAACAGAATAGATATCGAATAGAATCATTCTATCTCCTAAGAAAAAAGTAAACAGAAGACTTCCTATTTATGAGAGGACTTGTGGTAAAATTAATGAAATTAGTGGGTTCTGCAAGACTTTTCACACATACTAGAAAGTTCTCTTTTCTTGCAAATATTTAACATGCAAAACCACACCTAACATTTTATTCTTTGAAGTATTTGTGACTTTCTTTAAGTGACATATAGATGTAGTAGCAGTAGTAATTTTTAATATTTAACAAGCTTTTTTCAAACTGATTGCATTTTTTGAATACTCAGAAAGCAACTTTTCCTCATATCAACTTCAAATACCAGAGGAGCAGAAGTACCAAGTCCTGTTAGAGGAATTTTCATGTACATGTCTATCATTTCTGAATAAAAACATTTTGTAACTCTTCCCAAGCCTCACCCCCCTCAATACCACGCTAGCTTAATACCCATATTGAATAATAAAGTAGAGAATAAAGTCCTTGTGTTTTCTCCACAGAATGCAAAGTGTTAGGTACATAAATCTTTTAATAAAATGAAGCACTAAGGAAAAACAGCTCATCAGCGGTCGTTACAAGTGAATTAATCTTCTATATTACCATCCATAAATATTGTTAATGCATTAGAGTTTCGCACATTGAACTCAGAAATGAGAAAATATAAATCATGAAAACAACCAGCACTTTTCAGCCACCTCATAACACAAAAGCCCAGTACAGTACCTTGTAAAAACTGTGAGACTGTCCATATCCTAGAGGACTGAGACCTATGTAAGGTTATTTGCAGCAAGAGGCTGGCTGTAGGATGACTTCTTAGTAAATTCAGTTCACAGAGGACAGATTCTTCAGTGTTCATAAGCCATCTGGCATCAAAAGCAGACCTGCTTGCTCCTCTGTAGACGGTATGAACCTGAGGAGTATTCTCAGGTTGCTACTACACAGGTGCAGAGTACAGACCTGTACAGCGGACATGTCTCAATCCTCCTGCAATGCCATATAGCCATCTAATTTTATTTTCATTTGAGACCTCACTGTACTACTGCTTATCACACACCTTTGATTTTCATCCTATTCCCATCCATATCCTTCTGTAGCACATAACCTTCTCCTGGTGGAGAATTCCCTTCTCCCTGGGAATTCTCAGCGGCTCCTTTTTGGTGGCCTTTTACTGGCTTTGTAGCTGATGAATGAGACAGATGAAGCAAAGTTCTGGCTCTGTGCTTTAACTATAAGCAGTATACCAAAGATCTGGCATGTATAAGAAATGAAGCTAACTAGGAACTACTGAATGTATTTCTTATATATCCATAGTAACGGAGCTCACTCCAGACTTTTTTCACATGGTCAGCTACCCTGACGGTGGTTGCTATGGATGTTTTGATGGTTTCCCTCTGACTATTTGGCAATTAAAGGGTTTTATAGAAACTGATTTCTTTGACAGGATATAATTTCCTTGAGGTGAATTTGACTACATGCTATCCTGGCACTCCTCTAAGTACCACAGTAATCATCACACATTCACACATACACACATACATAGGCACAAATCAAGTAGCAGAAGATGCTTATTTCAGTCAGAGTGCTTCCAATGAGTAGTTAATGAAAACACTCCACATGTAGATAACTGCAATATGGGCAGCCTAGTTGAATGTAATTGCGATCCATCTTCACTAAAATTCCTGTCTGCATGGCAACAAGGCACCACACAGCCTTGCAGCAGGTCTGAACCTAAAACCTGCATCTAAAGAAGAAAAATAAAAATAAAAAATAAAATTTAAAAAAGATTTTTCTTTATTAGCATCTGATATCATTTCCACATTATTGTTTAGCACAACAGGGCTTTTTGAAGCTTTTCACTCCAGCACAGGTATTAAACTGAAGAATGATAGTAGCAAGTGATGAGTTGAAGATTTGGAGCGCACGCAGATGAAAAACAGCCTATATGGCTTTTGGATAAAAGTAACTCATAAGTTGTAAAGTACTGTCATGACAAGCTTGGTACACTAACAGATTAATTAAAATTTGACTTTACAGGACAGATACCTTTTATTATTCAAATCTCACCTGATTTTATTCACTTCTTTCTATGTATCCTATTAAAATAATATGAGCAATTAATATTAATCAGATAAAAGATTTAAATAATTCAGTCAAATAAACCTTCCACATCTCTCTTCCTTCTAAAAAGATCTTTATATTGTAAGTGTTCTAGTTGAAGAGCACAAGAATCATTTTGCATTCAACCTTTGTCTCATTTAAATGACAGGAAAAAATGATTTTTAAATAATAAATAAAAAGCCATTACCATTCACAGATGTACAAAAAACAATGATCAGTCATTCATGTTATTATGCAAATCATATTATTTCCTCTCCATTTATATTTTAATCATCCAAGAATAACTATAAACATATAGCATACTAGATACTCAGCATACTGGACACAAGACATTTTGGTGCTGCAAAAATAGCAATTTCATCATCACTTGCGGTCATAAATTAATAATGAAGATAATAAATTCTTGTTTGCTACCTTCTGGTTTTGGTTTCTATTATTTCACTCATTTTAGTGTCTGTCTGATACAAAATTGCAAAGCAGGTATGTAAACCAGAGCATACCAATACATCTTAGGTGATGAAACTCAAACGTGCTCTGTGCTGTCCACAGTCCATATTGGAAGACTGATTCAGAGGCATGCTTCTGATTTCAGCAAATTGAATGGATTCATTCAAACTTGGAAATGAGCAAGGATATGGGGAAAAAAGCGATCTTGAAATTGCTTTGAGAAATCATTCAAATTGAGTAGCATAGAAATGGCTATCATGTGGGTTAACAGACCCTAAACAGAAGCAAAAGGAAACGGCCTGATTGGAGATCAGTCAGTTAGCTCTTCAGGAATGTTCAGGCAGATAGAGTGACCAGGACAGTAATTTGAAAACAGTCCTGTTGAATGGAGCTGTGAAAACCAACGAGTTAGATGACGTGACACAAAGAGACCTAGAGGGATTATAAATCTGAGCCAAAAGGAGCAAAATGAGTTTCTTCATCTCCTCAAAAAAACAAAACAAAACAAAAAAAAAAAAAAGAGGTACCTAATGTAACTGGGGAAATCCAATTAAAAACATACAAAAATACTCACTCTGGTGGATAAGTCTGGGGAAAATAAATGATATGAAAATCCCAAGGGTGAAAGCCAAAAGGGTGAAAGCCAGGAGTTGGCAATGTGATATGGCTACAAAACAGATTTATACCATTTAGGGTTGTATCCACAGTATGGAAAAAGAAGGTGTGGGACTTTCTGTCTTCTGGTCTGCTTTGATGGCATGTGGTGGGTTTTGTGGTTATCTCCCAGGACATTAATAAGAGAGATACTGACGAACTTGAAGATTTCCTAGAAGAGCAAGAGCATTTGCAATTAAATTAAAGATTTAAAAGGCATAAGGTATGTTACTGTGGAAATAGAAAACTATAAAGATTCTTGATAGGTTTGGGTTTAAATGACCAGCAGAGGTCTTTCTTTCATATTTAAAGAGTAGTAACTCAACCTAAGAGAATTACATGCAGAACTTAACACCATTAGAAGACAATGCTCCTACACACTTATGCAAGGTCTTTTCTATGGCCATTCTGCAGTCTTTTTCAGTAACAGAAGTAATTCATGAACATTTTCTGTGGAATAATTCTATAATTAAAAAAAAGACATTGTCATCGCACAAAGGTATGTATGATCATATATATACGTCATAGAAACATACAGTGCATACTTCTTGAGTAATAGAATATATGAATTTACAGCAAAGTCTTGTGACAAAAAAAAAATCCTCTACACAAGTTCTTGCAAATACAGCCTTTGAAGAGGAAATATACTTTTAATAGATGCACACATTTTGTTGAACATTTATTATCTGAAACTGTTTAAGAACTCAAGTCATCTTATGTGGGAATTATAATTTTACAAATAAGATCTAATTAATATTTCATGACATCAGAAATGAATATCACAGTATATATTACTATATGAACACAATTAGTGTAACAATCATTCCCTGTATTATGCTAAAAATGAAGAATTTACGTCAATTTTGATTACTAAGCCTTTTGCATTAACAGAAGTGACAGAATATAGGTAATTCAAATGTATGAAGATGTACTGGTCTTTGGGAAAGGCTGAGAATCAAAATGGAATGCAGGGAAAGTTGAAATACATGTTTGCCACTTTAATTAAAATTATAATAATAATCTGTGTAAAAAACATTTTAAAAATATTCTCCAATAAATTAAAATAAAGAAGCGAGCTTTCCTGGGTGCAAACATTGCTAATCAAAAGCAGCTTAAGTTTTTGTCTCCAGGCACTGAGTGGATTTCATACTGTAAATCTTTGTTATCAAGTGAATGAATGTGCCACGGGGATATGGAATATTCATTAAAATGTTGAAACATTTTATAGGGTGAAACAATACACAGTTGTTGTTTGCTTCCCTGAACAATGATTCAGCATATAGCAAGTATTTATTGTGTTACATCTCTTTTGTGATGAAATCACAACTATTTAAAGTATCACAGCAGAAGTTCACTTGCTGAAAGTTTCAGATTTTCTTACTTGTTTCTCAAGTATCTAATGCAGTTTACAAATAAAGGAAATCTTTGAGACAATGCAGGAAATCTATATGTGTTTTAGGTTAGGTTAGATATGATATTCATTTAAAAAGATGATTTGGAAATGCAATGGGGAGGAAAGATACACAGCATTCCCAGTTTCCAATTAGAAAAGTCCAGACTTCTCTTGCCAGCCTGAACTAGCTTTCTTCAGGTAGATGGTGAAACATTTTTCTGCATTTTCCTGAACCTCCTAACAAGGAAAATCAATTCTGTCATATCATAGCTCAGAAAATAGACACAGTGTATAATGTCTGCAAGGACCTACATAATTCAGGGAAAAAAAAAAAATGCTTGCTCAAAATAATAACCTCTGCCAGGAACACTACCTGGGAGGAATAGCATGCATGAAAATATGCAGGCATCTGAACATGTTATGCAAACTTACACATGGGTGAAATGACAATTAATTTACCATTGCTGAAATGATGACTTCCTTAAGACTATGGAGTGGACTACTGCCCTTCCAGATAGGAAGATTACATTTTGAAGGAATATGAAGGGGAGAAATGTGAAAGTGGGGCAGGAAAATGGAAAATATTCCATAGTTTAATTTGCTATATTCTTGTAAGTTTTGAACAAAACTTTCATTGGTGTTACTAAAGACTCAAACGCAAATAAATCTATAGCCTTCCTTCAGTAAAATTTTAACAGAATTTTATCCCTGACACTGATTTTATCTAATGATTGAAAGGGAAAATTTCTTCAAGTGCCATCCAGCACTGCCAACAGTACATTCCATCAAAAACTCATCCCCTCAAGTCAAATTTAAAATATCATAGATTTAGATTTATGAATACTTCATTTGGTTCTGGTACCAATAGCCCTACAGATCTGGCCCTTCCTAGAGAATTTAACTTCCTGGGAGTCATATGAAAAGTGCTATTAATCAATAGTTTAACATTTGAAAACCACTCATAAGCAGATAACGAATGAGAGAAAAAGCAAAGAACGTGTGTTTTATTGTAAGAAAAAAAAAAATATTTTTCTTACCTCTTTACTTATATATCAAGGTAGCAAGTAGTGCTACTATTATTCAAAAAGCATGGCTTTCCACAACTCAAAGATAGTCCTTATAACTGAGTGCTGCAGCATGCTTTCCTTCACAACTGATCAGTTTAAGGGCCCAGCTGGAGCTGTTCAGGGCTTACGTGCATGACTTTCTTTCTTACAGTATGCAGTCCATACAGAATTTGAAAGCAATTTTACCTGAGAAACAAAGATATCACCTCAAACATAAATCTGTTTCTCCCTAAAATATTTCTTTATCATTCAGTTCTATTAATGACCCACAATGCTACATAACCCAACAGAGCTAAAATTTAAAATGCAAGTAACACGTTTAAAAGAAACTTAAAACACCTGCAGATTGGTCTGTGATGGGGCTGTAGAAAGAAAAAATGAACATAGTATTCACACCTATGAGCACTGCATAATGGAACTGAGCATGCACACTAGTTAGGTGGTCAGGTAGGTTAACAAATTGGTACACGTAAAAGAAAAATAAGAAACACAGAGTTCCAGTTGAAGGGGTCTGGAACGGTGCTGCCAAAGTAAAGTGTGGTCTGCAAAGAGATCTCTGTACTGAGAAAAATTTGTCTAGATGCAGGCTGAATTTCCTTGCCATTAGCTCCAACTGTTCTTAGGTTTATGGTTGGAGTTGAGACAAAGAAAAAACTCAAAGTTCCACTGCTAATAAGAAGACCCTCCAAAAGAAAGGAAGAGCTGAGGACATAATGGTCCTCAAGCATATAGCACCTGTGATGGAACAGGTGTCCAAGACTGTAAGAATAAGGAAATAGAGAAAGGTAAACACCAGAAGAATGGTTTTAAGGATTCTGGAAAAGTTACAGAAAAATAAGGGACAGGTTGGTGCAAGAATTCCAATATGGAAACAGCTGTGTCTGGAATGAGAGTGGAAACGGTGGCAAAAAGGTCAGAAGTTGGTTGGGTTACATGACTTATAAGAAAGCCAATACCATCACCACTTGCAATGGTTAGGGGTTAGGTCTAAGAAAGAGAAAAAAATAGAGCTCTAGTAGTAGTAGGGCTGCAAATGAAAAGCCAAAATAAAGGGGGAAGGGAAGAAGGTGGTAAAAGAATTATCTCCTGAAGGTTTTCTCAGCTCTGCGTTGCCTGGGAATCTGGGTATAAAGCACAGGATATGCCTCAGGGCTAGGGTTAAGGATTTGGATTAGGATTCCATTAGCATTAGGGGAAAGAGAAAGCCTAGAGCTCCAGCTGAAATGGAGCTGCAAACAGACTGAAAAAGTGAGGATAAATTGTAAAAAGAATTTTGTCCCCTGAGAACCTTTCGTTTGGACCAGGGAACTGGGCACAAAGGTTCTGCTGAGGCCAGGACCTAAGTGTGACTGGACTTCTGTGGTTCTTTTATCTTGAACAGTAAGGATCTGTAATAAGAGGCCAGTCATGACTGCTGCTCATATCAGAGGGCTTGATATAGGGCTTTTTATCCCTGAGATGAAAATTCAAATATCAGATGTTCCTTTTCTTAGATTTTCCAGATGCCCAAGAACAGTTATCCCGTAGTTTCACTGCCTTTTTCTCTTGACTGTTTATTCATAAATGTAATCCTTACTATAAGCTAAGACTAGACGTTGCCCAACTTCATCTTGCCCAGTAAAGGATTTACTCAAGGGAGAAATATAGCCTAATTTTTTTTTTTCTTTTTTCTTTTTTTTCTTTTTTCTTTTATTTCTTCTTTTTTATTTTTCTTTTTTCTTTTTTCTTTTTTATTTTTTTCTTTTTTCTTTTTTCTTTTTTCTTTTTTCTTTTTCTTTTTTCTTTTTTCTTTTTTTTTCTTTTTTCTTTTCTCTGTTTTTTCAAATGAACCCTCTCCTGCACCACTCAGGCTGTAGCTCTAGGCATTTCTCTCAATCATTGGAGAGCTGTTAAAGGAACTGAGTGCTGCAAAAATAATTCTATCCTCAGGAATTTTTCATCTTCACTACCATGTTTTTTTCTAAGGTTCATTTTAGGCTTTGGATTAGGGTTATTTTGACTGAAAGGGGAAGTCCAGAGTTAAGTTTGATTGCATCTGGTTGGCAGCTGACAAACAAACCCATGAGCAGACTCTGATATTTCTCTCTGAGGAACACCGAATCTTTGGATGGAGCACTGTCTTTGGCATATGCATCAGCCAAGCATTTGTGTTAGAGAAGATATACAGAGCGAACCCAGAGATGAAGTTATGGTGGGACTGTGCTGTACTCTCTGCTAAGAATTGGTGCTACTGATGGAGAATTGCATCATATTTATGAGAGCATATTGCTGAATAGAGGTTTTCTCTCCTATGGTCCAGCCTAGGCTTAATGTACATGGTTGGGGTTAGGTCTTTTGAGGGGAAAAAAAAAAAAAAAAAAGAAAAAAAGACCAGAACTTCAGGGGGACTGGTTCTTGAGAAAGGCTGCCAAAGGGAACTGTGAGTTGCAGAAGTAAAATTTCTTTCAGCCAATTTTCAGTATGGCCTTTTGTGACACTCAGTAGAGGTATGTTTGTTGTTAGGGCTTTGGTCACTGTTGTGACAAAGAGAAACCCTAAAATAACAGTTTGGAGGCAGCTTAAAAAGTAAAGACGAACGTTAAAATCCTTTTCCATTTTTCCATTTCATCCATTTTTCAAGAATAGTGATTCTTTGCTTAAAGTGTTGTCCCTGTCCTATGGTTTAAACTAGATATATGCCCAGGGATAGGGCTGAGAAAAAGAGATATCTCAAAACTGTACTTGCATGGCCACTGGAAATGGGCTGCCAAAAGAAACTGTAATTCTCCCATGAGGAACTTTTTGTCATGACGGGGCTGGCATGCTTTTTCTGAGGCTCGCCTAGCATTAGGGCTTGGGTGGAAAGAAACATAGTAATATGTTTGAACATATGTTTCCATACATATATTTTACTGGCCTTAACTACCTTGCAGAATTTTGATGTATTCATGTCCCTGCATGGTGCCATCAGTAATTTTTCCTTGTGCTAACCATACACTTGCAGAGTAGGCAGGAATACATTCACTTAGGCTAAGTGCAAAAAGCATGGAGGAGAAAGCTACAAGGTCCTTTGTAAAGGAATAGACGTTTGTTTCTGTCTTCCAACATACAACAGCACACATTTTCATCTTGTTAATATTATTTTGACAATAAAAAACTACATTTTCTTGTTTTGTATCATACTGTTCTCTTGATCCTCTGTTGCATTTACATGAATGCTCTCACACAAAAATCTACTCCAGAATTTTCTGATGATTTTTCTACCAGCTAAAAAGCATTAGAAACAACATTGGTGTTTAGGAATAATTGAAAGTGCTTTCAGTGGCTTTCAAGGAAATATAAATAAATAAATTCTATATAATTATTCTACATAATTAGTTCATTGTATAATTGCTCTTGCACCTTTGCCCATTATCACAGTATCTATGTGTTTGTGTGTGCTATATGCTATAGCAAAGTATCAAGCCAACAGCTTCAGGATGGTAAATCTAGCCCACACAACACAGCTTATAATTGAGGGAACATAAATATAACTTTTTTGTTGCTCCTGGCTGCATAGATGGTCTTTCATAAACAAACTGAGGATGACTGAGCAATGCTAGCCTAAGCACATCTATTTAGGAGGTCTTTTGTATAAAAACCTATTTTCTTAGGAAGGGAGATACCTATGACTTTCCTCAGGTAGAACAAAAATCTGATTTTCATAACTTGAGGGAATTCAGATTTTGGTTTTTCATTTAGTTCATTAAGAGCAGCAGAGACCCACATCCAAATATAACCAAAGAGTGTAAGTCACTTATATTAGAACTTCATTGAAACCTACCTCACCATACCTATCTCTAGGTATGAGCAAATCAGTACAAATGAAATACGCAACCTCTCTGTAAAGCTCTGACATAAATGAGGATGATTATGGGAATACTGGTCATGGGAATAATCCTAACAGTATTGCACTGACAGCTCATATTTAGTTTGCTTCTTTGGGCCAGCTTCTTCCCATGAATCTAACCCAATTTATGCCTATGTTTCTTACTGTTTCCTTGAACATCTGTTTGCTAAGTCAGAATTCAGTCCACTGTTTTGCATTCTGCTGGTCAGGCATCAGTTGAAATCTTCTTCTACCTTATGCATGTCAATTTTTAGAGCTTAAAAGTAATATTTTGAACAAAGTATATGAGCCCAAGAAATGACTGTTGTTAACCTTCCCATTTGACCTCTCTTTATTATTATTCAAATATGTGTATATGAAATATTTAACATCCTTGTAATATTCAATATTGTACGTATTTAAATAAAAGTACATTGACTCTGCTTCATATACAAAATAAACCCTATAAAATCCAAACATTCTATACCTCTTGGATTTGTCACTAATGACAACAATGAAAATACTACATAACAAGAAAATGCAATTCTGCAGCACACTGCTAGATGATATTGAAAAATTTCTCAGATTGCTTGCTGATTGCTCAGAGCATAAGACTGAAGCATACATAGGTAAAAGCTATGTTTTGTTCTTCTTCCTGCATATGAATACTGAAGAGTTGAGTCTGTAAATCTACAGATACCCAGACATGGGCTAATTACTGAAGCAATAGTATCACAATGGAAAGTCTAAACAGATGCTAACAGATGGAAAAAATTATCAGCACTATTCAAGTCTTTGCCTGATTGGTATTAATGAGAAGTGGAGGTGTCTCCTGAGGCAAATGAAATTTTTAAGGAAAAATGTGAATTTTAGCATAAGCTCTATTTCATATTTTATAGGTTACAGAGAATAACTTTCTATTTACATAGATGTGGGGGTAGGTGAGCAGGAGTGATAGCTAAAGATAATCAAAGTCTAACATATTTTGCTCACATATAAAGCTCACTCCCTTCTCAGAGCCCATTCTGGAACATCAAGCAAGTAAATTTAATCATCTATTTTATTTTATGTGGCTCTATGTTTGTGCATATATGTGTGGATAGAGGTTCAGACTGGTGTCCTATCTACACATTTTTTTTCCTTTTTTTTTTTTTTCCTAAGTGCCAGAAGCGTAATACTACTGCTGTATAGTGTTGTAAGACCAGATTGCTACAGCAAAACTACTTTGGGGCTGTTCTCATTGCACCCAGCAATCCAATTGTCCATACCTAAAGCAATATCTCTACAAATGTTTTAAAGAAGCAATTTAATCACTACACAGTATCAGAGGAAACAACAGCCCAAGAGACTCACCTAGGCAGTGAGAGTGGCCATGTTTATACTGTATCAGAACACAGGCTTGTCCATGTCTTTGCCCTGTGGCAAAAGGGCTATAATTGGAGCTGTAGCTGCATTTAGCCCATTAAAAGAGATGCCATTACACCCAAACTCATCACAGGCAATATACCACATAAACGAAGCTAAGACTGTACTACTATTCCAATTAAGTTTTAGCGGGTCTGTATTGTGTAATTAATTGCCAGGGCCCCCCGTGCACCAATAAGTTCTAATTGCTTTGACCAATCTCCACCATGCACCATCTGCCCATTGGTCCAGGAACTTCAGTAAGGCTCCTTGCCTGAATTACCCTGCAGGTATGTTTGTGCACAGTTCTCTTCCTGGCTTATTTTGACAGGTTGTTTCGTATAGCTCAGATCATCACTGATCTGAGCTATACAAAATCACTGATCTGTAAACGTGTCCTCTTACTGTCACCATCCCTGCACTTCTCAAGCCTATGCCTCTGTCAGTGGATTCTGTCTCTCTCTGCATTGTTGTTCCAGGCTTGTTTTGTCTTGTGGAGCAGCTTCACCTTGTTATTCCTTGACTGTACTACAGAAGAGTCTTTTTCATAATACAGCTCAAATTATTTTAGAAAAAAATAATAATAATAATTCTAGTATCTATCCTTTTTCACTGGTACTCTTCTGGAACTGCTCTGATATTCCTCTAGATCCTACAGGAGAGGAGTGAGCAAGCAACTGGGTGGGTGCTTAGCTGCTGGCTAGTTATCAACCATACACAGGCAGAAGGACGTGGACTCCAAACAAAATACATTGCTACTGTGCTGGTTTCACCATGTATCTTCAGAAATGTTTCTAGCCTTGTTTGTTAGCTGCTGATACCTAAAGTACTATTTTCATTAGTCAAACCTGGATCTACATCAGATTAGGCAGATAGTTGGTGAGAAATGCGAAGAAATGAAGACTTTCTTTTCATCCCCAAAAAATATTTGCAGACAGGGAGGAAAGGAAAAACACAGAATGAGATCCCTGTTTCTGCAGTGCCAATCAACTTAATCCTTTATAGATCCATGTTCATCTGTCCAAACTGACATCAGGATGTGGCTTAAATTGTGCAAGAAAATACTCCACAGATACTCTCTATCCTCCCTTCATTTTCAGTATGCTTAAACAGGGACAGATATAAAAGCCCCTGAGTACTAGTTTTGGTGGTGGAAAAGACTTGCATATATATGCCCCCAGCCTTTTATTACCCAAACAAGGCGTCATCTGTTACAGCATAGGCAGCCACTCAAGAGCCAAGGCACAGAGATGCACATTACCTTCTATGACAGCAGTAAAAATGCACATCTTCTATCCAAAAATTGTCTATTCTGTTCTTGACTAGGATGGCTCAGAGCCCTGTGGAGTTCTTCCTCATCTGTGCCTCAAGTTATAGTAAAGCACAGGAGTCTGCCCTGAGTCATCATTGGCATGTTAACATGCTAATCTGAATTCTTTCAATACTTGTAGGTTAAGTACATTAAAAGGTTTTATAGGATGAAAATAAACAGTAAGATGAGAAAAAAAGAAGTGCTATTAGGGAAGACTAGTCTATAATGACTATCAGTTGAGACATGGTTGAAATCAGTAGTTTAGCACAAACATCTAATATTCACTCACATATGCTGCCACCTAGAGTCCAACATTAGGACGTTATGGAACCATGGATAATAGACTCACTTTCAAGAAAAAATATCATATTTGTGTGGTTATTTTAAGAAGTAGAGGAAGGTGGAGGTGCTGGTATTTAGGGGAGTAAGTGGCAGGGAAAGGTGAAAGAGCAAAACATGCAATCAGTAGGTAATCTTAAAGTTGAATTTTTAAGTGTCTTGCTTACAAAATCTGTAATGGAAAAATTCAGACCTTACATTGAAAGGTGGAACTTGGCACAGGAAAGAAAGTCAGAGTTGCTATTCTGTACATTTATCAGAATACTTTTAGAATATACTTATTTCCAGTTCAATTTTCAAGTCTGCAAACTAATGGTCAGCAGACTAAGCGATGTTCTACTTGAGCAGCCTTGCCTTCAATTTTGATGAAAAAGCCTGCCAGTTTTCAAGAAAGTCTTAAAGAAAGTATATTTAAGCTTCCCTCCACCAGCAGAATATCACAGAAGACAAAATATCCCCATGAGGTAGGCTAACTGGAAATCCAAGGCAGCCTGGAAAATGAGCTATCCTGCTATGCTTTAGAAATTGCAAACAGCAGCAACCCAGTTTCTCAGATAACCTGAAGGAGCTGGCAGCATTTGCTGCTAGATGCCTAATTCAGTGCCTGGACTCTCACACTGTGTGTAATTTGCTTAGAAATGAGCTATGAACTTGGATCTCAATTTGCACAACAGGATATGGTTTGATTAAATGTGTCCGGACGCATTTGTAATGGGATTATAGATTTCAATTAGGAGTAAGGCACAATCATTACAAGGTAATACTTTTTCATGCATGTTTTAACAAGCTGAACTGGGGCAAGGAATGGATATGGTGGAAAAGTCTTCTGTTTCTTTCTCCCCTCCTTTACCTTCTTGCTGCTTCTTCAAACTCAAGTGCTGTTTTGTTGTTGTTGTTGTTGTTGTTGGTTGGTTTTGGTGTTGTTGGGTTTTTTTTTTATTTTTTTATTTTTTATTCCCACTATAACCTTACCATTTTTTCCTTTCCCTTTGCTGGCCTGCTGTCAAAGTGATAGTTTCTAGTTCCACTGAGCTCCATGTGTATTTACATTCCCTGTAACAGTCTGATCTGCAACTTGTCTGCCTGTTAATGAATGACAGTAACTAAGTCTTTACTACAGTGAATTGCTCAGCCAGGAGGGTTAGGCCAATTGTTTCCATGCTGTCAGTAGGAGTACTGCTTGACTAAACAAGCCACCGCTCCCTTACCTGCGGTAGCTTCTACACTGCAAGGTGGGTAACAGGCTTGAGAGGCAAGTGTGTGTTCACTGAGTCCCACAATGCTGGTTCTTTCCATCCTCACCGTTAGGGGTAACTGAAAAAAAAAAAGCTAACTCCAAATATATCCTGCTCAGTAGATGATTTAAGCTTCACTTATACCTATTCTGTCCAGACTGCATCTAAAAGAGTCATTTTGCAGAACCACACATACTGAGATTCTCTCTTCTCCAGAGGGCTTTACAGCTTAAACTGTTTTGACTCCTTGGTGTAAGATTCAGGCTTTACAGCATGGATTGTGGCCAATTCTCTTCTAACGAGTCAACCCAAACCTCTGTTGCCTGCACTAGAAAGAGAATGCTGTCACAGAGGTATGTGCCAAAGCAAAACTTGCAACTGTTCAGCTACATTTTCTCTCCACTAAACAGGATAGATTCATTCAAAATGCTTGAGGGAAACAGTCCCTGGCCTCTACATCTTTCCAAACTGTGTTTGGGAAGTCCGAGAAACTGATACCAGACATGGACCAAAATCATGCTAGAATGTGCATTAACTGCACTGCTTTGTTTGGATCTGTGCCCTGGTCTCGAGTAGACTTGTGTCCTCAGAAAGCACCAACTTAATACAAGGTGAAAATAGGAATACAGCTGTTTCTGAATAGGATGCTGGTCCTGTGGGTAAGAAATATTGTTTGTTAAATTTCATTTAAAAGTGCCCTGCCTCCTCCTGTGAAACAATGTCTATGTTAAATGGAGAAGGTGAGAACAAGTCAAAGCAGATTATTCTGCCTGTTTACTGCTAGGGACTTTAAAAATAACCATAACTGATACCAATAATAATCTTGTGACAGGCAAGAGAGTAAGTTTCTAACATGTATTTAGCAGCCATGCTGCCAGGAAATCCACTCAGTCCCATAAAATATCATTCAGGGGTGGAAGGAGTGGGACAAGGAGAGTAGGTGTTTATGTTAGCAAACTGTCAGCAATTTGTCTGATACATTTCTTGAGGAAATGGGGTGAAGATGGGATGTCACAGCAGCTATTGCTTTATTTTTCTCCATCCCATCTAATTTCTTGAAAAATTAAACTCCTTAAGACTACTAAATGCAATAAATCATACAGGTTGATATATATAAATGTATATATACTTACACTCTTAACAGAAAGTACATTGCCACTGTTATTTCAGGCAGTCACATCCCACTTTGAGGGGTACATAAACACTGAAGTTCAAGAGAAGTGTCTGCTCAGTGATATGGCTTACCTGAACTACCCTTCTCCTCACCACCTGATGGTAGACAGCTATTTCTATAATTTGCTTCCTTGCAAAGTGTATAAATGCAAGCAAGGAACTATCCAGAACATGGCAAAAGTCCTACTTTAGCAGGTTCCTCATTCTAAATAATAGGCACCAGAAAACAGAGAGGAGACAAAGCAAATAGAAACGGGTTTGACTTTGCAATGGCTAAAGCACATCTTTTTTCTTCATATATCATTGTGGTGGTTGGTGATGTTTAGTATTATATAGACATCTGGCCTGATCATGACATAATCAGTCAATGGATTGCTCATGCTCAGATTCTATTCCAAGCTACAGAACCAGTCTGCATCAGATTGCACTGTACTGGAAAATTCAGCTTGTGTACACTGACAATACGCTGGTGCAAACAGTATGGAAATGATTCAGAGGCAACGCACTAAAGTTATATTTTTGCCAAATGGGGCAATGGGTCGTCAGTTTGTTGCGTCTGCCATAATATTCAAGCCAGCTTTCTCTTCTATAAAGGAAAGCAAACGTTCTTCTAGACCAGATGAATTTAAAACAAAATACAACAAATTCTGCCCATTCATTCCATTCACATATTTCTGTTCACTAGTTACGGTCAATGCATTACTATTTTATTTGTGTCGCGTAGAGTAAGGGAATATCTGGTGCATCTTTATACCAATGTTTTCTATAGCTATTACAAACCCATGGAATTGAGTAGACTACTGAGATCAAAACCCTCTTCTACAAGAACAGCATAAAAAGTGATACAGTCACTTAGTGTGGGCTGATCATGTAGTCTTGCTAATCATTTATTAGGTGGAGTCATAGTCCAAGTGTACATTTCACTCTTTGAAACGTACAGAAAATTGTTGGGAAAAACATGCAGGAAACATTTCCCAAGCCTCCTGGCAGATTCACATGACAAATTATCACTAACTGGTAGTAGGAAGGAATTAGCCGTATACTAGAGACATCTCTGACTACTTCAGCAAATGAGTGAGTGGGAGGACAAAAGGCTGATGAGTTACACTGTCAAATGGGAGTGCTGAGATTAACTTATTTTGAAAATCAGTCCATACGGAAAATCAATTTTAAAAGATACAGGTATGTTTCTGAAAAGCACCTACCTGTATCTCATTTTCTAGAATCACAAAGCATGAGATATTAGAGGTACTCTAGATATGATTGTCAGGGGACATAAGCAAAATAATTTTAGTTAAATATTAGGGTTATTAGACCAGGTGATATCACTGAAGGTACTTCCTTCAGAGGGTATTTCCCTCATGTCTGAAACTGAGACATGACCTCCAAATCATTCTGCCAAACTTCATAACCCTATCTCTATCCCTCTCAGCACCCTGTTGACCACACGGAAACCCTCCAGAAGGTTGTTAATGACTCACAGACCAACAGCAAGCTTGAGTGTCTGATCTGTGATGTGGCCAGTACGTTCAGAGTAGCACAAGTGATCAGCACACTGATAAAGAATGCCTTAAGTGGCTTGTGCAATTCTTCCATTTAATTTACACTGAGCTGTTTGATGTAGCATTGACAAAAAATCATGGAAAGATGAAAGGCAGGGGAGACAATGGAAGAGTTTTGAAAGGGTTGCTCTAAACACCCCTTCATCTTCTTCCTCTTACCAGCCCACCAAACTGATATTTCCAATTTAGCATTTTCCTAAGACTTCCATTTATGTTGCAATATTATTTATAACAGATGCTCTTGCATGCTGTTTAAAACAGATGCTCTGTATTCAATCCTTTACTCTGGAGTTAAAACTCAAAACAGGGAAGTATAAACATGATGGGATTCATGCAGTGATAGGATTAACATGTAAAATCCAAAGGGAGCTGCCTCAGAGAATTAAATGCCAGCAGTCACGAGCGGTGGCAAATCCCTTTTGCAATAATGCAGACAAATTTTAATGCTTCTAATTGGAGTACATTCAAGTTTTATAAGTATGGTTTGTTTGTTTTTAGTTTAGAGAAAACTGAAGGATTTTTTAAGATCGCATACTGGAAAGAATATTCATTTTCCTTCGTCTTAAAGAATCAGAGAAGAGAGTAGAGGATCCATGTTGCCAGTAACTCTTGCCTGCTTCCACTCAGCAATTTCAGTACTGCTGTATTCCACATGACAGTATAATGTTCTTCAGAAACTCAGATGCCCCATATTTATTTCAGTGCATCATCTCCTTGGGCTGTTCTAGATAATGGTTTTGATCTATAATTCCATGTGTGATTAAAAGCAGTTGCTGTTCTTGTATTTTACACCAGCAGGTGAAAGCAGCTAAACCAACAGCCACTGAGGTGTGCTTGTCTTGGTGCATGGCTGCAGTTTTTCAGCAGGTAGACTTTGGAACTTACCCTTGACTCAATGAAGATGGAAGATGTCTCCTTTTCAGTCAATAAGGTGAGGCAGACAGTCTCATTCTTCATGGGACTGGAAAGCAATTTCAGTGGGATTGCAGACATACAAGATAAAACATTGGTGTTTTCTTGGGAAAGATAATTAACACATTATGTGAATGAAGGTATCTCATGGGCATTCATTCCCTCTGCACCCTACCCTCAAGGAAAGGGCCACGTGGCTTGAAAAGCAGGAGGCAAATCTTAGCCTGGGTTTACAGCTCCCCAATGAGTCTACAGCCCTAAGAGTGTGTTTAATGTGGGCATGTATGTGCATATTTAAAATAACTACTAAAAGAGCTGTTTTCTGAGCATGTCCTTAACAAAGCATTTAAACTACTCCTTGCCTCCCATGCCAGCTACTTTCAAAGGTTACAATATTTTAGCACATTTATTCTTTCTTCATATTCATCGTTGCTTTGATTCTTTATTCAGCAGAGAATTGGAGAACAGCAGAAAATTGTTAGTGCCTTTTGGGCTTGCTGTAAGGGAAACCGAGACGATTGTGATAATATTTCTGATAAGCACTCTGTCAGGAACTGAAATATATAAACAAAAAAAGGATGACCATTTTTCTGCTCTGGGCCAGTTGTGCCTGTTCAACACACAGAGCTTTACTACTACTGACAGTGCAGTACTAACAGGAACACAGAGCACTTACATGCAGAGCACCTCTTATGCATCTTGGCTAACTGTAGAGAATGCATGATCCAAATC
The DNA here is from genome assembly GCF_009769625.2 of Cygnus olor. Taxonomy (NCBI): domain Eukaryota; kingdom Metazoa; phylum Chordata; class Aves; order Anseriformes; family Anatidae; genus Cygnus; species Cygnus olor. The sequence goes on from NC_049171.1 coordinate 42,324,569, forward strand.
GATTCACTCTCTCTGTGAAGCATGGACAAAATACACCATTGCAGGAATTAGGAATTCTGGTTTCTGAGGCAAAGGAACTTGGTTTACTATCTGACAGATCTTGAATATTAAAACATTTAAGAAAATACCCATTATGCGGGGATGTAAATCTTTCCATCGTATTAATGTATGATTCTGCCCAATCTTTTTTTGTCTCAGTTTTCACTTTCTATTCCTCTAATACAATGCCAGTCTTTTTCATTTGGCAAACTACTTACCTCTGAAGTCATTCAGCTAAGACAGCTGATTGGTCTTGGACCAATCAAGACAAACCTTGGACCAAACAAGACAAATAACAAAAACAAAAATAAAAACAAAAACAAAAATAAAAGGAAGGGAATGTATTTCCTACTTCAGGAATCTTTCACTCTAAATAAATAAGCAATGCAATTAATAAAATTAAAATTAAATTATTAATTTAAAAAAAATAAATAAGCAATGCAATGAAAATCTTCAATTTCAGAATTCACACGAAATGTATACATTTATAAATGGTGTCACTTTTCCTCTACTTTTAAGCAGTCTTCCCTACTGTAAATTTATTTTATATTACATAATACAGATATATATGAGTTTCTGAAAGGTTTGTGGATGAAAAGCCATATTGCCAGCACTGAGCTGTGGCTACTCAGTGCATTTACATTACAGCTTTCTACTGTGCAAAATGCAGGGGTAAAATAGTGGAACTTAATGTGCATCCCTGCTATCGGCTGGCTGGTTATAAGCTATGCCTTTGATTTCTGTGCACTCTGATCTCCAGTCTATTAAAAGATTATTGCCTCAGCTACCTGCAAGCTGCATTTTTGTCATGAAACCTGCACATCTCATAGCCTATTGCAGAATAACCAGTTTTATAAAAGCATATTTAATCTATTCACACGCATACACTTCATTAGGTATTTCATACTTGATGCCATAAGGAGTTTTTTTACTATGTAGAACTAGAGTGCCGGTCATCTTAAAAAATTCCTAGGTCCCCAGATTCATTAAATAAACTTTCATACAATGAGAGAAAAAAGGGTTTAAAGAAGTCACAGCTGATTTCTGAAATTTCAAAGCTGCACAAAACAGATCTGGGTCTGTTACTAATTTGAAATATCAGATTCTGTCTCTATAACTAGGCTTCTGTGAAATCCACCTCACCTTTTTCTCCATTTTCTAAAATTCTATTCCCTAAAGTTCTGACACAAGCTGGTTTTGCCTCCACATATATTTTATTTTCCTATGGTAGAAGCTGCTACCAACATTAGACAATCTTATGCTGTCCTGACAAGCTTTTCCTACTCCTATTACATGGTGAGACAGCTAAGGATAAGGAATAGAATAAAGAAACAGTGAGGACCTTACTACCTCTTTTCACCCACTGCAGCCTATTTTTTTGACCTGTGTAAGATAACTGTAAAATGTTACAAAATCATTCCTATCTTCAGAAAGGACAAGAAAGAAGATCTGAGGAATTACAGGCCAGTCAGCCTCACCTCAATCCCTGGGGAAGGTGATGGAACAACTAATCCTGGAAACCATTTCCAAACACATGAAGGATAAGGTGATTGGGAGTTGTCAGCATGGATTTACAAAGGTGAAATCATGCTTAACCAACCTGACAGCCTTCTACAATGAGGTGAATAGCTTGGTGGATAAGGGCTGACCAGAGTATCTTGTTTATCTTGACTTTAGTAAGGCTTTTGACACCACCTCCTATATCATCCTTGTAGACAAACTAACAAAGTACAGACCGGGTAAGTGGACATGAAGGTGGATTGAAAACTGGCTGAACAGCTGGGTACAGAGGATAGTGAGTGATCAGGGCATAAACTCCAGATGGAGGCAAATCACTGTGGTGTACCTCAGGTGTTAATACTGAGGCCAGTAGTGGGGCCAGATACTGGGGCCAACAGACAGTGCACGCTCAGAGTGGCTGATACACCACATGGATGTGCTGCCATCCAGAGGGACCTCGACAGGCTAGAAAATAGGGTTGGTAGAGTCCCATGAGACTCAGAAAGGGGAAATGCAATGTCCTGCTTCTGGAGAAGAGTAATCCAAGGCACCACCACATGCTGGAGGATGAACAGCTGGCAGACAGCTCTGTCAGAGAAGGACTTTAGGATCCTGGTGGACAACAAATGGACCATATGCCTGCAATGCACTCTTGCAGCAGAAAAGGCCAAGAGCATCCTGGGCTGCACTAAGGAAGAATACTGCCAGCAGACTGATGAAGGTTCTCTCTACTCAGCCCTCATGAGGCTACACCTCGAGTACTGTGTCCAGTTCTGGGTTCCCCAGTACAAGAGAGACATGGACATACCATAATGAGTCCAGTGAAGTATCATGAAGGTGATGAAGGGGCTGAAGTATCTGAGAGAGCCTGCAGAAGAAAAGGCTCAGGGAGGATCTAACCAATGTATATAAGTACCTGATAAATACCTGAAGGGAGAGAATGAAGAAAAGGGAGCCACATTCTTCTCTGTGACATGATAAAATGTAATGGGCACAAACTCAAATACAAGGAATATTGTTTAACTGGAAGAAAAATATTTCTTGCTCTGAAAGTGGTCAAACCCTGGCACACATTGCCCAGAGAAACTGTGGAGCCTTCATCTGAGAATATTAAAAATCCAACTGGACATTGTTTCTGAGCAACCTGCTCTACCTGACCTACCTGAGCAAGGGGGGGTTGGACTAGATGATCACAAGAGGTCCTGTCCAACCTAAATGATTCTGTGATTCTGTGAAAACAGACCCCTGACACTAAGATGGAGGAAGCTGCCTTTAAGAAGCTGTCTTTAAAAAGCAGTATGGAATTATTCTACTGCTTCTGGTAGTTTAGAGTCCAGAGCCAGGAATCTCATGAAATCTGGCATCTTACTTAGACCTTAAGTGTATGAGTTTAAACTTTTATTCTTGGAAGAACATCAATCTCCATTGCTGGAAAAAAAAATCTAAGAAAACATAATGAGTGAACTGAAAAGACTGTAAACCTAGAAGGCAATCAAAGAACTCCAAAAGTATTCCTTTAATTAAAAGGAGAAAAATATAGCTACAAAGTTAAAACTCTTAATTTCAGGGGCTAACAGGTTTTGCTTAACGTTAGGGACTACTATTGCTTGGCCCCTCGTCAAGGAAGCTAACTATTGAGTCCCCATTTGCAGCTCCTGTACACAGCACTCAGGTTACTGCACTCCTGAGGTGTCAGATAAACAGTGAACAGCAGCCAGGCAGAGGTATCTCCCACTCTTATCCAAGACTTCCCTCGGCAGGTTTCTTCCTGGAAAAAATAAATAAATTGTTACCCATGTGCCTCCTGGCCATAGCTCACTTAGCTTATGAACACCATTACCACCATATGGTCTTTCTGTCCATGCTAATCTCACAGCAACCTCAACTGAAATAAGGAATTTCAAAGGAACCGAGATACCAGTTACAAATTTAAGAAACGCTTCTCAATTTTAACTGATGGGATAGTCTCAATGAGCGCACAATAATATTCAAACACAGTAACTTTTTTTCTCCAGCAGTCATTTAAGCTGTTCTAAGCAGTTTTGCTATGGATTCTTATGGCTGGGTAATGGTGAAACGTGAATCATTTCCTGTGATGCTGCTTTGGAGACAATACCAAAAGACCAGCAGAAACATCCACCCTCCATAAGCTAATTCTGAGCGTTCAGTGTCAGTGTACCTTTGATGAAAAGCCTGAGAGCTTGTTAGCACATTCTCAGCTGTGCACTTTCCAATTACGAAAGGGAAGATTAATATCATCAACTTCAGTCACCTGGAAGTTAGTTGACTACTTCAAAACGAGTAACCTTAAGCTCTATATATATATCAAAGGAATGAACGAAGCACCTCCAGAGAGTAATTCATCTCATCCTAAAACCAGTGTTTTAGACAAGATGAATCTCTCTCTGCAGACACTTGATTCATTTCACTGACTACAAAAACTTGGTGTTCAAACTTAGACAACTTCCAAGATTCTAAGTCAGCTAGAATAAAGGTTGCCTAAAATGCTTACTGTCTGAACTCTGCTATATCAGAGCTCTACATAGGCATTTTCTTTGTGAATATATGTCCATAACTGCCTGGAAAACAAGTTCCATAGTGACAGGTTCTGGGTACAAATCTTTATCTAAAGACATAATATAGTGCTATATAATACACGAGCCTTCAGAAAAAAAAAAAAAAAAAAAAAAAAAAAAAAATTTTGCAGAACTCTGCTAATGGACTTTTCAAATATCCTGTCTCAGACAATGCAAAACAAGCAAATAAATTTCTAGGAGAGGAGCTGCTGACAAGGCTGTAGTAGTTGGAGAAATGAAACCAAGTACAAACTAAATTTATTTGTGGTTTTGCTATTTAAATGAATTATCCATTTCAGTATCACAATGCTTAGAATTATGCATTTACAAAGTAAAACAAGGTAATTCTCCAGGTTTCTTATACAGCACATGCCAAAAGCATTGAATCCATAAGCATGTGTCATGAAAGAGGGAGTAAGCATGTAACAAAAAAAAGAGCACAGATATGTTATGGAAGTAGGTAGGGAGTTGGCTCATGAGAACCTCAGACTGAAGGTGTTAACTTGTCATGTTAAATTAACTGTTGTTACCCTTTGTCTTAAAAGGTGGGACAAGCAATAACTCATTGTGTAGATATTGAGAGCTTGATTTAGTTGCCCATCTGAAGATCTACTATTTCAGATGCCCTAAGGTATTTAAGGCTCATGGCTGCCAAACATGAAATAGGACTTGAGGAAGACCCAGTGTCCTTCTGGAGTGGAAATCAGAGGCCAGTAGGGTGGCTCTTTAGTATCTGAAATAACACTAAGTATATGTGCAACCAACTCTCATGGCTGATCACCTGAACCTTTCCCTGGGCTCCATTAGGTAAATTGACTAGACGCTCATTTTAGCTGTCCAAGCATGAGAATCTTTTGAGATGCCTAAAGGTCTTCCACAACTTTCAGCTGTCAGCCCAGGTCTCACTTAGACCTTCTGTCATACTGACCAAATCCATGCAGATATTCTGGATACTTTATAGCATCTCAAAATACTCTTCTTCGCCTTAATTAGCTCTCCATTGACAGCAGAAGTATCTTAGACACCTTGCATACCCTACAGTTACCTATATGGAGATGACAAATTTAGTTATATTAATTTCAGATTGAATCCCTTGCAAGGTTCCTTTTCTAATACTTAAAATTAAGTAACTTAAAGGCTGTCATGAAAAAAAAAAATGCACAAAATGGTCAGGGACTTTCAGTTGAGGGCATTATTCAAGAATACTACTGTAACTAGTAAGAAGACTACTTGTGTTGTGTAAGCCAATGTTACGCACCGCTGCACATCACTGTAACTTGTGGCTCAGACAACAGTGCAATCCTCCATTTCTAAAAAGCAAGTAACATTATTTTGCTATTTTGTACCACCCTATTAGGTACTCTTTTCCCAAACCAAACCTCCACTTTGGTACATGATATATACAGCCAACAAAAGGATAAATCTCTGCCCTAGTAGCATGCAATCTATTTACAACACAGGAGATAGCAGCTGGTGGCTGACTGGCACAGAGGAAGCACAGTGAAACCATGACACACCACTGTGCTTTAAGACATGAGGTGCTCTCAGCATACCAGCAATCTAATCATTAAATTCTGTACGAAAACAGACATCTTAAGTTCCTAAACTGACCTGAAAGCTTTCTCCTAGTTTTAAAATAATTTTTTAAAAACCTACCTTAGAAACAAAGACACAGAGTTGAACAGATTTTAAAATATATATATATATACATATATATATATATATATATATGCATTGTATCTAGATTGTGCCAGAAAACCCACTTCTCTTGACATAATTCCCCACTCCAGAAAAAAAGGTTAGGTAAGAGGTTAGGTAAGATCAATAATGAATTCTAAGATTTTTTTTCCACTAGTTTCCTCTATGCTCTTTCATTAGGCTGACAACAGAATAAAAGTACTTCTGCAAGGAAAGATTTAATCATGTAATATCCAAAATATTGAGAGGATGTGACATGTAGAGAAAATAGAAGAGGAAAATCTCTAAAAATTAATTTTTCAAGATTTAAATTTTAACAGTCCTGAAAAAAAAAAAAAAAAAGGTAGTGCAATAGTAAATACAACACTATGCAGAAAACCAAAAGCTAAGCGATATTTTTGCTACCTAAATATTTGATTCCTTAGCCTCAATACTTATCAATTCAACACTTTTAAAGATTTTTTTTCTTCAGTCTAATACTTACAGGTGCAAATTTAGCAAAGGAGATTTGGATTTGTTTTTACTTGTGTTTTTTTTTCTGTTTGTTTCTAATAGAAGGATGAATTTTCTTCTCAGCACACATTGGCATTTCATAAAGATCCATCTGAAAAGCAGTGGAGTTTTTTTATCCTAGCACATCTGTGCTATTTGCAGTGTGTGCAACATGAAGGCACTCTCTAAAAATACAGAAATGGAATGGAATGGAAAATACAGAATGGAATGGATTAATATGTTGATCTAAAATAGAACAAAGTTGTTTTTCTTGAGCATGCCTATAATTTCAGAGGCTTGGTTGAAACAAAAAAGCTTATACAAAATTCACATTAACTCTTTAAATTCTTTTTTCCACACTTCTACTTCTTTGTGCCCATTTAACTTTTTCTAGAAAGATATTAAAATTAACTTTTTAAAATAATTTTATTGCTCAGTTCATAAATGAAAAACAGCCCTACACTTTGTCTCATTTAGCTTACTACTGTAAATGAAATTTTGCTAACAGCAGTGAGAAAATAGATTAGCAAATAATATGCAAGAACACAGTCAGAAGCATTTGGGCTACTGCAACTTGTCAAATTACCACACATTAACTGGGATGTAATGATTGACCACCACAAGCTTCTAGCTGGTCCCACTGCAACATAAAATAAAGTTGTTTCAACCCTGAGTTTATTTTCTTTCACAGTTGGAAAGGTTTGGAGCATGTTCATCCATGCTATATCATACTTTTTGATTGTGTCTCCATTCACAGAATCTGATTCAAATATAGCACAAAACTATGCAACTTATTTAAATCAGCAGAATGATTTACTATGGAATAGACTCACCGTATGTTTTAAATAATCAAATTAGATCAAATCTTGAAATGTGCTGATCACCACCCATTTCTTCTACTCATATTTACACAATGATCAGATCTCTGAATCATATGATCTCTAAATCATATGTAGTTTATTTTTCCTACAAACCACATAACCACATATAAGAACACAAACATGAGAAAGTTCTCCTACAGTGACCCAGACCCTGAATATTTTAGGCAACCAAATACCCTATTCTCCCTTCCAACTGAAAATCAGTTCAGTTTTTTGCCTCATAACTCACATCTTGAGGTAGTTACAGAGCATCATTGTTACTGGGTTTTGTGCCAGTTTTCTCCCTAACTTTATTATAGGTTTTCCCTACATATCAGTTGCATATCTTCTGATAGGATAAACCATATTTCAGCCTTTTAAAACTGAACAAGACGGACCCTTCTCATAAAACAGACCCTCTATTCCTCTGCCTTCATAAATTGTCCCTACAGATCTCACAAGAATTTTGTCTTTTTTAATTGGACACATAGAATTGTACATGACTCTTATGAAGTCTAACCAGTGTCTTTCTCTGTGGCATTAACACTTCCATCTTCACCAGAAAGATCTTTTTCCCCATGCACCTTTATCTCACATTATTGAATCTTTTCACAAATATTACACGGTTTTAGGCTACACTGATTCTGCAATTGACTAATAAACCCATATGCGTATAAACATAGAGAACAAAGAGAAAGGAGAACTGATGATCCAAAGTCCCTATTCTCATTCAGGGTTGAAAAGCAGCCTGGGGAGGTTGGGAGAGAAAACGTGCAGTCAAAAGCCTGCTCCCTAGCAAAGTGATAGAAACCACGTGGTTCAAAGGGATGATCTTGGAGGTGATGAGGTGACACGAAGGCAGGCAGGCTTGAAACCTGTCTCTTTTCTTCACATTAAAATTCTCCCATATCTGAAATACAGAATACTATGCTTGTATAAAGTACTCTTCCATTTTATGCTGACTTCCAGCACTTTAATGCTTTAACCCACACTATGCCCTATGCCCTGAGCTTACACCTCTGCTGATAATTCAATGCCTGCCAAGAATATGCAGAAGCTCAGTTCAGATGTTTTAAGATAAAATCAATGACATCTTAGCTGCAACAGAAGCTTAATACAGAGAAAACATAATGAAAAACTATTTGAAAATATAATCCTGCAGCAAAAGAATGTTGATAAAAATATCTGGCTTTCTTTTTATTTGCATGTTCATTAATATAACTGCATTTTGAAAGTGTATTAACAATAAATCTGCATTTTCTTTCTATCTTCAAGTGCTTTTATTCTATTTCTCTGGTCTTAGTTGCTACCCAAGTCTTTGTCTGGTATTGGATTTCGAGAACTGTTGGCAGACCTCTTAAAAGTTTCTTTGTTGCCTCCAGTAGTATAAATACTTCTGTATTTACGCAACAGCATATATTTTATATTGTCTGTAATATTTTACAAGTGCTTCTGATTTACTATAAATAAAAATTGTATATACTACTTCAATGCTCTGTTCCCCGACAGCTCAGTATATCAGAGAAAGATATACTTCACGTTTGCAGTACCTCACTATGACATACTATGCCACAAATGACAGCTTGGTCTTCTGTTTAGCATTAATCAAAATATTTAGTTGAGTGGCAAAATACAGCTATTTACAGCAGCATTTTTTATACAAATGCAGCAGTACATTAACTGGGCATATGGCCGAAAACCTGCAGAAATATCTCTCTCTTCCCCTAAACATTTTGCAATATGTTCAAATACCAGGTGAAACAAATGGTTACTCTGAATTCTGTATATTACATCTAAAAATTTATCAAAAAAGATCGAGGGCGCTTTTGTCAAACACAGTATGGGAATTTGCTCATTAAAAACACCTCAGTACATTTACTCTTCTAAGCCAAATATAGAAAAAAAAAATTGTCAAACAACAATATAAGCTGGACTTAATATTTTTAGTAGAGAAAATTTGATTAGCTCTATACATATACCAACAACAATAAAAGAGTTACTTAAAACAGTAAAAATTGTATCTATATGAATATAATTTTCTGAGTATGTCCAAACAACATTCATAAAGTATATGAACAAGGCAGCTGCTCGTGCATTTAATACTTTATTTTAGTAGTGACATTATACACACACATGTCCTGTTTCATGCTCTGTATATTTACAAATATTTTACTTGGGGAAGCTTTTCTTATTGATATAAACATTCACTGCAAAGGAAGAACCAAATGAACAAATTTCTTCTACCTATAATTAGGTAGATAATCATACAAATTAATTGAATGTATGGTGTTTTGTAACTAAAGTATATAGAAAAGGCTGCCTGAGGTTGAACTAAGCACCTTCTCATCAGCATACAGAACAACTGCTGCACAAAATAGAAAAAAAGATTGCAGTGGAAAGCAAAACATTGTTATTTATAACTGTGCATTAAAGAGGGACTGCGAATACGAAAATGTTCCCCACACAACCTGTTGGACAAGTATTTACTCATTTTCATTTACATTTCTATTTTTTTTATCATTACTGTGGTTACACTGTTATCTCCTGTCTTTGCAGGTTATCTTATCAAAATGCCCCATATAAAAAACATATAGTCTGCACACAGTCCAGTCTACCAAATAATCACTTTTTTACACTTTCTTGCTCTGTTAATATCAGATACATTTAATTCCCAGATGAACAAGATGCTACACTACTCCTTCTGAGTGAAAAGAAAACACACTATGCATATCACCGTTCCCCTGATTTTTTATGCCAAGTAAAAAGGTTTCACAGGAACCACACCTCTTAGGAACTTCATTCTTTTCCACTTCGCATTTTTCTCTCTTTCTATGTATTTTCTATATACTGCTAAAAACCCTTTATGTCAAAAGAAACCAACCCTACTATATTATCAGTACGATTTGTTTGCAGATGGCACCATAACCTTTGCACAGCAATTTAATATTGCAGCATTGTCCTCTAGTCCTGTGGATTTCCTTCATCAATAGATTCATTTCCTCATCTATCTTGAGATGAACAACAGCTACATCAAATGATACAGAAGACATTTAACCTATTCTCCCTAGCTATCCAGATTTCAATGGTATTAATAACAATACTTTTTCATGACAGGTTTAATATGTGAGGACTGACTACACTCTTACATTCTTTTCTGAATAACTTCTAAAAAATTCAGAAAAGAATGGCCACGCAGACTGAAATTGGTGGGTCTACAAGTGAGACTGTATGATGTGCAGGACATTGTTATCACTGTCTTCATAGTACACACATTCCTGCAAATACATTCATGGTATCTCCTCCAAGATTCAAAATCTTTAACATCTGAAGAGCCTGCTCTGCAGCAAAGGAGGATGCACCAAGGGCAATTTTAGGGATCACTAGTTACTCCAAACATGTATTGTATCGATGCCTTCTTTCAATTATTTTTTTATTAATTAATCTCTATTCCAGAATAATGATATAAAGCAATAAATACCATAAAATGTGCAATAAAAGTATATGTGAACACAGAGACCAAAACAGAAATTCAAAAGCATGGATTTTTCAGATTTCCTGCCTCTTTCAAGGAAAGCTTCTAGAGTTGAAAGATGAGCTCTTAAAATAATAATAATAAATAATAATAATAATAATAATAATAATAATAATAATAAAGGATACTCTTACTCTGTCTTAGGAGCCAATGTTCCAGAGAGTATGGAATTACATGTGCCTGGAATCTTTTGACAGAAGAAGTTTCAGAAGCAGAACTAGATGTTTCTACACAAATACTACAGGAGCTTGTGTACTTGAGGGTCATGTTTGTCTCTGCTTTAAATGTTGCAATGAACTTACAAACTTTTTTTGGTCTTTTAGCTAGAAGATGATACCTTCAACTGAGTAGAATGTAGAACCATTAGTTATAACTTTCTGTAACAGTAGGCAGCCAGGAGTGACTCAGTGTGGTTTTTCATGTTTTGGTCTTTTGGAGGTTAATGCATTGCATCAGCAAGTAGGAGCAACCTCAGGACTGAAAAATCTCTTCCATTAATTCATGTTCCTTCAATGGACTGGTAGAAATTCCAAGTTCCCTGAGAAGAGAGTTCAGTACAGTATGTATGAACATACATATTACAATATGAACTTTTATAATGCATTTTACGTCAGATGTACAGCATTGATTCATTTTGACACTATTAATAACCTCACAATTTTCTTTTATTGTCTGCAATTAATATGAAGGTAATTGATACTGCCAGAGTGAACTAATGCGATATTGTACATGGCCATCATATGACATTATTTGCTTTGTATTGTATCAATAAATGTGGCCATCAATCGATATTATAACAGTTACATAAAGTTTTATTTAATCCTTTACTAACAATAAAGCTATAAAAATCTTCACACTTCATTTATATACCTTCAACAATGAAACAAAAGCATTTCTGTAACCATCTTGGCTCTGGAATCAGTAATATTTAGAATACTGCAGTAAAATTAATTGTATCAACTTTATTTTCAAGCAACACACCTATAATATAAAACTCAAGTCTCAGCTGAAAATAACATTAGAGTTCAGTTAACTGCAAGAGGTTTTAGCATATATAGTAAAATTAATCATTTACTATATTTTTAACAACAGAAGATTTTGTCCAAATGTGTCCAAATAAAACACTGATTTCTACAGAAAAAAAAAAAAAATAGCTACTTGAATAACAATTACGACGGAAAATCCTAAGGGGCACATTGTGAACGTGTACATACATCTAGAAATAAAAGGGTTCAGAACCTGCAATTTAGGAATATCAATATACATATAACTGTTGTGTTTATATGATTCACCTGCCCCTTCTTTGCACACTGGGAAAACAAAACAAATCCAAACTTCAGAGAAAGAAAAAAAAAGAAAAAAACTGTTTACAGATGACTACTTCCACAGATTTTACAGTTGTAGCTTGAATTCAAGTCATACACACATGTTAAGGTCTAATCCATTACACTACACTTTTGGATCTTAACTACAGTGTCCAATTTGGCCAGCCCAAAGAGAGATCCAGATTTTAGGGGGATTCTCCACAGACTAGGCTATACTCATAAGCAAAGCACCTCAGACACATTTAGGGTTAGGTAGGAGGAATCCAGTTCTAAGTTCCCAGTTCTTTTTCCCGATAGGAAGAGCTACACAACAGTTTGAGGAGACTATCTCACCCTATGAGAATATCTCATTGCCTATGAAGAGCTCCGAGCCTAGAATTTAACTGCTAACTTCAGATGCCTGAGCTCAATGAATCCTGTCTCCACTTTCTTCTCACACAGCAAATGGCCAGCAAAACCAAAGCCATGTATCTATCCCACCACAAACACGCTGTTATAATTTACTATGCCAGTACCATCTCGTATGTTCATGCACGGAATTTACCGCCAGGAAACACAGGTGGATAACTGCACAGCCCCAGCAGCACAGCATCAGCTGCCCAGGGCAAGGGCTGGCCATCTCCACACAACATTTCATGCTGACAATGGGCAGCTTTGATAATAGAATCATAGAATCATTAAGGTTGGAAAAGACCTCCAAGATCATCTGGTCCAACCCCCCCCCCCACCACCACCAATGTCACCCACTAAACCATGTCCCTAAGCACCACATCCAACCTTTCCTTGAACACCCCCAGGGACGGTGACTCCACCACTTCCCTGAGCAACCCCTTTCCAATGCCTGACAACTCTTTCTGAGAAGAAATGTCTCCTCATTTCCAACCTAAACCTTCCCTGGCGCAACTTGAGGCCAATCCCTCTAGTTCTATGTTATAAATTAGTTTTGGTAGAAATCATTCCCAAGACATCATGGGTAGGGTAGATCGAATTTTAATTTATTCGAGCAATTCAGCAAGCAGCGATAAATAAAACAGCGCTGGGTGGCCGGGGAGTCTCCTGCTCCGCCAATGGCACACACCTAAGCCCGCCAGAGTCTCGATTTATAGCCTAGTAGTTCCAGGTTTAGTAGCACATCCTGGTGTCTTCTACGACTGCGCGGCCTGTTGCTAGGGGGTCTTCATCAGTCCTCTGGTGGTCGTGGGGATGAAGATCGTCGTCTTCCTCTGTGTTGGGGTCATGTCTTTACTGCGGTATGTGTGTTCCCATGCAAGGAGGAATGCCATTTTGCCCTTATTTGGAGCTGGTTTCTATTGCAATTGTTAACAGGAAGTTCCCATACTTGTTTTTTTCCTTCAACAGGATATTAGGGATATAAGCAGTCAACCGTTGAAACCCCCGTATCAGCAACATTTAATGAACAAACAAGGCTTTACCCATTACATTCTATACCTAGTTATCTGAGAGAAGAGGCCACCCCCGAGCTCCCCACACCTTCCTTTCAGGTAGCTGTAGAGAGCAATGAGGTCTCCCCTGAGCCTCCTATTGTCCAGACTAAACAACCTTAGTTCCCTCAGCTGCTCCTCATAGCACTTGTGTTCCAGGCCCTTCACCAGCGGGAGTGAAGGAGGAGCACAGTCAGCTCTCCCACGTTCTCTGTCGCTACCATTGACAAATCGATGCCACATAAGGGCAGAAGGGGCCCTTAAAATGCGTGGTTGGCCGCTGTTTCAGCAGCCACACAAATTGGGCTCACTGCCTGACGGAGTTGCAACTGAGCAGCTGTACAGGCTGTGTGCCTCACACACCAGTCTGAGCCTCCCCAAATTTTTCAGTAGTGTCGTTCATCTAATTCCATAAACGTTCCCACAAACACCCCAAAACCCTGGCTCGCGCATTAAACCAAGTTTAATTTACACTCTCCGCGCTCAAAAATAAATAAATAAATAAATAAATAAATAAATAAATAAATAATAAATAAATAAATGTAACCCCGCAGACCGGGGGCAGCCGGGCCGGGAGGGGGCGCTGTGGGCGGCCGGCGGGGGGGTGCGTCGAGGAGCTTTGTCCACGCTGGCTGCCCGTAGCTCGCCCCGCTGGGCCGACGTGGAAGGGGAGGGCGGCCATGGCGGCCGCCTGGGAGGAGATCCGGCGCCTGGCCGCCGACTTCCAGCGGGCGCAGTTCGCCGAGGTTGCCCAGAGGTGAGCGGGGCCGCGCCGGTGCCCGCAGCCCGCCGCCGGCAGGGCCCCGAGCCTCGCCCCACGGCCTCCCCCCGGGCCCGGCAGCACGGCGGGGGGGAGGTTTGGGGTGGGGGTGTTGGGGTTCTGGGGGTGGGGGTCCCCAGGGTTGTATTTAGGTCCACGAGAGACACTGAGGCCCAGCCGGTAAACGTCCTCGGGCCCAGCGCTCTGATCCGTCCGCAGTCGTTGGGTAATTGAGATTGTGGCCCAGAACTCGATTATATTAAAAATAAACAAATAAAATAGGAAATAATAAAGAAGTGTATAAGGGTAGTAAACAAAGCCTGTAAGCGCAGCCCTGCCTGCGTTCACAGAAAGGTGCAATCCTACTGCGAAAGGGGCTGACAGCTGTTGGGCAGTGGAAATCACCTCCCAGCAATGACTCGCACACAAAACGCTATGTGGGTGAGTTGTGGGGCATCAGAAAAGTAGGAACACAAAGTGACTGTCATAAAAAGTATTTAATGCAGAGAACAGCAAGTAATCAATTTATTCCCTCTGTTGAGTATTTTTAAAACGCGCATTTGAAGTTAGCGAGTGCTTGGAATAACCGATTGCGCTTTATGCTGTTGATAGGTTGTCAGAACGGAACTGTATAGAAATTGTCACTAAACTGATCGCAGAAAAGCAGTTGGAAGTAGTGCATACACTGGATGGAAAAGAGTATGTCACGCCAGCACAGATTAGTAGGGAGATCCGGGATGAGCTTCATGTTTGTGGTGGTAAGTGTCACATCTGCTTTCCTCTTCTTGGAAGTTAATATTGAAGGCTACAGAACGAATTTGATAGTTTTCTTCAGTACCCATAATGTTTCAAAAAAGCGATCATGCTCCCTCTTGCTTCATCTACATGTGAATTTGTTTGTTTAGTTTTTCATTTCAAATCTGTATTAGGTTTTTAACTAAGCATATCAAGATGTTACTTGATTCTTTTTTGCCTATGTAGAATTTCTGAAGTGGAAATGGTTTACTAACCCACTTGAAGGGAATTTTGCATTTTAGTATCTGGTCCGGATGTTTGCCCAGGACTCAGAATTTCAAAACCATTCTCTGTTCACATCATTAATTGTAATAATAATGTTTTTAAATTACTGTTGCTGATGTTTGACAGTAGCATCATACAAAGGTAAGAAGCTTGACAGCCTCTGTGATTTTTATTTCTGGGGTTTCTGTATTGGATTGTTAGCAAAGCCATAGTGTAGAACAGCATGGGATATCTTGCACTTACCATCAGTGATTTCTGTGATTTGTCAATATTTGAAGCTGAAATTGGTTTAATTGGTCTACAAAGTAGTAAAGTGTTCTGTACACAATGGACTATGCTGTATTTTAAACCTGTTTAAATATGTTTTATATACTAAAAGTATGTTTGTACTTTTTTTTGAAGGTCGAGTAAACATTGTTGACTTGCAACAGGTAACTTTTTAGTAATAGGAAAGTATATTCTTCCTTTTTTATCATGTCTGTTGTAAATGTGGACTTCATCAGTCACACTCATTTTTTAATAGGAGAACAGTTTATGATGAGCTGGTAGCCTTTGTCAGAGTACTGCAGATCATTTAACGCATCCGTTTACTGTTTTATGTAGAGTTCCTTTGTACTTACAGATACTCTGTGATCTGTGAAATCAGCACCAAAATATACAGATTTTTTGTGGACTCCTCCTTTGCAGACTAAGGGGAAAAAAGAATTGTTTCCCATTTAAATCTAAAACTGCAGGAGCATGCATAATTAACTTTGCATGCCTTTTTGGATCTTCCCTCTTCCTACATTAATCTCTTGTCTCCACTAACCTTTATCCTCCAGTAGTCTTCCTCTGTGACTAATTTTCCCTTCTGGCTAGAGAAAAATTACTTAGAATCAGAAAACCTTTCTGAAAGACAATTTAGTATTTTCTATTCATAGCTTTCTGCAATTTTGTATTGCATAGCTTTCTATTAACCTTGTCACAGTTGCAAAGAGTATTTTTGCCCAGTGAAGCTTTATTCCAAATCACAGATTTGCAGTATATGTATGCAATACTAGAAAAAAATAAAAGCAGCTTTCCTTAGGACATAAGAATATTTAAGTATAATAGCTCGATGTTTAAGAATGGTTTTCAATTTAAAATTCTTATAACAGTTTTGGTTTCTGTTTGTTTTTTTTTTTAGATAATAAATGTGGACCTTCTGCACATTGAAAACAGAGCTAATGATATCGTTAAGTCAGACAAAGCTATTCAGCTTGTGCTGGGACAACTTATAAATGAGTGAGTGCTTTCAGGAGCAGCATGTATAACTCAGATCTCTTCTATTTTTTGAAACACAGGCTAACAATGAGAGTCAGCCTTTGTTGTTTCTGAGGCAAAATACATTTTTTCTTGATTGTTATTACAGCTGTTTGGTGATTTGTTTATTTTCAAAATGGCTAGTGAGGCCAGTCTGAAGGTATTCACTGAAGCCATGGGGCAAAGGCATTCTGAATGTCTCTGCCCAGTATTCAGAGGTTTTATTTCTTACTTCTTCATGTCTTTGTGCTCAGGAGACAGATCTCATTTGTTCTGTGGGCTCGCTGTCTGCCTCAGCTGTTGACAAACCCTCTCATTTTCACCCACCTCTTGCTTTACCTCACAATCCTAAAACGTATGAGTTATTTTGTGGCTTTCAACACACCAACAAACACTGAAGTAATACTGTTATGCGGCTGTCTCCATTATTGATTGCATTGCAAGATTTATTCTTGGCAAAGAATGTGTAGTTCCTGGCTCTCTTGAAATAATTAAGACATACTATGTTTACTAAAGCCCTTTTTCTAAGTCTCATTGTCATAAAATGTTTTCCTGTTTCTTCTTTTTTGGCAGATTCATACAAGCAGGTAAATGACAAATTTTAATACTAGCTGCCTTGGTTACAAGGCTTTTAAAAACACATTTTCACTGGCATCTTTCTCTTTTATTCAAGTAAAATAACTTTCAGTTTGTTTTTGAGAATATGCACTAGAACGAGGTATAGTGCCAGGCCAATTAATAATTCAGCAGCGGAAGTGCATGTGGATAACAGGTTGACTTTGAATTTCACATCAACTTCATCTCTTATTTTTTCCCTTCATTTTAAATAAGGAGTTACCTAGACCAATTAGCAGAAGAAATAAATGATAAACTACAGGAAACTGGCCAGGTGACAGTATCCGAACTCTGCAAGGCATATGACCTTCCAGGAGACTTCCTGACACAGGTGATGGAACCCACCAACCTATCAAACGTAGAATCAATTGTGTTCACCTTCTTTTGTCATCTTTGCAATATCCGTGGCTTTAATTGTGACAGGCTGGTCGTCATTCTAAGTAGAAAAGAATTACTATGTAAAGGTTGCAGTGTGACAGCTATTGACAGATTGAGATTGATGTTTGCCTTTTCAGTATTGGGCAACATTTCTTCAGGGTCTTTTTGAGTGTTAGGAACAGAAGGATGTGTTAGACTAGTGGAAGATCTGAAAATTTCACTGTTTGACATATTAGAGAGATGTAAGGGTAACTTCATCAGTCTCATTACCTAGTCAGGAGGCAGAAATACAATGGTAGAGACTTTTCAGTTTATTCAAGAAAGGTAAAATAAATGTAGTTTTTTGAATCTGAAGTCAGACATTCACAAAAACTATTTACTTCTTTAAATGACTATCTTAAGTGCTTAAAAGGATTAGGGAGAATCGGGGACTTTCAGTCAAGGTTGGATATTTTTTGGAAGATGCTTTTTTCAAAGGGTAGTTCTGTGGCGTGTTAAGTGAGCAGTCATATTAATTACAACTTGCTGGCTCTTAATTTGTGAACAGAATTCCTCTAATGTTTGTTAGATGGCTAGCTTCTACAAAAAACATTTCTAAAAATTATTGTATGGTTTCTCCTTCTTTCTTGGGCAATGCTGAAGACTTAGTTCACTTTGCACATTTATGAAAACCTCTTTTGTGTTTATTGTTGCTAATTTACTTCTTGACTGTTTGAAAAAATGGTTAGTGAATTTCTCTGCCTCTAGTTCATACAAAATAAATAGAAAGGTTAAAACTTAGTTTTGATTGTGTATCTCCAAACTACATGGATTTCTTTTGCAAAGTTTTCTGTCAACATTGGATACATACATAGTAATCCCTTTAAGACAGACAGAAGAGAACATTATTAGGAAAGCTGAATTCCCTGATTTGAAGTGTGGGCTACAATGGCATCAACATACATATAGTTAGACACATTCTCAATATATCTAATAATTTCCAATTGTAGTCCTCCTTTTGGAATATTTTGCCTTTTTCAGCAAAACTATCTGGCTTATCTGTTAATACAGATTTTTGAATTCGTTTTTGTTTAACGTTGCTTATCTGCAATTTTAGCAGTCATCCCTGCTTCTGTTTACAGGCATTATCCAGGCGTTTGGGTAGAATTATTCACGGACGACTAGACCAGGAAAACCGTGGGGTGATTTTCACAGAAGCCTATGTTTCCCGGCATCGAGCACGCATTCGTGGTCTCTTCAGTGCAATTACTCGGTAAATTGCTGCACCTGCAACCGCATATTAAAACTTTTTTTTTCCATAGTTCTTTACAAACCAAATTCACTTGAGACTGAAGAAGAAAAGAAACTCATGGATAGCTTTCTTTAGGTATAGTTCAGTTCTGGGAGAGCAAGGAAAGTATAACTGAGACACATTTACATTTTTTGACTGAAGGTGTGGATCAGTGGGGTTTTTTTGTTTGTTTGGAGAATATATATCCTTACTGTCGTTCCCCGACTCCCCAGTCAGTTTTGTATTAACGTCTACCCAGTACACATTCCTATAGGAAATGTTTCTTAATAGATCAAAAATCTTGTGTGTCAACTTGCATGAAGGAAAAAATGTCACTTATGGTAATTACCATAGCTCTGTTATATCTTATAATTTCATAGTAATTTACAATTAAAACCTTGTAACCTGTGTTAATTGTCAGTGTAGCAGAGTGGGGCAAAGATACTACATAGTTTTGTCCATCTGGAATAACCTCTTGTTTCTAGATTCTCCACATCCATTTCAGGTCATTTAGTCACATTGTTTTGTTTTTCTTTTTTCTAAGGCCTACACCTATAAGTAACTTGATCACTCGGTATGGATTTCAAGAACATTTACTTTACTGTGAGTTTCGTTCAGACTGTTTTGTATTTTCGTTAGTTAATTCGTAGATTCTTCATTACCAGAAGTGCACTTTCAAAGAAGCATTTTAGTATATACCACTAATTCTGGAGTAAAGAACAGTATGCTTCTCTCTAGTATAAAAAGCGTTAAACATTTTGTGCTATCTGTAACTGAAGAGATGTTCTCTGTATCTAAAGCAATGAAAGCATATAGTAATGAAATGCCTCTGGGGGCAGGATGATGCAAGAAGTACAGTACTCGTTTTGTCGTCTGTTCCGTTATTTGCCCTTAGATACTGGCAATTTTATCAGTGAAGCACACAAAAGGGGACAGATTTTATGTATCCAAACAGCATTAACTGCTCTGGATTTTATTTATTGACTTTCCTCTCTGATAGCAGAGGCAGAGCTTTTGTTACAGTCATAGTTAAATGTCTTTATATGCTGAGAGATAAAGCACTCTTAAACTGTTTACCTTTATTTTCTGCAGCTCTTTAAATAGAAATTCATAAAGATTTCCTATCCAACTGCTGAAACTTGTAGGCAGTACTTAATTGTTTCTCACTTCTAATATTTCAGCTTTTCTTTGACCACCAGGAATCCCCTCCATCTGTTCAAGATGATGCTTCAAGCATCATTAGTCTTGTGTGTTGGCTGACCAAGTGTTGCAGCTGTTCAGAATCCTTTAATGGTTTTCCATCTCTTCTCATGAAAGTTAATCTCTCTCTTCTGTTTGAGTCTTTTTGCCTTCGGGGCATTGCATGCTTGAGCTCCACAGGAAAATCTCTGCTTACCTTCTTGCTTTGTTACAAGCTTCTTCATTACAAATGAAAATCTTAGCAGTTAAATCAAATCATATAAATACCCTGCTCTCATATAATCAATTTAAGGTTTCGTTTTTTCTAGGAATGTGCTGCCCAACTGTTTGTAGGTTAAAAGGGAAATCTGCTAAACTGCATTATAGCAATGTTTCAGCAGGCAACAAATTTCAGTATACAGTTAGCCTTTTTACAGGCTCTGCAAGTACATGATTATGTATTGCTCATGTACGATGTTAATTTGAATTGAAGTTTGAGTGTTTTCGTGTCACCAACAATCAGCACAGTTGCTAAGTGTGTTTCTAGTACTGTCTCTTTTTTTTTAATGAGTTAGTTCATCTTTTTATTTACTTCTTACTGTATTTCATTACCTCTGATGTTTCATAAGTTTCAAAGAACTTTTTATTTATTGCCAGAGCTCATTTGATCCATTTTTCAGAGATAACGTTTCAGTTCATAGAATCATAAAATGGTTTGGATTAGAAGAGACCTTAATGATCATCTAATTCTACCCACCCCTGCCGTGAGCAGGGAACCCCCTTGCCGCAGACAGGGAAAATAATTGATAATTATTGATAATATTAAAATAATCAATAGAACTCAGTAATGTTTCACTAGAACTTTCCACAAATGTTGGAAACTTGAAAATATCTTTTCAATGACTTTATTTATACTCTGTCTTTTATGTTTGTCGTTATTAGCAATGTGTTTTAAAGTAGCAGTTGTGAGTTTTGCCTCTTCCAGACAAAACTGCTGCAGAACTTAGCAGTTGATTTATTTTATTTTTTAATATACCTAGTGACTTATGTTCTGCTTTTCCCTTTTCATAAGAGGCAGATCATACATTCCCATGTGCCTTTAACGGAATGAAAATGCCATAGTTAGCATGAAGAAAGGTTTAGTACTTTGGTTCTACCAAATACCAGTACATTCTTTGTAAGCAATATTTGTTCGTTACAAGGAGTTTATTACTGGCAACATTGTGAACATTGTAAACCATAAAGATGGTAAAATTGTAAAATTACTCATTGTAAACTGTATGATAGGTGCTAACATTTATGCATTTTTGATAGCAATTTTTCATGTCTTTTTAGTATGTTCAGATCTATTTTCCATATTGTCTAACATGCAAACAGTGAATGCAAAGAGAACACTAGTAATAAAATACTCTTATATTGTATTGTCTGCCCAGAGAACAAGCCTTTTATGACTGCGTTTCTTAAATTAAAGGCTGAAACTGTCCAGACCTATGTTGAATAAAGAGACTTTTGATCCTGCCGTAGTGGTTCACTCTTTCAGAACATTGTATGATTTTGTGAGCTTTTATCAAGACATTCTTAGAAGCATTAAAAATAATGGATAGAACTTGGTAATGTTTCATTAGAACAAGCACTTGTAGTTTGGTCTCTAGTTTCTTTCAATTAATAGTAAAAAGAAAAACAACCAATTAAGGGGAAAAGAAGAAACAAAACGGGGAAAATAATTACTATGTTTAGATTAATGGATACATCAAAATGGAAAATGTTGCTTCACTTGTTTTTCTTCCTTTTAGCTGTGCTAGAAGAACTTGTTAACACTGGTCGTCTAAAAGGCACTGTGGTTGGTGGGAAACAGGATAAGGCTGTGTTTGTTCCAGACATCTATGCCAGAACACAAAGCAACTGGGTGGATTCCTTTTTCAAGCAGAATGGTTACTTAGGTAATTAATCTTCTTTCTCTTGGATAAAATATCTTTCTAAAGTTAGTATAGGTGTTTAGTCTTACTCTAATATAGGTACTATCTAGTGTGAAGCCTTGCAAGTATAAGTGGTGATAAGTACAGTTGATACTCCTTTTAAAAGACTGTCTTGCTTATAATTATGTGTTACTTCAGCAGAAGGAACTGTATTTCAGCAGAGAGAACCATACCGCTAAACAGTAACTTTATTTCACACAAATGGTGTTAAAAATGCTACTTCTATTACTGTTCTGGAAACATTTCTTAAATAGACTGCTTATGGTGGACTTTTCAGGTGGTTGTATTTGGCCCACATAGTTGGGAATTTTAGGTCAGGTATCCAGATTGCAAACAAACTTTGACCATTGGTTGTCCTGATAGCCAAGCATGCAGTGCACAGGAAGAACCTTTTCCACAGTAAGATTTGCAGAACTGGAGTTGATAATACTTATGTCCTATTTGAATCCAGATACGTCTATCTGACTTAAAGCTGACTGATGCCTGGTGATGGTATTTTAAAACGGGAGCTGTGGGAAAATGTGGACCTGAATAAAAAGGGGAGTGTACCCTTATGGTCCCAGAGGGCCATTTATTAGTCCTGCATTTTGAAAAATGTCTTGCATTTTGAAAAGGCTCAACATACTTTTCTACATACTGTAGTACTTTTAAGTGTTTCCGTAATACTGCTCAACTAATAGAGTATCCATCAAAGTCTTTGAATGTTTTTAGAACATCTAAGTTTAAACTGCCAAATGCTTTAAATGCTTTGCTTGTGAGGCACTGAACAATTCTACGAGTATATTGGGTTAATTTTAGAAAACATAAGATTTTGACATTTTACATATTGTAAATATTGTTAATGCTATGTTAGAATAATTTGGGAAGATGTCATTGGAAAGATAAATTTAATGGTGTAAGAATCTGAAAAAAGCATTTTTTCCAAAACTTGGACTGAAGTCATGTCCATGGTTTATTCTTCATATTTCTATCGACTGCGTTTAGCTGTAGCTTGTATTGAAGCAAGTTTTAGGTCAGCATCAGCTTGAAGTTGCACTTATGCATATAGAAACTATACGTAATTCTTTTTTTCCTGCTTTTCTAGAAAATTGCTACATAAATCTTGTAAGTAGCATGAATAGCATAAGAAGATATTTAAATTTAACACATTTCTAACTGTTTTATAGAATTTGATGCGTTATACAGACTTGGAATCCCTGACCCAGCAGGCTACATTAAAAAAAGATACAAGTCCGCAAAACTCTTATTTCTGAGAACAGCTTGTGTTGGTCAAGAAATTGTGGATCAGGTTGAAGCTTCCGTAGAAGAAGCCATCAGTTCTGGAACCTGGATAGATGTAGCAGTAAGTGATCCTTTCTGTTGTTGTCGTTGGATTTATCTGCTTTGTCTTATTTTTGTGTCAGATGATATTTTATTAAAGCTACATGTATGTTTAATGTAAATCCCATGTTGTCAAACAAAAATAATCAGACAAAATGTCATAACAAATAAAAAAAACTTTATTTTCCTTTACATTGGTCTGAACAAAAGCAAAGGAAGGCCGTGTCAGTATTCACTTGATAGACACCTAAGACTAACTTTTCATTTTAAATTTAATGCTAATGTTTTTTGCTAGAGAACAATATATCTTTTTTGGTATTCTTTTGGAAAAAGCCTTAAACTGAAGTCTTATGTAAATTTCAGTAAGTTTATGTAAGTGTTCAGTAAGGAATATTAGCCATTTTGTCCTAGGTAAATCCTTATTTTAGGCCTTAGACTATCACTTTGAGCTGCATTTTGAAGAAATTGGTATGCTTTTTCCCAGATGTAGCAGTGGTGTTTTTGGGATGTTAGGAGACTTAAAATAGTGTTTACTCTTAAATTACTAGTTTAATTTTATAAGTGAAATATATTTTAAGTAGCTAACAGCAAATCTGTGAGTCCTATTTATCCGTACACATGTATGTCTGTCCATTCTAGAATACGCTATTGTATGTAAATGACTTTGATGTTCTTTACCCTAGACTCTTCTGCCAAGTTCATTGTCGGTAGAAGATTCTGGAATTTTGCTTCAACAAGTGATGAGATCTCTGAACAAAAACTCTTCAGGTTTAGTCTTCAGTGACACCATTGTGGTCAGTGAGAAATTTCTAAGCAGCTGTACTGATCTATTTTCTGATATGATGAAACAGAAGGCTGAAAAGGTACAGTTTTTCATTGGTCAAGATGCTACGTTGAGTTTTGGACATAGTTTGATTGTCTTTCTGTTTGCTGTTACCATCTTTTTACTTCTCATCTGAAATACAGCTTAAGAAGACAAGCAAAAAATTAGGAAAGAATTTGCATATGCAGTTGGTGCAGTTTAGTGTATATCCAGTTTTGCTCACGGAACACCATCACAGTAACAGTATGATCAGATACTGAGTTTGGAGAGAAGACTAAACGTGTCTTCATGTGTTGCTCTTGGAAAGCATCATGTTAGATTAGTATACTTTGAAATTGCTAAATGGCTTAAACATTCCTGTATGCATCTTTTGTTGCTGTCTGTATCTTTCCTATTAAGTTCATGTTCTTCATTGTAGGAAATGAAAAATAACCCTGTTCATTTAATCACTGAAGAAGATTTAAAACAGGCTTCTGTTTTAGAAAATTCAAATGCTAATAAAAAAGACAAAAAAGATGAAAGAAGAAAGAAGGCAACAGGTAAAACATCAATGTTTTGCTTATGCAAAAAAAAAATGTTTAGCTTTAGAAATACTTAAATATGAAGTTATTCTGTTTTGTAGTCCATTAGTTTCCTCCAGTCCTTTGCTGAAGATATTTAGTAAACAATCCAACCACTTGTCATGATTATACTGTAGTTGTGAATGTATCTGAGCTATGTACATGAGAACTCATTTCAGATTCAAAGTACAGATGAAGTACCATAAAGAAATCCTGAGTTAGTCCAGTAGTACAAAGCACATGGCTCTAGAAATGGAATCCGTGTTCATTTATTTGTGTATATGGTATATTCACATAAGAATGAGTTGTGTGTGAGGTCTTGTAGAACCAGCTCAGATACATCTGTACCACTTTTTGCTACGCAGTGCAGATATGCTCTTACTCTCTACACTTTCAGAGATCCAAAAAAATTAAAATATTTCTTAATAGTCTTCAGAAATTACTTCCAAAATCGCTCAGTCTAACTTCAGAAATGAGATACTAAGGTGTTTTTTTTTTTTTTTGAGAGAGAATATTATGCTTCTTTTTTGAGAATCCCATGCCAATAATTTTATGTTTGCATACATAACAGTCATTTGGAGTTTCACACAATTTACTTTATGGTATATTGTGTGTTAAATTAATTCCATGCTTTACTCCACTTGTCTGGTGGCTGTTTGGAATAAATTTTAATTTGAGGGAGAATAAAAATATGTAGTTTTAAAAACCCTTTGAAATCTTTCTAGTTTTTAAAACATTTTTCGGACTAAACACTGTATTTTCAGTTCCAGAGACTTTACATGACTCTTGTGTTGCCACGGCACAGCTGAGCAATCGATGTTGAACCCACATGCAGAGTTTTATGTGCTATTGAAAGCAACAGAATTAGAGCACTGATGCATCTAGCTTAATTGAATATACTCATCTGAAAAATAAAATATAAGATTCTACTCTTAAAAAGGCCATGACTGAGTTGGCATGGAAACTAAACTTACTCTTGCCACAAGAGACAGCAGATTTTTCTAGGCCATAGCTGAAGTAGAGAAGCTTGAACTTTAATTGAACTGTCATAAATAGAATGACTTCAGTTTCCAGCCTTCTGAGGATTAAAGTCTCTACTGAGCAGGTACCGTTTGGAGTTTTGTTCATATCCACAGATAACATATGCTGCACAATAAGCAAGACTACCTTGAAGTGTTTTTCTATTGATTGTTATGTGTGTTACCTCACAACATTCAAAATCATGGTTTAAGGATTAGGTGTTGCTGCATAATGGCAAAATGTGGCTGATGTCACATTGCCTTAACGTCTTGTCTGTGCAGGTATGTCTGCTGTGCAAGTGGAACCTGGCATGGCCTAAGTGTTAACGCCACTGGTACAAATATGGATTCTGCCATGTACTTAGTGATTTCAAGATAAATTGTCAGTTGTCCGCTTATAATGCTGTTTATAGCAGTCTCTTACAAATAAGTATATATGGACACTGCAGAAATGATCCTTCCTGTAGGTTACAGTCCATCCTGTTGTCAGAAACTATGACTTCTTTTCCAGTTGTAGTCTCACTTTCTTCATTGCTCTCTGAATGAGATCCTGACTATGGATTGTGGCTTTTTAGTGTGGCTATTCAAGTGAAATGCAGGATGAAAGTAGCTTGCTTTCAAAATAACTAATACATTGCACACTTGACAAACAGTTTGTATCTGCTCAGCTGAATGCAGTCACATTTTAAATAAGTTTGTGAAAAACATCAACTCTTGTTTTATGGAGAGGTCAGAAACTCAGAAGGTCTCACAATGTGCTGCTAGATGCTACTGGACAAGTTTGTTGTTCCTGTAAAGTAATGCTATGCAGTTAGCTTTCTAAGTAGTAGCATCTTGCCCTTGTGTTTCCTTTTCTCAAATGGTGGTAGTACTGTTAGGTAACATAGTAACTTGAAACCTTGGACCTTATATTTAACTGGAAAAATAATTACTTTCTTAAGACTTAGTGCATGCATAGAACTAATTATTCTGGAGTTTAAAGTCAAAAAACAAGGGAACGAGCAATAAAAAAGGGAGCAAACAGCTAAGCAACTTACACTGTGCAGAGGGAATTTTTGTACGTTGAGATGCTATCTGCAGTGTAAATACGTGGGTTACAGCACCTATGAACTAAGTAATTTGTTGTTTGTCGGTACTGGATCATCTCATTGCTTCACAGTGAAGCAATGGAACAGTTGAACAAAAATTAGTGTTCTAGTTAATTGAATGCACATTTTCAAGAATATTTTGGATAAATGCTTACTATGGAGGATTATTTCTCTTAAAGTCAACAAAGTTGCATTATCTGGAATATTTTTGAGTAACTTGGTTATTCAGCATCGCTGAACAAAATGCCAAATGTTTACTAAAATGCTATTTTCAGCCAATAGAAAATCTCCCATTACAAAATTGAAATTAGTATTTCATCTGTTTTCATCTGGAAAAAGACATTATTGTGTTGTTTGTTTGTTTTTTTAATAGCATACATGGTTAGTATTTGTGTCTATTTGTAACACTGGCTTAAATGAAGCTTTCACTCAGTATGCTTTTCTTTTTCTTAAGAATGAAACTTATGACACTAGTATTCTGGAATATGTATTGTAGGTTACCTTTCAAGTCAGGTTGACTTTTCATTTTTTTTTAATTTAACTTCTAACAAGTACTGCAGATAAATTACTGTAATATTGTGAACTTTTAAGTGCTAGAACTGTGAACTAAGCAAGTAATTCTCCACCAGAGGGCAGTGGAAGTGTGAGAGGAGGAGGAGGTGGTAATGCTAGAGAAATCAAGATTAAGAAAACCAAGAAGAAAGGAAGGAAGGATGCTGACAGTGATGAAGAGTCACAAACAACTAGCACAGGTACGTCATTTTATTTTGGGCACTGTCTATTCATAGAGACATGTTTATATCACTTGCTTTTCATCATCTTTGATTTCCACACTATGTTGGTAAGGTCAGGTAAAATATCAAAGAATATGAGAATACTATTCAGTTAGAATTATATCAATGGATGTAATACTGCTATTTACGTGAAATGGACATATTCACTGAATAGTATAACTTAGTCTTTGAAAAAGAAACCGAAGTAATGGAAGATAAAGCAGATAATTTTAAATTTTGATTTTATGTAGGAAATGGTTTGGATTTCAGGATGATATTAATGTATATAAATACCTAAAGGGAGGGTGCAATTAAGACAGAACCAGGCTTTTCTAAGTGGTGCTCAGTGCCAGGACAAGAGGCAGTGAGAACCAACTGGAACACAACATGTTTCATCTGTTCAGTAAACGCTCTTTACTGTACAGATGATGAAGTGCTGGCACAGGTTGCCTAGAGAGGTTGTGGAGTGTCCTTCCATGGAGATACTCAAAAGCCATTGGGACATGGTACTAGGAAAGCAGCTCTGAGTGGCCCTGCATGAGCTGAGGGGTTGGACCAGATGACCCTCCAGAGATCCCTTCCAACCTCAACCATGCTGTGATTCTGTGATAGGGATATTGTAGTTGGTTTCTTAACCCATGCTGAATTATGATAAATAAAGTAGTTCTCATCCAGTTCCAAAGCTTGGTTAACTTAAATAAATCATAGCATTGAAACGGTACTTAAACATTAGTCCTCATAAGCATAAAAATACAGTTTTAATATTTTTAAATAAGATTCATCTTGTGTTAATGAGATTTCTACATCTGAGCTAGTTACCTTTGTAAGCCTACATTTTAGTGGCAGAAAGTAGGTATTTTGAAGGCCCATCAGTCTGACTGGTTTTAGATGTGTATTATAGGAGGAGTTTGAATCACTCCCTACTGGTGCCCATTTCTCCTTGCCGATTGTTAGGAGAAGGAGCATGGAGGCTTCCTCATAAGCAGATGCCTACGTGGTTAGACTTTTATTAAACAGTGGCTGTAAATGAAACAGTGATAATTATGTATTACTTATTTAATTCAAGTACCAGATGTGTGCTTCCATTTTATATGTAGTATCTAGACTTCTAATAGTGACTGCAAAACACTTTTAAACATATTTGAAGTTTTGAGGCACAGCATCTTAATTTTGGGTGATACCACTCTCATAGTTTCCTGTAATTCACATATAAATGAAGTTATTTTTCCAGATTGATGAGTTACTGAGTAACACAGTGTCAAATCAGCCTTTTTTTGTGTGTGACCTTTCATGTTTTACAGTTGTTGCTAGTTTTGCTGTGTTGTAATAAATAGACTGAATTAAATAGTGTGTGATGAATGCTGTTTGATTAACTTCATTTGTGAGTTACTTCTTTTACAGGAGAGAAAAAAAATACTCAGTCGTCATATTCGTGAACTAAAATCCCAAGATAAATTCAGATGTAACTATTCAAATATAAATAACACCCTTCCAAAAACTGGTCTAAGTCTCCTTTCCATCTGTTTTATATAGTCTTGTATGTTCTTCACTGCTACTGTAGCACAATTGGGAGAATCATTGATTTCCTTTCATTCAGTTACCTTATGTGCAGAATAACCCTATTTTATCTTGCAGCTGGAATATGTAATGCCTGTGCTTTTCCAGTTCCCCGTCATCATCCTGATCTCATTCTTATATGTAAAAACTAACATCTGCAGCATGCAGATGAACCTAATATATTGCCCCCCAAAAAAATACAGATGCAATAATTTATATGCATTTACAAGCAGCATAGAAAGTGGTCTTAATACCAGAAAATACCAGAATTTCTAGTCTGGTTTAATTTTCTTGCTATATCCCGTCTGAAATTTTATGTAATCCTGAACTATAACCTCAAGTTGAGGATACTCTCTGTTATATGATTGTCTACATTACTAACTGGGTTTAAAAAAATATCTTGTGAAATGCCTCAAGTAATAATGTTCTATTCAGTTTTGACATTTAAAAAAAATCTGTTTGGTCTTGGTGACGTCATCCTTCCTGAACTAATATATGGGCCAGGCAGTTTGAAATCTTCTACCAAAATGTTTTTGTGTATTTCTTAAGTTGTCCGTGACAGAAAATAACTGTGATCAAAATGGAGATTTCATCAATTTTTCATATGTACAAAATTTTATTGTCATCTATAGTCATCCTTTTCTTTGCGTTGTTGGTAATGTATTTCTTCTGAGGAGGTTTGAACTTTGAGGTGTTTCAATGTCTCATGCCACAGAGTAACTAAAGCAATGTTAAGTATAAAGTTTTGACAATGAATGTTGTTTATGGCTACTACAGATAGGAATAAGCATCTGGAGTTCCCTTTCATGACCCAAGAGGAAATTCAGGATGTTTTAAAGACCCATATGCAAGACTGCCCTGAGGAGCTTATTACAGAACTTGCTGAACATCTAATAAGGTAACTTCTGTAATTCAAACAGAGTTAGAAAGTCTGTGATTCATTTCAGATGAATCTTCTCTTGATTCTGTTTTCTTGTTAGAAAAAAAAAAACTGATGGAAGTGAATCAATATTCTCTTTCTGTACAGCTCTGTATTATATACTTCCTTTAGTATTAGAAAGCTGTACTGTCACAGTAATGAGAAATAATGCTTCTGCCAAGCTGTAGGAAGTTCTGTGTCCTATGTCAGGAAGAGATTTCAGGGTCACGGTTGCATTTCCACACCCTTACACTGTTCTGTGTTGGGATTTCACCAGTGCCATCTTGTGTACAGCTCTTGTATGTCCCCTGTCCTTTGTGGCACTACTGGCACTTGTGTAACTGGATGGTAAGCTAGGTCAGCAAAGATGAATAATCTATTTTAAAAGATGTTCCATGAGAGAGAGAGAGAGAAGTGTATGTGTTCTGGGCAAAAAGGACATGAGAAGACCGTAAGAGCCCCTTATGGGCTTGCTTTATATCATCATTCTGTGGCTTTTAAGTCCCACTCAGTCTGTCGTGACATAGCTTTCTCTATTGGTATGTTTGGAAAAACCTTCAACATTTTTACACTTTGCTTAATACTCTTTTTTTTTTTTCTCCCTCATCTTCCCTGTTCTAAGACCTCTAACAAAAAGTTATCAAGAAGTTGTGCGTTCCGTTTTTACGTCTTCAACATCTTCCTCTGGAGCTAGCAGAAGACAGACTATGAAGGACTTGCAGGAAGAATTCTCAAACTTGTACAACAACATTCGGTTATTTGAAAAGGGAACAAAGCATTTCACAGGTATAATAAATATATAGTTAAAATGAATGCACTCCTTCAAGGATGTTGAATTTATTCCAGAATCTACATTCAGAGTCAAAGAAGAGCAACAGTTTTAAGAAAATGAAAACTTAGGGATGTATTTATAATGTCTAAAACTGACCTCCTGCAGGAGTGCACTGCTTTGCACACTTACTGAAACACATTCTCTTTATTTCATATCCACAGTCTTTGTTCTGTCCAGGTCACTGTGTATTCTTGTCCTTTCTTCCAAAGTGTTTGTGTCCCTTTTCAGTTTTTATTCTCTCTACTATTTTTTTAACTGACTTCACTCTGTCACCCCTGTAACTAGTGAAAACACTGAATAGCACCTGACTCTTGAGAACTCCCCTCTCAACCTTCTTTTGGTTTGTATTGAAAGTAACCTCTCCTTGTAAGTACATTTTCAAAAAGGTGTAGATTCATTTTGCAGTGGGTTACTCTGTAATGTGTCTTCTTTAGCTACCTATATTTTGTTACAGAAAGGACTTCTGTTACAAGCAAAGACTTGTGGCTTTTTTTTTTTAAATTGGTTGGAAACAGAAGTGCTGAGTTACTAACAGGCCAATCCCTGTTCATATATATATATATATATATATATATATTTGTATATATACATATACATATACAATATATATATGTATGTATGTATAAAATATGTATATATATAATGTGTTTATGTATAATATATGTAAATTAGATGTATGTTATTTTTATGTATGTGTATAGATATAGATATATATATATATATACAGCATTTTCCTAATGCTGTAAATGTTTCCAAGATTCTGTGCTCTGAGTTTTCTTTGAAACTTTCCCTGTGGAAAGCTACAGCAAAAGAAAATATTAATGCACACAAAACAAATAAATGTATTTGTTTTGCATTTGTTTTGTATACTTTGTATTTTTTGTATTTTTTGTATTTTGTATTTTTTTGTTATATTTTTGTTATATTTTTTTGTTTTTTGTATTTTGTTTTGTATACTTGTATTTCAAATGTGTTTTGAAATAAATTTAGTTATTTCCCATTAGCCTTTGTTCTTGTACACTGGTTCTTTTTTTCCTAAAATTCTGCTATTTCAGTCTTATGTCACATGCCTGCTCATGTAACTGCTTGTCTTGTTGACTTTTCTTTTTCATACTTCTACTTGTTGATTGGTAGAATCAACATTGTGTTTGTTCATTAGTAGTTCTTGTTCATACAGATACACCTTTGAAGTACTAACTGTGCATTCAAACGCTCTCACAGACCTGAAAGTCCACATTTTCACTGAGGAATGAGGAACTGTAAATGGGGGAAGATTCTCTTCACGTATCTAGATAACTTTCTTGTACTACTCTGGGTTGATAGAGTCCATGATTTAGGAAGTGTTGTGATAACTCTTCATATGAATCAGCTGTAATAAGTTACTTTCCCACTTTTAATCTTATTTTTTTTTAAACAGATGAAACTCAGACTAACCTTGTCAAGCACCTGTTGAAGACTGTCTGTACAGACATTACAAATCTTATTTTCAACTTCCTAGCATCTGATTCAATGATGACAACAGAAAATTATTCTGCCATCACAAGTGAGGTATGCAGCGATCAGTTCCTTTTTGCCAGTCTCAAGTAGATCAGTGATATTTATTTAATATTTAATTATCTTCTGTTTAAATATGCCTACAGTTAAAATAGTAATTCGTATTGCAGATTGTTTCCAATCTTCTCTCATACAGGTCAGGACCAAGATTTTAGGTAAATTGCCAGAAGACACCAAAGGTCCTTTAACTAAACTGCATACTTCTCTGAATGGCAAGGTAAAGTATTCCAGAATGTTTTGAGCTCAGATTTTCTGTTCTGGTGATACTATGTTAATAAACAGCTGAAAGACATAGTGTAGTACATATGGTGCTGCTGCTTTAAATGCTGAAGGCAAAGTCATCTTTTGAATGTATGTAAGTCAGTGAGAGTAAGTACATTTTCATATCTGTGAATTTTAAGAGGTGAAAAGGTGATCTTACATTATGATACTGATGGTCACCTGGCTGTTTGCTTCCAGATGGACTCTAGTGTATCTTTTATGCATAGATGAGAAAAACAAAAGCTGAATCTGCAGTTTAAAGTGATCGATGTTTCTTGAATTTACTTCCTGAAGCTCCTGATGTTCTCCCATGTATTCTTTAACTAGTATTCCTGAGTACTTAAAATAATAAAATAAAAAACAGATTATGGCAGTCGAAGTATAAAGGAACGCAATTTATTATTTCTTATATGCAAAAGGCCATTCTTAAAGAAGAAAAGTCTATAGAGAACTGTAGAATGAATTCCTTTTTAGTATTTCATTTCTAAGACTAACATTACAATACAGTTTTTGTATTTAAATACATGAACTATTGGAAGATAAACTTAATTTTTATTAAATACTTTTTTTTTTCCTACCATAGTTTATTCCAAGTGTATTCATTGTCATCTGTTTGGGCGATTAATTATGAACAGTAATTAGCTTATTTTGTAACCTGCTAAAACAGATTATTACTTTTTTTTAATAGAGTTTAGAAGATTTCCTTTCATACCTTGATTCTGCAGCAGATATTTGTGATATTATGGTGAAAAAAGGAGACAAAAAGAAAGAAAGGTACCTTAATTTTATTTATTCTGTTTACACTGTGTGAAATGTAGCTTTGTTGATGCACAAGTGTCAGATGGTTAGTTTGGTAGCAGTCACGCAGAATGTGTAAGAGGCAATCTTTCTTTCCAAACTGTTTAACTGTAAAATACAAAGGAAGGCAGCCCTAATTCCGTGGGAGAAGGCAGAGAGGAGAGTTTGTATTTACCTAACATGCTTGGCTGACTGGTTACTACAACATAGCAGTGTAGGTTCACTAGGGAGTTTTTCAAAATCTGAGCTACACCAGGGCTTCTTGTTTGTTCGTTTTTTTTTTTTTTTCATTATTATTATTATTATTATTATTATTTCCTTTCAGTGTGGAGTTTCATATCAAGAACTGGTCGATCAGAGGAGAAAATAGCATTATTAATGTTAGAAGAGCTTTAGAGTCTATTTGGATTATTATGAGACAGAATGGGAAACATATTTTAATCTAATACATTCCTGTTTCTTAGGCAAGTCTTGTTTCAGCATAGACAAGCTCTGATTGAACAGCTAAAAGTAACAGAAGATCCGGCTCTTGTTCTGCACCTGACATCAGTACTGTTATTTCAGTTTTCGACCCACTGTATGCTTCATGCACCAGGGAGATCTGTACCACAGATCATTAATTTCCTAAGCGGCAAGATCCCAGAGGTATTCCTTTCTAGCCTTTTAGCGGGAAAGCACATTTTTTCTATGACTAAACATAAGAGTTGTGCCTCATACTGACTCCTCCTGCTATATAACACTAGCACCTTTGCTTTTCATGTCTAATCTTTATGTGCAGAATATGCAGTTTGTCTGATCTGTGTTTCTATTCAAGCATATCGTTTCAGGAATCTCTTTTCAACATTTTTTAAATAAAATTAAAAATCCATCTGTCATCAGTCTGTTCTGTAGCTTTTGCCTTTGTCTGTAGAGTCAGCTGTCCATTATGGAATGTTATAAATCAATGAAAATTCTTAAAACTCTCTTTTCTCCTACCTAGAGCGTGAATGTTTTTGAACTTTTCTGATTCAGTTTTAGGAAAGATGTACCTCTTCAAAAATAAAAAGTTTCAAATTCTACATCTAATCAGCCAAAAATAATGGTGTTTACTGACTGCATTGCTTTACTGCTTCAGTGGTTAATTGTCCTGTTCCCTCAGCATGGAAATACTTTCATTTTTCTACCTGTTTCATGGAATTTAGGTTAGGTAGCAAAATACCTTGATGGAAATAGATGCGTCACTAACCTCCGTTAGATAAGAATGGAAGAATGTTTATTGTTTTAACATTTATTCTTCAATTAATTAAAAGTTTGTGTATCTTCTCCGTAATGTTGACATTTCTTTTTGTTGTGCTTTTTTTTTTTTCCCTCAGGATCAGCATTCTCTGTTAGTCAAATACCAGGGATTAGTAGTGAAACAATTGATCAGTCAGACTAAGAAGACTGAACAGGGGGACAGTGACAAAACAGAAGAGGACGAAGGAGCAGATGCCATTCGGAAAGAGCTCCAGGAAATCACTACCTCTATCAAAGATCTTGTTCTCAGACCTAGAAAATCGTCTGTAACAGAGGAATAAAATGATTATTGAGTACATCCACATCCGTGATATAGTCAGAATTTATTTTTTTTTTTATCCTGAGGGGAAGGATGGGAGAAAATGCTTGAAAACCTTTTAATATTTGGCTTCTCGCAAATCACAGCCAGGGTACAGAGCTGTTGTGTGATAGTGACAAATAGACTTTTGTTTATGTACTACTGCATCATACCTGTAACACGCATAGTAATGCATTAGATGTAGGTGTGACAGAGTGCAACTGTGGGCACTTTGGGTATGAAAACACTGCTTTTTTAATTGGCGACTTCATATGAGACCTCAAGAAATGGTTATTTTTCATATAACACTATTCTGTTACATGCTTCTAGTTATGCTCTTCTGATTTGGATTTATAGTGATACAAGGATCGCATATAAGTTTATATAAGCGTATGTATCAATCTCAAAGACTAGTTTTGAAATGATAATACTGCTATAAATGGTGTACAAATGAAAAGCCATATTTACTTTTTGATATCAAGCTGGATATTTGCAGCTTCTGTCCACTAAACCGCAAGAGTAAAAACACTGAGTACAAGTTTATATTCCTAAACTTAAGTGACTCAGTATTAATGTGAGTTTCTAAAGGTACTGAAACCTTTCAAAAATCAGCACACCCATACTATTCGTGTATTAACATCCGTAATAGCAGCTCATTTAAAACTTGTAACTGGGACAGAAGAGGCAATAACCTTTTGCACTGATATTTTGAGGGTGGAGAAATAATGTTGCACCTTCTGTATTTAACATACTACATGTTATTTAGTCTTGTTGATTTCTCAGCCCAGTTCCCTTCGCAGTTTGAAGCACATGCTTGCATTCTGGCAGCTGCCTTAAGGGAACTTCTGGTATTCTGTTTACCCTGAGTTCCTTAAAAAAAATTTCAAAGGTAACTTTAAAGATATTTTTACATAAACGTTATGGACTGAAATTTGTTTTTCTAACCTGAAATAGCTAAATATTGTTAAAAGTGTTTCCCTCAAGTGTTTTACCTGCCTTATTTTCACAAGTACTTTATGTATTCAGGAAAGCAGAAAATGTGTACATTAAATAAATTAGAGTTCTGCCACTATTTATGACATAAAACTTGTCATAACACTATGTCAAATTATTTTCTAATTTGTACTTAAAATAAGATCGGTTTCAAACCAGAAATATTTTGGTTGTATCAGATCCTTCTTAGCTTTATATTACTTCAGTAAGACCTATTGGTTTCACGTGTATAATTCCAGGTTTTTGCATAAAATCAAATTTGAGTACTAAGACAAGAAAGCATACTTTTCACTGAAAAAGTTGTTCACCCATACTTTCCAAAATTCTTTGATGATGAAAGAAAGCAAATATATTCTGTGCAAGTCCTACTTTGTTTAAATACTGTGTTTTTCAGCAAAACAAATACCATTCATGTATTCTACATGCTTAATCAAAATTATCTAAAAGCCTGAAATTAGAACAACAAAAAGTTGATGAGGTCACTTATGGAAACTCAGATTAACCAAGGTTGAGTTAATTTTGATAAGGTAAAAATTATAAAAGTACGTTATATTTAATGACATTCACATCATAATTCTGATCTTTTACCCACTGTAAGACAAAAGCAGTGTGCTGGTTGTAAGGCAGAAGCAAAGGTAGTTGTTTCTTTTTCTTTGGATGGAGGCTATCTTAGATGACAATAAAGGACAGTGAGGAATAAGAGAAAAGTAGTGTTCTGGCTGTTTAGCTTTGTTTAAGAAAAAGTTTGCGTACAGTGAATAGGCTTGATTTGTTGTTATTTAGCCAGAATAATTGCAATTTTCCTATACTGAATGTAAACGATTTTATATAACATGGATCTATTTTGTAAATAGTATGCTATATGACATTCTGTATGCAAATATGAAATTATTTTAATAACATTAAATGATGAAGTATTTAAAATGCATTTTGTTGACTTAACCAATGGTTGATGATCTTGCAACTTGCAGCTTTCAAACAGCAGTCAGTTATATGCACTGTTTTATTTAACATGCTGCTTTGAGTGTCCCTGTGTTTTTGTTTGATTCTGTTTTATGCTGGAATAATAACTTATAAAATCTACTAAATCATGCATTAGAGTTGCTATATGGTAGCCATTATTATAAGAATTATAAAAATATGTGTATTCTTCTAAGTAGATGAGAAAAAGCCACTAAAATTCAGAGGTCTTTTATGGTTACTAAGAATTCTAGGACACACAGGTTGGAAAACCTTCCCACAGATACTTCTGTTGTCTCTTAGATATGGAAAACCAGTCTTTAGTTTATGAAGTAGACATATCTTGAAAGAGAGGGAAAAAGAATATTTATAATTTCCTGAATATTATGCTAATTTGTGGGTTTTACCCTCTCCCTATGATAAATTAAAGGTTGGACTTGGTGCTTAGGGACATAGTTTAGTGGGTGACATTGGTAGTAGGGTGATGGTTAGACCAGATGATCTTGGAGGTCTTTTCCAACCTTAATGACTCCATGGTTCTGTGTATGTGAGTGTAAGAGTATTTTTGTCTTAGAGGTTCAGTTCACAAAACAGAAGTGCCTATTGGCATATCTAGGAAAATGGAAGGGGATGCACAATATACAAATCAACACTTACTTTGGCTTTAAGTATTTAGTGTAAGCCTCTTGTGTCCTTCACCTTAAACACCACCATTATAGCTTCTGTGAATACATGTACATACGTACAAACATTTATAAACAGGCTTTTCATAGTCTCATTTGCTGCTCTCAGCAAATTGGAGTAGGTGCATTAACTGTAGGTGGAAAAATATCTTTCTCAGCAGTAGCCTTTCTTTTCCCCATTACTAAGTGGCAAATTGTGACTTTTGTAGCTGGTTATTTCAGGTTATTTCAGGTCTGCTGGAAATAAGTGAACTGGCGCTCTGCTGGAACTCACAGCCTTCTTTCCTGTTCTCTTGGTTTGCAACATCTTTGAAACAAAAATTGGCACAAGTTTCCAAATAATAGTTAATATTTGGGGGTTGTTGTCTGGATTAATGCATGTTAACAGCTTGCTCAGGTAAACTACAGGTTTTTTAGGGTCTTTGAATAAGCTTCTTCTGAAATGCTGCTCTGTGATTTCCCTTTTTTAAATAGCAGTTATATTTCCTTAGGCCAGGAAAATGGAAATTTCTACAGAACTGGGTAGATTTGTTGTTGTTGTTGTTGTCGGAATAGGAAGTTTAGTACTTACACAGAAAACATGAGGGTGGTTGTACTGGGTCAGATCAAATGTCTGTGTACCCAGTATCATTTCTCCAGCGGCGGCCAAAAGGGGTTGCCTAGGGAGGAGTATAAGCATAAGGCATGTAGTGATTTTTCCCTTGGGTATTTCTGGAGCCTCCAAATACATGCTACTCAAATATTTTGAATTATGGTTGTACTTTAAACATAGAAAATGGTAATGATCTGAAGCTTTGGGATTAACAGGATACTTGTGAGAGCAGGATTCCTTCTCTCTGCTGGCCCAAATAATAGCATATTCAGTAAAAGGCAAAGGTGTTTTCTCAGGAAAACAGTAAATAATTTGATAGTGGTTTTTTTTTAGGAATGCTTAAATATTTAAGCAAGGAATTACCTTGTGTTTTTTTTTTTGTTGTTTGTTTTGTTTTTTAAATTGAGATGGGAAGAGCAATTTGATATTTTTAAAGAGAAACATCATTTGGTTTATGAACTCCTAAATCCTCAATGTGAAGAGGAAGCTAGGTCAAGACAGATTGCATCTGTGGTCACAGAATAAGCTGCTTTCTGTTTCAGGAAGTTCAGGAAAAGATGTGAGATCTGTATGAGACATCATCTTACTGAGATATGAAAAAGCAGAATTTTTGTTCCGTTGTATTCAATTTGCACCTGTTGGCAAAAATACTTTCTTCTAAGAGCTTCTCTTGGCAAGACTTCTATTAATACAGCAATTATCCCTCCGACTAGAAAAAATTGAAAAGGATGGTCTTTGAAGTTTTAAGGAAGATAATATGGCTAGAGGAGGTTCCTGTGCTTTTCGTGCTTTCTGGAAAGAACCTTCTGTGTTGGAACTATTTATAAGTTTCATTAGGTCTTTTGACAGATCAGTTTGGGTAATATTTTTGTCTTGCTCATACTTACGGGTTTCAAAATGTACTTGATCAAAAATTGCACTTTAAGATTTTTTTTCTTTTTGGTAGTAAAGGCAAGAGGAAACTATTCATGATTCTCCTTTTGGACATGCATTCAGGCCTAACTTGCTGTCTTCCTTCTCAATCTACAAAAATTGCAAGCTTGAAAAATTAGCATTGAAGTGCTCGATATAAATAAAGCTTATAGTTTGTACAGTAGGAGGTAAAAGTTCAATCCAATTTGACTGGAAGACAAAATAAATGTGTGCAGAGTTTTAACAAACCAGTCAGCCACAAATGGAAATGATGAATTTTCGGCAATAACAATCAAATGATCAGTCGTAATTGCAAGATACTACCCAGGCACAGATAACCTCCAGAACGCATTGTCCAGATTTGCCAGTTTATCAAAGAACATAATACATCTTTAACGTTTAAATGCTTCCTTCTTTCTTCTGCCTGTGATATGAAGCAGGTCCCACCCACTTGACATTATAGACTAAATGATTCAGATGCATTGGCTCTTGGCGGTGGAAAAATCTGCCTGGAGGTCAATAGTAGTTCATACCACAAGCAGCCATCGTTTTTTTTCACTCTGCTTAGCTTCAGCCTGCTCTTTTAAATCGACACAATATGCTTACTTTCAGCTAAAATTGATTAAAGTGCTGCACAGAGCCTGATGCAGTACTTTGCTTACAAGCTCTTCGGTGTGCTTCGTGCATGCAGTAGACTGTCTGCAAAACTTAGCTGGCCCCTCCTGTGTCCAAACAAAAAGAGATGGCTGCAAGTTGAAGTAGGCCAGAACTGAGAAATTGAGGGATAGCCTCGACGAGGCCATTCCTACCACGAATGGTAATGCTGTATGCACAACTTCCTGCGTGCTGGAGGAGAGGCGAGTTGTTCCAGCCCAGAAATTGCTTTAGTAGTGTTAGAGGAATTCAACTCGGTCCCCAAAAAATCTTTCCTTTAATTGGAGAAGTCTTTCTCCCTGCTCCCCCCCGCCCATTTCCTGTACGCAGCAGTCATACGTTAGTAATCACGATTTTTCTGTTTCTTTTCTGAATTACAAGCCCAAGTGAGGGCTGTTGGACTCATTCTGCATGGACCACAGCATAGCCGGAGATGAATGATGATCCATATCTTCATTTTCTGCTAAACAGTTGGCGGATTAGGGGGTTTAATTCTTGATTTTTTTAACAGAAGTGCCTTTTTTCGTTTTGACAACTGTCTGAAATACGTTCCTTTAAGAACCTCCTACACGGTATGTATTTGTCATTTGTAAACAGAGTATGTCAAAAAAAAAAAAATAAATAAGATTTGATTAAGTGGTGAGGCAGCTAGCTATTTGCATGTCATGAGGTCTCAGGGAAACAAACTGACCCTCAGCCTTCTTCCATCTAGCCAAATTCTGATGGGACCCTCAAATAGCTCTGGCAAAGCGTTCTGTTTCTTTTGGACTTGATGAATGCTTGTTTCTGTGCAGACGTGTAATTATTTCTTCTTCATTTTGCTGCACAAGTTACCAGGAGAAGCAGCTTAAAACCAAATGTGAGTATTGAGGTTCTTTTCCGTTATTCCTTTATATGACAACACTTAGATGTGGTACTGTACAAGGTAACTAATTTACCTTTTTGAGAAATGAAGCAGAAGTATTTTTCTTCAGACACAGAACTAATTCACATGGATACTGCTTCTTTAAATTGTATGCAGAATTCTATACATATTTAAAAAAAAAAAAAAAAAAGATTCTGTGTACTGAAAGAGATGCCACACTTTTTTCAGATGCAATAGTTTTCGTTTTATGAATTGGCTCACATTAACATAGGGGAAGATTGTCTGTGGTTCCCTTTGTAATGAGATGAGGATTAATTTTGTTTACTCCACAAAACAAGCCAACAAAAAGAGTGTGCTGTTTCCTGTGACATTTGAATCATCATTCTCATCTCTTAGCAAGCTTTCATAGCTATTTGCTATTGCAAGAAAACTTTCTAAATAATGCCTTTTCAGATAAGTCACTTGTTTCTAGTCACAAACAATATCATCGCCTAATATTGATTGTTCTTGCATTTTCTTTGAAGTAAAACCAGTTTCCAAGCTGGTACTTACAGAAATATTTTGACTTGTTACAGAAATCAGGTAGTATCTTGCAATTCTATAGAACTTATTTTATCTTCAGTCTGTCATAGTTTTATGAACATAATCTTGGTTTGGAATTTGAAGAGAGTGGAATTGAAAGGCTATGCCACTGCTTGCTGTATTTTTTCTGAAAATGTGTGCCTGTACTGCAGAATTGAAAAAGAAATACGGGTAATGGGGTGGAAATATTCCTTAAAGTCTACATATATTAATTGTACTGATACCTGATTTCACAGTGGCAATTTTTTTTTGAATAATGGGGTCAAAATTAAGTTTGGATGAAACTATCAGAACGGAATTAAAATATTTCAATTATACCAATGTTGAAAATATTTTTTTTAACTGTCTCTGTTTTCAGAAGTTCTGTTTTTATATCTGGACCTGGACATGAGGACTTCTGTTTAGAAAACCAGTTTCAGATGCCTTTGTTGTTTTTCTTTAATATTTTCACCCATTTTTTCTTCTATTTCTGTGATAAGTTGACATTTCTAGAGTATTTGAACAAAACAGAATGTATTTAATGTATTAATGTTATAAGAGATTGCTGATGGTCTTGCCATGCAATTTGATTGCAG
Organism: Cygnus olor; assembly: GCF_009769625.2. NCBI lineage: Eukaryota > Metazoa > Chordata > Aves > Anseriformes > Anatidae > Cygnus > Cygnus olor. Next base: position 42,366,405 of record NC_049171.1, read on the forward strand.
TGCCACAAAAGTCACTTTGATTCAAAGTTGTGTAACTGGTAGAAACCTAAAATGACATACTAATTGTCTTGCAAGATTACAGCAACATGAAAGCAGAAGCTGCTTGAAAGAGATTCTGATCTATTGTGACCTGTGGTATCTCCGGGTTATTTGCAGGCAAACATATTTTGCTAAGTGTGTGCGTTTGGCTGACTTGGTAAAATGTAAATTCTATGGGCCATATACCAATAATCCCAGCTTTCTGCATACCTTTTTTTTTTTTTTAATTTTGAGTTTTTAAGAAAAAAATAATTAAATCAGTGTTGCCTAACCATGGACAGACAGAAAGAAATGTGAAAATCTTAACCAGCATACTTACTAATCTCAACCCTAAACTCAGAGGGTGAAATCCTGACCCTGTTCAAATGAGTGGTCCTCCTGACAACTAAACAAGCTCTAGACTTAGGTCAGGCTTTTAGATTATCTAGGGAATAAAACTAAGATTTTCTGCGTGTTTCCCCGCCAGTTAAAGGTAAGATGATGTCTTATGTCTAATTCTAGGATGTTCATAAAATTAATGATTTCCAGCTCAACTTTTCTATAAAAACCTCCAGAGCCCAAAGTTCAGAAACTGGAGTGATGAAATGCTCCGTTTCTGCTCCTGCAGAGGAATTCACTCTTCTGGGAACAGGTTGTACAGTTCTAGTTAGGAGGCTGTGAACTTCTAATGTCATATGCTTATATTTTCCAGTAAAATGTAAGGGGGATGAAATAAAGGCAGTTTTATAGAAATGCACTGACGTTACTCCAAAACACTGAACTAACATACTAAAAATAAGTTAATAAAACTCGATGACATAATTTTATGTAACAGAGATACAATGAGGGACAAAACTATTACAAAGGCTAACTAATTTCCCTTGGTTGCCTCTATAATAACAGCTACATTAAGCTTCTGCTAGGACTCATCCTGGACAGGAATTTTTCTCTCTCCTTTACCTATAAAAAGTGTCTTGTGAATTAGCCTCAGTAGGCTTAGGTTTGCTTTTGTGAATATCCCCATTTTCCTCTGATATTGAACTGCATAAGTCAACTATCCCTTCTTGTTTCCCTTTCTCAGACTAAGCGGGTTTTTCTGGTTTTACTTCATTCATGCTAGTAGGTTACTTTCCTTCTCAGTCATGGTTGCCTTCGAGTTTGAATTTGTTCTAGGTCCATATATGAGGACTGGTAAATTCTTGCACATCTCAACATATTATGGTTAAGGGATCTAAACAGTCTGCTCTGGTTCATTGCTGGCCTCACACTTAGATGCTCTTAAGACTCAGAACAATGCTCATTTTCCTATACCTGTCTTTGTATGCAGATAACAGAATTGATAGAAGGAGGGATGCTGGTGACAGAGCGTGGCATAACTGTGGGCAGAACACACGTGGGAGGCCACAACTCAGCCCAGAGCCACTTTCAGCAAGATATTCTGTGCCTCAGTTCCCATATGTGGAACTGGGTTTGTTACTTCAGGGAGGAAAAAAATGAGTCCAAAACCACATTTATTGACTGCAAACAGCCTTAATAACCAGTAACTCTCTCAACCAATTGTGTAAGAATATTAATCATAACCTCAGAGTCCTTAAGGACAATTGTAATCTTCACAACTGGAACATTTTTTTGCTTCAGCTAATTTTAGAAGTGCCTTTTACCTGTAGCACTGGAGGCTGATCACCTGGAAACCTTTGTACAGTGTTTTTAACTACCCTGGGCCAGTGCCATGCCTACAGCCTAATGAGCAGACCCACCAAGTGGCAAAGCCATAATGACTGGATGTTTTCTTCCCACTCCTCCAGGTCTGAGCTCTGACCTTGAGCAAGCCAATTCCTCTACTTGGACAAGCATTAACCTTTTCTGTAGACAAGTGTCTCACAACTGTGTTTTGGGATTGCTTTATTATAATTAGAAAATCATTCTGAAATCTTTGAAAGGAAGACTGTAAAATACCTCAGAGTATTAGCTTATAATTCTATTTATCAGAAGCCCAGAACTGTATTAGGTTATAAATGTATAACCAGGAGCCCAGCCTTCCACAAGTGAGCTCTGCAAGTTTCTAATTCAACCACAACATAATTCATTTATGTATTATAATGTGAAATTGTGGCATAATTACAGTTTTGTGAATATCTGGATTTGGGGTGCTATTTGCATGCAAAAAAAGGAAAAGATTAGAGGAAAACTGTTTAATGCTGATGAGCTGAGAGTCTGTTTAATTTGGAAATGAAGAGCATTGAGAAACATTTCAAATTAAAAGCTCAAAATGTTGGGGGGGTGTTTCGTCTTTTTAATGCAGGAATGGAATTTTTAGATGTATTTAATCATTGTCTTGCACTTTTTACTGAAAACATTTACCAATTTCATTGTAATTTAGCAAAAAAAGCTTGACCTGTATTTGTTTGTTAACAGTTCCTGCTAATTCTTGTCACTCTGCCCCCCTCAGAGCAAAGCAGCCTCATTCCCCACAGCTGGTCAGTTAGGGACTCTGAGCAACATCCCCTATTGAAACAGGTAGTTTCCATTCCAGGTTCACTAAGATGGTTGCTTTGCTATTGCTAGGTGTCAGGCTTCACGTTATCACTTGAATAGATTTAAATGGTTTCAATGGACTTATTATTATTCCACAATATCCTTGAGCTAAATAACCTGTTCTTAAAATATTCCTAAATGTTAGAAAGGAATTTCTTCATTCTTACTAAATTTCCTCCAGCAGTCTAAGAATTAACTGATGATTTTTATTCCTTGTAATTCATCTGAGTCAAATGTTGGCTGTCTGAGGTGTTCAGATAATCTTTAGCTTTAATTTTCCTTCAATCAAAGTAGGGCAATCCCACGCTGGAACCAGCTTTAAGATAGCATGTATTTGTAATCACAGAAAGAAATCCACTGTGAAAGTCATAGTGCCAAAAAAAAAAAAAAAAAAAAAGACCTTTTCACATGCCAGGACATTACAAAACTCCCAGCAGAGCAGTAACTGAAAGGTCAGTAACCTCACATCATAATAAAGAAAGACAGAATACCAAGATCTATTCATTTCTGGGTCTAATTTTAAATCATTGCCACTTTTAGGAAGATAGACTATGTTAAAATAGAAAGAAATATGTCTAATGTCTGGCACAGAGATTTTAAGGCTTAAGGGAAATGTTAGGATACCCAGTCACATAACTGTTCTGAAGACCTTATCTCTTAAGTGGGCAGAACAGGTAAAGAAAGAGGCACGCAGATTTCGGGTACATGAGAAAGATCATACAGCAGTCACGGGCAGGGCATGAACAAAACCCAGAGCTGAGAATCGCTGAGGACTGGTCAGTGGTGCTGCTCACAGCATATAAGAACTGAAGTTAAAACAGAGTTGATGCCATGATACCCTTATCTTGTTTGGCAAGATGTTATCTACTCAACTGCTCAAGATACAAGAAATCTTCAGTTAATATTTTTACTCTGGTTAATGTCTAATTCACAAAACCACATATAAAAAAAAATAGTTTTATATTAATCTATACTCAGTCCTAGAAACACTCCTTTATTTTTCCTCCCTGCTAAAGGAAGAACAAGAAGTCACAGATCTCTGCTCCCAGCTCTTTCTATCAGCCACTCCACTCCTAAAGGGGTTCACTGCCTTGAAAGGCCTGCGGTGAGCTGTCTTCTAGAAAGGAGTTTTTACACTGAGAGTCATTTACCCTTTTGCTGTGTTGGAATGAAATGTGCTGGTTTACAGTGAATGTCATTTACCCTTTTACTGTGTTGGAATGAAATATGCTGGTTTACAGTGAATGTCATAGATCCAAATATTTTATCTTTTTTTTCCTAGAATCCTAAGAGCAGCAGCCTGCACTTGATTCATCTGCATAGATAACTATTTGGTTTTCCAGCTTTACAGTATGTTTAAAACAAATACAGGGCAGAGAATAAAAACAAGAAGTCACTATGCCATAATTCCAGATCTTCAGTGAAATGCACATGCAACCATATTGTGCTAGTTGTTTTTTTTTTTGCAACCTTGGTGCAAACGTTCAGAGTTTGTACATGAATTGTGCCCAATAGATACGAGATCACCAATGCAGGGTTAAAAACCTAATCTAGTGTATATTAAATCACCTAATTTAACATCCATAAATTGAGGGAAATTGTTCGGCTATGTTAAATTGCATACATATGTAAGAGTTTTAAGGGTCCTGTTCTAAGAGAAGACAAACCACACGTTCACGTAACCCTTAGGGGAAAGAGAGGAAGTCAAATAAGTCTACTTAAGACCATTCACATTGTGTTTTCCTGGCAACATTTCTTACCCCCGTCTCAATTACATTCTGTAAACAATTCATTGCTGCAAAAGCATCAGTATGCAAAGAGTACTGCATCTTTCAGGTTTTCTCTAACAGATTAGATCTTTTATCACCTATCCACCTAGCAGATGCAACATATGCATTTTAACCAGACTGTGTGTTTATTGCATCCCTGCTTTCCAAAGAGTTTGCAGTTATAGAGGATTGTTACTGCTAGAGCACATAGTTAGCAGTACAAGCTAACTTCTCATTACAATTGAGACACTGCGTGTTAGTTGTCAGTAAAAGCCCTCGCTTTGTGGTGAGGCTACTAGTGGCTGTACTCAATGTACTTGCCCATTCCTTCTCAATGGTCACCCACAACAACTCCCATGTAACATGAAGGGAGGCTACAGATGCTACATTTGTTGTTGCTGGAATTTCTTAGACTGTGCCCAGCAGTGGCTTCACAGACTGAATCATAGCAGCCCAGAGTCTGCAGAACCAGGTCATTTCTGTTTTCAGTGTAAAGTTTGGTAATAAGGTGACAGCCAAAACTGATGGAGCCCCAACAAAACTGGCTGTTCACAGGTCCTAAAAATATAAATAACTGGGAAAAATGAAATTGAGGTAGGGATCTCAACTCTCTCAATTAGATATGTACTGATACTCCTTACCAGTAGCCTTTGCTCTTCCTAAGCTATAATGCTACCTAACTCATAACAATCTTTTAACAGAGCTGAGATCAGAAATCCTTAGATTTGTTTCATTTCAATAAGGTTTCGTATTTTTATTACAAAAGTGCTGCAGCTCAGTTTATTTTTTCCTCAGAAAACTAGGTCAGGTTGGCCCAGTACTGTTGGGAGAGAAAAGTAAAAGGCTATGCTGCTGCAGCAGATGCTGTGTTACCACTTGGGGGATTTATGTTTGGTTTTGGAGGAAGGAGTTTTTTTTTTTTTTTTTAAAAAAAAAAAAAAGGAGTAATGAAAACCCTTTCAAATTTTAGCTTGCTTTAAAACATATCTGCTGCTGTTGCTCATCTTTTTCTTATCGCTCGTTTTATTTCTTAAAGCATTCCTAAAGTAGGTCACCGGGTTTTAAAGAACCCAGCTAGATAAAGTTGTAGTGAGTAGTGAATTGTCATTACGCTTTCACAAGGATTTTAATTCATGTGGTGTCCCTGGTCTCACAGGACACAGCACTCTCCATCCTCCCTTCTGTCCCTGAACTAAAACGTGAGGGTGGGGGAAATCCAGTCTGCAGCTGATGCATCTGCAGAGAAAAGACGTAGACTATTTCTTATTAAGATCTTGAAGGCTGAAGTCAGCATCAGTGTTGACTACTGAAGCTGTTACCTCTTGTAAGCTGCTTCGTTTTATGAGCAACTCCACTCCCTGTGAAGCACAGGCATCATTGCCTACAGCTATTGCTTTCCTCAGGAAAGCTTTCCATCCTGAAGACAAGCCTGTTGTGTTTTCAGGTAGATGTGTTCCTGCCCAGTATTGTTAGTGTATTGCTAAGATGGTGCCGTTTTCTTGGTGGACTTTTGGCTTTATTGCATTGTATACAGGGGAGTTGGGTGGGGTATTTCGGTGTGCAGACCCACTTCTAGCAGAGTTCAGTAAGAAGTGCAGCTCTCATTTGCACGCTGTAGATGAATTCACTGGCAAAAGTCTTGGATCAGCACTTCAACGCAATTCTCTATTTGCAACTCCCATTCTCTTTTTATTCAAGCACTTTTAAAGTACTTTACACAATTAGGGGATTTTAGGTGAGAGTGGAGGCAGGAAAGGGGACTGGAAAAAGCCAGGCTGAAAAGCTGGGGAGAATTTGTATTCACTGCCAGAGATCACCTGTGACCTCAGTTCTTATCCTGACCATTTCAGCCCCAAATTATTAACGTTCCTTTTTCTCTTTCAAAGACATTTAGTGCTTGCTGGGTTGTGGGTTGATAGAAGGAAAATACATTAATATTTCCATTCAAGTACAATATGTTATTCTCTACCTTTCCACCATTTTAATTGAAGAAACTGTCACCCAGCACGAATGTCCTTTTGCCACCGAATTTCTTATCTCAAACTGAGATGACTCTAACTCAGATTCCCATCTTTTTTTCCTAGAATAAAACATACAGCTAGCTATAAAATTGTTTCTCCCAGTGAAATATTCAACTCTCTATCAAAAGTCAGAAAGTAAGCTTTTACTAAAAGATTTTCTGTTGAGAATTTAAGGTTCATTTTAGACCAATATCTTTTTCAGATTTCACTTTCGTGAATCTTACTTTTCTAAATCAAACTGACATTTTCCATTAAGTTTTTTTATTCACAAATATTTGCTCCTAAAATACATCAAAATTAAAAAGATAATTAAAAAAAAAAAAAAAACTGTTAGAGTATTTTCAAATAAGCTTTCTGCAAAACTCCTTTTTTCTTCCAAAAATACCCTGATGAAATAACCTCTTAATTTTTATTCGTTTTGGAAGCTTATAAATGCTCAGGTTTCAGAGCATGAATTTAAACCTCTAAAAGGGATTATGAAACTTTCCTCATGAGCAGGTTGTTGCCTTGTGCAGGGTTTCTTGCATCTTCCTTAGGATATTTTTGTCTGCTGAACTGAAAAAGATAAGTACCCCTATAGTCATTTAGCATCACAAAATTATTTTTAGATCTGCTTCTCCTCCTGAGTTCTAGTACGGACTATGTTTAATGTAGATGTCAGTCCTTTATTCCTTATTGTACCATACAGGGCAGAGGCTGAGCAATGGAGCTCAGCCTACGTTTCCTTCTGAGCCAAGCTGTCAAAATAGTCAGGATGACTGAAGGCATCCAGACCTCCACATCTCTTCTGTAGCCTCATCTATACTAACATCAGCTGAAATTTAAAATAACTGGTGAAGAAAAGGAGTTTTTTTCTTGCATCTGCCTGCAACAACCAAAGTAACAAAATCTTCTTTACTGTGGTAAACCAGATACCACAGACAAGCCAGTAACTCCTTTCCATCAAAAAGGGCCAAGGTTTTGGGCCATACTCACATCTAAATATCAGACTGGTTGACAAAGGATACGTTGATCACATTTCACACTCAGTGACAATATGAAGTAATATCAGTCTCTCTTAATTTCACACATGGCTGGGACTTGAGAATGCTGGAATTGATTTTTCCCTGCAGAAATGCTGGATCTACTGAAAAATGTTTTTTGTTTCTGTTTTGTTTGTTTCTTTGTTTTGACAGAAATCGTTTAGAATCACAAGTTTCGTTTGCTGTTTCCTCTGTAACCAAATTTGTGCAATTCCACTGACTGTATTTTAATCGAGAAAGATTTACAGACTGTGTTTATCAGATTTGAAATATTAGGAAACATCGACATTAATGGTAATGAAGAACCTAGTTGCTTCTATACTTTCTAAAACCCCATTTCTTGCTTATCCTTAAAAATATCTTTCAGAATCTATGCTTCAAGGATACAGGCAGCAAAGCCCTAAACATGCATTCAGCTTTGAGCATGTAAATATTCCATCTGAAAGCAATCACATTTCTCATGTGTTTAGACTATGTGCATGGCTGGCTTATGCATGGAATCACAACAGTCACCTTACAGGAGACCTTTATTCCTGATATGGAAATAACCCCGCTCCTGCCCAAATGCTCATAACAGAACACAGGCTTTGCGGACTGTTTCACCCAGCCCCTTTTATCATTCAGCAGTGATAAACCTTTCTGTTTTCCACCACAGAATGGTTGAGGTGGGAAGGGACATGTAGCTCAGCCTCCTGCTCCAAGTAGGGTCCCCTAGAGCTGGTTCGCCAGGACCATGTTGGGTTTTGAACATTTCCAAGGAAGGAGACTCCACAACTTCCCTGGAAAACCTCTTCCAGTGCTGTCACCATCACAGTGAAATAGAGTTTTCTGATGTTCAGAGGAAACCTCCTGTTTTCCATTTATGCCCATTGCCTCTTGTCCTGGCACTGGGCACCGCTGAAAAGAGCCTGGCTCTGCCCTTCCTTTGGGTATTTGTAGACATTTATAGAACATCACTTCAGCCTCCTCCTCACCAGGCTGAGCAGTCCCAGCTCTCTCAGCCTTTTGTCATCAGGCTGCAGTGCCTCAATCATCTTTGTGGCACTTCACTGGACTCTTGTCAGTATGTCCATGTCTCTCTTGCACTGGGGAGCCCAGAACTGGATGCAGTGCTCCAGGTGTGGCTTCAACTCTGCTGAGCAGACATTAAGGATTTCCTCCCCTGACCTGCTGACGGTGCTATTCTTAATGTCCCACAGGCTGCTGCTGTTGTTCTTACCTACAAAGGCACACTGCTGGCTCATGTTCAACCTGTTGTCTACCAGGACTCCCAGGCCCTTTTCTGCAGAGCTGCTTCCCAGCTGGTCACCCCCACCATGTGCTGGTGCCTGGGGTTGTTCCTCCCCAGGTGCAGGGCATTGCACTTCTTGTTGAACATCGTGTCAGTCCTGGCAGCCCATTTCTCCAGCTTGCCAAGGTCCCTCTGGATGGCAGCATGACCATCTGGCATATCCACCACTCCTTCCAGTTTTATGTCACCTGCAAACTCGCTGCAGGTGCACGCTGTCCCATCATCCGGGTCATTAATGATGGTATTGGTCCCAGTGTCAGCTCCTGGAGTACACCACTAATTAAATTACTTTAAACTTGCTCCTTTAATGTTGTACCTAGGATTCAGTAATGATTTTTCATCCACATCCTAAATACATGACTGCTTTGCTTTTTGAGTGTGGGCAGTTGAAGCTAATCTATTTAAAACTACCTAAATGACTTTTAAGTATATAACACGCCAGGTAATTTGGGTATACTTCTCTACGTGGCCCTTTTGTGCCAGAAACAATCCTCAAATCTGTTCTGTGGCTAAATGTATACAGTATGATTGAGAAAACTGCCATGATTTTACTTGAAAAGGCATACCAGTACCTGACTGAAACATTTCATGGCTTCATGTTATTTTGTAAATCTCACGGTAACCATAAAGAGCTGAGATCCACAGTGCACACTGGACAAAGTTCTGGCTGTACCAGACTGTGAAAACCTGTAAAAAAAAGTGCAGGTGAGAATGATTTCAGAAAAATAAAAGTAGCAATCTAAGCCTTGGCATTAACCTTACTTTTTTTCTTGAATGGCTGCTGTTGACGATATTGACAGTGCCCAGGAATCTGAGCAGATTGAAAGGATTTGTGTTCCTGGGTAACAGCCTGGGAGAGACTTGAATCAATACCGAGCACTCCACAAACAGTTTGTCTCGTCTTAAACACAGAGCAGCATTACAGAACAGCAATACTGATGAGCAGTTGAGCTTTCTGCATTCACAGTAATGGTGCCAGTTCTGACTAGAATTGCTGGGATCCGGTGTAATGTTTGTTTTAAAAGATGAATTGCAGTCTCAGACTTTCATATGTTGATTTGTTAAAAAAAAATAATACAGCAAATCATTAGGTTTAATTGTGTAGTCAGTTAGCTACTTTTCTGAAAAAAAAAAAAAAAAAAAGAGCTTTCAGCTATTACATGTGATATGCTTATTTCCGACCTCTAATTTATCTGTACAGTGGGTATGGTAATCCTTGATGCGATGGTAATTCTTGACCTTCGATTGCAAAGCTCACAGTAGAGGAAGAATATGCTTCAGGAGAGAAACATACAGAGCCATTAATTTGACTTTTGCCAACTAAATCCCTCAGGCTGACCTCAGTAGCAAGTACAAGTGGTTTTGGACAAGCTGGGTGCTGCTGTTGAACGTTCTGTGGATGAATTTAAGAAAATACCCAGCTTGCTGTAAAAACACTGGAATAAGGCTGTTCCAACCCACTCTGCAGCTAGCAAGGAGACTTTGAGACACAGGCTAGCCATGTCTCTGCTGCAACAGAATTTCTGTATGTCTGCAAGACAGCACACCTTCAGTCCAGGCGCTTTCACTGCTCTGTATGTTTGCTTGAAGTTTGAGTAAGTAGTAAATTATGTTGCACTGGGATGAAGGAAGAATTTAGTTGACTAACACCACTGTTTGAATTTGCATGGTGTAAACAAAGCAGATGGCAATACCAATTAAGGAGAAAATTGCACAATACTTGGGATGATCAATCCCCCAGTTAAGCCAGAGCTCTTGTCCTTTTCACTCATGGTCACAGGGTGCATAAACATAGCACACTGCAGTGTGGTGCCACTACTAGATCAACCTCTAAATGAGCTGCTTTGCCGAGACAGTCCACCAAATCAGTGCCACTGGTGGACCTTGAAGCACTATAGTCATGTCAATACAGCACAGCCCTGCTTAGCATGGCTGTCCTGGCTACTGAAACCAGGACTTTGTCAGCGACAGCTCTGCACCCGCTCAAATGCCTTCAGGATCCGACTTTGAGCTACTGTGCTGCGCCACTGAGATAAAACAGCTTGTTCAAAGTTAACATCTGTCTGTACTTTCCTGTAAGTATATGGTTTGACTTGATTTGTGCTTTATGCCCCTGGTTCCTATTGCTTCTCTACCCATTTTTAGAAGAGCAAATATTCTGGTATCTTTGAACACTCAAATATAACTTCAGGGTATCACTAGGAAAACTGCAGTTACTCTAAGGGAGGGAGGAGAGAAAGCAAGGGTATTGTCAATGTTTTGAAAATAAGACATCCATTTAGTTGTCCTTGTTTTTTGTGTTTTTTTTTTTTTGTTGTTTTTTTTTTGTTCTCTTTTTCTTTTGAGGGGTCAGGGTTTACATTAGGTCTAGCCACAATAAAGTAGCAAATTTCTAGGGGGTAACAATCATGCAGAGAAATCAAAAACTGTAATCTCTGAAATGTTTCTTGGAAAACATTGCCATTATTTTATAAATGAAAGTTTTCAGCATTCTTAGATACTTTTTCTCATAATGATGTTGGCTTTATAATGCAGTTGTAACCTTGAGTCACCAATGTATTTTGTAAATGTATGCGATGAATTGTCCAGCAGCTTTCAGACACACACACACACACAAAAAAAAAAAAAAAAAAAAGGAAAATTAAATCAGCAAATACATGTGAATAAGCAAAACTATGTTCCAAGATGAAAATATGTACCTAACTGAAAGTAAAAAAGTGTCTGGAATAGCTTGCAGGAATGTCACCTTTGTAATAGATAGATTTGTTTTACTTATCCTTCATTGTTGCAACAATTTATTTTGCCATCATTTTTCTTTATCTGTGCCTGTTTCAGAGTCTAACAGAGAGCCCTGTTCCATTCCTAGTATGCTCTTAATGAAAAAGATGATGCAGTTTAATGGCAGCCTTATTTAGATCATGAAATAATCCATTAAAATCACCACAAAGCAAAAGATACATCTTTACATGCATGCATATAAGTACATACATATGTATATTCATTCCCTTCTAAGTAGGATTAATGTTTGTGCTTTTTATGTTTACATAATCTAAGGTGTATTATCACATCTATAGGGAACATTAAAATAAATCAAGAGATATGTTAACATTATGGATGTGCTTCTTACATCCAGTGAGAAAACCAGCATTCCTTTCCCGATGGTTCCACATTTATCAGGTTTGGGTGGACTTGGCAACCATTTTATTATGGCTTTCTGTGCTAGAAGACTTCCAGTGCTCTATGTCGTATAAGAAACCATTTGACTCTACAGAAAGTCCCTCTACTAATTTGTTGTAGCTAAATTCTACCTTAATCTGTTAGAACAGTAGGCAGACTAGCCAGCTCTGTTGTTTTATTTTCATCTGCTTTATCATTTATATCATGAGGCTCCTGCATTCTCAGATCTGACCCCAGGGACATCAGCTGCAATATCCTCGCATCCTTGGAAACATCTCTGTGCACCCCTAGGAGTATCCTAATGCTACAAATGGCATCGCATAACTGTGCCTACTATCTACACAAAAATCAACTGTACTTTAGCTTTGCTCCAATCTAGATAACAAAATCATCTTTTCCCAAGGAATGAAGAAATGGCAGTCTCTCCCTGTGCCTAGGACGCAAGTGAGCAGCTGGAATGCTGGAGTCAGCATTTCATTCCATGAGAGTGAATAGCACCAGACCTCCAGAGATTTCTGAACTGACCTTCAAAACACGGAGTCTAGCTTCCAGCAAACTTAAAGTAAACACATTTCTCTAGAGATCGGGATCAAAGCACAGGAAAAACATTCTACTTAACTACATGGTGCTTGTAACGTGATTTACTTACTGGAGCAAGGGTAAGTGGAGTTGGCGGAGCCGAGATTCACTTTTTTGTTGTATTGTCTAAGGGTAAAAACAGTTCACAGAGATTACCCAGACCTTTGCCAAAGGATTTACAAAAAAATAATTATTCTTTTTCATACCATCTATGCTTCATACCCAAACATGGTCTTATTTCATCATGGTCAAACTCTGAAGACTTTCTGAAGAAAACTTTCAAGGACTTGAGGGCTTTACTTGAGGAGCAGCCTAAGGGTACCTCTGCCTTCGAATCTGCTCTTGGGGATACTCTTTTTATGTTCTCCAGCAACCACTGTCATCTGTAAAACAAGAGTAATAGGACTTTGTTACCATACTCATGTAGGTTTTAAAGAGGATAACTACATTACAGATTTGGAAGTTCTTAGTTATTAGAATAGCGTGTCTTGTGCATACACATAACCTGGGCTTCCTGGAACAGATTGGCCTGGGGAAAAAAATCAAGAGAACCATGTTTTGAACAAAATTGTTCAGTATAGAGTTTTCAATAATGTTAAAACCTATTATCATTCATTACATTCATTAGAACAACAACAACAAAAAATGTATCTGCACATATCTGAAGCTATTTTTTGATGAGCTTTGTGCAACACAACCTACTATAAGTGATAGATAAGTTCGTCATACATGTCCTGTTAGGATTTTACTATCACCACTTTTAGGCAGAGGTGAAACTCTGTTAGGAAGCTGAGGAACTGATTCAACAGAGAAGAAATCAGAAAGGTACTCTGGTCAGGGTTATCCTCAGAGGCATTTCATAACTCTGACTAGTTCATAACTGACATAATTCCATCAATGTGCTCTTGCAGCCCAGAAAGCCAACTGAATCCTGGGCTGCATCAAAAGCAGTGTGACCAGCAGGTCAAGGGAGGTGATTCTCCCCCTCTGCTCTGCTCTCATAAGACCCCACCTGGAGAACTATGTTCAGCTCTGGGGACCCCAGCACAAGAAGGACATGTATGTATTAGAATGAGTCCAGAGGAGGGCCACATGGATGATCAAGGGGCTGGAGCACCTCTGCTTTGAAGACAGGCTTAGGGAGTTGGGGTTGTTCAGCCTGGAGAAGAGAAGGCTCTGGGGGAGACCTTATTGCAGCCTTCCAGTACCTACAGAGGACCTACAGGAAATCTGGGGAGGGACGCTGTATCAGGGAGTGCAGTGATAGGACAAAGGGCAACAGCTTTAAACTAAAAGAGGGGAGATTTAGATCAGATGTGAGAAAGAAAGAAAATCATTACTATGAGGGTGGTGAGGCACTGGCACAGGTTGCCCAGAGAAGCTGTGGATGCCCCATCCCTGGAGGTGTTCAAGGCCAGGCTGGATGGGGCTTTGAGCAACCTGGTCTGGTGGGAGGTTTCCCTGCCCATGACAGGGGGGTTGGAATTAAATGATCTTTAAGGTCCCTTCCAACCCAAACCATTCTATGATTCTAACTCCCACAAAAAAAGGAATGAAAATTCCTCTGAAACCCAGTTTCAAGCCTGTCTTATGACCTTTAACGTGGAGCCCAGTCAACCACAAGCATTCCTTCTTGACTGTCTCTATAACCACCAATTTAGAAGAATTTCCCAATATAGAAGAAAATGAGCAAAATTTAACTTTGGTTTTAGTGACAACTATGTATGGATCACACACTGAATTACTGTACTGTGCCTGGTTTTTATATGTATTGCATGATGGATGTCATTTTCTCTCATACTTTGGTTCATTCTTTGCACACTCAAAGCTCTCTTTGATCTTAAGGAAATACTATTATCCCAAGGATATCACATAAAATACGTCTTTAATATTTTTAAGAAAGCACATTTCCCACTGATCTGAGTTACAGATTATTTGACTTCCTTACTACACCCTGTCTTGGCTAGCACTAAGATTTAGGGCAGTCAGAAAAACAGTAAATCAATTCAACTCCAAAGATTTTCAATTTACAGGAACTAGTTTTCCATAGCTTGTGCCAAATGAACAAGTCATTACTTTTGGTCTGAGATAAGCGTTATAGCCTCTCTCCCTGCCACTTTTTCCACAGGCTTACTACAGCCCCTCCAGGAATAGATTAATAAATTCCCGGTTTTATGCATTTGTGCCAGTGGAGACCTCCAGTAACTGTTCCTTCTCATAGCTGAAGCTATCAGTTTGAATTACATCTCACAAACCAGAAACCCAGAAAAAGTTAATTGCCTTTTTAAAGCTGAACCATATATATAAGATAGCCAGTGAATATATAAAAACAAGTATGAGTGACTTCTCCTAAATGGATTAGATGTAAGCTCTGTGGTGGTAAGTGCTCCCTCAAATCCTGTTTCTAATATGGTTCTCTTCCTTGCTATCAGGCCTTGCATCTGGTTAAGATAAACTAACTTGCACCATTAGTCAGCGTAAAAAGATTTCAGCTGCCCAAAGTCACTGATATGTAAGTATTTTAGGAGACCTTCCCCAGTTGTTTTCAATCTAAAATTTATGATTGCTGGCACTGTATGCAGTGACAATCACTGATGAGTTTAATGAAGATTGCAATCCAATGAATCCAGCAGATGTTTCTGGGTTTGCTTCACTGGGAACTTTCTGGATTCTTCGTCCTTCATTCCCAGGAATCAAGACCCAATTTTAGCAAAGTGCTGATGATCCAACCAGTAACAAGATGACTGAAAAAAGTCTTCATCTCCACAATCCTTAAAACATTCAGCAGTTACTGAACTATAAGCAGCTAAAGTTCAGATACTAATCCAAGCCTCTTTAGCCTGAAAAACTGAAGGATGGGAAACTCATACAATTGGATCTCAATAGATTTGTGGTATTTCCTGCACTTGGCTGGCACAGAAATATCATCTATCTCAGTGTTTTGGCTCTGCCAACAGGGAACCTGGCAATACAGAAACATATAAGAAAAAACAATCTTTTCCAATAACAACAAGAGAAACTTGCTTTGAGTTATGATTTTGCTTGGATTTTATTTTGTTTATTTCTTTTTATATTTTGCTCTTTTGCTACCCAGGGGTATTTTTATTACCCTACACTGCCATCAAGTATTAGCAGCACAGTTGGGATTATGCAAAAATACAGTCATAAAGCTTGGAGTCCTTTGTCTTCCTTCTGTTTTGTTGGTTGGTTGGTTTGGGTGGGGAGGAGCACGTTGAAAATAGAGGAATGAGCAGAAAGACAGGAATGACAGGGGAGAGCCAGGAGAACACCAAAAAGTGCTTGACATTTCTTTACAGCCTTTTAACTGCAGTTTGATTAATTTTTGAACTCTCGTTTCTCCCTCAATTCCTTGATATCTGAATAAAACATGCCACACCATTCAGCATCCATAATGCTCGTGACATCGGTAGTTGTATATACAGAACATGAAGGCACCTTCGTGACCATCATACCTGACCTATCAGCATAAATACCGTTCAACTAAGCTGAAGTAACCTTCTTGCTCCCCATTATCTAGGTAACAAAATATATACTATTTGCCATTAAAGACCGCCATTTTGTTACAGAGCAGCCCAGCATTAAAAATCCAAAGCGCTGCAAAGGAATAAAACACACCTATCCTGACTTTCACAGGTAATGCAGTATTACTTATTATCTGGGCAAGCAAACTGCCATTCATTCAATTACATGATTTTTCCATCTTTCCAGATCACCCGGAAAACCCCACCAGAATGACCAGCAATCAGACAGATTGTCATTACTGCCTGCAGTCTCTTCGTGGAAGGAAGTATGCATTAAGGGAAGAAAACGCTTACTGTGTCACATGTTATGACAGCCTGTTTGCCAACCCCTGTGAAGAGTGCAAGAAACCTATTGAGTGTGATTCTAAGGTAAAGATTTAACTTCCTTGGTCTTTTCTTAGATTACACACAAATCCCATTTTTTTTAATGATGGATTCTATATCAGTCCATTTGCAAACTCCTGTGCTGATGAAGAAACCTAAGCACAGTGGTTGTACACATGTATACAGCAGAGCTATTTTCCCAGAATAGAAAAGCTCCATGGTTTTTCCTAAGTGAGGAAATCTGCACATACATTGACTTCAAGCATATGTTAAGGCTGTGGTGTCCACATGGACCACATCTGGATTCCATCCTTCAATTCTGCTTACTCACCAGCAGAAGGTGCTCACCACAGTGCTTGAGGAACAGCAGGGTGCCGATGGAATTCAGTGGGTCAGGTTGAGTGAAGCTTTAGAATTTCTGGGACGTGCATTGGAAAAATTGACTTCAACTATTTTATAAAATACTTTGACTGCAGGTGTTGACATACAGATGTCAAACTGAAAAGAAGCAATGCTTATAATATTTATTTTATACACTCTGTCTTTTGGAAGTGAAATATACTTTCATTTTAACTTAATTCCACTTTGCTCATCTCTCAGAGAAAACATTAGTGGCAGCATTTCTGTACTTACTTTCCTCTCACCTCTCCCCTTTCTGAGAATATTAATTAATAATATGAATTCCTTTGGGACCTTTGACAGGGTTTCTAGTACCCTTTATTTCAATTTACTGCCAGACACTTTTTTTTTTTTTAATTTTAATTTGAAATTAAACCTGTCAAAACACCTTGGTTTTGCTGAGTTCAGAATGTACTGCTCACATTCTCCCAATGCTCATTTTGTCTATGTTCTTTTGAAATAAAAGAATCATAGAATCATTTAGAATGTCAAAGACCTTCAAGAGCATCCAGTCCAACCATCAACCTGACCTACTGAGTCTCATCACTTAACCATGTCCCTCAGTGTCAGAGAATGCTGGGCCATAAAGTTAATAAAATAAGCCTCTTGGAAGGTCTCCCTGGTCAACACATTTCATGGTTTTCAAAGTATATTATGTGAATATTGCTCAGTTCCATAAAGGAGTCAAAGGAAAACGCTAATTTGGATGATGACAGTTTTCAGATATTCACCAGTGTTTTTCAGTTGCAAACTTCTACGTGCAGCTCCAGTCAGGGTAACCTGGAGAACCTATACTCTGCGCTCAGCAACTCCACTTTTACAATTTAAAATTAAATGGCAGGACTACTGATATCAAAAATCATTAACAAACAAACAAACAAACAAAAAAGTCTTTTGACTGAGTGAAAGGAAAAAATGAGAGAAAAAAATAAATCAGAGATAACATGAAAGGAGGGCCACAGCAAGAGAAGTGGCCCACAGAAGCCTACAGCTGGTTTTGCCACTTCTGCCAAGGTGCTAGAGCTTGGATCTCTTCCTCTCCGTCTTACCCATTCTTTGCCTCAGGCTGCCATGGGGTGTTAGCCCATTTCCTAAATGGTTCAGGGTGCTAACTAAAGCAAACGAAAGTGGTAAGCCCTCAGGACCTCCTAAAATGAAGCCTGGTATGTATTTCATTTCTCATTTTAGCATTTGAAGGGGTGGGGAACTGACAAACTAGAAAAATGAGATTGGCTTTGTGCTCTTTTGTGCTTCTTATTTATAAAGGAGACCTGGAAGGGTCTGGTTTATTTTTTAAGTCTTTTTTTTTTTTTTTTTGGTGGTGCATTTTTCCCTTGTTTTTTTTTTTTAACCTTGGAAAAAGAAAACCTGGTGTTTGCTCTTTTTGTGAATTCTTAGTGGAGGTCTCATACATATACTATTAGCTTTTTCATCTCCTAAGCCTGCTGAGTCTTAAACAAACACCTTTCTGCCAGCTTTTTAGGAGGACTTATATTAGGTGTAAAAAAAAGCAATGATTTTTTAATACTCTTCCTAAGAATCATTTTGTTCTCAATTAATGAGATTTTAATTGCTTGCTCTCTGCAATAATATGATCTTTCTTTAGTGTTATGTAGAGTCAGCTGGAAGAAAAAGTAGTAACATTAAAAAATGCATGAAGTTCTATTTAAAAGTCTACAGAGAATGCATTTCTTGTCAGGTGGCCTGTGCACATTAAAAATGTTAATTACTTGCTTTCCCTTGAAGGCCAACTGTAAAAATATATGATTGGTCTTCCAATATAAACATCGCTCTGATGTTGCACATGGAAGAACAATTGCTTCAATTGCCTGTGCCAAAGCAGATCCTAATGTCCTGTACGAGAGAGTTACAAAATACCCTAACACAGAGATTTTGAGGACTGATACCACCTTTGAGCACACCTTCTACAGATGCAACTGTAATCTCTTCGAGTTGCCATTGCAATGTTCTGCATTTTTCACTCCCCGCTGAGCGAAAAGAACACTATAAAGAAATGTCTTCATTAACATGGACTTACTTTCTTCAAGGATCTGGCCTACAAAGGCCGCCACTGGCATGAGAGGTGCTTCAACTGTGCCAAATGCAGTCGCTCTCTGGTGGAGAAACCATTTGCTGCAAAGGATGAGCTCTTGCTGTGTACTGAATGCTACTCTAATGAGTATTCATCTAAGTGTTTCCACTGTCAGAAGACCATTATGCCTGGTAAGACAACAGGGACCCTTTCCTGAAAAATGGAACTGCATTTTTAATTAAAATAACATCCTTGAATAACCTACCTACAAAGTCCTTGACGTTCAAAACAGCTTGCAGGTGACTGCATCTCCCTCTTGTAGTACCCTCCCAGCATTAAAGAGAGGCAAGGCAAACACCTCAGGTCTAGCACTAGCAGGGCTTATGAACCCGTATAAAGAATATTAGAGTTCAAAATAGAAAAAGATGTGTTCACGCTGAGTCCTTGATTCTGCCTGCAGTTCTTAGGAAGTGTATCCCACTGTGAGTGTAGGCAGACAAACAGAGATCATTAGCAGGAGTGCAGGGCTAGACAAGACATCTGCATTTTGTCTGTCGCCTTGGCAAGACTTTGAGTATCAGACCTGGCTCGCAGTCTTTATAAACCATTTCTTTCCCTCAGAAATATATTTTGCTTTAATTGTCAAAACATGGTGTTTTATGTTCAAATCATTATCACCATTTTTACTACAAAACACATACAGATGTGTTTACAATGGGTTTAGTTCCTGACATCAGCAACTTTCAAAATTCTGCACTTTCCACTGAACCGCTTCTCAGCTTTTGATTGTGTTTGTCTAGGTCTTTCATTACTTCCACACCAGTAAAGCTAATGCACCAGAGACACTGCTTAAAGCTGCCTCTTCAGAGGCTGCCTCTAAGAGAAGCAACAGCAATGTATGTAGCAAAATGGAGTAGACTGTCAAGGAAAGTGGGTCCCAAACTTTTGGAAACCCTCAATACTTACATCCTCTTACAGATCACACACACAGGTCCAAATACCAGCAGCAAGCTATGTGCCAAGGCCTCATAACTACTAGTTTGGGAACCTCTGGCCAAGAACATCAGTACACTTACCAGCAACACAGGGAGTTTATTTTTCATAGTAATGCCAAACAATAAGATCCAGGCTGTGAAGAATTATCATCTTAATATAAATATTAGGTTACCCATGTCCTAGTTTAATCTGTAGAGTTGATAAAACTACGTACTGGTACTATTGAATTTATTTTCTTTTTCATTGCAGGTTACAGTTGTATTTGTAGCAATATACTCCCCCTCCTCAAAGAAAAAGGGGGAGAAAATACGATGAAAAGGGCTCAGGGGTTGAGATAAGTACAGGGAGATCACTCAACAATTATTGTCATGGGCAAAACAGACTCAGCATAAGGAGATTAATGAAATGTACTGACTATCACTAGCAGACTAGAGCAGCGAGAAACTCAAAATAAACACCTTTCCCCCTTATCCACCTACCTTGTAGATTTTGTCCTAGAATCTAGGACACTAAATCCTCACAGCAAGTGCTGAGGGTAGGAATAACAATGCAAACAAAGAACTGATGCTAACAAGTTTCTATCTTGTTAATCATTGACTTCTTCCTCTTCATCTTGCTAGCTGTATATTGAAAAGACCCGGTAGGCAAAGATAGCAAATTTAGCCTTCTGATCACCAGGAGGAAGCTGCAAACCTTTTATGTTGAAGTACATCAGTAGTTTCTCTTTCCTCTAAGCCCACAATCCAGGAAGCAAGTGTTCCAGGATTAAGCAGTTATATCAGCAATTTTCTTCTTCCCAGAGAAAGGATGGTAAAGTGCCTGGCACCTCTCTTGGGAGTCTGATGCTACTGGCTATGGTGGATAGTCACTGAAAGAGTCATTTTCAGACAGATGCGCGTATCTTAGGCTTACACATCTACATTAGGGTGTACCATGCACCTGTACACAACTTAAAAGCTCTGAAACTCATCTGGCAGACATTTAACTAAGTGACTTCCTTTTGGAATTGCATCTGTCCTTGCACTGAGAAAAACTCTGAACAACTGAAGTGTATCATAGAAGAGTAACCCTAAAAGAGTCATATAGGTAAGGACTGAAAAAAATCACAGCTTAGCATGTCTTTTGCCAGGTGACTGTACAGTATTGAATGTGTTTTAGAGATAAAATACACTTAGAAACTATGGCATTAAGGATAAGCATTTTTTGGGTACACGACACTGAGATAAAAGGACTGAAAATAAGAGTCTTCTTGACATTTAAAACTTCTGTTAAAAGGCTATATTTGGGAACATTGTTTGTGATGATTTTTGCAGGTTCGCGTAAGATGGAATTTAAGGGAAGTTCTTGGCATGAATCCTGTTTTGTTTGTCAGTATTGCCGGCAACCACTGGGAACAAAACCATTGATCACCAAAGACAATGAGAATTACTGTGTGCCCTGTTTTGAGAAGCAATTTGCTCACTGTTGCTACTCTTGCAAAAAGGTAATTACAATGGAGAAATTTCACTGTGCTGGCATGTTATTTTTGGTCAAGTCAAGACCAGATTGTCCAACAGCAAAAACTATGCCAACAACTTTTTCTGCAATCTTTAAAGTTCAGGCTTAAAATAACCTCTGCAAATTCTTACTTCCATTCTCATCTGGAAGTCTGAAGTTTAAGTCACAATGGGCAAAAGAGAATATTAGCAGAGCACATGACTTCTTAGATTAGTTCTTTTCTGTAAAACAGCTAAAGTTTTTTAAAAAAATAAAAACCCTTCACACATTAGAGCTTATGAGGACAAGTCACATAACTGAATGAAAGTTCAGGCTATATACTTAACAAGCTTTAACGAAGTATATTTTTTTATCCCCATTTAGTTACACTTTTTGTCAACAAAGAATGCTTTTAGTGCTTTAAAATGCTTTTCTAAAAGCAGATGAGGAACAGAAGAAAATGATCTTGAGATCAACAGAACTCTTATTGCCTGTAACTACAACTATTTATAATTGCTGTTAGCTGCTTTTCAGGAGCACCTGGAGCTTGCTTTGTCTCTCTAACAGGTATTCATATCACCTGTTTTAAAGTATTTAATGTGGATGCTTAAATTAGAAGCTTTTAGTCTTTTTTTTTCATCAGTAGATCTCTCAATATATTTAGGAAAGCACCTGTAAGCGTATAAAGATCTTAAGCTCCCACCTCTGATGCCCCAGTTATATAGATGAAGTTAGGAAGCTTTAGTACCTCCCTTTCTGTTTCAGTTTTTTAACAATAGAATAGGAATGCTAATTAACTTTCCAGAATTCATGGAAATGTTGGGTGTAAATTATGGCAATAAATACACCAGAGATTGTGGTATGTTTAGAAAGCTCAGTAAGACAAACCTGGGGAATAGCAGAGGTAAATGACAAAAAAAGAAATGTGCATTTGTAACAAAAAAAAAATGGTGTCTCTGTTTAGTGACTTGTTCATAGTAATACAGGATCTATGGAAAACAGTGCTATATTTTAAATAACTACTTCTGTGGAAGACATTAATTCTTTTCCTGACAGCAAAATTATATCAAGATACTAGGTTTTCTAACACTGGAGAAATAGGATATAGTGAGGGTGTCACACCACCTAACTTTAAATCCATAACAAAGACGCCTGTGCTCCTTAGTGGAGCAGTATTGCTCATGGGGGGAGATGCTGGATCATGCAAAATGTCTGGTGAACTGATAGGAAGAGCCAAGTCTTCCTTTTGGTATTGATATTGGACACTGAAAACTAACTGTGACAGTGTTTGCCATCTTCTTCTAGCTAATATTTATATAAGCCTGATTATATTTATAATGTATTTATTGACAAAAACAAATACTTTGATTTTTTTTTGTTGTTATTAGTTGTGATTTTTAACAAAGGTTGAAATTTTAGAGAAAGTTGTTTAAAACCCTTCGTTCCTGATAACAACTGACCTTGCCTTCATAAATATGCCTCCCTTTACGTTTGTCAGATGTATTCACATGCAAAATCAGCCACCTAATCTGACAAAAGTGTTCAAGGTCATACATGGTTTTCTCTTGAAATGTATCAGGCAATAATCAGATTAAGTAATATTTAGTTGTGATAATACAAGTCAAGAG
Organism: Cygnus olor; assembly: GCF_009769625.2. Lineage (NCBI taxonomy): Eukaryota > Metazoa > Chordata > Aves > Anseriformes > Anatidae > Cygnus > Cygnus olor. The sequence goes on from NC_049171.1 coordinate 42,389,214, forward strand.
TCCCACTGTTTCAATACATGAGGCTTCCCCTGTGGTTACCAGAAAGCCTGTTTTAAAATGAGTTTTTCTTTCTTCCCCCAAATACAAATAAATTTTCCTTCCCTCGATTTCTCATGTTTTAAAATTGTCTCCAGGTGGTGAAAACAATTAAGTATTGCATTATTCTGGTGTGATACTGCTCTCTAACAAATGTTTTAATCTGCTTTTTATAGTAGAATTTCACTTATTCTTTAGTATCTCTACCACTCTGGAGGCAAAAAATATTTTTTCACTTCAAATGACTTATAATTTCTAAATTTATTTACTGTTTAGCTGTAAACTTCTACCTCTAACAAAACACTTTAATTTAAGCAAAACCCGCTTCCTGTTTTTTCTTCAATACTTAAACTTTAGAAAATACCTCTAGATATTCCTATGCCTCTATATCTAGCCATTTATTTGCATTAAATGATCACATGACAAATATAGTAATTCTGCTCCATATTTATTACAGAAATTGAGGTTAACAGCATTTATATGAAATAATCAGGATTTGCTTCTTAAAAATTATAGGAATGCAAATAGACTACATATATACTAAAACAATTTTACTAAATAAAACTACATCGGTTTCCATAAATAAGTGAGCTCAAAGAGACTGAATTGCTAAAGTCTTCAGTTCTGTGCCAGAGAAAAAACATTCGAAATTTTGAGATTTTAATGGAAAGACAAATTAACTCTTATTGTAGCCCAATCCTAGAATACTAAGAGGATCGGGAACCATTTAAATTTCTTATTGCCTGACATCACCCAGTATAATTGTTTATTTTCCTGAAGCTGTATTTCCCAGGAAATTTTCATGGTGCCTTTATTTTTATTTAATTAAGTTTCTCCAACTCTTTCTTCTCCTGGTCCAACTACAGTAATTCACTCACTCATTCACTCACTCATCCATTCATTTACTGTCATATACGTGTCTTGGCAGTAGAAACACCATCTTAGAGCTCATTTTTATTTCTAGAGAAATTCCTTTATACAGTCCCTCAAAACTTCTCTGAAACCTACTCTTTACTGCACATATGGAAGCCTTAGAGCAACTGGAAATTTCCTTCTTCAGAAATAACCAGTGGAGAGCCATGAGTGAGTTGCAGGGAATGGAAATTTGATGACAGTGACAAACACTATTTTTCCTTCTTCTGACAATGTAGATCTCCTTTCTGTCTCATTTCTGCTTCTTTACTGTCTTTTTCCTCCTACTTAAAATGCTGCTTCAATTTTGAGACAGCAAAATGTCAATTCCAGTTGGAGATTAGTCCTATTCTCATCATCATTTCTATCAGCCACTGTCCATCACAGAGAAGTGTTGCACTGAGAGTATGTCCGATGCTCAGCCTTTACCCAGATGGGTAAGAGAAAAATTTCATAACAAGCTGACCTGTTTATTACAAAACATAAGTTTATTCTGTGATAGGAAACCAAGAATAAAAATAAAAATAAAACACTGGAATATTCAGATCAGCTGCAATTAGTCAAGTTTCCAGATGATGTCTTAGTCAAGTTTTCCCGATGAAAAACAGTGGACATGACCATACTGTCTCTCTCTTCACTTGTGCATACTGCAAGAGAGAAAACAAGTGGAAGGATTTACGAAACACTTGATAATCCTTCATGATTCATGCCTTTGTTTTATTGCTCTGTCCTTTTTTATCAATATGTTAGGTAATAACTTCTGGGGGAGTGACCTACCATGACCAGCCTTGGCATAAAGAATGCTTTGTCTGTGCTGGATGTAAAACTCAGCTGTCTGGACAAAGGTTTATTTCCAAAGATGAGTATCCATACTGTGTAGACTGTTACAGCAAATTTTATGCTGAGAAGTGTGCTGCTTGCAAGAAACCTATTACAGGTGAGTCTTATCTTTTAGAAGGGACTAGACACTGAGGAATCATCAGTCTCCCCTCAAATCAGATCTTTACTTTAGAAAATGGCATTAAAAATAGTCCCATCATAATTAAAGACTGAGGGAGCTAGGTACTGGAGAGACCCCCTCTCTGTCAAATGCAACATGTCTTGCTAGGACATACTGATCACATTTATTCCCTGACTGCTGTGCTCTTTTATTTGCCAAACATTCTCCCATCATTTGACTTAGCACTTTATGCACTAAAAATCATCCCCAGGAACATAGGAAAAGGCATTTTTGGCTTCTCTTCAGCCAATACAAACAAGTCCCTCATGGCTGTAATTGGTTTGCCTTTGTTTTTAAATACAAATGTGATAAAATTGGATGTGAGGTAACTGCCTGCTGGTAAGGCACACCTGTCAAGTTAGAGAGCTTGCCAAACACAACAAAGCTCTATTGTATGCATCCTTGTGTACTTCCATGGTCTGGAAACTCCATGATCTGGAAATTTCCCAAAGACACTATCTTGAAGATACTTGGTGAAAATAATTAAATTTCACTCAGTGTTGTATAGAAATTATATGTATCTATGCATTGCAAATAATTTTCATGAGAGTTTCTTGGGAAGATCTGCAAACCTTAATGGACATTCTGATAAACCTCTCCCATTCAGAGTTCATAATGGGATATGAAAACAATCAAGTGACTTATGGCTTTACTTAAAATATTTCCCACTATCTCACTATTATTTTGTCTCATTATCTTAAAGTGGTTGGTTGTGGGTTTTGTTGTTGTTGTTGTTGTTTTGTTTGGTTGTGGTTTTTTTTTTTGGTTTGTTTTTCTGTTGTTTGTTTTTTTGTTTTTGTTTTTCAATTCAGCTAACAAAGGGCATTTCAGACTATGGATTTTTTTTCCTTAATTTATTTGCTTATATGAATAACAACATGATCATACATCAGAAAACAATCTGTTGCATTTCTGAACCATGTCCAGAAATACTGGATTTACATCTTCATTCTCATAATCTTTTTCAGCTCTTGGAGGTGCCAAGTTTATCTCATTTGAAGAGCGCCAGTGGCATGGGGAATGCTTTAACTGTGCAAAATGCTCTGTCTCGTTGGTGGGCGAAGAATTCCTCACTAAGCAGGATGATGTCCTTTGTAATGAATGTGGCTCTGCTTCATAGTTCTGTGGAGAGCTATACAGATGCATTATTCTCACTCTTTAACCATGTGCTTTGTTACTTGCAATAAGAAAATCATCTAAACAACATACCACTTATTTAGTCATTCACATAATTTTCAAACAGCAGTTTAATTCTATCATAGTTCTAAACTGTTTGTTAAAAATATAATAATAATAAATAGCCACATACTGGCTAACTGCAGAAAATATTAGTATATATTTAAAATATAACTACAGTATGTTTTCCTTGTAACATACTGCACTCTGCTGTTAGAAGCTTAAAAATTTACATTTCATCTCCCATGAACCAAGAAGTATGAAAAGTCTATATGGCATACAAGTAATGATGAGGCATTAGCTCTCCTAACAAAGAGAACGTAGGTGTACACAAAGAAACACTAAGTCAGAGAAGTCAACTCTAGTGCCAGATAAAGGGATAAAAGTTTTCTTTTCTCTCCTTACTGAGATTGCTTCTCAGAAAAATAAGTTTCCCATGACTTTAGTCATCCAAAAGACTGAGTGATGTGTCCTCTCCCAAAAGTGGTTAATTTTACTTAGTTCTTTAGGTATAAATATTTTAGAACATAAATAAAACCATATTTTGTAAGAGGTAAGCATTTCCCAATATTTGATAGTGCTAATGTACAGTTTTCCATAGCTAATACACCTTAAAACTCTGTCTCCATTGTCTTCATTGGACCTTCAAATACATACTTAAAATATATTTTTTATTAGTAGAGACAAGAACCAACTCACAGTTGTCTGCTTACAGTTGTACTTTGCACTCTTCCTCCCCACAAAACCCATTTGCCAGCAATCAAGACACTTAAAGGCCTTGACATTTCCACACTGCTGTCTTTTATTCAGTCTGCTCCTTTTCTTGTAAATGCATGCTTGTCGGTAGCAGGCTATAAGCTCTTCAGAGCCAATACCTGATTCATTTTGTCATGTGCCACGTGCATTTGCCAATATTATGTCAAGAATTTGTAATGTTGCCATTGCAAGCTAGGCAGTCCTCGCTTGTAGTACAAGGTATTCATTTCTAGGTAGCTGGCTTTGAGAAGGTTATACCTGCTTGCTGAGCTTCGTTGCTCAATTGTCTGTTATTAAAGGTCATCTAGAACTGAGTTACGAGCATTTCTTCTCTTCCTTGTTTCACACTGTATGTTACAACAGCCTGACTCATGTTGCAGTATCTGCCAGGCCATGGTGAATGGTGCAGCGGTTCTGCACCACTCAGCACTGTTTTATTCCTCATCTCACATGTTTTAAAACCATGCATTCTCCTTTAGACCCTGATGTTAATTGCTTACAATTTTTTGGCTGACTTGAGAGGGCTTTATTCATATTGAAGACAGATACTACTTTAACTGTAAAAGGGAGGAAAAAAAGAGCATGTGAGCATAGGTAAGGCAGAGCTGAACTGCAGTGGCGTAAAATCAATATGGATAATGACTGACCAACAAGTACATAGCAGTCTGTTTTCCAGTCAGTAAAATATTGATCTTTTGCTCTACTTGTTGTTCATTTTTGTTTTTTTTTTTCAGCTTCTTCTTTCACAACAACTTTTATTGGAGTTTGGATTTTGATTGGTTTATGCCTTTTCATTTAATCCCAGCTGCTTCCTTTTCTATTTTCACATTGCATATGGCTGATACAGGTTCTTGGTAAGACTTAGATTCCCATAAATAGAAATAGGTTTCATTGCCTTAAGAAATGGGGTGTGTGTGTATATATATAAATATATATATATATATATATAAATAAATACATATATATACACACACATATACACACGTATATAGTGGTGCACGGTTATGTATGATGTTTGAAAAATGTGTACTGAACTATTAGAAATTATCCCATTAGTAAATGTTAATGGTCCTAAATTTTGAAATGAAAATGATGAATCATCAAATGCAGCCATGTTTGTGGGGCATACCTTTTATTTTTGTTGTGTGAAATAACATTCAGCAAATTGCAAGAATGTGGCTCGGGCCCTTTATTCGGTCTTGTCTGAGCAATGTTCTAGCTTAATTATGAAGTGACGCAGGAATTATCAGGCAGAGTCTTAAGACATGACAGAGTCACAGATCACACACATTGATCATGGTAATCCCAATCTTCTAGCCTTAACATTTATGAAAATGAAATTCTGTTCTGACTCATCAACCAATTATATTTTTAGAAATACCAACTGAATTATTTATCTCTCCTGCAGTAAATACACTACAGTCAAATCTGAAACTGAGCATTTTCACTTCAGAGTAATAAAAAGAAGTAAATGTGACTGCTATAAATAGTTGGAATAAATGTTATATTACATATTAGATTGATATTTCCTAGTCTCTGTCACCGGCTACTGATGTCCAAACATAAATACAGTAATACTCTGCACAATTTGGGTCACCTCTGCTCATGGTAGATGTAATCCAACTTGAATAGGAGCCTAGAAGGGCTACAAGAATAAACCACATATCTCTGTGGATGACCATAGATCATGGAGGGGATAAGAAGGCTGCTGTAAGTCAAGAGACAACATATGGCTCAAGAACAAGGAAAGCAAATTTGTCATGATTGGAAACTGGAAATTAGAAGGCTGCTACTAAGTAATGGTGAGGCTTGTAGGTGAACCTGGAACCAAGGGTGAAGAGCTATGTGGACAGTTTTAAGTGTTTTTTGATCATTGCATTAAACAGCAGATACAGCATGAGTGCCTGGGATAGCAAAGCAGTGGGCAAAATAGCCAGATGGTCAGCTTCAGTTCTTGTTGCTAACATTTGATTTACTGCAGGATAATCAGCGTACAGACTCCCATGCAATTCAATTTTGTTTAATAAACCTCAGAGGATGGAAGTTTGAAGGATTTATTTTTTGGTAGGTCAATTTGTTTTTGTTAATGTTGTGCTTTTCTTTAACATTGTACTGTTTTATTTTCAGATATATCTAGTTCTTTCCCAGCTGCCTAGCTCTAAGGTAATCACCCTGCTTTTGTTATGGTTAAGCTAAATTATCCCAAGGCACAGTGGTGTCTCTGATGTCCTGATCACATGCTGCTGTACTCACAGTTGCCTTGGGGGAGCAGGAGGGAGACTGTCATTTGGGACTAACTTCTTAAGACTGAAGTAGGTGCCCTATTATCACCCTCAGTGCTTAAGGCTGAGGTTCTTCAATCACTGCTTAATCCTGAGAGAACACCCAGAAAGAACATGCTTAAAATACACAGACAAGCCCTGCAGTATTATCACCAAGTGACCCTTATCTACCCATATTTCTGAATGTCACATTTTTCACTCTCAGACAAGTTCATGCAGTGAGAGGAAGTTGTCAGTCTTTCCCTGGACTACTACTTTTAAAATCCAGGCATGTTTTCAGCAGATGCTGTTGCTGGCAATGCACACACGCCGTAACTTAGCTGTGGAATGCGGGATCAATTCCCAGCATTTCCAGGCCAAGGCACAGGCTCCAGACCCATGACTTACATGAAGGATGAAACCAGCTAGACATCCTCCATTCTCTTCTGCCCTTGTCCCCTGGTTTTCTGGAAAGAAGATATGTGAGCCTAGACTGGGGAAGAGCTATAGCATAGTCTGGCCACATCAGTGAAGTGGGTGTCACATCACAGTGTAGTTTTTTTTTCAGTATTTCAGCACATGCATGATCAACTGGTTGTTGTAGTCCACCAGTAGATATTGTCCCAGGCCTTGTTGATGCTAAGAGTGGCTCAGTCCAGCCCCAGGTGCATTAGAGGGGGAGCAGCAAGCTTTTGTGAGATCTTCTGGGCCCGTTGTTTCAAACTGTTCATGGGCCTCATCACAACAGAAAGAGAGGAACCTGTTTAGACCCCATTGGCTTTACCATCAGTTTCAGCACCTGGTCAAAGTTTTTGTGAAACACACTTCATTTAACAGAATGGATCTAGAGCAGCATATTGTATTTTAGGAAGACAAGTAAAAGCAACAGTGACATTTATACAATGACAGATATCAATAGCTGAAAGAAAGTGATGTTAACTTACTGCCTGAGTGGAAGCTGGGAGATCATTTCTGTAAACAAAAATGTTGGATGGAATTCAAGCCCATACCCAGAACAAACTTGTTTACAAATCAACCAGGAATGCTGCAATAAATCCTCTACATTCTTGTTAATAATATCTCATAGAGAATGTATGTGTATGCCTGCATGCTTCTTCACCCTCAAATTACCAAATTTTTAAAGGACTGAGTCACAGGAAACTTGGCAACTTAAATCAAAGCGCAAAACACCTAGAGAGGTTACAGACTACTATTTCTAAACCGAAGTTTCAGACCATCATATCCAGATGTACAAGGTACAAGTATTTTGAGGTACAAGAGGGCAATAAGACCTTTGGAGGACAGATATGGCTGCAGTGATCTTACTGCAGGGGTGTTATGTAATTGGCAATAGGTGGCTGCAGTGGAAGGTCTAGGGATATTATTATCTGCTTTGGCCTGAATTAGTAAGCTTTTCTTGGCATGTTAGAGAGAACGTGTGTCCAATAATATCCATTTCAATATTTCTGTAGGCTTACATTTCTGCTCCTCTGGATTTACTGACAAATGCAACTGGCCTCCATTTCCCCTGATATCCTTTACTCAATAGTGCAGGGGACATCTGCCAATCAAGTACCTGATTAAAGTGAATTGTTATTTGCAAGAATTGTCAAAAAAAATTGTTAAGGAATTGCTGAAACACCTGGAGTATCCCTGGGACAGGGTCATTCCAGCCCCATGTATCAGTTTCCTTCCCACATCCTGCATTTTTAAACTGAGTTCTTACTGGGGCTCCCTGAAGACGAGACCAGATAGCAACATCCTTACAGCACAGCCACACAAATATCCCCAATGGTGAGCGAATATGTCACGTAAGAAGCTGGATCTGTTCAATGCAAACTAACTCAATGTCAGAAGGACAACCATCGTACAGCATTACATCCAAGTTAATGAACCCTATCTCTGTCTTGGATATAATGTATCTAGTTTTATCAGCTTGTGCCTCTGCTCTAAGTCTTTCACTGTCCTCTCCAGTAAGATATTCAAGATGCTCATCTCATTCACCGCAGATTTTTTTAGCACTACCTGAACTGCTAAATTACTGCATGCAAGAGGCTGCATTATCACCACATTCCTGAAAAGCAGGAGCCACGAATCCCTTTCATGCTTAGTCTGCATGAGGCTTTGAGGACACATCACATTAAAACAACAAACACTCAGTTCCTGCCTATAAACTGGGCACAGGTACAGAGGTAACTAAAAAACAGAGCAGGTTTTGAGGGGTTCAAATATTTCACTCAAGCACCTCAGCTTCTGCTCAAGTCACTCGTTCTTGCTCACCCAACTGCTCATGTCCTGGTACTCGTCAGGTGTATTCACGTAATGTCCACACGTGACCAGAAGAGCAGTTCACTAGGAAAGAATCTCAGTCTGGCACAAAGGCCAGTCTCAAACCTTTCCTGGGTGAGTTATTAAATAGAGCACTGCCCCAGCAGTTGAGGTAACAAAATCCAAACAGCCTCAGACAGTTGCTTATATTTGAACCCCAGTGTTCAGCTTAGAGTAATTTTATATTAAAGGCTTGCCTCAGGTAGGCATATTAACAAGATCCTCATTTAGCCATCTCTATCTTCACCTTAGACTTGGCGTCAGATTTTGCTAGACTAATTATCAAAAAATAAAAAAATCATATTTCCCACCTGGGCACAGACTAAAAAAAGTGCAAAATCATGTAAATGTTTTTATCTAGTTCTGATGAAATTCATTTTTGCCGTTTTTGTTTCTAAAAGAAAAAAAAAAAAAAAAAAAAGGACTAATTTCTTGCAAACAAGCTCTTTATTTATAATAAAAGTAAATCATGCCCTTAGTCAAACATTTTCATTGGAAGGGCTGCAATCAGAGTAGAAATTTATGGCTATGAAAGCAGATGGCTGTAAAAGGTTGCTAATAGCACCTTCCCCAAGTAATATAGAAACTGGTAATAAATCTGTAACCTAAATGTAAATGGTAGCCCAGCATGTTCTCTGTGAGAATGTGACAGAGGACAGTCCTTAGGACACCAGTCTCCTGTTGGGGGCCTGTCCTCATGCCATCTTGGAGAAGTGACAAATTAGGTCACCTGAATATCACCTTCCAATGTTTTTAAACATTTGGATTTCTTTAACCTTTAACTCTTGAATGTTCTGGCTTTCTCATGATAGCCAACTTATTCCTTGTTAGCTTGGTTCTTTTTTTTTTTTTTTAATTTCTACAAAATCCTTATTGCAATCTTAACTCATAACTCACTGAAAGGTAAACCCACCCTGACTGATTTTTTATTTTTTTCTGGACCATGTGTGGTACTGTTTACTGAGATCTTCAATTTAAAGCACGTTTCTATTTGCCTATGAAACACTCTCAAAGTGAAATGTTTTTTGTTGAGCTCTTTACCAAGCTTTCTCAGGCCAGCTCCTGTTCTCCTCTTTCCCTTTTTCATCTCTAGAAGATTTCAGTCAAAATTATATTACCATTTTACAAAACAAAGCAAGTGAAAAAAAAAGTATATAAAATGTTTGCAGTATACTAAAGAACCCTGAACCTTTTCATTGAGCAGGTCGTGTGCTTCACTTGATTTTGGTTCAAGAACCTATTTGACAACAAAAAGGAAACTTTACCTCATGGAGGTGCCTCGTGCCATCCCTGCAAAGATCCACTTGGTCCAGTTAGATCTCTTCTGCATTAACAAATTGCACATGCATTTCCTGAAAAGCAAATGCATGGTGCAGATTGGGGCTGCAGGAGGATAACAAAGGTTCTTGGCAACATTACTGAATTACCCATAGAGAATTGCCTTAGGGTCCACTTCTGTGATGCCGGGTAATTCATACCGCCCGCGCTGCACCCATCTCACTGCGGTGTGCTGGAGAGCATGCTGCCCACCTTGCAGAGCTGCTGCATGCCCCCAGTATCCGCGGGTTACACCAGAGGCCTGCCTTGCTTGTACAAAGCCCTGTGTAATACTAGGTGCTTGGTGCAATACACTTGTAAGCATTTTAGTTTGGGTATGCACGCCAGGCCGTCAGCTGTAAAATTGAAGTAACTACCAACCTGACAAGGCCAGCCTCAGAGGAAAGCTTCCTGTATTGGCCAGGCATTCAGCTGTAGAGCAAGCAGGGTTGCAAGGCCCAGGCACAGGCCAGGGCTCACCGCAAAGGCACAATCCACTCCAGGATCACAGTTGACGACGGGGAATGGCTTCCCTGGAAAAACGTCTCAGAGACCATTTCACGCAAAGGCTTCAAGTCTGCCTGGATATGCAGGAGAGCTGCAGGGACAGCTCTAATTCTGGTATTTCCTCACTGGGATCAGAGACAAGCTCTGAAAAGCCTAAACAAAATTAGCCAGGATTAGTCGCTTTTATTCTCGTTTCATATTTTTGGAAAACCGCCAAAACCTGCAAGCCTTGTCTAAAGTGGGATTAACAGGATTTCTGCCTTCTGCCCGTGCCTCGAGCCCACGGGCCCCTCCTGCCAACCCCCACTAGATGGCACATGCTCCTGTCCTACAGCCACTCGCAGGAAAAACTGGCATTAACAGCCAACCTCTGCAAACCATCGCAGTCACAAGCATCCACAAAAGTTGCCCTCACGTCTGAGGCAGGGGTGAGCTGCCTGGATGCAGGCTCGTTGCACTTTTTTGAACAACTGCAGTGTTATTTATTTTGCAGATTTATGTACTGCAGTCAGAGACAGTCATGGGAGGTGCACGACACCCAACTGTCTTCCTCCCCTTAAGTGACCCCCACTGATTTCCACAGAGCTGTTTCAGGAACACGGAGTTTTTTCCATCAGAAAGCAAGCCACGGGACTGTTTACTGCAGAGAAAAGACTCAGGAAGAACATAAGGTTGTGATACTGTTTTCTTATGTGCTTCTAATTGGTTTTCATTACTGAAATTAAAGTCACCCTGTGTGACGAAAAGCAATGGTCAAGGGCAGAAATTCAGCTGCAACTGCAGCTTGACAGTTAAAAAACAGTAACTTAAAGCTGCCAGAACTATTAAAGAGGAATTGAGGTTTAACATGATTCCTGCCTTACTTCCCCTTTGCCCAGAGGCTCAAGTAGTCAGCTGCATTCCTGGTACAAAAACAGTCATCATTTCCTCATGGGAGGGAAGCAAAGTCACATCCCTGTTCCACCCCTCACACTTACTGACTTCCAGTGGGAGCCCTCAGAAAGCAGGGGTTTGAATCTATAGCAAACAGAAGACTCACAGCAAGGGAAGGGAACCAGGAGGACACTTTTGTACTGCCTAAAGCAAGAATGTACCATCTAGCAGAATAGCACAAGCTTTCCTTCCAAATGTGATATCCAACAGACAGTTAGTGCAAAGGTAAAGACTGCTAAATAGCCTGTCTTCTGCAATGGATGTAGAGAAAAACCATACCACTGACACTGTTTGTCTCCAGCCACCCTGGAGCAGTTGTGCAGGAGCTGCACAACTCAAATAGTAAGGGCCTCACCATCCTGAGGAATTATGATAGGCTTCCTTTTGGGAGGCACAGAGAGGCTGCACAAACAAAAACCAGGATTCACAGAAGTCATTGGTCTGAGTGGAGGAGCGTCTAAATTATCCAGACGAAAATATTGCTGGAAAGGTTATAGGCTAAGTCATAGCACTCACTTCCAGCCACTTAGAGGACAGGAAAGCCACAAATGTCTTCTGCTGAGATTCAAAGCTGTGAAAGCTCTACCAAGGTACTGAAGCACTCTACCAAGTACTTCAAGCACACACAGTCCTGAGAGAAGGAAGTTTGTGCATTACCACTCTTCTAGACATGAGAGCAGCAGTGAGCACACTCACCAGGAATATCAAAAACCTAGCATCTGCTCTATCCAGTTTTGGTTATTTGGTAATCTGTACATCCTGCATACAAGAAAAGTGTTTCTTGCCAAAGGTATTTTAATATGACATGATGTAATTAAATATTCATTGGCTCAAACACGTGAGAAGAGGTCTAACATCCATAGTCAAGTTATTCAGCTGGGAATCCTGAATGTCCATTTGCAGCTTCAGCAGATGAATGCAGTCACCCTTTAACTATATCAGCTCTATCTAAGAGTCAGATGTGGGTTTGTCAGGATGCAGAGTTTCCAGAGGAAAGGTTGCTTCTGCAGGTGTTCACAGGGCAGGGACATTGTTAACCTCTCTCTACTTGAGACTGCACTACAAGGGCATCCTGTACCATTACAGCCACTTTCAGCATGGTGGTACCCAGTCAGGGTTATTAATCACTGTGCTGACTGCAGTATTCTGAGCAATTTACTTTGTTTTCTTGGAAGAGTAAACATAGGAAGCAAGATACTTAGCTCATTCATTGATTTTACCAATAATACTATGATTTCAGAGACTGGCCCTGATGGAAACTGTCCCTCTCCTGAGGAGCAGTAGAGAAATGGGTTTGTAGAAATGCTGCTGGACACCCAGAGACTGGGACAACAGCAAGTCAAGGGGCAGTGAGTCCTTTGATGGGAGTGTAAGTGTCATGGCCTACTTCTGGTCAAACTTGAGAGCTACTTTTATGCCATGTTCCCATGGGCACTCCGGAGGTGGTGGATAATAGATGCTATCAAGTAACTGGGAAACCTTTCAAATACGTTTGCTTTCTGCTGTTTCTTCTGTGTGGCCAGATGGGAATTTTAAAATTACATAGAACAGAAACTGTCAAGAATAACTCTCAATTGGTGTATTCCAGGAGGAACTGCTAGAATAAGAAGGATTACTTTACTCTATTGTAAGATTGGATACAATAGAGATAGACTGCCCTTAACAATATCTCTGGTGGGTACTAATGTGGATATAACTAGTAACAGCTGGATGAAAACTCCTGAAATGCAAGGGTATGGTGTAAGCAACTAAAGAAAGACATAGTAATGGAAAAATAAATCCAGTAAGAACTAACACAATGAGGCAGAAAACAAATAGGTCTGTTGGCTCCAGCTTTATTGATCAGAATAATCTTTATAAGTATTAAATCAAAAGTATAAGTGCAATTCCTCTGAATATCAAATATTAAACATGCATACAGTGTTCTAAGACTGACAAGCATAGTAACAGAAAAGTGAAAGGGAGGAAATGAAATATAGGAAAATAGCAGTAATGGATCGATCAGTATTAACAGCAAAACTTCCTCATATTAAAATGATGCAGCAGTTTAGTCATGGAAAGATGTTAAATCTAAAGACTTATTATATGTATCAGGTATTAAAGGGGGCAATCTCTGTAGAAAAAAAAAAATGGAAAAAAGATATTTAAAAAGCAAAGTACTTTAGCCTATAGAGTTATCAGTAATATTTGATTTTATTATCTACTGTATTGCCACAGCAATCACTAGGTGACAGGTTAACACAATAAAATGCAGTAACAATTTTCAATGCATTTTTCTCCATAAATCATTGATATATTTTCAGCATACCTAGTATTTACATCACTTAGACCACTTACAGTAGAGTCTGTGTAGATACCTGACATTATAATCCAAGGTAGCTAAGATTATTTTCACTTGATGAAAGCATTTTGTGTTACCACACATATTTCCATATCTTGTTAACTGGAGAGAATAGGTATGTGTGTGCGCATTTATTTCTTAGATGTCCCATAAACAAAGAAGGGTGCTTTTTTCCTTCTATGAATATATGGGAAGCAAGTCCTTCAATTGTTTTAGTCCTGTGCCCAACAGAAACAGGACAAAATTTTAGAGGCTTTGGTTACCTCATCTTAAGTTCACACTCACAGTAGAAAACTCAGTCCTCAATGATACTGGAGTCACGAAAAGTCAGGAAAGATGGTTTTGTGCCTACAAATTATAGGAGAACTAACCTTTTTGTTCACGTACAGAAGATCTCAATGAGGCTGCAATAAACCTCTTACCTCACTGCATGAAAGTATGGCTAGTAAGGATGCAAGTAGCTAGCACAGTTTCTCTGCCACTGTACACCACACAGAGAAGCCCAAAGGTTAGCAAGACAGCCAAACAGGGCTATTTCTAATCCACCAGGTCACAATCAGTCTTCTACTGTGCTCAAATGAATCTATAAAAAAAAAATATTTACTACTGAACCTACAGCTGTAGTCTGTTACGCATTGTGCACCAGCCACCTAGCAGTGATGAGTGCTCCCATCCTGACCCAGTAATGCACAGCTCAGCTCCCAGCTGTCCTACCCATCAAGCTTGTGCTGAGCAAACCTTCCAAAGTTCATTCTCCAGTGAACTCAAAAACCTGTTTTGTCAGATCACGAAAGAGAGGTGGCTTCTCTGACAGATTTAATGGAAAACCAGAGCAAATGGCTTTTACACTCTTCATATCAACCGTCAGAAATGACCAGAAACTCACCTTTTAGCATTAAAAAAAAAAAAGGCAGAAATGCAAGTCATTTGCCATTATCCTTTATAAATTCAAAACTCACTAAAGAAAGCTGTTGAAAGAATGATCTATTAGAGTTGGTTAAACATCATCTGCAACACAATAGTTTTCTCTCATGCTACAGGAATCTAGTTCAGCTGCCACGCAGGTCAGCTATGATACCCTTGCAGAGGGCTCTTCACAGGGGCTTCATTTATATCCAAACAATTGCAGCCAGCTCTCATTAACTTCAGCATTAAGTTCATCGCAAAACATGTGCTACTTCTTTGTAAACAATTAGTATTCAACGTGATACACTTTTGCTATCTCTACATTTCTGGGGTTAAAAGTCAGCTCTTTTGAAACAGAGTTGATTAATTTTTCCGCATGGTACTTGACAGACAGCCCATCAGAGAAGTATATCACCCCAACACCACATATAATCTGACATTGCCAGTTACCTGAAGGTTTACCACTCCACATTGCGTAAAGTAGAATTGCTACCATGTTTCTCTTGTTTCTGTACCAACTGTCATACAAGTCAGTAATTCATCATAGATACCAATATGAGTTGGTAAATAACATTACTGGTAAGTAACATTTACTATCTGTAACACCAAAATCAAGTAGAAAACCATCCTGAGCCAGGAGCTCCTGCTTTGCATGGAGGTAAGGTGCTACTAATATGGACTAGGGACCTATCTCTTCTTTGGGATTAAACTCTCTGACGGTCTATCAGCACACTTAAGCTCTGTTTATGTGTTCTGCTTGGGAAGGAAGAAATACAGTCTGGGGATGTCCTCAAAAACTGCAGACTTCTGGACAAGTCATGAGAACTACTGGAGGTCAACAGAACTTCTACTTTAGGCCTGTCACTATTGGCTGGCTGGTCTGAGTTTGTTAGTTTGTTTTTAAAGACCATTAGGAATAAATGCCCATGAATCAGCTTAACACCTGGGATGGGAGAGAGACTGCTTTATTAGAACCATCACAAGAGAGAAGATGATGGAAACTTTTCTGACAATGGTGCACCAAGCTGCATGGTTCAGTCGACACACTGGAGGAAAGGGATGCCATCCAGAGAGATCTTAACAGTCTTGAGAGGTGGGCCTGGGCAAACCTCACAAAGTTTAACAAGGCCAAGTGCAAGGTCCTACACCTGGGTCAGGGCAATCCCAAGCACAAATACAGAACAGATTGAGAGCAGCCCTAAGGAGAAGTACTTGGTGGTGTTGGTTGATGGAAAACTCGACATGAGCTGGTAATCTGCTCTTGCAGCCCAGAAAGCCAACCATATCCTGGGCTACATTAAAAGCAGCATGGCCAGCAGGGCGAGGGAGATGATTCTCCCCCTCTGCTCTGCTCTTGTGAGACCCCACCTGGAGAATTGTGTTCAGCTCAGAGGTCCCCAACATAAAAAGGAGATGGACCTGCTGGAGCAAGTCCAGAGAAGGGCCATGAGGATGATCAGAGGGCTGGAGCACCTCTCCTATGAAGACAGGCTGAGGGAGCTGGGGTTGTTCAGCCTGGAGAAGAGAAGGCTCTGGGGAGACCTTATAATGGCCTGCCAGTGCCTAAAGGGGGACTACAGGAAAGATGGGGAGGGACTGTGTCAGGGACTGCATTGATAGGATAAGGGGTAATGGCTTTAAACTAAAAGAGGGTAGGTTTAGCTAAGACAGAAGGAAGAAACTCTTTACTCAGAGAGCGGTGAAGCACTGGCACAGGTTGCCCAGAGAAGCTGTGGATGCCCCATCCCTGGAGGTGTTCAAGGCCAGGCTGGATGGGGCTTTGGACAACCTGATCTGGTGGGAGGTGTCCCTGCCCATGGCAGGGGGATTGGAATTAGAGGATCTTTAAGGTGTCTTTCAACCCAAACCGTTCTCTGATTTTAATATTTAAATTGGAATTATGATCATGAACACAGTTCTTTAACTGGGATTTTCCCCTTTTCATATCTGAGATATTAGGCTGTTATTTTTATACTCCAGAAGCACAAATCTGTATTTAATGATATTTGGCAGTTTTTCAGTGCAGCACTTTACTTCACAGTGCTTTGGAAATATTAACCACATTTTCAAGGTACAGAATAACAGCTAAATAAATTGATTGACATATTTATAGAGTCATGGGCAGTTGGGAAGAGGGGAAAATAGGCACATAGCTGCAATTGTTTCTTTTGCGGTGAAACAGAACTCTCACCTTCATAAAACTTCAGCAAGCAGCATAAACAAAACCAAAACCTTTAGATGCAACAGCAGGAATAGCGTAAAACACAAGAATACAGATCCCTTTACCATGTAGACGGTACTGGAACAGGAATTGCTTACTTTTTTTTAATGACCTGTGCTACAGGAGATAACATACCCCCAGCAAATTGTGGACAATACCAAATCAGAGGAGGAAGTTGATATGAATTATGGCTGAGTTGCTGTTCAGAGCGTCTAGATGGGCTGGAGAAATGCAACAACAGGAACCTCATAAAATTCAAAGGGACACGCAGGGTAGGCCAGAACAACCCCTTGCACTGGTACAGGCTGATGACTGCTGCCAAGACACAGTCTTTGTAAAAATAATCCTGTGGGTCCTGGTGGACAACAAACTGAATGTGAGCCAGCAATACAGCCTTGCAGGGAGGGAGACAAAGCATTTCTCGCCCTTTGTTTGAAAGAGCACTACCGACAGGTCAAGGGATGTGATGTTTTCCCTCAGCACTTGTGATACTGCATCCAGAGTCCTGCTGTATCCCCCTTTTACTCTGAAGTTTTGGGATTCAGAATGCAAGAGAGACCTTGCTAACCTGGAGCAAATTCAGCCCAGGTCATGGGCTGGAGCACTTGTCCTGTGAGGAGAGGCTTGCAGAGCTCGGCTTGTTCAGCCTGGTGAAGAGACAGCAAAATTTCACTGCTGCCTACAATCACCTAAAGGCAGGGGGTACAGAAGACTGAGTCAGACTATTCTCAGAGTGAAGAGTGAAAGGATCGCAGGCAGTGGGCATGCTGCAATAAGAGAAACTCAGAATCTGTGTAAAAATTTTGTTTGTTTACCATGATGGTGGTCAAACCCTGGCACTGCCCCTTAGAGGCTATCAAGCCTCCATCCCTCGAGGTGCTCAGATCTCAGCTGGGCACAACCCTGAGCACCCTGCTCTGCTTGGTCCCACTGTGAGCAGAGTGTTGGACTGGACAACTTCTGGAGAGTCTTTCTAACCAGCATGGCCTCTGCATCTGTTAGTAACCTCATGATCTTCACAGCATCCTTTTAAGGCATGTGTATATATGTGTTTGTCAAACCAGAGAGGCTGAGGGAGACCATATGAAACACGATGGTGATATATTTGGTATCAACACTGCTTCACGGTTGTTCTGAAACAGTCACAAGCATGCAATTAATTAAACATGCAATTTTAGTGGTAGCAACTGCCAAGGAGTTTGAGTCTCCTACTAAAAACTTTGTGAGAGCTTTAATCATGCATCCAAGAGGGAAAAAAATAAGATTAAAAATAAAAAGGACACAAAACAAGGTAACAGGAGATGCACCCCAACTCAAATTACTGAAAAGTTTCAAATATTTTCTATGCAGTGGTAATGCTGTCATATTCTTCTAGATAATATTCATGATGTCACTGTAATTAGCCCTTAAGCATAACCTCTTGACTCCATTGATTTTAACAGTTTTCAATTACAGCCACTTATGAAACTTCTCAAAATAGACACAGTTATGTTACATTATTTTCTAACAAGTCCATACTTCATAACCACCCACTAAGGTGTGTACAACAAGTCTATGTGCAACTAACACAAAGAGAACTCCACTGGAAGGCTTCCATATTCGTCACATGCTTGGAACATAAATTACTGTTTATAAGCTCTCCTTGCCTGGCTAAAAAGAGTACAAAAGTTGAAATTACAAGTAATATAAAACTGTTGGCTAGAAGTTATAATATTGGACAAAACTTGTGTGGATTTTGAGGAGTCTATTATTTCACTCTTGTATTTTATACCACTGTGCAGCACAACTATTTAGTTGATGCTTTAGAATTGCCAGAAGAGTTTGCAAAGATATATTGTCTATGCATAACAGAAAATCATGCCCACAGACAAACCAACACACTTCATAAAAAAGATTTATTTTCCTTTGAAATGATGATATTGCTAACACATTCCAACTTGTTGCAAAAGCCTTTTTCTAACTCTCCTCTTCAGAGGAACGTATCCTAATGTATTCCAAAAGCAAGAGCTTTTGGAGAAATATATGTATGTATGTATGTATATGTATGTATGTATATATATGTATACATATGTATATATATTCATATTTTCTAAACAGATTTTTTAAGCAGGTTGTTAGGGGGAGATTTCTGTGGCTGTCTTACCACACTGAATGCATTTAAGTCTGAAATAAACAACTACAGGAGTCAGACACATTCTGCAATTCGTCACCTATGAAGTAAGTCAGTAGTGCACAGAGATAGCAGTTTGTGTCCCTGACCAACCTTCTTCCACACTTGCTGTGGCACTGAGTAGACCTTTGCACATGAGACATCACACCTACATCTGTGTGGTGGAGCAACAGACTCCTGTCGCTCCAGAGATCTGCATCTTGTTGCTTTTGGCTGAGAGAAGGAAGGAAGCCCAAGGCCTGGAGGGGCCATATCAGAGCAGGAAAGTAGTCACTGGACAGGAAGATGCTGGAAAGAGCATGGAAAGACTTCAACTCCCTCCCTCCACTCCAAGAAAAAACAATGTCACATAATGGAATTAATAGGCTAAAGAGAAAGGATAGAAGAAAATGTTTCAGGAAGAGGAATGAGATAGAGACTGGTAACCCAAACTCAAAACATGTGCTAGAAAAAAGACATTTCCCACATCCAAACCAAATAATAATTTCATGTGATTGACTCATTCTTTCAAAAAGAAAAATAAAACAAACTCATCCTTACTTCTTACCAAAACTCCCTTAAATCCATGTGAAAGGAGAAAATACATTAAGTCCTTTCAAAGTCAGAGAGAGGAGAAGAAAGCTGAGCCCACGTCCAACAGAAGCAGTCAATGACTCCCAGCTACACCTACATCCTCAGATGGCTTTCCAGGGGATGCTAATGAACAAGTGCATCAACAGCTACCTTAATGGTAGCCACATGGTGTTGGCAATGCACTGATCTAACTCTTTGAGAAGTTTCAGAATTTGTTACTAAATCTTTACTTTAAAAACAATGAGTAGTGTATATTTTCCTAAAAAGATAGTACAAGAATTAAGATTGTTTTCCATAAAAAGTACTTATCCAAACATCAACAAGAATTAATCAATTTCATTCTAGTATCCTGGTAATCTCTATTTTCATTTGAAAATACAGTGGGAATGTTTAGTTTGCTTTTTATTTGCCCCATACTACAAGAACATTTTTTACCTGGAAGTTGTGTATGAGAGCTATGACTAATGAGGTTTGGGGTATGAAGACACCATTAGCTCTCTATTTGAATGTCCACTTTTCTTCTTGTGGGTACCACAGCTAAGCTGCAGGCATCCTGGATAATGCAGAGAGATTCATTCTAACAGTGCTGCGAACTGGGAGCACCGGTGATTTTGCTGGAGGAAACGCCAACACTGATCACAGCCATCTTCCACTCAGCAATATTCTCCAGAACCTTCCTGTTATGTCTTCTGCTGTGCCCCAAACACCGGTTACAACAGTGAAGCTTTGACAAATCAAATCAGTGAATGTTATACAACAGTCTGCTAATAGACAGGATTAATCATTTCCTCCTGTAGTTTGTTCCAGATATATCTCAGAGGTAGCAGTCTCCCACCGCAGACATTTAATTAGGTCAGTTTGGGGCTGATTCTCTTATGAGTAGCATTGAGAAAGGCAGGAGTACATGACCCTCAGCAAGCTGTGCTCAAAGCCCAGGTTTTGAGAAATGGCTTCCGTGTGGTCAGCCCAGCTGCACTCAGTTTTCTGCCAGACAGACTGACTCTGACCTGGATTAATCATTGTGCATATGCTTTTGGCCATATGCAGCAAGTGTGAACAAGCTAGCAGCTGTCTTTTGATCCTCTTTTATAGGTGGTATTAGACCTTGCAGGATGATGCATTGCTTTCAAATTTTTTTAAAACCTTTTGTTCCTATATACATGTGCAAAGCTTGTAAATGCCATTCACTTCAGATATACATTCACGATAGCGATTTTAACCCTCTGAGTTTATCTCCAGCTTCTAAATTAAACTATGAAAACTCCTCCGTGCTGAACTTAATCTATAGCCTCTCCTCTCCAAAATGCTTACGTGCATACATATATGCACACTCACAATGTTGAGAAACTGTATTTTCAAGAGCTGCTGCTGCAAAGCTAATTCAGCCAACATCATCTGAAATGATACTGGCATCTAGGGATAATAAAAATTTGCTTAACACCACTAAAGCTGAAGCTATGCCAGTTGGTGTCAAATAATATTGACACCTTCTTCCATATTGAAACTTTTCAGGTTTATTTCTACTGGTATACAAGGGTTAGACTTCTCTTTTATCTGCACAGTGAAAAGCTTACTCTGAATGGTATCTCAAGTGTGTTTGGTTGGTTTGTATTCCAATATATTTAGTATAACCTTTCAGACAGTGATTCAGCAAGGCAATGTAACTTTCCAGATTTATTTGATCTGTATCTTTTAAGCAAATAGTTAAGCTGCCTGTCTCAGAAGAAAAATAAAGCACTTGAACTCTTGCCTTGGTCCTAATTTAGAGTTCTGTTTGCATGTTTGTTTTAGCATCTTCTGGGAACATTCTGTCTCCTCAAGAGCTATTCCACCAACATAGAAACACAATTTGATTGCTTTTTTATTTCTGAGGCTTTGTCAACTTAATTTTCCTCTCACATATGCAAAATGCAAGGATATAAATTATGCTTGGCATTATAATGCATATGGCCAGAAATAGAAAATGTCAGCAACTGTTATGCTGCCACTATATGTGAATAGAGTATTTGGCCACTAAATGGGATGTCAGCTTGAGGTTTTTAGAAAAGCTGAAAGTCCACTTTTCACCTCCCTAATAATTTTCTCCAAATGACCTAATACCTGTGAGACATAATAACTAAGTGCAAACTCACATTTTTATGAACTTCTTGCATTTATATGTTTGACTGTTAATCATGCCTCGTTGAAGTTAATGTTATTCAACCTTCTCAAATTAGTGCTACAGGAAGGCAAAGGGGGCAGTTCTTTGGGTTTTGACAGTCTGACCAATAGGTAGAGAGTCAACTTTTAAGTTCTTCACTTGCATTATAGTCATATCAGAGTACTTTATAGCATGCAAGATGTTTGTGCTTATTGACATTATGAACACAGCAAACATCTGTCAGGACTGAGCCAGAGAAGTATTGTCCTGCATAGCAGAACATATTTTTCTCACTGCAGAACCACATAAAACCTCACTATAGGGAGAACCACTTGCACAAACACATGGGAGAAAATAATTTGTTACCTAAGGCTTAAACTTCAAACAAGAAGCTGCTTGTGACAAACAAGCTGGGATGGAAGTGCAGGGGGTTGACTGAAAAATGGGAAAAGCTACAAAGTAAATACATTTTGGACCACAGTAGCATGTTTGCATTAGATGTTCTTGGATGTCATCCTCAGGGTAATCTCAGTGATAGTCTGTCAATATGAGATCCTTGCCTTCCAGCTATGTCACCCTCAGAGTCTGATCCATACCAGCCCAGCACACCAATACTGTACTTACGCTACTGCACCAGAGCTCATATAGTTTTAATCACTTATTTTCTCATTGTTGAGCAACACTTAGTGGTCTCTTGAATTTAATGCTAATTCTGGAGTAATAAAATAAGGTAAAAGCAGTTAAGCCCTCTCTATGATGCTGTAAGAACCAGCTTAAGCAAGCTCAGCACACGATGTCTTGCTTTCAGCTGCCGAATAAAGAATACTCATGTGCAAGCTGATGGTAAATCAGGATGTGACAGAAAGTTGGAGTATTTCACAGACAACAAACTTCTTTTGCAATAAAGCACAGCTGGCTCTCACCCAGTGATAGTCCAGCTTATGCCGAGTTCCACAAAAATCACAAACCTGATCAAGTACCGCATACCAAGAATCAAGTGACAGATTTCCGTGGAGTGGATACCAGCAACAATACGTGCCCATGGAAAAAGCCGTCCAAAGTAGCAGCTGCTTGTGTGAGTGCTGGAGGAGGAGAAGAAGGGGAGGTTTGCAATGTAAACAGCTTTTTCAAATACATCAAGATTTAAAAGTAGTAAAAATATGTAAAGTAGAAGGACCAGGACTTGGTCACCTCAGAATACAATGTACTCTATGACTGTATGAAAGACAACGAAATTATTTAGTAAGTACAGTTGTGTTAAGATTTTTAAAAATGTAAATGTCCTTGATGCAGGAGAAATTCTGTGGTCAGAAGTCTGTTGACATAATGAAATTGCAAAGGATTTAGACTTGGCAAATGAGCTTAAAGTTGACCTACTAACAAATAAGCTTGTCTTCCCTCTTGTCTTATTAGATAAAATAACCTGGGTGAAAGATCCATGCTTGTTCACATATTTACTCTCTTGGTGGAAATAAGCCAGTCACACTTCTCTTACCTTTGTAGGTCTGAGCACTGTAACAGCTGACAGAACCAGCTGTTCTCCATTCCTCTCTTCTCATAGGTTTTTCCTGGCAGAGCACCTAATTAAGTTTTGCTTGGATGCAGTTTATGTGGTATTGAGTAAACAACCCCATATATTTACTAAAGTGAAAGAAAAATCCCTTTGTCTGGTTGGATCATACTACTCAAATCACAGCTTGGAGTCATCACTATACCCCATGTAAAATTGCAGAGAAATAAACATCCAAGGCCTGATGGACGATAGAAAACACTAACAAGTATATAAACTTAGCCAAGATAAATGAATATATTGGAAAATGGATGAGAAAAATGGATTCTTAGTGGTTATGAGCATTCACTAAAGAAAAGGTTGGACTACATCATAATCAAAATAATTTTTAAAATCTCTTGTGATTACTAGGACAGTAAGTCCAGTGTCTCTCTCATTAAGCCAGTAGCCTAGATGTCTGGGGAAAAAAAAAAAGCAGAAAAGCTCTAAAGCAGATAATTGAACATGCTTTAACTGAAATCTGCCAGTTTATTGCTAATATAGTGGAGAAAGTATTTTCTAGAGCCAGTGGAACCAACTCCTCTAAAGATCTGGCATTTTCTTCCTCAGGAAGAAAAGAAGAAAGATTAAGTGGAAGGGAAAAAAAAAAAAAAAAACACTCCTGGAAATGCAGTGGTATATTTATCATAAAATCTGAGGTCCGTGCTTTTCCCCCTTTGGAGTCAGATATAATTAAAACTTTTCTGGAATGCAGTGAAACAACATGAAGAAAAATAAAAAGCAGGTAATGGTAAAAACAGGAAAATAGCAACAGTTGAAAAATTCTAGCTAGTGTCTGATTTATTTTTTTTTTAACTGAATATACCCAAAGAGAAAATGTGTAAGACAGAGATGACCAAGCTTCAGGCAAAAGTTACAGAACCAGTTGATGTTCAGTGTACATTTGAACTAATGAAAACCAATTTCAAGCCACTTACTCAGGGAGTTGTACCTTTTAACCTACAATGACATTTCTCCTAATTTAAGCACAAGAGTTCTATAACAAAGCTCAGAAAAGATGCAACAAAATATAATGAAAAAAAATGTGTTTTAAATACAATTGAACTAAAATGAAAAATAATTCTTCATGTCTGTTTGTATATGAGAACATTTGTTCCTGCCAGTAAGTGTTTTCCTGGTTTCTTAACTGGATTCTAATTTTAGAGTTGGATAATATCATTTCTGTACATTTGTTTCCGCACTATCCAAATACTTTTAGTTTGGGCAACAAAAAGAGACTTTTGCTGTCACCACCTTCCTAGAGAAAGGCCTAAGTAGAATACAAAATCTCATTTCAAACAACCCATTTTGTACCTTATTCAGCTCTACAGAACAAATACACACCCTTCCAGATTATATGAGCTTCCTCAAAAGTTCAGACGAATCAAAGGATAATTCAGTTCAGTTATACCAAACACAGTAAATTATACCAAATGCATTCAACTAAATACGTTCAACCTAAAACCTTGACAGCTCTGATTACCACCTTAGTTCTCTGTCCCTGTCTCTACATATTCCTTTAGCCTCAGCTTAATTGTTACCAGTTTTTCTTAAGCATCTTATAGCTTTCTGTAATTGGCCGTCCCTCATTTCTCTTGCAGCTTCTTGCAATGCTCTCAAAGCCATATATGACCCAGCTTCCAAACAGGTGTCAACAAACTTGAGAACTAGCATGAACCATTAAGGTTGCAAAAGACCTCCAAGATCATCTGGTCCAACCATCACCCTACTACCAATGTCACCCACTAAACCATGTCCCAAGCACCAGGTCCAACCTTTCCTTAAACACTCCCAGGGTAGGTGACTCCACCTGTATGTGAAGCAGTCAGTCCTTCACCAAACTGGGTTTATTTCTGAAACTGGCTGTACAACAAGCAGGAATAACATTCCAGAAGACAGTTTGTAAAAGCCCTCTTTGCTGGTGCATTGGTTATAGTGTTCAGCGTTGTGACTGGATGTTTAGATCTGCGTCTAATTAGAGAGTTCTCAAGCCAGGTGTCTCACATTCATCACTCAGCTTGGGTGCGGGCAGAGGAACTGATCCTGTGATATTTTAAGCCTTCTCTGGAAATACAGGACACTGTACATAAGCACTGGTGTTTCTTAGCCGAGACTTGGCATGGCTTTTAGATCTCTCTAAACACAGAGCTCTTCTCTAGCAGGTTTTTCACTTCTTAAATGCATACCAAGCCTTCCTCTTTCCTCCCTTTCAGATAAAGAGATCTAGCTACAGTTCATGGCATCATGTGTTGGTAGAAAAAAAAAAAAAAATTATAAATATCAAAATAAATAGCATCTGTTACAAATTGATTGCTACATACAGACAGTATAAGAAGCCATGCCTAAAAAGCAAGAAAGACAGTTTTTGAGCAGTTTATGTTGCTTTCTCCTGTTCTCATTTGGGTCTCTTGTTCTCACTGCCTTTCCACTGTTGGCACTAAAGTAATGTGGCTTTGCAGCAAGCCACATCAACTGACTGAATTTTTAAAGAGTTTATTTCCAGCCAGATCATCAAGATGACCTGACTGCATCCATCACAATAGCAACACAAGGAAGATAGTTACATTGGAAATCTGTATTAATAAGATTAGTAAAGTATTAACGAACATGTTTCTAAAGCAGCATTCCAAATACATCTTAGTTACTGCCTTAATTTATGGTGCTTTTTCTGAAGACTAAATTAAGCTTCTTCATAGGCAAGTCTTCTACCTCAGGCTATATGCACTTTGTTGACTGCCAAGATGAGAGCAGCCTCAGGTAATAGGCAGTGTGGACTGCAGATGTCTAGGTAATTGGCAATTATTTTTAAAGAAAGAGAAAAAAATGTTATTAAAGAAAGAAGTTGTATTTCTCTCAATGTATTTAAAAAAACAGAAAGCACATCAGAGTGAGGATCTTGACAGCAGCATGGAGCACTCTGTCATTTGGATACTCATACAGTGTAATTGATATGATATTTTTGAAATTGTCAGACAGAATTTTTGCAAAAGCACAATCTTTTGTTGAGTCTGGCATGAGTTTTCAGGGCTAACCAGAATGGATTTTTCACCTAAAATTTGCAAACTAACTGGCAAACATCCTTGGTTTTCCAGAGCATTCTATGTCAATTCCACCTTGGCAAGGTCTGAACTGATTTACTGTCCCTTTCTGCAGGAGCATGCCCTCATCAAAACAAATGGATACTCATTTTGCAAGAGGGATCAAAAACCCCATAGTATACAAAATAAACACATTCCGATACAACACCTCAGCTACTTCTCTACTTTCAAGCACTCATTTGGACTAGATCAGCATCTTCTGGGACTCTGCTTCCTTTCAGTCAGTTTATAAGTGTCACCCAGAATGATAGGAAGTGTTCTGCACCCCAGTATCTGTTTCTAGCAACTCACAGGTTTAGAAATGACGACCTGGAGCAGCCAAGACTATATACCACTCCCCACTGCTTTATCCCATAAAACATTTCTCTATCTACCTCTCCTTCCCAACATAACCAGTAGGCGAGCTTTCATTTTACAGTCTTTTTATAACAATTTCCCATGCGGTGTCTTTATCATCCTCATCAAGTGAAGAACGCCTCTTCCAGGTGAACTGTCAGTTAGTTTCCTTACTAAAAGCCTTCTTTCATCGATCATTTTCCTTCTGGTATTCTATGTAACTAGATTTTTAAATATGCCGCCCTACCAGAAGGACCAACCTCATGTTCCTGCCTTTTTTCCCTTTTACCAATTCTAGCACCCCTTTGGTCATCAGATAGCTATATTGTGGAGCATATCCATTTGAAATCATTGCAAGAAAAAAAAAAAAAAAAAAAAAAAGACCATTTAGATTACACTTCATAACCTCTTATTTGCATTAATCCCTTGAGAAAAATAAATAAATAAATAAATAAATAAATAAAATCAGAAGGAAAAAAAAAAAAAAAAAAAAAAAAACAGATCCAGGATAGAGAAATCCAAGTGGATTGATCCAAGTTAAAGTCACTTCTGTATTCCTATAATTCTAGGGGTTGCCATGGTTCCTGACAAAGTTTATAATCAGCTCATCATTAACTTACATTCTTAAAAATATTTCCCTATGCACAGAGCTGCCATTAACTGCACATGACGAGGAAGGTAAGCCCTACAAGAAATCTCTGATCTCAGCCAAACTGCTCCCTAAACTCTTGGTTAGGTCCTTCATGGAGAAACTCAAAGTAATCCAAGTTTTACCAGACTTGTAATTTTCCGACTCACTGAGCACATGCTTCTCAAGAAAAAAAAAAGATCTATTTGCAGCTTGTCATTTGTGAATTCACAAATTCGCATGTGCGGTGTTAATTAATTCAGTGTTATAGTGGGATTTTTTATAAATACAGCACTCTCAAGAGATTTACTAGGATTCCAGGCAGGTCTATATATACACTCAAGAAATGTTAAAAGAGAGTGATTTTTTTTTTTTTTTTTTGGGGGGGGAAGGGGTGAACTGCAGTTGACTCTGACAGGAGAGGTTTCAGTATTCCTTTTTCCTCTCTGATCCTCCTGCCAACTTTCCAAGCAACTTGGAAATATGTATTTAGGAAGTATGGCCAATGCCAGAGTCCAAAATTGTAACACCTGTCATAAGATTAAAAATGTTAAAAACAGCAGCAACAACAAAAGGATCCTTTTTGTTGCTACTGTAGCTACTTTTGTTATTTTCAGCTTTCGAAGTTTCCAGGTATTTGATTCAGGTTGGGAGGTGCTTCTGCAGCACAGAGAAATTGAAAAATGCTTTATCTTTTGTTTAAAAAAAATATATATATATATAATATATATCATCATAATCTATATATAGATATAGATACAGATATTTCCACTGAATCATCCAAAGACCTTGTTATTAAGAAAACACCTGCTTCACAAGCCAAGCAGGGAAAATGGAGAAGAGTGGCAGTGCTGCTTGCCACTTCTTTCTCATCCCTCCCAGGAGAGCAGAGGAATGCTGAGGACTTAGTTGACAATGAAAAGACAAAAGGAAAGGCCCAACACCTGTAAAGAACTGTTCCTGCTTAACTCCTCTGGAAGTTGCACATCTGAGAGCAGAACTGTTTCAACAACTTGATTTGGTAGCAAAAAGCAGCCTTTTGGTACTTACATATTTTTGTGGTCCTCTGAGTATCAGTGCAACTCCCCTGAAGTTGTAGAAGACTTTGAGCTGTTTTAGTCTGTGCTTAAACATGAACAACAGTTATTAGGATGGCACTTTCTCTAGGGTCAGCCAGCTTTGGAGTGTTGAAGAGCAATCCAGCCTCCAGTTTGAGTGGTCTTATTAAAAGTATCCTGGGATCCTTCTGTACAGAAGCCCCTGCCCCTGTAGGTTGGTTACTGTGCGTGTGCTGGGTATTGTGTCTAATCCTCACAGCTAATGAGGTCTGTCTCCAGATCTGAGGCAGGCTCATTGTTCTCAGTCTTCCCAAACTGACAAATCTCCCAGGGATGTAGCATGAGAGAGCTTACTGGAAAAACTAACAAAGGTGCCAAACATTACTATAGCAACTGGGGAAAAACAGAAGCTCACTATATATCCAAGCTATATTTTCTATTTCTTTTATCATTCGTACTCAATCTTTATACAGCTATACTGCAGTCCTTTGGCATCATAAGCCTTTATATTTATTACAAATAAAGTAAAACAATGTTACTCAGCATAATTGCATTTCCTTCCCTGGAGACTCCCCTTGCACGTTCACTGACAGGCTAGCTCCCTTTCTGTGTCAACACAGAAAATTAAACCTTTCTGGCCTAAAGTGAACTGAAGAAGAGTAGAAAGAAGCATAACGGAATGTATAATGAAAATATTCTTTGAACGTAAATCATGTCACTTCTTATTTTTTTATGAGGTGTTTCATTGTTTTTTATTGTAACTCTCACATCATTATAAGGGGCATGAGGGAGACATGAACTTTACATTTTCCAGCTTTAACATTTCCCTGGTAGGTGTTTTAAGGAGTATAGGGTATGGACTGCTACTTAATTGCATAACAAATTATATATGTTAAATTCCCCCCAGTTTTTTCTTTTCTCATTCTTTCCTTCACCTAAAAGTATTATGTTTGCTGAAGAAAATTTAGTCTGACAAAGAGAGTGCTGAAGGATACTTCAATACCTGAAACACCAAAATGGCCCAGGACTAGGGAGCAGACACCAGGATTTCCCCTCTATGTGAGAAAGAGTATGCCAAAAAATTGCTCTAAGTGTAGTAAAACATCTCAGTTTTCTCCATTTTTGCTGTATGGGTTTCAGCACTGGATTCTACTAAGTGTTCTGGAAACTCCCTCTACCTTTAAAACACTCTGGTGAGCTATGCCACATAAACCAGAAATATAATCCAGCAACTTTCCAGTAATATGAGCTCGGTGCTTGTTTTTTTTGTGTTGGACTCCAGAGCTCAGCAGGAGAAGACGGTGGTGTAAGCTCCACAAGGATCTTTTACAATGGCTTCTTTTTATGTTAAAAAAAAAAAAAAAAAAAAAAAAAAAAAAAAAAAAGCTTTCTCTCCTTTTATAAAGAACATTTTCTGGAGGTAGATATATTTATCACAAATTGCTCTTGATGAAATTCCCAATTCCCAATTTTTATCATACATTTTATCTGAGTTTTGGGATTGCTCTAATAATTTTCAGGCTGTTTAACCATATGTATATTTTATATGGAATTGTAACTCTTATCTTTACAGTGAACAATCCCATAATCTTATGTTTGAAGTCATCACCATTTTGATCCATTGTGCAGAAAAAGGTTTCTTATTTGTTTGTTTAAGGTGATTCTTTCAATATTAATCCTAATAATGTCCTATCCTTCTTAATGATTCTCAAATTTGAGCAAGTGACTTATTAAGCAAAGTCAAAACCAAAGAAGACTTTGCTCTTCCTAATTTTTTATTCTTTAATAATTAATTTCAAGTTATGATTAATATTTATTTAATAAAGATAATTTTATAATTAATATTAATTGGCTAAAGTATAAGTCAGGAAAAAGACCTAATAGATTCAGGATCATTTTTAAAAATATAATCTTAACAACTGAGAATGGGTCATAAAAACTGAGATGCCTTGACTATCTCTGGAAAACTAGAAATTTTCTCTTTTAAAGGCATATGTGCAGTATATGTTATCCCAAAGATAAAGCATATAGCACTAAGAATAGCTGTGCTATTCCCTAGAAGAAGTCTAAGTCTGCCTTATAAGTCAAATACCTCCTGAGTGATCTGCATTTCTGAGTAGGCTTACATTATAAATCATGGGAAATATCCACCATCTATAAGTAAATGGAGTATAATGACCGAGAGGTAAAATTGATGAGTAAACATGAGAGTAACTGGCTGAAGCAATAACAAAATAAAATGCTTCATGAGCAGAGAAACAGAAGAGGTCTAGAAACATGAATTTATACTGTGTCTCTTCTCCCTGTCCTGCTTCTCACCCCAGCTTGTCCACATGCACTTATAATACACCCACTGGGAAAAAGAAATCAGTGGCTATGACTCATCTGGAGCTGGGTCCATGTGGTTAGGCCAACCTGTTATGTGCCTTATTAACCAGGAGGTTGCTATGAAAGAGAATTATAATGACTGAGTTGTGCCTATCTCAGAGGGGTCATAAATTTCTCCTTTATCCTGAAATTTATTTCCATTAGACCAGTAGGAACATAAATATCCTTGAGTACTCTACCCTTTTCTCAAATCTGGTTAAAATTAGCCAGCATCAAAAATAACTGGGGGAAGGGATTTGGCAAAGGGATCAATGGCAAAAATTATATAACAATCTTTTTTTTTCTTTTTTTTTTCTTTTTTTTTTTTAGGATTCCAGGCCTAAATGAAACATACTTTGAAGCATCCATGTTCCTTTTTATGATTAAATGCATTTATCCATCCCAAATTCATCAACATGAAATCTTCATTAATTTCCAAAATGAACACATTTTCCACAGCTCATAACTCAAGCCCCAATCTTGCAGTGCATGCCGAGTCTGCAGCAAGCCCCGCAGGATTCAGTGGGGCTGAAACTTCTTGGATAGAGACGTGGAGCTGCTTGCCCAGGTTGTTTTAATGACAATATTTACTCAGCCAATATTTCCTTGGTAGCTTAGCACCTCATAAACTGCAAGTTATATATTCTTATCTCTGTGAAGTATGGAGGCCCCTACTTTACCCAGACAGTAATTCCTAAAGCTACCTCCACCCAGGGAGATGACTAAAAAAGCATTTAGTGTTGTTGCAGTAAATTTTCAGACGCCAGGCTCCTAAGCAGAATGCATGATTCTTCTTCAGGTGTTTGATTTCCTTTATTGTGCAAAGAAGAGAAATTTCAGAGTCAAACACAGGGCTGTGGCACAGATTGCCATTTGAGATGCCTTAGGGTTTGCATCTTGCCCCCAGATGTCTCTCCAGGAAGACAAACATACCGCATCATATCTCCCTGCTCCATGTCAATGACCAGGAGCATCTCCACTGGCACTAGACACCTATATTTATGTATCTAAGTTCCACTGTAGATGACTTAAAAGGTAATTCACAATAACCAGCAATGTCTGCATGGATGAGATTTTAACATCTTAAAAAATATTAAAAAAAAAAAAAAAAAAAAAAAGGCTCACAAGTCCAGAATAGGCAGAAGCATTATAAAAAATACTGTATGGACTCCAAACCTGTGAAATCTGTGAACTGGGTGTGTTCTGCCCAGCATTTACCAGGAAGATACTGCCAGCACTGGGAGCTGTAGACATGTGATAAATTTTGTAAGATTTTAAAGTCATTGACAGGCTAAGGAATATCTGGTCTTCATGACCTAGATTTTGAACAATTAAATGATCTAGATGATATTTTTGGAACCGTTATATGCTTGAGCCGAAAGGATTTGATCTGTCATAAAGAAAGTCCAAGGGATAGAGAGAAACTGAACTCCTTTCTCCCATCACCCAAAGCACTAGGTGATGTGGGTGACCACCCACACCACTCTTACAGTACATTTGCTTGCAAACTAAAAACTTATCAACTCTAACTCAGTCTCCATTTCCTTATTCTCTGTTTTACTTATCTATTTATTTGCATATTGTCTTGCAGGTTCAACTCCCTCTTTCATATTAACTCTTTGAGAAATGATTCTCAGAGAAGTCTAGCGTGACAATAAAGAGGAATGTTTTAAGACAAAGGGGCTACAGACTTTCTGGGAAGTGAAAGGCGGAGCTAATGGAAGATTGGAGGAGGTTAAATAGGACTCCTTCGTCCAAACGGATGGTACCCCTAAAGAAAGGTCTTACCTGCATTTGTTCTGGTACCAGGACTGGTGAGTGTTAAATGCACTGGCATGGTGCAGCATGATTACTGAAAAATTCAAAAAGCAAAATAAATGGCAGCCCTTACTCTCCCTAATTAATACAGATTAGTTACAGCAATTTACTGTCAGGATTAACGCAGAATCAACCAGGCAGATGTGATCTATTAAATAGCTCTGCTTTTGCCAAAAGAAATTTATTCAGCACAACTGGATTTTATAAAGTCTTCATTACAGCTAGACATCTGCATCTAAACATCTACAACTTTATGGCATTTTTAAATTCCATTTTCTAAATGTTTTATTACCAGAGGGTATTATAGGCTTTAACAGATCTATAAATATGCATTCCTTTATCTGTGTCGTCTACTCAGAGCACAGATATACTGCAAAGTATATAGATCGCTGTGGTAATGATTTCAACTTAATCACTAACTTGAAGAATCAAGAATGCTGCAGTTTTCATGGCACTGGACCTCCATCTAGTGAGAAGAAGAATAGTGCATGCTTCTGGGGCATAAAACCTGCACAGTTCTTGCTTCCATGTTCAAAATGCTTTCATAAGTGGAATTGCACATAGCTGCTGGAAGAGATGTGGGTATCTTTAAATAAAATGCATAGGAAAGTGTCACTTACAACTGGAAAAAAAAAAAAGAAAAAAAAAACTTCTTAATCTCAGTTCCAATTGAATGCCAGTGATTGTTCACAAATCTCAGTAAAGGAAACAAACCTTGAGAAAATCCTGTGGTAGTTGGACATGTGTAACAGCTGACATTGTATTGCAGTGCCATGCTCTGCTGTTTATCCAGCTTAAAGCCTTAAAAAGGCTGGTCTATGGGCCCTGTTCTGAGATAAGGAGGTGTTATTATCCCCTTCACACAGGTAGAGAAGAAATATATGGATCAAGGGATGGATTTTGGAGGTCTGAAAACTTCCAGTAATATAGAGAGGCACCTACTTGAGTTTTTCTTGCGTTAAGTGCCTGACTCCTCCTAAGCATCAGGGCAGATGCCTGCTGCACCTTTTGCCACATCAGTGCCTATCAAACATTTCCTGGTGTGCCAGGATGACAGCCCACTCTCCTTCCCACCCAGAGGGTCACAGAACTGTGGTGTTAGCATCTGCTGTGCCGATGAGCCAGCAATCCCCCAGGGCTTGCATCGAGAAATCCTCAGAGCATGTTTCATGACGTCGCTGTAAAAATTTCAGAGACCTTTTGCACAAATGACAAAGCCACCATGTGAACGAATCTGAATGCCCAGATTTCTCTGTTGCCTTAACTTTAGAAGTGTCAGTTTGTAGTTTTTTTTGTTTGTTTGTTCAGCTGCTGTTTCCAGATGTAGGCATCCGAGATGTTGTACGATGGATGTAAGTTTTTCAAGACAGAAAATATTCTTTGCAGCAGCCTACCTCAGTCTTCGCAGGTCATGGACCACCAACAGACAAGGATTATTTTTTAAGAGACACAGGTATTGGCTATAGATATGACAGATAGTGTCTTCAAACATGCAACTTGCTTTAAAAGTAGTTAATAAAACCATATGACATTTTCAAAGACCGTTTGCAAGAGAATTCAAAGCACTCCCACTTTTCAAAGCCAAAATTTGAACATAAGCACAGATTCTGTTTTAATGACATTAAGTGAATTTTGTATTGGGGGGGGGTTGGAAGAAGAGAAAAAAAAAATGTTAGTAGGTTCTTTCTGAACACTGTATGTGGCTTCGTTCACTTCATCCTGAAAAAAACAGAAAAGGATGCAGAAAAGGATGTCAGAGATGATGGAAGATGGGAAATGGCTGAGCAAGAGCTTTGAAATAGATTCCTAGCAAGGAAATACTGACTATATTGAACACCGATTTAAATGGAAAAAACAGAGAGAGGTTACAAATGAGTACCCTTTAAAACAGAGTGGGTGAATCAGAAACAATCATTGGCTGCATCCCATAACCCAGAAAATGGATGATGCTCCCTGAAACTATTAAGCTGACCTTCTGAAGGAAACGCCTGTTCACACCATGTAGTTAAATTGGGTTTGCCTAGCGCGACTGAAGACAGTGTTTCTGAAGCAGCCTCCAATGTGGGTGGTTTTTAACTTGCTGGTAGCAACAGCTGGGAGAACATAAACAGGAAGAACTACTTTATGCTTGCTCTCTGTTTTATACTTTTTCATGAAGAAATGCTGTTTTACCACATGGTGCTCAGGTTCTCAGCTTCCACAGTGTCCCAGAGCCAGGCTGCAGGCAATGGGAAGTCAGCATTGCTGTGTGTGTGTGCGGAAAATCCCTCCAGAAGGTGTTACTTTAAAAATCCGTATATATGGAAGTAATCATGACTTTAATTGTTGTTTCTGGAAGTTTATAGGGTAGTATTTGCCTCTCTGCAGTTTCAGAGATGTAAGCTGAGGATGAGCTGAGATAGCTCTCTGAACAATGCTCCTGGTTCTTCCATCCACAATTATTTAAAATAAATCTCTCTGTAGATCATATGCACATATTGTGTACTGCAGCTATGACTAAAAATAATACACTGAATGAAACTGCTGGAGTTGCATAACATTCATCAAAACATTCTGCTTTATCTCTCCTTTTCCACATGACATAGCTTATTTTCCTCTGGAGTTAGCAAACCTGATGCCTTCCATTTTCAGATTAGATATTTAGACCTCATCATGCCATTTCTTTGTGAGAACATTAGCCTGAAGATTTTCTGTTGTATCCTCCAAGTCAAAAGCTTTAAGGCAAATCAGCTATACAGACTGGCATTTCTGAAGGAAACTATATAGCATGGTTACCTGGAATAGCAGAGGACTGGACTTATCAGCTCAGGAGGTGTTCTTCTACTCTGCATTACTGATTTCTGTTGTAGTCAGTATGAAACAAGTTCAGCCAGAAAGCCATTATGCTCACTGCATACTCTCCTTACCTTGTTCCTTCTAGCAGCTGAGATGGCTTTCTGAGTGTGACATTTGACCTCTGCAGTGATGGCAGGATGGCAGCTATGCTGTCCTTTATCTCCTAGATTTAAGGAGTAGAAGAGCTTTATAGGGTGAATCATTCAAGTTAAAAGTGGGTAAAAGAAGATCAGACATTGTGGTAAATGGTATATTTTTTCTTGAATAGAGTGGGGCTCCATTAACTACTGGCAATCTTCTGAGCTTGATGTGAGGGAGGTGATCCCCCAAGGTGGCCTGTAGGTAAGTGGATTGCAGAAGCTGGTTTCTGTGTGAGTGCTCCATGACTTTCAAGGTCAATAGCATCAAATTTAGGGCTGGGCCTGAAGACAGGCACAAGCACAACAGAGTTTCAAAACGCCATTCAGGACCACTGAAGCTTGACCCTATCTCAAGCATCTTTGGGCAAGGCTTTAGGGAGGGTTGGCCAGCTTTGCCACCTCCCCTAGACCTCCTCCACTGTGCTCTCACCAGAACCGCTCCTGGTTTAAAGAGGAGGTTTATTGCCTCTTTAAATAGTGAAGACAAGCAGCTGTTAAAAGAGTACTGAGCATAGCTGCATGTGAATCGGACATAGGAATGCATAAACAAATGTCAAATATGTCATTAAAGCCATGGTAATGTTTTCATCTTCTCTGCTAACTCCCTGGATGCTATGAAGTCCACATAAGTTTTAAGAAGCTTACAATATTATTGTCAGTCACAGACATAACAATCTCACTCAAAACAAAAACACTGAAATGGTATACTTCTCTTAGTTGAACAAGAGAAAAAAGATTTTCTGTATTAGCAGGACTTTCACACCGCTAGAGTTACACTACCAATTGCAATTTACACCTTCCCTACTTTCCTCTCCTAATTTAAGGCCCTACTTTTGAAGGCTGCATAGAGGTACTAGATTGACAGCAGCTTATTAATAGGCTTAACACAAAGGAGATCCAAGGTTTGAAACAGTGGAAATCAGATAGAAAGGCTGCAAGAACACAAAAATTTCATACACAAAACTACAGCATTCTACTGATTTCCTGAGGCTTCTTGCACCTTGTTGTTATGCCTTTTTATGTGCCTTGGCATGTCTTCAACCACCACTACCAGCACATAAAAATACTCATGTATATTTAATAGAGGAAAATCATGGTCTGAGTACTTTATTTTATATATACATATGTGTATGTATATATATATATATATGTAGACCTTACCTTGAAACTTGGAGGACTATGACTGCGAAGAATCACAGAAATGGTACCTGAATTATGAGGTTCTTCAGTCTGCACATACAATTATATTCTGCCTTCCTTTAGGTATGTTTTCCTTGGGAGTAGGGAAAACTGCTTGTAAATTTACACACATACATATACCCCCCCCCACAGATCATAGGGATATATATATCCTTGTTATACTCTGGTGATCACCCATTTCTAGTACAGCTGTCATACTTCATTAGTTCTTGAATTCAAAATAAAATATTATTTCCTTCTTTTGGTCTGTATATGTATTTATTTATTTACATTTATTCGATGTGAATGTATCATTCTGTATTATTATTTGCTATTTTATATACATTTCTTAACTATTATGCATCTATATATTTACCGAAGGCAGAAAAATGTTGGTTTTTTTGTTGACTATGCTATTATCTTTTTCCTAGCATATGCAGTACTCATGGGGTTTTAAATTCCTCACTAAATTTCCTTTGTCCACTTAAGAAAAGCCAGTCTTATACACAGCAGGCTCAGGTGTGGATTCCTCACAACTATTTTTAGGATGCGCTTGCACTAAGATTTATGCCATTCATTCTCTGGAGGCGTCTGCCTTTCTTCACCGATTAAATTGGCAGACTGTGTGACTAAGCTTCTAATTCAGGCATCTCGAGGATGATTTTAGGCACAAACAGAGCTGGCAGTTTTCTAGGGTGCTGACCACCTCACCTGCATATCTGGCATCAGTAAGAAAAGCAGCTCTGCCTTTACCAAAAATCTTCACCTCCACCTCACAGCCAGTAAGTGACAAGTTACTTTGTCCTTGGCCAGAGGACAGCAAAACTGCCTGCCCTTCTTGAGAAGAACTTCATCACTTTGCATAGGCATCTCAAATCAATTGCTTGTAGGAATTGCTTGTTGGAAGCTTGCAGCTTCCAGATCAGCACCTCCACCTGTAAATTCAACCAATAAAACTTAGCATATGTGCAGAGTTCACCTGTACAAAGCCACCAAGTATCATAAGGCTCCCCTTCAGATGAGACATGAAGACAGAGTCATGAAGATGTTATTGCTATCACAGTCAGGAGGTATCCTGTGTTTTCTCCACTTCCTTTATCCCAGACCTTAAGAGAAGAGCCATACATCATTTTTTTCTTGGTCAATTCTTTATAACGACATTTGTCATGAATTTTCATCCTGTCTTACTTAGATGATAGTGAAATGCTTCAGGGCTTTACAATTCAGATATGGATGATGAATTCTTAATCTTTTTATTTTTCAAACATAAAATGAAAAACACATGAAAAGAAAAACACACCCCTGCTTCTTATCCATTGACTCCTTGAATAGTGTATATTCAAAAACCCCACTAGTTGTCACTTTCAGAGGAAAAGCCTGAAATGTTTATATATTTTTTCAGACTGTTTTCTCCTCATATCACAATATGTGTATAGAGAGAGAGAGTTAACCAAAACACCAGTTTTAGTATCTTGACCATGAAGAAAACATAGTATAAGAATCTTTGGTCCATAATTGATATCTTTGTTATATTTTGTGCTATTCAAATATTTATACTATACGTGCTGTTGCAATAGCTAAACATCTGTCAGGGCAACTCCTCTGTCTTTTTTTTATGGCTTGTTTGGCAGAGTCTCTGGATTCTGAGAGGAATGATCTGCTGGCCTGGAAATCTTCTACTGCAGATATTTGCAAAATTCATTTCTTCAGCTTTCTTCTTTTCTTTTTTTCCTTATTTATTTATTTATTTATTTATTTTACCTTTTTCTCAAGTTTCTCTTCTTCTCTCTACTCATCTTCAAAGGATCTATATGAACAGTTGTGCATCATGATAGTAATTGCCTGGATTGTCCTGGTCAGTCATTGACTTAATAGCTTGATGTTCTGTTCAAAATGATACAGCTTATCCATACATTGTACAATCTGCATATTGACTTTGAGTTCAGGTATTGGTAGAAGAGTCAGGATCAAGGAGGTACCATGTGAGGCTTAAGATTTTTGCACCAGTTTGAATGTGGAGGTCCTCCAAGACATCAGTGACCTCTAGCATGAATTCTGTGGAGGCCAACATTTGTTTCTGTTCTGACTTTGATTCTTGGGAGTATGAGTACAGGAGAGAAGATGTCCTTCATAAGAGAAGGCAATATTTTCCTTCCAGGAGTCTCTCTTTAATAATTCTTTGCTTGATGTATGTAGTGGGGTTGTGCTGTAACTATTGCAGTGTAAGAAATGAGTGGAGATAAATTATCATCAGTCAGACCAGGCTGGTCTGCTTCAAGTCAGTATTGGAGGTCCGCAGAAATGAGAGCCTCAGGAAAAGTAAATATGTGGATTTCTCTGATACAAAGAAGAGTTGCAAACTGTAACTAATATAATAAGGAAAAGAAATAATAATTAAAAAAAAAAAAAAACAACACTGCATTCACCTGCATCATATAGTGAATCCGAATGAATCACACATAGCATTACATGGACAGCATGTTCATAGCCATGAAAGGCATTCTTCTTATTAGAGCCCCTTGCTGACTCCTTTAAACACTGTTATTATTTCAGCAACTCAAAGTTGCAAAAAAAACTAGCGCAAACTGGAAACAGCTGTACACTTCCCCTCCTCCACCACAGTTTAACATTATCCAAATTTTGATAATCTTTAGATTTACACTATGTTAGATTAGAGCATATTTTGAAAACTAAAGCTTTACGAGAAAAACAGTGACTGTGAAAGCTAAAATACCTTGAAATAATAAGGCTGGCTCCTGCTGGAACACTGAGATTCAGCACTGCAACTGTGTGAAAGCAAATCAAATAATCACTTTGGATTGCCAGCAGATCAGGACTCCCCAGTGACTGCCTTTTCAATTTCTCAATGGGGACCAACAGATGGAAAAAAGCTGAAGAGAGCAGGTTTGCTTTCTCTGCCCACTGAATAATTTCCTTCTTGTGCCTTTTTGTCTATCTGTAGCTTATAGCTCTGTTTACCCAAAATGATTAGAGCTTTCTGTCAAACAGGAGCTCAGAGGAACAACAGAAGGTCATGTATATTCTTGCTGATACAGCCACCTGTTGTCTTGCCACACACCCCATTTATTTACTACTGACTCACTCAACCTTTCTCCCTAAGCCCAGTGATGCCAAATGGGACCAGATTTCCTCTTTTCATATTTTTTTACTGTAGCAGGTTCTGTTGAATGCTGAAAGATGACTGCCTAATTTTATAACCTTTCTGGAGGTCCTGTCTTAACCTTCCTCACGAGCTGTACCATTCATTATTCAGAGGGGAGAAAAACACAGGAGAAAAAAGACAAAGCTATGGTCCTGGACTCTCCCACACTGAATGTTTCCTCCCCTGACACCCAGGCAAAGCCTGCAACCCAGGCAAAATTTATTCAGAATATGAATCCATTGCTTAAGTAATCCTGGGAAGACAGTACTTGGGCTGCATAAAGGCAAAGAAGCAAAACAGAACCGGGGCTCATGGATCAGCTTTCCTTACCCTTCTGTTACTTATAGGAGGCACCTTGTTGTGTGCTGATAGCTTTCTATATGTGACAGCTCACAACACAGCACAGGTTTGTTTGCCCTGGGTGTCCCAGGGTTTGCCAGACCTTCCCAAGCTGCACATGGCAGCAGTAGGGCTGCAATCATATCACGAGCGGAGGACGTGCAGTCAGCTCTGCCATGCTCCACTCCCTGCACCTTTACGTCAGTTCACAGCAGCCAGGGATGGACATCGGAGTTTTCTGATTCGATCCATTCCTCAGTGTATTGCTACCATCTTCCTTCCTTCCATATATCCCTCTCCTTAGCCCATACCCTTTGATTCAGCATAGCATGCCTTATGGTAACATTTTCCCAAGGAGAAGGCAGAAGCACTCAATTTGACTAGATATTAGGAAACAAGAGGCACTGTCTTCTCCAGAAGACAATCCTGGCTTAAATCCAGTCATTAAAGCACCAAAGAAGACTGAATGAAGAAAAATCTTCATGGTCTTACCTCCCGCCACCTGCACACAGCATACAGGAGGCATGACGGTGGCCGGGTTTTCCAAGCACTGGAAATAGCTTTGAGTCAAGTGCACAGCCAGAGAGGCACGAGAGAGAGAGCAAGGCAGGTTATTTATAATTGCCAAAGATACTTCGCTATGGCAAATCATCTAAGTTCCTGGTTTATTTTCTGAAGCAACTCGGCTCTGCTAGAGATTAATTTTCTCCGCAAGACTTTTTGGCAGACTCATTAGAGCCTGCTGAGACACTCTGGACTGCCAAGATCCACACTAGCAAGCATCTCCAATGTACTGACATTTCTAGGTTGAGCTGATTCTGAGATAAGATTTTTACAGAACATATCACAAGGCATTTCAAAAAATGAAACACCTAGGGTTTGGTTTTTTTTTTTTTTTAGAGTTCCTTGTCTGCAAAACAGACATTGTCTAATTATGTTGAAACTTTTCCAGAAAATGTACCTCTGGCTACAGCTCCACTCTACATGCCACTTTCAGATGGAAAAAAAACTTTAAAATAGGGGAAAAAAAAAAAAAAGGAAAAAAAAGAAAAAAAATTATTTGTTGATTGCATGGGGGTGAGGCAGCCAGAATTAGACATACAACAGAAAGTGATTCGTACTTTATCTTTGGACTTACTGTACAGCATCTGTAATTTCACCTGTGCTCATTCTGAAGGAAGGTGAGGAGCAGAAAATAGTATGAAAGACTGGCTCAAAGATAAGTTGAAGGAGGCATGGGCACATGCCTCTGGCTTTCAGGAGAGCACAGAGGAAGCACAAATAACTACTTCTGTGGTCTTTTGCCACAGCCACTTTCTCCTAGTTTTCAGAACAGCTGGGTGAACTGAGATATATATTCAAAAATTTCCCAAATTGCTTTCAAACACTAATTGACTAAGCCTCAAGATAACTCACCTCTCTAGTGGACTTCTTCCATGTTAATTTTTATTTTCAGTCATAGCGGTGCTTTTAAAGTTCGTGGCAGGACACTGTTTTTAAGTTGTCAGTCTTCTTTTGTTACTGCTATCTTTTTGTTTCTGATGAGCTGCTTAACCTGAAATAGCAATTGGGCAAGCACCACTTGCTTGGGGTAAATAGTTAATAATATCTGCAGGGGAAGGATTAGGCTGGCTTTAGTCAGCATCATCAATTTCTTTCAGAAAATCTGTGTTACGTGTTCTGTCAGGTTATGTTCACTATTTAAAGGCTTTTTAGGAAACAGCACTCAAATTCGACTCATAAACATTACAAAGCATCGTGATATATTAGAGAGAAACCCAGACAAAATGACCTCACTGAGAAGAGGGCATGGAGAGCTCAGATGGGCTGGTAACAGCCAGCTGCCTAACCAGCCCATGCACAGCTCTGGCTCAGCTGGGGTAAGTTCTGGCTGGCATTTAGACCCAACACTTCAAATAAAGTGGAGGATTGAGCACCCAAATGGCTTGAGCTGGCTCCAACAAGCTTCATGGTTTCACATGGACTTGGTCCCAGCTCCATGCTATTTGAGGAGCTACAGAGCAACACACATTTCTTTTCCATTATCATACCAGTTGCCTACAAGAAACCCATCAAACAGTTTTTCTGCTCATAAAATGTCTGGACAGCATGAGGTCATGTCTGGGATAAATCCAGGTAGAGCACACCAGGACAGAGCAACAAAAGAGATTTAAATTGTAAAAAAAATCAATACCTCCTATCTCAAGGGCTAGGATTACATTTATCACTCTGAGGTTGCACACCAAGGCTACCTTTACAATGAAATCCCTACAAGTCTCTGACAGGAAATCTACTCTCTGTTACAAGATCCCTTTGAAACTCTTATTAGAGAGCCAGGTTTCAGTCACTGCAGCTTCTCTGGACACCTCCTTCCCCTGATTCAGACATGAAATTCATAAAAGTTGCCCAACGAGATGGTATGCAGGAACCTGTTTCCTCTAGTCACCTCACACAGACTTCTGTGACCATAGCACAGTTCCTGAAATGACATTCCTGTTCCCATATGTGGAAGGCAGGGACCAAAAAGGTTCTGTCTAGGAGTATGTCTTATGTCTGTCTGTGATAAGCCAGTACTCAGTTTGGGAGAAAAGACAAGAAAGCTACCTTGCCCTTGGGTGATAAAGGACACTCACAGGATACTGGCCCTACAGAGTGCCCTGTGCCAGCGGGCTGGCTCTGTGGTGGCTCTGGGGTTCAGGGAAGTTCTGAGTACCCTGTCTTCTTCACCCTAAGGCCTCCCAAAGGCCATGGCATAGTGCATACCATTCAGGACATTGGCAGCCAGGATATTAAGGAAAATACACCCAACTACAGATAAGCATCCAAATGCATGTCCCACACCAAGGAGCTGATACTCAGGCAGAGAGCCTGTGGAGCTCATATTATCACAACTGGAAACTAGGGAAGAAGTAACTGTGACATTTGCCACTTCACAG
The DNA here is from genome assembly GCF_009769625.2 of Cygnus olor. Classification (NCBI taxonomy): domain Eukaryota; kingdom Metazoa; phylum Chordata; class Aves; order Anseriformes; family Anatidae; genus Cygnus; species Cygnus olor. The sequence continues at coordinate 42,432,237 of NC_049171.1, forward strand.
GCTGATAGCCTGGCATTATCAGTGTTCCTTTGCTGCTAAGACAAGGTCATTTTCTGACACTGAATCTGTGAAGACAGGACTTGTGCTTACCCAAGGGTTGTTAGTGTTCATTAGCAAGCCCATACTGACATTCTACCAGCTCCTGTGGTAGCACTGTCATGGTAGCTCTTGTTGTATAATCATGTAAGTGATCATGTATAATCTTGTTGTATAATCATGTAAGTGGCCCCTGCTGAGCTACAGAAACTTTATTCAACTATGACTCTTTTGTTCACCCTGAGGTGACAGATGCCAAACTCACGACAATGACGTTGAGCTCCCAAAAGTTTGAGCGAAAGCCCCAAGGTTAGCCACAGCCATTTTGCCTTGTAGCACGGGTCCCAGCTCCCTGAACAGTGTCTCAAAGATGAGAGGATTTTGTAACCCATACTGGCAACAGTAGGCGGAGTTAATGCAAGAGAGGTCATGGAAGTGATGCAGACAAGCTGGGGGACACATGGGTAGAAAAATGTGCATTGGTGAGACACGAAAAATGAGAGAAACAGAAAGATGGAGTTTACTTTTGCCAAGCTTTGCACCAAACTGAAGCAAGCTGGAGATGAATGACTGTGTTTAAGGCAAGTTCAGACCAGAGCGAGAGCCAGGCAACCCATAGTGCCCCCTTCAATGAAAGAAGGCTTTTAAGGTTTATATCTAATCCCACTGCTAGAATAGCAAAGCTCTCAATCTTCCCAAAAGCAAGAGAAAGGAAATTGAAGAATTCAAGCTCTAGTGTAATGAAATGCACTTTCCACCCACTTAGATTTAAGATTGTGAATCAGTGCTGCATTTATGCAGTTTCTGGGATGGAAGGGCATTGTGGTGCATCTAAATCAGATTTCTGAGCCAGTGGTAGCAGATGGACCTCAAGAGAAAAAAACACACAGTCAGATAGCTAAAATAAGCAGATATATGTTTCACCGCCTCTGGTTCAGTGATGGTGTCACCCTCTGTCATTGCCAATTCTAACAAGACTAGAAAACTCTTTAAAAATGCGACACATGGAAGATAAAAATATCAAGAGCAGAGGTTGGCTAATTTTACAGCTTCACAGTTTTTGCCCAATTTGCATCATCTGTATCATGTCTGACACTTTGACACATGACATACACAGAGACTGTACTGGCAGTCCAGGAAAGCAACCATTAGGGCTATCTCATGAACATAATCATAAAAAATTACATTAATATAATTTAATTAAAAACGGATGACAGCCATTCTGAATGATGAACTCAATTTTAAGGAAAGCTATAACAGACTGAGAATTGGTACAGTTTTATTTTATCATTAGTCTGTTCTATTAAAAGAAAACAAAATAAGTAAATGAGGCACTGGAAAATCTTTTATGTATAACAACCTTAACAGAGAATAGTTTCATCCACTTTAAAAGTTAATGTTTCCCTGTCAAAGAAGCATTTGCTTTTCTCATTCCTGCATTGGGAAGTTCTGCACCCTCACCTCCTATTAAAAACAAACAAACAAACAAACAACCCCACCAACATTCAGGGCAGTGCAACTGCTTTAATTTGGGATGGAGGTGACAATCTAGTCTTCACCAGAAGTATGCAGTTTAATCTGAGAGAGATAAATCTCTTCAGCATGATGCCAAACACTGCCCGTGGTGTCAAGCAGAGTTAAAATTAGTCCTTTTCTTGTCTAGCCTAGGCGGTGGCATTAATAACAAGTAAATTTAGAGTTGCACATAAAGCAGAAAAGTTCAGTCATCAAGAGCCAAACCAGAATAGCTTATAAGCAAGGAAAAGATATGCACTGATGAAACATTTTTAGTTTCAGAAACTTCCAGTTGCAGAAATTGTCGTAGCCAAATACGTCATTACCATTTTATTCAATGCTTAAGATAAAATGCGGCAAAAAGCATCCATCTGTTCATCTTTAGCACCCACCCAGACAGAATCTATACTGCCAATTTCTGCTCAGAAGTACACCAGGGTAAACTAGTAATAACTACTTTGACAGTAATGTATTCACTCCAGGTTTAATATAGCATCAAATTTGTTTCCTGTGTAGCAGTTCTCAGAAAGATTAGAAAATCTCCCCAGAGCCCTACCTAATATCTCTTCTGAAAAAACAGTGCCCATTATCTACAGTGGTGTTTAAGTCATTGTTTAGCAGGTAAGTATAAACTCTCTGTCCACTGTTTAACTGCTGGGCAAACTAATTTAAGGTATCACAATTGAAAAAAGCATCATATGATGGCACCATCTATTGAACATGCAGGGAAAAAAAATAGGGACTTTCCTTAATATCTGTTTCTCTAATTAGAAAACATAACATCTGTGTGATATTACAGGCAGTTTTGAATACTGCAGTTGATACAACTGAAGGAAGGGATGCCATCCAAAGGGACATGGACAAGCTTGAGTAGTGGGTCTATGTGAACCTAATGAGATTCAACAAGTCTAAGTGCAAGGTGCTGCACTGGGGTCGGGGCAATCTCGGACATGAGTACAGACTGGGAGAAGAACTCACTGAGAGCAGCCCTGCAGAGAAGGACTTGAGGGTTCTGGTGGATGAAAAGCTTGACGTGAGCTAGCAGTGTGCACTTGCATCCCAGAAGGCCAACTGTGTCCTGGGCTGCATCAACAGAAAAATGGCCAGCAGGTAAAGGGACGTGATTGTGCCCCTCTACCCTGCTCCTGCGAAACCCCCACCTTGAGTACTGTGTCCAGGTTTGGGGCCCCCAGCACAAGAAGGAGGTGGCCCTATGAGAATGGGTCCAGAAGAAGGCCATGAAGATGATCCTCTCTTATGAAGTAAGGCTGAGACACCTGGGGCTGTTCAGCCTAAAGAAGAGAAAGCTTCGAGGTGACCTCATTGCAGCTTTCCAGTACTTAAAGGGGGCTTATAAAAAAGATGGAGAGCAACTTTTTGCTCAATCAGATAATGACAGGACAAGGCGAAATGGTTTTAAACTAAAAGAAGGGAGATTTAGATTAGAGGCTAGGAGGAAATTCTTCACTCAGAGGGTGGTGAGGCACTGGCACAGGTTGCCCAGAGAGGTTGTGGATGTCCCATCCCTGGAGTCGTTCTAGACCAGGTTAGATGAGGCCCTGGGCAACCTGATCTAGTGGGTGGCATCCCTGCCCATGGCAGGGTGGTTGGAACTAGATGATCTTTAATGTCCCTGCCAACCTTAGCCATTCTATGATTCTATGATTTTTTACCCTACATGAAGCAAAGCCATACAGGGTTAAAGTTGCATCGGTCTTGTGAACCAACATATACTAGTGTCCTTCTGGCTAGTTGACTGAACGCTTTCTCTGAAGTACAAACCTTGATAGATGTTCTAAAAGCCTTTCTTGACATCAAAAAAATCAACCTTATGTTTCAACTGGCTTCATAAGCACATGAAATCCCACAACAGACTTGCACAGCATGTCAGATACTATCAAGAAGAATACAATACTTTTATGTACAAAGATAGTGAAGGGTCTCAAAGGGAAGACATATGAGGAGCAGCTGAGGTCCCTTGGTTTGCTCAGCCCAGAGCAGAGCAGGCTGAGGGGAGGCCTCATGGCGGCCTGCAGCTCCCTCACGAGGGGAGCAGAGGGGCAGGCGCTGAGCTCTGCTCTCTGGGGACAGCGACAGGACCCGAGGGAATGGCATGCAGTTGGGACAGGGGAGGGTCAGGCTGGGTGTCAGGAAAAGATTCTGCACCCAGAGGGTGGTCGGGCAGTTGGACAGGCTCCCCAGGGCAGTGGTCACAGCACCGAGCCTGCTGGAGTTCACGAAGTGTTTGGACGACACTCTCAGACACATGGTCTGATTTTTGGGTGGTCCTGTGTGGAGCCAAGAGTTGGACTTGATTGTCCTTGTGGGTCCCTTCCAACTTCGGATATTCCATATTTCTAAGATGCTAAGAAATGTTTAAGAAAACTTGTTTTCACTCATCTTCTGAGCATGTTTGAATCTTTGTCTTCCATACTGGCAGTCAGTGCTTTGATTCACAGAGCCGACGAGTGTTCACATTAGGATAAATTTGCCTGGATATTAGAGACCCCCTGGAACATTTTGAAAGAATGAAGGCCTTTACCTACACAAAGCCTAAAGCCTAAATTCTACCTGCCTACCTCCATTCTTTTTTCAAAATTCTGTAAAGCCCCTTTATTCCCATCTCAAAGATGGCCTAGCACATTCCCAGTAAGGTAATGTCCAGGTCTGTTCTCAGTTTGAACAGATGATGTTAACTAAATGCAAGGAGTCTCATTACAATGCATCTAAAAATAAATTTCGCCTGAAGTAGTCCTCCTTCCTTCATTTATACTTTTCCACAAGAATTCAAAAGGTAAGATGTTAAATGATGTGTTGCTTAAATGGAAGTGCACAAATAGCTCTGCACCTCTAATCCTTAATGGAGATTGCAAGTGCAACAACGCTGAGAGGCCTTACAGTATGGCTAAAGAATCTGTGATCATTTGCATTCACCAGGGAAGGCCTGCGATATGTTGTTTGGCAGAAACAAAACATGGTACAGCATGAGTTGGTTCTTACTCACATCATGTTCTAAGAAAAAACCTAGGAAATCTCTACTTCTGGAGTTTTCTGATAAAAGAATAGTTGGATCTTACTATCTATTTCTGAGAACATTAGCAGTTGCTGAAGGCCACCCTCATCTAGGACTTTGACATCTCTAATCCAAATGACCTGTTTGGACTCAAAACAATAGCCCTAGTTAGAGATTCAATTCTATCACCTAACTTTCAGGATTTCTTAAAGACAATGGCATTTTTAAAGGTTAAAAATAAATCTACTGCATGTGTAGTAAATGAGTGCATCTCAAATTAATGACTGTATTTTCTTTTTGGCATAGTAGAAGCAAAACAAAATTAATTTAAGAAATGGACTGATGCTAAGTTTTGAAGAGCCACCTGTTATTTGATAACTTCAGAGATGTACTTTGAAACAATTAAACATATCCCCTCCAATTCATTTAGAAATGATTAAATTATCTTAAGCTTAAGTATTAAAAGCATATGAAATCACAGCTGCAATTTTACTGATGAAAATATAATCAAGAGGAAATGTACACCATGACCCAGTGCATTCAGTGAGGTTAAAATGGACCTGGAACTGGTTAACAAGGTGCTTTTGTTCCACATACCTAGAAGCAAAATGAAGGAACGGTAAAATATTTAGGTTTCCGGTGCCAGTTAGTTAGGTTAGCTAAGATAATGAAATAGCTGTTGATGAAGGTTGCAACCAAGCCATTAGCACTACATTCAAAATAGAAAGATGGCCATGTGAAGAAGTGGAATACATGGAAAGGAAGCTGCAAGAGCTCTCTCTTCGCTTACAGTTTTGCTGTTCCTGGGGAGAGCTACCTGCCCAGAGACAAGTTGGCCTTGCTGCAGTGCCCAGCCTGCCTCCCAGGGCCTGCCACAGGCAACAACTGCTTTACTGCCTCAGTCTGTTGCCCTACTGCTGTACGGGGTCGGGCTGGGATGTTAACTTTCCCTGCAGCAGCCCATATAGTGCTGTGCTCTGCACTTGTAGCTAAAACAGCAATGGTATCACACCAGTGTTGTGTCTGCTGCTGAGCAGTGCTGCCACAGCATCAGGACTCTCTCTAACCCCCCTAGGGGTGGGCAAAGATGTGAGAAAAGAAACATCACCAGGGCAGCTGACCTAAACCAACCAAAGGGACATTCCATACCATATGATGTCACACTCAGCAATAAAAGGTGGAAAAAGGAGGAAGAGGGGAGGGGTGGGCTCTTGTTGGGAAAATGTCTGTCCTCCTCCCAAACACCGGCTACGTGCGTTGAGGCCCTGCTTCAAGGACGTGGTCAAGCATCACTCATTTGTGGGAAGTAGAGAGTAATTTCTGTCCTCTGCACTTCCACATAGCCTTTACTTGTTTTGTTTAGTTTTCCCTTTCCCCCTCCCTTTTCCCCTTTCCCTTTTTTTTTTCCCCTTTTGTTAAATTGTTAATTGTTTAGTTAAATTCTTTAGTTAAATTTTTTAATTAATAATAATAATCTTTCCTTAATAATTATTTCTTTTTTCCTTTAATTAAATCATCCTTATCTCAACCTGTGAGTTGTTCTTTCCTTTACTTCTTCCCCTCCTCATCTAAGGAGGGGGAGTGAGAGCGCGGTTGTGGTGTTCAGCTGCCTAGTCCGGTAAAACCACCACAACTGCCGATGCCCTTCTTTTATTCCTGTGCCCCAGGAATATAGTAGACCCCGGATGTGGCACTGACATGGATTTTATTCAGATGTAACAGCTTACTCGGGAATGCAGCAGAAGTCAGCAAGCCCCATTTTGGCCTGTAAGCAGCAGAGGCAGCAGCAGTTCCATGCTGCGGGCAGACTGTGCAGAGCAGCACCCTGACAGGGCTGCAAACACGAACACCGATAAGTGCTAGTGTTGGTGGCAGCTTTTTAGAGCTTGAGAAGAGCTCTTAGAAATTCCTCTGGCCTAGCCCATGGGCTTGCTGGGAACACCACCATATGCTATGACATTTGACGATATTTCTGCTTGTTTAACATAGTATCAGTAGTCTGGATGAAGCACCACAGTCCCATAGTACAACTCAGTCACTATTACAGTAGCCATGTACCACAGTACATTACAAGCTGTGTTGCACCTATATTTAGGTCCGAGACAGTGCCTAACTGTAGATGTCACAGTCCCTTTTGACTAGACTATAAGGACAATTTTCTGAAGGAGGAATCAAAAGGCTGACTTGCTGAAGATATTAAAAATATCCTTGGAGGGAATAGATGAAAGAGAGAAATGCTGCTGGACACAGCTTGGAGCTAAAAACCAAACCTTTAGAAAAGCTTTTCTCCTGCTGTATTTTATGTTACTAATGATTAAAAAAATAAAAGAGCCAAAATAGTATCATATAACAGTACCTTAACAGGAAGTCATATATAACAGTCTAATAGTAACTAAATAGCAGTAACAATACAAGTACTAAATTCAGAATTTGATGGCAGCAATATTAATAATAATCACACAGGAATATCTGCCTTAACAAAAGGTTTGACTTTTTTTTTTTAATTTGAAAGTCAAAATTTTATGCTAATGATGCAAACGTGCAATGAGTTAGCTATAGGCAAAGTTAATGGAGCATGTTACCGGAAGAATGCAAAATGTGACAAGTCATGAAAATGGGGGAGGGCAAGTAGCTGCAAGAGCTTTCATATGTATCATGCCAGAAAGTCTGGGAACTGTTGTCTAAAAACTTGGGGGTAACCTGTGAGTCTTAAGTAATGCCCTACAGGAGAGGAACAAGGTGCTCACTCACACACTTAACCAGAAGCAAGTGGACACAATGCTTGCCAGCCAAATTTTGAACTAAAACAATCTACTCCCTCCTTATACCTCTGAGTATACTGGTTTGTTGCACATATTCAATATGCAGGGGGCAATGCCACGTGAGATACCTAATTTATCTGCCCACAAAGGATTTGATTCAAAAACCATATAGTAAATGTTATGGAATAATCACTGTGCGATTTTGTGCTTCTCTCTTTAAAACAGCCAGGACCATGCTATTAAACAAGTCACATCAGATAAGAGAAGAAAAGAATGAGCTTAATCTGACCATACTTTATAGATGTGACAGGCCCCCAGCCTAAGTTTACCCGCCTCTATTGTCGCTGGAAGCAGGCAGGCATTTCTGAAGAATGACTCATTCTCCCAAAATAAGTTTCTTGGATGGAAGGGATGATTCACCACCTGAAGGTACCTAGAGAGCATATGGGAGTAGCTCAGACTAGATGCCTATCTTATTGGCACTGAAAGTTAGGTAAAATGAATCTCTAATGCAGTAACTACCTGATAGTTCTCAGAATCTAGAGAAAAAAATACAACATAAGATACATGAATTTGGCTCACTGATATACCTACATTGCTTTTCAAAAACTGACAATAGTCATAGCTTATTCTTGACAGAATTCAAAGCAAATGCCACGAAAAGACATGCACCAAGCAGGTAAGTGCAGTAACAAGGCACAATTTTTCTGTTCCTTTTGTTTCTCACATCACTATTACAGAAAGGAGACACAAAGTGATTTTGAAGTGTAGTTATGTTCAGGAAACCATAATGGGTCCCATTATTACATTTCAAACACAAATCCACTAAAGCAATGTGCATTTTGCTATAAGACTTAAAAAAAAAAAAAAAAAAAAAAAAAAAGCACACACACAAGATCATGCTGATCCACGACACTGACATCAAGAAGCTTAAGAAGCATCTAGCCTGTTTCTTTTGAAACCTGCCAGCCTATATGGAGGCAAAGAAAAACTTTGGAGACAAAGAAAACAAGCTCAGTTCACTGCCTTGCTGTACTAATATTTTAGCATGGTAGAACTGGATATACCTTCTGCAGTTTTCACAGCTGTGGATGCTTCCCAGCTCATAATCCATCTTGGAGCTAGAATGCCTTGTTTTCTAAAGTATCTCGTCATAATATATAAAAACTGAAATTAACTGGCCATCACTCTCAAAATAAAACATCCTCTATATTACCTTCACATTAGGATATTTCATAGCAATACGTCTCCAGTTGTTTCTTCATCTGGAAGAAGTTTCAGTCTGCATAGCCATATAACCCTTTTAGTGGGACAGGAGTGAACAGACAGCCAGCAAGTGCAGACCACATTCCTGGTTCCATATTGGTCCTGGTGGTAAGGAAAGATTGGCTGGGTAAAGAACTCACATATTTGTTATTTTCAGTATTCCCTTGAAAAAGAATAATCCCAAATTCTGGCAAACCCATCTGAACTAAATCTTCAGACACGGGGCAATATTAGGAACTAGCACGATGCTCTGGGCAGCCACACGTTGTGCCAGGCATATTTAGGAAATAGTTTATTCTTTCAAAATTTTAAGCATATTACTGCCTAAGCCATAATTGCACTTCTGCATTTGTAGTGATTACATTACCAGAATTTAATGAAAGGGTAAGAAAAGCCATATAAAAACAGATTTTACTATATGCACTCACAGACACACACACTTGTTTTATAACAAGTAAACCAAAGTTTTCTATTGCACTATGAGCTCAGCAGGGTATCTTACTGTTTGAGGCATGTCTCATATGGAAGACGGTGATTTCTGGCTGGAAATAAATTACCTTTGACTTAGATAACTTTATTGGGAAAAAATGTCAAAATTTGATTTATCAAAGATTTACCAGGTAATATTAATAAATTCTGGATAGGAAAAAGGACATAGAGTCAACAATGCATCACAGATACAAGGACTTGGTACTCTATGAGAACTGTTATACTTACTTGTTTAAAATATTCATCCAGATTTATGTTGCAAGCATGCTTGTTTGTCCCTTTAAGTCTTGTAATTTCCTAAGTCACTGAACAATCAGAAGACTCTGACTCTAGGCACTGAAAGACTACTTCACCCTACACCACAAAATAACTCAAGTATTGCAAACCAAGTCATCTGAAAATGGTACCACCTTATTTGGGACAAGATATATATTTGCCAGCACTACAAATGACAAAGTGGTCATTGGAAAGCTCCAATAGGGAGGAAGGCCAGTACAAAGGGCTGTAGTCATCCCATTATCATTGCTGCATATATAAAAAGCAGTAAGAAATGTGCAGCAGCAGAGCCTTCTCTTTATGCTGTGGCTGCATCTATCTTTGAAGACCAATTCCAAATTATACTGTTCATTATACAGAGATATGTGTGGATAGGTCTGTAAGCGTACATGGATGATAATGATACATATGTACACACACACATGATAAATCCCTCCCAGAAGTACAGTTCCATAAAAAAGATTTAATTCTGGATGAGTGAAGAGGTTCAAACCTTTAATATGTGTCTGAAAAAGCCTGGAAAAAAACTAAGCATGCCTGTTCTTCAACTGAATGCACAGAATTTGTTTCTACCCCGGACTGCAGAATGAGATCACTTGTGACAATGGACACAAATCATGCAATTTTAATATTAAATTTTAAATAACATTTTAATTTAATTCCTCTTAAGATACGTCCTGTACTGGTCTGGTAGAGCAAAAAATTCTGCAGGATTATATTGCAAAGTCTCTTGTGAGCAACTCTATTGAAATGAATAGATTTATTTCACATTTACAATTGCTATAACAAGAGCAAAAATTGGTCCCCTGTAATAAAAATGGTCCAGCCGTGGAAGTGAAGATATGGAGAGTCTAATTAATTTCAAATATCTGAAACATTTCCAAGATGTTTTTCATGTAACATCAGTAGAAATGCAAAAATTGACTGAGGTACGACGGAATGACCTGGAATTAATAATTTGAAGACATAAGCAAGCCCAGTATCTTTACTAATCATGTTTGCAAGCCATCTTTCCTAAATACAGAGTCACAGAATGGCCAATGCTGGGAGGGACCTCTGAAGATCATCTAGTCCAACCCCGCTGCTGAGCAGGATCACCTAGAGCATACATATAGTTTTATAATAAAATAGATGACCTCAGAGAAAAGCTAGCTTTTTAAATGCTCTCTGATTTCTTGCAGGAGGACAGGGGGTGAGGGGGTTGGGATTTTTTTAAGTACATATTTTTTGACAAAAAAAAAAAAAATCTGCATATCATCTGTTCAAACGTTGATGGATAAGCTGCAAAAAATCAGTAAGTGGATGAGAAATTGTAATGCTTCCCATCATTTCGAGGACTAGCAGGCAAAAACATCATAGTCAGTAGGAACTAGTAGGAATTCCAAAATTCCTGCTTACATCAAGAATGAAACAAGCAAATGAAACAAGCCAGGGATTTATTTCTCAGACCAAATGGCATGGCTCAGCATACATTCTCCCCCATAAGGGGTTAAGGTCTCCCCTTAAAATATGATCTCCATACCCAAACTGTTAAGTGCAATAAACTCATCCTCTGTTAGCCTGTGAGCCATGCCAGGGAAAAGGCTTACTGACCCATGAAAAAAATAAGTCTGTCAGATATTTAACAGCAAGGACTGTGCAGTGGTGCTGACAGAACCATGGAATGGTTGAGGTGGGAAAGAACCACCGGGTCCAACCCCGCTCAAGCAGGACCACCTTGAGCTGCTTGCCCAGAACCATGTCCAGGCAGCTTTTAAAGAAAAGGCCTGGAACAGGCTTACTAGAAAGCTGGAGAGGGACTCTTTGTCAGGGAGTGTAGTGATAGGACAAATGGCAACAGCTTTAAACTAAACTATAGGAGATATAGATTGGATATTAGGAAGAAATTCTTTACTATGAGGGTGGTGAGGCATTGGCACAGGTTGTCCAGAGAAGCTGTGGATGCCCCATCCCTGGAGGTGTTCAAGGCCAGGCTGGATGGGGCTTTGGGCAACCTGGTCTGGTGGGAGGTGTCCCTGCCCATGGCAGGGGGTTAGAACTGGATGGTCTGTAAGGTCACTTCCAACCCAAAAACTATTCTGTGATCTCCAAGGAGGGAGACTCCACAGCCTCTCTGGGCAACCTGTTCCAGCACTCAGTTACCCACCAGTGCACCCTGATGTTCAGGTGGAACCTCTTGTGTTCCAGTTTGTGCCCACTGCCTCTTGTCCTGACACTGGGCACCTCTAAAAAAAAAGCCTGGCTCCATTCTCTTTGCATCTTCCTTTCAGGTATTTCTAAACATTGATTCTCCCCCCGAGCCTTCTCTTCTCTACACTGAAGAGGCCCAGCTCTCTCTCCAAGGAGAGGTGCTCCAGTCCCTTAATTTAGCCATGCTGTAACCACTACACCCAGGACCAGTTAGCAGTGTAGATGCTAAATCTAGCGGTGCAGATTCATTCCTGCAGCTCCCTCACCATGTCCAGGACTAGCTGACCTAAAGCGTTCAGGGGCTGCAGCTTTAGGCCGACCCTGATGCAAGGCGCTGTGAGGCTAAGGATGTTGGACCTCTGGGTTCCCTGACACAAAGATAAAAGACTTTGTCTCTGGAGACCAAGCTTAACTCAAGCTTGACTGCTTGGCTTGGTCCTTGCAGCAGAGCCCCTAAAAGCATTAAGAGAGTTGGAAGTGTAAGAGTTCAAGCTTACTGACACCCCTGTTTACAATGAGACATCTTCACGCTCCAGTCTGATTCTCTGGAGGTTGCCTGGGGTCCTGGATAGTGTGGGAGTCTCTGGAACAGAGAAAAACAGCAGCATTTTGTTGAAGAAATACCAAAACAGAAGCCGCCTGCTTTTCTAAAGGAATTGATTCTTTGTCTGCTGAGAGAATTTTTGAAACCACTAACTTGCCCTTTGAATGAAAATCAAAACATTCTCAAAACATTGGCATTTCCCACAGAAACCATAATGTAATTGACCTATGGCAACATCATAAAATCTTAATTGCTTCAGACAAACTAATACTTTCTCTAATCAACTAATCAGACTTCATGCAACTTACTTATTTCAAACCCCTGCTTAAAGTGATTTAGAGCTTGCAACATAAAATGAGGATACAGTTTAAGAACAGAATCTATTTCTAAACACCACATTAATTTTTAAAAGCCATTCAGTCACTTGATAGATGTAAGCAGATGCACAAGAGACAGTGATAAGCTTTAAACAGAGCTGGGAAGTTCCTGTACAACCCTGGATGGAAAAGTTAGGAGGGGTTCAGATACCAAGGCATTTTTTTTCACTGAAGTGAGGACACAACTGCTTCTGGGCATGCCCCAAAATAGACCTCATTTAGCTTGGAAAACACCTGGCAATTCTCAGTATCTCCAGGGACAGGTTAACATCTGACTAGAGGCTCTGCGTATTTACTTTAACTTGGTGGCAATTAGGCATCTAATTTTTTATTTTATTTTGGTATTAATTTCTCTCGTGCCTCATTTCTCACTTTATAAACATTTGGGTAGTAGTGCATCTATCCTAAGTAGTGTCAGAAGATATGTATATTTGGGGAAAAAACATCAAACAGTGCTAAGAAGAAACTGTGACTGGAACGATCAGAGTTCAAAATATTTTGGGGCAGTAGTGGTCATGAATTTCTATGCTAAAATAGATTTTGGATATTCTATCCATATCTTTAGGAGTCTGACATTCAAGACCAAATATATTTACTATTTAAAGCATATTTAGCATGCTTTTTTCAATTGTACATAACCTACGTGCACCATTACTATTGGGTTGTAACGTAATAGATATATTTACTGTGAGGTTTATAAACACTATTGAACAAATATTCAAATTCACCTCATGTAAAAGTTGTGCTAGAAAATTGGATCTCTTGAACACTTAAATGAAACACAAGAAGAAAAAGAACAAAAAAATTGAAATTATAAAAAAAATCATTTGAACGTTTATAAGTAATCTTTTTTTTCCTTTCTCCTGTCATTTGCACTTTGTATTTAACAAGCAGTTAGCTAAGCTATAGAAGAGAGTGAAATCTTTTCCCTCAAAAAGCTGAATATCCCCTGCCCCCTTTTTATTTTTAACTTAAGGAAGCTGCAAATATATATTTCTACTGAGAACGAAAGATAGCATCATTTGTGAGCTAAGAAAGCATTCCTGTATTCCTGTATTTCATTTCGCTCTGTCCTCACAACTAGAATAAGCGCTCTTCTTTGAATATGACTAACATACTGTATCTGATTCCTTTTCTCAGAAGAGTTGAGTATGCTGAATTGTATCGCGGACTTTTTTTTTCCCCTTTTGAATGGTCATGCTGTGGTGTATTTGTTTGATGAGAGGCTGAATCTTGCTTTGTATTTGCAGTAGACAGTAAAATGCTATGACCAGTCTACGCTGATCTTTAGCTCCTGTGGGTCAAACAGCAGCTTTCATGGAAACTCCTGGAAATACCCTGTGCATGGTACTACTTGTGGCCACTCTACCCATCATACCGTTTCATCATATTTTCACTGTGTTTTGCTTTACTTTTGTACATGCTGTAGCTTCAGCCCCTCAAGAGACGCTCAACAGAATCTGTTGCTTAGTAATAGTAACCTTCATGGAAATTAGCTTGAACTTCAAAAGAACAAAACATCTTTCGTTAGTCACAGATTTTAAGATAATGAATTCCTCTGAGAAAGTTGATTAGAAAAGCCAGCCTTCCAGAATCAAGTACCACTGATGTTGACCTAAGATGAATTACAAAGGTTAGCAACGCTCTTGAAAGGGCCATTTCTTTGTATCCCTTAAATTATAGTTAAGATTCTTCCTAGCAATTCCCAGGCTCACCTTGACAATGGCACTAATAAAGTGAAGATTTATGTAAGTGAAATCAGCCTCTCATACAGAAAAAAAGTCAGAAAGAATTACTGTGGTCATATAGTCTGGCCTCCTGCACAAGCCATGTGAATTAATTATTGTAACACAAACACCTCCTAAAAAAAATCAAATATAAAATGCTTTTTGAATTTTTCTTTTCCCTTAGAGACCTGCTTCAGTTAAAAAAAAAAAAAAAGTCTTGTGTTAGGGAAGAGGGGTTAAGGTCCAGAGGCATGAAAAGTGCTTCAGTTTACAGCCCATTTGCAGACTCTCATTCAGTGTCAGAGACAGGTGCCTACAGTACTTGTGCTGAGAGCAAAGTCAGCTGCCTTCAAAGGTTTTGTCAGAGATAGCCAAAATAATACATTCATCTCATCATATGGATCTGCTTCTACACATGTCCAGAAGTGCTGCAGTACTGACAATGGTGAACAATGCAGTGCCCACCTCAAACTAGGATTTGCAGAACAGGCTTTACACTACCCACGTCACGAGAAATTCCATCCACAGACATTGTCAGGGCTCATTCAACAGCTAAGACTGGAAGACAAAAAAAAAGAAAAAACAACACATAACCAAGACAAATTTCTTGGTAGACCACTCCCTTAAGCTAGTTATTCAGTGGTGAATATATTTATGAGGGAAATATGGTATCAGTTCACCTTAGGACACAAGAGGATTTTAAATCAGAGCTTCTGTCTCTTGCTAATGCTATAATCAGTGGATTCTTACCTTATCCATGGTAAGAATAGAAGGATAGAAGGGGCATTCTCAGTCCCTCCTGTAAAAGCTGTTCTACATTGAACAGAATAATTAACTATTCGCTGAAAGAGAAAGGACATGCACCTGGGCTGCGGTACTTGCTGCATGCATCAGTGATGGGGCTTCCAACAGTTGAAAACCTAATTGCAAAACTCTACTCTACCTTATATGAAAGGTGACTGGAGCACAGCCTTCCGCTTCCTTGTGAGTACGCTAACTCTTTCCCTCTGGCCCAAGAAATATGAAGTCACTCATTGTGATAGCAAGGGAGGGACTGACACTGGAGGGACTGACAGCATCTCCCTGCTCTAGGACATACTGCTGATACACAACAGGTTCAATCTCCTCCTGCAAGGAAGGGAAGGACATCCAAGTCCAAGGAACCAAATTCAAAGACTGTTCTCACCGCCAAAGAATCAACAAACAGGAGATGATGGAAGACAGGCCACTCTCTTCCTTTGAAAGGCATGACTTTTTCAGAGAGACAGCACTGGCACCCCAAAGAACAGCAGGACTGAAGCTGTACTTTAGCACCGAGATTTTCCTCCAAGCTACAGGGTCTCTCTTTTGCCATACCAACTTTAGGCACTGCTCACAGCCACCAAAATCTTCTGTCTTTGCAACAGAGCCTAGGTCCCTTAAATCTGAGGACAACACTGATGTTTATCACAGCAGTGATTACAGCCCCTTTGGAGATCAGATTAATTCACTCCTGGAGGAATTATTGCCATTTATTTGATGAGAACTTCTCTTTCAACAGAAGGGACAGCGTTAGTAGAATTCCTACTCACAGTGGTGAAAGGCTTACCTTTATTTCAGGTCAACCACAGAGGTTTGAATTGCAGTCATCTATTTAAGGCACAGCACCAATTAAACAAGGAGCATGCCTCAATATTGCTATGTTCTGCTCCCACACACAAGCAAAGTTAGTTATCTAGACAGGCAAATAGAACAGGAACAAGTTCTACTTTGATATTTATGAATACTATCTGCACTCACTTGCAGCACTGTTAGTGATTTTACCTCAAGCTGCACTCACCGTTGCACAATAAAGTAAAATAAGACATACTCTGCTCAAAGTATCCATAACGTCCATTTTACAAACAGATCAGTTTTGTAAGGAGCAGCTAAGAATTAAGAAGCATCACCTAGTACAGCTGATAATTTCTCCCATCTCACACAGTGCAGTAACTGACTTAAGGCTTTCTTTTCTCCTCATATCGTAGCAGATCTGACTGTCTTCATTAATGCCATTTTGATTGACAGCAAGCAGTAGGAACTCCAGTTCTGTTTAATATTCACTGGCAAATTCTGTGCCCAAGGTACTCACAAAAACAGAGGGACAAATTCAGCCATGAGCTGATGACTGTTGTAGCTCAGTTGGAACAGGACAAAAACGGAATAAAACCTGGACCTACTGGGGATAAGAGCAGAATCCTGCACTAACGCTAGAAGCAAATATATGTGGACCTGTAACAGCTCTTCCCTGACAGCCCTAATCTTATAGTCCAAGTTGGTAAAACTCTCTCTCAACCTGCCAGAGATGCTCCAAATAGCCCAAGAGCTGCTTCAGGTACCTGCGCTTCCTCACCTTCTCCAACCACCAGCACCTCCTGCCACAACACAGCAGAGCAGGAGGTGCTGCCTCAGGGGAGGTGGAAGGCAAAAGGAGAGAAGAGATGAAGAAGTGGTTGTTGAAGAAGTCAGGGACAGAGCATTACAATTAGCTGTGTGACCAGCCAAGCAAGGCCATCCCTTAGCACCTGGAATACCCATCCCCTTGCAGGGGTTCTCTAGGGACATGTCTTGACTCTTTACCATTTCTCTACATCACTCCAGTGGAATTTCTGCTGAATCATTAGCAAGCTGAAAAATTTCCCCAAAACAGCCAAGATGCTGAACGTTTTTCATTCTACTAATACCTGAAGTAATTCATCACATACAAACAAGCACCATTTGAATCATAAAGGTCACTAACTGAAATGAATCATGCCATGCAATACCACTGCCTGCTTTATTTATTGTAAAATAAGATTATTTAAATTACTTAGTCCTAGCTAAAAGATAGCACGCAGTACAGGTAGTATTTTTTGGATTTTTTTTTCTCCTTTGCAGTATATTATCACTTTTATTTTAGCTATGTGACACACAAGCTCTTTATGTTGACACACAAGCTCTTAAGAGAGCTTTCTATTTTTTTAAAACAACATTTTGTTTTAAACTGAAATTCTGAAAAGCACTCATACTCTTAATTAATTTACAAATAAAATAATGTTTGCAACTAGGAAGCTGGGCATCAAATTGAAGAAAACTTTTGCTTAGGTTGTGAATATACAAATATATAGCAATTGTACAGTCTTTAGCCACATTTTTTTTGAGAATGCTCTTTTTGTTTGTTTCTTTATTTCTCAGGTATGTTCACAGGCATAGAAAAGACAATACCATTCTATTTAACAGGTTGTTTTAAAAGAGTAGTTCAAGTTTTCTTCAGAAAATGACTATTCCAAAAA
Organism: Cygnus olor; assembly: GCF_009769625.2. Classification (NCBI taxonomy): domain Eukaryota; kingdom Metazoa; phylum Chordata; class Aves; order Anseriformes; family Anatidae; genus Cygnus; species Cygnus olor. The sequence continues at coordinate 42,449,722 of NC_049171.1, forward strand.
AAAAAAAAAAAAAAATCAAACCAGTCCATAATGGCAAAGTAGTGTCTCCTAGAAAACTGGACTTAAGAAATTTGTCACCATTGCAACCACAACAAACTTGTGCTCTGAATTTTTATTTTTCACTTAAAAATAAATCAAGATCTCTCTCTAGGAGGGCACTGTTGAATGATTTGAGAATTGAAAGTTTCAAATGGTTACAGAAAGACCACTAAAGTCTTGCAACTGTCTATGCATGTGCCCAAATTCAAAAGAATATATAAAAGCATCTGGCATACAAATTAAGAAAGTAACAGAAAACAGTAAGAGGCAAAACAATTTTCTTATCTAAATACATAAATTTTCTTACATGAGTAACAAATGTCAAAAATACACAACTTTGAGTACAAAAGAATCATTTTAGCAATAGATTTCTACAAATGAGCCTTGTGTAAGCAGCATGCTTTCACAGAATGAATTAAACAAACATAATTGAAAATACATTCATTTCCATCCTCCACATCAAAGACTTCTGAAAATGTAACATAAGGGAATGCAGTTTAGTAACCAGTATAATTTCTGGAGAAGACTGTTGTAATTTGCCAGTAGAATCGAGAACGATCAACTTTGTTTTTTAAAATCCTGACTTGATCAAGCCCAACAAAATGCCTTAGTAGCCCCTAATTCTGCAAACATGCAGATGTTTTAACATTACAGATGTTTGCAAGGTCAGGCTTATTTTGGCAGGATCACAGACAGTAAGACTGAGCAGTTTCAGTGGTCTTTAACTTGGTCCTAGAACTTCAGCTGTAACAATCAAGGCACTGCTCTAAAGACAGTGTATTAGATACAATAGGCCAAATGATTTTGTAAACACAGTTATCCTAGGGATTATTCTCTGACACCTTTTTGTATGTTTGTTTGAACACCCTTTGTTTACTGCATGCTGTCATCATCTCTAAAACCTGGTAAGTGTGAATACTGTATCACCACCTCAGTCGCTTTTGAATTTGGGCTACACAATTAGCGTTTCTTTTCTCCAGGTATCAGCAGGCCCAGCTCTGAGCAGAAACCTTGGTAGAGTAGTAATAAACAAACACCAAGTTATTCAGACAGATTAACTTTCTTTGATGTTTGCAATTTATACTTCACAGCAAGTACTTATCAGAGATTCTGAAATCCCCCCAACAATCTTTTCCCTTTCCCCTCCCCTTCAAGAAAACCATCTCACCTTCCTGTATTTCTCATTCCTTTTTGAATTACTATATTTTACATTTGTTCAAGCCCCTTATATCATAGCTCTGGAAGACAGCAAAAAATACCTGTTCTGCCATCTTAGACAGTGTGTACTCTTACCATATTACATTAACTCTAAGCACAATTTTGCTGCTTTCAGAGGTAAACAAGGATGACAGCTCTGAAACAGAAAATCCATACAATCCAGGTCATAAACTTTTGCCATCAATGTAAATGTAATTGAGAAATAAAAGCTATACTGCAAAGACACACTAAAACACTCTGTTTTACAGCGGAACTCCTTTACCGCCTATCATTTTGATCAGAAAAATCCGTATCATCAGTGAAGTTGACAAGGAATAGAAAGCATGGACATCAATAACATCAGCCCCGCCAGGGTGTCTTCACAATCCAGAACCTCCAATAGCAGTGCATTAACAAGCTTTTTTTGTTGTTGTTGTTAAAAAATGAAATTACTAAAATTCAGAATCATTCCTTTTATTCTCATAAAATGTAAAAATTGCCAACACTTTTACCAATAATTGTCAATGAGAGGAACAGAAATTACAGTTAAAGTAGTTCTTCACTGAAGACTTGAATAAAATCTGTGCTAGAAACGCTTAGCTGGCCTCCAGGAGCAAGCAGTCCCTGGACATCCACGCAGTACAGAGCATTTCCTTCATACACTCAGTTCAGAATTCATGCAGCAATAGATAAAATTGCTCTTATTTGCTCTTCAGGAACAAGAATAATGAAGAGACCCCATGCTGGACAGACAGCTGGAACCAAGAGAAGCCCAACCCCTAGCCCTGGCTGACAAGTTCATTGTGCCTTATTCCTCCTGTACCCCATCACAGACAGCCCCAAAAACCTGCTGCAAGAACACGCAAGTTCTGCGAGCATTCTTTCCTAGGCTCAGAGGAACTGGGGATCTCACTTCAAAGCCCAAACCTAAGTCTTATTTTACTTGCTTCTCATTAAATATTTATTTAGCTGATTGAAAAGAAAAACATCTGAGCCTGGATTGCTATGGTCAAGGAAGACCTTTGTCTTTCTACTTTCCAGGCAGGTATTGAGACAGCCTGGTACTAACCAAAAGGGTGGTTTGTCATTTCAGGGGGAGAACCCGATGCCTAATGCATGAGAACAGTAAAGTAAACCCTTGAAGCAGCAGCCACTACAGAAGGAAAGGGGCAAAGAAAAATGAATGTAAAGAAGTCTCAGAGGGAAAAAGGGGAACTTTACTCCATCCCTAGCAAACTGCTGGCCAACTGTTAATCATTAGTACCAGATTATGGTTTCAATCTAATACTTAAACTGGAAAAGAAGTCATAAGGATTTCCGTCCCCCACAGTTGTTCCTATGTAGGCTACATAGGTTTCCCCTACTATCCCTAATTCTATCCCATTGAACACCTGATAGCATGATTTCAGCCATATAGAGCATACCTAGCCTTAAATGATCTTCATGCAGAAACAGCACTACACCAACATACTGTGAACTGACAGCACAGAGTCACAATTTCTGACAGCTTTTCACGCATGTCATTAGGCTTGGATAGCGTCTAACAACCTTAAGTAACCACACCACAGCTACCGTTTCCCCCTCCAACAATTTTCAAGTGAACTCCCTTTTTCTAAATCTTTTATTAGCCTAAACCTCAGGATACGATATTTCCATTGCTTTCTTTCCCTTTCTTTTCTTCTTCCAGCTCCCCTCAGAACTAAGCAGTTAATGCTACTTCTGATCAGTTGTTTGAAAAATATCAAATCCATGACTCTAATTGTAGCTATACCAACATAAATTGCCCTCCTAGAGCTTACATGGGACTTTCATCGAAATTCACCAATATAACAAATAATAACAACAATAATACCCCTTCAATACAGAACAAAATATTCCAATGAACAAATTCTATAGCAATTTCTTTAAAGTGCACAAAAATATTAATGGAAATATTAAAAAAGAAAAAAAGTTTTATAGTGTCACCACCAAAACTTCTGAAATATTGTTAAAATTAAATAGAAGTTATCTAATGAGACTTTTTGGCTCTAATATATTGGCAGACAGCAGCAACATTTTTCAGAAAAATTACACCAACTGAATATACTGTATCTTAGCAGCATAAAAAATCCCTACAATTAGATGCAATTGCAGGTCTAGTAAGCATAAACCTGACAAAATGTTACAAATGCAATTTTTGTTTAAAAGAATGGATTTCCATGGAATCCTAGAGGTAACATTTGTTATTTTTTGTAGATTGTATTCTGGTAGTAAACCCAACTATAACCGATCACCTCCCCTCCGTCTTTCCTCCCAAAATTGCACAGAAAATTTAATCAAGTTATAAGATATGGCCACACTGAAAAAGCCATATGGAACAAAAACAAAAATCAACCTAAAGCCTAAAATCAAATAATCCCAGAAAATAACGATCAATCATTGTCATACAGCTGTAGCTTTACACTACAGACCGATGCTCTCCACACACATAGATGGCACTGGGTCGAATGCGCCGCCTTGTATGGCCAGGTAGCTGTGGCAAAAACTTGAAGTATTTGGGCATCAAGTCTAAGCATGCATCATGAAACTTCTTAATCCTCCAGTAGTAAATCAGTGGGTTCAGTGCAGACTTGAGGTAGCAGAGCCAAAGGAGCCAAGTGCTTATCTCAAAAAAGTTGTGCTTGTAGTAGAAGTGGCTGTTGAATGTGGCAATAAGGCTGTAAGTGGTGAAGGGTGCCCAACAGACTATGAAGACAAGGAACAAAATCAAGATGGTCGTGAAGGCACGAGTTTTAAAGCTCATATCAATATTCATCTGAAAAGGTCTCTGTAAGCTCATAAGACCAAGTTTGCTGGCCTGGCTGAGGCATATGCTATCAGGGTGGCTATGGATACGAACTGCATTGTGGCGGACGGTGTTGAGTATGCCCATAAAAGAATACAGCATTACCAGGAATGGAATAAAAAAGGAAATTAGCAAGATAACTATCACATACGCTCGGTAACCTGGGTTGGTAGAGTAGCCAAAAACACACTGAGGTGCTCTCGAGGGTATCTGCAGATTAGGATTCCCTACTGACAATGGAAAAGCAACAACAAAGGATGCTGCCCAGGAAATCACAATTAGAATCTTTGCGCGATACGGGTTCAGTTTATCTTGCCTCTGCACTATGATAAGAAATCGGTCAATGCTAATAATAAGAAGAATGGCTACCCCCTCTATGACAAAAAGCCAGAAAAACATGGCAGAGACTCTGCAGAATATATCCCCAAAAATCCACTGAGTGGTAATGATTGTTATCAAAGCAAAAGGCATGTTCAGCACTGCCAGCAGCATGTCTGCAAAAGCCAGGCTTGCTAAGAGAATGTTAATTGCAGATCGCATAGCTGCCTTCTGGTAGACCATGAGGCAGACAACAAAGTTTCCAAGGAAAGAAACCAATAGGATAAATATCATAGCAGCAGAAAGAATGATCTGGAGTGGCAAACTCAAGCTCCTGAAAACTTCTTGCGACGGCAGAATAGCTGTAGCATTTACCAGAAAAGTACTTCTCTCAGTGGTAAGCACAGCACCTGAACTATATCTCAATGGCTGTGTTGTGCCACTACGAAGCAAGAACTGTGGAGTGGTGAAATTCGTGTAGGCATTTTCATAAACAATAAAAGTAGTATTTGAGGTCCCAGGACTGGCCAGTGTCAACATTGCTGAGAAAACCATTGCTTCAGGAAGAATGAAAGCAGAACCAAAGGTCTTCAAGGCATTTCAGCTTGTTCAGGCAGTATCTTATTCCTGGTCATTTACCAAATCAGAGTTCAACATCTGAAAGCATCAAAGCTCTTAAATTCATGTCAGTATTTCCATCTGAAAAAAAAAAATAAAGAAACAAAATAAGATTCTCTAAAATCAATGTGAACCAAATGATCACTTGCTTTCCTCAGTGACAAAAGTATCCTTACACTTTAAGCTTTACACTTGAGATTGACACATCTTGCTTAAGAACCCACACCGGGGTCTAATACTATTTGGTCCTTTCTTAAAGATCCTGCTCCTGTAGTCTTGCTGATACTGTGTATTGTATAACATCTCACTCACCATGCTTTTCTCTACTATAACCAGGACTGGAAGTCTTGTGTTCAAAACCAAAACTTTACTGATGAAGAGTGAATAATTCTAATCAATATAATCATAGAATCATCCAGGTTGGAAAAGACCTTCAAGATCAAGTCCAACCACCAACCTGACCTAATGAGTCCCATCACTAAACCACATCCCTTGGTGCCGCATCAGCACGTCTCTTAAAAACCTCCAGGCACAAGAACTCCACCGTTTCCCTAGGCAGTCTGCTCCAAAGCCTGACCATCCACTCCAAGAAGAAATTCTTCCTGATATCCAACCTAAACCTCCCCTGCCACAACTTGAAGCCATTTCCTCATATGCTATAGCACTTGTCACCTGAGAAAAGAGACTGACACTCTCCTTGCTGTAGTCTCCTTTTAGGTAGTTATAGAGAGCAATGAGGTTTCCCCTCAACCCCCTCTTCTCCAAACTGAACAGCCCCAGTTCCCTCAGATGTTCCTCCTAACTCGTTTTCTAGTCCCTTCACCAGCTTCATTGCTCTTCTCTGCACACACTGGGTCTGCTCAATATCCTTCCTGTAATGAGGGGCCCAAACTGAACACAATATTTGAGGTGCGGGCTCACCAGTACTGCGTGCAAGGTTGGCCTTTTGGTCACCTGGACAACACTGCTGGCTCATGCTCTCTTCCCCAGGCCTATATTGCTTCATGGGGTTATGACCCAAGTGCAGAACCCAGTACCTACCCTTATCGAATGTCATTCAGTTGGACTTGGCCTAGCCAGATCCCTCTGCAAAGCCTTCCTACCCTCAAGCAGATCGACAGTCCCACCTGACCTGGCATCGTCTGTGATTTACTGAGTGTGCACTCAATCCCCTCATGAAGATTGTTGATAAAAACATTGACCAAAACTGGCCCCAGTACTGAGCCCTGGGGAATGTCACTGGTGATGGGCCACCAACTGGACTGAACTCCATTAACTATGACTCTGAGCCTGGCCATCCAGCTGGTTCTTCACCCAGCGAACTGTACACCTGTCCAAGCCATACGCAGACAGTTTCTCCCGGAGAATGCTGTGGGAAACAGTGTCAAATGCTTTACTAAAAGCCAGGTAAAACAACATCCACAGCCTTTCTCTCAGGTTGGTCATTTTGAAGGAGATCATGTTAGTCAGGCAGGACCTGCCTTTCATAAACCTATGCTGGCTGCTTCTGATAATTCGACTGCCCTGTATGTGCATTCAAGATGATCTGCTCCATAACCTTCCCTGGTACTGAGGTCAGACTGACAAGTCAGTAATTCCTTGGATCCTCTATCTTTAAAGTATCTTTATTTAAATCTCATAGCCAACTTCATGATTTTGTTTTGAAATCACCTACAGCTGGAAACATTACTAACATTTCCAAATAACTTAGATAGTACCAGTATCATCTACCTGCCTGTTTGGAAGGCACTGAAAAGCTTACCTATCTGAGCTACACTACATATTACAGAACCCCTTGTTCTAAGTTAACAGCATCAGATGCCTCAGGGAAAAAAAACAAAAACAAAAAACATGTAAAACATCCTAACCTGTTATTTATTATCAAATAACACGTCCACAGGACTAAAGTATTTCTCAATTTGTTTCATTTAGTGACTGACTCATATCAACGTGCAGGAAACTAACTCTTCTTTAGTTGTTACAACCCTTCCTCCTGCAGCAAGCGTTCCCATTTTCACTGGTCTAGACATGTCTTTGTTAATTCATCTTGGTATTCCACATAATTTAACTGTGCATGTCCTCTTTTTCCCTGTAAATCTAATCCTTAGACATTATGCTGAACTCCCTCCCTCACTGTTATGCTGACACAATGCGACATTTCCTTTTAGAGTTTACCCATACCATCTTAGGTATTATCAAATATTCACTGTTCTTACCGACAAAATGCAGAAGAGCTGAGAGCTGTCTCCCCCTTTCAGTGCTAGCTCTTCACAGAACTCCTCCTCTCTATCTTTGACTATTAATTTAAGCACCCACAGAGTACTCTGGCATCTAATCAAGCTGGAAAACAGAAGGACTCTATGCCTTTTTTTAAAATGGATCACCACAGCCAGAAACATAAAGTGGGATTCATCTCATTCAATCTGGATGACAGTAGCAGCCACTTCAGGCCGTTTTCATGTTTTTTGTCAGACGAAGGATATAGGTATCTACAGAGGGCAATCTATCTCCTCTACCTCTGCAAATTGTGACAAGTTTGTGCTGCTAACTTGAGATGCCTGTGTCTGATAACACAAAACCCACCCATAGTATCTATGCATGTTCTGGTTGGTACAAACATTGGGCACTAACGAAAAGAGGAAGAAACACTTAAGAAATTACACAAGGACCATATGCTTCAAGGAGGATCAAAAGTGTACTCTTCCCAGGATAATATTTCACTATCAAAGGAATGAACTGTCAGACAAGTCTAATGTACATGCCCAGGATGGACAACTTTTTGTGATTCAAATGCAAGGCTGCTCAGGATGCTGACAAGAATTCATCAGGAACATCAACATTATGGCCCGCTCATCTCATTCCATAGCAAAGTTATTCCCTTCCCATTTTCATGCTTAGGATTACTAGATGTTTTCCATGGCCAGACAGCCTTTGGCTTTTTTCTTTTTTTTTTTTTTTTTAAAGACAAACTATTAATCTGTCTCTCTTCATTTCCAGTAGTACCATGAAGAGATATTATTATAAGCATGTTAATTTCGTTGAGTCATACATATTCCACTTTTTAGAGGTCTTCCTGCTGCAATAGAAAAAACTATTGTCATCATTTTCTACTTTACCCTATTATATTTCAACAGCTGTTAAACTCAGCAAGAACATACCAAGGCATGTAAACTGACATTTTGTAAAAACATCATTCATTCTAGACTTTACTTTTCTCTCCTTTTTCTTTCATTTTATTTTATATAAACTCTTCTACAGAAAGTTTCAATGTTAATTATAACTAAAGCATAAATAGTAGATAAAACTTTTTCGTTCGTTTTTGTTGGTTGTTGGTTTTTAGTTTTGGTCTTTATAAACCTTCTGCTTACTAGTCTTCTTTAAGATGTTTGTTAGAATAAACTCTGTAAACAACAGCAGAAAAGTTAAAACAGCTTTCCAGGATAGATAACCACGAATTTCAGCAATAAACTAGAAAATCGCACCTTAAGTTCCACAGAGGCTTATAACTCCACAAGCCAAGAACACTGAAGAGGGAAAGAAGCTGTAGTGTTCTGCCGGGACTGTAAAAGAGCATAAATTCAACAAATACTTCTGGATTTAAAATCATGAAGAACCGAAAATGAGATCCCCAGGGCAGTATCTTTTAGAGCTCTGTGAGCAACAAACCAGCAAAGGTAACTTTTGCATTTCTGTTTTTGACAAGGTCTCTCCACCAAGGCTCTAAAAGAAACTAATCTGCACTCGGATAAATGTAAAACCTCTCACAGATAATAATCAGTTTAAAATAGTAAACAAAAGGAGAAGCAGTTAGTTTCTCAACAGAAAAAGGTCAGTGGAAAGATCCTACAAAGAAAAACTACACTGGGGTTCAAGTGGTTTGACATATGGAAAGAAGAGGGAAATGCGAATTCATGACATTTACTGATGATGAACATGAACTGTTTTTCAGAGCAACCTAATAAAAACAAAGGTCAACTATAAAGAGGTACAGAGGGATCTCATGATAGTTAATGACAAGGTAATAAACTGCCAGATAAAATTCGTTGTTGCTAGAGGTAAAGCTGTACATGTGTAGAAAAACAGGGTTATCTGCACAGTAACAGATGCTAAACAAACTATTACCATCCAGAAGAAAAACAGATTTTCAACTGATGGTAGTCTGCTCTAAGAAAACTAAACCAAGCGTTCAGAACTGTTAGTAAAGCAACAAAGAAAGGCAGGAGCCATCTACATACAATATATATTTATATACCCTACCTGCTATAATACACATCCATGGCACCTCTTATCTTCAGTGCTACGTTCAATTCTGCTTCGTCTGATCTCCATTCAAAAGTGACTGAAAAAAGGTATCACATAGGTCTACGAATTATTAGGTCTAGGAATTATTAGTGGCACAAGGAAAGTGAATGATTGCTGTCTCTCATAATACAAGTAGGAATAGACAAAGGAAATAATAATTTTACAATTACTTGTGAAAATACTAGTCACAGGATGCTGTGGATGCCATAGAGCTTCTGTGAGTTCAGAAGGCAATTTAGGGTATATTTAGGAAGATCTTCAGAGATAATCTGGAAGAGGTGAATCACCCTTTCTCCCTCAGCTGACTGCAAAGTATGTGTGGCCACCTGATTTGAATAGAGACATTTAAAGCACATACCTCCAGTTAATTGACTAACTTGTATAAATACAATAGAATTTGCTCCCTTAAACATGATTAAAGAGCTGAAAACTTAGGTTATGCCACTCAATTTTACACTCTGGAACATGAAAAGTTTAGGAAGGCTTTAGATGAAAGCATGTCATAAAAACCCTAAGAGAAAAAAATAACTAGAAGCATTCACGTTCCAAGGTAAAGTATCAAAGTTTTACAAAATGCTGCTTTATCATGAATTGTCCTTCTAAACTGAAGGAAGGAAACAAGGGGAGTGAGAGCAAAAGTGGTCTGCGCCCTTAGTTTAGCCAAAAAGATCGTGCTATCCTGTATTTCTCAAACCAGCACTGTTCAGTATACAACAAAGGACTCACAGGTGTCTGTAGACTGTTCCTAAAAAAAAATGACTATGAAAAATAATCTCACGTACATTCCCTCACCACTGCAGCTCCCTAAGCAAATCGCTACATCCTGTTTTGCAACTTCTCAATGTGATGATCATATGCTTTTCTGCACAGCTTTAAGAGAAGAGGAGGAGAATGACCTCACCCAAGCTGCTGCCTGGACCCAGCCAAATGCTTTCAGTGGGAAGTGAGCGTCAGCCATTCGGCTGTTACGAAAGTCGTCAGACGTATCTTCGTTTTGAGAACAATAAACAAGCTGTCATCCGCTTTTGGGAAGACAATACCTAACCTAAGAAGAGGACTGAAGTCTTTGGGTCCCAGGTAGAAGGAAACTGAGTGCTGCTCATGTAGTCACTGCTTCCTGATGGTTTCTAGGCAGCACCTTCCTCTGTTTATCAGTCTGATGTATGAAATCTCTCCACGGATCACACAGCAAATCTCCATACTTAAACATGTTTTCAAGTCGTACTTATCCAACCTGCAGGCATGCTAGTTATGGCCTTTCTTGGCTATCATTCTTTGTAAAAGTCATTAGCATTTCAGCCAACAAACTCAAAAGGATCCCTTCTGTAAGCAGTCACACATTTATTTTCTTTATTCACAGGGCTTTTACCATGAGCATTCACATGATTATTACACATGCACCTTGTGTTCCTTTTCTCATGCATACCTCTTCCTACCCTCTCAAATTTCCCCAAAATTATGTAAGGATAGAAATTTCAAATGAAAGAAAGGGACCAATAAGATAACTTCAGAGCAATTTCATTTCAGCCCTCACTTGTTCTTTGAGAAAGACAGATCCTGTAATTTCAAAGGCAGTCGTTGCTGAATGGCAATCACATACCTCGTAAAAAGAAGACCATGCTCTGGTAGTTTAAATAGGTAAGCTTTTTGACAGTGAAAGTGCTCAAGCAAGAGGCAGGTACCTTTTGTCACAGCATTCTCACTTTTGGAACATGTACTCTCACCAATTCTTTTCACATGCAAAAAAGCTTCACACAATCACTTTTTTCCATTTCTGTACTGAAAATTACTGGGTATGTACATTTTCTCTCAAGCAAGGTTCTCACTCGTATGCAACTTTCTTTTTATAGAACATAATAGACACAATTATTTCAATGAAGTACACACTTAAAGCTAAATACCACACAAATTTCATTCATCAAATATAATTACTGCTAGAACTATGGTGTCTGTTTTTAACAGCTTTTGAAGCTAAAAGGTAAATAATTTCCGTTCAAAATCTGGATAGCATGCTCAACCAGAAATAAATGATTCCATCTCATATGCAAAGACAACATCAGTCAAAACCGGTAACTCCCAACACAGCCAAAACAGGGAACTTTTTACTTGTGAAAAAAGTACCATAATAACAGTTGTGTTTGATGCAGATCAGAACATGCTATGAATTACTGTCAAAATGTCCAATCATTTAATAAATTAAATTTATGTGCTAAAAGCAAGCATTTTTTCAGTACTGTCCAGTACCAAGGTTTGGCCCAGCATGCACAAGCCATCATTCTTCAGAAACCTGAAGCTCACAGTGCCTGATATGGTGAATCTATTTCTTGGGAATATTTCAAATGGTCCCAAATGGGAACCTGCTGTATGTTTTAAGGCTGCCATTATTTTGAAGTAGAACTCTGCAAAAACAGTTTATGCAGCATAACCATAAAAAAGCAAAATACCCTTTTGGGAAGATAAATAAAGTCAAGAGCATGTATGAGGGTCACGGGCTTATTTTGTTTTTGAAAAAAAAATATTTTGATAGAAAATACTCAAGTATGCACTTTCTGACACACTGTTATTGAACAAGGCAGCCTGGGACATATTCCTGCTTCAATATGAGTTGAACATTTTTTCCTGTGCCATTAAGTAGAGGCAGCAACATATTGCAGTGGAATCCTTTCTGCTAAAGCCAATGCAAAGAATGAGTCAGAGCACAAATCAGCAGGGACAATGTTCTCTTACTCACCTAACTGTTCCTCCTGAAAGGAACCAGCAGTTTTCAGTTTTAATACCTATTTACATATCCTAAATTGAAACTAATCAACTACGCTGCATGAGTAGATGACCCACAAAACTACTCACAAGAAGCATTAGTTTAATTTAGGAAATTTTCCTCTCTTCCGCTGTATAAACATTACTGCGGCAATTTTCAAAGGAAAGTATGGTGGGGAACAGCCACCTCTGCTTTGGGTCATTAAATACAACTAATTGCCCTCTTGAGGATATTTATTTCTATCTTAAATTCAGAGAGCCATTAACTGTCAAGAAATGCCAGCCATGCGAGTCATTATTACTATTCGAAACCGCAAATATGCAAAATGTAATTAATAATTTTATATTCTTAGCTCTCGGGAAAAATCATGTTCTCAATTTGTAGATCATGTGAAAGGACTTCTGCACTTCTAGATTAATTTCTAGTACTGCCACAGTACTCCCCCAACTCTTAGCTTTCCCAGTAGTTCAACAGTCATATTAACCACACGTATGTTGAAGAGGTAAGTAACTTAATACTGTAGCACCTAGATGAACAGTAAACCCTGAAAATATTATTGAAAACATACTATTTGAATTTATATCTCTGCATAGTTAACATAAAACTAGTAAGCTGGAAGTTTCCTAAATGCTTTGCTTCCTAAATTTTAGGAGTGGAACCTTTGAGTATATATGTAATCACTACACATCAGTTTGACAAATAAAAAAAAAAAAAAAAGCATACCAATCCATACAGTCTCCCATGAAGAACAGGAATTGTAAGTCATCCTGCGCTGTCCTGTTCAGCAAAGCATTCCTCTTCCAAATAACCTGTCCAAAAAAAAAAAACCCAAAGGTTGATTGCATATTTACAAACAAAGCAGAACAAGATCACAAAGAATAGCAACAGTTTCTCCTCTAATAAAACTTCATTTTTTTATTTGGAGAGGTAGGAAACGCGGTGTCTCACAATGAAATACAGATCACGTGTCCCTGTCTTGCAGGAGGTACAGACGTTAGGAAGGACAGCTTCATTACTCCAAAGAGATCCTCAGCTCTCTTAACTGCATAGAATTAAAATCTCAACATTTAATACCAAGATATTTCAGGACCAGAGTGGCATCTTGGTTTAGATCTCATTCAGATGCATAGAATTCATTTGGAAACAAGCGCACAGAAATTAGTTGCCGTAAGTCTTATCCAACCTCTTAAACTATGTGCTTAGTCTAAAACACGAGGAACCTGATGTTGAGACCTCCGAAGCCTCTCGTAAGAAATGTCATTTAAATTCATCGGGTGCTACTGAATGTCACAAAGAAGCTGAGTAAGTTTTCCAATGGCACAGATATCAGCATAACTATATCAGAAAAACAAAAGGCAAGAAAACAAGTCTGGAGAGGAAGAACAAAGATGAACAAGCAATAAGAACAAAAGGATCTCAGCACTTGCTTTATATGCTCAAATATCAGTCAATCATCAGCTATCATCAGCCTCAAGTAGTTAAAAGCATTTCTGTAAAGTGGGCTACCACAGCTAAAAAGCTGCATCTTCTATCGTGACATACCTGTTGTTAATTCAGATCACCAATTTTCAATGTAGTTTCTCTACATATACCCAGAAGGAAGCTACAAAATTTCAGGGAGCCTTGAAAGCTGAGTATATGCCATACCAAAAGATCCCAATATGTATAAATATTGTTTATATATAAAAATCAAAAGAACAAAGACGTCGGACACTGATTTAAAAAAAAAAAAAAAAGTAAGACTACACAACTTTCCATTTCTTTCAAAACATCACCTCCACACTGGAGCAAAAGATGGCAGGAGCCTTCACAAACAAGCATCTAAATAAATGCTGTACATGGGGGTTGGAGGACAAACCAGCCAATGAGTTGACAAGGACCTTCAAAAGAAGAAGAATTTGTACTTTAAGACCCCTCATAACCTCCTGCTTCCTTCAGCATTTTGAGTGCTGAATTTCTGTATGTGCAACCTGCTTAACAGGGACTTCAAACATCCAAAATGTAAAGCCTGATTTGCCAGACTGGCACTTGCTGAGAAAACTGCCTTCTGCAGAACAAACCCATTATCTAGCCACAATGGAAGTCAGTGTCTGAAAGATTTCCCTGACAAGCTATTAATATAAAATTATTTTACGTTAGCACAAAATTTGATCTTACTTTTATTCCACAGAACAATGTGGAAAGGGGGAAAAAAAAAAAAAAAAAAAAGGAAGTCCCAGATTTAATTATGTATAAAAGAGTGAAAATGCAACCATGAGATTATTTTAGACTTTCATCACCCAGTTTGTTCCATCTTTAGTGAGATAAGGATCACGAACTGTTAATCTTCCCTTTTAGTCTTTCTGAAGAGTCTAAAGTGAATAGCTTTGCCAGCAGGCAGAAGACTGCCAGGAACCTGGATGGACCGAATACAGCAACAACCTGCCAGATCTTCCCACCAGACAAGCACATTCTCTGGCATAAGACTCATCTCTTCTCTCTACTTATGTGTTTACAGAAGGTATTTCCAACTCTCATTAAAAGCACCTCTAAAACCAATTTTGAGAAGCATCCAAAATATCACCATAAATGTTTTCCACTTCAAGCTTCCAAGCAGGCGAAAAAGTAAAGTAAAATTTAGAAAAGTTTTCCAGATTAAGTAGCCTGATGAACTTGCTCTTACCTGGGCAAGATGCTTTGGGTAGTTTTCTGTTGGCAGTCAGGGGTTAACACTGTTTCCAAATGACATTCCTTCTTTCCCCTCCCATTATAAATGATTAGTCAGGCTTTTTTTTTTTCTTTCTAAATCTGAATGGAGGGGAAAAGCTCTGTAATCCTATACAATCCCTCAATGAATTCAAGTGTAAGGACTCCAGTACCTGCACAGTTCTACTGAGAGAATTACCACCTCCATGAGATCAGCATTTAAAGCTGGCAGTGCTACCAAAAGGCCAGCCCTCACTTCTTCATCATTCCCAAGCCCAGCTCCCCAGTCCTGAAGCACGAGGATTGATCTGGATTAAAACAGACCCTAGCAAGCAAATTGAACAGCTTCACATTTCTAGCCTGAAGCTGTAGCAATACACAGATCAAGGCGTAAGACCGTGGCCCAGATTTGTCTGTATACTAAAAGGTTCTTACTAGAGAGCACACTCAAGACAGAGCTGTGCCATCAGCAAGAGCTGTGCAAAACTTGTAAATACTGATGATCTTAGAGGAATTTGCATCTTACCAGGTCTAATTCAATTCCCCAAGCCAAGAACTGTCATTTCCAAAGAACGGAAATTGCAGAACCAAAAGCACAGAGATCTAAGACACCATTAAACTTGTTTCCCACAAGCATTTGGATTACATTAAAGACTTTGCAACAGGTTAGAGAATGCCTCAATACTGTTGTGTTTTCAGTATACCATTGCTTTTCAAACGAGTCATAACTTTCAACAAGTACTTTACTGACAGTTCTCTAAAGTTAGTTGCACCTCATCTATGGTCACTTAAAAAAAAAAGAAAGTTTTCTTAACATTTTCTTGTGATTTAAATTCAAACCTTGATGCAAAATAAACTTAAGCGCTGAAAGCTTCCTTTCTCCCCCAAAAGGTCAGTCTATCAAAAGATTGTAGTTAAGTAAAAAAAAAAAAAAGGCTACTTCAGGTCATGAAAACAGTTGTCCTAAGGCTATTTTAGCTTTTCAACTACAGCAACTTCTGCAGTATGCTCTCTAATTGAATGGAAGACTGATGTTTCATCTTCATTTACCATACAGATCTAAAGGTTCCCTGTATTAAACTGCTCGCACCTCCTTTGCAGTGCCCCAGTACACTTGCACTCCGATCTGCTAACAGGGGAAAATGGGTTTCCTTATTTGTTTTGGTAACAGCCATTAGCACACACTTTTACCAAATCCTAAGGGCTTACCCAATTAACCTTTTAAAAACAGTAACCCGATCACCAACAGTATTTTATGCTGATGCAATTTATTAAGTTCTCTCTCCCACAAAAATATACCCAGTTTTGAAATAAAATGAATTCAATGAAAATTCATCTTTTTTTAGGGAAAGATGCAGAGACAGTAGTGCCAAAGTGATTAATATGACTGAAAAAATGTTACCAAGTTTGTACCCGCTTCACGCTGTGCTGCCCATACCGAGATTTGGGTTAGTTCCTGAAGCGAAAGGGTCAGCCGTGACTATGTTTTTCCCACAGGAATTCAGCTCATGCTACAGCCAAGCTCTGATGCCGCCCAAGAGCCCTGCTGCTGTAATACAGATGTTACGGATCTTGCTTCTTGGCTCATAGGGGAGACGTGTCAGTAGCAAGTTCAATGAAGTGACAGAAATGTTGCTGCTTGCAGCATCCTACTCTGAGAGCACTCAAACTCTGTCAGAATAAGATTCAGTTGAAAACTAAAACCAGATTTAGTTTATATGCATATTTAAATATTTTTATATTACTTCTGTGTGTATGTATACTCATGTGAATGCATGCATCTTTGATAGTTATTAACATCTCTATTCACCCAAAACCAAAAACGCTTAACACAACAAAATGCTCTAATAGTGGTTTGTGTATTTTTCCAGATTTACCCTATAATTTGTTGTGATAGTCTGGTTTAGTCTATTAAAGCAGTTACACATTGGACCATTATCTTATTTTCCCTAAAATAGAATCAGACAAATTCTTAACTATTTTTAAACCACGTCATCTGATTGTTTCATGGCTTCAGAGTAATTTTTGTCCAGTCAGCTGAAATAACCCTTTCAAGACAGCATATTTACCTCTGAGAAACAATCCTAGTTAGAAATCAGTCAACTCTGTTCATATTACAGATCTGAAAAATTGTTAAATTTAGAGTTCCCATTTGGACAGTTCTCAGGGTGAGATGACGTATTACAGACATTCAGATTCTGTGCGATACAAGCACAAACAATTTCTATACAGATGTGATAGGCAGGGCTTGCAAGCATTCCATGCATCATGAACGAATTTAATTTTTGAAAAATATTTTTGGCTTGTAGACATATATATCTAAATGAGCTGATGCAGTGATTTTTAAAACAGTTTTGTTTTAATGTGATAGAACAGATATTGTTTTTGTTTTTCAAATAACAATGCAAAGCAAGCAGATATGCTTATCAATTGAACAATTCAAATCCTTTGTAGGAACAACCTTTTTAAGTACCTTATAATGCCCTGTTACAAATAACTTTACAGATAACTGAGTGACTTTTGTAATACTCAGTGGTTTTGTGGTACTTAGGAACTGTTAAACAAACAGTACACCAAAACAGTTGTCTCACTGGATATAGTCACAGCAGTTCCCAGTCAACAAACCTCTTATTTTTCCATGGAAAAGCTCCTTCAGAAATTAAAGTGAGGGATTTTTACGCTATTTAAAATAAATAAATATTAATAATAATAAACTACACAGAGAAGTATTACCTCACAAGGCAGGAGTTACCCATTAAGTTATGTTGTCTTCTGCTTTGCTAGCTCAAGATCTTATTTTTCTACTTAACTGAAGCTGTTTAAGTACGGTCAATTAACTCGTTTAGCAAATAATATTTAAGTGTTTCTTCAGTCACACATAAGTTCAGTTAGTTTCAGTTTCAATTTGAATCTGATCCTGACAAAATACTGCATGGAATTTATCATCTTGCACCTAAGAGTGATAAACCTAAGACATAATTTCTAATTTGATTGTGACTACTCAGAAACTGCTCACAAATTCAAACCAAGAGACTTGTAGCAGTTTTTTAAAACAGCAAAATACACTGACTAAGCTATGGAAAAGATGTATAGGAAAAAAAATGTAATGACATCCATCAAGAGAGACCAGGAAACGAGATTCTGGCCTTTGTGCTATACATAAATCTCTTTATAATCCCTAAAATATCGATCATGTTGGAATTAACATTATTCAGACATCGAAAAGGATGCATATAAAATCAAAAGTGATGCTCCTCCTACACTTCCAAGACCAAAAAAAAAAAAAAAAAAAGGAATCTAAACTACTCAGAAAGATAATTATAAGGGATTCTGTACCAGGATGCTACAGAAGGTATCACAACTGTCAATTAAGATGTAATTTTTCTGCCTTCCTTTGGAACTGATTTAAAGTAAGTATTTTTGTCAGATCTTATTTCTCTCAAAAAGACTTTCCTGCTCCACATGTAATAGTGAAGCTTCTATTAGCAGCTCTCCAGCTCTCAGAGCTGGCTAAAAATAACTTCTATAAAAGTTTTTGCTCATCAAATCATTATTGCTTTTCCATTTAAATTTTTGTTGAATTTAACATATTTCTACAAAATCTAATAAAAACCAAAACTGTTTGCTACACATCATCATTCTGTTTACACAAGAAAAGATTCACTTTAACAAAACTTGTTCCAGCACACCTTGATACTTCATGGTACTTTTACTTTAGTTCTCGTCCAAGTTCAACCAACTAAGAGCCACAATTAATCCTTTAGGGCAGTTTCATCTGGCTTGCTGTCTTCTTCCTACTATCTCGCTTCCTAAAGGCACTTTGCAACAACAGTTAAGGTGATCCACAGCATGCTCCTTGTTGCTAGCTTTCTCACGGGTCCTAGGGCTCCTTCCACCACACAACAGGCAAACAAGTTAGCAGGAGATGAGAAAGGCTTCCATTGAAGAGGCAGTGGATCCTTCAGGGAGCAAACACACACCGGAATAATTAATCTGGCTCAATCCTAAAGCCCCTCAGAAAAGGCATAACTAAAGAGGAAAAGTCATGCTGTACGTTCTTTGATAGCTGGATTCTGTTCCTGGCTACTGACTGCAGCGATAAGGCAGTGACAGATACTGATCCATACGTAGACTGATGGCACTCCCATCAATGCAATAAATCCAGTCATACAACAAACAGGCAAGGAAAGGCTCCAGTGTACTCAGTGCCATCTCCCCAGTGACCTCTGCTGCCTACCTGGCTGAAGAGACCGGACATACTCCTCTCCAGTGTCCTCTAAATGACAGTTTTAACACTGCAGGCTGAAGAGGTTTAGCACTGCTGGAACACTGACTCATTTTCCAGAATGTGTTTTATTGCAAACAATTTCATTTCAATTCAGAAAACATAGAATGGTACTTCTACCAACCGCATGTATATACTTTAAATCCTTCCTCAGCCTTCCATTTCCTATTTAGCTCACAAACCATCTTTGCTTGGCAAGTTCTTGTAGTTTTTAGTCTTACAATGAGCTTTTCAGATGTCCTCTTTTCATTACAGAAATACTTAGTACAAGTTTCTGAATCTCTACAGACTCAACCAGTGCCTGCTCACCTCCAAGACCTCTTATTTTTCTTCTTCTTAAACAAAAACAGCTTGTAAAACACTTACATGTTTTCCCATCTTGAATAGATATGCCCCATAAATAATATGTCCGAGTAAAGTTATAACCACTTGCTCAAATGCTTTATCCACGTATGCACAGGATACAACTTCAAAACAGCAGAGCAGGCTCTTGCTAGGTATTTGTGCTGCCCTTCGCTACCTACCTATTTGCTTTGGACAGGTTTTTTTGAAAGTGGGCACAAGTCTAAACACACCCTGTCTGGATGCAGACTGCTCCTTCCTCTTATCTTGAACCACGGCACACACAATGCTGAGAAAGCGGGTACCACTGGCTACCCAAGTATTTCAGAGCTTCCGATCTCATCAGGCTCGCAAGGAAAGGACTTTAACTGCAGGAGCACAAGGCACTTAAGAGTAAAGCAAGCAATGTGAAACAAGCACAAGGATCTAAAGTTACTGACTCTTCAGTTACCACCTTGGTTAAGTGGGAGGGGAAGGACCCACATCCCATTATACCCTTTTAAAAGTGTGAGGTCCGCAAGTATTTCAGGCTATTCAGAACTCCTCCTGCCCTCCCCTTGTCCAGTCAATCCATCTTACCAATGGCAGTGGTTGCTCAGTAAAATATACATGCTTTACAACTTATACACGAGGTTCCAGATTTGTAACTTCTTCAGGTCCACAGCAGCTCTGCTTTTTCCTATGTATATGGCATAATCTCATCTTATTTCATAGTCCCAGTTTTTCAGGAGGACCATGCTGCTGCCAGGTCTTTTTTAGATCATTATCTGTGGAGCAGTAGATTTAATGATTATTTTAGGATCTACTTTACTGTACAGCTTTTGTCCATTTTCTAATTTTAATAGCAATTTTTTGTTCAGTGACCCACACACCAGGTGGTCTGAGTGGGAATTTAAGCTACCTTTTGTAAATACTAACAAAGCAATGAAAATTAACGAAGCGTAAAACGCAGGAAATTAACTTCTCATCGCATCAATTATCTACCCACCTAAATGAGTTTAAAATACCAGCTTCGAGCAGTCTGATGTTCTAGGGACACTCAGCTGCCACTTCATTTATAGTCTGTTTCCTTAGCAACATTATAATCCATCTGGCTGCAGAAAGCTAAATTCCTAAACCATATCCTCCTGTACACCGGAAATAGCCTCAGAAGCATTCACATTTTAAATAGCATCCAGTCATCATGATTAGCGAGCATATAAATGAAGCCAAAAGGCAGTAACGTTCTTAAAACACATACAACTCTCCACGCTCGAGCTTGAGTAAGTGATTCACATGCTGAGAATGCACACAGGCTTTCGACTTCCAGGTGTTACAACAGCATCCCTTCCTTAGCACTGCTGCCCTAAGCAAAGCTCCTGAAGACCCAAGTCCCTTGCTCTGAGAGGGAAAGACCTTGCACGTCTTCTTCCAGCAAGCGTCAGAAATGGGAACACTTCCCTCATCCTTGTGCCACCAGGCCCAGCTAGAGGATTCTGAAGGAGCCTTCGTACAAGCTCAATATGTTCTCTTCAGACTTCTCTATCAGAAGTAATATCAAAGGCCTGGGATGCAATACTGTTGACAGCAACCAACAAAACCCAGGGAAAGCTAATCACATTACAAAGGATTGCTACTTGTCTTAAAATACTTCAGGGTTTTTTTTTTGCATCTAGAACTAAAACTATCATCAGTAAACACTAAAATAAGAATCTAGTCCCCAACTAGATTCTTTTTACTCATTGTTAAGAACCCAAGAATGATAAATATGCGTTTTTTCACCATTTTCATCGTGTACTCAGCAATGCAACCTGTGTCACACACTCTCTAAATCCTCTTTGTGGTGGGAAAAGCATGTCTAGTGGGGGCACCCCATGCTGACCGGTCTCTTCTGGGAGCAGAATCAGTTGCGGTTCTCTGTTACTTGCAGGTTTACTTTAATATGCATGCTACACATTTGCAGCATTTATGTCAGAGACTATGTCAGCACGGGTGTCTTGTATTAGAAGCAGAAAGTGCTGTCCAGCTGTGTGATGATCCTTAGTGCGTTCCACAGCCTCAGGCTAGCCCACAAAACAGCTCCTATCTCATGTGGATCCAGCTCATCCCTAATCTGTGACTCAAGACAAGTCTTTCTCACAGTGTTTTTCCAGTGCTCGCTGAAGTAATTTGCTATGCGTAGTCACCCCAAAACCTTTAGGTAAGATACAAATATTCAGGAGAACCAATTCTGAGATTGGAGGGGAACTAGAAATTCAGCTTGGCTACATCAGTGCAAAGATGAAACTGAATACCGCCAGAGCATCTTCCCCCAGGATGAAGGGACACAACTTTACATAGCAGAATGCATCTCACATATTGCACAAATTTGGCAACACCAACCTGTAAATTAAATTCAGTTCTAACCTAGCAGGCAAGCTCGTCGGTTACGTACACAGAGGGAACAACTTCTTCATTGCCTGCATCTCACAAAGGCTCACCAACAGTGAGCTGGTGGTCTCTAACCCACAAAATGGTTTTGCCACACAGTGAACTGTTCCAGCGACAACGCTACCGCAGCTTTGCCTGCCCACACCGTGTGGTGGTGGCGGAACACAAGTCCGTATTGCCTGATCTGCTGACAACCACCGAAGAGAGATTTCTCTTCCATAAATCAGGACTCTCCTCTGGTGAGGAGCTGGGCAGTGCTTCTCACTGCTATTCACCAGCTTGCATTCCAACAGGAATAGTTAATGCAGTAGCACCTACTCGACTCCCAATGTTCCCCTCGAAGAACACTGCAGCAGGGATACACTTACATAAGTTCTTCTTATGGAAAGTCTGATTGGAAGAGTAACTGCAAGTTCAGTCCCACCTGACTGTCTATTACAATCAACATTTCCTAGATGCTTTGGTGGTGGCTGGTTCCAAGAGAGAACAAAACGGGGCTGACCGTCAGACAGAAGCAATGCTGGCTCTTCCTGGCTTTTCTCCCACGCGAGGGAAGAAATGGGTCAAATGCCCAAACATCAGTCTAAAATCACTTATGCATTCAAACACTTCTATGCTACATGAGCGACCACAAGTTCTCAGGAGATGGTCTATCAATCATAGATTAACTGACGGATACAGTTCATTAAACTCATTCTTTGAATATGTTTTCAAAACGCATATAATCTTTTCACTATGTGGATGACAGCTGTTTGAAACACTTAGGGCCTGGCTTTGTAGCAGCCCCCAGACCGAGCAGCGAACTGGGCAGGCCTTTGGGCAGCGTCTGGCAACTGCCTTACGTGCTCACCAGTACAAACCCCCAGCTCACCATCTTAGGGTGGTCTGCTCCCTCTGCAGTGTTTGCTTCTCCCCCAGCCCCCGTTTCCTTCCTACTAGACTGATCTCACCTAATTTCAACAGAGCTCTGAAGTAATTACATCAGCTTGGCCCGCAAGCAGACAGAACATGAATTTCTGGAGAGCAAAATTCATCTAAACTCAAACAGCTAGCCGAAACAATAATCTTGTTTCTTAAGAATGCTGTGTATGAATGCCACATCTTTATGTTTCTACATCTGTCTGCACGCGTCTGCACTGTCTGAACCAACTGCTTCAGATGTATGCTTCTGCGCAACTGCTGCATAATGCTTGATAGGTGCATGCCTCCCAGGAACAGAGACAGCCTTTGAGAACAGCAGGGAAACCTGAGGGAATTATATGGGGACTACAATTTCTGCCTTGCTGGTGATATCTAGAAGCACAGCACCGCATTGCCAACATGCTGTGGGGATGCTTTTTCAGGTCTATCATTTGTGGTGGCTGTGAACCACATGTGTAATCCAGCTGGTTTGGATCTAGCGGTTTAACAGCAGAAGCGCTATTACCTGAGACTTTATGCTTTGATATTTCTGGAAAAGATGTATGCAGCCCAAACTTGCCTTCTTATCAAAACGATGGGAACGGGGAGGGAAAAAGCTCTGAACTTCCCTCAGCCGGAGCTCTCAGCCCCATCCCTGGGCTCACACAACAACTGCGATGGAAATTTCTTATGGCAGATGTCCTGATACCAGTACAGCATAGTACAACCTCTGCCTGTTATAAATACTCCGAACACGTTATTGTGAGTCAGCATTAAATATTGCCGAACTTGTTTCAAATGCCACCTCCTTATCATAAATGACACACTTGGAGCCTGAGCAGACACGCTGAAGATGTGGTAGTGTGACGGATGGAATTAATTTCTCAGCGCTATCGACTCATGAACCCTTCAAATCAGAGATAAGGCAAGAGGTGGGAGGCCCCACTGCTACCCAGTGCATTTTGCACTGAAAATAAACAGGTAGCTCCTCTCCAGGCCACACAAAAATTTGTCCAGAGCACTCAATACAAGCATACAAAGGTCTGGGGTATTAGTGAGTACTTTTGAGGAAAAGCAAAGTGCAAACGTACTCTTTTGATGTTTCATGGCGTGTCTTTGGCTAGACGTAGGAAGGTTGGAATTTGGTTCGGAGGTTTTTACTTTGTGACATGAAACAATTTTGGTAGTAATGGGAAGCGCAGTAAATTTGGATACAGATCGTTTGAAATAATTATCTGCCTTTAGAGTTAATACAAATTATAAAGGCTATGCACATAGACTTAGTGATAAAGGACTCAGAAGAAGATCACGAACACATTATGTGCATCTACTTCTAAAACACATCCACAAAAAGCATGCAAGACTCCAGAAATGTTTCAAGAAAATTCAGAAGTGACAACTGACAGAAGATTCTAAATCAAAATGAACAAGTAATAAAAGGCTTGTTGGAATAACATCTACTGAAGATACGAATTTAATCAGCACATAATATCATGTGTTTTCAAATTACTTTTCAAGTCTGACAAAAAAAAAAGTAATCTATTTTTCACAAGATATCACACCCTCTTTTCTATCATTACACACAATGAACCTTGTACAATCCTTTGAAAGGGATAATTTTGTGAATTATACTACTGATGCAGAAAACTTGCATCGATAACTATTTCTAAGTAGTATCAGGTATCAAGTTCTAAGACAGCTTTAGAAAGACAGAAGTATTATTTTTTAACTTGCATTAAAAATACACTTTCTCCCTACCTGTTGCAAAGTTTTCCCCACCTTTTCAAAGCAACGCAAACCAAACATCTTCTGTTTGTGAAGTTTTTCCTGTAAATCTGCATCTAGCACAGTACTGTTCTTAAAATAGGGAGACAACTTGCACAAAACAGGAAGGTCATGAAGATAACATATTGCTCCTGAAGAACAGAGATAACACTGCCACAGAAGCACACATTAAAATTAATTATTACACATTCAGGGTTGTAAATAAGGCATATGAATGTAGATTGAATAACGACAAGAAAATTAAGAACTGCAAAGGTGCTCACTAAGGATTAACGTTGAGTAAACGCAGCTGTCCTAAAAGGTAGACAGCAAGGCTAGAAGAGCCATCAGGACTCTCACCGCACTAAGCAGAGAGTATAATTCAACACAGAGAGCATAATTCAACCACAGGGATAAAACACTTTCTGGACAAGCTTATTTTTCTCCATTGACCATACAGGTGCCTGGAAGGCTAGTTGAGACTACCTCAGAGTTACCATAGTCCACGGATTATTTCCAATTTCCCCTGAAAGGTAGCCTGTTGTCACTGGGTTTCAATTTGCTGTGCAGGGGTCCATAAACCTAATGAGGTTGGAAAAAAATAAAAAATAAAACACAGTACAAGCTAGCTAGCTTTTAGAAGCTCATGTTGAAGACTTAGATTTACCTCCTAAAGCACCAGCATCCATTCACTGCCCACAATGACGCAAGCACCTGCTGGAAAACACAATTCATGATCACGTGGGAGAAAGAAATGAGAAACTTCAAGGATACTAGAGGGCTGCAAACTAGATTAGGATAAAATATTCTAACTGCCCAATTAAAATGACCAGCAACCAGAAATTATATATGAAATCAACCAAGGGAAGAATCTGGCAAAAAAATGCAACAAGCAGCTGGCCAACAAGACAGCCCAGAAGAAACAGGGCAGTAAGGGTAAAATATTGTGGGGAAAACAACAGTAAATTCACCAGACAGCATTGCCCTGCAGACAACAGAACAGGAACCAAACCCCAAAGTTTCACCGTCCTCTTTAAGTCAGCAATATTATATAAGAATTGTGAGATACCATGGGATAATTCAGATAGTCATCTTTATAACCCTTATATGAAGCATTCTATTTCCCTTCATTATTAATCCATGCATGAATCAAAAACGACTGCTACAAGCTCAGGTAGTTAAAGCCTGAACTGGCATCTACAGGTTCTAAATCTGCCAAGAACATAGGAAGTGATCATAGATATCCCACTAAAAAAACACTTAACTTGTTTCCATTTGCTTTAGGGATGGAAAAAAAATGTAAGAAATACACACCCATAAACCATGTTAAAAAAATAAGCACTACTAAGGTTTGAAAGTCAGCCTCTCAAGTCTTGAGAAGTAACAGTTACGGAACTTTAATTAAACGCCACGACATAGCCTTTAATTACATGACTAAATACTATTTACCCACACAGAATCCAACTTCCTTCGGAAGGCCCAGCACTCGTATTCTCCACAATTATTGTGTGTTACCATGTCGTATTTAATCAACACAGTTCAAACCTCGCATTAGTAACTCCAAGGAGGAGAAAATCAAGGAAGAGATGCAAAAATCATCCGCTAATTTTGGCTGCCTGATTTTAGATGGTAAATGCTCTGAAAAAAAATGTATCCTAGATAGTATAAAGCATAGCTCCCAAAACCCACATCACCAACACTTCATAGCTTTAAATTTTCAAACACTTATGTGCTTATGTGGTCTGAACAATGTTCTTTTAAACACGGCTTGTGTATAATCTACATCTAGATTGAGGTAAATTAGGTTACAGTTATGCAAGAGATTTCTCTAAGTGCCATTCAAACCAGTGGGGGGACTCCAACACTTCAACACGTGCCTAAGTGTAAATATCTTACTGAATCAGTGCTTCTACTCGGAGAAGAAAAGGAAAGCTCGCCTTTCTCCTAACGTACATGTTGAAATGTCTCAATGTTGAGATTAATATTTTGTAAATTTCCATTCAAATGGAATTGAATGGAATTTCACTGAGACCTCAGCTTAAACCACCTGTTTGGGAAAGTACTTTAAAGCATATACCAAGTCCCATCGCACATGTAAGGTTTAGGTAATATTTAGGCAATATCCACAGCTGAAAATGAGGCAACTGAACATTTTTCCTACTTAACTTTGAACTGCACTACCAGCTAGGTTAGTAAAAAAAAAGAGCTGCTAGCAAATACACAGAGAAAATACACCATTCTATTAAAGTATTTTATATGTCTATGAGAGAGAGTGCGACCTGACAGATCCGTTTTCAACCTGAGATTCTAATTCTAGGTTCTATGACCGAGATTCCTTAGACAAGCAGTCACTCTTCCTCTTGCCTCACTTTCCTAATTTGTAACAATTAAGTTTGAAATCTTTTAGATTTGCTTGGAAAATCATTTATAAGACTATTACAAGAGATTACCTGGACATATCAATACCCCAAAATCAAGTACAGTGTAAAATACAACGCTTATACTAGCACCATTTCATTACAGAACCAAACTATGAGATACTGCAAAACTGTGAACAAATCCACACATTTACAGAATGCTATGAAGTATGCAGGCTTTGTTTGTAAATTCAGTGACAAAAAAAGAGACAGCAAGCATGGCTGGGGTCCAAAAGATTGATTTTAAACATCTAGTCTAACAGTTTTAACAGGCTAGTACTCTCTCCAGGCATCTAAAAGTAAATAATCTTCTTTAGAGCATTTTAGAAAGTTACTTGCTCTGATCCTTTTAGCAAAGTGATTAGGAAAACATCCGAACAACATGCCGTGGATGCACTGACATCTGGCCACTGGGACTGCTCACGGGCAGATGCTGTCCTGGGGAACGGTCCCAGACAAGCAGAAGGAAGCTGTGTAGGCCTTGCTCCTGCCCTGACAACCTTTCCCTTTGGGGCAAGCGGGAAGGCTGCCCAACCTGCACCTACTCCCTCTGCACCCACCCATACAAGTAGAGAAAGAAGCAGCCCTGGCAGTTCTCAGCAGAAAAGCAGTATTTAATAGTGTCTGAGCTCCTGGATGCAGGCAAATTAGATCACAGTGACTGAGCACAGAGTTAAGAGAGATTACTTCCAGCATTACTGACAGCCCAAGCCCACACCAGCAAACCCAACAACGCTGGGAACCATCCCTGGGCGATGCAACTTGCTCGGTCATGCCGAGTGCCCAACTGCTAAGGCCAGCATGGCGTGCTTCTCGCACAGGCCACCACAGCTCCCCCACGCAATTCTTGGGCATGGCTTGGGCTCAGCACAGCCCAGGGAACAGTCCCTACCACTTGTTCATATTCAGCTACCCTGATCAGGAAGGTAGGAGAGGCTAAGCAGCACTGACAAGGGCAACTGGCTTCAGGACCAGAGAACAACCACGGGTACGTTTAATTAACTGGCAGAGAAATGGAGGTAGCATCTCCGAGCTTTATCTGCTGTTACTCTTAGAGAATGATTTTAAATGTCAAATACCATTAAGTACACAAAAATTATCCATCTACATATAGTAGTACACAAGAATTAAAAACGAGCTCATTTCGGCTTGTTCCTGTTTCCTCTGCTTGCTCCTTGCACGTGATCTACTGACATCCACGGCCTCATCTTATTTTCTTCCACTTAACAAAAAAAAGTTCTATACTTGATATGCCCTCTTACAGTAAGACCACCCCCTAATAAATGAGTCATGCAAAACAGCGTAAGAAGCCGGGTTTCTGAGGGACGATCATCTCGCAGTAAATATTTCTAACAAAAGTTATTTAGAAATGATAATTCTACTAATTACCAGTCATTACCAAATCTGCTTCTGTAGATGAAAAATATAATTACAAGTGAATCAATTACGTTATCCTGGAAACTTGGCTACAGCAATGTTGGCAAATACATTTTCACAACAGGTAACGGCGCAAAAACAACAGTAAAAATACATTTGAGAGCTGTCAGCAGACAGCTGTTCTGTGTAAGTAATACTCTCTGAAACCTCTTCACAGTTTCAGGTAGCTAGAAACGCCCTGTTTAACCTGTACAAAGCTGTCCCTTTTACAATTGAGTTCGACAGCAATTTTGTTTAACCATCCTCTTGGGCACGGATCGTAACCTCGCTGAGGCCATTTGGGCTGTGCGTGTCACTACCACCTGCCTCTGCACGCACATCCCATTTTCCTCAAAAAGTGTTTTTATTGTTTGCGAGGAAAACTTTATCGCACGCTTTAACTATTTCAGCCTGCGCTGTATTATGACTTTTAAAAGCCAAGTATACAGAAGACCTCGCTGAAAAGAGCGCACCCGCTGCAAAATAGCTGGTATTTGAAGCGAGGCGCTTCTTTTTGCCACAGGAGCGCCTCCCGCAGCGGGAGCACCGTGTGCCTACGGGACACCGGCCACGCCAGCGGCGGGTCCCGGCTGATCGCAGACTTTTGCACGATTAGGACGGGAAGGCGACAGCCGGCAGCTCCCCGCCGCCCCGGGCAGGACGGGGCAGTGCGAGGCCAGCCCCCGGCGGCCGGCACCGGGCCGGAAGCGCCGCTCCCGCCGTGCCGAGGCCCCGCCGCCGCCGCCGCCCCCCCGGGGGACCCCCGCCGGGCCCCCGCTGCGCCCCCCGGGGAGGGCAGAGCCCCCTCGCCTCGCCTCACCTCGCAGCGTGGCCGGCGCCCTGCGGAGCCCCGGCCTGAGCCCATCCCTGCGGGAAGTTCCCTGCCATCGCAGCGGCCGGGGGGAACAAAAGCTTCGAAGCCGGCAGCAGGAGGAGGAAGAGGAGGAGGAGGAGGAGGAAGGGCAGCGCAGGCAACAGAGCGAGGGGCATCGCTCGCCCGCGGCGCCGCTGCCCCTGCCCGCCGACACCACCGCGGAGGGCAGCCCGCTCAGCGCCGCCTCCCCATTCGCTCCGGCGGCGGCTCGGCTGCACGGGCAGCGCCGCGGAACCTCCGGAGCGAGGGGCGAGCAGGCGAGCCAGCGCCTCCCCGCCTGCCCTGCCTGCCTGCCTACCCGTCCGTCCGCCCGCCCGCCTGCCCTGCCCGCCGGCAGCCTCCCCGCGGCCGCCCGCCCGCCCGTGTCCCGCTCGCCGCAGCGCCGCCGGGCCCCGCCCGCGCCTCCGCCCGCCCGCGCCGCGGCTCCGCCTGCCGGGGCTCGGCGCACGCTCCAGCCCGGCCGAGCCGCGGCTCCCGGCGGCGGCACGGCGCTCCCCGGCGGAGCGGAGCCGCCCCCGGACCGCCCCCGGGCGGAGAGGGGCCCGCCGCCGGGCGTGGGGTTGGGAGGGGGAGATGGAGGTGCTGGGGTGGTGCGGGCAGGGGGTGTGGGTCCGGAGGAGCCTCCTCTGCCAGGCAGGGGCAGCAGCAGGATGTGCGCCTTGGGGTGCTGTTACTGCAGCCCCTGTGTATGTGGAGGGAAGATTAATAATAAAATCGTGCAATCACAGAGCTGGAAGGGACCCACAAGGATCACTGAGTCCACCTCCTGGCTCCACACAGGACCACCCAAAAACCAGACCATGTGTCTGAGAGTGCTGTCCAAACACTTCTTGAGCTCCGGCAGGCTCAGTACTGTGACTGCTGCCCTGGGGAGCCTGTCCCAGTGCCCGACCACCATCTGGGTGCAGAATCTTTTCCTGACACCCAGCCTGACCCTCCTCTGTCCCAGCTCCATGCCGTTCCCTCGGGTCCTGTCGCTGTCCCCAGAGAGCAGAGCTCAGCGCCTGCCCCTCTGCTCCCCTCGTGAGGGAGCTGCAGGCCGCCATGAGGCCTCCCCTCAGCCTGCTCTGCTCTGGGCTGAGCAAACCAAGGGACCTCAGCTGCTCCTCATACACGCTCCTCATACATCTCGCCCTCTAGACCCTTCACCATCTTTGGTGCAGCCCTTCTTTGGACACTCTCTAACAGTCTTTAAGTTGTTCCTCCATGGCACCCAAAACCACAAACAGTACTCAAGTTGAGGCCACACCAGCACAGAGCAGAGCAGGACAATTGCTGTAAAGTATCTCCGATTGTCTCTATGTACACCAGCTGATTTTTAAGGACTAAGATAAGCCTTTATGTCTTCTCACTGCCCACATTGCTCAGCAAGGAGGAAGAGTTACCAGATGGGTTGTGTTAGTAACCCTAAGGCCACATGACATGCAAGGCAATAGCTCATAATTTCAGGCCAAAGACTATGTGGTTTAAGGTAGTTTAGTATGGTTAGAATCAAATAGAATCAAATAGAATAGTTCAGTAGAAAGGACCTAAAGAGATCATCTAGAGGATGTACACTGCCTGACCACTTGAGGGCTAACCAAAAGCTACAGCATATTATTGAGGGCATTGTCCAAGTGCCTCTTCAACACTGACAGGCATGAGACGTCAACCACCTCTCTAGGAAGCCTGTTCTGGTGGTGGAAACAGGTCTTAGCCAGTAGTTTTATTGTTATAATTAAAACACGTATTATTTGGCAAGACTTGCTATATCATATTAAATGGATTTAGAAGGATGTAAATTGATATGAGCACTCTCACTTTCTATTATATCACAGAACTGCTTGATGTCTGAGTCAGGGAGAGTCTTTCACAATCCCTTTTCCTATTCAAAATGCGTTTACCTGACTGTCAGCCAAATAATAGATCCCTGTAGCAGATCAGAACTGCCTGCAATGAACTCAGAACATGAGAGAGGAGAAAAAGGAAGCTTCTTGTTCTCTGAGATGGGTCTCTGAAACATGAGGCCGATGTGGTACCAGCAGAATGTCAGCAGCTCCATCCACTGCTCTTGTTTTCGTTTTTAAGAAGTACAACTCTCAATTGAGTTCACCCACTCTGCACCACAAGCCTACGGTTGAGAACAGCAATGCAAAGCCAAAGAGAGAGCAATCTGGTTTGTGAGCTGCTTTACAAATTCTTGACCAAGTGAAATTGTTTATTCTTATATCTTCTTTAACAAGTGCCTATGAGCACTATTTTTTTTTCATTTATTCATCAGAGAAAAATTGCTGTTAAGTTCTACTGCTTGTTTTGGACATAGGAAAAAAAAATAACAACTGTGGGCTCCAGTTGTTTTTTGGGATGCATCTGAGCTCCTCCCATCTGAAGCAAGCATAACTTTACAGTGAGCAACTGCCCCACTGGGGTTTCTGATTTGTTTTCTGTAGTTGGCTGAAGTCTTTAAAGGCTTTTTCAAGCATGGGGAGACGTGATATATTGATTCAATTTGAAAATCCTCAGATATTATCACTACACTCCATCTTGTGGAAGAGGCAGCAAAACATCTTAAAGTGATCCTCCAGTGGTGGGTATTTTCGTTTGTTTTTGTTTTTTTGAGTAATTAAACCTAACAATGTCAGGTTCTTGCTGCCAAAGCAAGGAACTACACATACCTGTGGATACAAGGATATAGGAAGAATGATTTGCTGTCAAAATGCAGTGAACTTCCTATATAGTCTCTTCAGCGCTTATTCAGAAGCATTGACAAATGTTTATATCCTTACTGTTTGAGATTATGCTATAACTAGCTACTGAGGTGATTAGCACTCACCTAGTACCACTCTGCATACAGAGTTTAATTGTAAACAAAACAAACAAACAAAAAAAAAAAAAAAAAAAAAAAAAAAAAAAAAGAAACCAACCAGCCTTTAAGGCAACAGGGATAGAGGACTTTTATCCCAGAGGAAATGCTAAATCTTGCCTGGGCAGTTTAATTCTCAGTCTACCTAATTGTATCCAATGGATCTGTGTGAATGTCCTTGGATTTAGGTATTTTAGGTATCTCTTTCTTCCTTGTTTTAGGAAGGAGCTTTAGGAAAGTATTAAAGGGTACGATCTGAGTAGAGGAGCCAAAGCAGAAAGGAACGTTTTTTAGAGGTAAGGTTGCCAAGGAGCCTCCAGGATTTGGGCAAGTTCTTATAATGCTGAAGAAGCCTACTGAAAAAGACAGCCAGGTGAAGCAGGGGCAGTGATCTGTGGGGTTATGTGGCTGGGGTAAAGTCTCTGGTAAGCACAATTGCTTTGTAGGGAACTGGTTTTGGTTTGCTTGTTTGTTTTGTGTGTGTGTGTGTTTGTGTTGTTGGTGGGTTTTGTTTGTTTTTTTTGTTTGTTTGTTTGTTTTTATCCTATAATAAGTAAAATAACCTAGCTGTATCCAGGAAACTGTACCGAGGATCACCAGCTGGCTTACCAAAAAACAAACGATGAGGTGCTCTCTGCCCTTCTCAAACTGCATTTCATGGCTTTTGACCTTTGTTCCCTTGATGTTCAGTACTGTTTTGGGAAATCAGAATAGGTATTGAGGCAACAGCTGTGAACCATAGAAAAGGCATATTCATACATATTTGTGTCTGGCTGGGTGCAGAGAAAATTGGGCAACTTATCTGAATTCACAGCTATAGAAAGGTTAACCTTATAATAGTTGCCCTAGGACAAGCTTGAAGAGAAAGCCATTTAACTTTAATGAATAACTTAAAATACAAAGGCCTAGTTATTCCAGCTGTTCCTTGGACGGAAGGAAAAAAAGGTTTTGTTGAGAAAGGACCGCAGAAGAGCTTAGTCATTCAGACCCAAAAGAACAGGGAAAAACAGGTCTTGTGAAGAAAGAAATCAGGAGGAAATTCTCTTGTACAAACAAGGATTCTCTCAATTACCTCACCCCAGCAACAGGTGCCGTAAGGAGGTTAAATTTAATTAGTAAAAGTGAACCATGCTTTATTTTCTTCTACTGCTCTTCCCTCTCTTGCACTAGCGTTAATACATGTGCCTCTCCCTGTGACACGGTGTGAAACAGCAACTCCAAGATAAGTGCTGGCATTTTTTGTTTCTTTTACCAAGGAGGGGCTTGGACAACCCAGTGGTCAAACTGCTGATTGCTGGTGCACTTTGCTGCTCCCATCTTTGCTAAGACTAGCAGGGTAAAATTGATCTCTTTTAAGTAATGCCTTAGTGCAATCCAGGCCATGAAGGTAGAGTGTCTCTTGCTGTCTGCTATTATGATAGTGGAGACAGGTCTCATTAATTCCAGAGAATACCAAGGGAAGGAAATCTTTGTTGATTACAGTATTTATTAGGTGTTTCCTGGCTTGTTGGTCATTTTCCTAGAGCAATGACTCACTGCTTCATCACTTTGCTGATTACATTAAATTGTTATTACTACAATGTAAGTATCATAACGCTTATGCTAATTTACTTTGTCTGCCACTGTCAGAATTCTTCAGTTCTCACTTGAAAGCATCTGACATGAGCATTTCAGGATTACTTCACATTCTTCTGATTATTCTATTCATATGTATGATATTTAACTCTGTTCAGTGGTGATTTCCAGTATAATATGTAAAAACGCAGAGAAAATGGTCAGGCCTTTTTATGAAACTTTTTTATTGTTTGAAGAGAAATCTGGCTGTAACTTGACTGTGCTTCACCTTTTGCTAAAATTAAACCTCACAGATATTTTTTTTTCTCATACAGAACAAGGCAAAGAGTAATGTTGGGTGGGGGGCAGGGGTGACTTTCCCAAAACAAAAAGCCTTCTTTTTAGAAACATTGAACATGGGCGACAAAACAATGCAATTAGGTTTTGTTTCCTAACAAGAGCAAGAAATCATCCAGTAAACAAACAAACAAAAAATCAGACGTTGAGAGATTTTATATTTGTACTTATCAGTCAGTTAGATGTAGGCTGTATACTTCTCCAAAAGAGTCTTGAGTTTCAAGGCTTCTGAACTCTGGGCCCTGAAGAAAAGAAAGGCTTCAAAATTTGGTTTCTGGGAGGTATATCCAAAATAAAAACCTTATAATCCTTTTTACCTGCAATGCCATTGTAATGCAATTTGAAGACATGAAAACAACATAGCATAAGGTAACAATGAAGGGACAGTTACCGAAGTCTGATCTTGGTGGGATTATTCATGAGCTTGAAGTTAAAGTATCTTGTTCTGCCCATACGTGGAATGCACACAAGCTCACTGCACTAACCGGAGTCAGTGAAGAAAGGCTGGATGAGTAAGGATTATGGTGAAAAAACAGACTGCTATTTTGGAATGGAAATTTATGACATTTATGTGTGAATTGATGCAGAAGGCTCACAAACTGGAGCTGAATTTGAAGTGTAGCATGAAAATACTTTCACATCTCTCTATAGATACAAGGACCTTTAGAGATGCTTTTGCAGTGGAGTAAATATCAACTAGTTGTGTCCTCACGGCTTCAGTAGTTTGTTTTGTATCCTGTTTTTATTCTGAGAGGAAGATAGAGAAATAGAAATCATTAGAGCAAAATTTGTCATTTGTTATTACTTTTATCATGTAATTTCAGGTATCCCCATGCATTCAATGTCTCGTCTTTTGCCCTACTGACTGCTATTGAAGTAATTCCTCTTTTATTTCTCATAGCAAAAATGAAAAGATGGTCAACAAACCTCATAAATTCACCTTCCTCTCAAAGGCCATTTGCTGCTTCAGTTGCTACTGTTTGTCTTTGAAGCAGGGTAGACCAAAGCTCTATTGCATCAGTGTGCCATACACATTGCCTCAAAAGAATTGTTTTGGGAAAATTCAGCATTCTGCTTCTGATCTATGGGGCTCTGAAGTGGCTGGGCTGTGACTCCATCCTTTAACAATTAGTTCTGAAGCTCAGGGAGGCTAAGGACATGGCATGGAATAGTCTCCAGAGTGATATTTTTTCCCTGAAACTCAACTCTGAGGATGATGTATCTTCATCCCAGTTCCCAATTTTAAGAAAAGACTCTCAACACTTCTCTAAATTTATAGTCTCCATTAAGAACCAACTAACCTTCCCTTGTACATGGTCTGCTGGATACTCTGTTATTTCAGATAATAGCAGGGAGGCTATGTCCAGTATTACAGAAGTTCTTTGTAATCTTTGCTTTATTTTGTTCTTTGAACCAGGACCCAGGGGCAAAAAATCTAGATTGACAGACTTTCTAGAGGGGAACTATAAATGTTTTTCCCAACTCTCTGCCCTTCCCTCCCTGCAAGTTTAGTGTTTCAGTGCAGGGGGTGTAATAAAGGAAGTGTATTCTCTGCCACCATCCAGCTTCCAGCTGCATCTGGTTTTGTATCTGAACTTCAGGACTGCAACCCTGAAGAATGGTCAGTCAGCTGCCTGCTCCGCTGGGAGGTCCTGGATCTCCTTTGCCCCTGAGGTGTTGGTCTCGTGTGCCCCAAAGTGCCTCGGGGCTGGCGGGACCGAGCGCCTGGTTCCTAAGCTGACTGGCATCTGGATAAGAGGGGAGGCAGCCCCAAAACTGGCACTAGCAGTGGTCTCTGCACTTGATTTGTAAAAAAATGTGAATCCTGCTCTGAGGACTACTTGTTTTTACTCCAGTGACTTGTTGGTGTAAAATTATACATAGATATTTTAACTGGGTTTGAAACTCAGATCTCCCTCTGGGCCACTGCACTCGTGAAACATCATTCATTCATTTCTTTGCCCTCTCCTTCCTTTTCTTCTCTCTCTTCCCCTCCGTCTTTCGTCACTTCCAAGGAAATCTGACATCTGGAGAGCTGCTGGTTCAGCTGATCATCTCAGATATATTGGTAAAAGTTCTTTCAAGTGAGGTGGGAATTTAAACGGGGCCCCTCTGCATCTGAACTACTCTAACCACCAGGCTGTACTAGAAATGGTTGTGGGCTACCATCACCCTTGTTTTAAGTGTGACCACACACTTTTTTCAGAAAGAAAAGGGAGGGAGAAGGTGGTCATACCTTGCCTCAGGAGGGGATTTCTAGACCTGGGGATGTTGAGAAAAAAAGGGAGTGAGACACAAAACCTTCTCATTTCCAGTATTTCAGCAGTGCCTGCCCAGAATAATGTTTGGACCATGTTTTGGACCATGGTGTCAAGAGCTTCAATCTTTGTAAAGTTTTGAATAGGAAATTAATATGCTGCAAGCTAATGTGTGGTTCTGGACCTCATTCAGAACAACGACAACAACAAATACAAGATGTCTACAGAGCCTAATTAACCATTGGTACACTTCTGTGAAGGATAATGTGCTTTTTTAAAACACTTGAATTTAAAAAGAGGTTAGAGAAGCTAGTGGGAAAAAAAAATAACACTTTGCTGGCTCTTACATACAATATGAGTTAGCTTACTGGGAGGATAGCCTAGGAACACTGTTACCCTATACACAGGAGGCACAGTTGCATGCTTATTTGTTCTTTCGCTGTTTGTTGTCCAAACACTGCTTTATTCAGTTTCATTTCTTCCTTAGGACTGTAATCTCCCATTTGTCCTTTCTTTATTTGCCTGCTCCTAGCTGTGCAGCTACTGATTTTCCAGGGCAGCAGTTCAGCATGGACACTGGAAAAAAGCAGCGATGGGTTCCCCTAGCAGTTTGTTCAGCTCCTTCTCTTTTCAGATGGTGAGGTGTTGTCAGTAGAGGATGATTGTGGGAAATCATACTCAGCCAGCTTGAGAATCACAGACATCAAGTACCTCCAGCATGAGAGCTGGGTACCCTAGAGCACCAGCTCTGTTTGTTTTGGTTGCTCCCAAGGGGCAAATGTGTACCTGAACCAGAGAGACTTGGAGCCTGGTGCAGGAAGAGTGAGATTTGGCATTAGCTCTTGCTTTACCACTCTGCTTTCCATGGCCCAGCTCTCTGATCTGCCTTCTGTCCTCTCTTGCAAGGGACAGAGACCTGGACAGATGGATTTCTGGTCTTACCTGGATGTTCTTACGTTTGCTCTGCATCATGAAGACACTTGAAAATTTGGTATTTTTAGTCCTCTTTTAAGAGTTCTGCCCTTGCATGACACATGACAGAAATAGGAGATAAAAGTAAAAATCAGAAAGCCTGAAGACAGACTTTCACTCACTAAGCCGATTGTCAAGCATTTATTAGCATATGTTTCTCCAGTACTGGTTATAATCTATTGTGCTAAGGTCCTCGTTAAATCCCAGTCTCATCTTTTGAATAAAATGTCTCTGTGCTTCCAAGCTTAGGATAATTTTAGAGGAGCTCCTACTGTTTCTGGTAACTCAAAAATGGAAAGTAGAACAGTAAAATGGTACTTAACATCAAAATACAGAAGTAAGAGACAGAGAAACAGCATTATTATACTTTTCTGGTAGGTTTAAATTCTACTCAGGTTATTTATACAAATTTTGGTTTCGTTAGGGCTTCACACGTGCTTAAGAAGAGGTGAATTGGCATTGTGTATTCTGAAAAAGAACTGGAAAGGATGCAACATTATCCTTAAATGTGTAAAATCAGTATGTTCTTGATTTTAATAACTTCTGATTCTCCACATCATTGATTAGGAGTTAGAACCTGCTGAGTGGCAGTGTGCTGCCCACTGCAAATTCACTAACATCTATGCCTTTCCTGCTGGCACCAGTTGGACTTCTTGGTTAAAAACAAATGTTTTATGTAAAATCTAAGTCATGAATTGTCTTTTGTCAAGATTATTTTGTCCTTTATTTAATAGGCTTTTTCACAACAGCCGTAAGCTTATTTCCAGTATCAGCAATAAACGAAATAGGACAGGAAAATAGAAACAGGAAAATGAAGCTTCTCTCACATGAATCTCTGAAACCGAGGCCAAAGTGATGCAAGCAGTTCAGTAGCAGTGATCTAAATTTTCTGGTTTTGATATTTTGGAGGTGCAGAGCACCCATCATCCTTAACTGAGTTCAGCCACCCTCCACCCATAAATCCAAGTTTAAGAAGCATGGTGCAGATCCAAAGAGGAAGCATTTCAGCTCACTGGCAGCTTTAAAAACTCTTCACCAAGCGCTTCACCTGGAGACTGCTCAGCAAAGTGAAGGGTCCGGAGAAACCCCATGTTTCCTGTTTTGAAGTCTTTGATCACACAAAGGCATTTCATTTAATTTGTTTCTCATTTTAAATAGCTTGCTTGAGCTCAAAATGAAAAGCAAGGTGGATGGATGTATACATGCCAACACTGTGATGGGACATCTAGTAAATTATTGCAAAGGGCAGCATTCAGGTCTTTGCTTCCGGGCGCCCACTTCAGCCTTCTTGGTAAGTGCAAAGCACTAACACCCATAGGCAAGTGACAGGGGACAAGGAAAAAGGAAGCAAGTTAGTTTTCCTCAGGGACTGCTCGCTGTCCATCACTGTGATCTGAGCATACAAGAGGGAGATCGGGCATCTCTGCTCAGGACGGGGCAAAGGGCAAGACTGTGGCCCTTCAGCCATAGATCATACTTAGATTAACAATTAGCAATTGTATCTCAGGGTTGCTGTCCTTTCCTCTCACTCCCAGCTGTATATTCACACTACCTTCATGTTCAGCCAAAGGCACACAGGGAGCTGGCTCAGCACACTAGTCCCTCAGGAAAACTTTTGGGCTAGTTGCCTGCAAGCTCAGCAACCTCAGCTGCCGTCCTCCTCAGTGGCCCACGTGTCAGTGCCACCAAAAGGGAGAAGCTGGGACCACAGAAGTCCAAAATTAGATTGTGCCCCTTAGGAAATCCCCTTAGAAGACAGAAAGCAGACTTACAGCTCAATTAAGCTGGCTGCTACTGCCCAAGAAGGGGACTGCCCCCAGTCCCAGTAGTGCTGGCCCTAACAGTGGACAGGTGGATGAGTGGGACAGCTAATTGATCCAACAGAAACATTTATTTCCACCCTCAAGAAAAGACTTTTCTGCTCTATTAACCAGCTGAATCAACAACCCCCCACCATCACTAGGTCTCTATAATACAAGAGAAGTTGGAAGGGAGGCTGAGGAGTGGAGAACTGCTCCTATCAACTGTTAGATTGGCTTAGTGTTAAAACAAAAAGACAATGTGATTCTGCTTTCTCTTGTAGTTTGTAAAGTGAGTACAAAGTGGGTGTGAAAGGGTGCCATTTAGGCTTTCGGAGGTATAGAGGCAGTGACTGCTTGGGTTATTTTTCAGGAGCTGTGTTGGCTGAAAACATCCTGGTCCTGCTCCAGTTTTGCCACTGCAGATTACATACTGCAAGGCTGCTTGCAGGACTGAACTGTGGGGGACTGACCCACTGAAAAATATTTTTTTCAGGTTTTTCAGAAGCTAGACCAGCTAACAAACACAGCTCACTGTAAAACCACACCTAGGCTGGCATAATAGTTCTGTGAAATGTGAAAACTGCTTATACCAGTTAAAGGTTTGCCGCTGTCAAATATATTGCTGCATTCTGACCGCTCATCTTTGATCGAGTCTTGGACTCCTAAATATCTGCAGCAGAATAAATCTAAAGAGACTAGAAAACAGGAGTTATGAGGAGTAGCCAAGTGGAGTAGTGGTGGACCTTGTTAGCTAGTGGTTGGTTTTCATTACCTTAAATATCTTTTCCAACCTAAATGATTCTGTGAGCCTGTGATTTTGTGAAGATGACAGGTGGTGATTTGCCACAGAATTCAAAGGCATGAAGGAAATAATTCTCACAACTTGCTTTCTTGTATTTGTGTGGTGCCAATAACTCTGCTTCCAATAAACGGACAAAAAGCCCAGAACACAGCAGGGGAAGCACAAGATTCTCTTGACACCACGATCTTATGGCAGAGCAGAATGAGTTAGTATGTAAGCAGCAAAAGGATTTTATTAGATTTAGAAAATACCATAATGTATTTTTCATGTGAAGTGGCGCAAGAGAGACCGCAAGAGAGACCATTTCAGGACAGGACAATATGATACCTTGAACGTGACACCAATGTATAGTCTCTCATTTAACTCAAAGTTTCCACCTTTATCTTTAGCTTCAGTTCTGCACTAATCAACTTGCTTTTCCATTTTCTACTGCAGCAAAAGCCAACTTGAACTTTAGTTTCTTAAAGGGGGGCCTCAGGTGCAGTAGAGGAGTATGTAGGTACGGGTATTTTTGTAATAACTTCCTACTGTAAATATCAGATAATCTTTAAACACTGCACTTCAGTTATCAAAATCATCCCAATTACACAGAAGAGCTTACCAATTTGTACAGATCAGAAATGTAAGAACAGGATGTTTATCTGACAACTTGAAATAATTTTGTGATTACATGCACCAAAGCTTTTTGGAAAAGCAGCTTCCTAGGAATAACCCAGTTTCTTGCTATTCTGTCATAGTCAGAATAGATTTATATCTTCTCCAGTTACTTTATCTGATTTTCAATTGAACCTTTGTGATACATATATATATATATATATATATATATATATATTATATATATATTCACTGATAACATGGCAATTTAAATAACAGTATTTTCAGCAGATGCGGTCCTTATACTATAGTCTAGTAAAACTATCTGGGGTGACTTTCAAATTTCTTACTTGAGGAAACTATCTACAGTGTAGTGTTTGAACATGCCCTGTGTTTTGCATAACTACATTCTCTATGAAAAACATAATAAATCAGAGGACTTTTACTACAAAACACATTTCTTTTCTGATGTGGCAAGCTTGGTATTACAAAACCTAACTCTATGCATCTTGCTAAAACTTTTCTCATTTGCTCACCGCCACATTTTATTTTTAACAGAGGCTGTAAATCAAGATGGACAACACAGATGTTACGTATTTAAAAAATGATCTGGATTCTTCTTATTCAAAACCAAAGACAATGCACCAGGAACCTAGTGTTGCAAAGTGACCTCTGTAATAAAACAGATTTCTGAACTACTAACAATGACTGATCCTTCATAGTATCCTCAAATTAATAAAAATAAAAAACTCACTTATTGAAAGAGAACACCAGAGTGAGTAAGACAAGCAATTTACCACTAGGAAAAATCTGAGTTGGAATCCCCTTTTATAAATTAGACTTCTGTAAATTAAACTTTAGAAGAGAAATAGTGAGTCTAAAACAAACTTTTGCATTTAATGGATTTAATAAAAATATAAAAAATATGGTGGTATTGCACATAATTTTCAATTATCTCTTTAAAAAATACTAGCCTATTTTAATTACACTTGAGATTAGCTCATTTTTCAAGTTCCATTTGTCCTAAATATGCCTTGCCATTTTTAGAACAGCACTAGTAATTTAATGGTGACTTCCACCCGTGGAAGATGTCTAAGAACATACACAAGAACATACAAAAAAAAAAAAAAAGAAAAACAGGAAACATCGCACTGGGCCAGAATGGGCATCCTTTTTCAATCTGACTGTGGAAAGAGGCCCTGGAGCACAACAGGTACTTTGAATATATGTTAAATGAGCCAGGCTGTGGTCTCACTTCCAGCTCCTCCGGAACTTCTGACTGAAGTTCTAGATGCATTTTTTTCCTCTCACCTTTTCATTTATACCTAACCAAAGCCCTTCCAAGATGTAGGACCTCTTTGTCAGTCTCCTCCAGGCCCTGTACCGCTGGTTATTCACATCACAAGGAGGAAGAAGCTTGATAGAGGGGTGTGGATCCTGGTGAGCATGGGACCTGTGTTCATCCATTCAGTCATCCTCCCACATCTTCAGGGAGAGCATCACAAGGAGCATCCACCTTCTTCAGGGAGTTAACCTTCAGGGAGTGATGTCAGGGTTTCTGTTTTGTGTCCTTCTCCAGTTCCCTACCTCTGTAGTTTTAAACCTGAACTCTTTCCTTTCTTTAGTTTGTTTTCCAACATAGTTTGCGTTTTTCCTTTAGCCCTCTCCGTCCTTCTAAATTCCTCTCTGCTGTCTTCCCTACCCCTACCATGTCTTTTCCCAGATACCAAGACCAGAACTGCGTAGAGCATTCATAATGTGGATACGCTAGAGTTGTGGCAAAATGACACCTTTCATTACCCTTTCAGATGATGCCAACATGCCAACACCCCTCCACCCCCACTTTATAATAATGCCACTACAAATTCACCCAGTGATTTCAGAGGACTGTCTCAATAACTCCAGTATCTCTTTTCTGAGTTGCATCCGGTGGTTAGATCTGGCAGTGCTGTCTGACAATATGTGTGCTTCAGAGAAAGCCAACTCATTTAGCCAATTAAATAGTGGCTTTACTTTTTAGAGGTGATGTTAACCTACACAGAAATTTAATTCTGAATCCTATGTATTATTACTTCTACAATTTCTTGAGTATATATAAATATATTTATTGGTCCCAGTGCTGTAGGTCTTTCAAATGAGTAGCTCTACGTTGAGTGAAATGGAATGCTTATTTAATTAAGTTCAAACACATTATCTTTGGTATGAGGTAGATAGGATGAAAATGCTGCATGTGTAGATCCTAGATAGGAAGACAATATAGAGAGAGAAAATTAGATACTTTCATAGCAGTACCTGAGTCCTGCGACAGAAAAGTCAGCTTTCCTTGTGGCTGGTGATCTCCACACTGAGAATCGTGATCTTCACAGGTTTTTAATTCTCTGAATTTCATCTCCATTTTCAGATGCACAAATACCAAGAGTCATAACTTAGGATTTTGTTGTCAGAGACTTCATAACATTGAGCTTTGTGTGTGTGTGCATACATGACTTACAGGATACATACCTTGACTTGAAGACCTTGCAGTGGAGTTCAGACAAACAGGCTGAGAAAATATATTTTTGCT
This sequence comes from Cygnus olor, assembly GCF_009769625.2. Lineage (NCBI taxonomy): Eukaryota > Metazoa > Chordata > Aves > Anseriformes > Anatidae > Cygnus > Cygnus olor. The sequence continues at coordinate 42,492,614 of NC_049171.1, forward strand.
TATCTATTTTACATAGGCAAAGAGAGAATAAATGGCTTTCTAGTGATCAGACAAAAGTCTGTGAAAGAACTGAAGGATTAACGCAGGCCAATACAACATCTCACTCACCAACCCATCCTTCCTCTTTGTGTGGAAACAAGCATATGGAGATTGCCGAGCAGTAAAAAAGCTCTTCCATCACTTTTCTTGTCTTCATCTGTATTAACACTTGAGGAGAGGGGAGTATCCCTGTGGACTATACTAAGGTATGGTTATTACATTTTGCTTGGCACATTGTTTCTCATCTATTCAGTATCCAAGTGAAAAAATAATGTAGGGCACCCATAAAGGCAATTGCACAAACAGACAAAAGGCTATTCTTTTATAATGTTCTTCACTGTTTTAGTTCTGTATTTTAAAAGTACAACATTTTAAATCAGCTTTTTAGTAAATAAAAGAAAGTAGTACTTGTTTTTGTTTGTTTGGTTGTTTAGTTTGTTGGTTGGCTGTTTTTTGGGGGCGAGGGAGGGGGTAAAATATCCAAAGAATAAGTAAAATGTCTATTTAAAAATGAATACATTGACACTATTCTATTCTTATGAATGCTGACTACTGGAGAGAAATAGGTTGTTAATGCTGAAGCTCTATATCCTTCTAAAGTAACTCTGCATTATTAAAAGTAAACATTAGAAGAGTCAACCTTTTGCTATTGATCAGTATACTTCTTTCCCTTTTTATCTTCACATAGACCAGCTGATGCCAGCTCTGATTTTCTTATGCAGAGAGGAGGCGGGTACAGCAAAGTTGTATTTTAACCCACAAAATTGGAAAAACAAAACCATCCTTTTTGCAATTTCGGATCATGTTTACTGAAGCACAGTTCTCCTGATTGCTCTCTATGAAGTTCTTTCTAATATTATGATTGATGCCTATAAATACACAGGCGGTAAGATGGCAATCACCAAGGAAAGAGAAGAGCTATGAATAAATTTAGGCTTGAAATGTAGAACATCTCTAATTATCAGAAGAATCTGGTTCTGGAACAGCTTTTCAACAGAAGTCACGGTGGGATGAACTCTTTTCGGCACAAAGATGACATCTGTGATTTCCAGCTCTGCCAATTTAATCAGAAGGCTGCAACACAGCCCAGAGTCTTTCTTCCTTTTGCAGAACTACTGGAAAAAAAAAAAAATGGAATTCTACAGTCAAAGCAACCTACTCTCTATGTGGGGACATAGTTCCAGCTCTGTCTCAGGGATTAAAGGGAGAAAATCCACATTCAGCCTCGCTACGCCTTGCCTACACAGGGAGTAAGCTCTTACTGAGCTGTGGAGTTGTGTTAAATAACTTTTGTGAAAGCATCTGTGGAAGCTTTAGACATGATTGTCTTTCTGCTGGAGGGCACTGTCATCAGAGCTGAGCTGGCAGAAAGGCTCATAAAAATGTTTCTTGTTTGCTTCAGCAAAAGGTCAGCCAGGATTAGCTCAAAATCTGTTAAGAAGTCGCTGAAACAACTCCCACCAACTGGTGCAGAAGCAGTTGGGGTGCTCACCCAGCCCAGCCCATCAGCTGGGCTGCAGGGGCCGGTGGGCTCTGAAAGAAATGGCCCTAATGTCTTCCGCCATTTTTACCATTTCTGCAGTGACTACCTGAACCAGCAACCACTATTACGGCTGTGCAACCACTTACTTCTGCTGCCATCTGAGTGGTAGTCTCTGCACAGTCAGGGCCTCAGAAATATTAAGCTTGCAACATTTCTAGAGACAGTGAAAATGCTTTGGTGCCAGATTTATGCATCCTCAGCTGTTTTCCTGTGGCACGCTAGGAAATGCCTAATACATGGCAGGAAAAATGATGGATACACAGCAGCTGGGTGGGAGGAGGAGGAGGAGGAGGAGGAGGAGGAGGAGGAGGAGAAAGATGGCAGTCCTGCTGGCTTGCTGCTGTATGGATCCAAACATGTGGCTGTCACCATTTTAAGCTTCCTCTGTGACACAAAGCTGCCTGAGGTCAGAGGTCCATTCAGCCCAGTGTATTCTTCTAAAGGGTGATCGATAGATGGTTACAGGAACAGCCATTCAACACCGAGCGATTACATCTACTTTCCAGCAGTCAGTGACTTGTGGACTTCCTAAATCAGTTGTTCTTCCTAGAAGATGTTACATCCCAACTGCTGTGTATAAGAGCTACAGATGGACTTTCATTTCATTGTCTGTTCATCTTTTTTCTTTTTTTAACTTTGCTTTTAATCCACTTACACTGTTGACCTCCACAGCATCCCATGGCAATGAGTCCCACAATTTAATTACGCACTAAAAGGAGAGGACTGGCTTGTGGGGCTGACCATGCACAGCAGCCCAGTGTTCCTCGAAGCCCATTTGCCATTTTCATGCACTCCCTGCAAAGTTTCAGCCTACAGGGACGCATACAGAAGCTAGAAATGGAAGAGATCTGCTATATCATAGTGTTAGCTCCAGCCTTAATAGAAAATGTCTCAGTCACAGCTTGATGTGATAACATCAGTGTACTTAAGAGATACAGCCCGGCTCTGAGCAGTCTGCAGGGTACAAACACAAAATGACTTCTAACGCCTCCAGGGTGTCTTTCCTCAGCAGAAGGAGCAGGGCAGGATCCGTGCTAGAGCCGCTGGAACATCTCCTTTGGAGTAGTTTGCATTCTGTCCAGGCCTATCATTTTCCTGATAATTGTCTTTCTAGAGGTATTTCCTGTCCTCCTTCAACATGTGTTAGAGGAATACTGTATGCGTTTGTTTGCATACATGTTGCTGAGATGATGTTTTATGATAGATACTCCTACACTTGGTTTTCAGTACAGTAAAATCCAGTAAAAGAAGAGACGAGAAATGATCAAAAGTTTACTGCAAATGGTCAGTCTAGAAGATAATAAACCATCATGTAAACCATCATGGTGATTTTTTAAGGATTATGCAAGATTTTTTCTCACTTGGAATTATTTCATCAGTTGTGGGTTTGCTTGCTTTTTTTTTTTTGGTTGTATGGTTGTTTTTTTTTCCTTTCATTAAGCTTGCTTTCTATTTCAAGGAAGTGGGAATTTAAGGAAGCATTACATCACTGGGTTTTAGATCACATTAGATCATAAGTGTGGTCATGTCTAAAATTATCTGAAATACAAAAATAAGGATAAAGGAGGAACTGAGAATACATAAACTGTTGAAAGACATCATTTGCTCTGAAATAAATTAAAGTAAATAAAGATCATTTAGTTTATGATCAAACTGTCCTATGGTAATCTATTGAGGGCTTTTTCTAGCAAAAAACAACACTGCAGATTTATATAATACTTTTACTTAGTGGTAATCCAAAGTGATATGCAGATGGTATACAGGATTATTTCATGCATCTCTAAAAAGCAATCTCTTCTTGAGTGGAAAAATTGCAATTATTCTCTGTCAACTATAATACGCTGTATGCAGTGAATCGGCAGTGTAGGTTCTGGATATCTGAGGTATCATTCCATTTACAGGCAGAATACATGAGCTACCGTCTGTTTTCCTCTTTTAAGAAAATGATAAGAAACAAATGCTGAAGAAAATGCCTAATTATATGTGGGAAAACCTTCCTCCAAACTAAAATCTCAATATCTGATTAAGATATTACTGATTTTACATTAGCTTGCCTATTTTTTTTTCTCAGAGAAAAAAATTATATTATTATTTTTTCCTCCCAAAAAGAAGTTTTAATTCCTTCAGTCCTGTTAGTCGGTGAAAAGCTTGCTTGCTTGCTTTTTTTAATGAAAGTTTCTAAGCCTTATGATTGCAGAGAAAAGATTAAAAGTCTGCAGCAAGTGTTCAGTAACTCTAAATCAAATAAAGCCCATGAACCCCATATTTCTTTACAAATTCCCTGATGCTTGGGCAGTAGTATGGTTCTTGGTAACTGAGACGCAAGACTTTTGTGTGCTTGGGACTGATGATATTGTAATTGCTATCCCTTTATAGCCATTTCTTGTAGATGAGAAAAATCTTGGATTGTGTTATAGCCTCGACTCTGAAGTCCAAGAAAACTGCAACAAATCTCACACAGATCAGATGACTCCAAAATGAAGATGTTGTTTCTTCAAATGTACGTCCTTTGTTCCAGAGTACCCTTGGTTAATGTGGCAGTGTGAACTGTGGCACAGTGAACAAGGAAACCAAGGTTTTATAATAGGTAAAATTTTGTAAAATTCAGTAACTTACCACGTTACCCACCTGAGTTTATTTTACTTGGATAGACTTGAAATGCTGTATACATTTTCATTAGCATACTTATCACTAGGTTTTAAACCAGGGACAGGTTTGTAACATCTGAGAATGCGCATTGCAGGGACGAACAAATTGTCAAGTTGTACTTAGCTGAACACAAAAATTGGCAAAATTTGGTGCAGGGCTGTTATGTAAAACAGCTCAGCCCTAGCAGGCCAGATCTCAAAGCTCATCTGAGGTTTCTGATGTAGCTTTTAATCACTCTAAGTGTCTCTGCTTTATATGACTGAAGCAGGCCTTCTGGACTGCGTGTCCATGTAATCCACTGCCAGGTGTATGGGGACTGGAGAACAAATAGATGCAAGCACCTCCACAATTATTCCTTGGCTTTGGGGAACAAATGGATGCTTATGAACCATCAGCATCACCTCAATGCATTCTGGAAGTCTGTTCAAGCACTGCCCTTCTCCATTCCCACTGAGAATATAAATTCTCATAGCTGTGGCTGGTATAACTATTTTATTCAATATTCCCATTTTATACTGATTGGATACTCAACATTAATTTTCAGTGTAATTCCATTCCAGGTGTTTGTGCACCACAAAAGGTTTTTGTTTCTAAGTACATGTTCTGCTACGGTAATTATCCTTTCTGCACTGTAATTCAAGCCTGAAAGTTGATTTATTCTCCATGTGTTCTTTGTAGAATTAAATGTGTAGCTGTTGCAACAGACTTACTTCTGACAAAGCTGATCTAAACAGTTGCAGAAATGTCTCATTGCCTTCGCAGTTATAAGCCCAATTAACCTGTCAACATTTTCCAGTGGTTATTTACTACAGATTTACCACAGCCCTCGTCTACTACAGAGGTGGGAGAGAGGCGGACAGTTAGGGCAGGGAGTGGCTTTCCTAACAGTTTTTAGTGACAGGTGTTACTGGCACCTAATTTCACAAGTATTTTAGGATACGTAGGAAGTCAGAAATGGCGATGGGTCAGAAAATCACAAAGAGGTTTGGGCAGTGATTGTGATCTGACTCTGAAGCCTGCCAAAATCAACTTTTTTACTACTAATTATTTCATTCCAGGTTGTTTCAACATGCACATTTAAAAATAGGTTATCTCATCTGTCTTAGCATATTTCATATGTCATTTCACACATGATTTGCTACCTAAGGAACGGCTTCTGCTACCTTTGTTCATCAGATTCTGAGAGAACCGTGGCTGCAAGAAAAGGCTGAAAGTTCAAAACAGAGAATACTGGCTGGTGTTCAGACAGCGTTAATTCCTTCTGTGTTTTGCTTCTTTCCATATGTATTCTGCATCACAACCTGTGGTTTTCAAAAGGTCCATTGCACACCATCCAACGATCTTTGGCAAAAGCCATCTTGGTGGCAATATCTATTTTCCAACCTCGCCAGGGTGAGAGAAGTTTTTAGGTCTAGGGAAGTGCATGTCCCATTTGAGCCAAATCCTGATGACCTGTCCATAGATACTCAAGCTGAAGTTCTGCTTTATAGGTACCTAAGGAATATAGGTATTGAATATAAACCTAAACTTGTTGCTTTTCTGAGAGGGCACTGTGACTGGAGGGAAACCATGGTAACAAGGGTGGCATATGCTGGTACCTTGTTCCTGAGGGATAAAAATGCACATAGAGTAGGCTTTGTGCTTAGCAACAAAAACTAATCAGCCAAGTTTTCAAATAGCCCTCCACTGCAGCTGCCTTCCTTGTCCCATGCAGGACGCACATGCCCAGTCTTCATACTTTCATGTTCACTGATGCATCTTTTAGGCGTGCAATAAGCAGTGCAAAAACACATTTCATGCAAAAAACAAACAAACAAAAAAAACCAATTCATTCTCGTGGCCATTGCTTTGAGAGAATACAGAACTCAGATCTCCTTCCCTGTAGAGCTGTTGTGAAATATGACTCATCCTTGGCCAACATGTTGGATGTTCACTTTAATTAGAATATGTGCATTTAAAAATTGTTGTAAACACTTGCTGTTAGTAGCAAATTACTCCCTGGTATACATTGAAAGTAGAAGCAATTTTAATACATTTAATACATTAAGCTGTACATTTTAAATCATGTTAGGGCAACGCACTGACAAAAATTAATGGGGAAATTCTCTAATTAGCATACATTGGCTGCCGTACAAATCGTGTTGGCATGAAAAATGGGAATAATGCAAATTGTAGCCTACAGTGATGATTAAATATTTTCTAAACACTGAACAATATTATACAAATCTTTGATATCTACCCTACGTGGCAAGTCTGGAGAAGGATCCATTTTATTTATTACAATGAGAGTGAAAAGAGATAAAATATTGCCACTTTCTAGTTTTTGATGGTACATGTTTGTTGTGGTTTAACCCAGCCAGCAGCTAAGCACCACACAGTTAAACAAGCTGACTTTCATCTCACACGCTGATGCCTTCCTCTCTGCAGGCAGGAGTAACAATTTTGTATTGACCTGGGATCCAGCTGAGCCACGCAGGAGAACCAGCAGCAGTGAGTGATCCAGAGGAAGCCAGACTCTTCAAACGTTTCAATAAGAAAATTAAGAGGAATATGACCTCTTTCCAAATGTGCACAATTTTGCGCATTTTGCACACTTGAGCAACCTTAGGCTACTCCCAAGTCTAAGCTATTACCCTAGTACTAGAATGATAACATTGTGTGTGTGTCTGTATTTCCGTAGTGCAGAGATACTGCACATTTGTCTATAAGCAATATAGGCTTTTTTCTCGTTTTACACTGTCATTTAATGACTCAGGATGTAGTGTCAGAGGTTTTGTAAGGCAGCATAATACTGTATCACTGTCTGTTAAAGGGGAGTCTCTAAGGTGTTAGACTAATTGAATTTATTATGATCATCTATATTTTAAGAGTGTTCTCGCATGGTCAGATCAATAGCATATGATTAGAGCATTATCATGCCTTTTACTACTCACAGGGTGCCATTTCACACTTTCATAGAAGTGTATTTCAATGTTTCTCATCCCTCAGACAAAAAAAAAAGCGAACATTAGAGTCTTAACTGAAGTAGCCTTACTTCTGAGAAATGCACAGAAGCCTCAGAACTAAGCTTAATGCCTGACTGTTCATATGTTTAATCCCATGAGGCATTTCAGTCAGTGGGAACTATTTATGACTGTTTTATTTATGACTATTTATGCACATAAATATTCACATATAGTCTGTGGGACCAGGACCTGAAGGTCTACCCTGCTCTATTCCCCCAGCGAGGGTAGCCATGCCCCCTGCACTGGTGCATGAGATTTCCCATTCCCCCGTCCTCTTGCAGCAGGACAGAATTTTCTCTGACCTGAACTTAAGGTAAGCACTTACCACAGAGACAGATGTGTACATGCCAGAGAGCCATCAGAAAGTCTTCTTGGAACACGGAGTCAAACCGGAGCACAGAAGGTTCCCTCTGAATATCAGGAAGCACTTCTTTACTGTGTGGGTAATGTAGCACTGGCACAGGTTGACCAGAGAGGTTGTGGAGTTTTCCTCCTTGGAGATCTTCAAAAGTCACCTGGACATGGTCCTGGGCAGCCTGCTCTAGATGACCCTGCATGAGCAGGGGGTTGGAGTGGGTGACCTCCAGAGATGCCTGAACCATTTTGTGATTCTGTGACTTCTGGGGTGAATTAAGTGATGTTATTAGAACAATGTGGTGTGTATTGCTACAGCACTGATCAAAAAAAATGGAGATGTCAGGCATCACATATGTTTCTTCTGACATCTGATGCTGACCTGAGGCGTGAAGAAATTGATAGCAAGTTTTTGTGTGCTGCCTTTATGAAAACATGGGAGACATGAAAGTAAAATACCAGCTCACTTGTGCCTATGTATCAATACCATCAAAGCACAGAATCAAAGCAAAATAAATCAGAAAGCTGATCAATAACAGACTTGCTCCCAACTATTTTATAAAGTTTGGGGCCTTAGAAAATGAGTAACAACTACTAATCTTTTACGTGTGCAATAAATGGAAGCAATCCCTTTCATAGAGTGCTCTGACTGTAATGTGTATCCTGTAACCTTATTACCAGAAAACATTACTACAGAGAAATTGCTAGGGGAAGAGGAGCAGCTGTGAGTTTACATGCAAATGTTCTATATTACTGTTGATTAAATAAAATAAGGCAATGTTACTTCTATTGGTAAACCACAGAGAAAACACACACACAAAATTTTGTTTGGATTTTCACTCTTATTTCCCTGTTCTCCTGCCCAGAAGCCTGGCTTGTGCTTTTACATTTCCCGGTATGAAGGAGATACAAAGAAAACACACAAGGTGGCAGGAAGAAGAATGATGCTATTACAATTTTGGAAATAATCCTTAAATTGTATATTTGCATTCTGTTGAATGATTCCTTTGTCCTTTAAGCCGTATTTTAGTACCTTTCCTCTCCACTCACTTCTTGCAGACGAGGTAACAGAGTGTACTCCAGGTAGGAGCAGGAATAGGAAGAATGATGTTCCAAGCAGAGGAGTAAAGCACAGGTAAACAGAAGTTGCTTTCCCCAGAATTTGTAATGTTCTGGTGATGTTGTGAGAAATTTGGCAGGTTATAGGAAACATGGAGTCACCCTTCCCAGCTGCATACAGCAGAACAAGAAGAGGTAAGGGCCACAAGTTGCAACACGGGAAATTTTGCCTAGACATAAGGAAATGATCTTTCCCATGGGAATAGCTAAGGACTGGAAGGGGTTGCCCAAGATGTGCAGTTTCCAGCCCTGGGAGCGTACAAAGCTTGTCTGCATACAACATGTTATTTCCTTACAGTCTAAATAAGTTACTCTGTGATTCTATGGATTCAAGACTGCTTACATGGCACCCAACTCTTTGATGTAGCAAATGGTCTGCTTCTTTCCCAAATGAAATGCTCAGTTCTCCTTCCACTAAAATCCTTCCCCATCCCCATAATGATTAGAACCCAAAAACCCAAATGGCTAACTACACTTGACTTTCATGGAGGTTGCTCAGCCCCTATTATAGCTATGTCGCCCTGCTCCTGCACATCAATAAGAATCCAGCACTCATTATTCCAGTACAATGGGCTCTGTATAACCTTAATTGACTAAGGACGAGCTCTGAGAGTACTACAGGCATTACAGATGCTGCTAACGATCTGCACTTTTATAAGTCAAATAAAAAATAGCCTCTCTAAAATAAAAATATTATTGTAGCATGGCAAAAGATGCTTAAGTAAAAAAGCGTGCCCAGGAAAAGTTAAGGTTAATTTTTCAAACTATACCTTTTTTTTTTTTTTTTTAATTTCTACCCTGCTGCTAGCAGATGTCAGGAAAAAGAAAAATATATATATATCATTCCTAATGGTAAAACAAAGAAAAAACATAGCGGCAAATTAGGTCTTGCTTTGTGTGATGACTTACCTAAAAGCTATGGGGTAAAGTGTCCTTGCAGAACATAGCGAAAACAAATATTACTCTTGTTTTCATATTTATATTTAGGTGCATACTGGAAAGTCATCTTTCCAAATGATGCATTTTCAGGTCCCCTGAGCACCCCCAAACAGTCTCATGATATTCTAGTAAATCTCTGGGGGTACTTCAAAGCTTTCTTAGTTAATAGCATTTAAAAAAAAAAAAGTGGCCAGCTGCAGTGAAGATGGACTTGGCCAGGCTTTCAGAAAGTTTTATGTGGGGAGAGGGGTTATCTACAAGGATTCAGTAACAAAACTACCTGCCTGTATCTCCTCTGCAGCCTGGAGCTCCATTTTTGCCTAGCATATGTAGTGAAGGGATGCAACAGATAAGCTGTTTTCTCATCTTTAAGCCACACTTTCAGCTGAATCTTCAGATACCACTCTGCAACCATAGAAACAGTTTGACCAATTGGAATGCAACCTGGATTTTTATCTCTTAAGCAATCACTTTTCCTTATCACAGAAATAACTTGATGCCAGGAGTGTGTGAAGTCAGCTCAGATTCAAGTTCTCTTCCACTTGAAACAAAGCTTTGATCAAGACTGTACAAATGCCACATAGCTGTGCTAAGTGCCCTGTGCAGAGAGGACATAGCGTTTGAAAATCCTTCATGACATTCTTCAACCTGGCATTTGGATCTATTTGTCTACTATATTCCTCCCCCTTCCTGGAAGCCAAGATGATCTGTGCAGGGGATGGCAAAGGAGGTGCTACTGTTCCATCAAGGATGAAAGAGGATTTTAAGAAAGGCCTTTCATATTCTGCAAAAAAAATTAAAGAAAAAAAAAAGGGGGGGGGGGGGGCAGAATTGCCACAGAGGTCCAGGTTAAATTCAAGACACAAAGGTACAATAGTATGTCAAATGCTTTATGTAATTTATTTATACCAATATCATATTCTGCATTTTGCCTTTACCTAGATTTAGATAGAAGTAGCTAGCAGTTAAGACAAAAGGAGAAATTCGTATTTCTCAAAAGTATTTTTTCAGTATGCAGCAAACTCAGTAAAACTATGTTTTGTTTTTTTTTTCCCCTAGGGTCTCTCAGAAACATTGTAGTTTCACTGCTTTTTGAAGGCTAGAGAATCATTTATGTCATTGAACCTATGCATTACAAGTAGATATTTATGTTATTCATGGAAACAACATACTTGCTTTTAGTTGCATCTCCTCAGATTTTAATTACAACTGTGTCCACAATAAAATTCAAATAATTTTATTTAAAATGTGCAAATTAGTGTATTGTTTTCAAAAGGGCTAAGAAACCACGATTAAATGCCAATCAACCTATTAAGAGAGTCACAGGAGAAACAGCTCTATTTTTCAAATTCCTACATTAATGAGAATTTTACAATACAAAAATAAGTTTAATATTAAAGTACCACATGTGCAGAAATGAGCTGATAGAATTTATCTTTAAGTGACGACAACAGTGAATTTGTTCCCACACAGGAAATCTTTAACTGGTGACAGCTAATTGAGAAAGGCAGAATACAATATGAAATTTATTCTCACTTTCTTCCTCTGTGGAGGAGCAAAGCCAATTGAGTGGCATTATTTCTTCCTAAAGACACCTTCAGTAGCCTGCTTTGCTTTGATTCATTGCTATTCAATGCACTTGCTTTCTATTTATTCCAGTTTCCCTGTAGCTTTAGGTACACAGTAAATCAGCCTCGCTCATTGTACACAGTTAATTGCAGATCTGTGACACAGGACTAGAGGCTTGCCAGATGGTCCCAGCAACAAAGTGTCAGGGAGAGAGTGGGAGGACTGGATCAGGTAAGGATGGGAATAGTAGCAACCAGGCTGGGACGTTTGTTTTTGCGGTCAACCAGAGAAAAAAAAATATAATTAAATTAAAAAAATAAAATCCCCATTATTTGGTAAAGTGACAAATAACTTTGAACAACATATTTTGCATTCAGTTTGAACTGTTCTTAGCAATAAATGACATCTCATACCATCACATAAAAATATTTTATTAAAGATTTTTTTTTTTTAATAAACTTTTCCCACCCCAAATCAAAGAACTTGTGGTTAATGTACTTGAAAAATTCACAGAGGCCTTTTGGTACCTCTGCATACTCAGCTTTTTGGCCTTAGACTGTGAACACAAGTATATACGTGATTTTAATAACTTTTTTCCCCCCTGTGGACATGGCTGGTAATAAAAGTAAGGTGAACGTATGCTGGATCCAACCAAGGGATAGCAACTGATGCAGACAAAGGTAAAAGACCATTTCTCGGTTTTAAATAAGGGGACTCAAACCCACCTCCCCACTTTAAGAGGAGAGACCTCACCACCCAGCCCATGGCATCCCTCAGGCCACACAGCTGTGCTGTCAGCATGAGGGACCAGGACAGAAGGTGACCAAGGGTGACACACACGCATCCTCTGGCTCCTGCCTGACCCACATGTGTTGCACCTCAGCCCCGCAGCACGACTCTGGCCATGCGGGCTTGGAGCCCAGCCGGCACCTGGCCTGGCTGAGTCAGGGCTGCTGGAACCACAAGCTGCACTGTAGCTGTTCTCCTGGGAACAAAGTCCTGTGCAATTAATAGTAGGACATACTTTCAGAGAAAATGCTATGAAGACCCCACCTTTACCTCTTTTTCTCCCTCCCAGCACAGTCAATTGCCATCAGCTCAGCGTTCCCAGCTGCATGCATGTTGCCACGCTGCTTTCCTTCTACCAGACCTCTCCCACACAAGCAGGGCTCCCAGCTGCCACTTCACATTCATGTTTCTGACTACAGAAACCTCTGGCAGGAGTAAGCCTGGCTTGCACCAGCGCCACTTGTGGCTCACCAAAAGAGGTGGACTCCCTGTTCCCTAGGTCAACCCTGCTCACAGGTGTGCCTGCCCCTGAGCACCAGTGCCTCTAGCCACAGGGCCTCAGTCCTACAAAACACCATGCCTATTCCACTTCTGGGCAAGAAATCCTCACAGGAGATGGCTAAGGAGTCTACTCTGCCCCTTGTCCCTTCTCATTTCTTCTCTCTTGTGTTACACAGCAGCACTGCTCTTGTCAGGAGGCCCCAGTGAGCCTCCTACACACAGGTGAGCCCACTGCCACCTCCCTAGCTGCAATCTTATTCTTCAGCAATTGAAGTAGCCCATACCCAAAGGCGATCTTGCACAACAGTATTGGAACAACCTTTGTGGATTTATTTCTGAAATCCTCTTTCTGGCAGCAGGCACACTAAACCCTGTTCCAGTACACAGACGCACACGAGCTCCCACAGCACAGTGGGTGAGCAATTCTCACCCACTGCATTCAGCTCTGGGGCCCCCCGCACAAGGACATGGACATATTACAATGAGTCCAGAGGAGGGCCATGAGGAGCTGGAGCACCTCTGCTATGAAGACAGGCTGAGGGAGTTGGGGTTGTTCAGCCTGGAGAAGAGAAGGCTCTGGGGGAGACCTCATTGTGGCCTTCCAGTACCTAAAGGGGGCCTACAGGAAAGCTGGGAGGGACTCTTTGTCAGGGAGTGTAGAGATAGGACAAAGGGCAACGGTTTTAAACTAAAAGAGGGGATATTTAGATTAGATATGCAAAAGAAATTCATTACTATGAGAGTGGTGAGACACTGGCACAGGTTGCCCAGAGAAGCCGCGGGTGCCCCATCCCTGGAGGTGTTCAAGGCCAGGCTGGATGGGGCTTTGGGCAACCTGGTCTGGTGGGAGGTGTCCCTGCCCATGGCAAGGGAGTTAGAATTAGGTATCTTTAAGGTCCCTTCCAACCCAAACCATTTTATGCTTCTAAGAACTGCACTGAAAGCAGTTAAACCTCCTTCCTGCCTTAGAACCCTCATCTTGCTATCCCAGCATCAGACTGCAAGAACCCAGCTACTATCCATATGCAGTGAGATAGCACAAGACTATTTGTTTGTACTGAACCGTGAAGGTAAAACAACACAGACATGAAGCATTTGGACAGTGCGCCCAGATACATGGTCTGATTTTTTAAGTGGTCTGTTGGGGACCCAGGAGTTGGACTCAACGATCCTTGTGGGTCCCTTCCAACTCGGGATATTCTATGATTCTATTTAGTTTAAAATATCTGAGGACAAATTCTGAAAATGTATGAAAAGCTACATCCCTTTTGAAAATTTCTCCTATTCGTAAGTTCTCCAGAACAAAACATTTGCTCAGTCCTCTCATCTTTACCTCTGCAGCTGTGCTTCTCCTCGAAATCAAGATACCACTCGGCTGAAATAAAACAGGTTGTTGAGACTGTGAGGGCAGAATACAACCTACATTTGTCCATGAGCTAGTGAAAAAGCAAACAGTGCAGCTGCACAGTCTTCACAGTAACAGGCCAAGACTGGCTGGAGAAAACTGGAAATACAGACTTCATTACAGAATGAAGCTAGAGGAAAAGATGTACCAAATTGACTTACGTCCCAGAAAACATAGATAAGTGATCAAATAGTGTCCCCCAGAATAGACATTTTTGGGAAAATTTAAGCCTGGAAGCCAAACTATCTGCTGAAACTTCCCCTGTGGACATTCATTTTTACACTTCACCAGGAATTCAACCCTCCTTTCCAAATGAGGCTCTGCCTGTCACGTGTACTCAGATGTTCTCAGTTCCTAGGAAGTTCCTAGCTTTACTCAGTGACAAACATTTCCAAACACTTTGAAAAACGGGTGTAATACTGCCACATATTAAGAAGCTTGTTAACTATGTGTCATTCCAGCTAGAAATTAAGTATTAGTTTTGTAAGCCTGTAAGGGAGATGTTTACTATACATTTTACATTACTTCTGCAGTTAGAGTGGTGCAGGTTGTTCCTTACCAAATTTAGTAATTCTATACGGTGGACAAAAACATTTTAAATTTGGCACACCACACGTATGGCAATGATGCATGAAAAATTTTCCATGTAAGATTCCCAGAAACCTGTATGGCAGTTTCCCACAAATTCCCCGGTAATTATCTCTTGAAAACGTTTGCTTGAAAAACACCTCTTCCTAAAGCTGAGAGCCAAACAGCCATGGGAAAGGGACATTGACAAAAACAAGTGTAAAGAAAATAACAGAATACATACCGAGTCAGTCAAGGGGCATGGTTAACCGGTTTCTACTGCTGATTGTTTGGAAGTTTGTAATCAACACTAATACCTAACATGCATTTTTAAAGAAGGAAATCACGGGGTTTCCAGCAATAAAAAAAGCGTATGTACCAAACGCATTCCACAGCTGTTCTGATTACTACCTTAAATACTACACCAGGAAGAAGTCAAACACTACACGAAGTATTTTTGTTAAAATATAAAAGGGTATTTTGCGGAAAATAAGTAAAAATGTGATTCATCACTCAGAAGGCACGTTAGTTTCAGTGCAGCTCTGTCCCTGTTAAGTTACAGGGAGAGCAACAAGGCCATCACCAATCCACACATCCAAAGACTAATAAATTAGCGTTTTTACATAATCTTTCACTAGTGTACAGCGATACGTACTTTAGAAGTGAATAAAGTAAAACCTTGAATACACTGTTGTAAACTATATTGTTAATACCTTGTTCCATCACAGAACATCACAGAACTTGCCACAGAAGTGGCAAGAATCTTGCTGTGAAATCGCAAAGGTGATGATCTTCTTGGTAAGATAATTACCAGTCGGAAGCCAAAGACTTGGCAGAGTTGTTGAAAAGGAAGTTACACTGCAGTTACATTTACCTCCTTTAGTGATGGGCATTAGGAACATCAGTATTACATAAAATTAACATGTATTTTACAGAAAGGCAACCATAATGCACTTTAAACATAAATTCCGATGATCCCTCCCCCCTCCTTTTCTAGGGTGACTGGACAACGTGAACCTATTTTCACTAGTCAGTACTCAGTGTCAGTGCACAATTTCTTATCTACACAGACCCAGACAGCCACAGTATCAAGGTTACTTCAGTTTGCGACTGCCGTTACTAACAATGGTAAAGGATGCTGTTTGATGTGGGAACGTGGAAAATTTATCATCAGTAAACACAGACCGACCTAAGCCTGCATTTGGATAAATCACAGAAGGCCTCCATAGGAGAAAAAGGGCTATTATAACATGACAGGTAGACATTAATAGATCTTCCATAAGTGGGTCCAATTAGTAGATGCAATTGCATTTAATTGGTACCTATTAATTACACAAGCCATTACTTCTCATACAGCAGGTGCTACAGACTGCTGTGATACCAGATCTTCACTCTTTACGAACTCCCTGGCTGACAGACAGTACCTGGGGAGGTACAGATATTCAAGCTAAATCAGAATGGAATGGAAAGGTAGGTACACATCAACCAGCTATTGCTGTTCCGGCATCAAGAGGCGGCGCTGCTATTCACCTTCTTTTTATTTCAACACAGATGAATTTCCCAAATCTTCTTCTGGTTAACCCTCTTTGTAAAAGTATAAATAATATTCAGCTTTTATATGAAATAAATACAGCTGCTTGTATATGCATACGTCTTGAGAGTAAGTCCTTTAAAGAACATTTTAACATGAACTACAACGATAATACACACAGAGCACTGATTTAGCTGAAGGCCAGGAATTCTGTTAAGAAGGGTGATCTGTTTTTTTTTGTTGTTGTGGTTTGCTTAAGTTAAATTTCTAAACAGTACTTCTATATTTCAACTGAATTGATAACATATGAATGTGATAATCAGAATCATGTGACAGGCTCTCACACAACTTAGTAATTAAACTCTGCTTTACAAACCGTATCCTATAATTGCTGCATTTATCTGAAGCCATAAAATACATGATGGAATTGCTTGAATACTTCTTCTTAGTATAAGAAAGCAGCCTTGTTGGATGATATGTTATCAACTCTTTTCAGACACCAAATATACTCATGAGTAAAACCAAGACACAAGTAAGATCACACAAGGTTTTGGTAATTATTTTTATGTTGGTTTTATAGCTTTTCTTGTTTCTTTAGGAAATTCCTGCATGGTAAAAGGAATGAAGAATTCCAGAAGAGAGTTGACTTCCGTCAGTTCCAGACTGTATTCCACTGCTATTTTCTCTGCAGTCCATACCTTAGGATGAAGTTTATGATTATTAAGAAGCATCAGAGCCTCCACAATGGAAATTTTGCCTTTGGTAACTTTCTTAATATCTAGATCTTCAAATTGACCTAGTTTTGTAATTCTCTTTTCCTCGTGTTTACATGGAACATGTTCACCACCTCCATCTTTTACCTAATTGTGGGAAGGAAAACAAAGAGAGCTTAACAGCAGTTCTGTTTACTAGGTATACTGTAGCAGCCAAGCAATCTTCCTAAATATGGCATTTCCTATTAGCTTTCCCCATTTTTACAGCATTAAAGTGCAAACATTTTAATAACATTAAAATGCTTGGCCACCCTCACTTCTTAATATCACAGAGATCATAGCCAGTTGTTGCACAGCCATTCCATATAGGAGGGCCAAACCCCCACCCACATTATGAAAACCTATAATCCATTACAGTCTATGTGTTGTACAGACTCAGCAGCCCTTTGTACAAGTCAAACTGCACATTTTGGTAGCTAAATGTAAATGCAGATAACCTAATATTTGGTATCGGTTCATGGTGGTGGGGAGAGGAAGGGAAAAAATCACACTAAAAACCAGTATCCTTCTTGTGATACCAATGAAAATCCTTTCCATATACTCTCTTCCCCTTTCATTTTCAGATTTTAGTTTTGGAACTAAAAGACATCACCTCTTTTACTCTGTCTAGAGAACAAGATTTGCTGGACAAAGAGAAAACTATTTTGCATCATCATATGCAATTTAATTCTCACGACTACTGCAGCGCTCAGACACGAGGTCTCTTCTCTCAAGTCCTTTCATATTTCCTTTTCCAAGTTATTTAGAAACCAACTCTACCTTCCCCATATCGCCTTTTATTAAGACTTCACCAGTGAATGACACTGCAAAGAGGCACAATGAAAACCTTTCTTAAGGAAAAGTGCTTTTAAAGTTATCAGAGTCCACCAATTACCCCAGACACTGTACTAACCCATACGCTGAGAAAACTGATAAGGATGCTGCAGCATCTGTAATTGCCTGCTTCTAAACTACACAGACTGCTTGACAATGCTACCGACCTTCCCTTTCTTTTTATTTCCTTCTAAAATTGTACTCAGATAATGAACAATTTTTCAAGTCTTAACAAAATGATGCATCTCTAGGTATCTGCCACCTCAGAACTGAAAGCTAGTAGTTTTCCATGTAACTTGACATGCAAAATATACATATATGTATATTTACATACATAAAATATATATAGCATATATATATACACAAAATATATATGTATAAAATATATGTAAATACACATATGAATATTTATTTTATATATAAATGATGCACCAGGTTTTTAGAAGAAAATCAGGACAAGAAGGAAGTTTTTGGATGAAGCTTTGCCCACAAGCCTCAGTGCTAACATATTAATCACGCTCTTCCTAACAACCTCAAACAGACAAACCACAAGAGCAAGCCTTATGTGGCAACAACCTTGCGGTAGGTGCAGAACCAAGCACTAAGATTCGTTCCACTTGTGGCTTTTCCTCTAATCTCTCTCCTGAGAGACTTACAAGTAGAAGTGTTTAAAGATACTGGAATTAGACCTTCAGCACTTCAAAATTAGCATACTAACCTCTTTTATGAAAATTAAGGAAAGAGATTACTCGGAAGCTACAGGAGTGAATGAATTTTAAGATATTTTAGTTTTGAATAGAAGGTACTCTGGATGTGGAATATCATAAAGACTTAGAAGTTTTATTGCTAGAAAATTACAAAACTTTTATTACTAAATGGATGAGCTAGAATAAAATGGTCCAATAATGCAACAGGTAAAAACCACAAGCCATAACGTAATGAGGTGGAAAAGAGGAGACCGAGCCCCAGTCTGCATGTTACTGGAAGGCATATGCCTTGTTTTCCACGTCAAAGAGGGCAGCCGTTGGTAATGAGGAAACGGATGAGCGTACAGTCCAAAGACTATACAAGAAAAACCCAGCTAGGGCACTTCCTAAGCCACATAAGGAAAAGGCTCTGCATAAGACATTAACATCAGCTGTTAAAGACTCCAGAAAAGCGTTAATGTCTTTATCCTCTACCACATCTATGCCTCCATATTAGTCCCAATCTCTTTTCTTCTAAGAAATCTATGGGACATCTCTGGCAAACTGCATCTTTCCAAAAGGACGGCCAGCTGCCCTTCTGCATTGGAAGAAGCACCAGTGGGAACTTAAGTGAAAAACGAAACACCAATGTGATATTAAAAAGGAACCATGTAGGTTGAATAACCACATCCTGACACATGTTCAAGACCCAAAGTCAGTCTATGCTACTGAGATATAACTGAGAAATGAAAACATCGTGTTTATCTAACAAAAGGGTAGCATCTAGGCACTAGCTGAGCGTTTTTTCTTGAAAAAAATCTTGAAGAAATGCTCATTTGTCTTGAAAAGTAAGTCTAATAGGATTTGCGTTGAGTTTGAAAACCACAACGCTGATGCTCGCGTGCCTCCGACAGAGAGCGGCGCTCACCTGCCCCGGCGGATCTCTAGACTCAACATAAACGTCTTTCAACAAGGTGAGCAGCCTGTCGTCCTTGCTGTAGACTTTCTCGCGTATCGCCGGGTGCTCTAGAGGCAGCGGGGAGAAGAGCAGAAAAAAAAAAACCATGAGGAAAAGGGAGAAAACCTCCGAAACGCTCCCTTCCCTTCCCGCCCCGGCGGCCGCCATTTTCTCACCGCCCCTAGCAACCGCCAGTAGCAACGGCCCCCCGCGACCGCCGCCGACTACAACTCCCGGCATGCCCCGCGCGCGGCCCCGCTCTCAATGTCACCGCGGCCCCGGCACCTCGCCCGGCCGCCCCGGCGAGACCGGCACCCACCGGTCAGCGCGTCCAGGCGGGTGGTGGGGTGGTGCGGCGCGGGCGTGGGCTTCTCCTTGCTGATCTCGCGGTGGGCCCGGCTCTCCACGTTGAACGCCCGCAACGCGCGGACCAACCGCCCGCCCATCGCCGCTGCCGCTGCCGCCGCCACCGCCGGGACGGCCCCGCGCATGCGCACAGCGGTGGGGGGCGGTGCGCCGCGCATGCGTAGAGTGCTGGCGCGACGCCGGAGCCGCCGGGTGGGGCGGCCGGGCAGGAAGGGCAAATGGCGGTGTGCGGGGAGCTTGCGGTGGGGTCGTAGGTTCGTGTCGGGCAACTATAACCAAATAAATAAATAAATAAATAAAATAAATAAACAAATAAAGAAGTGATTCAGTGTTTCTTTCACAGTGCCTTCCGCCAGCGCTGTTTCCTCTCGGCGGCGCCCCGGGACGCCGGCCCGCCGCCATGTCGCCGGGGGCAGCTGGGTCCTGCCGTGCCACTGTGGATTTTTTGGGGCTCCTCTTCGGGGGCGCCTTCGCCTGGCGCTGCTGAGAGCCGGGGCCGTGGGGTTTCTGCCAGGGGATATCCTCAAGGTGGCAGGCTCGCCCAGGGTTTGCTGCACGCAGCCTTTTCAATCGCTTTTCAATCCTATTCCATTGTTGTGGTGCGAGGTGCAGGGGGTGCTACGGGTGGCTTTTAGATCCGTTATTTTCTAATTGTATTCACTTGGTTTATAAGCAGGGTTACGCGCAATAAGGTTTTGTAGGAAACCGCAGTGAGTCCGGAGTGAAAGTCTGGGTCAGGTACGTGCATGTTATCTACAGCAAAAAGCTGTACTTCATCACTTACAGGCTTACAGACAGACCAAGTGACCCTGACAACAAGGCTGAGAGGGCAATTCAATGTATAAACACTATTTGTGTGGTTTTCCGTACATTTTAGCTTCCAGATACACAGTGTCACTATGTGCCACTACTTGTTGCGCTCAACGTGTGTCCTCACATAAGTTGTCACCCCTACTTTCTGTTCCAGTAGCTGCTGTGCTGGTATAAAAAGTCTTGCTCTCTTTTTTTTTTTTTTTTTTTCTCTTTGTAAGTTTTTACTTAAATAATAGTAACATGGAAGTGTTTAGGGATGCTGTTCCTCTTAATCAGTCATTAATGTATATTGGGCTCATATGGCAAGGGTTTGACAGCAGGCAGGCTGCAGGGGTGGCTTCTGTGAGCAGAGCCCAGCAGCTGACCCAGGTCAGATCAGAGCCAGCTCCAGCCAGCTCCAAAGGGACCTGCTGCTGGACAGAGCTGAGCCAGGGAGCAATGCTGGGTGGGCCTCTGGGAGAGCAGCTTTAAGAAAGGGAAAAAAAATGCTGTGCCAGAGCAGCTGGGAGAGAGGAGTGAGAACCAGCCCTGCAGACCCCAAGGTCAGTGCAGAAGGAGGGCAGGAGGTGCTCCAGGCACGCAGCAGCAGTTCCCCTGCGGCCTGTGGAGAGGCCCCTGGTGGAGCAGGCTGTCCCCCTGCAGCCCATGGGTCCCACATGGAGCAGATCTCCACGCTGCAGCCCGTGGAGGAGCCCCCGGTGGAGCAGGTGGATGTGGCCTGGAGGAGGCTGCGGCCCATGGAGAGAGCCCCTGCAGGAGCAGGCCCCGGGCCAGAGCTGCAGCCTGTGGAGAGGAGCCCACGCAGGAGCAGGGGGTCTGGGGGGAGCTGCCGCCCGTGGGGGACCCGTGCTGGAGCAGTTTGCTCCTGGGGGATGGACCCCGTGGTACGGAGCCATGTGGGAGCAGTTCTTGAAGAGCTGCTGCCTGTGGGCAGCCCCCACAAGCTCAGTTCGGGAAGGATGGCATCCCGTGGGAGGGACCCCACGTGGAGCAGGGGCAGAGAGTGACCGTGAAGGAGCGGCAGAGACAAAATGCTACAGCTTCAACACAGCCCCCATTCCCCTGAATTCCCCTGAGCCACTTGTGGGGAGGAGGTAGAAGAGAGTGGATTAGGGGGAAGGTGGTTTTAGTTGGCTTTTAGTTCTCACTGCTCTAGTCTCTTAGTAGTTGGCAATAATTTACACTAATCTCCCTTATGTTGAGTCTGTTTTGCCTGTTACAGTAATTGAAGAGTAATCTCCCTGTCCTAATCTCAACCCATGAGCTGTTTTTAATAGTATTTTCTCCTTCTGTTCTTTTGAGGAGGGGGAGTGAGAGAGCAGCCTGGTGCTACTGAGGTACCCACTGGTGTTAAACCACCACAATTATGTTTCTTTATACGCCCATCACTGTCTTACTCAGTGGCAGCAGATTATTTCATAAATGTGTATCATCTAGAACATATACCCTAAATGGAAATGACAAGAATGATTCCTTAGGATTGTTCACAATTTTGGGGTTATGCTATGTTAGTCAGATATGGTCCTCACCAGGGTGCAGTCTCTCTCTGTCAGCCATCTATGACTGGAGGCCTCATTTTGATGCAGCCCAGACTTCTGAGAAAACTGCTAAACTGTGACAGAAAGTATTCAGTATTGAACCATGCAAGGGTAAAATTGGAGACAGAGGTAAAATTGTTGAAAGGAAATAAGCAGATTAAAGATTCAAGAGGAAAAATGTAGGCATGAAAAGACAGAATATTTTCTGAGAGAAAAAGGAAGACAAAAACAGCAACACCTAGAGTTAAACAATGAAGGCTGACCCTTCTCCATGTGACTGATGACTGCCTGGTCAGCAAAGACTCTGAGGGTGCCTTACCAAAGGAGAAAAGTGAATTAGTGACTCATTAATCCTGGCTGTTGTGTGAATTAGCCAATAAGTAATTGTTTTATGCTTTTAACTTGTGTGCATGCTTTTTGCAGACTCTTCGTGTGTGGCAGTAGTTGCCTGAATCAAGTGACCTGGAGAGGGAGTGTTTCAAAGGACAATGAAGAGACACAACTTCTATGTTTATTTTTAGGAGGAAAATGCATGTTGCTTGCCCTTGCATACATCTAGTTGTGCTTGCTAGTGTGCGCATTTGTTTTTCAAAACTTGGATTTCTACTTGTAGCAGCATTATTTGGTAATAACATCACTGATGTGATAGTTATTATGGCTATGGACTGCTTGCATACTGCATGAAGAAGTGTCAGGGTTATCCTGCGAGGAAAGTTGAAAGACTTGCTAGTGGATGAGGAAAAGCAAACAGGCTTACAAAGGCAATGGAGACAAAGTAGGGTAAGCATGATCTGCACTGGATCTCTACTCTCTTGGGGAAACTTCAAGGGGCAGTTTCTCTGCTTCCCGACTTTAAAGACTCTCACTGTCTGTAGAAGGATGGAAGCATGTCTTTAACTTACATTCTCTGGTAATAAACTTACTGACTTGATCCTAGCGGGTAACATTGGTGGGTAATATTGGTGGTAGGGGGACAGTTGGAACAGAGGATCTTGAAGGTCTTTTCCAACCTTAATGATTCTATGATTGTATTTTAGGCCCTGTACATATAGTGATAATAGGAAGTTAAGTGATATTAGCTGTTACGGGAACATGGAAGCATTGCAGCTGTTTACGTTTTTGGATTGGGACTGGTGACATATCTAATTAAATACCAGTAGTCGATTAGTTGCTGACTTAACCTATGTACTTGAGCACACGATTTTATATGTTTGCAAGTGGTTAGCCTATCCAGTGTAGCTGTAATGGTAAAATTTACATGGATGTCTTTGGTGATTGTAGACCTCTGGCACGTGTTTAAGCATTTCTCTAAGACATTTTTACTAATACGACTGTGGAGGCAAGCCATTGTTCCAAATTTGGAAATTAAGATTTTCCCCTTCAAAAGCAAAGAACTGCGGGCTTCTCGGGTCAAACTCAGTGATTCTGAGCGATTCTGTCTCTGTAAAGCCTGAATGTGACTAACGCTGCTGTAATATTTACTGACAGCAAAATAAATTCACTAGAAGGCAGTCAGTTAAAAATAAAGAGTGATGTCATTCTCTGCCTGTCACTTGCTGTCACTGAGGATGGTACAAGGCTGTTCTTTTTTATGTATAAGGAAGGATCAGAAGTATAAAACTTTTATTCTGAAGAATCTGCCATTTATAATATAGCAGGCAGAAAAATTGGGAATTATACCCTCTGCCTTTTTTTTTTTTTTTTTTTTGTCATTTGGTATTTTACCAGTGTGACCATGTTGAAATTAAATATCAGAAATCAAGAGCTTGGAATTTCTTTCTCTATAATGTGTCTGCAAGTGTAATTATTAAAAAATGAATGTGTAGTTCCTCAGAGCATAAAAACTAACTGTGTTCAGCTTCTACAGTCTTACAAATGGGATACATTTTTCATGAACTGGGAACATGCATGTTTCCAGGGAATTTAAAAATAACAAAAGAAATAAGTCGATCCTCAAGTATCTCTTTATCAAAACAGCCCATGGGAACAACACAGACAATCAAACTGAGTTCTTTTGTACCAGCCGCCTGTTGTCAACAGTAGACAGCATCAAACTTATCAGGGGAAAACAGGAATCTATAATATGCATGTGCCACAGGCTGCTACACTATCTTTTTAATATTTTTACACTTCTAAGAGAGAAATTCCTAGAGCTACTGTGCATCTGGAAAATAAAACGTACATTTGTGACCATTCTTTAAATCATTTGTTTCAGTTTTGCATCCCAGTTTTGATTTTATGTTGCGTTTTCTTCAGTTTTTGTTTTCAGTTAGTTCTCCAGCTGGATGGGAAATGGATCCAAAATTAATTTGTGTAGTTCACTAGTATCGGAAGGCTGATGGATTTGATGCAAATTCCCCTTAGATGAAGGAGCATAGGAATGTTTGGTACTAACTTGATTTGTTGTGAGATAGGATTAAATTTTCTGTGCTTTCTTTAGAATGCAAAGTATTAGTCCAGATGGGCAGGTAATCTCAGTGAAATAAGATTT
This sequence comes from Cygnus olor, assembly GCF_009769625.2. Lineage (NCBI taxonomy): Eukaryota > Metazoa > Chordata > Aves > Anseriformes > Anatidae > Cygnus > Cygnus olor. Next base: position 42,517,062 of record NC_049171.1, read on the forward strand.
TTCTTCTAATAATGCCGAAGTTGAGAATTTTTGAGAAAAGGCAGGTGAGGTTCGCTATGTGATGTAAGGGCTGGGAACATCCAGAAGCCAGGGCAGAGGAAAATTAGCACCCCTTACACTGTAGTGGTATACTGTTATACTTGATTCTGTTCACGTTTTCTACCATTTACACAGGTTTTTTTTCTTATTTTTGTTGCTGATGGTTCATAACTTACAGCAATATAAAGAGATACTCTAGCAAATGCACACGTGATTAGAATTCAGGGAATTCAGTCCTCTGTCCTGATTACTGGTTTCCCAGTAAACACAATGAGGGCGTTGATCCATTTGTTCCTTATCTCATCAGCATTAGTATGAACCAGAGAACATGGCATTAGCAAGAATTGATTATAAGCCAAGCAAAAATGACTGTCCTGCAACTTTGTAAGGACGTACTTAGGAAAGATGGACATTTAGATCACTGTTGCCTTTAAGTTTGTTCTGGTTGTTCTGTTACTTAATTCAGTTTATGTGTTTTTGGCTTCAACTGATCCATCTGTTACTGGCTCCTGAAGTATCTACAAATGCGTGGAAGACTTCCTTAATTCCAGGCTATGATCAGAGAGCTACTAAACACTTGCATCTTTTCAAGGCTAGGTGGCTGTAGCGCTTTATTTAAAGAGTTTTTGTCAGTCCTTACTTGGATGAAGTACATGGAGAATGTTGTAAGCCCACGTTTACAGGCTCACACACCAACACAGGTGTTACTAGCGCCTTGTCAAATAATTTTCATTTCAAAGATGTTACATTTACATTCTCCTGATTGACTGTGGCTTTGTGTACCTGATGTCATCTTTAACAGATTTCCTATCTGATCATTATAATCTCAATTAGCAGGTTACTTTGACTTGGAAGTGTACAGTAGGAGCCAGCATATTTGAGAATGAAGCAGGCTTGTACTGTCATTAATTAATTATAGCAATTAGATGTGTTTTGCCATGTTATTCATCAAGAGACTTTAACATGGTCTTTGTTTTCACTCACAGAGATCTTTTCCACATGCTAAATTCACCTTTTTCTGACTAGGTTTGTGTTATATATATGAAGATCTACTTTGAAATTAAGTAGTGAAAACCCAGGATATGCAACTCTCTTAAACTATAAGCACATTAAAAAAAAGTCAACCCAAATCAGTGCAATGCCCTGTGGAAACAAATGCCTCTTAGTTATTGCTAAAAAGTAATACTTTAAAATTACTAAGTATTACTAAGTATTAAGTATTTTCTGTGGAAATTACATGTTTTTTTGTGCAGCTGTGACTGGTATGGGATAGCATAAATGACAGTCCTTGGTGATTCACTTGAAAAAGTCAAGAGCAAAATGTCACAGGCTAGAATCTGCCCCTGTGTGATGGGGAGCCAAATGGGTTTGCCTTTCCATCCCTTAATTCTGCTTCTTTTGGCAATAGAGGAGCAGAGGGATCCTGAGCAGCAGATACACCCTCTGTCAGTGCAGAGACTGTAAGCAGGGAGTGGTTAAAAGTCACTGTGACTTCAAGCTGCAGACTGACCAGCTCTCACCTGTCCTGTAGAGGGGCTCAATAGAAATTGGTTCTAACCAAGTCTTACGAAGCTGGAGAAGTTATGATAGTTTAATAAGTTAGAATATAGCAGTGGCTTAATCACTGTTATGCTGGGTAAGTGGCATTTTAGCCCCTGTCCTATACCTGCATTTTTCTAGATCTACAGTACCTACATTCTGCCTGGCACCCCGAAGGGATGTTCTGCAAAGCTTTGAGGATTACTGTACTGAAGTAACACATCTTTCCAGGCTGCTTCCAGAAGCCATTTCTACCAATTCTGAAAACTCCTCTTTCCAAGAAGCAAGTGCATCTATGTTAATGGTAGAAGTGGCTTTCATTAGGGGAAGCTACAGGATTGCAGGGCAAAGAAAATGTGACCGTAGGGTCACAACCTAAAAGCCCTTAAGTAAAAGCCTTGAAGTAAGGCAGAATGTGTAACATTGCATTAGCAGAAAATGAGATAGATACAGAGCATGATTTGAGAAATACACTGTAATAATTTAGCATTTAGTCCAAGAAACAAATGAGAAACTATCATCTATCTTTTATAAGTTATGCATCCACCATTAAGATTACAATAGTCAAGTCTTTCAGATTCAAAACCAAACATTTTCCTTAAATTTGTGATTATATTCACTTGCCTCCATATGTTAAATAGTAAGTGTTTAGGGGCTACCTTAAAATCATAAAACCTAACATATAAACTCCTATAGACTTCAGTAACAGTAATACAGGAGAGGATAAATAGGAAAGAAAATAATAGGAAGGAACCCAAGGCAAAAGACGAAAACTTGCATTTGAAACAGATAAAAAAATTCTTGGGTTTGGGGTGTAATCCAGTGAGGTTGAGGAAGGAAATCCCCCTAAGGGAAAATTCTCATAGCTTTTTCTCACACTTTTTTCAGTTGTCTGGGCTGGTTCTTTTGTTTGTTCTACATCTTACTCTGAAACACCTTGTGTGAGCCATTACTAGAGACACTGAGACTACGTGTGCTCATATTGCTGATCAGGGGAAAACAGACCTTTCTCTGACTATTCTCCAGTTCTTTCATTCACCACAAAATATGTTGGTTTTTTGACTTAGGAATAAGTCAATATCAATTATCGCAATGTATTGCAGAAAAAATGGCTGTTGTAACAGCAGTAGTGCCTACTGCAAAGGATTTGGTCTATACCTAATGCAGCAGTGCCCATTAATGTATATAAGCAATGTCTGGGGTTTGGCTGATTAGTCCACAGAGGAAGAGGTGGTTGAGACAAATACTGCTGTATTGTCTTATTTAATTTTGTATTATTCCTAAATATACTTTATGTGCAGTAGTACAAAAAAAAAATTACACTCAATATAGGTTTTCCAGTAGAGCTTCTTTACCACTTCTGAGCCTTCTCCTTTTCGTTGGTGTGTATTACCATTTACCTGGGAGCTGGTGTACACAAATTGTCTTGGTAGAGAAAACATCAGAGAAACACGAACTCTGTGATACCAACACATGGCTACTGGAATTAAGAGTTCAACTGGAATTCATTACCAAAGTTAGAGAGACCTTTGTGTGTCTCTTCTTTCCACAGCATTAGAAATCTGGGGGAAGCACGTGGGGCACAGATGAATTCAGAACAATCCCATTTACTAATTATGTGTAGAAATACAGTGTCTAAATATATAAGTGTTATATATAAGTGTCAGGTTGCTCTGGGGGCTACTAAAATAGACCATTAAAGAGGCCCCAAGCTATTTAAAAAGGTACTACCTTTATGTACTAAAAGTTCATTTTTAGACTGTATAATAAGGGCATAATTAAGCTTCAAAGCTCCAGCATTATATCTTAGTGCACGAATGCGGGTTTACTGAGACTCCTTGACGGCGGAGTTCTTTATGTAAGACATCTTTAGGATCAAGACAAAACAACCACACTTTCCTATACACATAGGATGATGCAAAACCAGTGTTCCTGAGCATCAGCTCAAGAACTCAGTAGGGTTTAAGCTTCTCTTCAACAGTGATGTGGGACAGCTTCATGCTGGCATAAAATTCCTTGCAAGACTGTAGGAAGGATCCCTGCAAGGCATTTAGTGGCAGTTTCCTCTTTGTACCGGGGGAAATTCCACCTCACAAACCCACAAGGTCATAGATTTTTACCCTCCATTCAGACATCAGAGGGAAAATGAGAAATTATTTGTTGTTCTTTAGTACCTTAACATGTTTGGAAAATGTGGGTTCTCTTGTAATGGTTAATTGCCATAATGATACAGTGTTTTCTTCTTTTTCTTCCCCCCCGTGGAGGTATTGTATTTCCTCTCTGGGCAGGGGGAACAGGAGCAGGGTCACAGCCTGTTCATGTGGGAAACAGAAGAGCATCGGTCTCTGAATCTGCTCTCTCTCTTCCAGTGCTGAAATGTGGAATACCAGTGATCACCACAAGCAGATTACAGCATATTCTGCATGGATATTCTCATAAAATGAACTTTGTATAGGTTAGATTGTTGCAGATGCCAGTAAAAAAAAGCAATTATTTTCTGTTTTAAAGGACCATTTCCTTTTTTTTTTTTTTTTTTGGTCTACTGATTCATATGTATTTTAGGATCTTCCATCATTTCCTAGTACAGGTTAGAAAATGGAGTGGAAATAACACTGCAGTTTTTAAAACAGTAGTCACACCTTTTGATAAATTGTAATCTTTTTTTCAGTTGTGTTCTGTCTCTTTCTATGTCATAACTGAATACATTTGTTTTATTGAACTATATAAATTGAAAATATTGAGATTAAAAAGAATAAAATATAGTAAGCTAAAGTGTAAGTAAAAGGTATTATGAAAAATAGAGAAAAATTGTGTAAATGTGTTCCTTTTTCCTTAACTAAGGAAACACTAAAGCTAAATACTGTAAAGTTTGAACATCAGTACTTTTTACAGTTTAGCATTTTATTAATAACTTCCTTGTGTTTGCCACAGAGGATCATACTTATGTTTTCTTTATTGCTCCTGGAGACTGGGAGTTGAATGGCAACAATATTTGTTCTAGTGCTAGAGTCTTGTCCAATAGGGCTGACTTTGCCGGTTGCTTCCATTGGGAGAACCGGATGATGGCTTCAGCTGCTTTTCTGAGGGAATCTGGCTTGTTTGAGTCCTGTTCCTTTCAAGCAATATACAGACCCCCATTTTTTCTGAGCACAGCAGGAGACAGGAGACAGTTTCCATGCTCACTGTTTCAGGCCCCCAACAGACATCATTTACACACATGCACAGACACACACACAGTCCCTTGTTGCTTTTATGGAGAGGAGGGCCTGTTGTCATCTACAGCCCCTGCTGTCACAAGCCAAATGTTTCCTGTAATAACTTCCATGAACTGTCTCCCTCCCTGCTGCTTTTTGTCGATTTCTCTCAGCTGCACAGAGCTACCCCCCAGCCAAATCCCAGTCCTCCTGGCTTCAGACCAGATTGTTCAATTTCCACTCCAGTCCTGTCGTTCTGGTGGGTGATCTGAGCAATGACGTCTATTGTTTTGGGTGGAAAAGAAAAGGTATTTGACTGTACCTGGAATGGAAGTAGGTTATCACTCCTACTAACCTTAAATAGGATTTAGAGTCTTTCCTAGATCAGAAGCACATCTCTTTGAAGTTAGATGCATTCTTAACTTTTAGTATCCTTCGTGCTGCTATGACTTGCTATCTGTCTGAGCAGACAACATGCATGAGGTGCCTGGTTCCCAGAGTGGAATCTGTCATCCCGAAGCTACTTCCAAGCATCTTTTTTGCGTGCTTAACAGGAGCAATTTAAGGCTGCAGTCTAATAGCGTGTGTTCAATTTTATGGAACCATACAGGTAAGAACATACTTTTAAACCCTTTTTATGTGGCAACAAATGCAGGCACAGCTATCTGTAAAAGAGGCTCCAGGCTAGCTGATACAGACCACCTGAAACAAGGCACTACTTCTCTGTATTGCAGCATTTGACACTGCTTGTTGACGTGAAGGTAATTCATTGTGTTCTAATTTTGAAGTTTAATGCCATATCTGTAGGTGTCTTTGTCCAAAATGAACTCAACAGGCTTCATCTGAACTCCAGATAGTTTTCAACTGTCACTCTGTGAATGCATCAAATATTCCATTCAAGCTTTATTTGTATTTTTTTTTCTCTCTGATTTTTTTTGTAGTGATGACAAGACGCATGTTGTAGGTTGGTGTCCCTGCTAAAAATCCTTCAGTTATGGACTGAGATATATTTTGAAAGTTCAGCTCCAAATACATACACACATACCTATTCCCACGCATACTGGATGGAGTAACATCTAGCATACCTAAATCTTATCTCATGATAAGGCAAGTCTTGTGCTATGTGGAGTAAGCAGTCCATCTAGTATTTGGTGTATGGAGTGCTGCTTCTTGTCCTTTATCATGATCCCAATGGCAGGTGAGATTACAGCCCAGCACACATGCAGCCTAACAAATTGTTGAGGAAACAAGCATGGACCCATCAGAGAACTGTGCCTGAATCTCACATCTGTGGGGCAACTGTGCAGATGGAAGAAAAAGGAACAGAATAACCTGTCAGAGATATGCTGGAGAGGCTCTTGCAGCATTCAGATACCTCAGTGGCTAGATAATGAGGAGAATGCAAATAGACAAAACTTGGCAAATTTGTACAAAAAGAGGTATGTTACAATCAACACCTTATCCCTACTGGTATACACACGAAATGCAAAACAAGCTAATTTTCAGATGTGGAACTTGCATTCACCTTCTATTGCAAATTACCTGGATAAAGATTGCTTTCTATTACAACAGATTCCTGTTAGGAGACTAGCTGGTCCAGAAACTAACTAGTCCAGTTCTACTGTTCCTTAACTGAAGAGTTAAGCATTGGAAAATCAACCTGTGAGGATTCAATCTCACTGTATTAGGCGAATCTTTGGTCTGATCTGCTTTTGCCACCAGCATGAGCACAAAAACTCTTCTCCCCACCGATACACCACCAGTCCTGCACATGAGCACAGGTAGGCTTTGGGAGACTAATGTTTGCAACTCCAAGTTGTCAGCTAGATTGTCTTCTGCTTCCAGTGCACAACCTGGGAGGAGCTGGCAAAGCACATGGGTCTCAGACCAGACATTGAGGTGCTTGAATTAGCTGAGACCTCCTACCGCTGGTATCTGTAGCGCATCTACGTCCACCATTATTTGGGGAATCTCTTTCTGCCATAGTTTATGTCTCTCTCCTTCTTCCTGACCATTTTCCCCTGGTCTCTACCCCTGTTCTGCCTTTGCCAACCATACTGTCATCCTTTTCCCCTGGCATGGGACTTCTCAGACAGCAGAGCCTCCAGCCCCCATGCTAAGTGGATCTGCTCTATTACTACAGTTTAGTTTCTCTAGACTACAGTTTCAGAGCAATGAAATATGCTTGCTTGATGTTAGAAATATACCTCCTACTTCACAGAAATAAAAGCTGTGGATTGTCACATTTAACATGCCAGACTATTTCGATTTCAACAGTTCAGAAGCGGAGAATGATTTTGTTTAAGGCAGCCTCAGCCTGAGCCATGCCAAACTTGTCTTTGGCATTGAGGATATGTATTTTTTTATTTTTATTTTTTAACTTTTTGTTTTGGAGGAGGGGGGATCTAGAAAAGGGAGATAGATGGAGGAACAGCAACAAAAAATGTTAACTTTCAGTGGCCAGCACTTTACCTGTCAACAGTACTATATAGGTTGTTTAGAGAACTGTTTCATTAGTTTCTTGTCTTCTCTTCCTTTCTCTTTTCTGCAAATGTTAAGTGCTGCATCTAGAGTTGTATTCAGAACAACGTGCACATCAGGGGAAGCATCATAAGGTTCAAAACAGAACCTTTAGCACCCTGCTACCCATCAGGACACCTTCTTTCTGTAAGGAATGTCACCGCATCCGACTAAATCTGTTCCAAAAGAACCAGGTCAACTCAGTAAACTAGACATCTCCAATGTTATAGCTAACGCTACTATTTCTATATCTACTATTGGGAAGGGAATAGTTACTCCCTTACCTGTCTTACTTTTCTCGTGCCTACTGGGCTTCTTGTAAGCAGGTGCTGTCATGCAATTGATGTTTGCTGGTTCCACCCAATAAGCAGAAAACCTGAGGCACATATGGGTTTTCTTCTAGATCTAGCTGCAAGGTTGGAGATTAAAATTCCACACATGCACACAGACACACAAATTTTTCCTTTTTTTGATGTTGGACCTTTGTTCTGTTTGCTTGCATTATATGACTGTGGTACTGCCGTGTGATCTAGAAAATGCTCAGCTAAGCAAACTGCTCAGAACTTAATGTAGTGCTTGATATTTTCATGATTTTACTCAAAATGGTGGTATTTGGTATACTTTCAAATATAACTAGGATTTGGCTATGTCTGTCTGGCCAATTTTCAGAATGTTGAGGTAGTGTACCAGTACAGCAGGTTTACATTCAGCTTTGCAAAGAGGAAATGATGGATTAAGCATGGATGAGTTGTAAAGAGCCTCTGAGAACAGACAGTTTACAGAATCATCGATTGCACAAGACTAGATATTCCTGTAATTTGTGGTTATGCGGGAAACTCACCATAACTTACCATGAGATTCAGAATCTTCCAAATCTGTGCTGGGATCTGAAGAAGTCTTCAGTGTAGATAGGTGAGTGACATATGATCCTGAGACAGTAGGGACTATTTGTCATTTTAAATGTTATCAAAAAACTACAGGGAAAATACTCTTCCCGGCATGGCTGGGTAAACCTTTTTTTTCCTCTGCTACCAACTAGTGCCACTAGGCACTGTGGTGTTCATGGAGGTTCCAGTGCCAGCATGGAGATGGAATTTTGAGTTTACTTTTCCTTTACGGTGTCAGAAGGACTAAAATAAAATTCTGAATCTATGTTTGAAAACAGTCTCAGTTTTAAGTTCAACCCAGCTGTACCCTGAGGCTGAAACATGGCCATGTTTTGGCAGCAGGGAAGACTGCCATATGTTGCAGTGATAAAGAAATTACATTGATGCCAATCTCTAAAGTCAGACTTATAAAAGATATCTAAGGGAGTATATTTGTAGCAGTATAAACTTATATATGTATATAGAATAAAAGAGCCTGACAAGTCTATTTTTCTGTCTACAAGACATTTGTTTTGTCTCTAGCAGTCATGCACTTTGTAGATGGCACAAGCTGCAATTCACAATTGCTCTTGAGAGAAGAAAGATATAACCCATAAATCCATTCCATTTCCCTGTTACACAGAATCATGTGCTGTCTCGCTCCCAGCTTCCAATAGCCATAGTACAATTCCACTATTTGAATAAATTCTTACTTATTGACTGGCTTTTAGTGAGCACATACTGGAAATCGATAAGACGATTCTTTTTTTAGCAGTCATTCACGTCAGGCCTCTAAATGAGAGCATGGATGTGGAGATCCTAAACATGGCTGGCAGCAACATGACATTCTTTTTTTTTTTTAAGGTCAGTATAGGCTGCTGGTTTATAGCTCTCATGGGTGACATGGCTTCTAAAATAGTCAATTAGCTCATTTCAGTGCCAGCAGTTTGTCAAGCGTCTTTGCACACACAAAAAGCCCTATTGGTATTATTGATATGCATATAATAAAATCTACTATAGGATCTGTTCATAGGATGCAGAAATTCCAAACCACATCTACTGCAACTTAATGCAGAACAAAATATCCAATACAAAATACCGATCTCAATCATAAATCTTGTTTTCTGTTGTAGACACTGAAGCTGCTGTTTCTCATCACTGAAGGAGGACTGCTGCTGATCCACAAAGCCCACTATCTAAGAAGTTTTAAATTCACTCCATTTACCAGTATCCTGAGACACATTTTTGAGATTGCTAAATTGCTGAAAATAGACGATGGGTTCCACCAGGATCTTCTTGTTTTCACCATTTATGTCCTTGAGCCCATGAAGGAAATTATCTAGAGACAATAAATTTGTTTTGAATCGGAAGTTTGTGTTCTGTGTATACACAGCCTTACCATTTCCACTTCTTTTCTTAAATTCTCACAGTGCTTTGAAACTGAGAAAAAACACTGGCTTTTGCTTCCTGTAATTTTTTTCAGTGAGACTGCCGTATCTGAAGAAGATATTAATTTCTTTTTATGGCCCTCCATCTCATCAGACACAGTAGCACATTTCTTCATGTTATTCTGAGACTGGCAGGTTAGCTTGAGAACAATTTCCACCACTGGTGTCAAGATATTTAGTGCTGTTCCTAACCCATGTATATGCTCCTCAGTCATCCTCTACAGCTGAGCTTTACTATCAAATGGCAGAGCCTTATTTTATAATCTTTGAAAAAAGACATATATGAAACTTCTGCGTACACCAATTCTTTAACAGAGGCAAAAGACAACTAATGCAAATATATTAGCTGCTGATGGACAGGATAGGAGGTGACCTATAAAACATGCATGTTGTCAACATCTGCGGCTGCTTCAGACTGTTCTCACTAATTGAATCTTGTATTTTGCTGAAACGCATTAAAAGGCCAGCACCGCACTGCTACCTGGATATTCTTACCTGTGCCTTCTCTGTGTAGCCACTTCAGGGGCATTGCCTGTCCTGAAATAATTTTGCAGCCCCTCAGAGGCCAGTCAGCTGCCTGCTGCTCCCATTCTGCACACCTCTTCCACCAGCACTCTGCCTCCTGCAATTCTGGCACTCCAGTTCCTGCTGAGTTTCTAGACACATGGGCTCAGAAGTGACTGAGTACAGGGAGACTGTTCATCACTTAATGTTGTCACGTCCACACTGTGCAGTGCAGCAAGGTGTGGACATGTTTAAGCTGACACAGAGCAAAATAGCCCTGGAATAAACAGTAATGTGGCCACAACAGCTTTGCGTTGCACATGAGTTAACCGGCCCAGATAAGAAGCATTGGCCTTGTCTTTGTGCCTCTGTTTTGAAACAGCACATGGCACAAAAGGCATCATACACAGCATCTGGTGCTGTGCATTCGCTGAATGGACTTTGCAGCTTTCACTGTCTGCTCTGCAGAGGAGGAATTATGGTGTTTTGTTGCTGTTGTTTTTTTGGATTCATTTACTGGACACCTCAGGGTAGAACAACTCATCTGTCAGTAGGCTTAGCTAAAGGCCCACACTTTGAGAAATGTTTTCAGCATTGTCAGGTGAAAAAGGCTTGAACTCCTGTGACATGACATATATATACAATTTAATATGAAAGCATATCAGAAATGGAAGCAGAGATTTTGGGGATCTACTTTTTTTTTTTATTATTTTTTTTTATTTTTTGTATTAACTGTACAGATGAGAAAACAAGAACTGACTCCTAAAAATATCCAGTGGCAGGATGTGAACTCTGCTTAAAACTCCAGCTGCTCCAAACAATTATTTAAATAGTAGTACAGCAATATCTGCCCTTGCCGAATTGTAAGAGTGGCTCACTAATCCTTAATTATTTTGCCTTTTTGCATTTCTGGTGTGTAGAACGTCCTTCACAATCATGACATCAGATAGAGGGTAAGGGGAGAAAAGCTCCAGCCACCTCAGTTTCAAGAGGCGAGAAAAAATGCTGAGCGTTATCGAGCCTCACTGCATCCCCCCACACACAGACAGCATCTGGGGGAAAATACAAAGGAAAAGACCACACCATGCCGCTTTTACACCTGGGGCTATGCCCGGGACTCTGCCGGGCCTCCTCCCGGGCCACAGCAGCGGCTGGAGGCCCCGGGAGCGAGGAGAGCGGCCGGGAACCGGCGGCAGGGTCCCGCTAGCCCGGCCTCGCTCCTCCCGGTCAGGTGCGGCCCAGCCGCCCCGGGCTCGGCGGGGGCTCGGCGGCCGCGGGCGCTGGGCGGTGCGGGGCGGCGTGAGGCGGTGCGGGGCGGCGCGGGCAGGCTCCTCCCGCTCGGGCAGAGCCGCACAGGCGGCCCGGCGGCTCTGCGGCTCGGCGGCCTCGTCTACCCCTCGCCCCGCCGCCGCCGTCGGAGCGGGCTGGGAGGCACCTGCCGCGAGGTGAGCCGGCCGCCGGCACCCAGCCGGGGGTTGGAGGTGCCCGGGGAGCCGGGGTGGTGGTGGTGGTGGTGGGGGGTGCGTTTGGTTGTTGCCACGGGGACGGATCAAGCAGCAGCGCCCGCCCCTGGGGCGCCCTCCTCGGTTTGGGTCCGGCGGGGTCGGGGCGAGATGGAGGACGGGGGGATCCGAGCCGGGAAGGGCAAGGCAGCGCAGGGCGTGCTGCCGTGCCGAGCCGGGTAAGGAATCCTCTCCGGACCTGCAGCCCCTGAGCCGAGCGGTGGAAACGAGCTCTCCGTGCTCCTCTCTGCTGCTTAAATGCGCCACATCGCCCCGCTGGCAGGGGGCTGCGGCTCGGAGCAGCGCGGCGAGGGAAGCTGCAGGTGGGGAGCCGAGCGAATAGGGCACATACATCTAATAAAAACACCAAAATCATTCTTTTCAGCTTGTTATAAACCCCCCTGGTTTTGTATGGTGTAGGAGGATATCTCTCCGAAGTGGGCTGGGGTTAGTCTCACTTAAATAAATGAATGCTAAGGGCAGCATTCATGTAGTCATTAAAAAAATTAGGAGTAGCCCCAGAGGCTGCAGCGCTGCTAAGGGTGGCACCGAGGGTGAAGGATTTGCTCTGGGATCCGCTTGTTTTGGTAGGGGCAAGGCCTCCGCAGGGTGCTCACCACCTGGTTGGAGGTTTTCATCCAGAAACAAAGTTTATTATTTCCCTAAAACTTCCAGAAATCGAGCGATACGCTGAGCAAATCATATGGTAACCGCAGTTGCTTAAAGAACTACCGATACATAGCTACTCAGTATGATCTCTCTGTTATGTGCCAGTTTGCAAATGAATAGCGAAATTTCTGCTTAACACTGAAAGTATTCCAGGAGAATTCCTTTCATCTTTTGTCTGCGTTTCGGATCGTGAATAATTTGACAGTATCTGCAAAGCACTTTGCAGTTATTATGTATGAAGTACGAAGCGAGGTATGGGTACTCCGAGAAACTGCTCCAGAATAAAAAGCTCTCGCTTTAGTAGGGCACTAAAAATAATGCAGTCATACCAATTAACACCTCTTAAGCATAAGATTCTTTTAGGTGCTCGCGGTGTTGATAAAAATATCATTAGGATTGTGATTTATAGTGCATATGAGCAACAGAAGTCCCTGTTTCTTCCTGTATGTGTGTATGGAGAAAACGTGCATTTGGACATCTATTGATTTGGCAGATGTGGGGAAAACAGTCCTTCTAATACTTAAAACGGGGGGGCAATAGAGGGGAAGAAGCGGCATCTGGGTTTCTTCAGAAATGATCCAGTTAGATTTGCAGGTATGTCTTGCATTCAGTCCTAAGAGCGAGGAAGTGCTTTTAAGGAATGGAATTTCAATGTGGAAATTGAGGTGCTATTTATTTGACACTCTATAAATTAGCATACTAAATGAACCACCCAGAATATCATGCTAAGCATTGTCTTTACTGCTAGAAAACCATGTGATATTCTAAAAGTAAAGATGTCTACGCAAACATTAAATTTCTGGAGATTTGTTTTTGAAAGCAAGCTCAGAGGTGTCTGGACTTTGAATTGGCCCTGAACAGAAAATGTAGAGTCTTTCCTCAGACAACAAACTCAAGATTCCCTGGCACCTATGAACTGGGCTGTAATCTTATTCGAGTCTGTCTGCCCTGTAAGAAGGGCATGAGCAGCTGTGTTTGAGATGGCAACTCCTGTTAAAAAGTCTGTATATTGCTACATGTATAAGTGAATTTGGCTTGGGATTTGAATTTGAATGCACTAAAATACTTGAATAACATCGGGGAAGAGGTTTTTGTTTTGTTTTGTTTTGTTTTTTTTTGCCTTCCAATCATTCTGTTAGTAATAAGGGGACCAATAAGTCTGCAGTTCACAATAAGGAGAAGTATGGTTGAAACACTTGTAGCAGATGGAAACTCAGGCTTGCACAGGCCTGTTCTTCAGTTGGTCCTCGCAAAGTAAAGTGAGCTGGATTTAGCAGGAGAAAATGCAACATATTCACTTTAAAAATGACATTTTTTGTTATCTCCATTTTCTTTTTTGATTCAGAACATGTTGCTTCTGCCTGAAAAATCAGATACAATGTAGCTTCTGACACTGATGATGAGATTCTACAATGTAGCAAAAAGGAATCTACTGTATATGAAATTCATGGCACTGCTGTGGTATTTTGGGTTGACTTTGCTGACTAGAGTGTGATTGACTTAACAATCAAGAATGGCAATAATTCGTTGCCACATGAGTTCGGGGAAGAGATGATTATAAATTGGGCAAGAAATGGGAGTTGGTTGAAGTGAAAAATGACATTAATTTAAACACTCAGGCAAGAACAGTTGACAGTTCCAGAAGAAGCCAACCGAACGTGAATGTTGTCCACTGTCATTATGCTCACCTACAGTAACCTTGTAGTTGTCTCATTTTAGTTCTTTATAGTATATATATATAAAAATCTTTATATTTCTTATTAATTTAAGACTTTCATATGGCAATTCCCAGTGTGTTCTATGTTCTGAGGCCTTTGATTATGCCAGAACTGATTGGGAATGGAAAAGAAAAAAAGTAAAAATCTTGTGTTTGAATTTTTGTACATCAATTCTTTGGAGATTTTTGGAGGAACAGTGTCAAAGATAGAAAAATACAAAGGTTTTCCTAACAAATTATTTGATTTTCAGAAGTCTGATTTTTAACAAGTTTTCTTTTTTTTTTTTTTTTTTTTTTTTTTCCATCCACAAAAATTACTAATCACTTGTCTTTGTGGTATTTCTCCACAATTTCTTGAACTGAGAACTACAGCTAATAGTGAAAGACTCATAGGATCCTTGACAGAGCAGTTTCCAAATCTTCAGTTCTTTGTGTTCTGACTTTGTTAGCATTTTGACCACTTGAAATCAAAAGAGAGTTGATGTTACTTCTGCCATTCTGTATGCTTACTTGTTTGAAAGATATGTGCTTATAGGTGGGATTCTTTATTTTACGTGCTTTTTCTAACTTGATTTCATAGGAAACTTCAAAATTTTACTGTCAAATTCTGATCTCTGAAGAAGAGTAGAAAGCAGATACTTCTCACTTTTTTAAGCAATTTAAAAAAAATGTGTGTTGGCTTATGGGTGGGATTTGCCTCTGATTTGAATTTTAGGCTTTAAATGGTTGCTGTCTTTAATTTGAGAAGAAGCATGCATAGGAGAGAATTTGTTGAAGGGCATTCCTGCTGAGTCCAGGAAGAAATTCCACGCAACTCAGGGAGGCAGTTTCAGGACAAGACAGTGGAGCAATGATGGTGAAGTTGAGTAGTTTGTACTGGGAGACCAGGAGAGCTTTGAAACCCCTGGTCCTTTGTGTTCCCATGTGGACCAGCCACGCTGGATCGGCCTGGCCTTGGTGGGAAGAGAAATATCTAAAGCAGGCCAGAAAGGAGCTGCAGTGTGTCCTGGGCATGTGTTAGTCTGTGTTCTGGCCCAGACTTTGTCATTTCAAGCACTCGTGGAAGAACTTTGTGCAGACTGCTGCACAACCTGGCCAGGAGTGGAATTGGAAAAATGTTTTGTCAAGATTTTATCAGGCTTGTACTTTTTTTAGTTGCTCTTTCAGCTGTGGAGAAACTTGGACCTAGCTAAACTTTGACATCCCTTGCCAGACTTTCTGTGGACCAGCAATGCTTGGCTTCCTTTCTGGGAAGAGTTTTTGCACCCATGGGATAGCTGAGCTGGAATATCTTCTGTGCTCCATGCTGTTAGTAGACAGCTAAGTCGTAGACAGCTAAGTCACCTAAAGGGCAGATACTCTGTGGGAACGCAGGTAGTACCGATGTGTCTTTATACACATAGCTATGTTGCTAACCCTTCAGAGTACATCTCTCAGTTGTCTTGAGAAATGAAAGGTGTCATTTAAAAAAAGTCCCAGTAGTAAATGCCATGCAAATTCTGCCAGTAAGAAGCTATTGACTTTGATATCAGCAGTCAGAGATCTGTGTGAAAGCAACAAAATATGTAAAGTTATGAGTAAAATAAATCAGAGGCTTTCAGAACATCAATAATACTCAAAAATGTATGATTTTTCTTTAAATTAGATGACTACTCTGAACAATTATGTAAATTGAGAATGTGTTCTGCCAAAACTTCTGTAGCAATATGCTGCAGTAGTGTTGAAGAACTTTAATTGTGGAGGATGAGCTTTATAGGGGGATAAACACTGTAAATATTTTGATTCATCAGTACTTAAAGGTTATGGTTATTCTGAAGAGTGTCTTTTGCAACCATTTGTCTTTATTTTTCCTGACAGGAATTATATTACGTATGTAGTGGTGGTTTTTGACAGTATAGAAGGTGTGATGTTGCAGCTAATTTATTATTATTTTTTTTTTCTGAATTTGTGGTTACTTAAGATATGTCTTAAAAATGTCTATATGTACTTTTTTTCCCTGGTAGTCTAAACCCTACCATCTTCAATTTTTTTTAACCCCTTTATGCCTCCGGGATAGCCTCTCCTCCTACTGTTCAGTAAGAGTCTGCTTCAAAAAATTCTCAGCATTGTTATTCTGGGCAGCGAGGGGCTTCTGCTTCGAAGGTGCGATGTCTAAGAATGATTGAGGTCCATTTCTACTGTGTTGATAACATCTGGTTTCTGTCCTGCATAGGTTTAAAACAAACAAACAAACAAACAGAAAACCAGCAAAAAAATGTTGATTGGCTAAGTGAAAACTATGTTGCTTAGATTCATAATGAATTCGGAAGTGGACATGAGCAAGCTTATGGCCTTATTATGTCTGAAACATTTTCCATCAGGGTTCACTTCAGGTTAAATGAAGTACATGCAAAGGGCTACTGCCATTTGTGAGCTAAACTGGAGCTCTACCTGGCTTATCAAGACAGAAGAGATAAAAACCTGTGGTTGAAAAGTGTCGTCGGGGTTTGTAGGATGCATTCTTTCCAGTTTTAGTTCTGATGTTCTGTTCTCTAAAATTGATAATGATCTTGTTTTCAAACAGCTAGGCTTATACATAGGGAATGGTTTTGTGTGTATGTATGTATGTATATATCATCTCATATAATCACCTCATCTAATATAGATTTTAAAATGGTCTTTAAATAAGTAACACAGTCATAAGGCTCCTCTCTGAGGGGATGCATCCTTTGCATGTTTCTCTTATTTTCTGTGTTACACTTAGTTTTGAAAGCCTCCTTTGAGTGGAAGTGACCTTTATTTTAGTTGCATAAAACAGGAAAGATCTGCGGTGATGTTTCTGGAAAAGTACTGTGACTTTGATGTCTGCAAACTGAGGAAATCAAACGAGAGATCTGGACAGCTGACGGCTGACCTGAAGTGCGGAACTTCTGTAGTGGGATAATAATATGTGCTGTGCATCATATTCCTTAGGAGAACTTCCTTTATACGTACATATTTTTTCCCTCCGTTAGTAGAAGACCCAGGCAAACAAGCAGGGAGAGGACAGGACTGCTTTCTGGCAGGGTCTCAGTGCATCAGGACTGCCAAGCGCACTAAAAGCGAGCCACGGCCCTGCTGCGCTGCGCTGCCCATCCGCAGTGAGGTTACATCAAACTGCACTCTGCATCTCTTGCGGTCTGTGGTGAGTTTTGCATACAGATAGGTCTGCTGTACTCACTTATGGGAAAGTGCGTAGGAAACGGAGGGATGCGATACAACTAGGGAATCTCATGTGTCTCCTTTTTGCGCGTGGGCTTTCATCCTCCAAACGGGGCCACAGTTAGAAGTGGAAAAAACATAGAAGCTGCTGGAAGGTAAAGAAGAAAGGACCGGGTGTTCTTCACTTGCTTACTTATGGAGGAACAGAAAGAGGAGTTTGCCTTTACAGCAAGCAAGTCAAACTCTGAAATATTTCTGTGGCTGGGAGTGGCCTTCTGACCCACGCAGTTCTCTTGGACCAGTGTGACCGGACCCTCAGCCAGAAGCGTGCTGTTTGGATGCATGTGATGCAGGAGGCTCTCTGAAGATGAGAACAAGTCATGCACAAAACTAGGGTGGTACATACTTCTTGCAGCTATTCATATTTCCACAGGATCCTGGATCCGTCATAGTGCTGTAAACTGTCTTACAGGGTGGAGAGCTGCTAGACGGGCGGTTTGAATTTATCATCTTTACTAAGCAACTCGTGCACTTTGGACTTGTATTGATTTTAGTGGTGCTGCTGGATAAGTGAAGAGAAGCAAGGCTTTAATCGCTGAGCCTTGTCCGTTGTCGTTGGAGGCAGATTAAGACACAAACACCTCCAGCTTCCAACCTCCCTCTGCTCGTGTAGCAAAGCTAGTGGAGCGGGGCTTGTGCCTGCACCTCAGCTGGCTGTGGGCACCGTGATGGCATGTCTGTAGCTGTGTGAGCTGCCGGTGAGTGGGTTTGCACTGCAGTGCTGGTGGGAGGGTGGAAACACAACTGATGCTGTGCTCTGGGACAAAAATCTGTGGCAGAGCCTGGGGCGTACCAGGGATGGGGAGCGGAAGTGTCTTCGATGGCATAATTTGCCTTGGGGAACTATATGCTATGTTTCTATGTTTTCCCCTGTCCCTGATTGGTCTGTGTTGTGTGAATATTTAAAATTGTTGCTAGAAACCCAGAGGAAGGAATTTTCATAGGCTGTATCTTTATCTTCTGGCTCATTTATTCTTTGGCCCCAGTAGTGGAAGAGATTACTATGTAACTACCAAGCAGCTCACAGCAAACCCAGCCAAGTCCTGAATGCTTTTATTTAAAAAAAAAACAACACACATACACACACAAAAGCAGTGGTGTAGCCATGGTGACCTAAGGGTAGGTGAAGGTGAAGGGTGTTGTTTGTTTGAGCCAGTTGAATGTAGTCTGCAGGAAAGAGAAAGAAGGGCGAGGGTACCAGGCAGAAGCATTTCTTTTGCTGGGAACTGATGAGGTCAGAAGTCTGAACACTTGTCTGTTTCATTTCTAATGATATTTCTGATCCCAATTATTGATCAAAGGTTTTAAAAAAGATTAGAGATGATCTTTTTAGGATTTTCTTCCTTAAGACAGAGGCTTTTCTCCAAATTAGGAAAAAGCGTGTATCAAACTGAGGGGGGTGGGAAAAGGTTGAAGAAATTCTTGAGTTGTAACTCAAGAATTGCCTTTTATCTGACAGAGAAAACCAAACAAAAAGCCCCACTCTCTGTTCTCAGTTAAGATTACTTTCCATCTATACACACATTTTAAAACTCTGTCAGAAGAAATGGAGTTTCTCACAGTGTTTAAATCTAATGGATTTATGATCCCTTATGCTCCTTGTCTGGATAGATGGACGACAGCTGAATAGAAGCTGTGGATCAGTCTCTTCTTACCCTTTCTGTCGTGGTTCAGTACAAAACGTTCTGCAGCAATATCAGCTTCAGGTACCTGTGATCCCCCTGCTCCCCTGTTGTGCTGGCATCCCTGTTCGTGGAGGTGTGCTCTGGACCAGCTCACCAGCACTCCTCGTAGAGCTGATCACAACACCGGTCAGTTTTAAGGAGAAAAAAAAAAAAAAAAAAGAAGTAAATTGAAAATTAAAAGGTAACCCCAGAGATGTCTCTACATGTTCTAGACCAGGCAAGAGAAGGAAGCACAGAAGCCAGTATTGCTACTGAAATTGTACCCCTTCTATCTTGACAGAACAGCAACTGACTGCTTTGCCTGGGAATGAATATATGCAGACTAGACAGACGTGCATTGGAGGTGCTTGATGTTCTTTTGTATAGTAAGGGATAAAAGTTGTTAAATTAGTGTTTTTATTTACCAGATTCTTTCACTGAATTGGAATAAGCAAATGCTTTTACTGCAGCTTACCATAAACAAACAGAAGGGTGTTTGGAAATCCTGACCAGCTTTTGTGTAGGAGAGAGCAATCATAACAAACTGGTTCTGTGAGAAACTGAAAACAAATAAAAGATGAGCTGTTACCCATCGTTTACAAAAGCAGAAGCAGTTGTGCCTAAGAAGTAGCAAGTGACTTTAAACATTGAAAACCCTTGTTTGCCAACCTGGGACAAATTTCAGTAATACTTCACGTTCTCCTGTTTTTAGAAGATCTTAGGAAACCAAATGCAAGGACTTTAACCAACTCCAGACTCAGAGAAGGGTGGAAAATCTCCAACTACTGCGTTTAGTACTGCAAGAAGCCTTCTGAATCTCCCTAAGGTATTTCCAAGAATACCAACACCTTTCCTATGTGTTTCTGAGAGTGTTACTAGCCAGTTACAGTGTTGCAGTTAACTAAAGCAAAGAATCCATCCCTCTAACAAAAAACAACAACAACAAAAAAAGGCTTTGTGTGAGGAAAACACTTCTTGTATCAAGAAACGAAATCAGTGAGATTTCCTACTTCTTTGAAACTATTTTCTGTATTATTTTGTGTTCTTGGCATATTTCAGCCTTTCAGTCCAACATTACCGTAACAAGTGATAGGCAGGCATTATTAAGATGAGCAGAATATTTCCAGTTGTGTGGCCAAAGGATGGATTTGTGTATATTTGTATTTTTTTTTTAAAGCAGTAGTTAATTCATTGTTAAATGACACCAAATCCCCAAAGCAATACTCCACTTTCACTTTTTACTGATTTTTTTGTGACTGAGTAATGTCTGAGTGTCTTGATAGTAAATAACTCACGTTGGCTGTATTTGTGCAACCATATCTGTGCCCAAAAGAAAGTCTCCAGCATTAAAAAGTAAAGGGTTAGGCTCAGACTGGAAATGGAGCTGATGAAATGGTAATAAGACTTATGCCTGAAATTGCACTTTTTTCTTAGTTATACCCTCCATGGAGCAGAGGCCTGTCTTAAGCAGTCTTGGGATCTTCACAGAGAATTTCTTGTCTGTGTGGTTCCTCTGTAACCAAGTAGCCTGGAAAACTGAAGCCACGTATCAAATGCTTTTGTGACTGCAATGGTAGGAAAAACAAATACGGTCTGTTTTATGGGGAAGGATGAAACCTTCCATATATAAATATCTTTAGGACATGTAAATTGACTGTGCTGTGTAGATACTCACTTAGCTCTGAGCAATGTAGCAAGAGCTGTAGGGACCAGTATTGTTAGTACAGTGTTTTGTGCAGGTGACATGTTGAGAAACCAGTCTGATGTCTCTGCAAGCCTCTGCATTAGGCTGTGCTGAATGCAGGTGAGCTGATGATGCTTTAGAACTTCCAGATTGGTAAATTCCAATCCAGATTCAGGAATTTTGTTCTCTGTCTGAGATGTGGACTTCAAAGACCACACTTACATAATGGTAAATCTGGTAAATACTCAGGTCCCAGCAATATTTGTGCATCAAATTTTGAGTTATCTGAGAGAACGCTTGTATTGCCACTAGTGCTTACTGAGAGAACTTCATAAATATGTTAAGATCAAGTAATTTTTAGGTTTAGCTAGTCTGTATTTTGTACTCTTCCTCTGTTCGAAATCGACAGGAAGAAACATAACTTGTCTTTCTCAGACTCAGTGTAAGTACAGAGGTAAATCTAGCATTTTTTTTGCAGCATGCAACTCATGTTATATTTGAAAGGATGGTCACAGTGGTGATGCAACAACTTTTGTCTGCTCACTGACTGGCAACACTGCCAGATCTAAGAGTTAAAGACTGTAAGGTAGAGAGAGATCTTCCAAACCTATTTTTGCATCTATATTTACTGAAGAACAAGTGTATCCTGATAAGGTAGTGTTGCCATGTGAATGAATGAACCTGGCCAAACCTAGAAGTCAGCCCTTTGGTTACAGTGACTTGTGTCATCTGGATGCAGTCCTTCATTCAGTTCTTCTTGGCTGCATTCAGCATGTTACTGTCCAAAGATGGAGCAGGGGGGAACAAAAAAAAACAGTAAGTCTGTGCTTAGAGTACTGGAACACGTACAATACAACTACTCAATTCATTGGCAAGGTGAGGATCAGTCTGTCCCTCCTGCAAATCCTCTGATTCAAATCCAGGTTTTCGTGTGCCATTTGGTAGAGGGAAAAATCAAGCACCGTTTAATTATCCTCTTAGCCCCTAGATCTGTCTCCAGAATCTTTGGACTGTCACTGGAGAGAATGGGTGGGTGCTTCAGGGCAACTTTGTGCCAGTCAGCACCTTTTGGGCCGGTGTGTGTGTTTCTGTTCCCAGTTCAAGACGAATAGCTTCCATTTGTTGCATAATTCAGTGGCTTTTAATCTCAACATTGCCAGCCTTAAGCATTCAAACAATGGAAGTCACTTCCCAGACGTTAGTAATTAAATAAATTCAGACGCTTTTCATAATAGTTCATAAGTCTGTTGTTAGATTGTTTTCAAGCTTTTTTCAGCAGCCTTGAGACCTGAAATTTCATTCTTTGTTTGAAATGAAAGCTTCCTTTCAGGTGCAGTTTGGTTCCAGCAGCTGTACTTGGTGACAGGGAAGGAAATCATAACGACTGCTCTATTTTGACTGTTCCTTACCTTAAAATGTGTTTATTTTCTGATCACCTCTTACCTTTGACTGCAATAAAAAATTTGTCTAGTGGTAGAGACTGAGTTAGCATTATTTTCTTCCTACAACAGTCTGCCTCTGATGGTGAGGCACTGGCACAGCTTGCCCAGAGAAGCTGTGGATGCCCCATCCCTGGAGGTGTTCAAGGCCAGGCTGGATGGGGCTTTGGGCAACCTGGTCTGGTGGGAGGTGTCCCTGTCCGTGGCAGGGGGGTTGGAACTAGATGATCTTTGAGGTCCCTTTCAACCCAAGCTGTTCTATGTTGTCAAATTGTACTTTAGTAGGTCTGTTTTTAAGTGAAGATGCTGTTGCATCTAGACATTCCTCTAGAGAGGTGCTAGCACTGATATATTTACTTTTTATTACTTGCTGTGGACCAAATTTAGAGGCAACATAGGTAGCTTCCATATGGATTAGGGACTGGGAATCTAAACTAGTGAAAGACTTACTGAAATTAAAAAATATATATATTGTAGTACAGCGGAGTTGTCAGAAGAATATAGTGAAATACAACACTTAAAACTCCTCTTGATCATGTAAAAAAGCTTATGAAGTTTCTAGCACATTAAAAAAGCTATTTGAAATAGTGTGGTTTCATTGGGTATATGCAGTTTAATTTGGTCATTATTCCTTTCTGAAATCGGTTGTCCCTTTCATGTTAGCAGAAGTTGTTTTTGCTTTAATAGTTCATAGCAGCAGGAATCAAATGCTTTACACTCAAACAAGAATAAGTATTAAGAAGATAAACTCTGATCATGCTGGTACCAACAATATTTAATGTGCTTTAAATAATTAAAAATGCTAATGTGATATCCTTGTAGATAAAGTGCGTAGTTAAGGCAATTAACAACATAAGATCTTGTCAAATGAGGCTTTCGATGTGACTTCTTTTCTGCTACAAAAAAGCCCTAACACCTCTATGAAAAGTGATTGTAATCAGTCATACAACCACCTGTGGTGGAGGGGACCTCAAAAGATCATCAGGCCCAACCTGAAAAATGTGAAAAGTGAGGCTGGATGAGATGATCCAGCACCATGTACAGTTCTGTCTTGAAAACCTGCAATGATGGGGACTCCACCACGTCCTTGGGGAATTTGTGTCAGTGATTCTTGCCATAAGAAATTTCCTCTTTATATCAGGATGAAGCGTCTCCTAGTGCAATTGTACTCGTTGTCCTTTGTCTTTACCATGTTGCTCCTTGTGAAGAGGGAGCCTCTGTCCTCTTCACAGCTGCCTTTTAAGTACTGGGGCACTGTGATGAGGTCCCCCCTGAGCCTTCTCTCCAGGGTGGAAAGACGTAACTCCTTAAGTTTTTCCTCATAGGGCAGGTCCTCCAGCCCTTGGATCATCTTCATGGCCCTCCTCTGGACCCTCTCCAGGCTGTCTGCATCTTCTTTTGAATTGTGTGTGTGTGTGTGGGGACTGGACACAGTGCACCAGGTGCAGCCTGACAAACCCTTCCTAGGGTGTGATGATCACACCTTGACTTCTGCTAGCAATACCCTGTGGATGTAGCACAGGACCCGGTTTGCTTTCCTTGCTGCAGCACTATACAACTGACTCATGTTCAGCTTGGTGTCCACCAGGACTCCAGTTGCCTCTCAGCATGGCTGCTCCTCAGCCACACAGATCCTTTCCTGGGCTCCTCTGAACTGGTAGGAAGATTGTGGGTCTTCCAAATTGAGCTTTGACTTCGCTAAGAACTTCAGTAATATTGAAGGAGCTGTTTTGTCCTTGGACATATCCGTGAAGAAAATATTTGGGAGAAGAAATCTCTCCATGGCTCTCTTGTGGAGTTCTGGTGTAACTATATCCAGGGAAGTCATCTCTGTTTTCTGGGACATGAATACTCTATAATAGTAAAAGGCCACTCTTGTCCTGTTTGAAATTTGTGCTTTCCTGTTTTGATTTTGAATTCTTTCCCTGCCAGGCAGTTTGGTTTTGATAGAGGTGTCCACCATGCCCTCCAGGAATCTCATCTTGAAGCATACAAATATGAAAATGCAACTATATTTGACATTGGCTTTATGTTAAATATCATTGGTTGGATTCCAGGTGAAGTACATCTTCTCCAGGGAGTGCACCTATTCCAACTTTGCCCAATTGTGGCTTGCTTGATGCCTGACTTCCTCTGGGTTCTCCAAACCCAAAGGCCTGTTTCTTCTATTTTCTATAATTTTAAATTCTCCTACTGGGGAGAATATTATTAGGTTACCTCCCACTGCAAAAATAGCTCCACTCCTTTTGTTGCAAGAAAGCCTTTTAAATATGAGTGGCTAATTATTTCAAGATTTGATTTCTTCTTTCTTCACTAGTGAGAATGCTTAATGCTTAAGTACCAGTTGAAATCTGCTTACCTAATAGCAAGGCATTTTCGTAATTCACCTAGCTGCATCTGTAGAAGAGATCTAATATTAATATTTCACTATTTTTTTCAAATGTAAAACAACATTTTTATAGCAATATATGAAATGTTACATAAAAAGATTCACAAAAATATAGGCTGTTTAACTATAAATTCAGCCTAATTCTGATTCAAGACTTTGGCCAAATTATTGATGAATTTGAAAATAGCAAGTTTTGACCTGAAGTAAATAATAGGATGTGATGTGTTTTGTGGAAGTTAGTGGATGTTCTCAATTTCTAGGATTAATTCAGAATATTCAGTATTCACTGTGGCTTTTTCAGCCATCATACTTAGCAGAATTCTCTCTCCAGAAGGTTTCTTAGCATGGCTTACTTTGGAAATATTCTAAATGATTCCCTGTACTTTTGACACTTGGCAGCATTGTATTTAAAAACCAAAAATCTTTGATTGTTGGGCACTTATGCAAGAAGCTTTTTTTATTGTTTTGGAGTTCCTTTAAGTGATGAACTTCTGTCAGAGTATTTTCTTGAATAAATACTATTTTTTTTCCACATTTTATCAATAGTAATTTAGGGCTCAGTTACTTGCCTAAACATGGATGTGTAGTGCTATCTGATACTGTGCTATCGTGCCAAGCATCTGGCTGCTGATCCAGAAGAGACTGGACGTCCTGTATGTATGACTTACGTGATATCTCTCAGCAAAAATGAATACTAAAGAATATGTGTATCTTTTAGTATTATGGCATATTTGCTTTGGATCAATATTGATTCTAGCTAGATGTTAAAGGATTCTTAGGCTAGTGTAATAAATGGAATGGCTACAACTCATAAATGTGCTCCACCAAGACGCTTGAAGAGAGACTTGGAGGCACATGCATGCGCTGGGGTTTTGATGGAATTTGTGCTATTGGAGTCCTCACCCTGGACTGGTTGGCAACACTTCTCCCGGGCCAATTGGACTTTGGCAGTAGTAAGGCTGTAGTCATGTCTATCTCAGTGAGTGTTTGTAGTTTTGGAGGTGGAAAGAATGCTCAGTTCACAGGCTGTTTAGATGCTGGGAAGCTAGATGGAGTAATTCATATTAACCTGTAGCTTTCTGTGGTTAATGTTCATGCTAAATTTTCACTTGCATCTCTGTAGGTGAAAACTCAAGTGTAGTAGGTAGTTTTTCTCTCCTACCATAAAAATACAGTTACTTGAAGTAACAAAGATGCATTTTTTCCTGTTAAAAGCAATGTCAATACCATCTGTCATGAATCTAAGATCTCAAAGTGGATCTTTACTCGCAAAATACTTGCTAGACTTCTTTTGTTTATTTTTTTTGAGAATCATAGTGGAATGGGTTTGGGAGGTTACCAGTAGCTGTTCAGTATTTTACCAATGAAAGCTCAGACTTGAATGTTCTGTAAGCATTGCTATCCAAGTATTTAAGTGTAAAAAGCTAGATTCCAGTTAACGTTACTGAAGAAGCAATGTTTTAACTTGAGTTATGAATAGCTGTTTGTAGCATTCAGTGATTCTTAACAGACAATGTCCTTGAACGTTTTGAAAATATATACCTTATTTAAGAACAAGTGCTCTCAGAGCCTTTTACATTACATTTTTTGTTTACTGTCGAGTATATGGATGTTGCCTCAGCAAAAGCTGAACTCCAGAAATTTACAAGGAATTATGCTTGGCAATGTTTAGCTTGGCATGCAATTCACAGGCTTTGGTTAGACATTTATGACTGTTTCCACAATCGTATTCTTGGTTCCAGGAGCGGTATTTGCAAACCCTAAGAGGCCTGCTGAGGTCCAAGTTCAATGTCTGTGTAGTGATAGATGCTTAAGAAGAAGGATTCTCAACAGGCCGCAAGTTGTTTGCAGGTTTATGAAGGAAGAACAGGATGTCTAAGCTAGCTGGTACAAAAAGTCAGAGGTGTGTGTGTTTAACATGCCTCACTCTCCTGGAAGTAAGCATTTAACTGCAGCATTTCTAAGTCTTTCAAAAGTGCCTAGATTCATAGTGCCCTTATGAACTCAGGCAGCAAGTTACTTCAGCAAACAAGTGATTTACTTCTTTCTTTTAAAATTCCTCTTTTTTTTTTCTTTTTTTTTTTTTTTTTTTTTTAAGATTTAAAAAATCTAAGAGCTGTTGATACAGCACTTGCCTAATAATCGATCTGAGTTCGGTTGTCCTTGCTGTGATGGGCGTTCAAAACTGCTCATCTCACTTTGTGTGAAGAAAAGTAGAGAGAGAAATGCTGATGTGTTTTATTGTCCCACTATGAGTGGGTCAGAAAGTGTGACAGTGGGTAGGAATCCTATAAGATAGGTAGGAAGCCTATAATCCAGTGATGGAGGTGTTGCCCTGGGGGTAGGGAGACCTGGTTCTGTCCTGAGAGCTGGGCCCAGAACATTGTGTTGGCATTTTGTAAGCCAGCCTGCACATGAAATGTGTATTACAGCCCTGCTTTTAACTGCTACAAAAACGGGAGATCTGAGTGTGTTTTTTTCCCATTAGGTCAGCTGAAAACAGAGCTGATAGGAAGTCCAGCCCTTGAGAGGTCTCCATTTAGAGTATCTCTGCAACTCAACAGGTACTTCTGCACATACCCATTTCTGAGACAGGGTTATTGCTGAGAAGTGACAGCACATGATGCAGTTCCTGGAGCTGTCATTATAACTGGTCTTTCTTTTGGCAGCCAAATGTGTCGACAGCTACTACTAGTCACGTGTATAACTACTAGTTATACAGGTCTCTTACAAAACATCCATTGAATGGTCTATCTTGAAATCCGTAAGTACCCAAAGGATTTTAAGTATTGCTTATGGGATTGATTCTGAAAAAGAGTAGAGCACATCGAAATTTGATGTTTGCAAACAAGAATTGGAATGTCTTTCTGGTAACCTAATTGATGGAGCTAAATTAGAGTGATCTTTTACTTTATTACAAGTATTATTTTAAAGTGAGTTTCTTAAAACATGTTTTCAAAGATATGACTCATGTAGTAAAATGCATCACATGCATTCTCAAAATGAGTTGTTTCAGTTATATTACCTGTCACCTCCCCTCCTTCCTGGTGTGTTTTTTCTGCACTGAGAGGAATTTTTATGTGGATTGGCACTGGGTGTTAATGATGGTGGGCAGTGTCAGAACATTTTCTAGGTAGTTGAACTGGAATACAGAATGTGTCTTCACTAGACTTGGGAAGTATGCTGAGCAGAGGACAAGAGGAAAATAAGAAATCTTTTGTTTCAACAAAATATGCAAGTATGAAGTCTAGATGTCTTGCACAAAGCCTAAGTAAAAGTTCTGGATGAATTCCTTGAGGGAAAGACTGTGCTAACTCTACCATCAGCTTGGGCAGGTCATTCAGCTCTTTTCCTTGCTAAGAGGTTGGGTGGCCTGATGTTTCCTTTGTGTTCCCGGCAGATCTGTGAGCCATAACTTCCTCTGACTCCTTCTGCAGTATTTCTCCCATCCCAGATGAGACTTATCTGTGTTCTTTTCTAGCTTAGCTGGTTAAGGTTATACATGTAGCAGGCACAGTGTAAACATGTTACAGGCAGTGAATATAAGAAATAAAGTGGTCTATACTAAAAGGGTAGTGTAGATAATGGAAATTCTGTTTTCTCTAAACAATAGATGCTTTCTTGATCTGCAGAAGGCAGATCAAAGTGGTGAAGGACTGAGAGAAACCATCCATCATGGGGATAAGAAGTACGGGATTGTAGTGAGGGAAACCAGTGTCCTTCCAGAATGCCATGGGCTTAATGCTTTGTTAGTCTGCAACCATGGTGCTTACAGCACTTCTGAAGGAAATTTCTGGGTGTTTCAATGCAAGCTTGGAGTAAAAAAGATATAGGTCAGGTATGGTGAGAGTCCTGAAGAAAAGGTGCCAAAAGAAGTTACCACTGCAGATGTAGTGGTGCAGGTTCAAAAGTTCAGATTTTGCATGATCACAATTTTGAGACAGGTATGCAGCAACCAGTATTGAAAATTGCATATATACATCTCTGCTATCTTGTATTCCCTCTGACAAGATCTCACGGCCTTCTTCAAGGTAAGCATGGAATTTCAACATACAGGAGCATTTTTACAGTTCTCACTGATTATTTAACTATGACAGTGTCAGTATGTTCATATATGTATAACTGATACCGGAAGAATCCTTTGAAGAAATCTCACAGCTGTCTCTTTCTCCTAGAAAGAAACAAAATCAGGTGCCAGCCTGTCCTGTAGGTCCTATCAGATTATACCTTTCTGACATACATATACTATGTAGTAGTAAGCCATAATAATTGGAACAGAGTCTACTACAAGGTGGAGGAGAAAAAGCGTTTGGAGGAAAACTTTCTGACATATGCTGTGGAGGATAAATAAATAACTTCCCATCACAGAAGAGAGTATTTGATTAGTGTGTGGAGTGGCAGATAGATGGTGGCAAGAGAGATTATTCCTTACTTGGGACATCTGAGTATCCTGGAGGGAGAGCTTCCACCTGGAAGATGGGGCTGACAGGAAAAGAGAATTGCAGCAAGGAACTGCAAACTTTCAGTGCCGTGGGAAAGGCTAAGAGACTCGTGAAAGGAGCAGGGAACAGACGCCTGTTAGGATTCGTATCTGAAAAAGAAAGTTCCCAAAAAGCAGAGATGACTAGGCATACTTTACCACTTAGGGCTTTCTTCATGGCAATGTATAAAAAGTTTGGAGTCAGGCAGCCCTCTCCATTCTCTCCCTTCTCTTCACCCCCAAACACAATGGCCAGAAATACATTTATCTGTAAATCTTATTTATTCTCATTATCTCATTATGGTTTAGATTTTCTTTTTTTTTTCTTTCCAATTAAATTTTCTAATACTTCATTCAAACCTGCCTTTTCAATATAAAAGTGTTTTTAATCACTCTGAGTTCATTATAAGGTAAAGGTCTAGATTAATTAGATGTACTTCAAAGCTCTGGCTAAGTTTGGGTCCTGGCACCCCTACTTAAAATTGTAAATCAATTAAAAGTGAATAGTACTGAAAGTTACATGTGAAAATTCCTTTTATTCTTAAAGCAGTTTGCAGCTTAACAGTAATACAGGCATCCCTGTAATACAAGTTTGTGCTGGAATGGCATTAACCAGGCTTACAGGAGTTTTGATATAACCTAAGCGTTAGGAAAAAGAGTGTTAGGGAAGGTTGTATACATGTTTTTTCCATGTTTTTACCCCTCGTTGGCTTCTCTAATACAAACATAAACCATATGAAAAAAATCTACTTTTTTTTTTTTTTTTTTTTAATCCAACATTGCTGTGTTAGGAAATATCAGAATTAGAAATACCCAGTGCCTTTCCTGTAGTAAGACAATTATATCCAACCTCAGTTTGGGCACTGGAGCAGTTAGCTTTTTTGTCTTTAACTTTTTGGACATGTAAATTCTTAACGCTTTTAAAGGGTAAGTTGAAGAAAAAAATCTGGAAGAGCTGTACTGACCATGCAGAACAACAGCCGAACTGGAACCATTAGCACTGAGCTCTGCTGCTAAGTAAACTGTCAGGCATTATCCATTATAATCCACCATAGTCAACAGAAAGCGCAGGTGGCTGTTCTGCAGATACTTCTCCACAACGAAGATGCAAAACGTGAAGATCTTGTCTTCTCTTCTAAAATCTAGATGGGGTGGGTTTCAGTGGACATGGATTCTTTTGGTTGCTTTCTTTGAAACGTGATGGTGTTGTGTTGTGTTTTTTTTTTCTGGTCACTTGCAAGTATGAGTCACTTGCAAGTTTGAGTCCACTCCTGCCCTTGGCTCTTCGTCTTTCCTTGTGTATTCCCAGTCTTCACTCCTGAACTAAGCATTTAGCCAACACTGGCACTGTCAAGTTTGCTAATATTGATGAAGCTTTCCCTCCCTTCTGGGAATGGATGTGGGTGAAGTTATCTACCCTTCTGACTTCCAACAGAGACATGACAAAGGTTTACTTCGGACTGTTAATGTATATGAAAGACTTTATGCTAATTTAATGAATGATAGGTAAAATCGATAGTGATTTTGTGACCAGTTACTGTAGGACATGATTAAATTGTCAAAATGTAAACATGGAAGCTTATTACTATGCTGTTGCAATACTTGTATTTGGAAAATTGCTGATTGGTCATACTCTTGTGTACCAAGAACTTCAAACTCGGATAAAAATAGGTTCTTTTTTTATTCATAGTGTGGAAAGCACACACTGAACACATAGGAAATATTTTGTCCTATTGTGGTTATGCTTTGAGGGGGAAAAAAGACTCCTTGAAATATCCTGGTCACTCTCCTGGAGGTATAGATTATCTTGAAGTATAGTTCTGCCACCCTGTGGCTACTGAAGGTCATTCTTAAAGTCATGTTTACTTAGGTACTTATAGCCTTTTTATTTTAAATTTTATGAATGCTCTTTTTTTAAAAAAGTTGAAGGAGTCTTATAAGTCCAATAGAGATGTATAAACTCTCTATCATTTTATTGAAATAAGTATAAATGAAAGACATATAAATATTCAAATTCACTGGGAATGTTTTAAAGTTAATATATCTTCCATGGTGGTGTAGCATGCAGCCATATAACTGGTCACCTCACAAGGCCATCTCCCATCCAGCAATCACTTATGCTTTACTATAGCATTTTTTATTTCTAAGCAGAAAATGTTTACTACTTATGTCTGAAATATAAAATTTCACTGTAGACTATCTGCTGTACTGTATACCTCTCTCACATGTAAATTTTCTATATGCAGATATGAAGGGGTTTCAAAAAGATGCCCACATATTTGTGACTCTCACTACTCTAAAAGAATGATTGCCGTGTTCAATAAAAGCACCGTGATGGCTGTGACAGTTGAAAATTCAGGCTTATCCGAGTGAGTCACTGATGAAGTTGACAGCATTTCAGAGCACACCTCGCTCTTGTGTGTCCATTTCAGAATTAGTTTCTCTAGTTATCAGCAGAAAGAATTATGATCTCTTTAGTTTAGTTTCTGTTACTCTGCAGTATAAACCATTCTGACCTCATTTAAGGAAGTCTTCCACATCTTGCTACAAACTTGTCAAATTTTCCAGAAGAAAAATGCTTGGGTTTAAAGAACAACAACAAAAACAATGTGTAACAAAAAACCCTTTCCCCCCCTTTTTTGTTTATTTATTTATTTTTAATCCAGTGAAACTTAATGCAAATGAAATTAAAAATGAAGCTTCAGTTACAAATGACTTAGGTCACCCTGTCTTTTCCTTTCTTGAGTTCTACAGGAAAAATCTTGAAATTATACTTTGGCAAAGTGAGTTAGGTTCATGCCAGCAGCAGTGTGCATAAAAACTAAAATGCTGTAGAGCTTTCACCCTGAGCCTTCATAACAACGGTGGACATAGTGTATGGTTTAGATGCTTTACTTTTAGAGAGCTTTACGCATTTGTTGCCAGAGTTTCAGAAAGGTGAGACGATATATTATAATACTGTTCTCCTGACAGTTCTCTAATAATGACACATGGGTCAGCTGTAGGGAATGGCCTTCTCCTCTTGGCAGGTAAACAATTAGTACTGTAGTTTAAATGATAGCAGTAGTAAGTGGTTCTATAAAGCTAAGTTGATAATGCAGACTGCTACGGTTATTATAGTTGTATGAAACCGATTTTTAAAATGAAAATTATTAGACAATATAGGTACATCTTGGAAAAAAACAACTTATTGAAATTTACTGAACTCCAAATGCCTAGCTTCCCATGGAACTGTGGACTGTTTCCTTGTTCCTGTGTAGTGTGCTGCTGTGTTCAGTTACCTGTCTGCGTACGGCTTTATCAGCAGAATGCCTCCACCTCTTGCTCAACTGGTAGTGTGTATATAAAATAGGCCTAAAGTTACACAGACAGACATAAACCTAGTATCTGTTTCCATCTGACTGCCTCTTCAGAAAGTGTTCTGAATACTGATGTATTAAAATATGTAGGAAACACACATGAATATGGACGAAATTGTGATTCTGCTTGTATGCCCTTTACCACTGTAGTTTCATTTTGTATCTGTGGTTTAAAATCTTAATGGTTTGTGAAGTCATTTGGTAATTTGGTGGTGATAGACAACAAGATTAATGATTCTAATTGACTGTAGCTGGTAGCCTGAAGATAGCACAAGAAAATAGCTTGTAGCTAATCAGAAGAGCATAAGGTTTTGATTTTTCTGTTTTTACTTATTTGATTACTTTACTGATTATGTTGAATGTTTTCTTGCATTGTTTTGACTGACCCATGTTTTTCCAAACAAATCCAATTTTTTAATTTTTTCTCTCCCTTGGTATTGTAATTACTACTAAATCTTAGAGGTGGTTAGTTGTATTTTTGTTTGCTTTTTTGTACTATAAATGCTTTCTCTTGGAAGTCACTGTATTCAGGCACTAAATCAGATGAGAAACTTGCAGTTGGTCTGAGTTATGGTTTTGCTGACAACATGGGGAAGTGGCAGAGCTTTCCTGACAGTTGTGACTTTCTTGAAAATGTTTATATGGAATGGAAAAAAAATGTATTTCAATTCTCAAAGATGTTAAAGGGAAAAAGTAATGTCTCCCAGGCAAGCAGGAGAAGTTTTTCAACATACTCAGAAGAGAAAGGTTGCAACTAACCTTTCTTTTTTGCTTTGTTTCCAAGGGGTTCCATTTCCACAAATTCACTTAGCAGAGTTCTGATAAAAATTAGAAGATAATGCTGTTCTTTATTCTATGTGAATAATCATCTTATATGTGCATCTTGTTTCTGATAGGACTTGACAATTCTTTTTCTGAGAGATGGTCAAGCTTAAAAGCATGATTTATTCTGACTTACGAAAACCAGAGTACATTAAAGATAAATCTAGAAGCTCTCTGAGTAAGGATCTAAACTAGGACAGAAAATTGCCGTGGGTAAATCTTAATGGTCTTATTCTGAGTCTGTTACAGCCTCCTTCAGGATGTGCTATGAAATCATTCTCGAAGGAAATGGATGTGGTATACTCCTGATGTTATTTTTTTTTCAATGCTGTGTTTCCTTTTTAAATAAGGATGTTTAAGATTGCATGAAGATCAAATTTAAAGCAGTTATTTGAAGTTGTCAAAGGGAAAGTAATATTTCATGGAGTCCAAATGCTCTACCTTCACGCCATACCTATTTGGTTCAAAATTTTGTTGTTCAGCAGGAAAGAGTAATGTGATATTTATGATCCCTTTGGTTTGTTTCGCACCTAATCTATGTTGTTATTATTTCCAACTTAAAGTGAAGAAGTGTGCTTTTGAGTGGGATTGTTTTTCAATGCTTAAAATACACATTTGGAAAAGGAGTGACTTGGGGAAAGGAGGTCACTAATTGAAGATAAGAGATTTTGCATTTTCAACTTAGGAATTCTTTATTGAGCATTTGTAGTCTTGTTAACTAGTTTGTGTAGGTGAATTCTCGTAAGTTTCTATCAAATTTAGTATGGCACATTGCAAATGTAATAAAGGTAATGTTGAGTCATTTTCTAACATAATTTAAGAGTCAGAATTAAGAATCTTAAATGTATCAAAATGAAAGATTGGTAACTGAAAAAATGCATCATCTGTGCTCAAAAAAGCAACAAAAAAAATCCTCACAATAAACAGACTTAGGGTGAAGTTTACAAATTGGCAGGTTTTAATGGTTACTGGCATGGGACAACCTCTGTTTAGGAAAAAACCCTACAAGCTACATATGTGAAATGGCTTTGGGGTAAACATTTTAATCTCTAGGGTTTAGCTAGCTGGTTTGAATGGTTAAGGTTGATGATTTAAAACAGATTTTTGATAGGTAGTATTGTTTTACACAGCGTGGAAATAAATAAAAATGGGTGGCCCACTCCAAAGCAAAAATTCAAGGGGGCTTTTCTCTTCTAAAAAATTAGAGGGCTTTTCACATTATGGGAGTTTTTGGTAGAGTAGTGCGTAGCTAATGCAGTGCCATTCTGTTGGTTTAGTGATAAACATTAGATCAGCAACTTTATTTGTGAAAAACTGAAAGGTGAAGGCCTTCTTGAGTGGTCCTAGTGTAAAGGACTCCACAGTTCCCAAAGTTTCTTGCCTCATCCTTTGTTAGGAGATGAAGAACCTAGATCTTCCCGGAAAGAGAAGCCAGTCTTTCTGTTGCTCTGTGTGTCTGTCTGAAGCAGCAGGGGCTGCCTTGGTGGGGCGAAGCAATAGCTGCTTTATTCCACTTGCAGACATCTCCAGAGGTTCTCAGCAGTCTGCTCTCATATGTTGCTCCAAATGCCCATTGCATCGTATGTAATATTTCCAAATCAATATTATAGTCAACTAAATTAAGGTAGGAAATAGCGCTTAAATAAATACTATTTTTTTAAATAATCTTTGTACAAATAACTCCTGAACTACAGTGCTAATTTAGATTAGAGAAGAAGCATAGCCTGACGATATGCTACAGATGCAGCTGAATGGCACAGTGCTTCAGGATTTCCTGAGCGTCAAACTACTTTTTACTTTGATGCATCGTAAGGCTAAGATGAAAAATCTATAGAAAGCCTGACATTTCTTGAGGCTGCCACAGAACAGCTTTTTGATATATCGGTTGCACGTTTTCATTTGCTTGGACAGTATGATTCCTTTTGAATTGCTTATCTTTAAAATCCCTACATACACTGTGCTTTCATGAAAAACTGCAGGTTGACACCCCCCATCCCACCAAATTCTATTCTTTCAAAACTTACTGCATCATTGTTAGGTTTTCTGACTTGAAACATTTGCACTCTTTTAGGTTGTGAACAAGCAAAAGAAGCAAAATAAAAATTAGTTGTGCAATATAATAGCAGCAGTGGTTACTAATCCTTGACATAGACTTGGAAGAAGTAAGTGTCTCAGAAATAATAAAAAGAAAAAAACAAAACAAAGAAAAAACAAAACAAAAAAACTACTGCTGTATGGCAAATTTAGGGTGTGTCTCAAACCTAGGATCCAGAGAGTGTTTTCTGTTTGGCCTATATTTTTCTTGTTAATCTTTCCAGCATAATGGAGTATTTCACTAGAACAGAAGGATTTAGGTAGAATTAAAGTTTTTCCATTTAAACTGAAAGTCTTATCCTTAAATTTATAAACTAATCTTTTAAACCAATTTAATTACTTGAAGTAGTTAAATGGAATGACAATAGTATGTTTTAAGCATCCTAACACAAAGACTTTCCTTATGTACCAGTGAAAGTTAGTTTACATTAAAAAAAAGAAAAAAGATGGATCCAGCTATTTGAAGCAGGGGAAAAAAAAAAAAAAAGACAAAGCATATCCATACAACAGGTGGAAGCACTGCTTTTTTTTTGTGGACCAGAAAGTTTAGATCTCTGGAAAATGTCAAAGTAAACTTGAATTTCTCCCTTACCAGGCCCTGGCTGTTGTAGGAATTTCTAGCAGTTGCCAGTTGTATCAAACCTGTTGGACACATCTTAACTTTAAAATTTGGCAAATTGGAGATGGTGGAGAAGGAAGATCTATTCATATTTCTCATTTTTCTACTCAAGCTTAATAAAAAATAAAGTGAATTGAGCTCAACCAAAAATCAAAAAATTGATTTTTTTTATTTTTTTTTCTTTCTCTATTCTTTAGAAAGTATAAGGTTCTGATCCCCTGTGACTGAAAGAAATAATTTTGTTCAGACATGATGTCAAGGTGGATTGCTTTAGACTTGGGCGGTGGCTAGAAAACCAATAAGCTATGTTCTTTATTCTTATGCAGGTGTTTTGTGTGTGTGTGTATATATATATATTACATATTTCATAGAATCATAGAACGGTTTGGGTTGGAAGGCACATTCCAAACCAAGGGGATGGATCATCCAGTTCTATCCCCCTGCCATGGGCAGGGACACCTCCCACCAGACCAGGTTGCCTAAAGCCTTACTGATTCTATGATTCCATGATTGCTGAGAAGCACTGTGTGAGCCAAATTACTAAGCATCCAACAGAGTTGTTGGCAGTTCTTGATGAACTCACCCTCTTGCTCAGCATAGGCTTTAGGGAAAAGGAAATAAAACCTGAAGACATTCCGATTTTCAAATTTCTCTATTGTAATGAATACTTAATTGTCTGTGAATTGCATCAAATGATGCAAATATTGTTTAAATAAGCAGATGAAGTAGTGTACCTTTCTTTTAACTATTATATTAAAATCTATTTTTCTTTTATACCTGATATATGAAGTTGAAATATCATGTGTTGATTGTACTGCCTGTTATATCAGTTAAAATTTTGCCATCCAACACTGTTTTCCTTGAGTTATTTCTGTGGACACTTCAGCTGTTCAGGATGTAGTTAATATTGCAGGTGCCTATACCAGGTTATTTTTGAGAATGAGATGGAGGAAAACTACGTTAACCTAACTAAGCACACAATTATATCTCAACTGAATCATAGAATCATTAAGGTTGAAAAAGACCTCCAAGATGATCTGGTCCAACCATCACCCTACAACCAATGTCACCCACTAAGCCACGTCCCTAAGCACCACGTCCAACCTTTCCTTGAACGCCCCCAGGGATGGTGATGCCACCACTTCCCTGGGCAACCAGTTCCAATGCCTGACTGCTCTTTCTGAGAAGAAATGTCTCCCAGTTTCCAACCTGAACCTCCCCTGGCACATGTCGAGGCCATTCCCTCTAGTCCTGTCACTAGTTATCTGTGAGAAGAGGCCGACCCCCAGCTCCCACAGCTTCCTTTCAGGTACTTGCAGAGAGCAATAAGGTATCCCCTGAGCCTCCTCTTCTCCAGACTAAACAACCCCAGTTCCCTCAGCCACTCTTCATAGGACTTGTGTTCCAGACAAGTGGCTGTTACTCTTCTGTGGCTTGCCGTAAGGACTCGAAGTCTGCAGGGAATTCTTGAGAATGTTGTGTCTGTTGTCTTCAAGAAAATCCATCTGAACAAAGTTGTCAACCTCTATTTATAACTCTTGCATGATATTACTTGTTTCTTCTGCTGCTGTGGAGCAGTTGACAGCACTTGCAGAAAGGCAGACATCACTGTGCCTCTCTGGCAAGTAGGAACTGCAATTTTGTCTGTAAAATGAAGAATTGTAATTCAGGAGAATAGGAATGGGATTAATGTTCCTTTCTCGCAGGTTGGTTGTTTGTTACCTGGGGAATGGCTAATGGATTAATTCTGCCTTCATGCATCTCTTACTGGGTCTCCCTGAAGTCATTGTAGTGGCTTTCAAAGTAAAACTGCCAGTCTATGTAAGATTAAAGGACAAAACTGAGGACAAATTACCATAAGTAAAGAACTGGTTTATTTGTACTTTGTTTGATTAGTAATACTTCCTAAATGTGTTTGTGGTGTTTCAGTATTGATTTCAGTAGACACCCCTGATAGCACCTGGAATAGGGCATCGTTGTAATTGGAAAGCAGACAAAGTTTGTATTAAAGATGACTGATTTTACAGACCATGCATGGCAAATGGGCGAGATGAAAAAGTCACATTATTCAGGTACTGGAAGACCAGTGTAATATCTGTAATGGTTTGACAACTTGGGGGAATAATTCTCTGTTACAACATCCTTTACCCTTTCTGTCGTAGAAGCAACTTTCAGTAGTCATTAAGCAGCATAGATTAGTTGATATGGTCATTTTAATATTTTTGCCTTTTGGAATAATACAGAGTTTATTAAGTCTGATTATACTGTCCATCCGTACTTTACTGTTAGTATTTGCCAGGTTTGCTTATATTCAGGTTGATGGTGGCACTTGGTCAAAGCACTAATTAGTTGATCAAGAGTTGTCATGATGGGGGAAGTGGAAGCTGCCTTTTGGAGTATACACAGTATACCTCTTCCTCCTTTATGCCCCCCGGTTGTGTCTTTAGGAAAAATTAATATAGTCAAAGCATTAGTTTAGCTGAATGGCAAAGCTTCTTAGACCCTACAAAGGACTGTGAGATTGTGCTGTGAGATTTTCATAGCTGTTTAATATTTAGGGAAATAGGCAAATAGCAGTAAGTGCTTCTGGCCTATTCTAAAAACTGTTTGTTGGGAAGTCTCTTCTCTCCCCCCATCTTCTGCCCTGTTATGGTAATACTTATAATACTTGATTCTGAGTTTGCAGAAAGGACACATGCCTCAAAGGCAGCAGGTGCAGGAAGTTCAGGTGGTAGGGTGTGACTTCCTAGAAAAGACTAGAGGAAAGGCCACTTTCAGGCTATAATCAGTCTAGCCAAAAAAATTTCATGTGCACCTAGTCCACATGATGTTCTTTCTGCAATAAAATTGAAAAAAAATTGCTTTGGAATTGCATCTCCTAAAGGTATTGATCTTTTAGGCTGAGGCTGTGTATGCTTTGAATTTTAATGTGCCTCTCCTTTCTCTCTCTCTAGCTGGAATGCTTGCGGCTTTCTCTACAGGATTATAAGCTTTGATATTCAGAAGAGCAAAACTGAAAAATGCCATCTGAGAGGTGCCTGAGGTATAGTACTTGGTAGAGTGTAGGAAGTTGTTCACATTTAGTGTGATGTTTAGCAAGGCATTAATTAGCAGATAGTAAAATGTGAAATTAATGTTTTTGTTCTTTAGTCATTATTTAATACATATCCATGTTATAGTCTGCAAGAGATTGCTGGAGGCAAATGGCAACTAGAAAGCAAAGAGAAGCATGCTGGGGATTGGTTTGGGTCTCAGTCTCTTCATATGTTATCTTGTTTATGGTCTTGTCTATACTTGGAATTTTTGATTGTGGAAGCAACTGCTGTTTTACATTTATGCTGCTGTTAGTGCCTGTTGATTTTTGATGCTTTTACTGTTCATATATTCAGGACATACGTTACTCTTCCGGTTCTTTGAAGCCATTTCAAGCATTCTCTCCAAATTCATCTTTCAGCCTTCCAGAATCTCACATTCTGTCTCTTTCCCTCTTATAGAGTCTTAGTCACCCATATATACTTACCAATCTATCCTTTCTCATTTATTTATTTGTATTGTCCATTGTCTCATCAGAGAGTTGATATTTATGATTTAAGTAATTTCTGGGAGCATTTTGAGGGAAAAACACTCAATAGAATGTATTCGTCTAGTTGCTTTTCTGCACAACCTTCCGCTAGTCTGATATGCTGGTAGGTTCAACTGCTGCTCTATTTTGCAGAGTAGTTAACATTTTTGGGCTGATCTGGGATCTCAGAGGTCTGCCTGATATTATTAGGGTATTCTACCATTCCACTTCTGTTACCTTTTCCCTGGCATGCCTCTGCAGCAGGAGAGAATCAGGAAATCCTTGCATTTTGTAGCTGTTGAATACTGACAGCATCAATACAATGTGGCCATGTAATGTTTAGTGAATTGCTGCATTTTCACTTATAAATTCCAGTTAAATTACCTTGCATGTGTATACGTTCTTCATACATTATTAACAGAAGGGATACAGGCAATTGATTTTTAACTTCAGTCATTCAACTGGAAAAAGCATTAGGATTGAACTGAATTTAAAACCATGCAGGTATTAATGTATATATAATTTCCACACAAAAATTACCCTTGTGCCTTGTCTTTTCAAACTGTTTTCTACTGAGTGAAATAGTCCTTATCTACAAAATGAGATGCATTAACTTCCAGATGATTGTGAGAAAAGTAAGAGGAATGAAGAAACAATTCACAACATTGAGAGAGAGAATAATTACAAAAATAAGTAAAGAGACACCACCTGTAGATATAATTAGGTTATAATATTTGCACAATTAATCTTCCAGTTTTATTATATCCTCAATTCCCTTGGGAAGAAAAAGTTCTTCCAGTTAATACGGAAGGGGAAAGCCTGGTTGTGCAGACTGTATTCTGCAGTTCTGTGAGAATCAGTAACAAAACTGATAGCTTACCATTGATTAAAGATTCTTTATTGTTGCTGATGAAGACTGCAGAAAGTTTCTTTTTTTTTTTTTTTTTTTAATACAGCAAGTTGAACTGGTAGCATTGCTTGCCAAAAACAATGCATCCATTTGACTCGGTCACCCAGCTATAAAAGTTGCAGAAGGGAAAAATTGTTAGCAATAATTACATTTTCACAATCACAATTACATTTTATTTTAACAAGTTAGATTTCTTAAAAATTATCCATTAGAATTTCGTTGGGGTTCCACAAATGGAAGAATTGAGGACAAAGTTTCATTTGAATGAATTATTTTGAAATGTAGGGTATGTCCACGTGTGAAACCTAAACAATTAGAGAAGGTGTTGAAATTCAGATACAGGCTCTTCTCCTGTGTGTGTAATGTGTAAATCTATTTTAGCCATCCTTCTTCCAGAAATAACACCTTAGCTTTTGTCTTTTTTTCAAAGATAAGATTAAAGCGAACGGTGTGCAAGGCAAGTCTGCATTAGTTTGCAGAAGCCAGAAGCGTGGGAGTGGGATATATCGTACAGAGAGTGTGTTGATGGGAATGAAGAATATAGCAGCCACACAGCTGCCGCCATAGCTTGCATATGTAGTTAACTGTGTGATTTTAGTGGAAAGATGAGAGCTTATTTATCTTGTAATCAAATTTCTTTTTTTATACCTTCCCTTTGATTTATTCATGAATGACTCTCTGTAAACTCATCTTCTATAAAGACCTAGATTCTCAGGCAATATGAGTTGGTGAAGTCTCACAGATTTCAGATGAACTGCATTGTTTCATCCCAAAGAGGCTTTGCAGATTTTTTTGGTTTGTTTCTATTCGTATTTATTTATGACTGTGTTTGCACATAAAAATGCATCTGCAGTTATATTCCCTCTCCTCTTGTCTGATTTCTAAGGAAGCCAAAATCAGACAATCCTAGGCTGGATGACAGAAGTCCTGCATTCATGCAAGGAGATATTTGGAGGCGGTGGAAGGCCTGAGTGTAAAAAAGGCTTCATAAATGTGAATGACCTTAAATCATCTGAAAACTTCCAGTAGTCCAGTATCAGGCTTAAACAGGCCACCTGAGACCAAGAGTCTTCATTCTTTTGAGTAGGGCTAGCTACACAGATGCATACTCCTTCCCACTAATGCATCGATTTGAGGTACTCAAGGGTTGTTTTTCTGTCACTCCGTTGACCTAGGGCTTTATTCTTTTCATTTAGCTTGACAATGATTTTGAGTTAATTCTGTGAGTCCAGCTGACATCCAGAAGCAAATGAAAATGAGAACAGTTGAGATTTTTGAATCTGAGTATGTAATCAGATTTCATAATACTGTTAGACTGAGCTTTTCTTGTGATGGATGTACCATGAAAAGATTTTGCATAATACGGTTCACAACTTTCTTTCCAAGATTTGTCGAACAACGTTAGAAAAAGTTGTTCTATATTGCTGATAGAATCTACTAGTTTCCTACATTTATTTTTTACATTTATTACATTGATAAAATCTTTTCCCTTTTTCCTCTCAGCGTTCAGGAAATGCTGACAGGTCAGAGGCTTTGTCAGTCGAGCTCCCATAACGATGCTGTCCTGGCAGCCCTGAACCAGCAAAGAAGTGATGGCATACTTTGTGATATCACCCTTATTGCTGAAGAGCAGAAATTCCATGCACATAAGGCAGTCCTGGCAGCCTGTAGTGACTACTTCCGAGTAAGTCCAAATATTTATTTTTTTTCTTTTCTTACAATAATATTGAAAGTTACTCCAAGTATAGAAGGGAGAATGGTTATCCACACCATACTGAATAAACTGTAAA
Organism: Cygnus olor; assembly: GCF_009769625.2. Classification (NCBI taxonomy): domain Eukaryota; kingdom Metazoa; phylum Chordata; class Aves; order Anseriformes; family Anatidae; genus Cygnus; species Cygnus olor. The sequence continues at coordinate 42,559,112 of NC_049171.1, forward strand.
TTTGAGCCTGGAAGAAAATTCAGTATTAATGCATATCTGGTAGAGTATACAACTTTAAATATCCACATACCTATGATAGGAAAGAAACGCAAATAGAAATATCAAGGACATAATTAAGTTCTTTTTAACATTATTAATAATTTTGTCTTTTTTTTTTTTTTCCCATGATGAAGTTTTTTTTTTTTTTTTTAAGAACTTGGGCATGTAGAGAAAGGAAATTTAAATCTTAATAAATATAAATCAGCTTGATAAATAAATTTAAATCAGCTTGAGAGTGAATTTTTATAGGAATGTAAACAGTTATTCTCAAAGAGGACTGGTAATTTTATTCTCCTCTCAGAGCCTGTAGTAATGTTTTGAGTGTAATAAAGCTTGTTTTCAGAAGCAAATGTTCCTGAAATGTAAAGGTTAAAATATTTTTTGCAAAACCTGACTAAATCAGATGCTCAGCATGGAAAATTGAACCCACATGATAAAGGTGGAGTAGTTGAAAAATTGAGATTTCTAATAGAAAAAGCATTTTTTTTTGTAAGAGGCAAAGCTACCAACCTTCATCATAGTATATCTGTTCAAAATGTTGGACTGTCTGTAGCTCTTTAGTTGACTGGTGTTTTTTTTTGAAAGTGTGAGTCATTCTGTTGTTATTTGGAGACTAAAGCTGAAATTAATTTAAAGGTCTGTTTTCTGTAACAAAGCAAGTTTATTTAATATTTTGCCTACACTGTAATTGTATTGCTACAAGCACCATTATGGTGACCTTTCTGTTCTGTTAGAATAGTAATACAGTGTATAGCAACTTTTCAGTATCCCTAATTATTTGAGCATAATTTTCATCTCCTTTGGAGTTGTCTCTTTTTTTTTTTTTTTGGTCAGAATTGAGTAAATTATTCTACATATTTAAGAAAGAAATATTGTTACCTTGATATTATTTTTATCGTGATGACTTTAAGGCAATTGATTGCTCATTTTTTGAGCTTGTCTGCATGCTTCTGTGTTCTGCTCATGCAGACTTTGTACCGTGGTAGCTGTTAATATTGCTTTTTCGTGGTGCCTTGGCCTGCTGTCACGCAGATTGCTTAGCACTGTTTTTTTCCCTTTGCCCCTTCCCTTTACTTCTGTGCAAAGATAAAGAGGGATTTGGGAGCTCTCTAGCTCCAGTGAGTGTTACATATACCTGCTGGTGGTAGATATACTGCAGGACTGATCTTCTGGCTTAGCTGAAATATTTTAATAAGCGTGCCACACAATTCCTTGAGACCTGTGAAATGCATTCCTTCCAGAGCTATTTGTATTCAGTGTATAGAAACATCATAGAGTGGGCAGCTGTACCGTGTTTAAGTGGTGTGGTAGGAACAGCTTCTACCTTAGTCACTTATTTATTGACCTTGAGATTTGGGGCGCAGTGACTCAGCTTGTCACTTCCAATTGAGTTACTTGCTGTTTGCTGAATGGTTACTGCAAATTGAAATCTTAATGCCTTTTGGCAAAGAAAAAAAAAGCTTTATAGTAGATCAGATTAATAACTGCTACATAAATCTCTCCTACTAAAAATACCAAATGATTTATGCAGCATTTGGTAATTTGATCTGCCCCCAAACTGTTATAATTTGGTAGGACAAATTCTTTAAACTTCTAGTATTGGCTATAAATATGAAACTCTTGCTTTATGAAATCAGTCAAACAATTTCTATTATTAATGGACAAAAAGCTTTGTTAAAAATTGAGAAATTAGATTTGATTTATTAGATTTATTCTGCAGAAACGTGGTGAAAAAGTGACTAGAATCAGGAATATAGTATGTAATCATTTAAAAAAAAAAACAGGTTGATTAAAAAATAATAGTTAAACTGGGATTATAAATGTTTTTATATCTAGGGAAATTTTGTCTAATTTGAGCTACCAAGCATTCATATTCTAACATATAGGAGAATGATGGCAATTTTCATTTAGAGTCAGGGAAGAGAAATAGACATCTCCAGAGGATGATAAAGGAGGGTAGAAGACTTATTTAGGATGAGATGAATCACCATATGGAAGTGCAAGATTTCTCTCCAGTGGTCATAAAGAATAGACTTAAGTGCTTCATATTTAGCTGTTAAAGTTACATAAGGTGAGTTCTACCCTTAGTTTTCCTGGATTTCCTTGGAGGAATTGTTGGAAGAACCTTGTGGTCTTTCTAACTGTGCAGAAGTCATTGCCAAGATATATTTACCTTTCACTAATTTTTGAGAGATTTTTTCATGTAAGCACAGAACTGCAGGGGATAGGATTCTGAGAACATCAGATGTTGCAGTTAACGTGAATAAAATTGAGATGACAACGCTATACATCAACGTGACACAAAGAACTTGCCTTTTGTAGCTTCAGGTTACTGTAGCTCACAGATTTGATTAATATACCAGCCTGCCCCCAGCTCTCTCTGGGGTGGCTGTCGTCCAGTTCTGATCGCATAGATTCCCAAGAAGTATGCCCAATTGTACTCAAGGCTCTGTCAGCATGAATATTTATTTTTGTTTTCTTTTTTGCCACTTCTCTAAAAACAGCTTGTACAAGAGACGGGATATTTGCTTCCTACAGATCCCACGTACGGTTTTCTACGTGTTCTGTGTCTATTTTGATTTAAATGGAGCTACTGCTGAGATTGTACTTTCTTGATGAGAATAGCAAATCAGCCAAGCAGCATGTTTCTTTTCAAATTGCCATTTATTTTCTTGTTTTACTGCAACAGAAACTTTAACACTTTAGCAGGATGACTGTGTGTCCCGTTACAAATGGATGAGAGAGTTGGAGCCATTGTATGTAAAAGAGTGGTGAATGTCAGACATTGGTTTTTATTATCAATTTTTCTTTGGGGTTATAGTCTGGGGTAAATTCTTCATTTGCTTTTCTAAGACAAGATAGGGACCTGAGCTTCATCAAATACTGAGCTTTGACCAGCACCAGGGGTAACAGCGTGCCATCCTGGTTTCCAGCTGGTATAGTTAGTCTTGTAGTTTCAGCTGTGCTGAAACATGAGTATTTAAATTAGAAATTAGAATAGTTCAGTAGGAAGGGACTTACAAGGGTTATTGAGTGCAACTGCCTGTCCTAAGTATAACATCTGATTTGGGAGTTTGTATCATTTAGATACAAAAATACTCTGTATGTATGACTTTTTTCCTTTTTTTTCATAGAAAAAATACAGTTAAGTTGACAGTTTAAGCACTTGAGGATTAGGATTTTCAATTTCCTTTCTTTACACCATCTACTGAAGGACCTCTTCTTCTTTCAAAATGAGCTAGGGAACACAGGAGTCAGCTTCTTACCCTTAAAGATTCATGTAAAGAATAGTAAATAAATGCATTTTTATGAATTATTTTCTTAAGTAACAAACAGCATTATAGGCAAAGTTTTCTGTATGACATGCTGCAATTTGCTGTTTGTCTCAGTCTATTGCAGCAAGACAAGGAGGTTTAGTTAGTGAGTATATGTAAATTGTGATAGCTCTAGCAAGTAAGTGGTTTCCAATTAAAAGATATTTTTTTTTCTTTTTTCCCCTCTGGGAACAAAATGAAATGTTACTGCATGACTTCGTTAGTAGGCATTTACAGTGTTGGCAGGTGATTATGTAACATCAAGCTTTTCTTGTACAAAATGCATTGGTTTTCCAGTCAGAACAACTCCTTTCTCCTTCCTTATTTTTCGTTTGAGTGGATTTATAGTCATAGGACTAGATTATTTTTTTCTCAGATGTACATTTTCTGTGTTATCTGGATTGACAGGATTATATCAATTAACTATAATAGATTTTAAAATGTCAATAATATCCTGATTTTTTTTCCCACAATGAGCACATTCACTTCTTAAGAGAATCTTTCTTTGAAATTAACCTAATAGATACTAATTTTGTTTACAGTCTTCGTACTTTTAACTGTCACAATTGATTTTTAAGCATTTTATTTTCAGAATTTTTCCTGTTCTCTTTCCTCCCTGTCAACAGAGTATATCTTCCTGTGTACACAGCAGTGCTGATTGTTCTTATTTTGTAATATGTTGCATCATTTTTGCGTAAGGTTAGAGAACTGATTTTTATAAACAAATTCTTGAGGTGTGAAAGATTGTATGAAGCAAATAGTTTCCAAGGTCTTGTTACGTAAGTCATAAAGACGAAAAGGCTCTCCCTAACACATTTTAGGGGTAGCTGTAAGGACCTCTAGTTCTGACATGCTATTACGACCTGGAACGGTTGCTTATTTAGAAATCCTTCTCCCAGATAACTTTTAAAAATGTTAGATCTTTGCATTTGGACCAAATAAATTCTGTTGTTCTGGTAACATCTATTCACTGCTGAGACTTTTGTGCTAAATGAGGCTGTTACCCTCACGATAAGCTTCCTGAGTAGGTTGGGAAACATTTCTGTCTAAACTTTTCCTGGGATCAGTTTAATTTCATCTTCTCAGTTGGAAATTACAATGTATTTGAGAAATTAAAGTATTTCATCTGTTTTAATTGCCTAACACAACTTTGGTAGATCTCAGTCACATAGATTCACTGTGGCATCTAAATTTGTTTCTAAATTACTTTTTTTCAATTTCCCAAGCATATAAAATCTTTGCTTTTGCTAAATGATGTATGTGCCATCTTGTTTTTAATTACCGTAGGCTCTTCCACTCAAATCATGTAAACTATAGCCTTCATAAGGATATTGCTGTTATATTTACTAGCAATTAACTTGAAGTAAATTCCTATTTGTCTGTTATCTGCCTGTAACTTGCACCCAAGAGTAGTATTTTAATGAATTTGAAACCCAAAGTTCTGAGTTAGACCAATCACTGTCAACAAGGTAATGCTAAGAAGGAAATGCAATTGAAGAACAGATTCTGCTTAAGTTGATTCTGTTCAATTTTATCTTCTCAGATATGAGCTATGATACATAGAATTCACAGTCCCCAAAACAACAACAAAAAACATCTCAAAAAAAACCTAAAATGTTTTACAGTACTAAAAGTTCCTAGCCAAATCTATTAATTTAAGAGATGATTTTTGTCTAACTCCTGAACTTATATCTAATATAGACTTGTTGAGGACAACACAGGCTGAAACCTAATTTTTCTTTCTTTTTTTTTTTTTTTTTTAATGTAGCATGATAATACCATAGGAATAGTATGTGTTATCAACATCTTTACTAAGTTTAATCAAATCATTCGAAGTAATGAAGCACAGGCATGTGTGAAGTGGCTCACTGTCTGAAGGCCTTTCTATCTGAATAAACTGTTGTTTACTTCTTAACTGTGCATGAAGGTGGCTTGCAAATGATTTAAGGCTTTCTAAATCAATATTTTACTGTATTTACTATCAAAGTGGACAAGGTAATGGCGTGTGTCTGGGTTATTTTACTTAGTTCAACCTTATCTTTGCAATTAATGCTTCTTTCTTCTGTGAAGTTCTGAAGCAATTTTCCATTGCTGCAGACAGAATTCCCACAGCATGGCCGTGTGGGTACTATCACAAACATTTGTAATATTTTCTAAATTCTATTTTCAAATACCCCGCAGTTATGTTGTCACTAAATACGTTTGTCACAATTCTCATAATGTGTAAATAAATTAATTGCAATTCTGCTGCTCTGGATGGTAAACAATATCATGTCTTACTCTCTGAGTCATCCACTTAATTTTTATTTTTACTTTTTTTGAATTCCCTGTACAGTAAGTGCACCATGAGTAAGTGTGGCAGAATCAACTCTGCAGTTAGTGAGGTAGGCCTTAGGAGACTGTAGCTCACCATCTCTAATTAAATTAGTGTTATAGCAACATGTGGTGGTTGGTAACTATTCAACTGATATGTTTTCTCAATTTAAAAGCAGGGCAGAAAGCAGTAGGAGTCATTGCAGCCTTGTTGCTGTAATTTCCAATTCTCTTTGCCATCTTCTCTTTTACTTCCTCTAGCTTACCTCCCTTCAATTTTTCAGCATTTTTATAGCAGAGTTCTGAAGCTAGGCTGGGCTCTGCAGCAACTTGTGTGTTGCTGCAAGTGTCTGCCAGTGGAAAGCCAACTTACTGGAGCAGGGCTGTGGCATGGAGCTGTTTCACACCGATTTTCTTCTCAGTCTCTGCAAGCTGGTGAAGTCTTAAATCTTAGAACTGTTGGATGCAATAGACGCTTTCTATATTTTGCAGTCCTCATTAGTATCTTCCTACACAACCTCAGGAGAAGTTAAAGCTGTTATTTTGTGGGTGTACTAAAGCTGAAAACCCCTTCTTCTCCAACCACCTGAGTGATTTACTTGGGCAGTGTGTCACTTCTAGGTTCAGCGAGTAGGACTGACATACCATGAGAAGTATCCAAAGAGAGGCAAGACTGCTGAAGAACTAAAAACATGATCTATATCTTGCGCTCGCAAAGGGTTCATAGGTGGTTTTAGGATGTTTTAAAGCTATAAAAATAGCTGTTTTTCTTTTGGATGCTTCTTCAGGGTTTCATGCATTCCACTTCATTTGTACAAGGAGAAGCCCGTCATAATGCACATGCTTTTGCCTTTTACATTGCACATTACGCTTGTTAGAAATTTTATAGGAAATATCTTACTTTAAAAAAAATCAGTTTCTTCATTGTCAGCAGTGCCATTTTTTGCACCTTGTTAACAACTTCATTTCAGTAGCCTGAAATGCAGTATTGGCTAGTTGAATTCTTGTCATTGTAGGCCTTCATCTAATAAAAGGTTGTATTTAAGCAGTAGAACCTCTATATTTGGCGGTCCTGAACAGCTTTATGTTGTTGGTAAATGTTGTAAAATGCTGCTGGTTGCTTACCTTTGGCAGGAGTTAATCTGCCTAAGTTAACCTGTATTCAAACTTAGACATCTAAAACCAGGCTGAGTCCCAATCCACTCTTACTGGATGACCTAGTGTGCAAGTGACCAATGAATTAAACTGCCTCTCCATTTAACAGGTAAAGCCTCAAAAGAAAGAGATACCCTTAGCAGCATTGAGTGAGAATGAAGAATGGCCCACTGTGTCAGATTGTTGACTACTTGCTTTAGGAGTAGCTGTTTGTGGTGCCTGGAGAAAAAGAGTAAGAACCGGCTAAACTTAATGTGTCCCTGAGAATTCCCACCTGTGCTTAGCTTGGGCATTTCCAGAGCAGGGTGTGATTTCTGTCTGTTCAGTAACCCTAAAAAAGTGTCTCATCCAAGCTTTTATCCTGTTTCCCATTGAGGCTGTGCAAGACATGTTGTCCACTGTGTGCTCTGACAAGGGACCACTTCATTATTGTGAAGAAATACCTTTTGTTTGTTCTTCTGAATCTGATTTCTACCAGTTTCATTTCATTTTCTCTGGTTCTTCTGTTGGAAAAAACAACAAACTGTCGGTTCCTAGGTGTTCTTCTCATGGCACTCAATCATCATCTCTCTTTCAGGTTGGAGGCTTCTAACTTTCTCAGATATTACTCAAATGGAAGCCGTTCCATATTCTTGGTCATTCTTTGGATCTTCTCTAGTATATCTTTTGTGAGATTTGTGTGCAGTGTTAGGCGAAGCATAGACTTCTGCCTGGGCACAGGGTTGTTTTCTGTTTTGTTCTCTCTCAACTTAAAAAAAAAAAAAAGTCTAAGTTTTTTGATTGCTTTTTAAAACTTTTTTAAACTTTTTTTTTCTTTAACCATTGCTGCGTACTGAACTGACACCTTCAAGAAACTCTCATACTGCAAAACTTCTCTTTTGAACTGTAATGTTCAGGAGGGACACCATCACTTTCATATTTAAGATGTTTTTTCTCATGTGGATCACTCTACATTGAATTTTAGGCCAATCACTCATCTCATGCAATACTGTCACAGTTTATCACATTTTGCCTGTGCCCTTACTAATTGGAATAGCTTTGTCTCAATGGATGCTGTAGCTGTACTGGTCTCACCCTTTCCCAGATTGTCTCTGGATATGTTAAATATGCAAGACTGATGTGCTCCACTGGAATCAACACTCCCCTGTAAAAACTGGCCAGCTATTTTATTTTATTTTACTTTATTTTATTTTACTTTATTTTATTTTACTTTATTTTATTTTATTATTATTTTATTATTAATTTATTATTATTCTATTTTTTTTTTATTTAAATTTTCCCCTCCCCATCTTCAATCACTCATTTATCCAGGCAAAGACCTCTGTTTTTCTTTCCTCTCTTGGATATTTCGTTTTAAAGGCCTTTGAAGAACTTTGGATTCACAAAAAAGATTTTGACACTTTGTGGAAAAGTAATGGTTAGAGCCCAGTATAACATTCTCTTCATCAGTAGACTATAGCTATTACTTTTACATGTATAAAAGCAATTTTACATGTGTGTGTATGTGTACGCAAAACTCAAAATCTAGTAAAACATTTACCATTTCAGCTGTGTGGAGCATTCTCAGCTCCATGGATGCAAGGAGCATGGATGAAATAAGAATGTGGTCTTCCAAGATTTATAGAGTACCAGCTATAAAAGCAAGTAACAACTGTACATAAAGCCCATTTGAAAGCAATATTACTAGATATTTAGATACCTTATAAAATATCTGTGTTTTTAGAAGCTCTCATACCTGGTACTGAAGTACCTGCCTTTCCAGAATTTGATTTCAACACAAAAGGAGTAGATATCAAGCCTGTGGAATTTTTGGGAATAATTAAATTGGCATCATTGGGGTTTGTTACTTTAGAGGGGTTTTGTTTGTCAGAGGTGAGGGAAAAGTCAAAGGTTAAATGAGAACAGCCAAATGTAGACCACTAAAAATAAAATGAAGAGATGAGGTTATAGAGGCATTTGTTCCAGAGGAGATATCAGCTGAGCTCTGCCCTTGATCAGCTGATGAAAGCTACTGTGAGAAATGACTGTAATATTAGCAAAAACTTGGTTAGTCAAGACGTTCTTCTTCTATTTACCAAATAGCTGATGTTTAATTGCTGTTGTAGGTTTTCTCAGTAAAAGGATATGGAAAACCAAAGAAAAAATTGGTCATTGAGCTGGCTTTGTTCTCTAGGCTTTGTATCATATAGCTTAATAAAGATATCAGTGGGTATTAGGTGTGGTACTTTAGCAAAGTTATACTGTGATCATAATGGAAAATAGTTTTATAGTCATAATGGAAAACAAGATTTTTTTGAAAGATATAAACTGTTCCTAGTTTAACCCTTCATAAAATGGGCTGGATATGAAAGGTATCTGGCACAAACCTTCATAAAATGAACCATTTCAAATTGCAGCATTAGGCTTCTCGCATAACAAGTATGCTTTTGCAGTTAAGCTGCAGAATAGGAGACAATTGTTGCAGTTTACTATTGGTTGGTACATTTGGATTTCAGTGTGTAATGACATTTACGTCACATAATGACTAGCTTCTTAGAAGCTAATTATAATAACTAAGATTATGTTATTCCAATTCTGCTAAATGAAACTTTGCCGTACAACTATTTAGTTATGACTTACATACTGTGAGGTGAGAAACTTCTTGTCTTGCTATGTTGAGTTTGCTTTTAAAAGTAGCCCCTCTTAAAGGTGTCAACACTTTCTCTTTTTCTTTCTTTCTTTTTTTTTCCCCCCAAAAATATAAAGAAGGTTTGCCTTCTGGAATGAAATGTGTTGTGGTAAAGTGCTAGCTCAAGAGCTGACTTTTATTCCAGTTTTATTTTGAGCTTGGTTTTGATATCACTTGCTAAAATCATCAAAGGAACAATAGGCTTATGCATTCACTGGGAAGCATTACACCAATTTAAGCCAAAATTTGCAAATGTGACTCATACTTTTCTGTGCTTGACTGGAGATGCTGTAAAAAAAATCTGTTTTTAGTTATGCTGCTCCCTTCATATTCCAGAAGGCAGGCCTATTTAAGAGTGACTATTGTTAGGACAGGCTGTACGTTAATGCAGATTTCTGCAATGCATTGCATGGCACGGTCCTTGCAATTCAGTTTTCTTTCTTCTGCCACAGTGAAAGTGATTTTAGCATTCAGAATCACCTGTAGTGACTCATTTCTTTTGCAGTAGTGAAACTAAGGGTACTGTAGCTGTGGTAGTTCACTTATTATTATTATTATTATTATTTATTTATTATTTATTATTTATTACTATTATTATGATATGGGATTGCACATAATTGTAGAATTATTGTTTCTACAACATAACTTAGGCTACTTTTGAACATAGGCCTTTTTAGTGATGAAATCATTAGCAACTCATCAGGAATAGTAAGCAATGATCTGTCCTTTTAACTCGTATCTCAAATTATGTTTGTGCATCTAAACAGAAGTTTGGAGAAGCCATGTTATACTGGCTATTAAGAGTACGGTCATCAAAATATGTACTATATTTGATGTATATTCAATCAAGAATTTAACTTGTTAGTAAGAAAATGCTTCTCTAGTTGTTTATTTTGACTGAAAGTAAAGACCCTGTGCCTTGTTACAATCAAGAAAATTACTTTGTTCCTGCTGGGTGGCTCCCAACAAGTGTGCACAAATCACATTCTTAGCTCTTCTAAACAGCAGTGCACCTCTTTACTTCCATTTGTGTTACTTGTTTCTAAAGCTACTAAGTGGTATCTCTGTATTAACAGTGCAATGTAACAAGTGTATAACATAAATGATTGATTTGGTATGCTCTTAGGTGCAGTATATCACTGTCTGACACTGATGTACTGAAAGAAATGGCAAAAGGTCAAAGGAATTTGCTAACAGTAACGCGAGCCTTAGGTACTGTGCATAAAATTGTATATTGTTCAGTTTCTCCTGTATTTCTTTTCATCTCTTTAACCATATAGTCCCGTAAACTGGGAATGAGAGCTGACCTTTTCATTTTACAGGATTCATTTTAGTTGAATGGCAAATGCTTAAAAAACAATATTTAGATAGATTTCATTGAGCAGATGTATTACTGCAGGCTCAGTTATCAATGATTGACATTATGTGACATTTTCTCTGAGAGTTTATACAGAACTTGTTCAGAAGAATCATGTAATAAGCCTCTTAATCACATTTCGTGTAGTTGGTATTGATGGATATGTTTTTTCAGTGCGCAGGAGACTCCAGAGGACATGCCTTATGATTGATTTAGGACAGACAGGCTTAAAATGGGAGGAAAACAAAACAAAATTATCATGTTAGTTATGAGAAGAACAAACCATGTTTTTACATGCAGTGAGGAAATATTTACATATTAAATTGATTATTTAGATAAGTGTATGTTACATATCTAGAATGTGGTTAATATTTGATACAGACTGTCATCTGTCAAAGTAGTACCTTGATTCTTGTTTATTCAGTCTGATTTTTTTATTATTATAGGTAAAAACAGCAAAGAAGAAGCAATATTGTTTATGTAATGAAGGATTAGAACATGGAAGTTAAGAACAACTAAAGGTTAATACTACAAAGGGGATTAAATAGATTATGAGTTATTTATTTAATTACTGTTACGCGAACATTGAGGTGATACTTTTAGTACAAACTGCAAAGGAGAAAGTTTTGGCCTGACAGACTTTATAGTCCAAACAGATGTGTCTCAGGACTGGATATTTACAAATTTGAGCAACCCATATAAAGATAAGGCTAGGTACCAAATCAGGAAGAATTTAAGACTGTAAGTTGTTCCATTGATGCTGGTAAGATTCCACAGGCTTAAAATTACACATGCAATAAAAAATACTGAAGTATCACATCATAACTGAGTTCCCTGAGCAGTGTAGAAAATTGATTCAAGATCTCTTAAGTGCTAGTTTACTTTCTTAATAGCTTCTGTGATGCATCAGAGAAGTACAATCAGTTTCCTGATAAGAAAAAGATGTAAAACAGAAGAACATAGAAGTAAATGAATATGTTGTGGGAAGTGAATCTGAATAGGCATTTTCAGTAAATGCAGTGCTTTATCTATTTTAAAATATTTTAAAGAAGAACTCAAGCAATATCATTGTGGAATTGTGGAGGCAGAAATTTGAGATGATAATTCTGCTCTTCTAAAACAGTAAACCAGTACTCGACAGTGTTATCTTAAAAATTCAGTGCAAGAAGATACATAGGTAACCTTGACAATGACACTCATAATAGTTCTCCACCAATTAGCTTGCTTGAAAGACAGAATAGATGTTCACTCATTTTCAGAATTGTCCTGTTTTCTTCAGGTCTAACAACTACATATTAGTTTTTTTATTTTCTTCAGATGTATTTCTGAATTGGGTGGAAGAAGTTAGTTACGGAGGTAATATGATTACCAAATAAGCTGCTTGTTTCATTTTGAATCGTAGCTGTAGAGTTCAGTAATAAAAGAGTCTGGGTGGGATGGCATGCTTACGGTTTAATTTATGCAAAGAATGGTAGGATTTTTTTTTTCCCTGTAACTTTTGACCAGAGTTCTTAAAATATAGCTGATAATTTTTCAGGGAAAGTAGGAGCAATTATTTATTTACTTATTTTTAACAGAGTACTCTGTACTTAAGAGATGAGTAAGCTCATGTGCACAGAGGCTAACTCGCTGCTAGTTCATCTTGACATCCTGTGTGTTCATCTTTTTTGAGTGTGTTGCAATGAAAGGAACTACAAGAATGCTAGTTCACTCTGTGCCAACTTTCCACTCTCCCTATCTGGTTGTGATTGTGAGGAAGTGCAGCAAATGGGTATACCCTTTACAGTAGAGTATATGTCAGATTTCTGGACACGAGCAACAGCTGAAGGTAAAGGCAGGCTCTGGTACCGCAGTTGCAAAAGCTCTAACTGCCAGTTAGAGTCAAGGATGAAAGATAACAGGGTAAGCTGAGTGGGAGATACTTGTATTGCACTGTGTGAAGCAAGCCTGGACTTGCTGAAACCCTATGAACATCCTGGGAATGCAGCTTCTAATTCAGATGTTTCTGAAGAATCCTGGGATTACTGTGTTTGCTGCCTGACTGATAACACTGTGGTTGAGCGAGAGTTTGTGCAGTTCAGAGCTATGTGTTAGTAGTGGGGGATCCAAGTGGTCTTCGGCTGTAGTAGTAGACGTAGGACTAGGGCTGCTGATAGTTATCAAAACAATGTTTGAGAACAGCAAAGCGGGATGGAAATGCTCTTTTTTGGGTTACTGTAGATTAGCTCAGTTTACTCTTTTTTTTTTTTTTTTTTGAAAGCTTAGGTTTATTTTAAGTTGCTTTTAGAGATGAATCAAAGAAAAATAAAGATTTCAGTCACTTCACATTCTTGCTGAGGGAGCTTTGAGATATTTCAGAGGTTATTGCTATGCAATGGAACAGTTTACTTTATTACTGGAAGAGCCAGGGCATTTCTTGAAGGCAGTAATTTAGATGTTCATTTGCTCATCTCCCATTTGGAATGTATCACAAAAGTTGGTTGGGGCTGATGTAGCTGAAACAAGGGATAAGCATAAGAAGGTCAAGGTAGGGAAACGGAAGGCATTATGTATGGATTCAGCCTGTCATAATTGGCAGTCTGCAACTATTTTTAAAGAGCTACTTACCCCTAAGGCTTTTGAACTAGAAATGACTTACACGAATTCAGGTAAGTGAAAGAGAACTCAGGTTCTTTATATATAATTATATACGTATAATTTGTCACATGAAACACACTTAAAGGTGCAAACATTTTTCAGTTTCTCCTTGCTGTTATGGTTTGTAGTTTTCATTCCAGAAATACTCATATTAAGAAAACAGAAGAAATTCTAAAGATGAATATAATGAAAGGAAGCAATTAACTTCTGTCTCTTCAGCTTTCATTCCTCAGTTCAGTCAACCCATTACTTAGGATTAAAGTTTTCACCTATTTTAGGTATCTAGGCTAAGCTAAGTGTTTAGGCTTCCTCTACAGTTACAGAGTAGAAAGGATACTTGATACAGCCTCACCTTGAATATTGTGTGTAGTTCTGGGCTCCGCAATATAAAAGGATAGTAAGATATTTCATCACGCTAAGTCCTGTAAATGGGTGTTTAAACATATCTATTTCTATCTATTGATTATCCACAAAACACTTTCACTTAATTTTGTTATACAGCTGCCTATCTTTACGTACTGTTATTACAGGCCCCAATGACAATTTGTTCTCCTATTCTCTCAAGTTTCCAGTATTTTACCAATTTTCTTTCTATCCAGTATTTACACAGCATATCATTGCTCATTTAATGACATTTTTACTTTCCTTTAAACACTTTTTAAATGTTAAACAGGTTTTCTTCAGATTTAAATTAGCACCTAATGGTTTTCAATGTCTTTCAAATATATTCCTGTAATTTATTTGAACTTGTATCAGTGTTCAAATTGTACATGTATGTATATATTAAACTCCCATCAGAAAGCTTATAAAAGCTGAAGAATTCAGTTTATTTCTACCTAGGTCACTAGTAGTAAGTCACTTAAAATTTTGGTCACCATTCTTTTCAAGTATAACAATTTGTTCTTTTTATATTTGTTTACTTGTCTCCTGAGACTGTACGTGTTTTATAATTCTGTTTCTGTCCTTTAAAAGGACACTGAGTTGCATGGAATTCACTGAAAGTATTTACTTGTGTAAAATATTGTACAACGTGATTAAGTTGTTTTCTGACGATTTACTGCTTGCTAAGCCTGCCAAGGCTATAAGATTGATGTGTACAAATGGGGACAAGCTCATTACTGTCACAGATATGGATCATCTGAGTAAGTAAGAAAGTGACTCGAAGGCAAGGAGCAATTTTGTACCTCACTGTTTCTGACAGCGAGCAATTTGTATTTGGGGGATTTTTAATATTCTTTTCATGTTTCTGTATTCCTAAAGTTGTATTTTGTGAAGGAGTCTGTACCTGTTGTTGCAGAGCTGCATGACTGATTAAAAAAATCAATGGATCTAGACACTTTTTGTCTAATTTATTACAGTTAAATTAAAATAAATATACATTATTATTCTGATTTGGTGGTGTTTCACACCCATCTTGCATTTTGATTTTAAAATCTAAGCAGCTGCAAAAGCTGAGCATAGGAAGTTAGAACCAATGACTGTGCTATGCATCATTTACTCAGGCTGTTCTGCCCAGTTACATCAGATCTGATCACATCTTTACCTGTTGTTGTGTTGCATCCAGTGTTGAGCTCTTGTCTTATTTTGTGTTCTATGTAAACAGCTCCGTAAAGGTGCCTTTGGCTGCTGAGGGCAAACCAGTGAAACTGCAAGGTGCTGTGTATTAAAGGCCAACCAACTTGCTATTCATCTTCAAAGTCAGATTTTCAAGATGTCAGAGAGCTGCTTTTGTCAAATACAGTTTGATTATTTTTATCCAAGGATTGTGCCCTTCATTTTCCTCTCAGAAGTTCACTAGCTCTGATTCTGTTTCAGGCTTAGATTAGAAGAAGAATGGAGGGCTGTTTCCTCCCCTCTTTCTCTTTTTATGGGTAATGAAGTGTCTGCCTGCTTCACAGAAATGAAGTTTGTAGCTAGCTACATCCTAGTTTGCAGCATCTCAAACAAATGTGAGCTCAGGTGGAGACATTTGTGACTGGGTGGGTATATGCTGATCCCTGAATTCTAGAGCACTTGTCACAGAATGGCAGGAGGATTATCTTCACTTTTCTTTTGGGGGATGGATTTAGTTCATTAAAATCTTGACTAAAGAATGCAATCACTTTATTTTCCACAATGTTCTCTCATTGACTGATTGGATATCAGAGCAAGACCTGTAGATTTAAAGGAACTGGAAGAAAAGATGGGTCCTCTAATCAGTTGTCTTTGTTGTAAAAAAGGGAACTGAAGTTGACATATTGGCAATTTGGGTGCTGCCCACACTCATGACCATCTTGGAGGAAAAAAGGCATTTTCAAAGAAGGTTTTATTTTGTCCAAGCAGAGCTATTTTAAAGCAAAGTATGAAACATTAGCATTGTTGAATTATATGAATAACTTATAATAATTAACATTTCATGTTTAGCCAAAATTGATAACTTTTCTGGTAAGTTTGATTTTGAATTACGCACTTGTCTAAAGATTTTATATATCATTTTTCTTGTCTGTCACTTGTACAACTACCTGAGATGTTTTTCTTATTGCCTTGTTTTTAATATAACTGAGAGAAAAATAAAGTAGGCTACTAGCTTTGCATTAAAAGAAGGACTGATGGATCTATTTAAGTGCAGAGAATTTCAGAGCATTTTCAGAGATACGTCTGAAATCTGAGTTTGACAGCCCAACCATAACTCATTCTCTAGGTGTTGGAGAAGTCTTAAGCCAGAATTTAATGACCAATGTATTTCTACAGTTAAAAGCATAACAATCAAGTACGGCAGCCTGAATTAAAGACTGGGTTTCTAAGCTCAAATTCTGCCAATGCTCAAGCAGATATTTTTTCATGCCAGATTAAACCTTTAAACTGTCAGGCTGAGAAGGAAATTTGCCTGCTGGTAAGGACACTGAGGATCATCAAGCAGAGTTCGGTTCTCCTGTGTAGGAGACTACTTTCCTGGTGGCTAATTCAGTTCAGCCAAATGTGGACTGTCTGAGGACCATTGCAGACTTTATCTTACGGTTAAATGCTTTGGCGTTGCTCCCTGAAAAATAAATGTTACTGAATGTCAAAAACTTCCAGAGAATACTTAGAGGGTCGCCATGAGAGAAAATGAGCTCTGTGTAGCAGATGGCACATAAAGCTGCAGCCCTGTGGCTTACTGGCAGCTACAGTTCTGATAGCACGCGGCTCTATTAGACTCTGCCTGTGCTAGTGCATTAGATGGATAAAGGCTTGTTTTCTGTCCCTAAATGCAACTGGTGCAGCGTGGCTTAGGTCCGTGTGACTAAACCTCCTCCCCTCTGCAAACATCTTGGCCTTATCCCTTTGGAACAGCCACGGCTTGAGGTACTGCATGGACTGAGGCCTGGGCATTGCCTCAGAGGGCTCTGGCTGGCAGGGGCCAGAGCCGCGCCGAAGGCCATGTTCATGAGGCACGGTGGGCGATTACACCTCGGTCCCTGTGACAGTGGCCTCATCCCCTTGAGTTCACTAGTTTAGGCACAGTAATAAGCCATGCGTAAGGACTGTGCTAGAATCGTTGTGGTACTGTAGAATAGTTTGTAAATGTAAATCTAGTAAGACTACAATGAAAACCTATATTAGTTCATCACTGAAGTGATTTCTTGTCTACAGATGAGATTCATGTAAGTGTTCCTCTGTACCTGAAAGCTTATCCAATTGTGAGACATTCAGTCTTTGATCAGAATAGAAACTTTATGAAGTAACGATGCTCTTTAGATGGTTCCCATGTTCAGGCAGTTGCTGTAGTACAGCCAGAGAAAGCAGAGCATGCAGCACCTTGTACCTTGCAGGCACTTGCAGGCTTTCTGCAGGCACTGCGTGAAGAATCTGGTTGTAATGAAGGTGTGCAAATCCACCCCATGAGAGCTGTGTAGGCAGGTGGTATTGTTAGACTTTACCCTCTTTATTCAGGAGTTGGTGTGACAATGGAGTATTATCCAAAAAAGTGTATTTAGTAATGAATATCTGAGATGACAAGTTTGTTTTCATAGCGAGGGAAGTACCTATGCATACAGTGACACAATTGTTTCACTTTCAATGGCGTCAGTGCAAAGGGCATTCTTAGAAGAAGAGCTTTTAAGAGCTTCAGAATACTCAAGATATTTCTGAATTTTGGAATATATCTTAGCAAAAATAAATGTGAATGAAATTTTTTTTTTCTTCTAGTTCCAGTCCAGATGTATGTTGACCACCAGCTGCAGACAGTCTGTCAAAAAACATGTAGCAGCACTCTTCCCAGGATCTAGCTTGTGTACTTCACATTATTCAACATTCATTAACTTTTTTAAACTATGTATTGTTGCCATTGCTTTTGTGTTCCAGTCTTACACACAGATTAAATCAAAACATGACCTGCCGCAACACTTCTCTGTGCTAGCTGGTCAAATTGCTACTTAATAGAATTAGCAACAGCTGATGCATGAAATGTTTGGTACAGCATTATTAGCGGTAGTGTAAATTCACTCTTGTGCAAGAATTTGAACACTTTCCCTGATTTCTCCAAGGCAGGATATACTCTGTAACTGTACATTCAAAAGCTTAAGGACACATTGCTAACACATCAAAGCATATGGAGTGTATAAATCTGACTATAAGAAAATAGTTGTTCATTGGTGTGGTGCTTAGAAAACATTCTATTTTTTTCAAGGAAAAACCCATATTTTAATGAAAAATATCAGACCTCCTAACCATGACACTTGCGAGTAGTAACACAACACAAAACTACTGGTAACATGCTTGTGCTTAACAAATACTTTTGAAAGGCTTAGTGTAGGTAAAATGACATTAAATATTCCTCTTTTAGATATCTGGTGTGATTTTTATTTTTTTTTGTCTCAAGTCTTACATTGCACTTCTGGTTGTCATATACTGTGATTTAAAGTCACTTTACTATGTGAAGTTTATCCTTTTTGGTGAGAGCATGATTTATGCTGTGATAGTTATGCCCAACAGTGAATCTGTTTATGCCTAATATTGTAGGAAATTCTGTAGTTACTCCATTTTACCACATTGTAATAGATAATTTAGGAAATAGATATGCAGCCCTTCCCATTGGCCACTGAAATATTTCCCTACTCAAAGTGTAACAAGTTTAAGTGTTAGAAATGTTTCTATCTCACAACATTCACCAAGCATCCCCAGTAAAGCCAAGCAGAAAATAAACAGAAAAACTGCCTATTAACTGTGCTGACAATGTATTACATACAGTCTCCGGATAGCTGGTGCTACATCACAGGTCATAGACTTAACAGAATGTGTTTACAAATAATATCTTTTTCAACACTCAAGTATGTGATATTAGTAGCTCCAACAGCAGCATAGACATACATGATAAATAATCCAGAGTGGGTGCAAATTTGAACATACAGACAATTAAATGTGAACTGGAAGAACATCTTAACCAGAAGAATATCTCAAGTACTGAACTTCAGAAAGAGCTCCTAGGGCATAGTTTTTTATATCTTAAAGTTGAACCCTTAAACACAATGGAAATGGGAGTTAAGACTTTGAAAAGCTATGCTTCTGGATATATTCATATCAGCATATTAACCTGGACCAGAAATTCACTTGTAAAGTTTTTGTTTTGTTTTGTTTTGTTTTGTTTTTTTATTGTCCCTGTTAATTACTTTTGGATGAAACTAAACCATCATGCTACAGGTGCTGGTGGGTACAGACAATGGTTAATCTGACGTAAACCCTCAAAAAAAAACATTTGGCATGAACTTAGGTTCTTGGAAGGAACTTCTTTGTTCTACAAATCCACTCCATTGTAGCACACTACTGATGAACATAAACATAACCCCTGTTGTTCAAAGAGCAGCAACCTGGGTTTAGTGCAAGGGAGAAATTTGTAATGGGAGAGAGTTACAAGGTTACACTCTATAAAAAAAAGATTGAAGCTTATTTGTCCCCCAGAAATAAGGTGGAAGTTGAGTTGGAAGAGGCACACTGGAACAGTTGTAAGCCCTTGACTTGAGCTATAACGTCAAAGCTTGGAGCAGCATCCAAGAAGTGGTTGATATGTCTTAAATTTCTAGTTCAGAAGTGTATGTGACACATTCTGGCTTTTAGTTAGGACATTGTTTTTTGTTGTTGTTGTGTTTGTTTGTTTGTTTTTGTTTAGTTGTAGCTATGACTAAAAACCTTGGATCAAGCCTTGTTGGCTCAACTTGAGAACTAGGAAGGTGTCCAGTAGCTATATTCAGAGTAGGCTTGCATTTATATCTGATTTGCTGTAGCTCTTTCCAAAACCCTGGGGATAAGCATTAGTAAAGAAGTATTTTCTTTATTTTTCCATTGAGCCTGTCCAGTCTGCAGAGGATGTCTTTGGATGAAACTGATGGCTGTTGGCATTGTCTCTATGCAATTAACAAATGCAAATGAAGCATTATTTTCAGATATGCTGGAAGGCACTGCATCCCAAAAAGTGTTTCAGGGTCTCAGATGCAGGGCAGGGCTATGCCCATGTTTGTTGCGTGGCTAGTTGTCAACTGGTGCTGCATTTTGGCCTCAAGTTCTCTCTTCCAGACACAAACTGGAGGTCTGCTTTTACAAGGAGCAGATGGTTGATGGGTTTCTTGCAGCTCCTGGCAAGCCCTGAAGCCTCACAGTAGCTATTAGACTTCACTTGATACATCTAAATGACAATGAAATGTCCAGCCATGATTACATTTTTAAAGGAATTAGGAAAACGTCTGAACTTGTTATATACATATTTTTCATGTATACATCTAGGTCTGTTTCACGGCTGTGTCTTACATTAGTGTGATAAACCTTTTAAACTGTTTGACATTTCTGGAAGGAGCCCTGTTATCACTGTATTTCAATGAGAATTGCAAAAAGACAAGGACTGGCCATGTGATAAATGTCAAAAATGCTTATCCTGGCTGACTTCCAGGCAACAGATTTATGTCAAATTATGGTATTTTAATGATGAAAAGGCTAACACTTCCAGAAGAAATAACTTATTTGGAAGAAACTCTCAGTTCTTGAAAGAAGCTGCCTGAGTCTATGTGAATGCCATGTGATAAACTGTTGGAGAGGATAGGGCTTATTTTTAACTTTAAACTCAGCAGTGCTTGGTGGATAGGTTGCATATACGAAATCCAGTGTGCTTGTTGACTGCCTCAGCTTCTGCAGGTATCAGCTAGAGTAGCCACAAAAGTAGACGAACGTATATAATTCATAGCAAGTGATCCTTTAGTGGAGTTCTCCAAGGTAAAGTTTGCTAGCCTACGTAGGAGTATTAACAGCTTTACACAAAACCAACTGGGGCTAAGTTTAGACTCTAGCAATGACAGATGGTAGAACTGTTTAATTTATTTGTTCACAGTTTACTGTCAAAAGACTGAGAATGGTGTATCTTGTTAAATGTGTGGGAGAGTAGCAGAAGTAAAGGTTGCATTTTTGGAAGAGCATTGGACTGGGGAATGGGAGTGACAAGAGGAGGGAAGGAGTGGTAATTAGGGACATGCAACAGGAGTGCAGGCTGGCAGGGAAGAGCACGGGGTAAAGATGGGAATTTAAACTTAACAGGGATGGGAAGAAAAAGATTCCTACAGCGATCCAGAGACTGAGTAGGGTTGCTTCAGTGCAGGGAGGCACTGAAGGCTGATGTCCTGGAAAGTAAGACTGGATGAAGGGACAGCTGCCTTTCTCATCGTTACTTGTAGGTAAGTCCAATATAATCCGTACTAGTCCTCGGTGTAGGTTTTATGGGAAGATTAATGTGGTCTGAGAAACTGGGTGAATAAAAAGTAAAGGGAAGTTGGAGATGCAGTCACCTAAACCTACATCCTTACTCTTCTTTCAATAACTTGAGTATTATATTGTTCACATTCCAGTCTGAGGTGATACTTGGAGAGCATTATTTAAAAAAAGATGTGTTAATTGCCTCTTTGTCCCACACAAGTAATTGTGTATGGCTTATTGTCCTTCCTATATATAATGATACTATTCATAATAATAGTTTTTAGTTCTAGTGGTGTTTGTAGGGATTTTTTTCCTAAGTCCATTTTTTTGTTATTTTTATTGAACAATACTTTATTGTCTGACTGTTCCCATTGATTTCACCTAAATTACTTAGGAAGTATACATTCATGGGCCCAAGTGATTTGTTTCATTTTTTTTTCAGAACAAGTTTCTGTATTTCTTTATTGAGAAAAGGGCTTTTTTGCAATATTGATTGCTATGGGGAAGTATTGAATGCTTGTTATAGATCTCACTCTAACTCACAAGTCAGTTGCTATTTAGAATTCTTTTCCAAGGAAATACAGGAGTTAGCAAAGATGGAAAAATGAGTCCTGTTCTTCCTGGACCTTCACTGGGGTTATTTTTAATTCTTAATAACATTTCTTTTCTTTTCCTAGGCAATGTTCAGTCTCTGCATGGTTGAAAGTGAAGCTGATGAGGTGAATTTGCATGGTGTCACAAGCCTAGGTTTAAAACAAGCCCTGGACTTTGCATATACTGGACAGGTACTGTACAGTTCTTCAAACTGAGAGAGAGAAGTTAAAACAATTTGCAATAATAACAGATCACCCTTAAAGAACTACTATAAATGATTGTTATTCACACTGCCCAGTACAAGGTCTTTTGGTTTAACAGATCTTGTTTTGGATATACTGCTGTGTCTGTGTGTCTGTATGGTGGTGTGGGAGTGGCTGGGCTGATGGTTGGTGGTCCCCCTCTCTCCCCGTAAGAGGGATTATCTAATAAATATACTGTTTATGTGCATTGTATCTAGGCAGTGAATCATACAGGACTCCTATGCCCCTTTTATGGTGGTCTGGTTGTTCATAAAAATTAACATAAGTTGATCTATCTGCTAAATATGGGAGGAAAAACAGACTAGGTGCTTTTCTAAAAATAAATATTTATAAACCATTGCTGTGCTTGAAAAATTATAACTGAGGGAAAATGTAGTATTTTACTTTTTGGGCAGATGCAGTCCAAGTGTCTTTGTAAATGCTTATAGGTAATGCACTTTTTTTTTTTCATGTTTTATGATAGCATGTTACTAGTGTATAAGTCAAAACAAAACTTCGGAGAATTGGAGAATGTGGAATGATGCTCCTATTCCCACCCCTATTGCCCTCTCCAAAATGATACAAAACAAAACAGCACAAAGAAAAATGTATGTTTCCTGCCATGCCAATGCACAGTATACCTGGTCAGCACTGCTATATGATGCCATCTCAGTTCAGTGAGTTGAGAACTTCTTATGCCCAGCTTGGAGATGCACTGTTTTTGCTGTGTATTTTTAACGCTCTAGATAAACACACGATTTCTGGAATTATTGCTAAAATAATTGAATATGTTAAATTTGAAAAGAAAAGCTTAAATCCATATTTAATTATTCCTTATCATTATTATATTATAATATATATATATATAATATTATATATATCATATAATAATAATATTAATATTATTATATTATTTAATTATGAGTTGTACTACAGTATGAGTATGGGGCCTTATTTTTTTTTAATAGGGAATTAAATAGAAATAAGAGATTTATATGTATTGCCACAAAACAGTTAATAGTTTACAACTGGCCTTAGAGATTAACCCTTGAAATTCTTGTGTTTCTGCTTTTATGGAAAACACAGCTTATTCAAGTCTTTCCCTTTGATATTAAAAAGAGAGTGAAAGAAAGAGAGAGAGAAAAACAGAAAGATACCGTACCATGTTACTGAATCGGCTGAAGGTATCAGTGTATGGCCTGTCATCTGTATGTTTTGTGTTCTTTCACTTGAATGTTTTGATAGATAAAGGTGAATGTTTCCTGTGCTGTTGAGCACCTGAACCATGCTCAAAGTTATTCAAGAGTATGGGCCTATGATTCTGAAAAGAGAAGTCTTATTGCTAAATGGAAGTATTCAAAATACACTTTCTAAAGCCAATTTTGAAAAGATGGGTTGTAATGGACCTGTATCTGACCATTTCTGTCTGCTGTGAATAGAGGTATGCTCCCCTACTGTTCGGCGAAATTGAAACTTAAGTAAACCCGTGTAAAATACATTGGGAACCACAAAAGGACAGATTTGTTTTCCGTAAGCCAACAGTCCACCGCACCTTGCTGCTGGGATAGTATCCTCGGCTGCCTAGTGAATAATATGTGCCTTCTATCCTTGATCCTTAGTATTTTGCTAAATCTGCATTCAGTTTGAATGTGTTTTAACTGAAATGTAACCTTCTGTATAAAACAGTGTATTGGAGACATCTGCTGGAAATATTCAATATTGCATGATAGCAATATTTGATGCCTACAGTTGTTTAAAATTATCAAAGTTAAGAAATTTAATTTTTAGCGTGATATTGCAATCTGATATCCATCTCTTATATCCTTCCATTATTTTTTTTTTGTTTGAAATGTGACTGTGGACTTAAATTACTGATGTTATCATCCTGTGTACTGAGGCAGACAGTGCCTTATTGTAATAACTGTTGTAAATCTTTTGCTTTTAAGGGAAAATTGATTTTTCAATAGAAGAAAAGATTGTAATAAGACTGAAGTTAGATTTAAATAATATAAGAATTCCAACTAAATTAATGCATTACTATGATCCCTTATCATATAACAACAAAGAAATGTTGATATAGAAATGCATAAAAACTCACAAAAGGAATAGTAGCAGAATGCGATGTTGCTGTATCCGTTTTTTCTCAAGAGTAAAGTTGAGACAAAAAACGGATACAATTTCATTAGCATGTTCTGTGCAGCTAGACTCTCAGTAGTTCTCTAATAATGAAATCTTTGGCAAAAGTGACCTTTCTTCTTACTCAGCTGTTCAGCAGACAATCTACTTAAAACAGGCATACAGCAGGCTTATTTGGAGCGGTATTGCCCCTTTGACAGGCTCTTCCCAGAGTGTTATATGTGATTGCAAAAGATCAAGGCAAAAGTTGAATTTAGTGAGTGAGTGTTGTGATATGCAGCTAATGGTTTCTTATTCCCTAATGAATTTGAGGATGCTAAGGTTTCTTGTTTTCTGCATCAAGAGAGAGAGGAACCTCAAATCTGATTTGTTTTCTCTTGCAAATCTACAGTGCCCAAATCCAATGCCTACAAAGATGAAATTCCAGATTCTTGTCAGGATTTGCAGGCATGATTTTTCTTTTGGAATTACATGTCACTGTCCTAACTGTCCTTCCTGATACAGGATCGTGATCATTTTTTGGTGCTCTTACTGCCATGTCCGTAATGTCCTAATGAAAGAATGGGGTTTATTTTCCCCCTTTTTTTTGAAGGAGTTGAATCTACATTGTCTGAAAATAAGAAAACTTTTCTGATTGACTGTAATGTAGTCTAATGGATAGTTCCTTCAGTCTTTTTGGGTGAAGCTGAAAAATTAAGACATACTGAAGTTTGAAATAAAATGTGCCTTAAATACCTTCCCTATTGGATCAGGCATTTTACCATGTACTCCACATATTCACAGTTCAGTGATACCGCTCTTTCCCTTTTGTAGTTGTCTCTCTCCTTTCTTCATAAAGGGGCTTTAGGGTCATTCTCTCATACTTCGAAGTGGCAGCAATCTCAGTAATTGGATTGTTCACCCTTCCTTCTCACAGGGGCATTCTGCAAGTATCAGATGTGTGTTGGAATGGAGGTAGATGAGATACAATCAAGACAGAAATATTTTAGATATTAATATAAGGAAACAGTTCTTGGGGCAGGGCTTGGAGTTCACAATTCCTTCTAAGTAAGAGCCTTAACCACTGGGTTAAGGAATTATGGGCACTGTTGTCTGCTCTTTTTGACTTTTTTCTTGTTTTTGTTTTTGAGCTTTAACTCTTCTTTTACCAAGAGACATAATCAGACATGGAGGAATGGGATTAAGCATGATTAAGCCATTTCAGCTGCATGGTGAATCACTCGTCATTACAAGAAAAGCTGCTTTTGATCAGAAGACCATCTCTGGGCCTCTGAAAAGTTTCAGTGCTGAAAACAGAGTCTTAGGAAGTATAAGTCCAGTAGGACTGAATACGTGGCTTAAAGTGAAATTCTGAGGCTCCTCATTTTAGATGAGACTCTTGCATTCCTCCTCATATTCAGGTCCAGCAAACTACATTTTTTTTTAATGTTTTATTTAAGTGACACCATCATTTGAGTCATCTGACAGGAGCAGGAGTATAGTTTCAAGAAAGAAGAATCAAATGAGAACTGTGGCTTTAATTTGCAGTAGGTGATTGTGATCCTAATTCAACAAAAATACAAATACACAGTTGGAGTTCTATGTATACCGAAACACTTTGCAGACTCGGATCTCTCTTCTTTGTAGTTAAATTCTATCATCTGTCTTCAATCTGTGGTAATAAATTATATTTTGCATTTAGGTAGAATTGTGTTTGAGGACCTCAAAATACATTACAAAATCAAGTAATCACTGATCTTACTTTATTTCTTCAAAAATCATTTTATTCTCTGATGTAAATAACTTTCCAAAAGCCATGTGGGAAACCAGCAGCTCAATGGGCTTAATACATAGTTCTCCTGACCAGTTCCTATCTTCTAACTGGCAGTTCTCTGTTTTCGTTTTCTAAACCATCACGTTTTGCTTTTGTATTAATAAAAAGTAAGTTGTCTCCCTGAAGTTATAAAATTATTCAAATTACCAAAGGAGAAAAGAAGGAATCAGAGAGGTAGCCCTAGTATAAGGGCTGTTTTATGTTCGGTTATTTCTCCAAAAACAAATTTTGGTGTTCCTTGTGCTGTGGTATCTTCTTAGATAGCCCAAGATTAGTGCAGCCTTCAAGTCTTTCTACAGAATGTTGAAATGTTTCAATTTCTTGAAATTCACATACAAAGTTGCATTTATAATAATTTGAAAATAGTCTTTAAACTCTAAACTTACTTTTGTGACTTCATGTTTTTGGTACTTACATACTAAAAAAAACCAAAAACAACAGCAGCAAATTTTCTTTTACTCACCAAATGTTAACATAGAAGCAGTCTTTATTAAAGGTGATATCAATATATCATTCTAGTTACAAATGTAGAACTTCATGTTGTTTTCAGGTATTTTACGTGCTTGGGTTGCTCTCAATTACTTTAACACATTATCTACATAAGTTCTTTTTATTTAATGGCTTTATTTACCAACTCGTATTCACTTTAAAAAGAAAAAAAAAAAGAGGAAGAAGAAAAAAACCACCACTACCACCAACAGAAAACTGAATATGTGGTTCTGTAACAGCCATATCACTATATCACTTTACTAACCAGGTTTCATGAATTCATAGGAGTACCATCTGGTGATTTTTTTTTTTTTCAAATTCATACACATGAACCTACAGTTAGTTAAAGTATTATCTTATAGCTCCTTTGTGAAATTGTTTTTTGGTTTTGACGTTTTTTCTGGTGTTTTTTTTTTTTTTTTTTTTTTCCTTAAATACTTCAGCTAGGTTTATCCTTTAACAGGAAATGTGGAAGAGTGAAAGGTGTTCTCGGTAGTAAAGAAATAGTACATATAAATATTTGTAAGTACAACTGTTTCTCCTGACAATTGCTTTGATTCCTTCATAGAATCATGGCTTTCATCTCTCATCAGAATCTCCCTCCTTTGATAGTGACAGCTTTCCTAGTGATTAGCCAGTATTTTATTTGCCATTTTCAGTTAAGATGGAGGGGAGATGGCTGTCAGTATCTTAGCACCTCTTATTCTGCTAATCCTTTCTAGCTCCCTTGTGGATGAGGTATGTTGCAAAGCAGTGTTGTGAGTGGGTGATTTTCCTGGGTAAGTGGCCTCCTGTGTGTTGCAGTTCTACTGGTTGCCTTTTGGAAAAAAAA
Source organism: Cygnus olor (assembly GCF_009769625.2). NCBI lineage: Eukaryota > Metazoa > Chordata > Aves > Anseriformes > Anatidae > Cygnus > Cygnus olor. The sequence continues at coordinate 42,586,393 of NC_049171.1, forward strand.
AATAATGAATTTTAGGGTTCAGTTAAACTGCCTGGTGACTACAAATATCCTTGTTCTTTTCTACCAGGCACAACATGCCAAGGTCTTAGAAAAATACATCTGCAGTGGGACTATGTCTTACTGTAAATGTTTATTTATATCACGTAATTTTCAATGTGATTTCAAAGCCAAAAATATAAATTTGATACTTAGAAGTCAAAAAGGATGTGTCCAGTGCTATCAGGATGATAATCTTGTTTCTGTGCCTAGCACTAAGGGTACGGCTACCAGGTCTCAGTTCACAGTTAAGCTAGAGATTGTCCAGAAGGCTTAGAATAATGTGGACCATAATTACTGACTTTATGCAGTTTTTTAAGACGAGCTTTAACATTTCATGGTATTTGCTCTGGATAGGTATCAAGGTATGGACACGGCTGAAAGTAATCAAAGTATTGAAACACCTCACCAAAGAAAAAGTGAGTTTGCTTGGAGTCTTAGTTCCTATGCTAAGCATTTAACACTGACTTTCATAGAGTTTTCTGGAAAAATGCTATGATATGTATCAGAGAAATGCTGGTCATGATTCCTGCTGTCACTGGCTAATGAGACGTCTGGGTTTTGCAGTGAGTATTATCAAACACTACGTGCCCAGGCTTTGGGCAGTTGCCTGCAGGGCACTGGAACATTCTTGCCCCGCTCACGTTTTTTTGAAGCAGCCTCTTCTCAACATGTGGGGAGCCCAAAATTCAGCTGAAACACCAGTGAGCAGAGAGACAGGCAGAAGTGCTAACTGGTTGTGAGTGAAATGCAGTCTAAATTACTTTAAAAGAAAAGTTACTTTTTTCGATTGCTCTGAAGCACACAGAATGGTCTCCGGAGGGGAGAAACAAGTGGTGCTTTTGTTAGATGCTTGTCTCGTTTGAAATGCTGATCACTGCAAGGGGAGTCAGGAAGGAATTTTCTCTTGCATCAGGCTGTCAGGAATTTTAAGATTTTTTTCTTTTTTCTGTGTTAAATTCCATATGGTTTACTTTCTGGAATTTTCTGACATGAAATTACGTGTTTCTTTACTGTCATAGTGTAACGGCCTGCAGTATACAGAGAATAGATCTGTTTGTTCTTTCCAGATATAAACCTGCGAAACTCCATAGGAAGTGGTAGTTAACCAGGACCTTACCTTCTCCCTCATGCTGTAAGTTTTGTTTGTTGGGAAGGACAGCTTAAGGAGGTTTCTTCCTCACTCACTTTCACCTGTTACTGCCCTCTTTGCTACAATCATACAATTTTTTGTAGGCTTATTCTCGTTGGTTGATTATTTTAAAAAAATGCATTAGAAAAGTAGGAGAAGGTTCTTAGTCTGGGCAGCGTGGAAGTGAGACATGACTAGTTTTCCCAGCATTGTCCTTGAGAAAGGATGGTGCTTCATGTATTGCTCCTAGCCCAAGAAATCATACCCACTAGTTGCTTTGTGTAGTGAAGAAGTGTCCCAGGGAAAACAGATGGAAGAGAAAGTGATCCCAGTTAATCTTCTCCATGTTTGCCCAGAGTCTGGAGGGAATGCACGGTGAATTGGAAAGTAAAAACATAAATCTTGGGGAGAGGAATGAATTACGGGTTTAGAAGTACTGCCCAGAGGGTGGATGCATAAAGGGGTTGTTCAGGTCCATGTGTGTTTGTGACCATTGGATTGATTATAATCAACCTCTTCTGCCTCAGAAATGTGTTTCAGAAGCTCAGGTTTCATCTGTAAAAGGTTCTAATTCTTACATATGAAGAACAGTTTTCCTCAATATATCAACCAAGCATAAATGGATGCATTTTCACATGGATTTATGTAGTATCTCTAAGAAACATGGGTCTAAGAAATTGTGTAACCTGTCTTTCTTGATGCTGTGAAAATTCTGTTGCAAAGAAACACCAAATTTATCATATTTTCTGTCCCTTGATTTGTGGATCTGACCACAAGAGGGGGTGAACGGGGTATAATACATAATTCCTGGAGGGTTTGTGGGATGATGGATGGTATAGAAGGACTGCCTTGAAGAACAGGATTCCTGTTTGAACACTGTGATTGCGTTGGAGGAGAAAAGTTACTTGACAAAGGAGATCAGTTTGAAAATGAGCAGTATGTCACACCAGGGGCTTTGGAAAGTAAGCTGCTGAGGCTATCTGCAAGGTCTGGCCATAGTATAAAGGGAGAAGCATAAGCTGTTTTTCTTGGGTAGCATCAGTGGGCCAGATGAAAGTTGAGACCATAAAGAAAATTAACTCTCAGAAACAAGGGTTGAATAGAGGTTTGATTGCAAGGTGCAGCCAGGTGCAATACATGAATTGCATCTAATTAATCTTAATATACAAACAGCACAGAAACCAGTCTTAAGGTGGCATGTGTCATACAAAGGCACATCCTTTGCTGGTGTTAATTGCAAGACTTTTCTGAAGTTGATGGTTCCAAATTACTCCAACCTAGTTTCTGCCCTGATAATTATGCCACACAACTCTTGGGTTGAGAATGGAGTAAGGAAAATGACTAAGTTTCTCTCTTTAAGTTTCCACAGTAATAATTTGTGATTCATTTTGAAGGTGTGAATCCAAAGTAGATCTTAGATTCCCTATCCTTAATTCTCAATTGGCGTCGTTCTGAAGACCTCAGAGCTGTTGTTTTGAGGGTTAGACAGAGAGCAGTCAGTCCCTGTGTACTTGTGGTGTACTAATGGTGGTATTCATGTGCATTTACTGTTAAGATTCAGCTGGACAGTCTATATAGCAAACTAACAGCTATACTGGTGATTAAATGAAATGTAATTGTATTAATAGAAGTTGAGGCATGGAATAATTGTGGATTGCCCCAGTTTCAGTAGAAGGAGGGCTTGCAATATTTTTTTCCTTCTTTACTTACTGTTTTCTTTTTTCCTGTGGGTCTCCCCAGCATCAGTTTGCTGGTGGTTAATTAACATCTTTGCCTATATCCAAATGAGTACTGAATAAAAATTCACATAGTTCAACTTAAGATGAAATACGGGAAGAGACAAAATAGACTTTCTTCAGTTTTCTTGGGAAATACAAAGGTTGAATATGTTATCTCAGTGGAATACATCTTGCTTGATGTAGAAAACTTGTAAGAAATGGAAAAAACAAACAAACAAACAACAAAAAAACACGTGTTCTGCCACCTTGAAATGAACTTTGTTGCTGACTTTGTGCAGATCACCTCTAAGTAAGTAACAAGTTATCCTCCTTGCCCCTGGTCCTACTTCTCATCTCATAACGCTACTAGTATTATTTATAAATGGATTACTGTAGCTTTAAAATGCGTTACTGTTATCACAGTTAAATATAGTTTGTCTATGCCCACAAGATAGTAATCTGCTTAGTGTTCTGTTTCTCTTCATACCGTGTCTTCAACAATACTAAAGCTGGTGGTTGGCATTTAATAAGTAATACAGCATCAGTTCAGGTGACAGAAGTTGCTCAGTGTAGATGATGTCTGAATAACAAACGTTACAAGGTCTAAAACAATGTTTTGTCAGTCTGACCTTGAGTTCTCACTTGAAAATAATTTACAGTGCTGCACAGTTTTTTAAATGTACCTATTGAAGATATTTTTGTAACTGACATCCTTTCTGTCTTTCCCTTCAACTACCTCTCATCATGCACAGCAACCTAATTAGCATCAGCCAAAAACCTGCATAGTGGTGGGCTTGATTCTTTCTTACATTAACATCTTTACACGTCTGTCTGGCTAGGTAAAGAAATTGTTACACTGCATGTAAATTACCTGTATGTTTGCCTAAAACCTAGTACAAACACATAGTGATTTGCACAAACTTTAAGCATGCAATACACTGCCAAGTAAATAACAATCATTTCTTGTTCCTAAGATATCCATTATGTTGGGGATCACTTGTGTTTTTTGCTTGAAGAAATGTGTGTTTTTGAGGGAAATGAAAAAATGTAGCTGCAAAAGATGCAGATCAGTGTCTTTCCTTGTGTGCCATCCTCCATATTTCACTGTGTTTGAGACACACAGTGATACTGTGAGTTATAATTAAATTGTATGGGCAGAAGAAAAGGGATCTGAAAAAAGCTTTACTTCCCTCTGGAACAGTGAGAGACTGACCTCATGTGGTGTGAAACCAAAGTTGTCAGGGGAAACGCAAGAAGCATAAAACTCTGAATAAATTGAATATCTTTGAAAAATTAATATTTCTCAACCTTTTCTGATATTTCTTGGATGCTGCATCAGTTATCTTTAAATAATATTGGTTTAGATAGTTTGTTATGTGCTTGCTGATAAAAGAGATTGACCGGCGTCTATATTCCCAAAGACTTTTTGTGTCCTGAGAAGGATGCTCTAATAAGCTGACCCCAAGACAGCAGGCTAGGAGCTGAGGCCCAATTATCCTGGCTGCTGCCTGTGCGTGATTTTAATTGAAATGAGTAGGAGTTTCATGTGAACAAGTGACAGGATAATCAGTCTTGGTTTCTAAGCCCTTTCTGGCACTTCCCCAGCAGCATGCACACTCTGTGCCTTCACAGCCTTGCTCTGTAAAATGGAGAGAGTGGTTAGGAAAATTATGAAGTGGTGTACCATGCAGAATGGGAAGGGAGTTTCTAATCTGTATATTTTTACAGGCATGAATAATATTAATTCTGGAGATTTGTCAGTTACGCTGGTCTGATTTATCAGCATATATGGAAATAACCAGGTATAGCATACACACATACAACAAAAGGATGTTCTGCTGTTTTGAAAAGTCTCCTTTTTAAATAACTAACACACATTTCATTTTAAAGCATATGGGGGTAGTGGGGCTTATGGACTGTTGCAGGAAAATCTGCTTGCTAGTCAAATGTACTCTAAAAATTCTGTCCCTATCCTGCAAAGATTTTTCTGTGTACTTCTATTTTCTTCTTTAAGTTGACTGAAATGTCTGAAGTACCAAAGGCCTGTAGTGTTTTCTACAAATAGTCAGAGTTCTGCATGACAAACCTGTTATTTTCTTCTTTACAGATCCTTTTGGAGCCAGGGGTGATACAGGATGTGCTAGCAGCTGGAAGTCATTTACAGCTGCTGGAGCTTCTCAGTTTATGTTCTCACTATCTCATTCAGGTGAGGCTTCTCTTCCTGATTATTGGTCATTTCTGTTTGGTAAACCTTTGTTCCACGCCTAATTTCAGTAGGAGAGCATTAGTGAAGTACCTGGTGTAGCCTAAGTGGCAATAAATTGGATCTCAGGAGACCTGAATTCTGAGGGTAATATGGGTATTAATTTTTGGTAGGTGCTTTGTCCTCCATCCCTTTTATCCATTTCAGTCTTGAAAACAAGGGTGCTCCATTGATTAGTATCAGCACACAGGAGTTTGATTCCAGCCTTCACCAGAGAATTTGCTTTCTTCATCTGCAGTTTCCCAAATGTTAAGCATTTCCCTGTTGGTGATCATGAGTATTGTGAAGCATTCAGTTGCTTAAGTGTTCACTACAGAATATTGACGTATATTCCAGGGCACAGCTACCTCTCGCTGAATGGGTAGGCTGAATTACAGTGGCACCTTTTTATCAGCTGGCCTCACACCCATAATGCTAATAGTAATATCAACATTAAAGCTGTCATTATGAGGGGAAAAAAAAAAAAAAATGAATGCAGTAAAATTCTGTTTTGTGCTTGGCTTGTGTAGGAGATGGCTTATGATGGTAGCAAGAACATAGCTTTGATGTTTAGCAGTGAAAAGCTTTATAAAAAATAGTAATACCAGTTCTACAGAACCATTTACTTTTCTTTGTAATATTTCAGTATTGTTTCTGAATAGGGTGGTTTAGCTTTATCTGTGCAACAATTGGGCATGGAAGTGCATGTCAGCACAATGCTCTCTGTATGCCTTTGCCTTCCACCAGCATAATTGCCTTTGAACAGTCTGCTGAGTGTGCTTGGCAGCACACTGAGCTGCTGAGTACCATAGGCATGCAGGATCTCATGTTAAGAGCCTCAGGATGTACTTGAAGGCTTTGTATCTTATGGAGAGTCTGTTCTTTGAGTGTAGCCTCAGGGAAGCCTTCAAAATATATGTTAAGACAGTAATGTGGTATTAATTGTGCATATTAAAATGATTAGGAAATTAAAGTAGCTGGTAAAGGACTGCAATTTGTGTCAGTTCTGTTTTCAGGAATGTAGGGAAAAATTGAATTTTTGTGAGAAAGTAGACATGGAATGTAATGGCATAGATGGCCTTTGAAGAAACAGGACATGTGAGATACCAGATAAGCCACAAAACTATTTGGCCTACCAGCCGTCAAGCATGCATGGGAAAGGGGTACTATAATAAGAAAGAAGACACAGGTCCAAAACTGACAGTCACACAATATATTTAACGCCCCCATAACTAAATCAGTCATGTGAGCATTTCTTTGCAGCTTACGTGCTCTTTGGCAGAAATTGGACCAAAGAGACCATTGCAGTAAAGAAGTTAGGAAATTAAAGTAGGGATGGAGCCGAGTATTGTAGTGCAGGTGAGGTAGGGACATGAGAGGACTGTAAGAAAGGTTCAGGTATGTGCCCAATTTAGGTCATGAAAGAATGAAGACTCATGTGAAACAGCCTCTGGTATTAGTAGCTCTTCCCTTGGCACCGTCTAAATGCTTTTTGATCTGCAGGTCACTGAAGTGGAAGCAATCATTGAATAGACATAGTATTAACAGAGCTTTGGATCTAGTCCTTGATATGCAAGCCATAGTCAAGCATTTAGGAACAGATTGTTAATGAATTAGTAAAACAAACAAACAAAAAACAGCAACAAAAGCCAGTGAGCAAACATTGCTGCCAAATTTCTCTGTTATTAACAGTCCAGTAAAAGTCCTATGGAGATGATGATCAATAAGTAGTTACTCAAATAACGCGAGAGAGGTCTGTTGTACTCTGAGTAGTGTACCAAGGTAGGGTAACTGAATCTGTGCTGGTGTGAAAATCAAGAGGAAGTGAGACCCAGTGTCAAGATTTACAATAATGGAGGTTAGGAATAAGGTAGGGAGGAGAGGTAGTGAATAAGGGGCAGAACGTGTATTGGTAGACAGAGTTATAGTGATAGTTCTGTAAATGGTTTTGAATTGGTCTCACTGTAAGGTTTTGAATCAGTGTGGAGATCTGTGGGATGACTGTAGTTTACATCAAGTAAGGCTCTGTATTTACTTAAGAGGTTTGCCCAGACAAGGCATATCTGTAGGCAGATTTGTGGCCTGAAAAGATCAGCATAATAATTTATCTGCCTTGTTTGTTCTGCAGAGTTACAGTCCATGCAAGTAATCAACCTTGAGTTGTCGTGTAAGCCTTTTTAGCAGAGGTCAACAAGGTACTGTGCATAAAGAGTGTGATATCTTACAGGGTCTAAATTAATTCTACCAAATACATGTTTGTTCTACATACAATTGAGTGATTTTAAAAATATCTATTGTAAAAGTAAAAGCAGCATAGTTAGAGAAGTTTTCTTTAAAACCACTTATCCTTACTGCATTTGGGAACCGGGGTATCTTGTCACATCTGACCTCCTATGCTATGATACAGATGCTGTGAAGGGAATAATGCTTGCCCCTTCTTTTCTTTCTAATGTTAGTTTTTTTTTGAGTCCCAGGGGGCTGCAGAGTTCTTTGTTTGTTGTAACGGTGAATATTTTTTCTTGCTACTTTCAGTTGTTCAGTTATCATGGAATTTAGCTTAGTTTAGAGTAAATTCAGGAAATACAATATGTGGGATCTAGCTGCCATTTATTATTGTTGTGGAATAATGATGCACAATTTTAACTTGTTAGGATTGTCTTTATTTTTTTGGAATGGAACAGCTTGTATGGATGCTGTTCTTACTGTTAGAGCTTTTTAAGCTGCTCTCTTCTCTAGATATTCCAAAAGTATATCAGTTTTTTGGAGTTCAAGACATATTTTTTCATTTCTTCTTAACACTTATGTGGGGCCAGTAATTAGTAATTACTCCATAGATATCGATGAGCATTGTATTTAGATAAAAATATGACTTACTTGGCCCATATTTGTACCAAGGCCTATGTATAGCTTGTGAGGTTCCAAAGAAGACTGTACCGATCTAATTTATCTTGTTAAAGATGATTTCTGGTGCGCTGGGGTCAGATTAATTTCTAGCCAACACTGACTTTTATATTCCCTGATATCTTTAAGGAATTTCCTCTCAGTTGTCTCCAGAAAAAAAAAAAAAAAAAATGTTAATTTGAATTTAAGATACATTCTCTTTCTTTCAGACCAACCAGCTGAGTAGTTTGTTTAATTTGTTGATAGATCTCAAAAAGATTTCTATAACAAATTGTTTCAATCATGTGTATGGTATTTTTACAAAGAGCTTTTGATCAAAGGCATGTCAGAAAAAAAAAAAAAGAGAGGAACAGTCTTACCCCCTGCCCCCAATTAGCTAATATCCATATCTAAGACATTTATGATAACATGACACAATGGAGGTTTCTGACAACAGCGCTGGTTCACTAAGTGTGCTTTATCGTTCATAGACTTCACACTATCAAATGTTCTGTAGCATCTAATGTTGATTACATTTTCTATTGGAAAATGTTTTGCTAACTTTGGATTGATAATTTACTAATTTTTATTTTAAAAAAATCTAATTCATATTTTCTTTATTTGCAAGCAAAAGATTTTAGATTTTTTCCCTATTTTAGATCATAATTCTAGATTTATGTCGTGCAGACTTTCACCCTGGCAGTGTTGTGTCTTGAATTGTCATTAGTCCTCAGTTTCTGCTGTTTGGGGGTTTTTGGTTTTAATTTGTTTTTGTAGATAGGGACTTCTTGAAGTATGCTGATATATCTTAGTTGAGATACATACATATTCATGAATCTCTCCTATCATGATGTCTGCATAATTCTCAGGTACTTTAAACACTGAAGCGAGGCTTGAGTTCTCACACATTCGTCTCAGCCTAAACAAACGGTAAGGCAACTTGATTGCTCTTAGCTGTATTGCTGCTATGTAGGTGTGGGAAAGCTAAGCTGAAGACATGAGCTTAGTGTATCTTGAATTGTACTTAAGTCCATGGGTCATGCATACAGCATTTGTGTGCAGAGTGTGCATCCAGTTCTTTAAGACTCATTTCCTGAGTTCATCTTCTAGCTAAAATCGATTGTCAGTTTTGGCTGAGGTTTTTACAGGGAGGCTAAGACAGAGAGCTGCAACAAACAGGTAGATGTTTGTTGAAAATGTAACGGGAATGGGTTATTCGACTGTTTTAATTTCCTTTTAAGAATTTTATCCTTTAAAGTTCCAGTGGACCACAGCTGTCCTACTATGACGTTGGAGAACACAGAAGAAAGTGAGTGGGAGGCTTTAATTGTGTAGATGGAGATCTGAGAAGGGACTTCTTGGAGCTGTGGAGAGCATGGTATTAGGTAGTGTATTTGTGATGACCTACCTTGCACTTTAAAGCTTATAAATGTTTTTTTAAAGGGTACTTGTCAACTTTTTTTCTCATGCAACAGAATATGTGCTGAGAGATTTATTCAGAACATACAAATGTTTGTTTCAGAAACGTGTCTGAGTTTCATAGCTGATTGTAGATGTAAGAAGTTTCATCTTCCTCAACTGTTTGCACTTTCAGTAGCAAAGAGAATGTCAAACTGCACATTATTTCTACAATCTAAGAGTCTTAATAGGGAGGAAATGCTATTGAGGATATGAGTTTTCTTGGAATTTCCTTCTACTGAATAACATCTGCTCGGTCTTGTGTAGATACAGCTTTAGTAATCAATTTTTAAACCAGAGGTCGATTTTCACTGGCATACAGACCTGGACTTTCCACTTCTGAAATCTTAGATTTAAGTGATTTTTCTGTATTTTCTGAAGACTAAGTCTTTATTGTATTTAGTGGAGCTCTGTATACCACTAGTATTGCATTCAAGGTAATAAGACTATAGGTGTGCGTGAAGGATTTAGACGTTGCAGAACTGCCTAAAGCAACCCACTGGTTTCGGTCTGAGAGGCAGGATATGGCATGATTGTTCACATTTAACTTTCTGTTAGATCAGGAACATTTTGTGAACAACCAGTTACATACTGGAAAGAGTCTGGCTTATCATTTATGTTATATTTAGTGGTTAGACAGTTGCATATTTTCATGTTCAATGCAGCCTTGCTAGAAATAATGTTAGCTGGCTGTTGTTGTACTCGATTTCCACCATTTCCTATTCTCTCAGTAGCTAGGAGCAGCAACTACAGTAAGCATGACTGGTGATCCTGATTGCCATTAAAGTTCTTCTGACTGCTAAAAATTGCTCTTGGGATCATAAATGTTTCTGTGTCAAGAGAAGTTAAAAGTTTGATGCCAAATTTTCCATTTTTTTTTTTTTTAACTGTATTAAGTTCTCTGCTAAATGATACGCATTCTAAGTTACCTTTTAGAAACTTCATTACAGTGGATAGGACTCTCCAACAGATATATGTCTGCTTGACTGCTACTAATGTCAACCACAGCATCTGTAAAGAGGGATACTTTAAGCTAAAAAGAACAGTTTAGATGAATGATAAAACGAGCCTGAAAAAACACAGCACTGTACAGCAGCAGTCGGAATCTTCTTGAAGCCTCCCCCTCTGTGCAGTGTGCTCTGGATTCTTGCATACAGAAGTAGACAGTGAACAGGACCAGGCCTGGAATGCATAAATTAGATTGATTTAATGAGCTTGCAAATGATAAAATAAGACCACCTGGAATATTTTTGTGGTAATAATAGAAGCAGGCAAATGGTTTTGGGTAGGGTCATTTGATTTTTAACCTTCTACCCTAATGGTCAATCTAGGCTTATAAAACAGATCTGTCTTTACAGTGCATGAGCAACTAATGATCTGGATCTTTTCTTCCACTAATTTTAAACTATTTTAATGTGTTTACAGATTGAATTATGTTTGCTACTGTCTTTAAAGGGAAAAAGCTGCAAGTGAATTCAGTTGTGGAAGGAAAAGAGTGTGTATGATTTAGATATGTTGTGGGTACCTGAGTTTCATAAGCTACTTCTTTTTCTTAAACCCAACTTCACTATTTAGAGCTGTGCCAGCAACACAATCCCAGCTTTCACTAAGATACAGTCCTTCAGAGATGAATCAATTCTTACACCAGAGATTGAGAGCATCACCTTTGTATTGCTAGAAGCCCCAGCTCAGTTGGGATTTTAGCTCCTGGATTTTTCATATAGAGCAAATTAAACTGCTGGAAAAAAAATCTAAAGGTCATCAACAACCAAGGCTTGTGTTTTTTTGTGTTTTTTTTTTTTTTTTTTTTTTTTTTTTGTGTGTGTGTGTGTTTTTAAACTAATACTGAGTTTTTAATCTACATATACACAAAGAATTAGAGTGGTGTTTTGTAAAGCCACCCAACTGTATCTAGTGGTGGAGAGAGTGACCCTCGCATACCAAGAATATGAAACACATCTTCTTGTGTTTTGTTGGTTTTCGGTGGTATGCAACCAGTTGCTGTGCCAACCTGCTGTTTCTTGAGGGAGCGTGTTTTGTCAGCCATTGTCATTGAGCTGTTGACAGTCATTAGGAAAGCTCCTGCCAAGAGCTCATAAATAACTTGGGGGAATTTAGCTGCTCTCTCTTAACTTACATAAACATATTACAGAGATACAGGTTTACATATATATATATATATATAATGAGAATGCACTACTGAGGATTCCAACTTAGAACGGAACTCAGGAAAAAAAAAAGTGGTATTTTTCTCCTTTTTTCAGTTGATGTCAGTGAGGAAAGTAAAAATGGGCCCTTTGAATCCCATTTTTTCTGTGTTCAACGTGCTGCTGTTTAGCTGTGATGTGACAGTGGACGTTGTCCCCCTGGAGAGTTGGCTAATACAAGAACATGGTGCCACTGTGGTTGGGAGCCCTCCAGCTTGGGTGTGTGTGTTCTGCTTTTCCTAACACAGTGATAGCTGACAAGGCTGAACTGGACCTGCTGAAAGATGTGTGAAAAACGGCACTGGAGTTTCTAGGTTAATCATTGCTGCAAGATTAAAAATCCAGTTGTCTAGCTAGTTGTGTGGGCGCACGCAACCAGTGGCCTGCATCAGATCACAGGAGAGGTGACAAACTGGGAAGAGGCAGGTACTGCTACTTCTTTCTTTTCTTAGAAATGTCTGTCAGGATGGCAGAGCAGCTTTGGTGTGTTTTAAACAATAACAAAGAACCTATATTGCTTCACTGTTTCCCCCCCTGCCCTTCTCACATTGCTTTTCTAGCTGATGTGGCCTACCCTGCGTGACCTTCCTGTCCCTCAGCCCCTGAAAGACCTCTGCTTCTGGGAGCCTTCAAGTGGTTTTATAAAGCTGTAAAGAGAGGCTGATGAATCCCAGAATGCTTAGTGTACGAAATTCTTCTCTGGTTTTATTACCATCTGATCAATACTAATGTTTTATGCTCCCCTCCCACCCCCCGTGTCTTCAGCTTTTAATTATCCTTAACCAACTGGGGCAGCTCAGATGCGTGAAGCAAAAAATGTCGTTATTTCTACATGGGTAGTGCAGCTACCCTTATCTGCTGGTGTCATCGGCAACTGTCTGGCAGGAAAATTTGGTTGTAAGAGGTGAAAACCAAAAGGTTGAATTACTGCACTCCCCTGAATGAGGCAGTCCGGGCTCCTAGCAGCCAGGCGTGGGCAGCAGGTGGCAGTGTGAGTCCACAGCAGCTTGAGCAGATGAATTGGAGCTAAAATCAGAAAAACTGAAAAGAAAAATTATTTATTTTTCCTCAGTATTAGTCTTCTGACCTAATCAGTAAAAAAGTCATTATTCACACAACACTGGGCAATATGCATTGTAATTTTTAACAAATAATAGGAAACTGTTAATGTTTTCACAGGAAATACAGTTCTGTCTTGTGCAGCAATGGTCATTTATCACTACACTTTGTGAAATCACTCATTTGTTCTAATTTGAATGTAAATGACTCTAAGGTTTTACAAATAAGGTGACAGACTCACATAAATGTAATTGCAGGGTTCATCTCTCTCTTTTTATATATCACTCATTAAGTTATGAATTAAATACATCGTATTAAACCAGGGGCATGTCCAATGATGATATTGTAATGGCAAATTACTCTATGCTATTAGAGGTGTATTTTTTATTCATGGACATTAATTTGTCATTAAGCAGCATTAGTTTAGCACTTTTATGTGGAAGACGTGACCTGAAAGAGGAGACTTACTGCTCTAATGTGAAAGAACGGGAATACAGGCACCAGACAGACAGCCTTTTTTATTTGTTTTTTAAACCTCCTGTAAAGAAACAGAGGGATGTTTTATTTAAGTTTGCCTTGATCTAAAACAATTTGAGTTGTGTTAAGCCATTTTAGCAAAGGTATTTTGACAGTGCTTTGGTTATGAAGTATTTACCAATATGGGAAAAATTAGAATGCTAAGTACAAAGTGATGACTATAAATCATTTGTAACCTATGAACCCAAAGAGAGTATTGGGCTTGAAGTGAGTTAGTCTGATTTTATCTCAGAAGTAGCACTGTGTTAGATAGTTGATTGTCCACCCTTTCTTTTCTCTGTACTGACTTAGCCAAAATAGAACTGCTTTTTTTTCGTTCTTAGTTACGAAATAACTCTCTCTTATTTCCTCTATACTTCATGTTTTTAATGCTCTATTGTTATTTTTAAAGGGAACAATTTCAAGTTTAAATGTTAAGTAGGAGCTGAACCTTTCTCAAGAAAAGGAAGGAGGAGAGGTACGATAGAATTTGAGAGGCATCTTGACAGTATTGACAGTATGAAGTATTAAACTAAGGAAAATACTGAATGTCTCAGTCTGGTCCATCTTTAAAAGATATTAAAACGGCATTGTAAATTTTATTTTCATTTACATTTCATTTCAACCATCTCTCTTTCAAAGTAAAAAGTCTGAACTTGATACCAATCAGTATAGTTGATTTTTTCCCCCTATTTTGTTTTTTTCTGATGGTTTAATTATTGCTGTTTGATCCATCTATCTTAACTGCTCACAACACACCCAACTAGTATGTTGCACTAGTTAAGAATAATTTGCAATGAAAATGCCCAGATACAAAGCCCAAGGTGTCCATAAGTAGTTTTCAAAACATAAATACCTCAAGTTACATCTAGTTTTAACTACTATTAAATGTTATTTAAAAACTGATAGGAGAGAAACATTCTTCACTGAAACATTTCACTTCATAGGGTAGCAAAAAGAAGCAAAGAAGTTCCATGTAAGGCTGTTGATGTTTTCCAGCAGGTCTGCTGGCAGTGGTAAATGAGACAGCATTTCAGCACATTCCATCATATACAGTGTTTTGCTTGCACAACTGCATAGTAGTGCAATTTGCCAGGGAAACAATATTTTGCTTCAGGATTATGATCTAGACTAATTCTTTTTAAAAGAAAAAATCCATTTCTGTCTAGTGGGGTAGTGAACAGGTCTTGAACCCAGAGTGAATGTAAATGTATACATGCTGTCTTCTGGTGTCTTCAACCAATGTGTAATGAGAGCTCTGAAACTTGTAAGTTGTCCTTATTCACCTCACTAACTCTCAAATTAAAGACAGAAACTTCAAGTTTTTCATACCACTAATCTTTATTAGCCATTACTAATGTCCTGCAAGTGTGCTATTCCAAACTGAAAAATGTTTGTAACTTCATTTGCTTGTTCTCCTATGTAATCTATTCTAAACATCTGTTTATTAATTTGGAGGAAGTTGCTGCTAAATTTCCCATCTGTTTCACCAGAGTCTTTCAGAACTTGAGATTTGTACCACAGAGTGTGTGTAGCTACATAGGAAGTTTTGGATCTTGAATTGCTTAAACCAGGACTTTTATCTGCAGTTCAGGGGGAATTGAGATGGTATCACATAGCATTGTTTCTGCTATACTTTTTATGGCAGTGGTTGTGTCCTCTAGATTAGAGGGGTAGTAGTATGTTGGCTGGACTTTCCTTATAAACACTTTGACTTGTGTTGTGAAAGTTTCCAAAGGTGCTCAAAGGAGGTGTTTTTTTCTTTCTTTTTTTCTTTTTTTTTTTTCTTTTTTTCTGAATTCCATTTCAGAGTTCTTTCTTTGTTTACCACAAGCTACATCTGTTCTAATTATATATGTAAAAGTCCTTGAATTTTCACAGTATCTACACATAACTGATAATCATGGGAAAAGTATTGTAGTAACTAGAGACAGGTCTAGTGCCCCCAAAAAGCATCAGGATTGGAATTCTCATTGGCTTGAAATGGCATGTTGTGGATATGGAGAAAGCTAGGGGAAAAGGCCCAATGTCATATGCTTCAAAATCAGTGCTTGCATTTTGTTTTTGCCTGCCTCACAGTGTTTCTACTCATTTTACATCTTCATGGGGAACTGAAATATTCAGGAAAGGAAAAAAACAAAAAAACAAAAAACATCAGGAATATGTAGTCTCTAATAACCTGTTTTTAGAGTTTTGCTTCTAGAGGTGGTTGAATTCTGTGAAATTTTGATGTTTTAGCAAAATTTATCATTAAAACTTGAATTTGAAAAGGATTAATTTTTAATTAACATTGTATGGAATAATCATTGATCAAAATATTTTTTTTTCACTGAGTTTTAGGTCAATTTTAATAACTGTTATTGTTAGCCTAGTTACTCCAAAAACAGTTTATTTCTGCAGCTAATGTATGCCCATGCTCTAAATGCCTTTCCAGTTTTTTGTTAAAGGACGTCTGTGGCTTCACTTCTTTCTGGTAGTGTTTGAGGGGATACAGAAGAGGGCACGTCATATACTTCTGAATTTTGAGATATTGGCAAGCACATGTAGTTGTGAACACTTGGAGTTTGGCTCTACAATGACCCATTCTGCTTATAAAGGTGGTGGCTTCAAGGCTTCAAGGTGACATATTTAAGCCAATGATAATTTTACTTTTTTTTTTTTTTTTTTTTTTTTTTTTTTTTAACGTATATAAAACATTGATTAAGTATTTCTCTCTTATGTATTTTTGTGGAAAAATGCCTTGGTGGTAAAGCACAGAATTCTGACTATTACCAGTTTGAGACTGGTAGGATAGTTTTTTATCCTTGTTAAAAATGGCTAGAAACTAAATAAAGAAATCTGATCTTGATCTTTGAAGGCTTATGCTTTCCTGATGCTTTGCACCTTTAGCAATGTGAACATTCATGTGTTTTGTGACCACTTGTGACTTTTTTGGTACTGATGAAGGTCAGATATAGGAACTACCAAACATGGACTCAAGGTCCATTTTTGATGTTTGAGCTTTGGTCCTTCTAGGTTTTCTGTTTTTGAGAGTCAGATTTGTCATAATTTCTGACCAAGAGAGTGGTAAGTGAATCCGTGGTCAATAATGCTTAAAATACAAACAAAAAACCCTTAGTCCTATTAAAGCGTGGTGAACTCATTTTATTGAACTTTTTTATTTTATTCAGTGTTGCTTCCATGTTTTTTTAATTCTTTCACTTTTCTTCCCACATTTGCACTACTCTTTTTTAAAAAAATAAAAATAAATTAAAAAATCCTGTTTTCTTCCTGATACCAGTTCTGACTATTATTTAGTAACCTACCAACCAGCACGGCTACTAGTCGTGTGAAAAAGAGAGATGTTCTTTTCACTGCATAAATTTAAGGACAGTGTTGTAGAGAAGTTTTATTTTAGTAGGACATACTGCTTATACATGTTACAGACATTTTGCTAATACACTAAACTGCATAAATTGTTTTACAGTTGGGACAGGGGAAGAATTCTATAACAACTGAAACAGTGGAGTAGGTTCTAGACAATTGTAGTTCTTTTTCTTCTGCATCATGGGCAATTTCTTGAACCATCCTTCTGCCCGCCTTTTTCTCTGTAAGACGAAAATTGCTCTCGGTTTAGTGCTGCGACCACAAAATTTCTTAGTTATTTTTGGGTGGTTAGATATTGCAGGAGTACAGAGCTACCTGAACAGAGAACAGCTTTCCAAATAAAATATATTCTGATACACCATTAATGTTGCCTTTTTGTCATCCAGATGCTTATGATCAGATTATTAATTGATGAGTACCCTTGTATCTTCCCGCAGCTGCAACAAGTCTCTTGAGATGCAGAGCTGCAAAATGTTTGAAATCACATGAAGGTAGTGCAAGCAGTCCTGTACTGCCTAGTACAAAGACCAGGGTAATTTTGATCCTATATCCACAAGCCAAAAGCAGTTTTCTGAAAATTTTGTCAGAACTTTCTAGCTTTCTTGTATTTTCTCCATGTTATAAATATCTTTGCACAAGATCAAATCCTCTAGGAGTCTCTCTTTTTTTTTCTTTTTTTTTTTTTCCTTTTTTAAAAAAAATAAAGAGTTGAGCACCTTAAATCTTACAAGGTTGTTTTTCCAGCGTATATTGTTTTCATACCCTTAAAGTGTGGACTTCAGAACTGGGACCAATATTTGAGCAGTATTCTTAAAACTGCTATGTGAAGCAGCAAGCGTGTTTCTTTCTTTTATTAGACAGCACTCAGTGTGCATTTTATGATATGAGCCTTTTCTTCGCCATGGCACTGTGCTGAGAACTCATGTTGCTATTTTGACAGCTTCTCAGTCCCTTCTGGATGGCCTGTAAGTGTTGTTCCAAATAGAACCTGTTATATTTTCTATATCAGCTATGTTCCTGGTTCTCAGAAATGCTTTTTGTTTGTTTGCTTGCTTTTTAAAGTGATCATTTTGCTGGGAAAGCTAGGCAATACTCATATTCTGTCATTCTGATAATTTGTGACCCCACTGCTTTTATGGAGTCTTTTACAAACTCTAATAGCAAAATTTACCATTGCCTAGTTCAATTATATTTTTAGTGGTGTTGGATCAAGAATCAATTCCTTGAGGACTTCCCTAGAAAAAGTTACAATACTTGATAACTTACTTTGAGGTTGTCATTGAACAAATATTTCATCCGTCTAAGATGTATCCTATTAAATGTATGTAATGATAAAAAAGAAAGTATACATATTACCTGGATGTCTTGGAGAACTCGGTATTCTGTCAATTGAGTTTATGTAAATAACCATGCTTGTTCTGAAGAGATAACAGATACTATTTTCCAGCGCTTACCTGATAGGTCTTACTATTTTATTCTTTTTTTTTGCCTGTATTTGCAAATAGACTCCTAAATTAATTCCATCCATTATGTGACACTAGGCTGACTAATGTACAGTTCACTGACATGATCTGCAATCCCTTGCAGGTTCTCCATTTTTCCTACCCTTTTTCAGTGTTTACTCTGGATTAGAGGTCTCCATAGCTAGTTCCTTTAAAATTCTTTGCTTTGTTGTCCATGGTGGTGGTATTAAGGCACATAATTTCTGTTCACATCTGCCTTAGTTACAGATGAAAAACTGTGGTGAAACAGCAGAAGCATATGTGGGATAGATTTCTGTTTTATTTGTAAAAAAATAAAAAAATTTAAAAAAGCAGTGGAGACATAAGTGCCGAAATTTTCTGCCCTTTTTGTGTCTCTTTGTGACATCATCATCTACTTTTAAAAATGGACTATGTCTTCTTGTCATAAATTCATTATGTTTACTTCACATTTTTCCATGCTTACTGTATCAATTTTGGTACTGTTTTATTGATGCTTCCACATCTCCATTTAACTCACCAGCAACAGGATCATTTAGTGACCACACACAAACCTTTGTCAGCAATATTTGATCTTCATGAAATACTGTAACGCCCAACTTTCTCTGATACTTATTGTGTTAAATTTGCCCCATCTTATTCTGCCAATATTTCTTGTATACTTGGGAAAAGCAAGTTCTTATACAGTTTCCACAAGAGAAGCTCCCTACTGGTGCCATATTCCTTTCACACAAGTCAAATGCTATTAGAAAGCTCTGGTGATGTGACTAATATGATGCATTAGGGGCTACTAATCTTGAATTGTGACTCGATAGACTACTTTGTCTATCAAAATTATACTCAATATTGAATTATCTTGCACTGGATTCAGTCTTTCTGCAGTTAGAATATCGCATACTACCTTAAAATTCTGGGGAAGTTTTGATGCGTTGTGAGTTGTTTAGCAAATGTGTCTGAGATGGAATGTATCTGTGTTAATTAACCAGTCGTTCCACATGTTTTAGACAGTTATTTCATTCTCTGGTGGGATTAGATGCCTACCTCACTTCCCCGTTCTCCATCGTTAGATGCGTT
Source organism: Cygnus olor (assembly GCF_009769625.2). Taxonomy (NCBI): domain Eukaryota; kingdom Metazoa; phylum Chordata; class Aves; order Anseriformes; family Anatidae; genus Cygnus; species Cygnus olor. Next base: position 42,605,562 of record NC_049171.1, read on the forward strand.
TATTAGCTTTGTAATCCTTAAGCGTTCAGTGGAAGGCTGTTGTCTGGGATTCTGAAGCAGAGAGATTTTTAACTAGAGCGGTCCCTCGCTGGGTTTATTACACAGCAAACATACACATCATTGAAATGTTCCAGAAATAAAATGTCATAAAAAGATTATGAAACAGAATTGTTTGATTCATATAGTCCTTACACATGAACGCCTCCCTTGTTCTTATTTATACCTAGAGTGTAAACATTAGTATATTGGTAAGAATTGATAAATATTGGTAATAGAATATTCTGCTTATATGTCTCCTAGTGCAACATTATGAATGTTGACTTTCTTTTTTAGTTAGTGACTACCCTGGTAATCCATCTCATCATTATTTGTTTGCATTTATGCAGGCCTATTAAAGGAATTATCATCCAGCCACCATGAGAAGCCATGTCTTTTTGGAATTGTAATTCTAGTAAATCTGCTGCTGAATTCCATACCGCTTCTCAGTTGTTATCTCTGGGCTCCTTGTCTGCATGTGCTCTCCTGCTCTTTCCTCTGGTCTGGGTTTTGTTCATGCATCTGCATTTGAATGTGGTAGTGTCTTTGTCCTGCCAGGGCTCCAAAGCAGTTCATAGGCAGCACAGTAGAAACAGACTTTCAGCTTCAGGTTTTCTAGTCTGCGTTTGGCCCACAATAGATAATGATGCAGACAGGGTCTCGGTTAGCTCTGGGATAGATTATGGACAGCTCAGATAGAACAGAGTGAGATTTTAGCTGCAAAGTTCAAACATGTCATTAGTGAGCAAATCCAACTGTTTATTTTTCCAGATGCTGATGGAGGGGGTCTGTGGAGGTTTTCTACAGTGACAGCAACTCCTGCGAGCTATTGCCATTCTGAATGTTTTTAATGTGGAAAAACAATGGTCTTTTCCTGTCAGTCTCATTCTTAATAATGTGTAATAAACTTTTTGAGATGTTTTCATAAAGAGATTCATCTGGAGGCTGGAAAAGTTCAGTTTTAAAGTATTAAATTTTGGCAAAATAGTAAGTTATGGGGGAAAAAAAGGCATTGGAAAGGTAAACTCTCAGGTACCTGAATACCTTTGTTAACAGGTCTAACAGTAATGCTGATTTTTTTTCTCATTGGTAATGGGAACAGGGATGAATGATAAAAATCACTTTTTAACATATTGTGTGTTAGAAACATTTTTACTTGCATTTCCACTTTATCTGAAAATTTTCGTACTTAATATTGATTTTAAACTTATTTTGTGTTTCAGAATGTTAAGGGGATTTTCTTGCCTATTTTTGGAAAAAGTCTTAAGAAAATAACTGAAATTATTTTTCCCCCAGTAAGTAACTGGTATGTAACAGGACAATTATGAGATCAGTTACTCACATATAGAATGAAATGAAATTGGAAGCAATTGGAAAATCATTTCTGAGCATCATTAGTGGAATCTGCTGCATTTCAGTGGCTCATACTCAATTCCCATTTGTAACATGTCACATCATTTCTGTCCTGTCTGACAGACAGAAGGGCTGTTATTGTGTCTCACTTGAGGAGCAAGTTTACAGAGAATTTTCATGTATTAAATCACGGGATGACTTCGTGCTACTAATGTGACACCATCAAGAAAAAGGCAGCTTGAGCTTAGGATATTTCATGCAAGGTAATTTATAAAGCTAAGGAATTGTTAATGGCAGTGCACAAGGTACTGCTGAAACATCATGAGGAATACTGTGACGATTTTGCCCATGCAGAAGAGTAAATGAAGTCCAACTGGGAGAGGTGTAGAAAGGGGCAGCTAGGATGATTGGGAAGGCCTGCTTTACGTGAGGGGATTAAAAGAGCTTAGCTTTTTTAGCCTAGCAAAATGAGGGCTGAGGAAGAATATGATTGCTTTCTGTAAATACGTCAAGGGAATAAATACCTGGGGGAAGAGAAAGAGAGCTGTTAGACTGAAAGATAATTTTGGCACAGGAACAAATGCATATAGACTGTCGGAGGAAATTAAGCTGGAAATGAGAAGAAAGTCTCAAAATCAGCTGAGTCTTCTGGTAGTTGTACTTGGGAGCAAGCACAAAGTCTGTTTTAAGCTGGATCTTTCTTAGTTTGTGATTGATGAGCTTGTCTGGTATAGTAGGGGGATTGGCTCCCACTCCTGTGTTATCGTGGCCTGAAACTGTTACTAAGCTCTACAAAAGAGATGAAAGCAATGGTATTGCACAGTTTTTTTTTTTTTTTTTTTTTTTTTTTTTCTTTAGTAAGATGGTAAATATTTTTTTAACTGCTACTCCTGTGAATTTTGGATTTCTGGAGGACAAAACTTGCTCTTTCTGGATTTGACATCATTAGCAACAAAGAAGGGATAAGTGAGCATTAGCATACAAGTTTGATGGTGGTTGATGGATTAGCCAAAGTTTACGGCTTTTATTGTTCACTGTAGTCTCTCTGAAGAGTTAGCAAAAATGTAAAGTAATGAAATATTTTTGAAGATGACGTACCAAAATCCTGTGACTTCTGCCAGAGTAAAGACTGCAGGATTATGTCATTCCTCATAATGTTTGAAGAGACCAGGTTCCCATAATTTGGAAAAACTAAAATGTTGATAAATCTGCAGAAATTTTTCCTGTGGGCTTACACTGTCTGAAATAGTATAAAAGAGGCACGCAAAAGGTTAGATAACCTTTACTTTCCATTTCATCTCTGTATTTTTATTTGTTAAATAATACTGGTGGTTATGATTGTTTTACCAGGAATACCTTTCTAAGCAGTGAAGTTTTTCATCTGGGGAGTTTTTGTGCCAGGTACGTAAATTCCTACACCAACGTCTGCTTAGCAATGGAAAGCAGCTATTGAAAACACTGCAGGACTTTACTAGTGGTTGTTCCAATGGTACCATGAAACTTTAGCTGTAGTCTTAATGTTTCATTATTATATTTCTTTCCATTATACACACAAGCGTGTATGTAATATATAAGAACATAATTAGGATCACTTATTCAGATGGATTGCCATTTGGAAATACCTGTACTGTTTAATCACTTAAGTGAATCCCTCTGAGATTCTAGAAAATGTTGACTTTTTGGTTTTACTTTTGAGTGTCTGCATATTACATGTTTCACTTTGTTTTTCAAAGACTAAACACATCTCATCACCTGGGTAATCTGGGAATGTCACAGCTTTCTATTGCACTAGTGAGGTCACAGACCTCCTGCATGCCTTCGAAAAGGGTGCTCACTAACACCAGTCAGCAGGATAGAAACTGAAAGCTAAGCAGATATAGGGAAATACTGAGTGAGAAGGGAGATATGTCCTCACAGGGAGGAGGGAAAATAATAGGCTTGAGTTGTTTTGTTATTGCTGCTCTTGTACTTAGTCTGAGACCTACTTTGAAATAACAGCAAGGATGCAAAACAACTTTTCATGCTTTTAAGCATGAAAAGAAAACAAAAGTAAGAATTAAATAAAGTGCAGAGAAAGTAGTGATTTACCAGGAAAAAAAAAAGTCAATTAAAAAGTTATCCTTTACTGTGCCGATAAATATACCTACCCTCTGCACTGATCTTGTAATAAATGTAAACACCATTTTATACACTGTGAAATTCTGACCCAGCTGTTCCACTGTGGCTGGACTTCATCAAAAATGTCTTTCATGCTTGAACTGGATGGCTCTGGTGCTTAGTGCAGGAAAACTTCAAATAAGATCTAAAATGCAGTTTTGAGGGATTTGTGCATATGCTCAGTATGAAATATGTATGCCTGTTGCTGTGCTGTTGACTACGTGCCTCATCTGTCAGGTCTTAGGTAAGAGAGTGAGGTTTTGGGGAATTATGTTGATATAGAAAGAGTGAGACCCAACAAAAATGCATTTTTTTCTCTTAAAACTGAGTTGATGGCTTTTGTTGCCATGTAAGTGTATTTTTGTCACTACAGTTTTTCACTTTGTTAGTATTGTTGATCTATTTAGAGCCTGCCTTTGCTATGACTTACATCAAGGTTCTGGTGTGAACGGTGCAGCTGGTTCGTAGTATTTAACAAAGTGAGAACCGGGAGGACTTGGGCTCAAGACCCTGCTGTGCTAGGTGCTGCTTGAGAGCAAACACATCCCTGTCCCAGAGACCTTACAGCTCATTTTTTGTTTTAAAGAGGCTGAACCCCTCTTAGGAGAAGACAAAATAGTGTCACAATGCAACTCTGTCAGCTTTAGCAGCAGGGCTAGGCATTTAGTACCTTGATTTACAACAGTGTTGTAATCTAAATAGGAAGCAGGTGGAGTTACAACTGGGTATGATACTTCGGATATTAATGGCTTGGCTTGGCAGTGGAATTTCTAAAGCTGTATATACTTTTTCTGTCTTAATTATGCATTCATTAAAAGCTTTTATACCCAACAGAATAAAGTAAATATTTTTTGATCTCTGTAGTGTGCTCCCAGACTGTAGATTTGCACAGCAGGGTCTTGATAATCTGAATAAATTGTATTTCCCAAGGAGTTTATCTTTCAAATAAGGTCATAAAGAAATGCATTCTTTCCCCTTAGTTCTCCTTGTGCTTTTTCTGCTATTTATAACATGGAGCACAGGAACAGAGGTATATTGTACTCTACTGTGTACTTGGTTATGATTAACTCTAATTTATCAATCCGTTACTTACATCCTTTTCTGTGCCTTTTGCAATGCAATTATTCTTTAAAGTATGAATGAATAAAGATGGATTTGGAAGTAATTTAAATACAATATTTATATAATTTTCCCCGTTTGACAATTTATCACATCTCTATATTAAAATACACCTCTGCATCAAAACACAGACAATGTCACATCATTTATTTTGAATATCTAATATCGTCTTTCAGGTTATGTTTGTTTGGAAAACTGATTTTTTTTTTACAAGGGTTTTAAATGGCAGCTCATTGTTGAATTGGTTCAGCATCTAGAGGCTGATGCTACTGAAACAGAAGGCCAGTAACGTAGAACAATGGGGACTCTTATTTCTGGGAGTGGGGAAGAGGAGGAAAGTATAGTAAGTGGAATGCACAGGATCAAAGACAGTTTCTCATTTTAGAAGTAGACACTGATAAATAATTTGGCCAATTTATTAAATTGATTTAACTACACTGTGAGATTTTAGAATCTGTTAGTTGAAGATCTGTATACATGATCTTAGACACATTTGTTCAGTTTGCATATTTCAGTGTAACATGCATCATATCAGAAGAGAGAAGGATCACTATCTTTCCCTGATTCTCTGTGACAGTTCTGCTTGTGTTCCTATTTCATCCTTCATTTAAAAAAATATAGGTGGCATATATTTTAAAGTTTTTATAAACGAGATTAAAAGTTACAGTAATTTACATAGGACTGTTTTGTAGTTTTTTTAAGAACTTATGCAGTGATATAGTTCCAGAAGAAAGATGTGCACAACTTTAAAATTTTTAGCTGCTCCTTTAACACAATATAATAACATGTATGGAAACCAGAGACTGCTAGAACTCATGACGAGAAATAAATTTCCTATTTAGTATCCTATTTCAATTTTCACTTATCAAACAATTTTTAAATTCAGTTAAGAGTTTAGCTTTTGCAAATCTATTCATAGGAAGCCAATCAGGCTGAATTGATAGTGATTGCTTTGATACTTTTGATACTTTTTTTTTTTTTTTAAGCTGGAAGATAAGCTGTATTTTTTTTGCAACTTACATACTGCATTTATTCTGATGTTTTTGAAAGTCTTACCAGCTATTGAGAGCTAGGTTATCTGATACGTAGTATACATCTTGCAATCTCCGCATGACATTTTGGCCCTCTTGTATCATCACAGAGGCAGTAATGTATAGTACTGTGTCATTTTGATTGGAATATTGGTATGACAGTCTGATAATTTTCATTTGTAAAAGCTAATGCACCATTTACTTCTTTTGCTGTGAAATACAAACCCATAGATCAATTCTGACCTTGCAAAACCAGAAATAAGTGTTTCTGATTACAGGCCAAGATCATTTTAAACAAAATATACTTGCAGTATTCATCAAGCAGTAAACCATGTGTCCAGCAGGTCATTAACACACTATGTTAGACAACGCGTCAAAAGACTGCTGAAGCCTACCAATAAAAATAAGTAAACAAATAAACCCCATAATAAATAAATAAGCAGACATATAATAAATAAATAAACATCTGGAGTAAATGAACACTTAAAAATAGAAATAAATAAATAATATTGTAAACAAACAGCTGATGAGAGTTTATTTATTTATCCATAGGTATCTTCAGCCTCTGCAAATGTATGACAGCTTTCATCAAAAACTTCAATTGGTGTTGATTTAAGGGGTAGGGGAGCCTGGGGGATCATCAGAAATACCCAATGAAAAATGCAGGTGTACTGGTATCTTTCAGATTTGGAAATGTGAAGATTTTTCAGGGAAAATTTGCATTTGTGTGTCACATTACTCTCTAATGAGGAAAGATTTTTCTATATTATCTCCAATCCTCTTCTGAAGACCCCCATAAGCCACCTCCATTGACCCTTAGTGGAGTTTGGTTGGGCTTGTATTTTAGTTGGAACGTTGCTCCTCAGATCCCAATGCTTGATCATTTATTTGTTTATTTTATCCTCCCCAAATCTAGCTGTTTACTACCAAAGAGCTCAATAAACATACACTGAGTTATTGTAAATTTCTTGTGGGATGTTTCACATTCATTCAATCAAGAAGTTTTTTGAAAAAATAGTCTTCCAAACCAGCGATGATAACACCATGGTTTTGCTTGTTAAATGCTGTGAGGTTTTAGGACAAGAGGGAATGGCCTCAAGTTGTGCCAGGGGAGGTTTAGGTTGGAAATGAGGAGACATTTCTTCTCAGAAGCAGTGGTCAGGCATTGGAACAGGTTGCCCAGGGAGGTGGTGGAGTCACCGTCCCTGGGGGTGTTCAAGGAAAGGTTGGACCTGGTGCTTAGGGACATGGTTCAGTGGGTGACATTGGTTGTAGGGTGATGGTTGGAGCAGATGATCTTAGAGGTCTTTTCCAACCTTAATGATTCTATGATTCACTTTGATTTTACTGCCTACTGCCTTAAGTTGGTGCCACCATTGTGTGGCTATCCTCAACGTGGTGTTGTGAGGTACTGTTTGTGATCTGCAGATACTGAGTCACGGAGCGAGTGCACAGAGCGGATACTTCTCATGTAAAATTCATTCCTTTCTTTCTGTCTGTCTGCAACTAGAGAGGATTTATCCTTACCTCCTCTATGTTAATGTGAAGAGGGGGTGACACCATAGAACTGTTCCGAATTTCTGTGGCATTGGGGATGATGGCTATTAGTGGTTATTCTGACAACATAAACAACTTTTCTTTGTTCTTCCAAGAAAACAAAATGAAGCTCCTATGCTGCAGTTTAAGTAGGTAATGAATAGGATTTGTCTTTAATCTACGACAGTGCTAGTGAAGGTGGACCGTTCAGGTTGGGAGATAATGCAGCAAATAGGAGCCTGCGATGGAATTTGATTCAGTTTCCTCCGGTACTGACTTCTCTAAGCAGGTGAAAAAAATTCTTTCTCCACTCTCCATTGCATATGCATAAACAGCTCCACAGTCATTGGGACAGCCACCCAATTCACACGTTCGAGATGTAGCCCATAAAACCTTCCAAAAAAAACCCTCTTCGCACTTTCCCATCTTCCCTGTTGTTCTGCTCTATCTGCCAGCCGTGCAGCTCATTTGACATTTACAAGATTTCTTGTCAGTTTCATTTGGTTCTGCCATCCCATCCAGCAGAGCAGCGAAAGTGAAATTGACTTAATTCAGTCTGTTTCTCTTCCCTGCTCTAGTCCCTGTGTTAACGAACCACGGAGCGAAACTGACAACAGTTCTTGTCACTTTCACACCTGGAGCTGGTCAAGGAGAAGGCTGCTGAGAGGGAGCAATGCGGTAAATTGGAAGATGAAAACCGGGATTGCGGAGGGGAGAGGAAGAGACGTGTGAGCATACAGCGAGAACAGAGAGAACAGATACACGGGCTGCCTTCCCAAACGTCCTGGGTGCTTTTCTCTACCGTGGATGAATTATGAGGAGCCTGTGGTCTAGAGTAGCAATAGTTGGCTGTCCAGACACTGATTTCCAAGGGGTGTCAAGACAAAAATATTAACCTGTAAATATACATTACCTGTTATCAGAATGAAAAAACTTCTTTCCCTGAGTCACTGCAGCTTTTGTCTCTGCAGGTTTTCAGCTGCTAGAAGGAGGGAGAGAAAGAATTTGAGACCAACATCCCCTATAGGTTGCTGTCAGTGGTTGGAAAAAGAAAGGTCTATTTGTTCGTTGAAGATAAATGCACGCAGAATAAAATGTAGCTCACAGTCTTGTATTTTGTGAGGTTTCGTGGAACTAAAAATCGTACTGCACAGGTGCTCTAGTTCGATCAGAACAGTAAATAACGAGAAACAATTGTTTTGTAACAAACTATTGTAGTTAACAAATACATTTTTTAATCCACTTGTTAACTCCTGTGAGCTCTCGTTATACAGTGTAAATCCTGCTGGTTTATTATTTTATGTATTAAGGTATATTTCTTATAGATGCTGTATGCATATGTAACTGTAGCAGTTCCAAAGTAAATGAGTAGTATCATATATATTTGCATATGCACTGTTAACATTTGCACATACATTCTGAATGAAGCTGTGTTAATTAATTTCAAGTTTTATTACCTTCCTTCTTCTCAGCTTCCAAAAGAACAACCTTCTTCATTATCTGAGACCTGTGGGCTTTTTGTTCCCCCTTTTTTTTGGCTTTTTTTTTTTTTTTTTTTTTTTCTGAGACATATTTTGTTTGCTTCACCCATTTAGGAATTAAATAGTTTTAATTACTTGGACCTGTATAAGCTTGCGGACCTCTTCAACCTCACTTTGTTGGAGAATGCAGTGGTTGACTTCTTAGTAAAACATCTCTCTGAGCTATTGAAGAATCATCCTGAAGAAGTCCTGGCACTCCCATACTGTCTTCTTCGAGAGGTTTTCAAAAGTGATAGACTCACTTCACTCAGTGAAGAACAAATCTGGCAGGTAAGGAGACTGGTGAACAAGCAGAATGTGTGATACTCTCTAAACCATAACAATGCTCTGTTGCTTTGGATCCCTGGAGCAATCTTGAGGGAGAATTAAGAGCTTGCAGAAAAGCTGCGAGTAACAACCGAAGGAAATTTCTAAATGAAATTTAAAAACGTCATGTTGTGTTAATGCAGTTAGTTTGTTCTAAAGAGAACTGTGTTTTATTGGTTAACTTGTTTTGTTTGAATGTGGCCAGAGATTTTCTTCCAGATCAAAACTTTGCTGGTGGGAAGAGATGGCCAATGCATGTGACTCTGTTGTTGTCATCTCCGATGAGGCTAGTGCCACAAATCTGGTGACAAACCTGCTTCTGCAGTCTGTCCCGTTCACTTCAGAGAAACTTCGTTAGTCCTTGAAATTGTTTAGGCCACCGCAACGGATTTTGCCTGAATCAAACTGGAGGATCGTCACACAGGCTGCTCTGCTCAGAGATGAGTGGAGGCTTCAGTAGGTTTGTGGCAAGAAGTTGGAGGTGGCAAACATTTCCTTTAAAAAAAAAAGTTGGATCCAGAAAAAGCACCAAGTTGCTTGCCATAGAATATTAGCAAGATACAAGCATTATGTTGTAACCTCTAGTGTGGGAGGAAAAAACACCTATTACGAAAAAAATGTCTAGTCTGTAAAGAGAAACACAAAAACTAAAACAAAATCTGTCCTTGGAAACATTCCCATCATATGTCTGCAAAAATTGCAGCTCGTGATATAGTGGAAGTAAATCTCTGTAACGTTTGTTACCCAAATACTTTTTTTGGTCTCTTTTTCACTGTCATGTTTTACAGAAGGAAAGTATTTCAGGGTATTTCAAGGTAGAATGCAACTTGCTTGAAAGACACCTGTGCTTTCTTTTAGGAAGTGGGTTATCTTGGCCCAGCAGAGAAGACAGAGAATCAGAAGAGTGTTTTATATTTATTTCAATCTCTGTTACTTATCTACTTATCTTTCAGATTTTTAAAGCAAATTATTTCATGTATATGCCATCATTTTCTCAAAAGGTAAAACGTGTATTCATTTGTAGGGCACTTCATGTTCTGTGGATGAATAATGTCATGCAGGAACAAAGTATTCTTAAAAAATAAAAATGCCTAGTTAAGCTCTTCAAACCACAAAGACAGTATGCAAGTGTAACTTAACCCTTCAGTCTGACAACTGATACACCGTTTCCCAAAACTTTGAGGCTAGATTATGGAGTATTTTACAAAGGTATTTTCTGCAGATAGTAATATAAAGATAGGCTCTTTCTTGCTCTGCTCTCTAGAGGATGTCTTTACAAGAGAACCTGCAGCACACTACCTGTGATAGGTTTTTGTTTCGTTTTGTTTTGTTTTTAGGCAGGATACTCTGGAGTCCTAGCCCATATTCTGTTTATCAGAAAAGTTTTTGATGTACAAGTTCATATATGGGGCATGGCTGATTGGCCAATTTGCTTTTATTGTTGTTTTTCTGCAGGTTCACTAGCTATGTGCTTGGAGATACTTTTGCTAGAAAAATTGTTACAGAAAGCCATGTAGGTATTATTTAATGCCAGCTCAATAACTAACAAGCATACACAGGATCCTGTGTGCCATCCAGGCTACTGGAATAAAGTTTGGAAAGTGATTTTTAAATCCTGTTTCATTGTGCTGTCCCGCAGAAAGAACTCAGAAATAATATTCTTAATTGCGTGCACTACAGTTAGTTAATTTCATGAGGCAAATCTGACAAAGCCTATGTTTCTGTTGCAGGGTCATAGTGGAGAGAGATACTTATAGGTAATATGCTGCTTTTTGAGTGACAACAAACTCCACACTGTCCATTTAAGTGTTATCATAATTGCCTCTCCAAAGGTTACTAATGCTGTTACGAAGAATTTTTTAAACTGATTTTCTGCTGCAGGCAAAATGTGTGCGTGTCTTTTAATTCAGTCTGTACAACCAGGAATAAATATATATTTTATAAATATTCCAGGTCCCCAGGATGAATTAAAAGACATACATAAATATTTACCAATTTAGGCATTCAGAAGGCAATAAGAAGCTGTTTTTGCTTTATCTTAGTAAATAAGTAATTCCCTCATAGTCAACCCAATAGAGGAAAATCAAATCAGACTGGCTATATTGCCTCAAGTGTAGTTAAGTTCATCATTTTTGCTAAGGTTATAGTGGTAATGCAATATACCATGGAAGAATCTAATATTCAGCCCAGGGTGAAGATTGGGTATGCCAGAGGATTAGTGTCAGGGTGCTTTATAGAAGTGAAACTTGATGGACAGGCTGGAGACAGATCTACAGAATCTCATTAAATTGCTGAATTGTTCATTACTGAGTACTCTCACTGTAATAAAGTGCTCATTGACTTTGACAAATCCCCATCCCATGTCTTAAGGAAGAACAGCAAAGCAAGAGGTGTTGGGGAAGCTAGAGGAAATTGGCACAAAGTGGGGCAGATAATAGAAAAGCTGATTGGGGATGCTACCATTTCATTTGTCTGTCTTACCTGTGACTAGTGTGGCCTCCTGCACATACACATGCATGCATGTTATGGCAGTATGAGTTCACAATGTCCCCAAGGCACCTCTACTGGTAGGGTTCCCATGAAGCCCGAAGCACAAATTAAAGCTTCCCTCAATGAACCTCTGGACAGGATGTCATTGTCTGCAGAGCTCACTTATTTTCAGTAGTTTAAATTCCCGATGTCCACTGGGCGATTCGATCCTAAAGCACATAAAGATTAAGGTAGTTATTTTAAAGCATCAAAGTACACAGAGTGATGATGCTGGAATGTGATTTAAACTGAAGGGACTGCACCTCATATCTGTCACACTTTGGATTTTTGTTAGACTATCAATTATGAATTGCCCAATTCCAGTGAATATTGTAAAATACAACCTTGAACAAACCAAGCTTGAGAAAATTAAACAGTAACATTAATGACAATTTATTAGGATGTGGATTAGTGTAACATAATGTAGTAATTCCTGTGTATTCTTTCAGAAGGAAAAAGGTGACTTCCAAAACAGGTTAAAGTAGACAAACTTGTTAGTTCATTCCTCTTTCTACCTCTTAAAGTCTTATGAAAATCTTTGGTCTCGTGTAGGTATCTTAGTGGAGAAAATAGACAATGAATATAATTATATATTTCTTAAATAAGCAGAAAGAAAAACCACCAGAAACCCTCTGTAGGATGGGAAATCAGAGAAACATGTTAGATTCAATCTAATTATTTTTATTTTTTTAACTAGGCTAAGCCAGTAACTATTATTATTAGGTGACACAGGGTTTGTTTTCATATTGATTTTTGCATTTTACTAGTGTGTGAGATTATGAGATATCATTTGTGATTTGTCAGCTCACTTAGGTGTCAGTAAACTTAAAGCAGTGACATGGAAAAAAAATATTAAAGGAAGGAAAATGGGAAAATCTTGAAGAAACTGGGGGAAAAAGCAAATTCTTCGGTACGTTTTCTCTTCGTCATGAGCTGTGCATGCTTTTTTCACAGGAAATGGTCATGATGAGGACATAAATGTCTAGTTTATCACAAAGTGAAAAGTGAATCTTTTCATAATTGGCCATTACTAAAAAGGCTCATTGGCTCTACTTTAAGGAAGCAGATGAATTCTTTCCCTTGATAATTGGCAAGGTAACCAACCTTGTACAACAGAACGTGTTCTCAGAGAAATCTAGCAGGAGATGCCTTCTTGCGGGAAGCAAGCAACTAGAAAGCAAGCCAAGGATTTAAATAATAATAAACTCACGTTAGACTTAGTTGTAATATAGTTATGTCTTGTCACATTTGTGATTAAAAGCTTCAATGTCATGAGGCCTAAGTGTTCATATTTTAAGGATCAAGCTAATAGTTAGATATATCTACTGGACCATTCAGTCTCCCAGCAGGATATTGGCAGGGAGGTTGAACTCGATGATCTTCAGGGGTCCCTGCCAACCTCAGCCATTCTGTGACTGGTCAGATGATGCTGTATTAAACACTGCACTTGATACAAGGTGATCTCTTGAGTCATGTTAGGCAAAGAGTCTTAACATGAGATCAGTATAGATTAGGTTCTTCCTCCCCTGCTGCTGGTTAACTAAGTTGTTGAAAGAGAGATATTTTTAAACAATTAACTTTAAAAATAGATCAATTGTAGTGTTTGCCAATGCTTCCAATGTTAGGATTAGGAAGTTTGGGGGTGGGATTTTATTTTACCTATAACTTGTTTTCTTGATTATCAACTGCTAAGCAAATAACGTAGGAACAGTGGGCAGAAAGTTTATTCAGCTAGAAAGCATGACCCAGCTGTGCTGGGTCTTTTCCAGGGCTAGGCTCCCAAGGCATTCCAGGAGCCTGTTAACTTGTGTGCAACTTGTGAACTCGTGTTCATGAAGCCGATGATCCACATGTGAAAGTGTAGCACTAGTTACTCCTTTTGTTACTATAAACGGGAAGTGCAAAAGCAGTCTTTGGTTTCCATGTTAAAGAAGCATCATTGCTTGAATAAGTAGAAAAATAAAGGACAGGAAGACTATAGTGTCAATAAAAAATTATAGGTCAATAAGAGTTGTTAAGTGCCTGTTTTATAAAAATGTATAAATCTATTTTTTTCACTACGCACCTATTTATCCTCTTCTTCAGAAGGGTAAAGTGCCCAATTTTTAACTGCCTTTTCTTGCACTTCAGCTCCATTTTGAATCTCTTGGTGTGACTTGTGGAGGGCCAGGTATATTCTCCTGCAGAAATCCCACAGGGTTTAGCACTGTTAGAACTTTTGCTGTGCACACATTACAGCAGGCTGTTACGATGGAAGAGCTCCCTGCCAAAGACAGGCCCTCTGACATCTTCCATCCATCTCCAGCAATGCCCACAGTTTCCTACGCAGAACAGCAGTGTCTAGAAGTGGGTTGCCATGTTCCAGCACAAACTTGCCATTCCATCAGTGCAGTACTTCAGCTTTTTTGCACTGTCAATCATTTGATTCTACAGAGCAATTTTTAATATGAAGAGAGCAAAATTTGTGTTTCTCAATGGTATATGTATGTTGTGACAAAATGTGGACTAAGTGCCTTGCTAAATGGGGACTTAAGTTTTACTGCAAAATAAGTAATGATACGAAATAGCAAGCGAAGTAGAGCATTTCAGTAATCAAGGTTGTGTTTAAACAGTGCATTAGCCTTTCGCTGTTCAAGAAATAAGCTTAAGTGCTCTCTTGGGCAATAAGTAAAATCATGTCTGGTGGTCTAATGCTTGTCCCTGGTGAGTATTTAGCCTAAGTAGAAAACCACCACACTAAAACGTGGCTGTCAGCCTCTCATCGTGAGAAGCGGAGAAAAAAAAGGAGTTTGATGCATATCAAGGCCAAGGTGAATTGGTAAAGCTACATGGGAAAATTAGCATATTTCTTGTGCATATTTCGCTGTGTTTTCAACCCTTTTTTAATTCACTTTTCATGAGCAGTCTACATAAAAGTGCCAAAGAGCCTGTAGTGAATCAGTGTCCACTGTGCTGGATCTGTGATGGTCGTGCTATGTATCATGGCTAGCTGCAAGCAAGATTTTGTTAATAAAACATAAAAGAAAAATAGCGTGAAAACAGAACCTGTGATAGGATGTAGGTTTCATTTTCATAAGACTCATCAAAATAAGACGTACCTCCCCTGAACTGACTGCAATTGTAATACTCCTTGCAGTCCCTCCAGACTATTTGGGTAGGATTCATTTTTGTTAATATATGTGTGTGCAGCATTTTTGGTAGGATGTCCCTGACATGTAGGGCAAGCTAGCAGTTGTGGCACAGGAGCTTCAAGGTGATCTGCCTTCTGGAGCTGGAGACCGGGCAGGATATGTACCTGCTGCAGTGGATTGAGGCAGTGGATGTAGGCAGCTGAATTTCATGCTGTGCTCTGCTGGTGTGCTTAGCTCACACATGTTTTTCACGATAGTTTTTGCATCATTCATAACAGTATTGGCATTTTGGCTTATGGTGGAAATAAGTGCTGCCCCTGTTTGTGCGCTCTCCCCCTTAGTTTATGAAACACCTTCCCCCCTTTGTCTTCCTTAGCTTAAATCTAGCGTTCTCATAATCTGGTACTTTACATAAAGTTTTGTGAACTTCATGTATTCCTTTGGTCTGAACTTTCCAAAGTTTCTGCATGTTTTTTCTTGAATATTGGCTAATCCCATTATTTATTTATTTTTTTATCAACAATGGCGGCATTGAATGGGATTTTCTGTATTAAAAATAAGGTTATATTAGGAGCAACTATGTGTTCTCCTAGTTTTTCTTTTTGTTGCATGTCAGTTCCTATCAGAAAACTTGATTATTTTGCTGCCACTGCTGTGAGCAATAGAGGAATTACTGGAGGGCATTGCTTTTGCCTCAGTGTCCTACAGTAACATTGTCTCACCTTATTTATCCCAGATTAACTTCAGAAAAGCATAAAGCATCACACCAGTATTTACAAGGGCTGCTGTGCCCACAGCTCTTGAATTTAGGTCATTTCTTCAGACAAGCAATGGATGTGTGTTTGATTTAGAAAGCCAAAAGAGGACACCAAGGTGTGCACGCAGCAAGACAGCTTCTGTGATATTGCATTCTGCATTTGAATTAGTCTGTTATGGTGGGTTTTGTGTTGACTGCTCTGCTCTTTGTGGCATTGGCCTGTTAGAGATTAACTGAGGTATAATTGTAAAATTGTATAGTACGCAGATACGTGGTTATGTGATAGAAAGTTGCATAGCTCATAGCATTGTGAAAGCCAGACATGGTTGGAAATACCCATTACTTTCATTTTTAAGGTGAAGAACAGCATAAATAAAGTCTAAAACTAACAGATACAAATGATCAAATGAGACAGTCCAGTGCTACTATCTTAGTTAACATCTTACCTTCAGATATGAATGTTAGTAATCTCTTCCCTTTCAAAATCCTAGTAAAGCTGTTTAATACTGTTTCTGATGGGTTTAAGCTTGTTGAAAATGATAGAAATGAGAAGCTCTTTTGAGAATCCCCAGCTCTGCATTTCATTCAGTTTTCCTTTGAGAGCTGGTAGAAGCATTGCCTCTATTTGTACCTTGAAACCAAAGAAGATAAAGAAAGAAAATTAAACTCCAGGTTGACTAAAACCATATAAATTTTATGAGGTTCGCCTTTCAGCAGTTGCAGTTGTTTCATTTTGCTTCAGATAAAATTTGATTTTTAATAATAAATTAATGTTTGTTTTAATCTTGCAGGAAGTAAACTCTGACATCCCCATTTCATGGAAATACATTCAGGATCTTAAAGCCTTGTTTGCAAATGCATTCAAGTATTTAAGTCACTTTTAAAAATAAATTATATTCTTGGGACAATTAGTTGATTTTGAAAAAACTCATTGCTTAAAAATAATGAGTCCAGCAGTAATCTGAAGCCCATCATATGGGGATTAAGATTAAATAGTGGCCTTCTGGTACATAAAGGGAGCCTACAGGAAAGCTGGGGAGGAACTCTTTATCAGGAAATGTAGTGATAGGACAAGAAGAAATGGTTTTAAGCTAAAAGAGGATAGTTTTAGGTAGATATGAGGAAGAAATCCTTCCCTCAGAGGGTGGTGAGGCACTGGCACAGGTTGCCCAGAGAAGCTGTGGATGCCCCATCCCTGGAGGTGCTCAAGGCCAGGCTGGATGGGCTTTGGGCAACCTGGTCTGGGGGGAGGTGTCCCTGCCCATGGCAGGGGGCTGGAACTGGATGGGCTTTAAGGTCTCTTCCAACCCAAACCATTCTATGAATCTAAATCAGAATAAATTAAATTGATATTGTTAAGAATTTGTTATTTGATTGAAAGGGAAATTATTCTGTTCTCAAAAAAATCTGAGTGAGCTTCTGCTAGTGTACTTGCTTTTATTTTGTATTTAAAAAAAAAAAAAACAAAAAAACCAACAATGGGGGAACAAATTCCTAAGTGGAAAATCAGCCGAAATAAATACCAAATAGATGTGTATTTATTGTCATTGTGCTAATCAAGTTCTTAGTGGAATTTGAAAAAAGCAGAAGTAAATTGTCCGCTCACAGGAAAAGGCTTAAATGTTCCCACAGTTAATATTAGTGGTCCCGTCCAAGTTTCAGCAGTGCTTCAGAGTTGAAGAATCAAGTTTACTAATTTGTAACATGGACTTCAGTTCAGTGGCTGGTGTTTGATGATTGCGTGAGTGAAGTGGATAGGAGGAAGCAGAGGTAACTCAGGCAGCACTTGGCTCTGAGACCAAGGTAAGGGTAAACCGATGCTGTAGTTGTCAGAGGGCTTAGTTCATTAAAATAGTAAAGAAGAACAAACAGAAATAAATTATTCTTGCAGTGAAGATGCTGGTGATATCACTGTTAAAACAAAATACCTGGTGATTTCACTTGGAAAAATTGACCTCAGTGATTTTGCAGTAACATGGCATGTTGAGAGCATACCTATACATATAAACGGACTAAGAGGAGTATTTACTTTGATGTGTGTTTTTGTGTGACCTGAGATATTAATGACATATAAGTCCTATATAACTGTTGTCAAGATTATTATAGAAAATGACACATTTTTATGTGATTTGTTGGATTTGCCTATTAAACTCATAGAAAATTATACCCTGACAATAGGGAAGGAAGGAATAGGAATCTTTTAACATTCAAGACCCATTTAGACTAATTTTCACAGAGCTGTACTGTATATTTTATAGAATTTTGTCTATTTTGTGCCTATTTCATTCTCTAACAATTTTACTGATGAAAGCTTGTAGATTCCTGTCTCATTAGAGAGCCACTGTACTTTAAAAATATATTTCAAGGGAAAAAATAAAAAGAGAGGAATAGCAATAAAAACAACATGTATCGTGTGGTGAAAGATTGTCCTTTCCAGTTACAATTATGTACCAGCAACTTACTTAATGCTAAGCGTGCCTGTGTAAAGTTTCAGTGCATTTGATGTCAGCCTGAATGTTTCCTCTAAAATAAAGGTGAACAGTTCTAGATTTTGAAATGATGGCTGCTGAGTTGGGGTATGCTGGGAAGGGGGGGGTGTTCTTCTACCCCCCATGTGCACTTTCCGTACCTTGTTTGAGAAGAGAGAATCCATCATTATTTAAGTTGGCCTAATGCTATCATAAATTTTGATCTCCTTAAACTAAAAATCAAATCATAGTTAAGGGTCCTAGTTAGAAGCTCTGTTTATGAAGAGATAACCTTCTGTTCACTGCAACTTTAAAACAAACAAAACAACAACAACAAACCCACCCCATATTAGATAATATAACTAGCAGTGTGATTTTTACTATTATGATGAATAGTGGAGGGGCCAAATTGGAGCATTCTGTGATGAGTTAGAAAATGGATGGCAAGGAGTTGTTACCTCAGAGTTTCCTGCCATTTGATATAGTTCAAGGAGAGAGGCAGATCTGTTAGGATCCATAGGAACCTGTTAAGCTGTATTTTAGGAATGCTTATGATGGTGGTTGGAGGGTTGGTCCTCTTCTCTTAAGTCACTGTATGGCTGGACCTGTGTGCAAGGAAGAATCAAGGTTATATTCAGATGCCAGTTTTGGGGTTAGGTTCTATTGCTTTGCTTTGCACTGGTTAAACTGTCACCCTCCATGCTCTTTTCTGATGATCCTGTTAAAAACAGAAGTTACTTTGATTGAAGCAGTAAGTAGAGCCCTTCCAGTGTGATCTGTCCCAGCTCATTTATTTTTTTTCGTGTACGCTTCCAGGTGTGATATTCATTGCAGGGCACAGGTTGTCGATAGTGGGGTACCCATGAAGGCTGTTGCAACAGGGGCTCCACACTAGCTTATACATGTTTTAAACATCAGTTGTATGTATGGAGTGTCATTGCTTGGGGTTGGATTGGGCCTTGCTTGTTCCCTCCATCATAGCAGAAGAATGGGTTAGGTGTAAGAAGCACGTTTTTTAGGTCTGCCTTTGTATAGAAGCTCCAAATGACCATAAAGGAAGCTACTCTATGGTTTGAGGACTTGATTGCACAGGAATGCAATTCTCTTGAAACGCAATGTAAGATAGTTTTGTCTTTGCTGCTCTAAGGAAGTTGAGAAAGAATACAGTGTTTTGCAGTCAGTATGGAGATGTGCTTTTCAGCTTCAAAATTTCTTAAATACTTTTGTCAGATGATACTTAGGGACCTAGTTTATCTTCTGTTTCAGGTACCCACATCTCACCAGGCTTCATTCTGTGCCATGAAGCACAAAATCTCCACAGGATTTTGATAGTTGAGACAAGAGACTCAGTTGTGGGCAGGTTGAAGGGACAGAAGATATTGATTAAGTGTCAACTGTGCCATTGCTATCTTCTGTCATATCACTTAATTTTTCTCTCTCTTAGTTCCCATGTCTAGAAAGTGGTTGAAATGTACACTTCTCACAGAGAAACTTGAGTTTTAGTGCTTATAAATTGCTTTGAGATACTTGGAAGGAAAGTGCTATATAATTTTGAAGTTCAGATTCCCCAGAAGGTGTAAAATGGCAAACTTCCATGAGCTGTGATAATTTACAACAGCTGAGAGTTTACCTTCTGTCCCTACCTTACTTCACTTCATGCTGAGTAGATGAAAAGTTTAGTTTTCTGTTTTAGCAACTTATTGCTTTAATATAATATGATGCATTACCATATATAATATTATGTATTAATGTAGTCCAGTTAGACTTTTATGAAGCTGATTTTTGATCATAGCTATTTTATCACAAGTCTAAAGAGCTGAAATATTTTTATTGAGTTAGTCAATGTCTTCTAGGTAGGCTTCTGTCAAGTCTCATTTCCATTAACAATTAGGAATAGTAAAACAAATGCAAGCAATAAAATGTTTGGAAGAAGTGAATAGAGTTTTGAAAAGTATACTTTCAATTCCTAACCTTCTATAAAAATGACATTTTTTCCTATGTGTTTCTATAAAATTCCTGTAAAATGAACCTACCACTTCCTCTCTTATGATGTTTTTCATAAAGTAATAGCCCTTTTGGGAAGGCTAGTATCATTATCTTCTACTTGGGAGGATGAAAAGCTCACATTCATGAGAGTTCATCTTTGGGATGAAGAATTCCTCCTTTCTTCATAAGGTTGTTTTCTGGAAGTATTTATTTTTTAAAAAGAGACAGAGGTACAGCTGTTAAAATTGCTACTAATGGAGCTGTTTGACTAAGAAGTCTGCCAAAGTCTTGTAGGTTTTTTGTCCTCCTTGTACCTGTTGAGGACTGTGGAGGACAATGTATTTGTCTAACAGACCTATGAGGAAATTGGGCAACTGGTGATTGATGCGTCATAGCTGATATGCTTTAAAATGATAGATTGTACCAGTACTTGAAGAAACATTTTCTTCTGAGTCTTCCCTTCACTCCATCTAAGAGAGTGGTGGCAGCTTCCCAAACTTTTATTTCACATCTCCATTAACATGTTAGGATTGTTCTGGGGTCATTACCAGGAGTTCATTAAATCTATGTATGTATTGTCAATAGCGTCTTTAGACTTGGAAAAGGTTGGGCTTTTAATATTTGGAACAGGAAGAAAGGTGGAACTCAGCTGTCAGCTGAGTGGAGGGGCTGAGGGGGAAATACTCACTAACCCATTGCAGACTAGGCAACTTTTGCCGTGCTTCCTTTATCTAGGATTTGGAGCTAATGGATCTTATTTGGGCTGATTTTGGAGCCTCCATGCTATCTGAGGGTGGTAAGAATTCCCTCACTGTAAAATAGAAAAGCACCCACGTTCCACAGCATTATGTGCAGACTGTACCTTGACAGTGGTCAGAGCTGGCTGAGAGGAAAATGCAGGCAACCTACAGAAGTGGGATGTGTGATAACTTGAAAATAACATGTGATTACTTAGTTTGATATTTAAAATCAATTTGCAGCTCCTTTTCTTTCCAGAAAACCTGGTCCAGTGAATTTAGTTACATCACCAGTAGACTTCAATAAATTGAAGTGAAACAAGAACAAGTGACAGCAGCATCCTCTGTGTCTGCAAGCAGTGCGAACTTCTTCGTTTTAGGGCACCTGTGTGTTTTCCATTTAGATAAATGTTCTGCTTCCAGCCCTGAGCTTTTAAGGAATTAAAATTTCCATTCTGTACTATGAGGAAATGATACAAGAAGCAAATTTCTTAGAAGCCTTGGTTTTGAGTCAGTCTTCTCTATCCACTCCCCGTCACATTAACCTGCTTCTAAGCTGCTTTTTTTGTTTTGCTATGCTGACCTGAGCATTGACATGCATTTTGTGATGCCTAACAGACTAGGTCACATATGATCAGAGAACAAAAGATTTACCACTCATCACTTGCAATAGTTGCTTCCTGCAGAGGTACAAAGAGGTTCTTTTGATTACAGTACCTTCGTGACAGAGCTACTGGGAGGATGGGACAGCACATGGCTGGAGATGGGTGAGGCCAGGAGTGGAAGTGGACTGTAGCTGAGGAGATGCAGGAAACCTGAGTCTTCCATTCTTTTCCAAATTTTGCCAGAGAAGCCTTATTTTTTTATTTTTTTTTTAATATATATAGATATATTTTCATTTGTATGGCACTCTGATTCTGTGCTAATTGGTAAGGTAAGTGTGGGATAGATTCATTGCCCATCCTTTAGAATGTGGGAATGAACAACCCACTGGAAAACTAAATATTGATGCTGTCTGTTGCATCTGATAATTGGTCTCTGCTTTCATCTCCAAACAATCCTTTGCTTGTATTCCCTTATTCATTGTAAGAAGAAAAGGATTATTAATGCAATGCTCTTTTTTCTTTTTTTTTTTTTCTTTTTTCTTTTTTTTTTTTCCTTCTGTGTGTGTGTATGTGAACAGGAGCATACTGCAATAAATATATTGGCCAAGAGAAAACATTTGCAAGAGATCCTTGCCAATTTTTTTAATCTTCTCTTAACATGAAGAATGTGAGCAGTGATAAATTGTTCTGCTAATCAAACAGCACTGAAAGGTTAGGTCATTGAAGTCTTTAGTCATTTTGTGCTTTTCAAGAGTGAATTTGTTAAATTATGCTGAATACCCACTTAAAGCCTCAGCTGAAAACCCCTACTGTGTTTTATAACTCTGCACTGTCAGAACTCATAATAAGTCAAACATTCTTTCAGAGGTACTCATAAGGGAGAAAAAAACCCTGTAAATTAAGAGTAATTTCAGATTGTAAATGAAAAAGAGAGGCACGACTGTTCATTTGCACCAATCATGCCTTCCTTTCATCTGCTCTGATTAGGCCCTGGTGCGGTTTCATCAAACTACTCCATCACTGAGCTGTCACTCCAGTCGTCTGTTGATTGAAAACAATCAGGGCTCTGATGGCACAATTATTCTGACCCTTTAACTAGAGGCTGCTGTGATAATGAAAGGTTGATTATGATAGTTTGTGCCTCTTTCAGTTTGCCAAGAAGGTTAATTTGGGCATCAGACGGATGTTTAATGGGCGCTTGCTGGCTACACTGAGGTAAATGAGAACGTGCAGTCTTCGATATTGCACGGATATAGTTTGGCTGTCAATCATTGTCATTTTGAGTTTGTGCCTCACACTCTGGAAATCACATTTTATTTTTTCCTTGGGATTTAATTTATTCTGTGCCCTGAGGAAGTTCTTTCGCTCTGTGACCTTCACAGTAGCTTTCTCTGTCTTTTTTCCCTTCCCTCAAATGGAGCCCAAAGGCATAATACATCTAGAGGAACATTTTTCTTTCATTTTTTGCATTAGGAAAAAAAAAAAAAAAAAGGAAGGAAAATTTAAAATCCCTGTTTATCAACTCACCCCGAACAGAGTAAATGTTTTAATTCTGATTGTAAAATCGGAATGTGCAAATGAAAGCTTGCCTGCTTGCAAATGCAGCGCCACACCGGGGGCTGCTTACATACACACACATTTGTAAAACTGACAAACAGGTAATTTTAAAACGGTGCTGTGTAAAGAGGGTGGGGGATGGCACAGCATTATTTTCACAGACTACACACGTATGCCTCAGCCTAGCACCTTGTAAATACGGTCTCAGTCAGTGTAGTACAACTTTTTGAGTTGGAAAGTCTCTCTTCAGGGTTCAGGGGCAAAAGACATATCATTGCTGATTCAGAGATTATTAATATTTACTGGGTTCATATTGAGAGAATTCTATGCATAATTTTGTAGTTGTTTGGCTCAAGGTGCAAAGAAATGCAAATACCTCATAATTTTGATTGTTCTACATGCAGCTCATTACAGTCTTATTTTTATGCACATTCTTAATTCAAAATAAAAAGAAGAAAAAGATTTCTATCTATAAGGCTCTGTGACATCTAGGTCTAAGTCCCTCATTTTCCATACTGACAAATGTAAGGTACTGCCTGGTTCGTACAGCTGCTGTGCCACGCAGTTACTTACTAACTTCCATGCTTGCTTTCTAAAATGTTTGTGTGTAACCTGTGGCTTTGAAAAACTGTGGGCGTTCTTGATTTTCCCCAGAAACAACTCTTCACCCATACGTTTTATTAAGTTTTATACAGTCCAATTTTGCTCACCTTAAACTAAAATGTTTAAATCAGTATACTAAACCTTCTGGCTTTCTCCTTTGTAGTCTCTGGAGAGAGAGGAGGACTGAGAGATCCAAATTCAGGCCCATTGGAAATCCCTGTCCATTTTAAAACATTGGAAGTTCCTCCTGAGCCTTCAGTGAACTTTGCTTAGAGCTTTAGTAAAAATTCTGGTTTATCCACAGGTTCTGCTCCTGTAGATTCAAATCTACTAGAGATTTGAAGAGCCAGGAGACTGCTGACAGTAGCCACTGAGAGAGCCAACATTGAGAGGCGGTGGTTTTGAGGCAAGAGGTTCCTGTCTGGAAAGTCGGAGACTTGGTGAAATAGGTAAACTTCAAGAAGAGGCCAATCATGTTCAAGTTATAGTCAAAATTTGTGTTTTAAGAACATGTGGCAATACAGTGTAAGCTGAAAACAAATGCTGAACTAGTAAACACCCAATTCTGCTTTTGAAGTTCCCCAGCTCCCTTAAACTTGCTGCAGTAGCCGTGTTGCTCTCATGACTGGCTTTGTCTTATTTATTAATAGGAGCTGATCTATAGAACTGTCCAATATACTAATGGCACAAAGATACGAATTTGATTTTTATGGCCTAAAATTTTTCTTATGTTAAGCAATAGGAAAACAGCTTAGGTGACATTTATGTTGAAATAAGACGTTTATGGGTATTGTTTTTTCCTTCCTTTCTCCCTCCTCCTCTTCCTTTTTCCTGTATATATGATCATTGGATTATCATGCAGAAAGCTGATAATTGGTGTGAGTATATCTGGTTCTCAGTCCAGGAGAATTCTTCCCTCTGTTCCTGTTTCCATGTTTAAAATTATCCTTTCTCCTAAAATGAGAATGTTTGCTCTAATGTTTAATTTAAGATTTCCATTTGTTTTAATGAGAAAATGGGAATTCATTGTTTTGAAACCTTAACAATTTTACCATTTCTGTTTTATTTGTTGTTTCCTAAAAAAAAAAAAAAAAAAAAAAAAAAAAAAACACCCTCATTTCTTCCACAGCTATCACTTCTTTGCTTCATCTCAGTTATTAGAGACCTTAGAGGGTACAAACTAGTATAATTCCTTTGCGGTCTGTGGGTCTGTGACATGAATACATCAACTAAAGATCAGACAAAGATGACTTTAATGGAGTTCCTGTGGCCCTGCCCCTTGCAGAGTCCAAGGAGTATTTACTCTGTAGACATAAACTCTCCCTGTTGCTGACATTGTGACTAAAGTAGTTTCCAAATGACTTGTATCTAAACAGTATATCAAACTTTTGCACTGTGGCTTGGCTTTTCTGGTTAGTGAGAATGATTCTAGGGAGATGCTGACAGGCAAGGCAAAGTTATAGTTGGCAACCCAAAAGACCAGATAACTATCTGTTTCAGGGCTATCTTAAGCAGGAGTGAAACTCTTATTCAGCTTTAACCTCCACTGCCCGTGTACCTTCTCCAGCTGTGGTATGCATGTGGTACATACAACATTAATAGCTGGGAGGGAAGAGCTGCATTCCTAGGCTTTGGGAGTCAGGCTGTTGAAGCACTGTGCTGAAGCAGAAGCTGCCATTGTACAAACAATGAAACCACAATCCAACCTGCAGGTGTGTTTAGATGTACCCTTCATCTGTGCCACAGCGTATTTTCCATTTGTTTTTCTGAAGTTCTGAGAATGTACTCCATTGCTAAATCAAATAATGTAACCTTGGAGAAGAGATGTTCTTTGGGTTAAGGTGCAGAATAAGAGAATTAATCTAGCTTGAAAATCCCTGTCCTTCTGAGGGTCTACTTTTGTCATTACATAGTTCAGAAGATGAATATGGCAAATATATTATTTATTAAAGTTGATATAGGTAGCTTCTTTTTCACACACATTCGTACATTAAAATAATAGGAAAAGAAGCTTCTAGCAGTTCAAACAGAATGTGCCTATATGGCACTAGGAGTAGGAGTCTTTCCTTAGTTTGTAAATTATTAGCAGTGATACAAATTTTAAAACTCACAATTGTGGACAGTCTCTTTGTTTTTGCTTGCTTGCTTGTTTGTGTTTAAACACAGTTGTGATTTCAAGTGCTGTCAGTATTCCTTAGAGACATCTGCTTGTCTCTCCTTGCAGTGTCATACAGTGCATAATGGCTTTGAGGTTTTTTGCCAATTCTGATTGTAGTTGCTAATCACTACTGCCAGAGAGGATAAATAGGTACTATAATTGGTGCATAGATGGGGTAAATTTGGGAGTTTCTATGAAGGCACCAGGCTTCTAAGTATGAATTAAACAAAAGCTGAGTAAAGGTGATGGAACTTGCGTTGATAAATACACAGATGTTTGCTGATATGTTACAAGTTTCCGCTTCCACCATATGTACATGAGAGTTATATTTGCCTCCTTTAACGCTAAAGGAAATTTAGAACTGTTTTACAGTCCATCAGTGACTATTTCTACTACATCAAAAAAACTTGTTTGGGAACTTAATTTTCTTTCTTTTGAACTTCTCCCCCTCCAGCCTTCCAATAGCTGCCAAACCATCTGCTGACTAGAGTATCAGTTCACCTCACAGATAATTCAATTTTCTTCCATGCTTCCATGGTGTGAGACACCACGTTCTGCTAGAGAGCACCATAACAATGCGTGCTGCATCAGAAATGTATAAGTCTAAGGCTCAGTTGGTGAGTGCCCCTAATGCCACAGAACCTGTTCCATAGCCCTTTGTCACAGTCTAGGAAATGGACATGAATTCTATGAATATACATATAAATACCTGCATTTGTAGTTTTAGTACAGCCATATTATTTTTAAGGAGTATCCCAACATGAATTTATGGCATTTAAAGTCAAGTAACAGTCATTGTTTTCAATAGCATGACAAGGAGATGAAAACATTATAACTTTTAGCTCGCACCACCTTTTCTCTGCCTTTGAGTACCAAAGATTAGGTGTGTCACATAGGACACTGTAGTCAAATTGTGTTGAGCAGTAGATTGAATTGATCTGGACAGGAGAATTTGTACACATTGCGATTCCCAGATCTTAGTGGCTTCACTAAGAGCCAGTGGAGTTTCTTTGCTGATTATCAAATGCCTACAGACCATCCAGCTGGTCTAATGATGTGCCTGGATTCTGAGCCCTGCCTCCTAAATTAGCACAGTAAAATGTAGTGATCCTCTGCAAACTAACCTCTGACCTGCTAAGTCAGGTTACAGCTAGTAGCTCCTATACAGAAGACCTTATTCCTCCTGCTGCTGTTGTAGTTGCTCATTAGAAAGGAAACATGGAAGTAGTATAGACCAACGATACCTTTAGATGTTGCATTTAGAGGATCCCAAGGAGGTTGCAATAGATTGAATTTAGAAAGATTTAAAAGTTTTCATAAATGAAGAGAAAGATGCAGGACAGATGGCTGGGGATGAAATAGTGTAGGAAAAGATGGAGGAAGTCTTGGTTCAAGGCCGGGAATAGATTGTACATCTACAGTGGGTGCCAACAGAATATTTGTGTCACTTTACGCCATCGCTATGGTGGTTTAGAAATTTGTGATTTTAGTGAAATGTTAAGCAATACGATTTCAGTGAGTTTTTTTTTTCTTTTTCTTTTTTTTTTTTTTTTTTTTTTTACAACTACTCCAGGAATATTTTCAGTACAGATCCAAACTCAGTGTGAACCCAGGTTGCTTTTGCTAAACCTGATGCAGCAGCAGAGAAAATGTATTGCACTGGAGATGTCCATCCTTTCTGCTGCAGATCTTCACACAGCCCATATGTACAAATGAATGCAGATAGTGAAAGGTATAAATGTATATAGTGTTGTTTTTCTGTTTATATAGTATTTACTGGAGGGGACAAGAGGTGGGGGTGAGAAGAAAGGAAAGAGGAAGCATGAAGTTTTAAGATATTAACAGGCATTAATGTTAAACTTCCTTTAAAAGCCTTGCGGTTACCAAGACCTTATTTACCTCAGCGTATGTCTTTTATGAGTCTGTAATATGTGTCATTAAAGCACAGGTGATAACAATTTTTAGATAAGAGTAAGGTCATAACTCTAAGCAAAAGAAACCAATCTGTTGGACACAAGTGATGACAGGTAGGAAAAGTAAGTTTTGTGAATTCTTCTTTTAATATAGCAAGCCAGAAATCATTCAGTTAGTATGAAGATAGTCTGAATTCCACTTGAAATTCAAGCATCTAGTCAATGATGTGCAGCTGAGTGCCTCTGAAGACTTTGGCGAATGATGCACGCGTTCCTAAGACATTCAGTAGGGAGTTACCTAAACCTCTCAGTAGGAGACACTAGATGTGTGGATTTGGTGGATTTAGAACATGTGAATATAATCCTCAATGGTTTTCAAGTCCATAAGCACTTTCTAATATATTTAATTAAGTCCCTTTTACTAGCAAGCTAAACACGTATGGCTAATGCACAGTTTGAAACTCAATTCAGCATTTAACTCACTGAATTACAGTTGCAATTTTGATGCCCTTCATTGATTCTTTGTTTCACAGGAGTTGCGTACAACAGTGCAGAAAAAGTGTTTTGAAATGAATCTTAATACGAAAGTGGTTTAGTTTATCATCTTCCCTCTCTGATGGAGTACAGACGCAACAATAATTTGATACACCATGCTTATATGAAAGCTTTTAGTAAGGCAGGAGTCTTTCTTTCCAGCTGTTTCATGTGACATTCTTGTCATCAGTACAGGGCAGTGAGTTTTAGATTAAACTCTTGTTATTGCATGAACAGTTGGAAAACTCAAGAGTTCTTTGTCAGGATGATAGGAAGTATCAAGTAGAGGAGCCTGTCCTCATCCAGAACTATTCAATGTCTTTATTAATGACTTGGATTGATGTAATAATATTTTTTTTTTATGTTTTCAGACAGAGGGTGCAATGGTCTTCAAGCACTTTTGAAAATAAAATTAGGATGAGAATGATCTTGACAGATTGGAGCAGTGGCCTGAAGTAAATAGTAGAGTTCAGTAATGACAGAGAAAGCATGATGCTTTGTGAAGTTCTGCAGAAAGAGAGGTGGGAATAAGAGTAGGTCATAATCTTAAACATGAAACAGCAATATCATAGCGTGTTAACAGTCTCATGTAGGGATATACAAACAAGAATGGCAGACTGTTACAATCAAAGTGTTCTTCCCAATCTATTTACTACTACTACAGCTCTAAGAGGAAGATTTTATGCAGGTTTAGGTAGCAAACTTTTTCATTCAGAGAAGAGGAAACTTTCACACACATCTTCAAATGCGTTGAAGATGGAGGAGAGAAGGCAGGTTGCAGACTGTTTTTCATCCTGGACAGATGGGATGCGATGATCATCACTTCAAGTGTTAGACTGGTAGTTCCTGGACTCCGGGGTATAAACCAAAGGTGGAAAATGAATCAAGTGAGTGGAAAGTTAGAGGTTCAGCACAGGTAAAAGGAAAATCTGTTAAGAGGATACCTGAGCATTGGGACAGTTTTCCTGAAGAAGTTAGGGTATCTTCCTCACTGGAGATTTCCAAGAATAATCTATACCTTCCTTGTAATGGCTTAGACCCTTCCTGGCCTCTTTTCAGACTTTTGGTTGGATTCATTATGCTTTACATAATGTAAAGTCTGTGTTTATTTATGGCTGTTGATACAGTTGCAATTGCTGAAGCAGTTTCAGAGACCTCTTCTCCTATCTCTCAATCCCAAACCAGCAGAACCTATTCTCTGCACCTTTCTTCTTTGGCTTTAATTTCTGGTCCCCTGACACTTCTCTTCATTTTATGAATGACATAATGAAGAAGGAAGAAAAATTGAAGGATTCGTTATGTATTTTGTATATTCCTTCAATATTTTGTCATAAGTAGAATGAAAGGTGGAAGGGAGAAAGGATTTTTAATTTATTTATTTTTAATCATCTAACCAGATTCTTGCTTTTCTTTCTAGTGGACCCGTGGTCTCCAATGATTGCATAGTCCCCATATTTGTACTACTGCTCCAGCAGCTTCATTCGTGAATGTGTTCTCCTACAGCATCACTGTTTGCACAGGAGTGTTGCATAGCCGTATTACAATCTGATAATGTGGAAATTCTTTGGGGGGGAATGGTGCAATAGAGTGCTTTGAGATATGCTATAGGTGAATATTAGTATGTATGTTTTATGTTGAGTCACATGCATTCATGACTACTTCTCATATTGACTTATATCGCTGTTGGGGCAGGTACGTAGTTCTTCCTGGAATACAAACAGTTTTTCAAAAGACCAGGACTTTGACAGAATTGCACACGAATAATCGGTGTTTTGTTTTTCCGTTCCTCCCCACCCTTCTAGCTGGCCGTGAGGTGGTTGGAGCACAACTGCCGCTACCAGTACATGGATGAGCTTCTCCAGTATGTCCGCTTTGGGCCTTATGGACGTGGATACTCTGCATACGGTAGCTCTTTCTCATCCTCTTGTCCAAGCCAGTGAAACTGCGACAGCACTTGTTAATGAGGCCTTGGCTTACCACCAGAGCATCTATGCACAGCCGGTTGGCAAACCAGAAGGACAAAACCTCGCTTCCAGTCAGACACTCTTTACATTATTGGTGGGAAAAAGCGTGAAGTCTGTAAAGTGAAGGAGTTGCGATACTTCAACCCGGTTGATCAAGAGAACGTTCACATCGCGGGGATCGCAAACTGGAGTGAGCTAGCACCCATGCCGGTAGGGAGAAGTCACCACTGTGTGGCTGTCATGGGAGACTTCCTTTTTGTAGCTGGTGGAGAGGCTGAGCACTCCACTGGCCGCACCTGTGCGGTGAGAAACTGCCTGCCGCTATGACCCCCGCACCAACTCGTGGGCCGAGATAGCTCCGATGAAGAACTGTCGGAGCACTTTGTGCTGGGAGCAGTAGACGAGTACCTCTATGCAGTAGGGGCAGAAATGAGTTGCGCCAAGTTCTGCCTACCGTGGAGTGCTACTGCCCCAAGAAGAACAAGTGGACCTTTGTGCAGTCCTTTGATCGATCGCTTTCGTGCCATGCAGGATATGTGGTGGATGGTCTTCTTTGGATATCAGGTAGAAAACGTTTCACACAGTTTGAGGTTAACTAACAAACACCAAAATATGGTCTTGAGTAAAACTAATAAGTCGTCTTTGGTTTGTGTGTCAGGATAACTTTTGCCTTAGGAGTTGGGTATTTCAAAGAATTTAAGAACAGAAGCATGTAATCAAGCCTGGTTAGAAGTATAGGGGCATAACACACCTGTCTACTTCTACTAAAAATCCCTCTGTGTTTCAAAGCTGCATATATCGTGTACTACCTCCATTCGCCATTCATAAATCACAGTGAATCAAAATGATAATACCCTTTTTGACACCTTTTGAATTACAAAGTCTGTGTGCTTGCTAAAAACAAAACCCAGTTCCTGTAGTATGATCAGGTACTACTATGTTGATTCCTGATAATGAAATGGAGAAATAAATGCTTGTTGGCTTGTGTAGGTGCAGAGCTTGAAGGCAGGTATATGAACTCCTCCCACTTGCTCTTGAGGGTGTATTAACAGGCCAAGACGACCTTTGTTAGAAATCTTGCCTGGCTCTGACTGTCAATAACACGTGCACAGGACTGCCTGGTTGTAATCATAGCATTACGGTACAGCTAGACAAAAGTATAGGCCTTGTGATCTTAGCTAACATATCATTTGCAACTCAATCTGATATACTTTTTATTTTACCTGTGCACAACGATGGGATTTGAGGACATTGTGTCATTAATCTTTGCAGTGACTTTTCTGGTATCGGTTGCTTTGGAATAAGGTCGGTGCTGTCTACAGAAGGTGTGACAGGAAAAAACAACATCTTTTAGTAGGAAGAGTGTCATGGAAGGTTATAAAGTTGTAATATCTATCAAGGAACTTAATGAGTAAATGGGACCAGCACTTAAAGAAAATGTTCAGTGTTTGCTGCCTTCACAGCAGATAGCCTCGGGGGATTTTAGCATGGTCTGGGATCCCTCTGGTGAAGAGATGATGCATGAATAAAAGATTGTTAGCTCCTTAGGCCTTCACTGTGCTTCTCAACATATGTCATTGAGGTTAGTGGAGCTCCTTGCAGATGCATCTTTCTGCCCATATGCATAGTGGGTTCCAAGCGTTGGCAGGGGAAGTAGCAGAGACCTTTTTTCATACGTACACACTGAAATCACGACTATGTGTTTGGAAAGAAAGGCATGGGAGAATGCAAGGAGTCACGGTGGTCCCTGGCAGGCACTTTGGGTCACTTTCTTTACAATTGGCTTTGAAGGAGTCTCATGCAGTTTGTGTGTTTGTTAATCCTTAAGTGTGCACACAGTGTGCTTTGAGACCTGGGTATGGTACAGAAAGAGGATTCTGATTTTGGGTGTTCAGAGCAGTCCCCTGTTGTTCATTACCTTCTCTATTCCATCGGTGGAAATAGATGAGTGTCTGTGATGGGCAAGTCGAAGCACATGGATGCTACTACTTCTGTGTCTCAATTTTTTAATTTTTATTTTTTCCTTCCCTTAAATGGTTTACATTTGTCAGTTTCTATTTTTGGAAAACAGTGCTTTTTAGGGAATTGTGATGAACATATTTGTATGGTTTTATACTATAGAGTTTTATTGAAAGAGCTCTAGAAACACTCATCAGAATTTGGTCTCTAGTACGTGAAAAAAAAAGTTTTTTAATTTTTCTTTTAATTCATTTACTAAAAAACAAGTAAGAAACTCTACCCAATTTGTTAGAGATTTAAAGTCAAATATGAGTTGATTGAATAATTCTTTTAATCTTTCCTGATATGCTAGGAAAGGGGATATTGTGCTGGGCATTAATTAATGTGCCTAGTTATATCAGTGAAATGCATGCTTACCTGTACATTCAAATGCTGTCTGCTTTATGTAATGAAGCAGTGTGATATGTGTTCAAGGATATGCCTTTAATGGACTCATAGAAGTCTATTAGATGAACTGAACAAATGGGAAAAACAAACAAACAAACAAGCCATATTTTACCAGTATTTGTATTTGAAAAGCGTATCAATATAGCTTGTGTTGTAAAACTGAGAGCATGTGATAGTCGCAGAAAGGAGCAATGTTTTGGCAGTAGACAGGACTTTTTGGTTGTATCCTATATAGCTTTGGAGAAAATGCTTAGCAGCTTGGAGGTGCTAGATTCTAACAGCTGATTGTGGATTACGGGAACATATTCCGCAATACTTCAGAGGCTATTGATTTGAATTACATATTCACAGATTGAATACTGCCTTTATGTGTTATTTTTAAAATAAAGGTAGATGGAGACGCTATAACTGTAGCTAGCTTTCTATTATTAACTAATTACTGAGGGCCACAAACTAGCTGTGTATATGTATATCCAGGGCTAGGGGAATAGTACAGAGAATCGTTCTGTTGTGCTGGATGAAATATCAACAGTCACCACTGAAAAAAGCTGCTGTTTTACCATCATATATAAGGTGTTAGTGTAAGAGTAATCAGTGATGCAGGAGGGAACCTAATTTTAAGTATTTGGTTTAAATTAAGTAATTAAAAAATTAGTTTGGGTTTCTGAGCTGTATCCCTGCAGCTTTTTCTTGGAAATATGGGTCATCAGCAAGAGCTCTCAAAGTTAGTCTGATGCTACCAGCTGGCACAACAGCTATGAAAATTTGCCCATTTTTTTTAGTAAGCGAATAAATTAAATAGTGATAATAAAAGTTTTAGCCCTTGTATTTGTGGAGAGAGTAATCAAAACATGACCTGCATGCAAACCATTTACTCATTTTATAGTCAAAGCATTAGTGCCCCCACTACAAGTCCATGTCTTCTAAGGCTTTGCTAATCAAAGGCTGACTAGACTTGAGGGTTTTCTGTTATTATTTTTGGGGTTCATTGTTGGCTTTACTTTGGGACAAATACTAGAAGGTATCAAAAATCACAGAGGGTAAAATTGTTGCGAAGACGTCAGGGAAGGGAAGTGTGGTAACAAAATGGTGCCCAGGGGCATGCAAACGTGGACAGCAGGAGCTGGGAGGTTGGTGGCTCAGGTGATGGAGGGACTGCTAAGCTGCCACCACCCCATTGGGGTTGTTACCTGCCCAAAGCTTGCCAGTTTTGCACTTTGTAACTAGTCTTATCCTCTAGAGAGCAAAAATGGGTTCAGCTCTCAAGTTTTCTGAGCTCCATATATTGTGGAATATATTTTTACATCTCTGTTGTCGTTTTTTTTCTCATCTTTTTTTTTTTTTCTTTTTCTCACAACCCTCTATCTAGTTTTATTTTCTTATTTTAAAAGTGCATGAGAATTCATTAAAATAAGGCCTCTGCATTGACAGTACGGCATCGGGCAGATGGTTCTGAAATTTTATAGAGAGATGAATCTTGCAGGCCGCAGTTAACATCTGACACCCTGACCCATTTCACAAGCGAATTGCATGCCACATGCTTCAAGTGAAACGTTTGAGTGAAAGAAACACAAACGGCACCAAACCCTTTGGAGTTCACCATCCCTGACAATCGCTTCCTATAAAAGCAGAGAAATGTCCTCTGTGGGGGTGAGAGCCTGAACGGTGCCCATTTCCCTGCGTCCTCCATGGCACACGCGTGCGGATCTGGAGACCTCCTTTCCTACACGCGTCCCCCGTCCTCCTCCCCTGGAGGTGCCCCGCACATGGAGGCAGGGGCTGGATGGGGGAACCTCTGCCAGCTCAGTGCCATTTCTGCATCTGCAGCAGGGGATAAGGAGGCTTCCCTCCTGGTAAAGGGCTCGGGAGAGGAGCACGTGAGAAGTGCGGTCTGAAGCCCAGCATTAGGCTGTGGTTTCACAGAGGTCCCAAGATGCCTGACCTGACATGTGTCAGCTAAAGTCACGTCTTGTCCTGCACAGAAAAATTTGGCTCTATGGGAGAAAATAAACCGACCCCCTACAGTTCCTTCATATTTAACAACTTCTTCCTTCAAAATCAAGAATGAAGTTTTTAATTTCAAGACTTTTATTTTTTTCCCCTAACGGTGAGATTTTGACCAAAGATATGACCATGTATCTTGGAGAATTATTGTGTGTGCAAGTCATTTGGCATGAAAAGCACTACATTACTATTAGTATGCTATATGCTGTGAGGAGGGTTCCCCCCTCAAGTAAATGCCTATAATATTATTTTATGAAAAATAGATCTGGAATAAGTAGGAGTTTACAGTATCTGACCAAACCCATTTTTGTGGCGCAGCTGGCACAGAAATTACCATGCACAGGGGCTTAATAAGGAGATAATCACCTCTGTGACCCCATCTTAGTCTGCATATGGGATATTCTTTCTTTTTATTATTATCTTTGAATAAAGATAATGGATCTCACACCTTTCAAGCACATATGTTGTAGGTTTTTCGTAGATTGACAGTAAACATCTGTTTTTAAAGCTTTATTTTTTTTTAAACCCAAAAAAACTAGGGCTTATGCCCCTCTTGTTGGCATGCAGATTGCATCCAGAGGGAAACAGCATCATTTGGAGCTACCATTGGTGTCTTTTAGGGATTTCATTCGAGTGGAAGAAGATGCTCCAGCTCAGCTGCCCTCGCTGTACCTGGGCTGGCTGAGTAAAAGGCAGCAGGCTCGCGTGTTGATGAAGGCTGATCTTGTGTTTAACACACGGGCATGAGAGAGAGGAGAGATTTCTATTTTAAAACAGCAGAGTACCGTAGGGCGCATTTCATGAGTTGATATATTCCATGTATTTGCTGGAAGGAATACACACGGGGAGCTCTTTGCCAACATGTGGTTTTACACATCTCCCAGCAAAGTCGGATTCGTGTGCACAGCCTAGCACTTGGGGACTTCGGAGAGAGTGGTGAGATTTTCTGTGGGATTTGGATTGAATGAGATTTCTCAAGTCAGATGGGGGTCTTGCTAGGACACGTTATAAATATGGATTATAAATGTTTGATTGGGAAAATTGTGTTAAACCTACTGCCTACCACCCTTCTCCTTTTGGAGGTGCCTTTATGGAAGGCATTTTTCAGTGCACTTTGTGGACGGTTTTGGGGCTGTAACAAACATTTTGCATGTTTGGGGAAGAGGTGGACAAAGGGGGGATCTCAGACTTCCAGGACCCTCTCCACGCGGAGGGGAAGTTGGGAGGTTGTGGGTTTTGGAGGGCTTAGAAAGCAGGGTTTGTGGCTTGTCTTACAGCATCTGCTGCAAGAGGAGTGAACAAAAGTGGCTGCGGCAGTGAAAAAGCCCATGGGGTTGGTGCTGGGCTTGCCATGAGTTTGGTGCCACAGCTGCAAGAATGAGAAAGAACCAGGCTTGTCCTGAGGGCATTCCTCGCCTTCCCGAAATCCACGTCCTCAAGCAAGTTGCTCTTGTCAGAGCGGTGTGGTCATCGCTCTTGCTTTGTAAAACCCGCCGAGCTCTGACCAAGCTGGGGGTTTTGCTGCCATTCGCCCAGGCAGTTTTTTTTCACTTTCCTTAATCGATTTGCTACCACATTAGCTGCTATTGCTTAACATCAACTTTCATGACATGGTTTGTAGTTTCAAATCTTCAAGTGCCATTCCCATACCTCCCCCTTCCCTCCTCTTAGAAAGCTCTGCCGAGCAGTTGAAGAAATTCATCTTAGGATTACCCCAGTTTTTTTTCTGAGAGAAAGTATGTATTATTTTTAGTACCATTTAAACTTTTTTTTTTTCCTTGTCCTATTTTTTAGGAGGCATATTAATCTTCTTCTGCCCTTTCCCAGCTGCCTGGAGTATTTTAAAAGAATAGTTCAAGAGGACATTACAGACTTGTTAAATGTGAATTTTGGCAGAAAATTTTAAACTTTTGCTATAGCACTTCAAAGTTAGGAGGAACTCGAGTTTGAAAATTGATGCAGATATAAGATGGCATATTTAATGACAGATGTATCTATAGAAACCTGTTAAGATGCAGATTATCTCCCTGGGGAGGGGAGATCAAAACTGCCAATCTATAAAATATACTTGTTAGGGGAAGGCATGGAATCTATCTCTGCAAGCACTTTGATTGCAGGGGACAGTGTAGCAGCATGTGGCATCATAACCTAAGAGCAGACAAATCAGCTTGATGACTTTCAAAGCCAAGAATACTGCTGGAGGCAAGGGTACTCCAGTCTAGAAGAAATTAAAACATATAGAGACTGTTATTAATTCCAGATCTATTTTTGTGTAGTCAAATCTGTATGCAAATCCTTAGCATCTCATTTTGGCAGATTAATCTAAAAGTGAAGAGCGGTATGTGAAGGGAATGTAATGATAAAACACCACAGATGAGCAATATTGCAGGGAAAAAATGTAAGCTGTGTACTTGATATGAGGGGCTCTTTGTGAAGAGAGGAAAATAATTTTGCTTATTGGATTATTTCATTATTTCATAAGGAAGCGACCCCATTCTTTGTCTTCTCCCTCTGCATCCTTCCACCTGAATTGAGGTGTTCTTTCTGAGCAAGAGTAAGAGACCCAGCACTGTGTTCCTGATGCATCTCCTGTAGATTAGTGTTCTGGAGGCAGCCATCCAAACAACTGCGACTTTTAGTTTTCAAAACAGCAATCTGACATTTCATCCTTAAGCATTAGGACTGTTATTAGTAAGTAATTCACCCCAACAGGAGCAGAGCAGTAGGTAAAACGTTGGTGCCAAGTTTTCTGTATCTATGCTACGTACAGTCTGCATGTTTTGCTTTGGGGTAGATTTACTCTGGTCCTCTGGGCTGAATATTCCCAGCACTCAGGTGGTACAAAGACTGGTTGTTACTGCACAGGAACGGGAGCAGAGCTGGTACACGTCCAGAGTGGAGCTCCTGGTTGAACGTCTTCCAAGGGGAATACCAATACCGCTCACCAGGACTGCCGCACAAAACGAAACGATGGGTGAGAGGTGGGGGGGGTTGGTCCATAACGCCAGCACGGCTCTGTACCAAAAGCCCGCGTGGAGGCGTGCTGAGACCAGGGGGGATAAAAGCACCTTATTCCCCATAGCCCCGTGTGGGGAGAGAGCGGGGACGGGCACTGGTGGCAGAGCTGCAGGGACACCAAGCTCATGGGATGCTTGAGCATACTCAGAAATACATTTCCTCAGCTAAGATTGCAGCTTTGAGACAGATGGGCTTTTCCACCAGTTGCCTCAGTGAGGTTTACCATTAAAACCAGAGTACAGGATGAGCAGGCATTACACGTGCACTGTGATGAGGTAAATAGTTCTTTTGCAACATCTACTTGGGTCAGAGTGTTCTGGGCTTTATACCCTGCTTTCTACAGATTATTGCGAAGTTCCTATGCCAAGTGGTTAGCCTGGTTCCTGATCGCTGTGGAGGAACCTCCCAATGTAAGTCTTACAACCAAGCCATAAGATGTTCTCTCTGCAATATGGGATAAATATAATAAATATAAAATTCTCTTCAAAGACACACACGAATGCAGCTGCAGAAGGTTGCACTGTGCCATCCTGTTGGCATTAGTGTCGCCACCACTCTCGTTTGAGCACAGCTCCCCTCTCACCACTTTCTCCCCTGCAGTGCAGAACCACCTCCTCGTTTTTAAAGGGTGTCGGGCACTGCCTGCTCCTGGCAATAGGGACGAGGCTTACCTTTTTGTGTCCTGGAGATGGCTGACCGCACAGTCATTCCTGAACAAATTAATTTTTATCTTGCTTTTAGCCCTCAGAATTAGCTTTACAAGGCAGTGACTGGGGTTGTTTCTGTTTCATGTTTCTAGATGTTCAACAAACCTCCTAATTAATACCTCGTAACCATATTAAAAAGTGCAGAGGCATGTGAGTGTAACCGGGGCTATGCAGTGTAATCCTGTCAGCAAATGGACCCCACAACTGGTTATTTTGCTGTATCTGATCTTGGTCCTGGTTTTGCTAATATGAAAAAAATTAACCTGTATAAACTCTTTCATAGGAGGAGTAACAAACACCGCACAGTATCAGAACAGGCTTATGGTCTATGATCCCAAGCAGGTGAGTATCTGTGTGGTATGTGTTTTGCTTAAAAAGGGTCTGTTAGCAAATGCATACAGTACAATAATTCCTTAGGTTTAATTTGAGTTGGTGGTATTTTAAATTCACTTTGTACTGATGTGTATGTTTAACAGAGTAATGGACACCCTGACTTTTTGTTATATTTTAGACGCCTGTAGGTGCTAGAAATATCTTAGATTAAATACTTAGAATAAATGTGTTTTAAATCCCCTCTATTTATCAGTATTTACTTTGCTTGTTCTTTTTTTTTTTTTTTTTTTTTTTTTTTTTTTTTTTTGTAATCCAGCAGCCCTGGGCAATGTATGACTCAAAGTCAGTGTCACAAAACTGCTTCTTGTCATTGACATTTCTGCTTTCAATTATATATATACAGGCTTTTTGTTTTCTGCATACTTTCAGAACTGTGCTACCTGCCGGTGACTTATTCTGCTGACAGTAATGGTTCCTATCATTTCATTACCCGAGCACCAAAAATATCTTTTAGGGATTATTTCATACATAATGTATGTGTTTTGATTAGGTTAGCATGGTTCAGTAACCATTTCAGAGGGTTAGGGCATGGTTATGCCCTCTTGCTTGTATTAGGAAATAAAAGTCCTAAGCTTGCAATCAGAGTTGCATAGCTTGATTTACACCTGCACAGAAAGGTATTGACTTCTCTGATTGCAGGATAGGGCCTTTGATTGCTGTATTTGGAACCAAATTCTGCCAGGAGACACTTTGCTGTGGTCCCCATTGACTTTTTAAGGCATACCACATATGGGTGCTGAAGCAGAAAGCAGGCACTGACAAACCTGCCTCGTCCTTTTTGAGGTACAGTCTTAGGCATCGATTATACAAATGCCAATTCTGTCCCAAACCCAAGCACATGGTAATTACGGGCAGCAATCTCATTTTGCTTATGAGGGAGATGCTCCTATTTAGATCCTGTCTCTCTATCCCACGTCCTTTGCTTCGGTTCGCAGCTTTGAAAGTTGCCCCCCAAAATATCAGCGGCAACTTCGGTGCCGGTTGCAAGAAGGCCAGCCCGATGTGTAAATAGTTAAAGAGGAAGTGTGCGCTCGCATTCTTCAAATGAGGTCTGCTTCATGTTTGTACACACATGCTCTTTTTAAAAATTCTGCTGGCATATTGTTTACGGTGGGTACTGGAAACCATCACATCTGCTTGCATCTTGCACAGAATCTCAATAACTCCATCATTCAGCGCTCGTGCTTGCTTCTGTGCTAGGCCTTTGTGGCGAGTCGATAATGCCTGCCATCTGCCACAGAGCACACAGCTACCTGCCAACAAGCCGGCTGGGGTGACCTCTGCTTCCCCACCACTGATTAGTATTCACATGCCGGCTTATTAGAAATGACCCCACCAGGCCCCTCGGTTTCTTTGCCTTTGCAGTGCTTGGCGGCTCACCTGGCAGGCAGTGCAGTGGAGGAAGCTAAAGATATAATCAGGGGATGCAGGCAGGCTTTGCAAAGCAGATGGTGTCTATAGCCTCGTGTTAAGAGACTGGACTACTAATGCAAACATTAATGCCTAATATTCAACTATTACACATTGAAATGTATAGCTATAGATTGCGGAGGTTAAAAGGCAGTGTTATTAGAGGCTCTTGAGTTACTGCAAGCACTAGCACGTGTAACACAAAGAATTTCCTCACAGATTTTAACTTCCTCCACTTAAATAAATTAATCTTGTCGATTGCCAGGTTGTTTTGATTCTCTAAGCATGGCAGGAGCAATTGTTTTCCTGCATTTAAAATACTGTGCTGTAATCCCTTGTCTTTTCTGTACCCCCACCCTCAAAAAGTAGAATTCTTGAATATCGTTAACCGGGAAGAAAAATATGCAAAAGGATGCTACTTTGTGAGTGCCTACAAATAAAGGGTTAGCGTTAAACCAAATACATGAATCACTTCAGAAGATTCTTTAGGAAATTATTTTTCCCTGTTGCTTCACTCCCCAAGGATAAGATCAAATAAGCTTCTGAATAACGAAAAGTAGAAGACTCTCTCTTCTCTCTTGACAGAGCTAGTTGGTACAGATATGTTAGCGCTGTATACAAAGGAGACATCTAACAGTCTTGCTTAAGGAGTATTTGCTACTGAATTCTGCAGAAGTAAAAAAGCTTTGAAGCCTGATGAGCTAAACAGAAAAACAGAACAAGAAATACTATTAAATTAATAAATTTATATGTGAGAAGTATAAACCATGTGTTGAAAGTCCATTATATCTAGTCAATGTTGTAACCAACATGCATGTTTAACATATGAATAACACAAGTATATACACCCAGGATTTCCAGCCAAGGAGAACACCAATAAGTGCTAATGCTGTTGTACAAGCAGTGCTGAGACAACTTCTGTCTTTTTGTTTCCAGAATAAGTGGTTAAGCCGTAGCCCAATGCTGCAGAGGAGAGTGTATCACTCCATGGCTGCTGTCCAAAGGAAACTGTACGTGTTAGGTGGGAACGACCTGGACTACAACAATGACCGGATCCTGGTTCGGCACATAGACTCTTACAGCATAGACACTGACCAGTGGACGCGTTGCAGCTTCAACATGTTGACAGGCAAGTATTGTATACCAAAAGAGGAAAATTGCTACTCTTAAAGTAAAACATCAATTCTTTGCCCTTCAGATGCCTTTGGTGCCTTTGGTATGTGGAACTATACATCTTCGCCTCAGTTGGCTCCGGATGGGAGGGGACCATTGTTGGCCCAAAAGAGACTTTAGGTTACTGTTCCATCATTCATTGTTCAAGAAAGCATTTGTCTTAGGGCACTGTAGGCTAAATTTTTAAGATGATGCACATAAATCTGATTTAATGAGACAATCAAAAATACTTCGTCATCGAATACTACCAGTACTTATTTTTGATTCTCCAAAAGTATGTATGCACTGTTAGATTTAGATCCCTCTTTTGCGTGTGCAACAGGCAGATGCATCTCTACTGTAATAACATAATTTTATAGTGCTTTCTGCTTGCTGACATATTATAGCAGGGCTTATACTGAAATCTATTAACCATCGCTTATTTCTAAACAGCATCTTCTTCATAAGTTTCCTGAAAGGAGGTGTCTCAGTTGAAATTCTGTCAGATCAAGGATGAGTTGAGTAGCTCGGATAGCTACGGGATCTATGGACTTCCTGATGACAGTCATTAGGAGGAGGAACACAGTCCACTGAATTTCAGCACCACCTGATGTGATTCCTAGATGTACTACCATTCAGACCCCTGGGAGAGACAGGCATATGACACATTCTCAGAGCAGCACCAACAATAGCTTTGCAGACGAGAATGCATCTCCAAGGCAAGCCAGCATAAATGTTGGGGCCATTCTCTTTTTCAGCAGACTTGGAGCTCCGTTAGTAACAGCTTTGTCTGCCACCAGGTTTCAGCACAGACTGCTATAGAAATCCTAGAACTGAGACTACCTCACTTTTCATTGTCTTAATTTGGTGTTGCATTCACTTCTGAGATCTACCACTGAAAAGATTTAGAAACTTAACTAGAAACTTAGGATAGCTGGCAACATGTCAGAGAAATGAGTGCCTGACAAATAAGACAGTCATGTTATGTCATTTTCCTTCTGAAAGGTTTAAAAACTGCTCTGATGGCATCTTTATTTTTTAGGATATTGCACTGGGTTTCTTAATCTCAAGGATCTTCAGGAGGGTCGCTCAGTTTCTGAG
The DNA here is from genome assembly GCF_009769625.2 of Cygnus olor. Classification (NCBI taxonomy): domain Eukaryota; kingdom Metazoa; phylum Chordata; class Aves; order Anseriformes; family Anatidae; genus Cygnus; species Cygnus olor. Next base: position 42,647,774 of record NC_049171.1, read on the forward strand.
TTAGGTCATCAGAGCCCTTCATGGACACTGGGGAGAGAGGCATGGACTGAAAGAAAGTTATACATTGTCAAACAGAACTATTTTTTTTGTATCTGTTTTGCTCTCCATTACTTATTTTATTTTATTATTTGGAGGGATTGACTGCCTTAGAGAAGGACATCTGATTTGCAATTGCAGAAGTGCTGGCATGTAGGCACCTTTGTTCTGGAGCTGACCCTATATCACTTAGTGCTGTGAGACAATGGCCTCTCCTCGGACATGACCTGGTGGGTTGTTCCCAGAACCAGCACCAGGAGAAGCCATCTAAGTTTTTCTCTGTGTCTCTGCAACTGGCAGAAAATGTGCCCGTCGTACCATATAGTGCAGATTTTATTTTATAAGGCTGTATTTACCCTTCAAAACCTGTGAATTTAAGGAGACCATCGCTATGGGAGTGAGCTTGCACCGTACTTGTGCCTGTAGGAGCGAGGGAGCTGCATGGGTGTGGGCAGGCGATGAGGGGAGGTCACTCCCTTGGCTTACATGCCTGTTAGATGTGCGACAGAAGCTGAGGCAGGTGGGGAGCTCGCCCATCACCTACAAAGTACAAGTGCACAAAAAACGTTGAGAAGAGAGCAGATGGTCCCCTGCACAGCCTTAGTTTATTGCACATATGTGACCTGGCTCATCTGTGGTCCCTCTCTGGACAGCCCTGTCGTGTGCTCCCACAGACAGCAGAGAACAGCCCTCACACTTCACCTCAATTGTTGCAAGTTGTGAAATCTGAAACTCTCAATTTGCTGCCAAGTACATTTGCATCTTACTACAGAACTCCAGCACTCAGTGTTAAAAGGGTTAATTAAACACTGGAAGTGGCTTCTCTTTCCTTTTTTGCTTTAGGTCAAAATGAGTCTGGAGTCGCCGTCCACAATGGTAGAATATATCTCGTTGGCGGCTATTCGATTTGGACAAATGAGCCTTTGGCATGTATCCAGGTGAGTGATTAGGTTTCTTTTAAAGTCTTTTCCAATAATTTTGCAAGGATATGCTTTGCACTGAGGTTATTCAAAAGGAAAATGCAGGTGAAGTGGAGAGATTAAGGATGTTTCTTATGCAGCCACCAAACCTCTGCAAGCCAGAGAGAAAATAATGTGGATATTAAAAAATTATTTCCAGATTAGCCATTAGATGTAACTCTTCTAAGTAAGGTATTATAGGAAAGCAGGATTAAGGAATCACTCCTTTGATAAGATTTGGCTAAAATAGTGGATATATTATTCTCAGGGTACACAGTAGAGTTCAAAAGGAAAAGCTGTGCAGAAATGGACAGTGGGGCATAGGCCAACACATTTTCAGCCGTTCTTGTGATTTTTTTTTCTCTCCAAGTTGTCTTTCAGAAGAGCAGCCAGAGTTAATGAGTTGTTCTTTGACAAAGTTAAGCCAGCCTGCAACCTGCCCTAGTGCTTACTGCTTCAAAGCTTGAATGGAAGTTTTGATCCCCGCTGTAGGTAGTGGGTTGTCCAATAAACTCTTCTGCTCTCTCATCTTGTGTCACAGCAGCTTACCTGCAGATCTGTGTCTTTCAGATGTCCCCATACAGACATTAGGAACTCTTATCTTCCTACATTCTTCTGAGTGGAGCAAATCTGCATCACAGCCATTGCTTTGTGACCAGCTGGGCAGTTACAGACAGAAACTCTTGTTTATGTCTCAGTTTCTGCACTTTTGCTGATAAACAACATTTTCATTAGCTTCCAACTACGGATTTTAGGATTTAACCTCCAAACTGTCCCATAAGGATTGAAGTTGGACCTAGCATAATAAGGGAAGGTATCAGATGCCGAGCTGCTGATCTTATAATGAACACACATTAGCATAAGTTTATAAAGAACAGATCATGCAAGATAAGCAGTTTAAAACCATGTTCTTGTCATAGTATAATTGTGTTTTCCTAAATTGTTGGATACCATACGTAACAATTGTTAATGGAAAACATCACGCAGGCAGGTTGGATAATGCTACCTGAAGTACTGTGCTCTAAATGGAGTAACAAACATCACTGCATCAAGGCGGTGGCTGTATGACACCAACACGCTTGTTTATAATCAGCAGGTTCTTTGCAGCGTTCCACCTGGGTGTAAATACTGCTTAGTGACAAGCGACAGTGATCCTAGGATCTTGCTTTCAAAATGGACACTTGTCCACATCCCCAGACTGGTCGTGAACTGGCAGCCTGCCTGAGAGAGTTCCAGCGTTAAAGGGAAAAGAAATACAGTGAGTGCTCTGGCAGAGCTGCGTGTGCTGCCCCTTTTCAGCTGTTGACATTGTGCCTGGCTTTAACCAGTGAAACTACCCCTTTTATCTTCAAATTCAGCAAACCTGAGTTTGCTCTCATCTTTGGAATAAAAAAACAATTTTTCCGTACTTCTTCATTTTCCTTAAGTCAATCAGGTATGAATCAAAGCTTTCCAGCTTCGGTAGAGCTTCCCTTGCTCCCTATAAACCAAGCTGACAAACTGTTCAGCATTTCAGTGCAGAGTGCTCTACTTGCGTGACTGCACATTCTGCTGCCAGGAAGCACCATCAAATGCCACTGTCTGCCACTAAATAGCTCAGCTAAGATAAGATTTGGGTGATAACGACTGCAGTAAATCACCAGATCCGTAACTGGAATCTAGAAGTGATCCAAAACTTACTTTCTGTCAGGATTAATAGTACATTTATGCAGCCTGTGCCAGTGGGTTTGTTTCAGGTTCCTTCTGTGATCCCTGAAATATTTTCTGTACTTTGACCTGCAGGTGCTGGATGTTAGCAAGGAAGGGAAGGAAGAAGTTTTCTATGGGCCTACGCTCCCATTTGCTTCCAACGGAATAGCGGCGTGCTTTCTCCCAGCTCCTTACTTCACATGCCCCAACCTTCAGACTCTGCAAGTGCCTCACCACAGGATCGGCACAATGTGAGACAAGAAACGTGTACTTCATAAAATCAGACATGGAAGAGGAAAAATCAGACCCTGTGTATTGAAGGGTTTCTTTGGATCTGTGAAAAGAATCAATCCCCATGGGCTGCTGCTTTACCTTCACACATTTGTCTTAAAGTCGGATCACAATAGGCAGGAAGGAGGCTACAAAAACTGTGGTTTCTCTCCTCTGCCTCAGATGCAGAGGCATATATGTGAGAGCACTTGGCATTTCTGCTGGTGACTACTTGCTGCCTGTCTCTGTTTAATCTCCTTATGCAACTTCGTTAAGGCATTGCGAATGCTCTCAGCTCCTTCCTGGGCTGCTGTTCTTTGGAGTCTGCACGTTCAGTTGTTCACCAATGGCACTTTCAAAGATGATAGAAAGTAGTGTTTATGTTGACAAAGATGATATAATACTATGGTAATTATGCAACTTACTTGATACCGTTGGCAAAAAGAATAACAAATGTGCTGACTTCCAATTCCGAACTCCATCGTTTACAGTTTCTCATTTAATAATACTTCATTTGAAATTTAAATACTGTGAAGCAGATTAAAACAAAAAATAAAAAACAAACAAGCCCTGTAGTATATAAGGATCACACAAAAATTTGTGAAAGACAAAGACACTGAGGCTTCACAGTTAAGCACAAGTCTGAACTGAATGTGTTTGTCTTAGAATCTAAAGATCATTTGGGATATCATTACCAAGGTCTACTATCAAATAAATGTTACCTTCTGTCATATGATCAATTCCTCCTGACAGCTGCAGTCTTTCAATGGTGGAGAACAGCCTCTTTACTGTATAATTAAAATGTGCCATTTACTTAATATTTTTAATATCCAGTTTGCAAGGGGTCACCACATTTACAATTATCAATGAACAGTCTCATTTTGTCCAACATATGGTCCCACAAATCACTGGTCTCCAGAGGCTAAACAGGTGTATAACAATGTCAATATTTATTTATTTATTCTTTCAGTTTATGCAGTGTGTCTCCCTTCCATACTCCAAGCATATGCCAATTCACAATAAATACTCTAACCTGTTATATTTTGGCTTTGCTTGGCTATTGCAGCCCCCATCTCCTATTTTCATCTTTATTTACGTATCTAACAACAACTTCAATGTTTGTAAGTATTAACCAAGCATATAATTAAATCTTTCTCTATTTATGATTTATGGGTACCATGCTCTTCTCTGCTTTACCTACTGATCTGTTCCCTGCCCCTGTGCTATCTGAGCAGACCTGTGCAATTCCTACTGACAGTCATGCAAATGCCAGGTGCAGAATATGCCGCAGCAAGAGCCTGGGCTTGCTGGACGGGAACGGGTTTGATGTTGCCCAGTGAGCAGCGATTCCAAGTCAAATGCATCTTTAAGGGCCTGGTTAGTGGTACAGTGAGGTGAGTTTTATCACTTTCTGCCATCTCCACCTCTAGCTGGGCAATGTACTCACACCACATCACCTTGCCTTTTCCAGGCATTTCAGGTTAGAAAGTTTTGTGTTTATTTATTTATTTATTTATTTTTCTGGATTTTCTTAGCAGCCTGTAGTTGCATAGAAACAAGCACCAGGTGCAACTTTCACTGAGTGCTAGCAATGTCTTCCTTTGCACACAAAAACGAGGCTTCATCCAGCCAGTACTTTCTCTAACTGTACAAGAGCTCTATAGGCTGTGCATTGGGATTTTTTTAAGTTTTAATTCCTCTGATTTCCTGAAAATCAGCCTGCAAGGGCCATCTCTCCTAGCTGACCTTTTATACTTTAAATATCTGACTGTTGCCTTGTGTAGGCTGCCGGGCCCAAGCCTGGGGAGCATTTGAAGCTCCACTTACGTACAACTTGCAGGGATGTGGACATGGTACACGCCTTGTTTTCAGGCAGAGGGTGGCTGAATAATCACGACACAGGTGTGTGGAGAGCCGTGGGGCTGAGAGCCAGGTCCCAGCAGTGCCTGGTCAGGTGAGTGATCAGCTTTGGCTCTGCAGAACCATCACGGACTCCCCGTTTTGCAGGAGCTGGGGAAATTAATTCCTTAGCCTTCGTAAAACACAGCATGCTTCCAAACAAAAGTGTGGCGTACATTTCGCGTGTCTAAACTTAGTTTTGATCCTTTTATTCCTAGGCCTTGTAGCTCCCCACAGCTGCAGCTCTGAAATCATCTCTTTCATGAGCGTGAGGGATTACGGCGGAGCTGCCCGGCCGTTTACCAGTGGCAGCAAGCTGTGACAGGAGCTGGAGCTGAGAGGTGGAGGGGGGCAGCGTCCCTCTGCAAAGCAGCATGTGCTGCTCGGTTCAAGGGCTGAAAGGCAGGAGTGTATGGCAAGAAAGTTATTTATCATGTTTGTTCTGCCCTTTAGACACTTTTACTGTTCTGGCTGTTATCACCAATTGTCTGTACTGGTGAATAGCGGTTTTAAACAGCTGTGCAATTGCATTAAATTAGTTAAGGGTAGCACAGCCACAGAGCCTCAGGACAACACATATGCTCCTATTAGTGTCAGGATTCTGCTCTGGCTCTTAATCATCAGGCTCCAGTGATTACAGAGAATCCTTTCACGGCGACCCCGGGTGCCTCACTTTCGTAGCTGGCTCTTTCTGCTTTTGTTGCAGGACCTTCGGGACAGACGGGGTGCTTTGCTGCACCTGAACTCAGAAAATGCCACGTAGTTCCAGCAAGGTGAGCAAAAGGGTTTGATATTACCAGGTAAAGAGAGAGAAGGGCATCAGTGCAAGAGCAGGCAGAGAACAGGCTGGTGCCAGCAGCAGCTCTGCTCTCGGAGAGGATTCTCTGCTAGGGAGGAGCAGGGGGTGGGTGGCAGAGCAAGGATGGCTTTGCAGGCAGCTTGAAACTGTGCAGTGGACCCACTGGCAAAGGCTGCCCAGCGAGCTGGAGGTCTGAACCAGCACGTGCTTGCTTGGCACATTTAGTGTCCATGACTCCTGAAAGTGCACCAGTTGCTGGCTCCTGTGCATGACTGCCATGCCTACCTCTTCTTTTCTTAATTTTATAAATTGTTTGGCAACTGTAAGCCTTTGAACCCAACCACTATCCCTGCCCAGCCTACTGCTTTTGGTACATACCTCTGAGCAGCAGTTTAGCTCAGTTTTTCTGCAGCGCCTTGAAGATGCCCAGAATATTTCCACGCTCGATCATTCTGTTCCTGGAGTCAGACCAGCGCAGTGTGAAAGCAGCTGCCAGCACAATTCACTCAGGTTCCCAGCTGGGAAATTGTGCAAGGTAATGGAGCAGGTTACAGCCAGCAAGAACTCAGGAGGCGCTTCAGGAAAGAGGTACCTTTACAGCTGAATAATGCAGCAGCAGTTGTAAACTGGTGAGTTTGGAAGCCAGTGCAGTTCTGTGCATTTCTGCAGCTAGGCTTGTGGGACACAAGGTCTTAAGAGCTGTAATGAAGAGCCTTTGTACTTTTACTCCTGTCCTGTGATCTCCTTTTTGGGGTCATTCCCATGAAAAGTCATATTTCGTCCTTTATACAGCACACTTCACCTTTGAGTCCTAAGATGTTTTATCAGCAAGTCTTACCTATAAATAACCACAACAGCAATCAGCTACTTCGTGCTTTTTATCCAAAAAGACAGATTCCAGAAGCAGCCTTGCACAGTGCTGACATGCTGCAGCAGCAGCAGCACCAAGAGGATGCCAACACCAATGGCTTGTTCTGCCCCTTTGGTTTCTGTTGAGCATTTCACACCCAAGTGCCGAGCAAAGAAATGCTTATGTGTTATGAGCCAGTGTGCAGCCAGTCTGTTTCCGTGCAGTAGCGTGTTTGTAATCCTTGCATTTCTAGTTTCTTATGATTTTTGTTATAACTTAGCTTTCAGGGAGAGTACCTGACTCCCAAGCTAAATCAAACTTTTGAAACTCTTTTTTTCCTTAAGTTTTGCCTTCCCTGGTTACCCTCCCCCAAACCTGTACAGACATTTAGTAGATCAGTTGCAGAATCGTGGAGAAATAGATAATTGAATATTCACACATGCAGAAACAACACAGGCAGAATGTGGAACAATGTGGAAACAAGCGCAAAAGGAGGCGGCATCTGTTTATTGAAAATTAGAATGTAGAATAAATTAAGAGGGCAAGGTTAAAACACTTCATCTGCAGTCAGAGTTTGTAGCGGAGGAAGACTTTGCAGGAAGTTTAGCACATAGACCATGTAAAGGGCTTCTACAGTTTAATTCTGCAAAACTTAAGGTTTTTTTTTTTTTTTTCAAGGACACATTTTAAAGGGAAAAAATATCCATATGATGTTTTTTCAATAGAGATGGTTATGTATAGTTTTTTCACAGTAATGCCAGAATTAAAATGCTTAAAATGTTAACTCTCACTATGGGTAGATTAGGTTATGTTGCAATACTTAAAGTATGGAAGAACAGAACAAGTATTTTTAGCAATGCCCTCACCTCAATTGAAAACTGAGCTAATTTTTCTGCCAGTGAAATACAGGTCATGTCGTCCCTTTCTAAAATTGATGACTAGCAAACTCAAAAATTTTAATGTCTGTTTATGTTTGCTGGATTGAACAATTCATTGAATTTGGTTTTGACAGGGAATTAATCTGTTGGTATCTACAAAGGCCTGCAAAGACATCACATCTATGAGTGCAGGATCTGGGTTCTGTGGTTGTTTTGCTTTGTTTTATACATACTTCTACGTTTTGTATATTGAGCCTACAAAAGGGTTACCATTTCAATGCTGCTCAAGTAGACAAAAGCCATATCCTAGTCATTCATCATAAAACAAGCCTAATTATGCTAGGACATATTGACACTGCATCAGATTTTTAATCTTCAACATAATTTTATAACCATTGCTAACAGATGGGCTGATTACACTGAATTTGAGTTTTAAGTATTAGTTAAAAATTATAAAATATGATTAAACTGAAAATACCCATGCATACATTATTTTCTGAAGCTACTGAGAGAAGTAAAACAGAGTGCAATAAAACCTCTTTTCAGTTTCCTGAGGGAAATACCTTGCATTTAGGTAGACAGTTAAAAAAGTTCCTTAAATGACTATCAGTAAGTAGTATGTGCTGTTGGCAGCTCCTCTTCTGTGCAATTACAAGATACGCAGAACCTTTTTCTTTGCACAGGTCTGCTGCTCTATTCCAGCATAAAAGGCATACATTTTTTTCTATTTCAGAGGCTCTTTTATTGAAACAAGTGCCTTCCCCCACTACTTTTTTTGTCATTGAAAATGAAAGCAAGGAATAGTTTAAATTATCATGTTCCTTTTCTTTAATAACAATAAAAAATGGGAAATTCTTATAAAAATAGATGGACAGCTTTGTGGGACTAATGGAAGTTGCATGTGAATTTTGAATGGAAGGTTTCTGTCTCCCCCTCCATCATTTTTCAGTTATTTCAGGGTTACTAAAGGAACGATAAACCAGACTTTCCTCTCCCTGACATTGTTCATGATGTGCTGGACATCTGTTTCACACCACAAGGACGATAATGGGTCAGAGGTGATCAATATCCTGAATTCTGGAACAGGGAAAATAGAAAAACGAAATACTTTCTACTCCTTTTTCCAATATGTAGGAATTAAGAGCTGAAAGGGCACAATAGTCCTCAGGCTCCTAAAATCAGTGGAGAAAATGCCTACAAGGCTCGTGCCACCTGGACTTTAAAGAGGGCTCTTGTCAACATCGTTAGCATTGCTAAACACAAAGAGATATTGGGGATGGACCATGCAGCAGACTTTGGGGAAGAAAAAGCTTATAGAGATTTAATATTTTGTTAACACACCATTGAAATACATTGATCCTGCCGTGACTGTAATTAAGATTCAAAATGGCTTAATACCATCAACTTTTCATATGTAGACGAGGAGCAGGACTAACCCTCAGTGTTTGGTGAAGGCTTTCTGAATTTCATTATTAACGCTAACCTTAGTAATGCTTTTGCTCCAAGTTTGTGAGAGGCCACAGAAGCCTCAAAAAGTTGGGTAAAAGAAGCAGAATTGCAGTGGCATTTGCCTGTCTAAATACTACTGGGATGATGGATTATTCCTGAAAGGTAACGTTTGAACATAGAGGCAAATATATCACAAGGTCTTTAAATAATGTTTGGGGAATTGGGGCCAAAATGCTCCAGCCTGCTAAAAAAAAAAACAGCACAGAGATGTACAAATGGATGGGCACAGTATGCTGTACTATTCCTATGAAGCTTACATGTCAGTGGTCACCACACCGATTTCTCTAAGAATATGCAGTTGGCCAGGTGCTAACTGAACATTTCTTCCAGGAAGCCATTTTTCCTTATTTTAAGTAATTAAAATTAAATTAATTTTCAGTAACTTCACAAGTTCTGGGAAGTTTGGATTAGGTCACACTGAGACCAGTGAAATTGGTGAAGCTCCCCCTGCATAGGTCTAGAGCCACACATGATACGGACAGCGTGAGCTCAACCACAGTATTTTCCACAAGATAGTAGAAATGCCCATTATCCTCTAAAACAATTTGAATAATTATAAGCAAAAACCTTCCAGTCGTTGTAAAATAATACCAATACTGGGTAAAAGAAAGGAACATATATGCCTTCTGAAGACATCTTTTAGGACAAATTGCTTGCAAGAGCCACTGACCGCTAAAAATAATAATAATAATTTACAACGCTCAACCTGGTTTTGGCAAGTACCTTGTTTAAACTCTAGCATGCCTCTGGAAGTGTCTCCCCCTCACCAACTGATTGACACAGCTGCTGCTGTCAGGGGCTGATAGCATCCAAGTGGCAGTTCTTGTCTTTTGTGCAATGAGCTTGTATTAACACTCTTAACAGATTCAGAGGAAGGCTTGGTATACATCTCTGGGAAGGTGATCTCGGGACATAATTTCTTCATCTGCTAGACATCATCTCAGATTTGAGGCTTGACCCCATTTTCCAATTATCAACATTCTTGTCACAGACACAGGAGCCTTGCTTAATAGCTTTCCAGGGATCCTCCCCTGAGACACTGTGGAGAACAGTTATCTATATCACTTAGTGGAGGGCAGATGACCCTACAGGGGACTTGGCAGAGAAAGACACTTGCACAGTGGTAGTGGAAGCTTCTGGTAGCTCACTGCCCATTTCTCCTGAGAAATAAAGACTCCAAAAACTAATACAGGGCAAGGCAGTGACACATCTACACCCCCTGGTTTGCAGAGGATTTCTGCTCTGATGCTCCCTGTAGATTTCCATCTACATTGCCTTGAAAACAGATGTCTGAAATTGCCTGTCCCAACACATTGCAGAGGTGATGATCACTTAAGTGAGTCTCTGAGGTTGGTATATGACTTGCTAGTAATACCAGCCGTGCCTACTGGTTCCAGTTCAAATACGAATGCTTACAACCCCTCCACACCAAAAAATACTGGCAGGAGAACTGCTCGGAAGCAAGAAGCTTAAGTAAGTTTAAGACTAGGGAGTCACTGAGAGATTAAAAAAAATTCTGCTTGGCTGCTGATCAAATTGCAGCACACTGAAGTAGCTGCTGGCTAAACCCTGAGGTGACATTTTCAGCTGCCACAAATACCAAGCTCCATGCCACCAGGATACTGATCCCTGGCAGAACAGATGAAAGTGTGAGTCTCTGAGTGAAAGCCTCTGCTTTGACACTTTTCCTGTTCCGCATATAAGATCCAATGCAGATGCCCCAGAAGATGGCCACCCATTTCACAAATGACCATGGGGATGAATCTTTGGTGAAGGGAGAAGAAAGCAAGCTCAGCAAGGGCTGAGTTCCTTTCCTCTGAGTGAGGCTAAGGATACTGCAGGCTTACCAGCAGGTGGAAGTCTTTTGTTCACAGCCCCTTTACCTGATTTGCAGCAAAGCTCTGTCCTGCGGCTCATTAAGCAAAGTAAAGAGGCAGCCTTTGTGCCTACATGCAGATGACCTGCTCATGTCAGTAGTAGCAACCAGCATAGAAGCTTTCCAGGATTTCCTGCTCTAGCTTAAGCAGTTCCATATGTACAAGGGAGGTCGGCATTTTTACTGTTTTTAAACCAAACTGCACGGAAAATAATATAGAAAGGTTTACTCTACTTCAGACACTAAACATTATTTAACCTTTATACAGACAGCATCTAATAAGACACACAAAACAATCACTGTCTAACATATTGTCTAAGATAATACATAACTTGTTTAGGTTTGCGGTGGTTATCAGCCATTTTTTAATACTGTACTTAAATTTAGCACTTTCTTCTATTTTCTAACTAATTTGGACTGCTGTTTTGGTGTATACTTGGTAAGTCAGTCTAGAGTAATACTCTGCAAGCCTTCATCTCATTAATATTATCAAAACTGTCAGTCACATCTGCAAATGTCCATACCCAATAATTAGACCAAACCAGAATGCCCATTTGGCAGTGGTTGATGAATATAATGCAAAATGCTTTATTTCTGTTCACATTAACTTTCTGACAGAGAAGAATGATCATTTCCAAACTGTTTAAATCAGTTTCTTATGCACTGATCTGTTAACATTTGCACAAAGCTCTGTTGCTTTTTCAGAAACTTCCAACCACTACAGCTAGTATTAAATGTGTCTTTAACAGTCTGCTAAACACATCATTAAATCATTTGTTGTATCTGCTCCATCCTTTACAGGTTCAAGGTTTTACTTTCAGGAAGTAATACTACAGTCAGACATCTGTTCTGTAATCTGGGTGCTAGGACTCAAATTTTGAAGAGACATCTCTATTAATCTTACTCGGAAAACTTATTTATTTTTTAAAAGCTTTTTAGAAGTACAGTTCTCTTGAGATGAATAAAACTCCTCCCAGGCAGAGAAGCTTACAAGAAGCTACAATGCAAGTTCAATAAGTCACTTTCATAATGAAAAGAACCTTCATGTTCTGCACTATTAAGTAGCCTAAAGAGGCTTTTAGTTATTGCATTATCTGAAGTAACGATAGCTGATTTAGGGAAAAAGATTATCTATTCGGACTTGATAAAATTACCATGTAAAAATTACCAAGTAAAGCCGCTCTGACCAAGATATTTTTTTTTGGTGGCATTTTTGAGACGCAAAAATAATCTTTCCTTCCCATTAATATCATAAAGTTAAAATCTGAATAACGTTAAAACGAAGCAGCCTGTTCACCAGTGCTGCCATTAGGGGAAAACTTACTATTCCTAGAGTCCAGTAAGTGGTTGCAAAAATATGGGTTACTGTGGGAAGTGAAAAATTTGAATTCCATAGGCATTAATGGAAGTTTCCTGAGAACTTTGGAAAAAATTTAGAAAAAGTTAGAGCTAGAGTCATTCTGGAAAGCCCCAAAAGATAATCCAAAATACAGCAAAATACTTGATAAATCCAGCTTTCTAGGCAGACAGAAGTAACTGCTAGTGTATTTATTTTAAATGAAATAAATTTCCCAAATGAGCATTTCCTTCAGAGGTCTACTGTCCTCTTTCTCTTTTCTCACACTATTTACACCAATTGTAAGTTAAATGTGTAATTAACAGTGTCATGATGAATAAAAAACAACATGGGATCCCTGTAAATTCTGGGTTAATTTTAAAACAGTGCTGAAAAGGAAGAGGTCAGGAAATCTGAGCCTATGTTTTCTTATTTTACCCACAAACACAACAGTCGAGATTTTACACTGGAAACTGAAAAACTTTAATGTTTTAATACAGGTGGAAGGTTAAGACAGCTATATACATTTTGTGCAACATATATACAAGACCTTTCTTAATATATACCATACTGGCCCAACTACTGGTGAATGCACTGCATTCAAAAAGCTCAGTACTACAGATAAGTTTTTCTCATTCTCCTAACATAATAAATTAGAAGTTACAAAGCTACAATTTTCTTAAGAATATACTGAATGAGGTTTTCAAAAGGACAGTGTTAAGAGGGTCAGGTCTCAATGTGAATTGGGTTTTATGTAATTACTTTGATTTAATTTTTTTTTTAAATCCTGCCTTGTATGTTGCAATACAGGCTCTGCTCATGTAGACATTTGGACATGTAATAAAATTGCCATACCTCTTAATCACCATTCAGCAGATATTCAGAGTTACTCTTCAGATGCATGACAATATTCAAATACCATAGAAATCATTAAAATTAATACATAACTTGGAAAAAAAAAGATAAATGGATTGCAGTTGTAAAGATAAAAACTTGGCTAGTATGTTATACAGAGCAGTTCTAGGTATCAGCATTGTCAGAGGAAAGGATCAATCACCAGCATACTGCTAACCTGTCTCATTTTCCAGTTTTTGTATCTCATTTTGTCCGGCCTCTGAGAGGTAAGATAAGAGTCTTTTATAGGCTTCTCTGTTGAAAAACAAAAAAAAAAGTGATGGGTTAGTTAGAAGTTTCACACATCTGAGGAGTAAAAGCACAGAATTTCCAAACACATTGGGATATGAACCCACAATAACTTTTTCTTTCCCTATTTATCCACAGCTTTGTTTGCTGTGAATTTTTAGCATGGCCGGGTTGGAGGAAGAATGAGGGTTGCATAATTTACAGCTATAAGTGTTGTGAAGATGCTTAGAAGTCTCTTTCCGTAGGGAGCTGCTGTGAAATAGATTTTTGTTTTATTTTAAAACATGGAGTTAAACAGGGCTTAGAGGAGATCTGCACTGAGACTTCACCATGTTCGCTATCTGATTTCTGCACAGGAAATCTCTCTGTGACTCACGCTACAGGTACAGTGATGTGAGATACTAGACTGCCAAGCTAATGAAAAGCGAATAATACAATTATAAATGAATTAAATATTTTTCATTGCATGGCCAATGTATACTTTTTGAATAACCTTTACCATCCCATGAATTTCATTCTTAAACGACTGCTTTTTGTTTGTTTTTAAATAACCCGGGCCCTGCCAAAGCGTACATCAAAACTTCTCCAGGCTGAGGTGTGACAAGGATCAACCCTTTGAGGGGTACCAGTATGTGTAACCAGACACTGAGGCCAGTCCCTGGCCTTGACCCACTAGAGCCTGCATTCCAGTTAGGAGATCTAATGGAAGGAGCCCTTTTGGCTTAGGTGCAGAGCTGCCTTGATTTTTGTAGCAACATTTATATGGTTGCTGAAAGTTCACTGCTGCATCTGCACCAACAGAAGCCACCATCAGTGCTGAGTTGCTCACCTCGTGCCATTTCCTCCTAAGGCTAGATGGATTCACATGTCAAATATTTCTGTCCTGAGTTCTCAGGGGGGCAAATGGAGAAAGTATGATTCTGCTGTGCCTGTCGGAGAGGAGGCCAGCCTTTTCTGAACACCCACAACTCTCAGAAGTTTATATTATGAGAGAACTCTTAAAATTCAGCCATGGATATTTCTTTCCAAGCATCTGAGATCATATCTGATTATACTATAATTTTACTTTTAAGCCATAAAGTTATCTAACACAGGGACTTACAGGATAATTCATTGGGGCAGGAATTCTTCTTCACTGCATGCTTTATAACACAGAGTGTAGTGAACAGAGGCAGTCTGGCCTCTCTGAAATTCTGTGGGGGTCTGTAGCCCTAGTGTCAAAATATCTCTGAAAATACTTAGCAAATATAGATGGCTTAAAACCATGAAAGGCATGAGCAAAGGAGATTTTGTTTGAACACTCGTAAAAATCACTCAGTTTTTAGTATGTGTACTGCTGTCTAACATTGCTTTATTTCAAGAGAATATACCCCTACTATTCACTATCAAAAAGCAGTATTAAATAAAAAACAAACCTTTGTGCAGCATTTCTTCCAAGACCTTGTTTGTGCTCTGAATCCTTCAGAGCCTGTGTCATTGTGGGAATGAGGCTGGTAACTAAAGTCTCATCCAAGACTGCCACTGCTTCTAATATGCTGTAAACCCGGTGATCATACACTGCAGTGTAGTCCTGGATAAACTGCCTGAGGGGGACACAGAGGCATTTAATGCAAGGTCAAAACTAGATGCAGAGAACATGCCAAGAACAACTGAAGAGTCTAATCAGAACAAGCAATCTGGCTGCATGGAAATTTTCCTATTGTTACACTGAAATACTCTACACGGAATACCTTCTCCAAACAGAGCCATGCTTTTGAAGGCTAATGCTGAGGAAAAAAAACACACATTTATTTTCAAGCAAATTGTCAGATTCTGCTGCTGTTTCGCCAGGGCTGACTTCTTCCAGAGCACCTTACTTTGTAATGCAGCTGTCTGAATGGAAAACTAAAAGATGTATTTATTATTTAACAACAACGAAAAGAAGTCCATTAAGACAAGGCATCTAGATTCAAATCTGGAGAAACAACGTAAGCATTTCTTTGTAAAGTTCCACTGGATCTTAAGCAGGGTGGAAGCATTACCCATTTGTCTTCCTGAGGGCTTGAGGTCTTTAAAGAGCACAGATTGCATTTGAATGAGAAGTTACACCACTGAAGTGAAACACCTCAAAGTGTTTACACACCGAATTCAGAGGATCTCTCTGGAGCTTTCGTCTAGACATAACCCAACACAGCACCAATGTTCAGGTTTGCAAAAGGTCTTTGGGTCTTAGCTCATGTATTTCCTCTACTGTATCCGCATGAGGAACAGGAGGGTACAGGATGTTGGAGAGGTATGGAATAAGTATAATTGACATTAAAATAACTTATTATTTACTCATCATAGAAATTAATAAAAAAACAAGCAAAACTTGTTCTATGAGGATTTGATCTCCATTATACACAATTCAAATTAAGCATGCACAGCACCTTACACTCAGCATCACCATTCATGAGGAGATTTTCCCCTTAGAGCAGCAGTGTACCCTCTCTACTGTAGTCCTTTGAAAACAGTACCTAATCCACGAAAAACACAGATATGTTTCTCTATATTTTTGCTCTGGCTTTTTGGCCAAGCTACGTTTAAAACCAGTGCCAAAAGTACCATAATTTAAGTGCCATAAACAAGAGACAATGTGGTATGTTAAAGATAATTAGTTATTTAAAAAAAACCTGTTTGCTGTCAATTGGATTGCAGTAGATTCACTGCCAATTGGCATATTTTCTAGTTACCTAAATACAGAAGTCAGCTGGGTGGCATGTTCTCCTCCTGACCCCGCTTGGCAGCCTTCTACCATGCACTGCACAATGTCTGTGGATGTTTTTTTAACTGTTAAAAAAAAAAAATCACAAGATTCACACAGAGCTCTTGAACTGACCATCTGGAGAATGTCTTTAATGAAGATTACAATTTTTAAATGAGGAAAAAAATGGTTTTTATCTTACTTTGATACAAGTGAAATGACTTAGAGCAGTTAGTTAGATTGGCTATAAAGAACAGAATGAATCACAGATTTATGTGAAAGTCCTATTTTCACCACCATTATCCTTTAAACATACAGATTTTTAAGTACAATATTGTCTCTAAGTCAGGGCAGAGACACACACTTAGTGGAAATAGGGATTTTATTTAAATTTAAGTTTTGTTTGTATTTTTCAATCATTCTTATTTGCATTGAAGAGCAGTCATGGCATTATATCCTGCCCAGAGCTATACAGATCTACTCCTTACGTTCAGTGGTGGGTATTGTTCTGAATTCCACCCGTTTTTCTTTTTTCAGACAACAACAACAAAAATCACTAGTTTCTTCCATTTATTTTTTTCCAAATATTCAAGTTGCAGGATACAGCTCCTCCTTTGTAACAGTGGAACTGAGCTGCAACTACTTCTCTACAAGGGCATGGTGGAGTCCTGTCTAGACTGGCAGTGTGTTGATGGCTACAGCAGCACGGGACATTCAGCTCACTCTACCCCACAACACACTGCAAAGTGGGTACTTTCAGCTTCAGACAGGTATGGCTACGATGGCAGAAGTGGGGATAAAGGTGTGTGCTAATTCAGCTAACTCGAGCATATCTTGTCCTTGAAACTTTCACAGAACAGAATCAAAAATTGCTTTATTAGCCAAAATTCCCTGGAGAAGTCAGAGGTGAATCCCCACTTTGCTTAATACCTCTACTGGCAGCAAGGAGTGGAAACTGTTGGCACATTCACATTCATTGTACAACTGTGGGGTGAACACAGTACTTCATTTTTTAAGAAGCTAAAAATAAAGTTATCACTACCAACCAGAAAGTGCTGAAAGAAAAGGAGACTCAAAGATCCCTTCATAAATGAATTAAAGGTAGCGGGTTGGTTTCCAATGCCTCTATGTGGAGAACATGCACTAGACTTATTTGGGCTAAAAGCTTTAGGTGCAAGAAAACTTCCAGAGCTACCAAGTCTGGGAGAAATGAGGTGGGAAGTATGGGAGAAAGGAAATGCTCTTCAGATTCCTGACAAGCTGATCATGAGTTCATCAGAGAACAGCACGTGACTCTGAGAAAAGAACTCCTGTCTTGGAGACAGAAGTCCCAGCCTACTTAATGACCAGCCAAAGCTTGTCCAGTTTATCTGGCTAATGCACCTCATTCTCCTCATCTAAAAGCCATGGAAAACTTGCACATTGAGATGAAGGATGCTCAGCAGTATAAAAGTCTTACAGGTGTACAGAGATGTATTGAAAGCAAACAAGGGGCTCACCTTGTAGCTCATTAACCAGCACCAAGCATTTCAACACAGCTGGGAGAACCAAGCCGATGTCACACAGTGCAGTGGTCTGCGTTCGCTGAAGCACCTCAAGAATGAAAGCAAGAACTGAGGCCAAGCGAGGAGGCGGAGCACTGCCTTTGAACTGCATGTAGTTTTCACTGGGAAGACAAAGCAAACCAAAACATAGTCTGAGTTGTTTTATTTTTTTTCATTCAATGTAAGCACCACGCACTTGAAAATAACATTGTGATATTTCAGCGGAAGGCCTGTTACATAGATTTCTATCTTTATCTAGGCTCAGCTAATGGCTTCTATTTATCTTAGTCTTAGAAATGGCTCCCAATTTATCAGAGGACAGTGATGCCTTTTGACTCTTCTGTTGAGCGATGTAAAAAATAGCAATCATAATTATAGTTAAAAAGCCAAGTGTGACTATAAAAGTTAAAGCTGCGTAAAATAACTGAATAAAAGCAGGATTCAAAATAACATCCAAAATATAGCTGTTGTTCAACTACTTTGTTTAGCTTTATGTGCTATTGTCAGTTCACAATTCAACTTGTGGTAACAGCTCCGCTGTTATACTGGTACTGTTACTTCTCTCAACGGTATGTTGAAACAGAACCATCTCTGCTTTTGTTCCGTCAGAGTTAACATAATCATCTCCAGTACAAAACTGGTCACAAAAATAAAAGGTAACTTTTATTGTCTGCAATAAGAGCAAATTTTGACATTGCTGACATTGACTGTCCCAATTTTAATGACTTTCTTAATTTTTACTTTTTTAAAAAATATATTCTTCCAAAAAAGTGGTGCAAGATTGAACTACTGTTGATTTGACATTACAAATGACTTTACTGGAAACTGAAGACAATGACTGTTACCTTGGAACATCCAGGAGAGAAGGGTGCAGGTAAATAGAACACAACATTTATTCATCAGTTAACAAGAGCACTCCCAGAACCTTCAAAATAACTTTTCAGATATTTAATAGTAATTACCCTTAGCTACCCAAACTAGCAAATTTGTCTGCTGAGCAATGCATCAATTAAAAACCGTTATCCTTGTTAAAAAAAATATAAGGCACACTTATACAAATTTACACTTTCAAATAAAACTGACTTTAAAAGATCTGAATATTTGAATGCACATTGACATAACTCAGAAAATAAAAATTGTAACACTTCTATATCCTTTGCATCATGTGGTCTTAGGTTAGTATCTCTGAAATCTCCTGTCCCATTAACTTACTATGAAAATTGCAGACTAATTTTTGGGGGTGGGTAGGTATACTCTTCCACTCAAATGATTCTCTGACCTGGATAATACACTCTGGTTCAATTTCCTCTGTGCAGCAGCAAGATATTCATTAGCTTTCGTATGGCAAAAAGGCTAATGAACTTTGTATGTATTTATGTGTAGACCTAGTGACTGCCTCCTGACCACCCAACAGTTTATAAATCAGGCTGCTGTTCGGTTCTAAGATATTCCTCCCAGATCACTAAGAAATGTTTCATGTCTTACAAGTCACCAAGTGCCATTACACTTTCAGAACTTTCCTTCCACTATCAATCTTAAAATTCACACATGCATGCACACATTCACAAATAACTTTGAGATGACAAAGTTTGAGTATTCATAAGTTCAAAAAAAAATGTCAGAAGACTGTGAAATCTTAATTCACTCCCTTAATATGTGATAATACAGGCTTTACTTACAACATTGCCTACCATATTTACCTACAATCAACACCAATATTCTTTTAATCAACGTGTATACACACGCTTTAACAAAGAAAAATAGAGTTACCTCAGATAAAAGCAATCATTTTATATTTGAGGGGAGTTAATTTTTTTCCCAATGTGAAGAAAACATACAGACTGTATCTCTACATCTCCGTCTTCCCACAGCCCAAAATCTCTATTTCCCCTGGGCAGCTGGCACATCTATGTATATCCTGACACTCACAAGAGCACCTCGTCCTCCCATGCACAGGCCGCTGTGACAACTGACTCTGTGACCCTAGATACAGTCCGAGATGCAACCATACGATGAGGTGTATTGGAGTGCAATGTTTTTGGAAACATACTTGCTTTTCATGTGGCCATATGCGATATTTTTTTATTATAGTCTAGGACCTCCATCCTCAGTGACTCCCTCACCGGCTTCCAAATCTTCTCAGTTTTACCTTGCTGCTCTATATGCTTTGTCCTTCCTTGGCTCCCTACCCAGCATAACTATCAGTTATTGAGAAAATAACAGTGACATTTCCTTTCTCATTAGCTGTTTGTGAAATCTGAATAAATGACACTTTGTTCTTCGCTGGTCCTTACTTTATGACATGCAGAGTGGTCTTCCGTAGACGGAGCATCTGGGGGACTGTAATGGAGCTGCATAAAGCAGTCAACAAAGGATGCTGTCCAACTCCAAGTGCAGTTGGTGAAGAAGGGAGAAATCGTCCAAAATAATGCTGAATAATGCTCCCAAGCAGTTGATTTAAATAGGCTCCCTGAGTTTGGGACTGACAACATATAAAGGATAGGCCCTGTGAAAGAAAGAGAAAGAAATTGAGTAAGTCTAACTGCTACCGAGCAAGTCCAACAACAGAAAGGTAAATACTCCTTACACACTGCATGTAAATTACCGCTGTACACATAACTACTGCATGACAAGTAAATATCAGCAACTTGCTACACCTATGATGGTCTATGGATAGTCTAAGTCAATGGTCTATGTCTATATCTATATCTATCTAGATATCTATCTATATAGATTATATATAGATAGATCTATATCTAGATATATATATATAGATATCTATATATATATATATCGATCTATCTATATATCGATCTATCTATATATATCTATCTATATATATCTATATATAGATATATCTATATCTATATAGATATGTCTATATCTAATCTAAGTCTATGGATGGTCTAAGTCAAGTCACAGCTTACAAAGGAGAGAAAGTCTTTTACTGGACTAACTAATACACTTGGAAGATGATCTTTGGGGCATACAATCTTCCTTTCAAATCTGAAATAAAACCTTGGCATTTCAGACCTGAGAAAGGTTTTCTGTGTCCAAAAGCTCCTCATTTCTTTTTCAACTACGTGTGTGGTCTAATGAAGATAGAATAGCAGTCTGACAAGAAAAAAATTTGCTGATAGCATGAACAAGTTAGAGTAAATTAGGCACCATTTGTAAGGGATATAAAGATTTTTTTTAATCTGTTTACAGTAAGGCTAAAACTGGTATGACTTATCCAATATAAGCTATATTGATGCCAGAGAAAGATCTATAATGAAAGTATGTGCTGTCTAGGCAAGTTTCTATGTGAACATTACCCATAGTTATACAACATATACGTTTCACCTGTGGGAAGGGAATATCTCTCTTATTTGTAAAAGTTTATGTGAGATAAAGTTAAGAATTCACTTCCCATTCTTTTGGTTACTGAAAGGAAGAAGAATGAATCACTAAGGGGAAAAAAAAAGCCCAATTGTCTCCTATCACAGGGGTCACAGTAAGGAGTACAAATAGAAGTCTCTTCAGAATTCAGTTTTCGCAATAGTTTTGTCCAACAGGAACAATGACATAAAAGAAGTTCAAGCACAGAGATCCCTAGACAGCAACTTCAACAGTACTTCAAGCTTCCATTAGCACTACAGTCCATATGTTTGCAATCCAGACTCCAATTTTGGTAGGATATCTGCCTGAATATTGACGGTTATTCATACATTAAGGTATAAAATTCAGAAATACTTGAAAGCTGCTTTTGTTCATCAGCTACTGACAAAGAGCATTTCCCGTTGCTTTTTGCAGAAGAGCTCCCTCCCCAAAAGATTTTGGTCTATAGCTGTCCACATGAACATAACAAAACAACTCTTTCAGCAAAAAAAAAGCAGGTTGAGACATAACTGAGAGTCTTTTTGGCACTTTCGTGAAATGGGGAGTTCCAGATTTTGGTTCCATAGTATGCAAATACAAGAAACATTGGATCTTAAGAAATGAGATGCTTGAAGACCTGCCTCAAGATTTGCTGCAGGCAGCCCTGCTGAACACAGACACGTTTGTCAGGGGTTGAACTTCACATGCGTCTGGAACTCCCTAGGAATTTTGTTGTATCCCAATGATAAAAACCATATTCCCTGAACCAGAACTTTGATTAGCAGTTCAGATTGTCTCAGTGTTTTGCTTACACAGAGCAAAATTTTGTAGTAAAACGCAGCTGCTGCTATATCAGAATTCTTAAAAACACACTGCTTGGCAAGCAGAAGGCTCCGAAAGACTGCTGTAGGTCATTTACTTTGTAAGCTTGAGTGTTTGGTGTTCTCAATTAGACATTGCAGCAAGCATATAGAAGAGCCGCCTGTCCTTTCTCCAGCACAAAAAGAAAAATATTCCGTAATCCCACAACCAGAGCTGGCACTCTTAAGTCTCTAGACTATTTCAACACCACAAAAAACATGTGAGAAGGTGTATTAATCTATCTGATAAAAGGGTCACAAAAGAACAACATAACACTCCTGTAACAGTTTCACTTGAAGATGGATCAACAAGTCTAGCCTGATCATTCATAAGAGCACTTTATTTTTAAGCTGAAGCAAACTGATTCTGAATTTTTAAGTGTGGGATGGGGACAGAAGTAATCTGAAAAAGTAGGAAAGAATTAAATTTATAAACAACACCCTGTCACGAGCATTACTGAGAGAGAAGTCTTGTTTGCTGGGGTGGGGAAGGACAGAAGTCATGAAAGATTTTTCTTCTTCAGTTATCTGATGAGGATAGAGACTGCCCTTGATACCCAATAAGGAAGCCTGCTAGTTTAAGTAGTGTTTAAAAGCATGGAAAACCTATTTGTTCTGTAGGTTCCTTTTTGGTGGGTCAGGCAGAGATGGCGCCTCTCAAAAAAACATAATTTTTAAAACCACACAGCAATACCAAAATCTCTTCTCAGTAAGGAGGATCCTCACCTTTTTTTCTTACTTCAGAACGGAATTTACAAGTTCAGCACTAAAGGCTTCCAAGATCCTAATTCTCTTTTCCAAATGGGAACAGCAAGGAAAAATCACCTTCCATTTTGCAGGTAGCCAGAATAACACCCACAAAACAAAACTAAACAAAAAGACTTCTATAAGCTAAACAAATCCATGAATCAGTCTCTACACATGAAGGGAATGCCTACAGTATCAAAGCTCTTCAGGCAAGAATCAGACTTTTAGGCACCAACACTTCTGTTGTTCCCTGAAAATTTCCAGAGATGAACTTGGTGTTCTCTTTCAGACACGAAGGCCCACTGACTTTAGCTCAGTACTGTGTTATTTATTTTGGGACCCTCCTTTTTCTTTCAAAGTGTGGAAAGCAGCAGACCCGTACAAGGTTGGACAACATCATAGTCCAAGTAGCACAAGGGATAAATTACCAACATTGCATGGTAGCTGCGAACCTGAGTACAACGGCAAAATACCCTAGGCAGTGCTGGCCAAGGATGTGATTACAAGGAAATCACATAGTACTTTCTTCTTTTACATCCTACCAGTAATTAACAGAGATGAAGGAAGCTGCGAACAGTAGCTTCCTTCTGACAGAGAAAAGAAACACATGCTACTGGACTGAGATCCTGGACCAGAGATCTGAAATCAATCACACCAGACTCCTAGGACAATCCCTACAAAGAAGATGGACATTAAAGAGTTGAGAGCACTGCCTTTTATTATTATTATTATTAACTGTGTTCTTTAGCCATCTACTGAGGTTAAAAAGAATATTAAAAAAAACCACCAAAAAACAAAGACATTTTAAGAGGAGCAGAGCATGACAACATCTGCTCCTCTTTTTAACAGAAAGGCAACCGGTTCCTGTGCGTGTTCACTGCAGGAACCTTTTGTGGCCAGAGCTGCCTCTCTTCTGATTTATCCATATATCTGTAAATCACCTGTGGAGAGTGAAGAACCGATTAATATGGATTACTGGAACTATTCACTGCAGAAATGCCAAGCTACCTAATGATGACTTATAATATCAGTCCTGCTGTTGGAATAAATCTGCTGCTCACCAATTAATGTTGTACAATTCCTATTAAACACATACTATAATTCACAAAACGTATTAATAAGCTTGCTCAAATACTGGACCACAGATGTGTCTTGCAGCAGGGCTTTTAAGGTCTGGTCTCTGACAAATGCTGAGCCTGCACAGGCCCATTAAAATTACTGGAAAATGTATGTGCCAAGCACTACTTAAAATGAAGATCTTTCACCACTCTCCTGTATTTAGATAGAAATAAACCATTTTCTGTATTTGGACAGGATAAACATTGATAAATCAAGAAGGGTATCTCATCTATCCCATTATTATATACATTATGCTTATTCCATGCACCGCACCGTAGTCTTCAAGATGAATTTGAACTACTGTTTATTCGCTGAAGTTCTGTACACTGCTTCAGTTCTTTCCCGTATTACTGGTAAACATCTATCAAAATTCCTCCAAACTACTCTCCAAGAAATCCATCACAGAGCAATCTCAACTGGTTGGTAATTTCTTGTAGTAGGTTTCAACGATCCACTATCACACAAATCAGCTACTTTTTATTTTATTTTTTTAAATAGACAAAATACCAAATGTTAGGTTTTACACGCATCATTATCACGTAAACAGCCCCGTAAAATTATAAAAAAGTTGCTCATTCTTGTTGTTCATGAAATCTTCCATTCAAACAACTACAAAAACAGCTTTGATATTATATCCCAACCTGGTCTAGTGGAAGGTGTCCCTGCCCATGGCAGGGGGGTTGGAACTAGATGATCTTTAAGGTCCCTTCCAACCCAAACCATTCTGTGGTTCTATGAAAATCTTTCCTAGGTCATCAAATATTATCAAAATAGATGATGCACAATGAAAGAAATAATATCCATATGGTAAGTAACTCTTTGGGCAAGAAAAAAATACCAGTTTAAGAGTTGCAAAGCAATTTTAGAGCTAAGCTATTTTGATAATGCAGCATCAGTGAGCAAGTTTGAAGGAAAGTTCCTGGTAAGTTCAAAGTGTAGTGGAGAACAGACCAGTGGCACAATAACTACTAAAAGCACAGCCGTACAGCCAAAATTTATATATGCAGGAAACACAAACAAAACCAAATACAGTCAGTCTGAATTGAGGAGAGAGAAACGCAATGTCAAGTCTTAATTAGTGCATTTGACAATTTGTGTTTGTGTAAAATTACACAAAGACTGTAAATTTGAATAAAAATAAAACTGTAGGGTTTTATGGGAGGGAGTGACAGAGGGTGGGATACAGTCAGTTTTGATGAATAGAGATGGTAGTAATAAACCGTTACAACTATGCTGTGAGGAAATCATAGCATCAGAATATCCGAGTTGGAAGGGACCCACAAGGATCACCAAGTCCAACTCCTGGGTCCCAGGAGCTTAAGGTCCTAGGAAATAAGATGGAACTTAATATTTCATCCTAAAAGATACAAAATTGGCCTCTGCTATTACAGAGTGATAAGCAGATGTGATGGTCTTTCTTAGTGACAAGATCATCCTTGTTTTTAATCCCGCTGTCCAAGTTGTTTTGCCAGTTGCATTACCATTACGTAGGGTATGTGATGTTTTGGGGAATTTTATTTATTTGTATTCAGTCCCAAAATTCTAAAGCATTTCATAAAACCGGTGCATCAATGAATGTCTGAAATTAACTACCTGCTACAAAGACTGATTTCAAATCCTTTTCAAAACCTACGTAAAAGATCAAATAAATCACCGTATGATTAGTTATTGAAAACTTTGGGAAGTATCACTGTTTGCAAACTGATACATTTTCTGAGATCTGAATTGTGTTTTTTTTTTTTTTTTTAAATTTGTTTTCTCCCAACAAAGGAGGCAGAGACCACACTGAAGGCGCTGAAGAAGGAGAATTCAGGACAAGAAGAAAAGATTGAAATGGAACCTCGAACTTTTCAGAAAACTGCGGAGGGGGGTGGGGGGGAACTCTGATTAGCAATGCTACATAAGAGCTTTTATGTTTTGATGATGTATAAAGAATTTGCATGTATAAAAAGTTATTTTGTATGGTCTCCAAATTCGTGTTTCTTTATTTTCATGTAACTGGCCAAGGATTAAGTTGTAAGCCAGGATATTAACAGGGACAGATCTATGGAACATCGTTTGTCTATTAGTAGGGAGAACTAGGGCTCCTGCACTAGAATATCGCTGTTCCACCCCCCTGAATGGGCACCAGACACAGGGCAGCCTCCCAAGGAGAGGCTGATTACTTATTTCACCAGCAGCCTAAGTTAATCAAGATGGGGTTACGCCCAGAGGATGCAGTTTCTCTGTCTTTCCTCCTACTGTAGTTACATGCTTTCCCTTCCACATATACTATTTTATCACTTTTCTGATTTGCCTGACTTATTTATTTATTTATGCGGGGCTAGTTACCAATTGTATCAGCTCACACATTTCAGCAAAATCATTAAGCAAATTAAATGGGAATGCACATGGGGTGAAAGGGAAGAAATTCATCCTCAAGCCAACTTGGCTTAAGCCAACTGTGAAACAATTACTTGAGAAGTCAGAGTCCCTAGTATCCATTTGATCTCAAAGGAGCTCAGAAGCATCCCTAAGAGAATCAGTTTTGGAACTGATATTGAAATATTTTCCATTTTGAGTTGACTCTAAGTTGGCATTTTTCCACTTTCCCAAACAAAGGGGAAGGAAATACTTCTGAATTAATGAAGAGGTTTGTAGCATTTAAAATGCTGGAACCTTGTAAATACAAACAAATAATAAAATGTAAAAGTTCTATATTGAAATAGGAAAAATAAGTCTTCTCCTCTTTGTCTTCTCTCCCCAAGTCTTTATCAAATTAAAAAATTGCTAGTATTCTAGAAACAGCATTATCTAAAATAAACTACTGAGTCAATAAGATCATCTAGCTTAGCCTGAATGCACATGGACTAAGCAGCAGATTGCTGAAGAGTCCCACAGTGAGGTCAGAAAGTCAGAGACCGGCAGAGAAAACAGGAAACAAAGGTCCACAACACTTGGACTTCAAAACCAACTTGAGTGGCTTCATCTTAAAACTACATCCGTATGTGCAGACTACAGAGAAAGAGTGCTCTCTGACTAAAACACTAAATTAGCAAGCAGACAGTCACACTCTGTAGTAATATCAGTGTCCAGATGGTCCTACATGTATATAGCTTCTGAAAATACCTACAGAGCAGCAAAGCAAGTCATAATCTGCACATCATTATATAATCATTTCATTTCCATATGACAGGCCATCAATCACAATGCAACTTTGGAAAGAAGGAATAAATCCAAGGGATGTTTACAGTGTCACCACTATATTATTTCACAATACGATCCGGTATGTAATCAGTTAAAACTACAATCAAAATGAAGATTAGGAGTGAAGGGAAAAAACAAGCAAAAAAGTTGCAAGGATTACAAGGTAAAATATACCAACTTATTTATTTTAAAAATACCACCTTTTCCTCACCCATAGGAATTAATCTCTTTCTACAGCATCACCAAGCCTTGCAGAGTTTCAAGAGTGATAGGTAAGCTGAGGGGAGAATGAGACGAGTAACAGGACACGAAGCTTTACACATGTAAGCACAAACAGTAGGAAAAGCATTTGATTCAGCAAAACACATCCTCAAAGTATTAAGATAAAACAGTGCCATGATATGCAGAGGCTTGTCTTTTGTTACTAAGAGCAACACAAACTACTCAGAATGGCTCATCTTTAATTATCTAGAGTTAGCAAAATCAAGGATGATTTAAAACATTTGTTTGCTCTGTCATCTCAACAAGTGTCTTGCTACATATTATGATTATTTCATCCGCTGTTTCAGAAATCTCTTACATCAGAGACAGTGCAAACAGCAGGTTGGCTAAGAGCCTCTCTATATACAGCAAGCAGACTGGCAACTCTGGAAGGTAGCACAGCGTAGCTGCATGCAATAAGAGGAAAGCCAATAGGGTGGCATTTTTCCTTCCACTTCCACAAGAAGAAAAATCTCTTGCTGCTTCTTTATATTCCGTCAATGCTTGTTCTGATTAGGGGAAAAAACAAAACAAAACAAAACAAAACAAAAAAGCACCTCTGCTGTATGAATCTTTTCCTAAAGCTACGTTTGTCTGCTGATAATAGAGTTCAGATATTTACCTGAAGATAAAGATGTAGACTTTCCTGGATGGCAGACAGCAAAGCCACAGGCAGCTCTTTGTCCTGCTGGAGCACAGAGTGGGGGAGCAGCAAGCAATCTATGATGCGGAACAGGAGTTGCTGTGCTTTGGAAGTGGCCAGTATTGGTGCCCAGTTCTTTACAAGACATCCTGTTGAAAAAGAACCAAGAAATCCCAAAGCAATTTACAATCATGAAAAAAAAAAAAAAGAAAAAAAGAGAGCCTGAAGAGGAAATGTGTTGAGTAGATAATCCAAGAGTAACAACAGCAACTGTCTCATTCCCTTAGAGACAGCCCCAAGAAAATTTTAAGTCCATTTACAATTCAGCAAAGTAGAAGTACCAAATTGTTTCAATATATTACAGGTTTCAATACAAGTGGAGCTGTTTTAGGAAAAGTACAGTAAAGCAGAAGAAAGGGCATTCTCTCACAGCCCTGCAGAAAAATTAAAAAACCTTGGTACGTAACACTACTGCAATCAGCACACGTGCTCTTACAGCACATCGACCTTACTGCGTGCATTGATCGCATTGTACAAAGAGGCAGTGCCTTTGCCTTCCATTCATATTTCTAACAATGCTGTGGCCACCTCAGCAACTACTCCCCAAATTCCATGCTAGGAAAACATTAAATAGCTTTCAAATTGTGTTTAATGTATTTCATTTGGCAGACTGAAAAGGATGAGGAGCAGCTAACTGCATTAAACCAGAAATGTCTCTCCAGATATTTGTGGGCTCTCAGTCCACAAAACAAGAGCCTCAGAGAACACCTTGTTTTCTTAACATTATCATATCACTTGCACAGCTATGAGACAGTTTTAAGAACTTGTTTTGAGTTTCAAAAAAAAAAAAAGGAAAAAAAATGTTGATGTGTAAATACCCGGACTTTGAGAAACATCTTATTACAGGTGAGATGCAATTCTTCTTGAGAAAATAACTCGTGTTAATACTCAAAATACATATGTAAAAAAATAAAGTGTCTAATTAAGCAGATTCCTATGTAGTAGTTTGCACAAACATTCTTAAGTTTATATTTAATTAGAAGCAAAAAAAATTTGCTAGGTGGAAACTACAGGAATACCCCATGAAAATATGTTTAAGACTTCAAAAATAATGAGAGATCAAAAGCAGGCTGTTACAAGATATTATTAATCTATAAAAGTCATCCATTACCATCTCTAAAAGCAACAAAAAACAACATTAATCTTGCGGAGTGAAAGAAAACACAACAATCAATCATAGAGAACGAGAATGATCACTAAACAATACTTCTAATAACGTTGTCTGAGCTTCCTCTTTTGAAAGAAACATGATCATTCTGACTAAAAGTACTCCTTCTATTATCACTGCTGTGATGTATGGGATAGTAGAAGACGCAATCTGACATGTACAGTGTCCACAAACGGCAGGTTTTTCAGATTTGTTATGAATCTGGCTTTGTCCTTATAATTTAACAAGCTCACAGAATGTGAAGAAGAGACTGAAATACACTTAAATACCTTAAAGTCTTTTTTAAACTTATTTTTTATCTAAAAAAGAAAGGACAATTTCTTGCACACAACAGCATGGTTGAAGATGAATCATTTCCTACTGCAAAGAACAGAAAGGAAAATACCAATCTAAAATTACTTTACAAGGCTCCACCCCAACAACTGGATATCTAAAAACATTTCATTTGACAGACGTCACGTACATCAAAATATGCAGCTCTTGCAATAGAAAAGTATTTTTAACGGAATTCAAATTTCATTGCATTTGATGCACGCTTTTGCATGGTGGTCATGCTTTTCACTGTACTCCTCACAATCATGATGTATATTGTGTGTGCATGCAAATCATTATCTCTGTCTTAAAGATATATAAGGCTTACTGCATTTTTAAAGATAAGTGAATCGGACGGTGGCATATTTACTCATAACAAACAGCACTCATTTTCCCATCCTATCATTGTTTCTTCATTTTATTGAAAGAATGGTAGAATTTGAGTTTTAATAAAGCACAAGTTGTATATAAGAGGAGTAATTCTAAAAGGATTCATATTACATTGCTAATTTGCTTAAGCAGACCTCTCTGTTATTATAACTCCAGTAAATATGATGTAGCATCATAAAACTGCTTCACTGACTTGTCATTGTTTCTGGTTTTGTTTAGGCAAAACAAGTGGTTTTCAGTGGCAAAAGACATGAAAATATCTTACTTTTGAAGACACGGGTTTGCAGGGATAATTTTTAAAAAATCACAAGAAGGTGAGGGTTCACAGCATCAGGATAAAAAAAGAAAATTAATGGATGAAAAATGAATATTTAACTGTAACGTCTTGGTGACTTTGCTTTTTTAAACCATTAAGATGAACAATACAAAAAACAAAGGTATTAAGTCACATTTTACTGATTTCTTATACAACTATTTCCTAACAGAGAAGAGGTTGCAAAATAATTACCTATGATCCAATATGTAAGCTGCAGACCTTCTGGAGGCCCTTTTACCTTCAGGTAAGGTTTTACATACTTTAATACATCACCTAAATACTCCATAGACTTTAGTATCATGGCAGATTTCTCAGGGAGTGTCTGAAGGGCACTGTAAGTTCTACCAACAGCCTGAGAAAACAAAAACATTGAAATAAATATAAATAAACTTACTAAGTCTCTCATGATGTTTGGGTAATTTCTTTTGCATACACAAAAAAATCTAATATATAATTTCTTTTCACTCAAGTTCTCCTATGAGCTAAGACAAAGATGTACAGTACCTTAATGAATTGGACAAGAGCATTTTTAGGGTCTTGCTTCAGAACTGATTCTTCAACATGAGCCTTTGAGAGAATGTTTTCTACTTCTGAGAGTTTAAAAATCAGTCTTGTCATTTCAGTTAGCTGTTCCTTATAGGCTTTTCCTGATTGTTACAAGAGAGCAGAAATACAGCACACAGTTATGCTTTTCTATTTACTTTAGTCACAAAATCATAAGGTGAAACATGATTTTGAAATATCTAACATACAGATTCTGCAACTGACAGCATCTTTCTAGACAAAGAATGTGTGACTAAAATAGTTATGTTTCTAAAACGGATATACAAGAATGAAGAATATTAAAGATGGACAACCAAGTCTTTCATTTTCCTGATGGTTTTCTTAGAAATCTGCAAAATGTGCATAAAGATATAGTTGCTAGAAGAGGTGTTCTACAGATAATTAGAACTGCAGAGTTTTGTAGAAGAAGTGATGAAATATTGCTCTAAGACAGCAAAATATTCAATATAAACTAGGGAAAAATTACTTGAAAATGGATTTTTTTTTCTTTCAGGGGGTTCACAGCGTGATTTCTGACTATTTACTTCAGATTTTCACTTTTTTCAGAACAGTTTCTCCATGGGGGAAAAATAGCTTGTCTCCTTGGGAGCAAGTTTTTGTTCTTTGCTTCCAAGGAAACAAGCTCTTTTATCTTTGTTTGTGATAAATTTGTCATATGCAGAGCAGGCAAACCATCAATAAATAGCACAAACAGCGTAAAGAAACACATTTTGTAATTAGGTAAAAGTAAAGGAATACAAACAAAAATACATTTTGTAATTAGCTGAAAATGTTTGCCAGTTTTGCAATATAGAATCGTTACTGCAAACATTAGGGAAATGTGAACACTTACCAACTGTTCGCTCAGCATCTGTCTTGGCCAGCATACCAGTCGGTTGATCTATGAACATTTGCAAAACGCATCGAAACCAAGAACGTACTGTCAGAGCTTCGTAGGATGTATAGCCCATCTTAGAAAAAGCTTCACACAGCTCACTGCATAGGTAGAAGAGGAATAAAACGTAAAGAGATCTAATAGAAGCATGTGAAAAGGTGACAGAGTGTTTCATTTGGCTCTGGATATATAGAAACTGTGCATATAGGCAATTAGAAATAAAGTAACAGAAAGGACAAAACAGCATTCCTTCTGTGTACTCCACAGATTTTGCTCGCCGTATCCTGAAGCCTAAGTACAGATAAAATGATAAATTCTGTAATGCCACACATAGTAACATAAAAGCATATAAACGATTGCTTTCATATGTTTGTTTTCTCTGCATAAAACAAAACAGAAGGAGAAAAATATTCACACAACGGAGAATGTCTTATTCTCTCAATGGATAATTTGACAGTGCTATCCAAACCGCTGACGTACAACGCTGAGAACAGTTTATCTGAATCAACCTGGAACTTCATATTGATGCTGCTTATGCTTCCCCAGCCTTTCATATGAAGCTAGCTCAGGTACCTCTAAGTCTACTTTATTCTAACTACATAAAGAGATGGAGAAGGTCTGCTTTAGCAAATAAAGACATGTCTTGTTAGATTTAAAAAATGAAAAGGTAAAAAGACAGCCTGGAGATGCGAAAGGAAGCTGCTAAACTTGATATATACTTAAAAATGCCTATATGTATGCATTTATGGACGTGTACACACACAAGTATATACATTCACACACACAGCAAACTTGTATGTGCTCTCAGTCGAACACCCAGCCAGGGGTCAGGCTGGAAACAATGGCACCATCAACACTCAATGCACAACCACGCTGCTCAACCTTTCAGCACTGCCAAAGTTTTACGCGCCTTACCACCATGAGTAGCTGCTGCAGTCACTTTTTCCCAAGCACATCAGCCCCACATCATTAATTCTGCAGAAACTCCTTGCTAATGGACAGCAGGTCTGTTCTGCACCCTGTTTGCAATTCCTAGCGGATGAGCTCCTCGTGTGCTTCAGGTCAGTGAGATTTCTTGAAAATAGTTAGACCTTTTTATTTGAGAGATTTCCTCCCTAGTCAGTCCTAGGTGCTTTGACTTTAATGAAAAATCCTTGTACTCTTTTCTTGATATATGTACATATAAATCTACTTATTTTCCACTGAATTTTTACTCATGCTCGCAACAGAGTCAACAAAGGTCCACATAGACCTGTGGTAGCCAAACTGGATTCTGCTTCTCACTGAACACCATTAATAAAGGTGTTTTTTTGTTTGTTTTACTGTGGTTTATATTTCTTTTTCAGATAGTTAAAGGCAAGGACAACTGTACATTTTGTATGAACATCCCTGCTGAAGTGCTACTGACAAAACAAGGAGACCAAATGCAAACAAAATATAAAATATGAAAATTAAATTCCAGTGCCAAACAAAAAAAACCACAAACACAACAAAACAGGACTACGGACTACCTATGGACTTCATGCTCTTTGCAGTAATGTGTAAACAACAACAACAAAATCCAACCCTTATGTAATCTCGATGTACACAGCTAGTCTCCATGGACCCAAAGGCTTACAAACACACTTTCTGCTGTACTCTCACTCATGTTTCTCTTGTTTGTTTGCAGGTAGGCCACTTAGGCATCTTCCTAAAACTGGAGAGGAATGTGTTCCTACTCCTTCAGAAAGGAAAGAACAGTAACTACCTGCTACAAGCATGGCAAGTAGTCCTTTTAAACCAATGGGCTCAGACACATGCTTTAAGATGCTTAAACCAGTTATAATACTATCATGTACTACACAACACTGGTTGGGAGATGAACTTCAAGCACTACTGAAAAAAGAAAAAAAAAAAACACAAAAAAACACATACCAGAGCTTGTGCACATGTTCCCAAGGGCACACAGCTTGTCCAGCAGAACTCTTGTTACCAACACTGAAGTAGCTGATATGCAGGACACAGCTTCAATCCTAAAGAGACCAGGCTGCCCTTGCAGGGTGTAACAGAATCAGCAACAAAATAATCTTTTCACTTTTTAACTGAGAATGTTTGATGTGAAAATTATCACAGCACAGTAACCATGAAGCCTTAAGATCCCAGCACTTAGATACTTTGATAACTTTTGTTCTACAACTGCCTAAGGTAAATAAGGACGTGAACTATATTCTACACACAAAAAAGTTGTCTTATTAGCATATAATAAAATGACAATGTTTAGAGAACGATACATCTGTAAAATTCTCTCAAAAGTCTTTTCTTAGGTACTCATCGCCCTTTCATAAGGCAGTCTGAGCACCTGACAGCTCTGTTGATGAAGCAGGGACATATGTTCGAGGCTCAGATCCTTCAGTTTTTACCTTGATAGGCCTTGAGGCAACTGATAGGGGAAACAGACAATTCTCCTTGAGGCTTGCCAATCACAACCCCAACAGCTTAGGGGCAAAAATAAAGCACTCTCACAGAGAGGCAAATATGTCCCCTGCTCCCAAGAGGAGCTTTTGAGAAAGGAGCAAGCAAGAGAGACTCAGAAAGAAAAAAAACGAGAGTGAGAAAGGATGAGAACATATAAAATAGAACCAGAAAGAGTAAGAATATACACACGACAGCAAAAGACAAATATCCATCATCAATGACACAATTTCTCATTCTAGTTCTCCTAGTTCTCTTGATACGGATCCATGAACCTGACATTTTCAGTAACTCCATGGCACAGCCTGCAAGAGGATGGCAAGAGCCTGTCATTCCCAGGATGGCATTTCGACATAAAAGTTTGAACCCTCTTGAAGTGCAAGGCTCACTTCGCTAGGGTCTTGCACAAACACGCTAACTGTTTAACTAGTAGACGCATGGTAAATACCGTCAGTGCTAACTGCATTTCTAGATGAAATTATGGCAGCAGTGCTGTAGGGGGAACTCAGTGCTAGCCATACGTTCAGGTTGTCTATTTGCTAATGCAACCATGCTACCAAATACTTGGAAACATGAATACTTAGGCCATGGTTCCAAAAACAATAAACATCAGGTTGGCTATATATATATATATATATATATATGTGGATACATATATACCAATATGTCAGGTGAATATTGCTAATGTACACTTAAGTACACTGAAGTGTTTACTGGGGGAGCTGTTAATTAGCCTTAAGCACCTAAATTACACTAAAATTCCAGTTTAGGCATGAAAGTGTTTTCCTTGATCTTACCTGAAGAGCAACCAAATTTAAATTATAAATGGGCATTTACACACTTAACTCCTATTTCATTCAGCACATGCTACGTATCTGAAACCTTGCATGAAACTGACCCTGCAATGATCACACGAGAAAGGCAGCAAATCAGAGGAGTGAATGCTCACCTCTTGAATTACAAAGTGACTGAAGGGAAACTAATTTCAGCTTCTTTTAATATCTCCCTTCAAAAAGGCCATAGACTTTTCTTCACCACTCACACTTGAATAGCCTTTACCACGATTTACAGCTATGTTACTTAGTGCAATTTGTACCCTAAAAAACGTGCAACATTTTTCACTTTCAAATACAGCCCAACACAGACACACTCCCTCTCTCCTCTCTCACCTCCCCTGCTTCCAAAGCCTGACTCAGAAGTGGGGGGAACACACCACAACCACCACTACCCAACACCATCTATCTTGGGTTTATACAGACCTATTAAGAGGAATACATTTTCTCAGGTATATAAAATTCTGACTGAACATAGTCCTGGGCAATCTGCTCTAGTTGACCCTGCTTGAGCAGAGGATTGGACAAGTCAGACTATCTGAGCTTGAGAGGTCCCTTCCAACCTAAACAGTCCTGTGATTTTGTGAAAATTTAACATTGGTATACATAAAACATAGGAATGTGACATTTTCTAATCCCATTACTTAGTTTAAAGCATCCATTTAGCAGGTCTCAGAAACCTGAGCTCCGTGAACATTAATATGTGCTCAGAAAGTGTTTCAAGCTTGTCAATAAGAAGGGTTTAATGCATGCATTTTCTTACAGTCATTTTCCTTATACTTTCAACGCTACCCAACCCATCGTCCTCAGCTTCCTGCAGAACTTCTTCCTTTTGAAGAAATCAAGACATTCTAACATTAAATAATTGCTGTATAGTATCTTCAAATTTCTGTGATAATGTATAACTTGACTTTTTATAGTAAGATTTAAGTTTTTATGTTAAATGTAACCGGCATGAGAAGAATAAGACCAGTAACAAGACATTTTAGAATTTACCAGGTTTACCAAATTAAAGTGCAGCTAGGGTAGGAGGCTAATGCTTTGCCAAGCTCTAACAACTGCCAAAGAGTAACAACAATAAAAGGGGATAGATAGTTAGCTATTACTATGCAAATGAAAAATAGGTTATGGGTTCAGGCATTTCACTTTGGCACAGTATGGCTCTTCACCAGAGTACTGCACTGGAGACACAGTCTCAGTCCACGTATTCCAAAATCTGTTAGTAACAACACTGTTTCCATTTGGAGGAAAGTGGTCTGCCATAAAAAAGACAACTTTTTCAAAATACTTACCTATCTTCCTGACAAATTTTGAATGTCTTAAACTATTTATATGTAAAACAAATAAACAAAAAATCCAACCAACACAAATAACACCCACTACACCGTGTGAACGATGCAAGAGGCAATGATGTTTTCAAGAAATCTATAACTTTAACAGATGCAAAAAACCTGGACCAACTTAACGAAACATTGCTATTTTAAGCAACATTTTCCCAAGTCTGAAGAAGGAATGAGAAGGTACCGGAAGGACATCAGAGAACACGTGGTTGCAGTTTTTTTTACCTGTTTTGAATTAGGTGACTCAGATATCTTGACACCAGGTGAGGCCACACCATGTCATCCCATCCAAACAGCTGCATCATTGATAGAACAGGTTGTGGCTGAAGATCTGATAGGGCTTTGCTGGGTATATCCAAAGCTAAGAGAGTAAAACCTGATTTTAAAGAGAGAAAAACATGGTACCATGTTAATGTTTTCTCGTACATTCCCATTTCACAAAAAAAAGCATTGAGAATTAATTAAAATTATTACTGTGCATTTCTGGAAGTACTAGAAATCTCAATTAAAACTGGGCAACTGTTCTAACGGATAGCATTTGCATACATGGCAAAATGTAGTCTCTGTCCCAAGGGGTTCACTTCTTTCCTGTGAGGGTGACAGAGCACTGACACAGGTTGCCCAGAGAGCTTGTGGAGTCTCCTCTGGAGATATCAAAAACCCGTCTGGATGCCACCCTGTACAATGTGCTCTAGGTGATCCTGCTTGGCATGTGGGTTGGACTAGGTGATCCTCAGAGGTCCCTTCCAACCTCAGCCATTCTGTGATTCTGGGGGTTTTTAAGTCGATGTAAGACACCAAACGCAAAACAGGGAAAATAACTTTTTTTTTTTTAATCCTTCTTGGCCTCCCTTTATTGTCTCCATCCACCACTTCTTCCCTTATACACACAAGTATTACTGTGCTTTACAGAGTTGAGTTTTATTTACCTACTTTTTGTTTTCACACATCTCTCGCAGGGAAGAACTGTATTTGGAAAGGATGCACTGAGTAGAAGCTGGTATCTTCCTATTTTTAGAATAAGCTTTCAGGTATCAGAGGTTATTGTGTAAATAAAGCACTACAGACAAGCTTACTCTTGAAAAAAGGATCTTCATATAACAGCTGCAGATCTAGAAACTGGGGGTAGTACTACTTGGCATATAGGTTGTTTTTTTTTTTTTAATGAAGCACAACTTTTTGCTGTTCCTGCTAGGTCTGCTGTAGAATCTATATAAAACACTGCTAGCATAAAAGTTAAAGCACAATCGTTGATGCTACAAATGACAAATGCATTTAATGTAATGTAATCGGAAATGCCGAGCAGTTATTATGTTATAGGAAATGAGTGGCAACAAATGAGTCAGGAAAACTGTCTTTGGAGGGGACCAAAATAACAGGCTCACTGGTTCCCAAATTGTCCAATTCAAGTTAAGTATCAACATTAATTTATTATGGTAATGATTTATAAAACTGCAAGCATTGAGAAGCCCACTTTGAATTAGACAGAAAAGGCTAGTTTTCAGGAACACCAACAACGAAGCTCTTTTAATTAATGGTGTAGGGACAGACTACCTTAAGCTATGATGGACCTCACATTTCCTTATGTGCTTCAATATGAAAAAGGAGGTCATACAGAGTCCCTGCTCTGCCTTAGGTGAGGAAGCAATTTGTGCCAGCCTTCTCCCAGATTATTGCATTGTTTCTGCAGCACCAGCAGTAACACGGGTGAGGGAGAAAACAGAGACAGAAATGATAATGCGAGACCCAGGCTATTTGCCTGGCAGGGGGAGCAGGAGAGCTGTGACAGCTGCTCTCTCCTCTGGGCTGCAACCTCCAAGGCAAGAAGCTCGTACCTCGTGGGAAGGGTTTGCCTTCTCCTCTGTAGTACTACCTAACATGTCTACATAAAGCAGGTCACAACTGCACTCCACTTCTCTTCAGCAGAGTTTATAATAGGTTGTTCTTCTTGCTATTCCACTGTGTTAATATAAAATAAAAAGATGTAACACCGTAGGAAATGAGTGAAAGTTATGACATTAACAACCTCTTCCTTTGATTTGTATTGCTGTTTTCCATAAATGCTTCAGCAGTGTGAGGCCACTGCAGTTGCACACTGCCTCCTTCATTAATGTCACTAACTACTGTAGAGCTGCTTCAAATGAAGGGTCTTTTCATGTTTCTATTACCAACTCAGTGCTTCTGAGCCTATAACTTTATCTAATTCACATCATGATGGAAAAAAATAAATTATACTTTACTTTTCTATCCATTTAGCTAAAATTTAAAGGACTATTGCAACTACAGCATACAATGCTCACTACTGACATTAAAGATCAAAATGGGATTTCCCACGTTCAGTGACATGCTGATTGTCTGGCTGCACATGGGAGTTCACACGCATACGGAATATTGCACATCAAGATTAAGACCCTTCAGTGCAAAGCAAAATGAAAAATTAAACTGAGTTATGACATAGTTTTATGCCATGCCATGACCATAAAGGTTCAGCAAAAGCTAACAGTCATGCAATCAACCTTTTAAAAATTGTCTTCAGATGCAAAATATTACACAAAAATAAAAACTTGATTGAATCACAGCCATAGAGAAAAGATAGTTCAACACAAAGTTATAATAAGCTTCTACAAAAAGATACAAATTCTAGATACAGTGAAATAAATTATTCTCATTTATATTGTATAACATTTGCAATGTTGATTATAATCTGTGACTAGGAAGGAAAAAGAAATCAGGCTTGTATAGCTTCAAACCCCTTTGGAGTTCTCTGTTTGTATTCTATCAAGTAATTCAGCACTACAATATTTCTTCTTGTCAAAATATTTAGCACAGAATCTATTTTTATTTTTTTTTTTGCATTTATGCATATTTGAGTTACTACATGTAAGCAGCAATATCCCCAAATACAAAATCCTTGACAGTCTGTGACCCAGAATACAGCAACAAATCCAGTAGTAGCATGGAGGGTCAATGCTAACCTGCAGCTGTATCAGCAAGCTGAGGGGAAGGTGGCATCTGTGACATTCTTTGGCTCTTCAAATATGGAAAAAAATTTCTCCAGAGAGCACTGGCGACAGCAAGGTGGTGCTCTTTAGCCACTAATGGAAGCTGTGCGTTTGGGTCTGCATTCCCTGGTTGAAGTCCCTGGCTTACCCGTTTGTGCACACTCCTAGGGAGAAACAAAAACAGTGTTTACGTTCAATAAATGAAAATTTCTGATTTTTTTTTTTTAGAAATGCATTTACAACTACTTTAAACTGTAGAGCCTGAGAACTGCAGAATCATTTTGCGTAATTAAAACCTTTATGCAAAGACATTATGCATACCAGTTATTTGATGGATGAATGATGGCATATTAAGCACCATAAAGTTAATGTTAATTACTAATGTCAACCATTAATTATATGCTTTTTAATATGTCAGATCAAAATGAGAAATAGGCAGCTTTAAAATGAATATCTGCATTTTGCGACTGCTAGCATGACAAGCAAGTCTGCTTACAATCCAAAGCCAGATGCTTTTTAAATTTTTTTGCCAGCGAGGTTTTCAGGGTAGGGTTGTACGCAGCAAATAATGGCAAATGATTTTGATCAATTGTAAGGCTTCCTTCTGCAACCTATTTCTCATTTGTAAAACCTCTCTAGGTACGAGTTTTGATAAGGGAAAAGATTCATTTTGTCCTGATGTGCAGCAGACAATTAGGTTTGACAGCAATGCCCACAGCTTTGTTAGTACAGTAAGGACAAAAGTTACCACTACACATAACTCCCATCTCTTCCTGAGACAATGTGGCATGAATTCAATAACGCACTCAATTTTCTTTGATTCTTCTAGTACCATTCCTGCTACTTAATCTAATTTGGAAGTTGTGACTTTCTAGAGGTTTAATAGAGATATGTCTGCAGGGAATCACTGTTCTCAGAGAAATGGGGGGTGGGGGGAAGCATTAATAAATTTGTCTGGTAGAGCAGGATAGGAGGCATTACGGCACTGGGCTGATCAACTAAATAACATGCTTATTAAAAACAATCTGTAGGAATGCACTATCATTCCTGTTCCTATTTATCTTCTGGTCAACTCAATTGAGATTGTGCATTAAAGCACAGGCAGCATTATTACATTTGCTTTATTAAATTCTATAAACAGCACTGTAAAGTCAGAGTCAAGATATTTATAAGATAATGGCAAACAGCAGAGGCATTGAGACTTGCCTTAACGCTCACATATGTAGACTATAAAAAATATTTTTTTAATTGCTGTTGTCAAGATAGCAAGCATTTCACAAAAACTCTTCCCCTAGATCTTTATTTTGGGCTCACCATGATTTGAAATAAACCAAAACAAAAATAGAAAAAAAGAAAAAAAACCTCCAGTCCCTAGTTCCCTTCTGGGAATGTGGGAAAATTATAAGAGAATTACACAACTCACAGCACTCATTAGGACATCTGAAATGGAATAATTTTAAATAAAGAGTAGGCTGGCTCCAAGGCCTTCACTTACCAGGGTTGATATTAGAAGCACATCTCATTATATCAAATTAGTATCCAAAAATTCTGCCTAACACCTAATTTAAAACATAAAACATACTGGCTGTCAAAGGTAACGATACCTTATGCCTGCCTGTAGGCATCCATTAGTTTCAATAGGACAGACAGTGAGAAAATTGAGTATCAGCTACTTTTTGAATGGCTACATTTAACATACGCGGACGGGGACGTAACATTAGGGGGAATCAAGTATTTCTTAGAGAGACGGCGCTAGTCCAAACACAGGAACAGAAGCCAGGAACTCTAAACCCAACGTTTATTCCCTGTGTGGCTTCACATAAATCATACAGCCTTTGTTAGCCTCAGTTTCCCAGCCATGATATTTGGATAGTAAGACAGCTTACCCTTTAAGGATGCTGTGAAAACAATCAACGCTTAGAAAGTGAGGATTATATTCAGTATGTCAGTTGGTATTCCTATTTACAGGGCATATTATCCAAGTCAACATGAATTGAAATAGAAGTGAGATTAGCATAAAAAGTCAAGTAATACTTCTTTGGAAGTATCCCTTATTAAAAAAGGACAAAGAAAAGGGTGCAGAAATTGTGAGGTCTAGAGGGCAGGCAATGAATAAGCAAAGAAGCAGCTTAAAGCAAGACTAAAGCAGGTTAAAAATAGGGTTTTCCCCATTAAAAAAAAAAAAAAAAGTTTAACAGTAAAAACAAAGGGACTTTCTGCTTTACTTTGTTAAGAAAGGAAAGTGCAATTCCTCACAGTGCAGAGAATAAAACTTCCAGGAGCAAATTCTGTCCTATGTACGTCCAGACTAAATTGTAAAATTGCACAAAGACCTTTTCCTCTCCTCTAAATTGCCTCTCCAAAGAAGGGTGGCTCGCATCTCCCTTAGACATCTATGCAAAGCAGAAGGGTGTACAGACTTCCAAAGTAAGGTAATATATCTCTGTGTCAGTGGAAGGGCAACACGTACAAATCAGTATTTATGTTTATTCATAGTAACCTACACAAATGCTTGCAATAAGGGAAATGCTTAGAATCGATGGAGCATCAATGCGTGCTGCAGCTCTTGTAGCCAGCTACTTCTACGAATAAGCAAATTTAATTCCATAAAAATGCAGATAAACACAATTTTACCTTTTATTCAGGCTTCCACATTCTTCTAACAGTAGACAAGCAAACCATAAAACATCACTCCATTTCTGAAAACATATACATCTAGTTTTCCATTACGTTAAGACCTCTGGAACCACTGGTTGCCTCATTACAATGGTAATAACTTGGTGGGGATTTTTACTTGTCTTAAATCCCGGATTTTCTACTTCTGCAAAAAGTGATTGTTTTTTGTTGGTGGTGGTTGTTTGTTTTTCTATTTTGCTATCAGATAAAATAAACCCGGGCTTTATAAAAGAAGGGAATGTTTGTGGTACATGAATGAGGACTGTGCTGGTTGTATAGATAATGGCAGTATGCAGGATTTTGTGTCCCACATTTGGTTAAGGAACTGCAACCATTTATTTGGACACAAGTCTTGTAAACATATATCCTGCCTTCGCTACTTCAAGCCTGGATTACTAACATTGAGTGAAAATTTAGGTCAAACTGGAGAAGACACTAAATGCTAAAGCCTACACAAATAATGGAAACACGAGTCACTACTAGTCCATTACCTGCCCTGGCTACCTATCGGCCTCCAGACATAAAAAAAAAAAACATCATTTAATTTGAATCACAAGGGCTTGGGACTCCGTAACAGTGACAGAACCTCTCTCCCCTCCCACCAGTATTACCAGGGACACACGCTACCATCCTCAGAGGCTCCCAGCCCATAAATCCAGACACTGGTTTCTTCACAGATGGTGCTCCCAGACCACGCCAGGCCACCCATAGCATCCACAGAGCTCAGATGCACACCACAGCCAAGATTAAACCCGGGCAAGTCTTTTTTAGAAGACCTGAATGACCTTTTGATGTTGAAGCAAGCAAATAAATAATAAAAAAACACGCCTGCAGAACCAACACCCTCGGATAAATCTAGGCAGATTGAGTAGAAATGTATGAGTATTTCTAACATGATAAATGGCTTTGATGTTTAGAATTTCAACTACTAACGTCAGTTCTTTCAAAGAGAAGTCAGCAGAAGTAAAATGAAACAAAACTTCATCACACCTCGATTCAGAGATGGGTAATAGGGCCCTTGTGCTCTCTGCAGACCAAAGGACTAGAATGACACTTGAACTTGGAAACTTCCCTCACAAAACTGCCCCTTTTTGCCTCAGCATCAGCAGTTTTGCATTTTGATATTCTGACAACAAATGCATTGTGCTTTAGTCTTATTTTAATGTTTTCATTAAGGTGTTAAAAGCAACAGATTTGGCTGGGGGAAGCTGAGACTTCTTCAGATATGGGATAGCTATGAAGATTTCAGCATAAAGAATGGAAAAGATATGGGAACAAAAAATGTGAGAGTTTGGATTTTAGTGAAGACGACAGACCAGCCTTACATCCTCTCAACAAATCCCAGACACAGAAGGTATGTCAGCTACTCGGAAGCGTGCATGCTCCCAGTAACTAGTTCTACCCCAAATCAAGCTGAAAGAGATCCTTGCATGTCCCTCCACATGCTTTCGAAAATAATTCGGTATATGTATTCATCCAGTTGCCTATTGTGTCATTTAGTTCCATGACAATTATAGAAAGTCTCAACTATAGCACTTATTTCATTGATCCATATGGATGCCAGCCCCCATGTTGACAAACTCACTGTTCAACTTCTATTTAGCAACTGGCTCATAAGCATTTACTTATTTTTATGTCTGTGCTTCAAATATGCAATTTTCACTAAATATATGTACGTTTCTGAAATCATAACCTGTTATACTACCATAAACTGTAACGCAAAGTGTGAAGGAGAACACATTTTTAGAGTGCATTAATTACTTTTGTGCAGAATTTTTCAGTACTCGTTTAAAAAAGAAAAGCTAGTTTAAACATGGGTGGCATTCAAAAAGGCAAGAACCAAATGGACACATCTGGGCTCAGGCCCACTTTCATGTAGGATCATGGAGTTCTGCCATGGGGCACCCTAGGTGTACACCAGCTCCCCCCTACTTTTTTCCAAGTTTCCAGTAGAAGTTAAATCTGGGGATATGTGACATAAAAAATTGAGGTAAGGTGTGGACAAGTCACTGACCTGGACCACCTGTGGAGGAGGAGAGAGGTGCTGATCTGGCACCATGAGGAACCTTTCCACCAGAAAAAAACAGTGCAGCACCGCACCAGGCTACCCTGGGAGGCAGTTGAGTCTCCACCACTGGAGACCTTGGACACTTAGCTAGAGAGAGCCATCGCTGATGTCACCTAATGTAGGTGACAGTCTGTCTTTGAGCAGAAGGTTGTTCGACAAAACCCCTTCCAACTACCATTTCTATGATACCTGTAACGCAACTCGGTAATGCTCAGTTTAGATACAGACCAGCTTTTAATGTACCAGACTGGAAATCATGAACTAAACTTAATAGCCAGCTTTTACTTCTCCAATATATGGGACAAGGTGGAACCTAGCAAAGAAATAAGTAATAGCCTGCAATTGAGAATCATGATTTCAAAACTAGTTCACAGGAAGTGATGAAAAAAGACATGAAAAGTCACCTACCCCCTAGTCTGAAGTAACAAACTGTGTGATCCTACTTCTCTTATAGATGCAGATTCATGAAGTGAACCTGGATTCACACAAGTGGCGCACTAGTTGCAGAGTGCTTGCACAGGGGCACACCTAAAGGAAAATGCCCCAGCCTGACCGCACTCAGAGATCGGTGGAAAGTCATAG
Source organism: Cygnus olor (assembly GCF_009769625.2). Lineage (NCBI taxonomy): Eukaryota > Metazoa > Chordata > Aves > Anseriformes > Anatidae > Cygnus > Cygnus olor. Next base: position 42,692,096 of record NC_049171.1, read on the forward strand.
ATGTGGGTTTCTGAAATCCCATGGTGAGGGCTTTTGGCTTCTTGATCACTGGTAAATGATGTCCCCACTTGACCTAATGCATAAAAAGGCGAACCTTCTTTCTCCTGTGCATGGTTTTGAATGCAGGTAGGCAGGGTTGCAAGCTCTGCGCTGAACTCTTAGTTATCAGTGTTTATTAGGTGCACTGATAGCATGCTTACAAGAATTCTAAGTGCCAAAACATAAAGTTTATGGTCTCAAAGTACCTAAGATGGATGATAAACAGCTAAGGACTGTGAAAACAGCCTTAGTGTTTTTGGGCACACGCATTACAAGTTTAGGTACCTAGAGAATGTCAATGGTTAAAATGGAGTCCCCTGCACCCTTTCAGACACTTCCACGTTTAGGCAGTTTCTGTGGAACATGTGTGAAGGCAGGTGACTAAATTCTACATAAGTCTGATTCAAACATCCAAATCCTCTTTTAAATCTGTTTCTAAGCTCTTTGGGACACAAGTTCTTTCTGCATCCCTTCATATTGCACACAGTATATTGAGACTGGTACGACTGCAGCAGCAGCTCAGCAGAAGTAATCCCACCTCAAATCAGAATCTCTCAATTCAAGTTGTTTCCATAGCTGCAATATATATATACAAAGTACCTATAAAGTTCCTTAATACTTGAGCAACAGTGTTTTCACTCTGATAACTGAAAAAAGACAGCACAATTTTAAACCATCTTTAGGGAAATAAAAAATAGATTTCAGAAGGATAAGCAACATGAGAAACTTAAGGCCAAAACCAAAATTTCCCACTCATTAAAATAAATGTCTGAAGAAAAAATGTTCATAATGAAAGTGTCAGCGCTGTGCATGCCACAATGATAGCATCACCACCACCACCACCAAGTTATAATGCTGACTGTACAAACAGAACTGGAGAAACCATGATAAAATATTATCAAACATTAACATGCCGCCATCAGCACAGTATTTATAAAATTATGTTTCAGTGTTCTTCCTTCAGTTTAATCTGCTTCAATAATCCACAATAAACTGCATGTTTAAATGTTTACAGAAAAACAGATGTCAGAATAATATGCCTGGTTATGTATGCGTGTGTTGATCACTGATTGGTGCAATGAGGGAAAAAGGGAAGAAGGATGCTTTTCAGAACTGTAACACCCAGGAATTTTATCAAATGCTTTAATTTATCCATTTGTGCTTAAGCTTTTACAGCACAGGCTTGCACAAAATCACACGTGTCAGTGTTATATGTCTTACCAGGCACAACGTGAAGCATAGGCAAAGCGAGGTCTTACATGTTGGATGAGACACAAAGAAATGAGAGGAGGGATAAAAGGATGGAATGGTTAAAAAGCAGGGCACAAACAGATCTTCCACTCCTGAATCTTAATTCCCAAACTTCTCACTTAGTAATCACATTGCTGTCTTTTGACCTGGAAGTTCCCTAGGTATCCACAATTCAGCTACATGTCCCTAAATGTCCATAAACGCCTTGAGCCGAGCGGCCAGCCCACAGTCTCCATCTACTGGGGCTCAGAAATCTGATCATGACTAACCCGTTCCAACCTAAGCAGGGTATAGCAGTAGCTACCTTCATTTAATAAAAAAAAAAAAGTGTCCAGGTATTAATATAACAAACAATGAATCACAGCCTCAGTGAGCAGGGCACTTGGGTCATTTTGACAAATTATTTTGGGGATTCAGCACTGCTGCTGGGACTGAGAGTTTCACATTAAGTACATAACTGAAAAAAAATATCCAGAACAAAGAATGGAAACCATGATGCTCTTCTCTCCCAGTATTATGTCCTAACCATGAGGTAACAGCTATTTAATCCTTTGGACTATCTGCTGTTTGTTATCAAAAAACGTAAGAAATAAAATACAGTTTAAGCACACATCTTCAGCAGTGGGACTCCGCAGTAGTTCCAAGCACACTGAACCTGCTCCTCAGGACACTGGACCAGTCATTTCTGGTGGACTCAACCCTGCAATGCACATCTTCTGTACGCTTGCAGTAGACCAAGCCCCATGCAGGAGGCAAGATTTTTTTTTTTGGGGGGGGTGTCAAACCTACTTTTCCCCACATGCTTAGAAAAGGAGCAAAAGTGCTTAACTCTAGGTGTTGATTTTCATGTTAAGACACACACCTACAACGCTGACAGCAAACCAACTAATCTGTGGGCAGCTGATTTCTTCACTGGAGCTGTATTTTATGTCTTTGGAAGCAAAGCTATCAAAATATTCCAAGTGGTTTGATTTTAGATGCATGCTGCACATGCCAAAGTAGTTGCTGCTGAGCTGGATCTGTTACTCTGTAAGGCCATCAGATCCTTACAACACCGGAGAGCCTCCCACTACCTCAGAGCAGAGGCCTGCCAAGCTCCAGTGTCCTCCTAGCTCATCTGAATGGAGCGGGTAGGCAAGAAGATGGCCTAGTGCTCTGGAGCAAAAGGCCAAAAAATGCCAAAGTCACCATAACTGGTACCCTGTATGGGCCACCATTAATGGCTTCAAACTAAAAGAGGGGAGGTTTAGATTAGAGGTCAGGAGGAAATTCTTCACTCAGAGGGGGGTGAGGCACTGGCACAGGTTGCCCAGAGAAGCTGTGGATGCTCCATCCCCGGAGGTGCTCAAGGCCAGGCTGGATGGGGCTTTGGGCAACCTGGTCTGGTGGGAGGTGTCCCTGCCCATGGCAGGGGGGATGGAATTAGATGGTCTTTAAGGTCCCTTCCAACCCAACCCATTCTATGATCTATGATAACATCATAGGACTGACGATCTTCAGAGCATAATTTAAAGCACTCATTTACACATACAGAGAAAATAAAAATGCCAGGGTATCTAGCTTAGGCTGTAAAAGACACACACAGATATTAGGACAGCATTTCACTTAGGACAGCTTCTCTTTAAAGTCTTAGCAAATCATTGGTATAATCATTGGTATAAGTTCCTCCACCCAATAATCCCCATCAAACTGTTTTTTTTTTTTTTTTTTTTTTTTTTACACGCACATTAGGGAAACACTGCCCCTAAACATCCTAAAATATATTTTGCATTACATTCCTTTAATTGAAAAAACGCCTACTTATAAAATAAAAGGCTACAGATCCTCTCAATTTACCACCCATCAGTCACTGCCTGAGCAGCAGCAGACCGCACACTCTTTCTTACTGAACATCCAGTAGGCTTATACGGAGCCATTCCAAGTCTTTCATCGAGGGTACAAATCTTCAAATCTCAGCGGAAAACCTACTATATTCCTATTGTTAGTGGTCATGGACAGAACAGACTCAACAGTTAAGCTTCTAATGTGACAATTTATATAAGGAGAGTAATTAAAGTTTATTAAAAATCCAGATAACCTTCCCCAATCAAACCAACGAATGCCCATGAGCACTCAAACCAGATGTGAATTTAGCTCAGGGTCACTTTTCCAAGTTAAACAATATCAACAGAAAACACCTCAAACTAAATGATCCTGCTTAGTTACTACACAGATTCAGGAAATTACATAAACCTATTTAAAATACAAATATTTTAAGAACAGTTAACCACTGCTGACAACTATTTTTTTCCTTAAAGTGATTTGAAGACTAAAACCAAGTTTCATTTCTCAGACATTATTTGGGATATTCACCAACTTACAAAAGAGTGGGGAGAGTATGACAGATCCTCTTAAATTTGTAATGCAAGTACAGCAGCAGCAATATTTTCTCGCCTTACCTGACTGTGTATTAGTAAATATGATACAAGTTGTCAGTAATTAAAAAAATCATAAGAGCTAAGTTCCCTAGCTGTTGACAGTATAATTATTTAATATCCTTACAAGCAACTATATTTTATGACTATTTGGGGAGGGAGAGAGGGTTGCTTTATGTATCTTCCACAAGTCAGTCAACTGCACAATTAAAAGCATTTGTTTGTGCTACTTTTTGACATAAAACTAAAAAGTAAATCAAAACCAGCACTCTGTATAAAGCTTTTCAAGCTTAAGGTAATATTTAAAAAAACTAAGACAAAAAACAACCATTGCAATGGACCCTATAATAAGCAAAAATGGAAAACATCCTCTACTCAAATTATAAGTAACTGTTCATAGCATATTATATTTTGCAACAGATGCTGTAATACATCACTTGGCAGCTACTTCTCTTGAGAAATCTGACTCAAGGATCGTGGCTCTTCTTTGCCCAAACTCATACAGAGGTATTTGATACCTATGTTCTTCACTAAATTCTTTAGATTTAAGTGTAACAGTACAAAAAGCACATAGCATGAAAAAAAAAAAAAGATGAACTGAAAGTCTCAGGTTTTAAGACAGTCTATTTTCCCACAGCAATATGGAAACAATGATATGTTATGACAATTAACCAGCAAAGTTACTTTTCTTTGCTTGACCCATTTTCCTGGATTAAGCAATCACTGGAATCAGTAAAAGCAACCTTGACCTAATCCATTTCGAAGTTTTTAAACCAAGCTTTCAAAGTAAGAGGTGTTAGCTTGTCAAGCTGTAGTATTTCTGAGCATGGTTGAAGCTACAAAAAAGGCACCCACTGCAATTTAACCATTCTAAATATATAGGGCTGAGCAAGATGATCTTTCTCAGCATTTCCCACCAGGAGGACACAGTCCAAAATTAACTTTGTCATGGGTATTCTGCCTCTTGCACAAGTATTATGATTCTAAACCCTTTGAAATGTTAAATATTTTCATTTTTGGGACTTATCCTTCTGGAATTTTAGGAGGCGCACATAGGAGGTGACAAAGGCAACTCAATAGTCAGGTGTAACTCACCAATACTCTTATTATTATTATTAAACTGGAAGCCAAAAGCTGTGCCAGGGCTAAAGCAGTCCAAGTCCAAACATTCCCACCCTTTACTGGAGGGCGACAAAAGTTCCCAGAACAACATCACCAGACTTTACAGAGACAAGAGGATAAAAAAGTCTGTATCAAAACTCGTGGAGTTGAAGGAAGAAACATGGAAATCCTTCAAACAGGAAAGCTGGCAGACAGCAAATGCTGAAAAGTTTAACTCAGAAAAAAAAAAAAAAAAGGACAGAAAAAAACAGCAATGAAGTGACCTCCAAGCATAACCATCTCTCTCTCTCGTATTACAGCACTTCTTTCATCACATTCTTCCTTCAGTGACCTCTCCCCCATGCACTATATGGTGGAAAAGAGACCTGGAGAATGGAATGTGATGAGCCTGTCCTGTCCTTCTGACTCTCCCAGATGACTGTGGACGCAGCGAGACTTGCAATGATCCAGGCCAAACAGATGCCATAATCGTGAGATGCAACTGAACGTTGTCGTATGAACACTACAAAGAATTTTCCATCTGTTGCTTGATGGAGATAAATAAATGGAGAAATGGGTCAGCAGCCTACCCAAAACACCTCTTATTTAATTACAAAAAATAGCAAGTATTTGAAAAAGACCTAGCTCAAAATAAATTAATGGAAAAAGTAAAAGGAAATCAAGCTTCAAATTCATTACAGGCTGGATTCCCTAAATCCTAAATCCAGCAAGTGTCACCAAAAATGTGATTCTACAATGTGCAATACTGGAGACAGGGCAATACGTTCTAATAATTTTCTGTGAATTTAAATTCAAATTTCAGAGAAAAGGTGTTCATTAATAGGCCTGTATTCATCACAGATAGAAAATCTCAATGCATTTTATATTGCTTCTTCAGTCTACTGGCACAGATGTAATACAGTTTCTGTATTTTCAGATGCAGAATGCTAGGATTTATTTTTTTAAAAATTATTCTAAAACATTGCTTGCATTCTAAAATAAATATGTAATACTTTCCTAAAACATTCAGCATTTTATCAGCAGACAGCAAAAGTCCCTTAGTTAACCTCTAATTCATTTTTAGGACATAGATAAATCATTTGTTTTACCCATTTTTGAATGGTTATGTTTGATGAGTATTCCCTGTATATGTCCACTTGAAGAAGTGTCCAATGCAACATCTGCAGAACCACGCTAATAAAAAGTATTTATCTGCATGTCACAGAGCTCATCTCTTGAGATCAGAGGTTCTCACCTTCCCTGGAATGGAAAGCGTTAATGCTCTGAATAAAAGGTTTTCAACCGCAGTTGAATCATGTGAAGATTATCAATATAGCAGCAATGTACAAAGGGGCTTCAGCAAGGTTACTGAGTTTAATATAATCCCCTCTATAGCTAAGCACAGTAATAGACAACCCTGTATTAACTGTGGGCAGCATGTTGTGTGTGCTCAGTAAGACTTTTAAAATATACAGGGAGAACAAGAAATCCCCAACATCTTTATTATGCTCAAAGACAAAGTAAAGATATTAACAAGAGACACAAAACCCTAAAACACAAAGGTACAGAAAAAAAAACCACAAACATCCAGAGCTGCAGAATATTAGTTAGCACTCTCTCCTTAATCTCAAAGGGTGTAACTACATCGCCAAAAAGACAAGTTGCTATGACCGTAATTTAAATGCAAGCAACAAATGCGCTAGACTACTTTGGCTAGGTCTACTGGGAGGGAATATTATGTCCGCTTCAGCCGCCCCAGCAAATTTGTGCCAGACAGCTGTTGTCTTTTGCTAACCACATTTAACTAAGATAAGGTTGAAAGAGCATCAAAGACAACATAACTTGTGTGAATGCTGTGCAACTCGTTCACATTTCAGCTGTGGAAAAGTCTCGGCAAAATCCTGCAGTTAATTTGAGCTCAACTGCAATTTACCTTCATTGCCTTCACTACTATTGAGGCGAGTTGGCTTCCCCCCAGTCCTACACAGGCATACACTAAGACTGAGGTTTTCGTGGTATCTTTAATGCACAGGCAGCAGAAACTGGAACATGCGCACACACAGGCACATAGCTATCCTCCTCTGCTGATCCAGAATATCTTCTCAGGACCCAGGAGAGCCAGTCCTAGTACTACAATAGCTTTGACCAACATAACAAAAAATTCCCCAGTAAGTTCCCCTATCAGACGCAGAACTTGAAAACACTAAATGTATCAGCCTCTACTGCACTGTTTTGTGAGGATCCTCTTGGAAATGGATCAGGAGCAAGCAGTGAGCTAGCTGCACATGCTGACTCATAAATAGTAGACTGTAGGATTCAAAGTATGTTTATCACGCAATTGAAATATTCTTTACAAGAAGCAGACATTCAGTCGTGGCAGTCTGTAGGCACATCATTTTGTCTGATGGGAGATTAAAAGAAAAAACAACACAAAACTCTTAACCACCATCAATAGGACTTACCAAACGAACAAGAAGTTACCAAGCACTGTGGTGGTAAATGCCATATGACAGATATTTCCTCTCACAACACGGAAAGGGCCTATAGGAGACATTGGGAGCTCTGTGCTCAGCCCTGACTGCAAGGAAGGTCACCCTTTGGTTTGGGGATTTTTGTTCATTTGTTTTGTTTTAAACACGGAGTCATCCTTTATACAGAATACTTGTTAGAAAACTACTGAGAACTTGCAATTACATTTCTATAACTTTAAATGATAGGGACATCAAAAAAAAAAGATTCAATGCTAAGCTTGCTTTCCAAAGTATTTTATGTTTGAAAGAACAAAGTCTAAATCACTTCAGATGATCTCTATTCAAGTTCCTACCCCATTAAGAACACAAATTCTAGCATCTGTCATACAGAGAAAAGACAGTATTAGCTGTTTTTTTTTGTTTGTTTGGTTGGTTGGTTTTTCCACTGGAAACAGCGATCATTGCCAGTACACATGACTATTTTTTAACAAAATGACATCTTTTCCTTCCTGCCATCAGAGCAATATCAAAAGATCCACTCAACCCTGTCAAGGCCTTCCTAGTGAACTCTTTACTTTCATAATTGTAAAAAGATGCTGCACATTAAGCAATGTCCTGGTGTTATCGGCAGCAGTCCTGCCTACAATAAATACTGTTGACCACAAAACCCACGTTCTCCATTCTTACTGAAAAATCAAAGAAAGATGGTTGAGGTTGGAAGAAACCTCTGGTTTCTGGGGCTGGTCCAACCCCAGCTCAAAGCAAGGCCGGTCTTGAATGACTAACAAAAGTCAAAAAAAAAGTCAAAGTTTTACAACCTCACTTAGAAATTTGTTCCAAAGTTTGACTATCCTATTCCTGTATCTAATAAGAATTTCCTTCATCACAATCTCAGTCTATTGCTTCTTACCACCATACATACCTGTATGATCTCAAGGGTCTGATTCTATCTCAGAGGTTAACTCCCATTATATTGTTGTAGAAAATAAAATGCCTCCCCCCTACACCACCCATCCAAGCCTTCTTTTCTTAAGGCTGAACAAACTCAGTTTTCTCTGCCTCCTGTCACAGGAGATGTGCTCCACACTCGTAATCAACTTGGTGGTCCTCTGCTGGACTTAACCCAGTATTTCAGTGTCTTTCTTGTACTGGGAACCCAGTATGCTGCTTATTTATAAAACAATTATATGAAACAAATTCTTCCAGAACACCAGGAGGGCAGCAAAGTGCATCTACAGCTACACAATAGCTCATTTCCCGATACAATAAATTTTCTGATTTTTTTTTTACAAGTTAAGCCTCTTTTACCAATTCCTTACCGTCTTTTCTTCAGAAAACAAATTCCTTGAGATCTGAAAACTATGAAGTATGACTGGAATGCCAATCAACTCATTTTGAGAGGTCAGTGCTGAAACCCATTTTGAAGTTATATAGTTTCCAAAAAGCATCCTACATTCAGCTCTTCCCTGGGACTCCAAGATATGGATGACACCAGCTGACAATGATAATGACAGGACAGATTCATATTTTCTGTAAAATATAGCTTGCACACTTTAAAAAGGTAACTTTTAACACAGTAAAGCTATCCTAAATAAATAACTAGATAAAGTTTAATGGGTTGACTTTAAGCAGACTCCCTTAGAATTCATAGCCCAGTAGTTTAATGGACTTCCCACACCAGGGGTCAGACAGTCACATTGTGTACTAAAATAGGTCTCTGTTTAAGCCCATGGTGTTTCATTCAAACAGATGAAAAGCATATATATCTCTTTGGAAAAGCTTATGATCTGAAAGATGTGATAGTAAACTTATGGCTATGTAAAGATCATTAAAATTCTTCTTGGTCAAACTATGGAAATCAAAGTTTGGCAAATTGCTTGGAACAAACTCACCAAGGACAACCTCATCACCTCTTTCAAATGTTTTCCTTTACCACAGCATTTAGACATGCAGTTTCACTCATTCAGCTTGTTTTCATCCACGCTAAAATACAAGACAAGAGAAACTGGTAAAACATCCATCCTGGCTGTAGAAATCCAGCAGTTGAGTTCGTGTCTTCCGAGTTGAAATTTCCTGATCTAATCAGACGCGAAACGGACTCGGAGGAAAACTTCACACAGCCCAGAGGGGAAATGAAGGAACAATATCAAAACACAAACCCCAAATACTGAAAGCAAACAAAGAAGAAGTACCATTACTCAGTTACCTCTTCAGACATTTTGAACATAATTTCCAGCAGCACACCTGCCTTACATTGCAAGCCTAACACTTGATTATTATCATACCTTTCTTATTTTTCAGATAGGAAATCTGAGAAAATACTTTGAGGTGTTTGTGTTTCTCTTAATTTAAAAAAGGACTGACAGAGAGGAACTGTATTTCAAAGGGTTTTTTTGATCGTTTTTAAATGAAACTCTTCTGCTCCTAACTCCTCTATCTTTGCAGAAAATCAAGAATTGTACGTATATGGATACCCCCTAGCAGCTTGCCATGAATAATATACTGTAAGTTGTTTAGGAAAAATCCTTCCATGTCAGAAACCAGGAAGGCAGGCAAATTTGTGCTCAAGACAACGAAGTACTTTGTTTCTGAAGTCTAAAACAAAATATTGTACTTCCCCCCTGCAAAATCTTTTTTATTTTTATGGAGTATCTATTGTGTTAAAGGATGCTGTTCAAGTAATGTATCTTTTCAGTGAAGGAGATTACTTTAGGTAGAAAATATCCCTGACTAACACTGCTCCCAACATTTGGTAATATAGACAGCAGAGCTAATTTTCTGTCATTCAGGAACGTAGGCTTCTGTCATTCAGGAACTGTAGGCCTGCTAAACTTTTATCATCATCCCCTCTGAACACAGTAAAAATCACTGTTAGAACTGATGGTTTATTAGATCAAAGCTACCATCAACAATGTCAATTCTGCCCGGTAGTGTTAACAGGAAAATGTTTTACGAGTTCTACCACTGGGCATCCATTTAACTTCCAGCACCAGCTACGCTGTAAAATCGTGCACATAATTTATTTGGTGACCTGTGTGTGTGGGAAGCATTATCTAGGCGAAACTTCTCACAGTCTGACAAAATGCTTTGATTTGTACTGTTCAGATGATTGAACAAAGAGTTTAAGCAATCACCAACAATAGCTTTTATCTCCAAATGTGCTAAAAGTGTAATACTACATGAGAGCAACCTATTGCTTTAAGAGCAGATCTGATAAAATGGAAGTGATTGGATAAATATTACATTTTCAACTTGTACACATCTTGTCCATTAGGTTTAAATATTGCGTAAAGTTCATGTTTATCTTAAATATCATTTTTAGCAACTTCCCCATGCGATATTCCCAATACCCCCATGGTATCCACGGTAACCTCTCTGCTTGCATATACCTTAAAATACACATTAATTCCCATTAGGTGAAGTAAACAGAAAACAGCCATTCATATTTCCTCAAGCTACTGCTGACTTTTCTTTTAGCTAGTATTCAGTAGTCTTTGAAACAGTTCCCAGTTTAAGTCTGCCACATGCATTGACAGGCAGGTATGTCACCAAATTCTGTTCCCTGTGTCAAGGAAAAACTGATTTAATCACTCCTTATAATATATACAGTATACAAATACAGGTGACTAATCGATTCCTGCATAATCCCAACAGTGCAGATTCAACAACTTATGGTATTTCTTTCAGTGCTAAGGTACCATTACTACTCTTGCATACTGTTACTACTCTTCCCAACGTTTAATCTATTCCTTCCCTATACTATAAAAAGCATTTTATATATAATAATGTGACACATGCTGCAACGCCTTCCAAAAGAGAGACTCGCCTCAGAGAGGAAACACGCTCAGTAAAATATTATTAAACCCTAATATTCCTTTGTCTTTCACATGAGAACAGAAAGGGTTATTGCTTAAGAGTAAGAACTTTCAGCCCAGAATTTCTATTCTAATTTTTAAAACCATTCCGCCCCTATGGGCCTGCTTGGTACCTTTTTAAACTCCTTATGACACATTCACCTACTTAATAATTACCTTTCTACGAAAGCAGCCGATCAATGTATTTTCTGATGTTTTTACATAATAAACACTAGAGAGAAAAGCCAGCATGATCCTTGGGACACCTACTAGCTCCCACTACTCTTTCCCTATGTTCAGCATGTCATCCCCTTACTACATGGCATCGGGTACCACAGAAAGATGACATTTTGTTAGGAATGGCTGCTACTTGGAAATAATTGTTTAAAGTTTGCTACGCAGCTGGTGGGAGATTTCAGAGACCTTGCGAGACACACGGAGTTAAATGTTTAAGCTGTTTTTCCTATCTTGTTCTTCAAAACCTTAAACTAGAAAATCCCTCGAGTGAGAAGTCAGAGAAAGGCTGCCATCCCTTCTAGAGTTAAAAGATGCTTTTGTAAGATTTTAGGTCAGATTAACCTTTTGCTCACAATAGGGCTGGTTATTGGTTTTTATTTTTTACTGTCTTTAACACAGGTAAAAAAAAATCAATATGAAGCGAGACAAAGGGCTCTGGAGGCCCTGGCTACACCAGCTTTTGGTTTGGCTCATGCACAATCCTACAACATGCTGCGGCTGGGAAGGATTAGCCTGCTTGTGTTGAGTAAACCGATGATACTCAATAAACAGTTTCTGTTGTAAACCCCTTAGGACGTGCAAAGCCACACTAGTTGGCATTAGACCAGATAAGCTGCCGAACCAGCTGTAATCTCATTTAGACCTGAGCTGATCCTCCTGTCCTTTCATTCCACAGGATCAAAGCAAACCACTGAGGAGGCAGCTGTATTATAGCAGCAGTGCTTGCTGGATGCGGCAAACATTTCATAAATTCCTCTCCTTGAAGCAAGCCTGAACATAATCTACCCAGAGCCAGTTCAATCAATGGATTTCTGAATTCATTAGTCTTATTATTACAGGATAACTGTTTTCTCCACATAGTGTGGTAGACGTTGCAAGCCAACTTTGCAAAACAGCTCTTATTGCTGACCATTTCTTTCTGGTAATGCACCTTTGCATTTTTGCTGTGCCACATGAAAATGATTTAAATCTCTTCTACGCAGTATTTTTTTTTTAAAGACTGGAAATGAAACCAATTCACATATATTCAAGTAGGAAGCACCGATAATATACTAAAGTCTTCCAAGCGTAATTACTGGCTACCTGCTCGTACGCTTCCATGCATCAGTAATAATGACCAATGTTTTCTGAGCTTAATGACAGCAGATGATAATAGCGAAAGCTGAGATTATATCATTGTAGCAGCATAACAAATACAGACTAAAATTACAGATGAGAAAGGAGTCATTCTAAGAAAAAGATTTCTATTTGCCCTTTACTCTGTATTCTGTGGAATTAGGAAGGAGAAATATTTTCATTGTTAAAGAAATAAATAGCCGCTCTTAAACAAAAACCACAAAAGCAACAGGTCTTTTTAAACTAAGCAAAAGTGAAACCCAAGGCACTGGATCAAATAAGACTTGAGGGTGCAACATTTGATTTCTGGATAGTCTGGAGTTTCCACTGTGAAATTATAGTTAAAAAATTTCAGAGTGTAACCTTAAAAGCTTTAGAAGAGCATAAAGTTTAATTCAGAAAAGGTGTCAGCCGTTCCATTTCCCAACAGTGAAGTGAGCAATACAACATATACTCACAGATAAAGAAAGTAAAATTAGATTTGTAACTTACATTGCAATAGCCCAATATTATTAAAAACATTTGCACTCCTTTGATTTAGTAACTGTATTACCTGTTAACATAAAGTCAAAATTTTCAGGTGCAGTTGCATTGGAAAAAAAGAATTATCCAGAGCAGAAGCGACTCTTGTGTCATATACAAGTCACGTTAACAAGTCTTGGATCACTCCTTTTTGGAGAATTAACAGTTGCCACAGAAACAACTTTGGCCAGAAAAACAGGGGAGGCCAGATAACCCTGACACCTAAGGTAAAACCAGCAGTGCCTGTGACTTACTGCTATTTGCAGCCAGCATAAATATAAAACACATTCATGCACGTGAGTACAACAGACAGGATCCCTCAGAGGGAACTGCTCCAAGTTACGGAGCACAAGATCTGTATCATCTTTGCGTACACACATCCTAACCTATGCTATACAGATCTGTAGGACTTCTGTACCTGTTCATTAATGTTTTTAATCAGGGTATGAAAGAAACTGTTCCTGTAATAAAAAGCTTCAATAAAGTACAATACAATCAGATGTTTAACACAAGGAAATGATTTGTAACAGATTACAAAAAGGAGATGTTTATTGTGAAGCTTTTTTTAAGCACGAAAGCACAGATGTGCTAGAGCATGTTACAGGCAGCTGGCAAAGATAAACAAAAGGTATTTGCACCTCTCATCTACAGATGTGCAAAAGACCCCAGTGCACATCTCTTCCTCAATCACACAGAAGCCATCTGATGTGTTAGTTAATGATTCCCCTCTCTCCACTCCATTCTTCAGACATAAAGGGGTCCCATTTAACATAATCACTTAATAACAGCAAAGTGATGGGTATCAGAACCCTAATTCTTCTAATATTTGCAAAATCCAGCTCTTTGTAATAATAATAACACCATGATAGCAAACTGTAAAACTGTGTAATTATACTTTAATTGCATTGTGAGGCATGCATTAATCACAAAGTTTAAGTACCAAGGATGGAATTATAATAATTCTGTAAAACAAATTTAAGCTAGCTAAGTAGGTCAGAACCACTAGCATGCAACAGGAGACCTCTGGGAATTTATCAGTTAATGGCTATTTATGTGCAAATGAGTGCCCTCCAACCCTCCCAAATCCTGTGTAGCTGAAGGGTATTTCTGTTAACCAGGAGCATGCTTAACTGCTGAGGCATAAATTAAACCATTTATTGGAATGATTTTAATTCTTCTCTTCCCCCACCCACTCTTACTACTCTCCCTCCACCCTCACTAGCAGCAGAATTTACAGTATTAATTTACATGGAGATAGGACTGCTGAAGAGTTTTCAGAAATTACCCTCTTTCAAAGAAGGAAAAAAAAAAAACAAGAGCTAGAGAAAAACTTTCAGTAAGACAGGAGCAATGCAAATCTTCCAAAGGGTGGGCTGAGCTATTAGAAATTCTAGAAGTTCAATACCATGGCAGTACAGTAGAAATGCTTTTATAGAAATGCTAATAAACTCTAATGAAATTAAATTGTTTTATGTCCTCATACTCTAAACTTGGAGAAGACAGAGAAGCTCAAGCTGGATGTCATCAACTGTATTCTCTGTTGTAATTCTCATACTGTACAGATATCAGAAGTTCTCTTTAGAGAAAAAAAATAAAACAACAAAAGTTTCTTGGTTGCAGGAAACATCTTAAATTCTTGAGTTTGACTTAAAAAATAGGAGCCATTTTTGATGCCTTAACAAAACACTCAGAGTCAAAATGTATGGAATTTTCACTATGATGTAACATGTGCAAGATTTACAGGCAATGTAAATGATTTCTGAACACATAATCATAACAGTAATTCAGGGCAGCATGGTAATGCAAGTGTAACCTCAAGATTGACTCTTGGGGTTATTTATTTATTTATTTATTTTTCCCTAAGAACATACAGACATTTTCTAGCAAAGGCTAGAATCCCAGAATACTGAAACAGTAAAAGTTTGATTGTCCTAACATCAACTAACCATACCCCGCCCCCATTACCCTAAACAGGGCCATGTCTCCCCACTGTCTAATAATTACACTGTAAAAAGTCCCCTGTTTGCCTGTATATATTCCCTGTGACATTTGGATAATCACAGCTGTGCTATAGTTAATTATTATGTAACAAATAAGATGATCATGGTGCTTGCTGATGTCATCTTTGCACCTAATACCAAACTCCACGTAAATGTAACACACCAAACACGTACACACACAGCACTTTCTCCCCGGATAATGCCATTGGAGAATACCCCTGAATATACAGGTGTGGTGTGAATCGGAAAAACTCCCTTGGAGTAAATCTTTAGCAGCTTTAAAATATTTCAGGTAGATGCCTGGAATGCACACTCAAGTATTTTCAAATGCACACCACCACCAGCTAATCAATCTATTCCTGTCCAAGCAAACAAAGAATGCCAATGAAAATATTTGCTTTTTTTCTCCTTGTTGACTTTCCCTAGGTAAAACAAGGACACAAAAAGCAGTAAAAGAAAACCTCATTGTCCTGGCTGTGTAGTTGCTTGTTCCTCCCTTCTCCTGCCCCTCAGTAAGAGACTGCACACACTCAAGGCTGTGGTGCACGCTCCTGAGGCTGCAGGTGTAGTCACTGCATTACCATACAGAGAAGCAAGAGGGTCCTGCTCCTTGACATGGATCTGCAAGCACACACATCAAAGCAGAGGCTTCCTGCCCCTCTGATAGCAGCCAGAGATTAACAAGTGAACAGAACTATTTGGCAAAAAAAGTTCACTCCCGCATTTTCTTTCGGAAAGAATCAGCACAGCTGTACTATCAGAGCCAGTGGCAGCCCACGGCTGCCTCACCGTTCCCTGCAGTGAGGAGCTGCAGCCTCGATATCGTCTGTACCTTCCAGCCATTGGCAGGGTCTCAGCATTGCCCTAAGGCTTTAATTAACCCCGATCAGAGATAAACAGGGCCTTCTGGTTGTGAAAAAGAGGAGAGAACAGACAGTACCTCCAGCTCAGCAGAGAACTAAATAAACCACAACCTGTTTTTACCTTCCTCCATTTGCTCCTCTCTGTAACAGTGTCAGGAAGGGACCCCACGAGAACACGAGAAGATGCATGATGCACACGCTGCAGGGTATGCTTGACTCTTCCAATTTCGTTTCTAGGGAGGACAGGGTGGCCCACTATTTCAGGATCATCTCTTATCAGGCACGTTTTCAGTGTTTAGTACCACTGGAAAGCAAGCTGGAGCTTTTAAGCATTGGCAATTAATGGCACTTAGACTTGCTCCAAGCCAAATAAAACACGACAATGCACACCCACATGCCCTGGATCAAATATTTTTCTTTAGAAAAAGTCTAAAAAAGCATTTTCAAAGTCATTTTTTGACAGATTTCCATACTTGAACATAAAACCACAGCACAACCTTCCACAGAGCCACTGTGGTGTGCATGTGGTAAAGGCCCCGCTCAGACAGCCTCTGGTCTGGTTTCTTTTGTACCCACCAATTTCTGGTTTCACCGAGGTTTTGTTCTGTAAGGAAAATCATGGAACACTGTTTAGGAGGCATCCTTACTAACCCATCACCAGCAGCAGCAAGCACTCCTTTGTTTCAAGTCACAGAAACAAGTGAAAGGCTGGGGAGCACCCCAAGTCGCTAAAGGAGTTCATCTCAGCATTGATCAGCTTACAAAGACTACCCCGACAACTGGTTGTCCAACACAGTCTCTAACAAGTGCAAAAAAATAATAATTTGATTCCACAATTACTTTTTGCAGCCTGTCAGAGCACTGACATTTACAGCCTGCTCTAAATAACCAAACAAAAGTGCTTCTGCTACAAATTAAGGCAATTCCTTCTCCACTGGCGTAGAGAACAACAGACAACGTGTTGCCTTTGCAATATACGTTTTCATACTGGGTAACTTCTAGCACATCTCCTTTCAATCTTTCCTAACTAAAACCAATTTCCTCAAACTTCTACAAACTTCCTACTCTCATCATTTACTTCTGCAAAGCTCCCCACTCTTCAGTTTACTCATAAATGCTCTGCAAACTGACACGTTCAGAACTGTGCACAGAACTACAGCTAAAAAAGGAACAAGCAGTTCCTATATTTCACCTGCAAAAGTTTTATTAACACACTTCACAACAATATTTAATTTTATTTTTTCTTTTTCCTAAGCAGAGTCACATCAAGGCCCACTTCCTAACACCATACAGGCTGTGTGCACGAAAAAGGCACTGCCACAAAAGTTATCCAACAGGCAGATTTCAGTCAAATTTCAAATAATTACTTTCTTACAGCCATTATGTTCTTAGAAATTCATGTAAATAGCCATGTAAATAGAGGTCAAAATATATGAACTGTATACATCCCATGCTCCTTTAAGATATTAAAATCCACCTGAACTACCATTTACAAACAATTTTGGTTTTCCTCCGTATTCCAGGCAGAAATTGTGCTAGTGCAGGGACAAAATAATTTATCTTGCTGCCATCCGTGCTAGATGTAGGCAGCAAAATCTGCAAGAAAGGGTAGGATGGACAGACGGGTAACAGCTACGTCAGCTAACCAACCACAGATCTGGATAACATCACCTTTGTTTCTATCACCTCACAGTACATACATACATATCACGGTTCCTGATATTTGTTGACAGCATGGCAGCCATGTCAAGCTTTTCACGTGTTGTATCAGACTTCCTCTCTCCCAAATTGAGTAGTTGGTCTTCATTGTATTTCTTCTTCTTTATGAGTTCTCCGAGATACCACAGTAATTTTAAATTCTGTTTCTGCTGTCCATTTGAACACAGTGAGCTTGTATAGGGACAAAAATATGTTATTTCAGACAAACTCTGTAGCTCGGATGTTTACATCAACTACAGCTAGTTGTGCTAAACAGTTCCTTGTCTTCAGTGATCCAAAGTGAAACCATTAAACACTGATAACACTTAGAACACCATTCAAGTAGCACTACATCTTTTACACTAATTAGGTTCTTTATGGAAATATTCCCTCTCATTCCCACAGACTCACAACATTTTGTTGTAAAACTGTTTGTGCTTGTAAGGCTGCTGTTTACTTTTCTCTTCCTTTTTTGTTGTAAGACCCAGAAGCAAGCAAACTGGAAGTTGTTTTTAAGTCACAGAAGAAATTTCATTATTAGCAAAAGCATCCCGGGAGAAGAAGAATCAAATAATATATACCCAGGCAGAGCACAAAAATAAACAGAAAACACAGAATACGTTTAGGTTTATCCCTCCTCTTCATTTAGGCACTCGTTTCACGAGAGAGCTAAGTTGCTTTTGCCAGTAAGACAGTCCCATAGTTAGCAGTAAGAAAAGCTTATCACTCTACTGATCCACTGAATCTTTCAGAAGTGCCCAAACCACTACAAGCCATGTTGTGTTCAACACTTGGGTGCTTTCCTTGCTTTTCACTTTCCGCCATTAAGACAAGTATATCCACTCGTTCAGTTAGCATAAGGATTCTCTTTGAGTTCATTCAGATTTTTTCCTGCTCTTTAAAGGTCAACTTTCTTTAAAGCACGCAGCCACGAATTACTTCTCCTCTCCAGGGATCACCTCCTCTCACGAGGCTAGCAATGGAGGGAAGAGTACAAAAAGAGGCATTTTTGGGGGGACCGGTGTCATGCACACACAGTTCAGTACAAGCAGGAGACTTGTCTAATCACTCTAGAAGACTACAGTGACGTGTGCTTGTCCCCAGACCCTCAGTACTTTATCACTCAGGTTTGTCATCCCACTAAGAGAAGGGAACAGAAGCGCAGAGGCACAGATGCACGCCGAACAGCCTCTCGTCCTCCCGTCCGCTTTTTCTCCACTCTCCCGTGCAGGCTGTCAGTAGGAGGCAGCATCGACTCTGACAGCGGCGGCTCGGCACCACAAAGTAGTTGGGAGCTCGCTTCATTCTTCTGTCATTATATAAGCAAGATGACACTGTTCTCTAATCCAGCCAAAGCTGATAAGTACCATCAACCTGTCACTTCCTACATTTCAAATTCTAACGTTGCAGCATCAAAGAGTTTTTACATTTCGATTTCTTTTGCTGGCAGCAGTCGGTAGCCTCTCATTCTCCCACGGTGTTCTAATGCAGCATTTGCACACCGGGGTTACTCCCAGCCTGAATAGCAGGTCATCCCCTACTCACTGAGCTCATCTGCGGCCCATGTGCTAGGCAATTTAGATCCAATCAGCCCTTATTTAGCTCAAGAGTAATGAGCAGCATAGTGACACAGACTTAAGCCTGACCCTCAGGACACTGCTCATCAAGCAGTAAAACTGTGACAAAATCATTCATCTTCCACCCGCTGGCAAGAAATAATACTCGCACTCACTGTATTACTTTTTCAAGATATAGAAAAAAAAAAGTCCTGAATTTTCATGATGTGAGACATTAATTTGCAGAAAGCTGAATTCCCTTAAACCCCCCTGTTGCTATGAGCTCACCAGGGGGAAATAGGCCTTAGGAGACTGAAATGGAATAAAGAAAATTGCTTCAGCTTTCTTTTCATTTTAAATAAGCCTTAAATCTGACAAGAGATATCCTAAAGAGACAAGATATATATATCTTGTAAGGTAACGAAGAAACAATCAAAATTAAGAGATAAGAAGGCTACTTGTGTATAATGGTTTTATTGGTGAAAGTATTTCTTTGTCTAACATCCACAACAAAAAAAATACTCCGTATGAAGAGCCATTCTTACACCTTGTGCAAAGAATAATAGAAGGAAAACAGAGGGAAAACTGTTTTGGGGGAAAACTGCTTCAAAAGCGAGACACTTCCATCAGAAAACAAATCTGCACGTGATGTCCTTCAGCGAGGAAATATTTCTCTAAACAACTGCAGGGTCCCAACTGGCAGGTTCTTGGTACACCTGGCTATGATTTTACTCTTTATTTTGCGGATTTACTCTTTCACAACAGTAAGCCTTGTACTGCTGCCAGGTAGGCCACATAAAACCCACATGAATTAATTTTTGATAGATAAAATGGGTACAATGAACGAAAGACAGAAGCATTTCAATCTGCAGCACAGGGGACAGAGCTGCGTATCTTCGCAATTAATGTCAGCACTACACTTGAGTTGCTTTGGCTTTGTACCTGTAATGATATCAGCATTATCGGGGTATCAACAATCACAAGATTTCCTGACTGCTTTTGTTATTCCGGTTCGTTCTTAAAGTGATTCTGAGGCAGATGTTTTATTACATCCTAAACACCAATATGAAATTGATTTTAATCAATCAGCTCTCCTGTGACCTTCTAGTGATTCAAGGAAACTGACAGTGAGAAGTGGAAGTCAATATTCTTGCAAACCTGAACCGATGCGACGCATGCACAGAAACTTTCTGCAAGCAAAGGACGAGGTACAGGGTGCACTGCAGCTACGCTCCCCATTTCATTCCTTCGGATAGTAATGCTTTCAGAGCAGAGGACCTGCAGTCAAAACACTGCAGTTTCAGCTAGTCATACCTGAAGTTCAGTACACAAGGGAGAAAGGTACAAAACATTAACTTTACACACAAAAATCCTGAAAAAGCAACTCAAATCCCTAACAAAGTAGAATGAAGAGTAAAGATCAATGTCAATTTTCAGAGCCACACCTTAATGCAGTAACCACAGCTAAGAACACATCCAGAATTCCCACAGAAAACTCTAAGAGATTACTCGAAAGGATTTAGACACAGCAAACCTTTTGAAAGAGTGCTGTATTCTAAAGCAGTGCTTGCTTCCTATACTCCGAAGTACAGAAAGGCTGAACGTTTTTACACTCATTCAAGCCTCAACTTTATTAGTACTATTACTGCACCTAAAAACAAACAGCAAACCTTAAACTAATTTAGACCTTAGGTCAAATTAGCACAGCCAGCCACGCTTGCTCCCCAAATTTAAGATTTATATTACGAAGTCAGAAAGAACCATTTTCCATGTAGGTGAACAAAGGTCCTAGCAATATTTAATGACTTTCTAATGGTCATTCATTAAGCCTGGCAGATCTGTGAGCCAAACCAAGATCTCCTAACAGTTCAGTGGTTTAGTAACAGGGCTACACTCTGCTTATTTGGACATCACAGAAAATATACTTGTGGGATGGAATGGGTAAGAGAAGGCTCATGCTCTTCCAAACTGCTCTGGATACAGTTTTCAGAAGTTCAACATCAGAAAAATACATTTTACAAAGACTAACGCTAAACCCCCTGAGGGGGAAGAAAAGAAGGAAGAAGAGGGAAGGACCTTTCTATTCTCCTCATGAGCTTATCTGCTGATTTACACGGTAACAGAGAGCGGGGGAGAGGCTCCTGTTGGTCTCGGAAAGCTTCCCACAGGCTGTTTTGATGGCAAGTATAACGAAAAAAAAAATTACAAATGACTACACATTTCCATAGCAAAGATATACTGGATAATCTATTCCTATCGCGATTCCTCTCACAACCTTAAGGCTTTAACATCTATAGCTAGAAACATCTAGTTCTGCCGTTATCCATGGCCCCACTATTACTGTAACTTTTAATTAGAGACATGTTTACCTGAGTATTATTCATTTAGAGCTTATAAAATGTACACACTGAAATTTTCAATAACTTTTCAAGTCCTTCAGCATTGTACACATGGAGCATAAATACAGTACACACGGGGCATAAATACCCACAAATTGTTTTCAAAATGAAATTACTGTTTATTACGTTATTAGGTTTGTGGTACTTTTCATTTCTCCTACGGGAATCAGTAGTAGTAAGTCTCCCTGAAACTAAGTAAAGATGCTCGGAGTACCAGCAGTGATTTTACACCTAGGCATGCACTTGCATTTTTATAATCCTGTACCTCAGTGCTAATGCACTACAAAAACCCAATGCCAGGATGATGATAATGAGAGAAAGCTCATGTCAGAGCTATACCTGATTACAATAAGAGACATTTTAACATGTTTCAAGCACTTCTTTTAAGAATAAGATATTGCAATGCTGGAACCTACTGTTTCCAGGCACTCAGCAAATTTCCCTGAGCTTGTGTCCATTCTTACAGCGAGTTCTCTCAAATCCATTAAATGTCTGTATTTTTATTAACTCAGGGTTTCTTTTTGTGTCATGAAGCACTCGGATGATGGGAAGTGCCAGAGATTTGGAACAAATGAAAGCACACATGGCCAAGCATCCTGCATTAACCTTTTGTTAAAGAAGAATAAAATCAGGATCCTAAAGCATTGTTTAGAAACAGAAACAAAAAATAAAGGAAAAACTGACACCTGAGCTAGATGTTGAATGTTCCAAGTAAACATAGGAAGGAAGCACCTTGTACTTCATGGATTTGGGGGTTCTTGATTGTTTATTGTTTATTTTACACATGCTTTTAAAAAGGAGACTATTAAAATACAATCTTACACTTCATACTGAATCTCACTCTGAAGATCAAATACATGGAAGTGCCAGCAAGTAGCATCTTGTTTCCAATTATCCACTCACCACAGATCAAAAAAGTAATAAAAACGAGTTCTCCTGACAAGTCAGTTATATTTAAATATATGGACACTGAAATAATCACAATGATAACCATTAATTTTTTAAAACATAATGGCCTAAAAAAGCTCATTTAAAATGGCAAAACCATAGATAAATGCAACAATTAAAAGCTACCAGTACTTTTCTAGAAGACAACAAAATACAAAAATACCTGGAAAGGGTTATTTTAAAACACAGTGGTATAAAAATGGTGCAGGTGGGGGTCTCTTTTCAGATGCCTTTTAAGAAAAAAAGAAAAGAAGAAAACAAGCCCTCTATCAAAACCATGTATGCCAAGTTTTAGCCCAGAGCAAGTTTTCACAGCTATGATACAAACCCTTGAAAATAAAGGTTTATAATGGAAATGCTGACAGACCCTTAACCATAGCAGCATGAATACCTATAATTAAAGCAGAGCTTTTGGCTACACCTCACTCTGCAAATGAAAGATTGCTATTTTTACAATACTCTCAAATAAAAGCAAGTGGGAAACCTGGAATGTGATTCTAGCAACGCAATAAGATATGTTAAAGGGGACTGCTAAAACTATTTGACATTTTAAGCTTTAAACACTGAGGCATTTAGTTTAACGCACCTAAGTCAGTATTTTCATAATGCTCCTTAATCAGCAATAAAGAATGCTCCTGTGAGCCATCATCCGCGGTTAGCAGAAAATGGCACATGAAGTTGTTATTTCCTAACAGCCTAGAGGGAGCTGCTTCACTTTAATCAGTGATCTCACTTCCTTCCTACCTGTAAATTCTCTATTGTACAGTTATAAAACTATTAGCGTGCAATGTGCAGAAAAATTACATTTGTGAAAGGCCAACTACCTTGTATCTGCCTGAATTTTAAAAACAGGAGAGAAAATTGCATTGAGCAATTTCATCCTTTCCCACATTTCGAAACAGACCAGGTGTTATCAGTCTGGTTAAGCCACTAATACTTTCACCTTTGGTTAGCACAGTCATCCAAATTTTCTGAATGAAGAAAATATTATTAGCGTTGTTTCACTCGTGTGTTGACAGAGGACTATTTCCAGCAAGTCTGTCAAAGTGCAAGAGAGAACCAGCAACACTTTACTGTTTCCCATACCACCAAGATCAAAGTGTTTTATAAACAATAGGGAAATTAAACTTTGTAATTGATGGGATAAATAGGCAGATAACCAAACGTATAAATACAGAAGCTGAAATAAAGAACAGTTAAAAACAAGGCTCTAACAATACCTGACATGCCAACCACTATTTGAGCATGTTGGTAATTCTAATATTTCAGCAGACCTCCTTTTAATGAAAAAAGGTATGAATACCGTACTGTATATTGCCCATGACATCCTGAGAAATCTGTAATAGACTTCTGTGCCCTTCTGTCTGTGTTACAAAAGGACTACATAACCCTCAAGTTTTGGAAAGCTTCAGAACAATGTCAAGTTATGAAATAGGCAACTTTCACAAGTCTCCCTACTTCATCTTAAAAAGCAACATTACAAATACGGTGTATTAGCTAACGGAGAAAATGTCAAAGTATTTTTGAAGTCTCCAATTTATTCCAGTAAATACATTCAGTTGAACTGAAATAATAAATAATAAATCAACTAAACTTAGTTTCATGCTTCATCTTTTTTCAAAAGACTGCCTGAAAAACAGTTGTCTTCGGATGTATAAGCTATTGACAGCTGCACTCAAACTACTAGACAATAACAAAGAACCTAGTTGAAGAGAGACCTTGCATATGGGCCTCACTGTTCCTATTATGCACTCTTCCACAGCTCTCTCCACATATTTCAGTCTTGCACATTTGAAGTAATGGCAGATCAATAGCTGCCTCTTAATATAAATATATAAAAAAAAAAGCAGTTTGGGCTTCAAACTGGAAGACTACCTCTAAAAGGCATCAGTAGACAAAAATATGCTTATTACTGAAGGGCACCGTAGATGCTGAAACCTGAACTAGTACATCAAAGCAAAACTGCTTCGAAGTGGTAAAATATGATTTCCTTCTTTTCTAACAAACCTTAGACAAGTATTTAAGACTCCATAACTGTTGTGTTTGATTGCAACCTTGCTGAAAGAAGAAAAAAAGAATTAGAATGAAGTCTGAAAAACAGAAAATTCACTGGGGAAAGAAAAAAAACACCACAAATAAGCATTACTTCAGTAATTTAGTACAGATAATAGTTTCAAAATTTCCTGTGCCAAAAAGAAATAATATCTGAAACAGTGGCAACTGAACGACTTTCTACAGTGTCACTAATTCATTACAAAATATCAAAGACCGCAAACCTGTGTTAACTGAAATAGTAAGGAAACATTTCTAAAATTCTAAATGCAGCAGGGCATTGGCAGATTTCAAAATTTAACATATCATTCACAATCCTCTAAAGTTATCTTTTTCCTTTTGCTCTATTTCAGTAAGAAATTAGAATGAACTACAGCTTAACCTGAACACAAAAAACATTCCAGTCTATATCCACAGTCTAACAAAATAACTTACCTAAGTCTGGCTAGAACAACCTGAAGAAAATTCAGGACCATACTCAGTTCAGCTCCTCGACAAGCAGGCAGCAGCATAGTAAAGCCATCATTTAGTAACTTTTCCTCAGAAAGGCTCAAGTAGCAGCTGGTCTCAAACACTTCTTGGACACCATCAATGTATGTTGAAAGTAGAGTCCAGAGATTTTGTTTCTGTGTGTAGTCATTTTTGGCTACCAAAAACTCCTTTGCTTTGTCACGGAAAGCATTTGAGAGTTTCTCCGCTAGGACACTAATATCCATATTCTTCTCAACATATATCAAAAGGAAAGCAAAATGACCTCTCCAAATGAGAGCTCTCTGAGACATGGTGACAGAGGATGGGGTCAGGAAATCCAGAAGATCCAGCACTCTACTCACTATATCTTCTGTCTCTGCCACAATTGCTAGCATAAGAAACAGGTTAAAAAAGTTCTGCAGCCCCACTTCTGTCAGCTCCTGCATTCTTTTCCGATGGAACTTGGAATAAATTCTACATTAAAAGAAAAAAAAAAAAACACAACAAAAAACAACAAATCAAGAAAGAAAGTTTTGTAAAGCATTAAATTTTCTATCCACTTGATACACAAAAATTGCATTTTCCTGCTTTTAGTTTACAGGTACCCTGTAAATATCCTCTTTTCCTTCCCCTCATCTTCTCTTTTAGCTAATGGAACACATTATTACAATTTGTGGTCCACTCTAAGGTACAAATTAGAGTTTTCAGCTCAGATACAGCCTAACCTTCCTTTCTTATCCAACCTCCCATAGAAAGCTGAGCACAGTGTGATGAACAGACTCTATTTTGTCAGTGACACGTTTCCTCCATACCATGCCTTCACATCATACAAACTCAGCCCATGAAGGCTACTGGGATAGGAAACAATTTAAGTGGTATCTCTCAGTATTAGTGAACAAATCCTGTAGCCCAGCTTCTTTCCTAGCAACTGTTATTTCCAGGTGGCACACAGAAAACAAAAGAAAAAACACAGGAGCCCTCCTTCCTTTAGATACCAATTTCTCTTCTTATGTTACACTACCAAAGTTTGCCTACTCAACTGTCACTGCAGTAAAACTAGAAGGAAGATTTTTGATGGAAAGCCCCCTTTCTCTGCAGTACTGCTCTTTATTGAAGGCCAATTGTATGAATTGAGGATTACAAGTCTGGGAGAAAACAGGGAAACTGGGAGAAAACAAAGAAACAGGAAACAGGAGGCATTTGGGAGAGAAACCTCTACTGAGCAGAAAGATTTTAAGAAACATTAGGATGTATTGCTTATACAATAGTGTTAAGTCATATGCTGAGAAGCACTGCTACTTTGCAACTTTTAAAGTGCCTGGCAAAAAGCAGAAATCTTTTACGCAGTTATCTTTCATGCTCAGATCTAGACTTTTAAATAAAAGTCACCATTCTTATGAGAGAGGAATAAGATGAAAATGGGTAGCTTAACTTTCCTTCTGTGCAATTAAAAACCTGGGTACATGCTTCACCTTTAATTTAAAGTGAGTTCCACATACAGTAGTTAAACATCCATAAAGGCTGTTTTCCTATCCTGTCACCTGGAAAAATAGTTGGAAGTGGTGCTGAGGTTATCAAATCTAGCCACCAAAAATTATAGCAAATCCAATTAATGTTGTTTAGTAGTAAATTACTACTGACAGGCATTTACGTTCTTCATGCATCAATTAATGCTTGGTTAGCTGCTGAAAACAGAGTTCATCCCAAAATCATAGCTGTAGGCTGTTAAATTTTGCTACTTGTGTAATTAATTTATTCAAGTCAGAAGTGATGAATACTGGTTGAGCAGACTGACAAAGTGTGTGTTGTGTATTATTATTCCCCCTCTTAAATTAGACAAAGTAACAAGCTATAACAACACAAAAACTTAAGTCTAATTTGTTTTCAGTGAAAATGAAACAGACTAATTAAAATTACTAACCAAAGCAAGACACTGATTCTGCATATAACAATTTATTTGTTTCAATATGTAGTTGTAGCAATTTTAAAACCCAAACTTTACTGACTGTAACAACTCTTGAAGCTTACATAGCTAGTACACACATTTTCCCCTTCTGATAGCAAAGATAACCCTTCTTTTTTGGGAGAGACATACGACATAGCTCTATAAGGTCTGCATGCACATTTTATCCATTTTTTTATTTACATATTAACTTAATCTTAAAAATCAAAACCAGCAAAAAACTCCAAAACAAATCTAAGTCAGTTATAACCAATGAAAGAAATCTTAAGTGTTAGCACCTTTAACAATCAGTATGATATCATTACTAAAAGTTTTGAGGACTCAGTAAGTACACGTAATGTCACAATTTTGATTAAAAAAACATAAATATGTATGCTGTTAAATATCATGACTTAGCACCTCTCTTAATTAGTATGTTTCAGAATTAAATGAAAAAGTAAAACCCTCACAAAAAAATATTGTGAGAAATGTTGGCAACCGTATAAAGGAAAAAGGAAATATAAAGGGAGTTGAAGGCATAGCAAGAGCCAGGCTGTATGTTCTTAGACAACACATGGCTTACATGCAGCTCAAAACAGAATTTCTGTGCTTTAATTACATTACCTTACTGGCAACAGGATTGTACCACTGCATAGTTGCCAGTATACCATATTCCTGGCTGGTGGGACGAAACAAATCATCACAGGCTGCGGATGCCAAGATGACTCTTGGACCCAGCTATACACCTGTCACAGCCTTAGCTGGCAACAGAAACGAAATGGAACAACTGCCTTCTTCAGACCACGAACACCCCGGATCCTTCACCCCCTTTACTTTCTCATGAGCACTGTACCCCACTTTGCTTTAGTGTGTGCCTCAAAGGGCCATGCAGTCAGACCGACTAGATCTCTTATAGCACGAGACAAGCCAAATTGCAGCCATACCGTCCTTTAATTTGTTTCCAAGGATGCACGCCACTGTTCTCTGCCTCTTCTTTCATCATCCGTGCCAAAATGCTGAGAAAAATGAGGTAACTGTTGCTGGACTCGTACAGGGTGGGGATCTGCTGTTCACAACAGCAACTTTTTACCAACTCAAGCATTGACAAAGAAGTTTTGCTGATATTTGCCAGACCCTTCAGACCAAGCCACGGAACAGTAAAGCAACTGTTCTAAAAGAAAAAATAAAACACATAAAGAAGATAAGTAGCAATAAATGTTAATATTCCAAAGACAGTAAGATACAATCCTTCACACAAACAAAAGGGCATGTTCGTACCACAACTCCAAAAATAAAGACACATCAAAAATGTGCAAAGTGTTTTCAGAAGATCTTAAAATCAGTAGCCCTAATGAAGAAAAAAGATACATTCTAATTCATATAGCAAATTCAGGCATACTGTCATTGACTAGTCAATTTTACAGAAGTATAGCAATCATGTTTGGCTAAAGGGGAATCAGAATTAATTGCTAAAAACTGAAGATGATCCACATGCAATTCTGTATTTTTATATATTCATTTACTTACCAGGTTCTTGCTGTAATAATCCCAGAGTGTGGTGACAACAGATAGGTTCCAGTCCCAGAAACTACTCAAAGTCAAACAGCATTGAAGATACATTCGTAACTGTTCCTCTAATACACCAGTCTTGCAAAGGGAATAAAAAGTTTAAATGTAGGAGGGAAACATCACCATGTCTACATATAAACCCAATACTATCAGACTACCCAGAATAATTTCTTCATATAAACATTATTTCTCTTAGAATGACTCCAGAGGAGGGCCACAAAGATGATCAAGGGGCTGGAGCACCTCTCCTATGAAGGCAGGCTGAGGGAGTTGGGGTTGTTCAGCCTGGAGAAGAGAAGGCTCTGGGGAAACCTTACAGTGGCCTGCCAGTGCCTAAAGGGGGACTACAGGAAAGATGGGGAGGGACTCTGTGTCAGGGACTGCGTTGATAGGATAAGAGGTAATGGCTTTAAACTAAAAGAGGGTAGGTTTAGCTAAGACAGAAGGAAGAAAATCTTTACTCAGAGAGTGGTGAGGCACTGGCACAGGTTGCCCAGAGAAGCTGTGGATGCCCCATCCCTGGAGGTGCTCAAGGCCAGGCTGGATGGGGCTTTGGGCAACCTGGTCTGGTGGGAGGTGTCCCT
Organism: Cygnus olor; assembly: GCF_009769625.2. Taxonomy (NCBI): domain Eukaryota; kingdom Metazoa; phylum Chordata; class Aves; order Anseriformes; family Anatidae; genus Cygnus; species Cygnus olor. The sequence goes on from NC_049171.1 coordinate 42,721,183, forward strand.
GCCCATGGCAGGGGGGTTGGAACTGGGTGGTCTTCAAGGTCCCTTCCAACCCAAACCATTCTGTGATTCTCAACAAATATAAAGTAAATGGCATCTGCTATTACAAACAATGAACTAGAACATAAAAGCTGACATACACAGAGACATTGTCATCCAATGCATGTTGTAATGCAGCCAATAAATAGTTCATCGTGCACCCTTTCAGGTGTCCACACAGTTGTAGACTTTACAGTAGCAGCAACCTCAATACTGGGGGCCTAACTTGAAACACAATTGCACGGTATAGGACCTTACAGAACAGTAAATAGGGCACTACACTGAATGCATAAGAAGTCAGCTGAATGTTTAAACCCTTCTGTCATATGTGTCCAAAGGAAAGCTCATTCACCACTGATACAGAGGGAAGGTACAGCTATCTGGAGAGGTCATGCTTCTCTTAACAGAACAGAAAATGGGAAGATCTTTAATTTTTGAATCATGTCCCTTGTTAAACTCCTGCAACATTGCAATATTGATAACATCCCAGACAACTCTAAAGGAACAGCAAATAAGCCTCTGAACAATTGCTAATGAGTTCCTCTGCAGAAATAGAAACATTTTCCAAATGCTTCCATCAGTTCCAAACTTTGCAGACAAACCAAAGACAACCCACAGTAAAGAAAATAGGAAATTCCAAACAATTTGAACACACTGAAGCATTCAGATTGCAATTGTGAGCTACTGAGAGCAGGACAGCTTTTGATGTCAGCAAAACTCGACTTGCATCAGAACTAGGACATAAGGAGCTCCCCACTCAGAATGAAATCATGTGTTTAATCCAGCCAGTTTTAGGCATCTACCTCAGGATGATAGTAAATATAACACCCTGGGAGGACTTGACTCCACTTGTTCTGTGACGAGAGAAAGCCCTAACCTACTTTCAAATACATCTAAATACTACACAGGCTTGGAAATCCTAAATGTGTATGATGAGCTAAAGAACGATACAAAGGGGAAGAAAAATAAAAGAGATACAAAATGGTTGGACTTGATGATCTTAAAGGTCTTTTTCAAACTAAATGATTCTCTGATTCTGTAAGATGAGACTACGACTTAAAATCATAGCACCAGGACAGGGAATGAACAAAACCTCATTCATGTCTCAGATAAATACCAGGAAGCTTTCTCTTTCAGTTCCAATTACATCGCTGGATCATGGACTATACAGGGTCCTGGTTTACACATGTCCCATGTTAAGCCAGTTCAGAAATGGTTGAATAAAAAAAAACAAAACAAGAAGAAATACAACAACAACACAAAACCAAACAACCTACCCACTGATGCCAAGCAAAAAACAACATCAACTGTGTTATATTTTTGTTATTTTTAATGGTCTTTCATTAAGTACCTGTTACTGAAAGACAGTGACTTTAATTTCACCCAAAATGGTATCTCTTATGGCTTACTATGTCTTAGATCTGTTTCCCCCCAAGTTTCAATACAACATAGGAGTTATAACTCATTAACTTATCTCTAACTTCATAAATCTGGATATACATTCCTGTAGAAAACATTATTTTCTACACTTTATCAGAACACTGTAAGCACTTACACCAACCATCTACAATAACTTTTAATGTTTGCCTTCTCTTATGAAAAATTAATCTAAGTTATACACCTTCTAAAGAGGTATATTTTTTAAGCAAGTTGAAAATTGAAAAGGCATTTTCAGTTGTCATAGAAAATTACACATTCAAGATATTACATATAACGTATGGAAACACTGAAGTGTCCATAGAGAGGACACATCAAGAGAGTAAGAAAGAGAGAATAACAGTTCAAATACAATAAAAATGTCAACAAATGAAAGGTGATCATCAAGAATTATTCTGAAATGACATAACACTACATATAAAATCAGTAGTGTCCCCAAAATAAAATAATCTCACCCAAAACCAAGGGACAGAACTGCAGCCATTTTCAACTGTGCTATTTTTCATGAATAAGAATCTGGATATAAAACAAACTGCAGATGAATATATCTATTCCTCTAGAGAGATCTACTCCATTACAAAAGATGACAAGACAAACAAAAACCACGCATACCCATTTTGGAAAGAGAATGCTTAGTCCTAAAATAGTAATTTGTGCACAGGATTATATTTATGATCTAATTTAACAAACAATGACTATTTCAATTAAACTAATTCAACAGGAAACATGGTATTGTGAGCAACTTCAATTTCAACCATTATTTATCTGTCCAACAATAGTTTTAGAACGGCTTCCAAAACCAAGATAGTACTGAAGGCTTTATCTTGAATTTAATATGAAAGAGTTCTCCAGACTTCTAATACCCCTGGGATTAATGGATTCTTTCACTTCTCTTTTGCTTAAAATGGTCTCCTGCACTGCTGGAAACACTATGAGAACTCTTGAAGTAGTCAGCTTTTATTTATCGCTGAAGGGAGGAACACCAGATACTATCAAAATGGTAGTATTATCTAAACACAACATTTTTCTATTATGACCTCCTACTGAAGTAACAAAATTGGTTTCCTAGAACACAAGTAGTTCTGTATTTCGTTTAGATTAGAATTAAACACCAAAGTAGTGAAGGTATAATAAATTTGAGGCAGAAATCAATCATGAAGCATTTACTTCCCCAAATGAGAGAAGGCTAGTAAGACAGACTGCTATCAGCCCTTACAAACAAACTAAAAACCCCTTTGATTCTCACAATAAAAGTTCCTAAACAAATTCATCTTATACTAATAACCCATTAATTTAGTCAGTTTGATGTTGCCTAGTATACAAATACAGGTGTTAATATTCGTTAACATTCCTAGTACAGTAATTTTCATTTTGTGCAAACAGAATTGTAGACCAGCTCTACCTTTGTCGTTAGTCCCAAAACAGAAATCCAAATTACAAAGAACTAGGCAATACATCACATAACCAGTTTCCAATAAATGTCTCAAGTGTTGAAGATGTTGGTCGTTGAATATAACCGCTGGTTTTGCGATACAGATGGGAAATCTTTCATACAAGCAATTGTCTTCAACTCTATCTATCAAGATTTTTAAAAAAAAGGGTGATTTCTGGCTGAGAAACTCACCAATCTGTCAACTGTTTGAAACTGAAAAGATATATCTAAGGAATCATAGAATGGTTGGGTTGGAAGATACCTTAAAGATCATCTAATTCCTGCCATGGGCAGGGATACCTTCCACTAGACCAGGCTGCTCAAAGCCCCATCCAACCTGGCCTTAAACATCCACAACTCCTCTAGGCAAGCAGCACTCTACACTTGCCCGGGTATCCACTACTGCTCTTGCCTTTATTTACAGCCTACAGAGTATCTTTACTTCCCACCTATATATGATCCCCCTAACCTGAATAGCAGCTTCACATCTTGCCCTTGTTCAGCTATATCCTTGGAGGCAAGGACTTCCTACCTGCAGACTGCAGCTGCACTGCAGCACCCCTCTGCCACCTTTACCTGGACATGGGGTACCTTCCTCAGGAAGTCTTTATCACCCCCAAAACCAGGCACCTGCTGCATGAAGGTAGCTGAGGTTCTCTGCTGTCTGCACGAGGGCTGCCCTCTCCGTACTAGGGATGACCCACATAGCAAACTGGAGGTGAGAATCCATGGGCCAGACTTGCTGCTCAGCATCACGCCTGTGAAGATGGACCACCACAGAGGCAGAAGCCATGCATGCAGGGACAGCAGGGACCAAGATCCAGAGCTTCACTCTGTTATTGACACAGTATTTACCTCACGAGAGAGGTGTGTTCTATGATTACCTTGAAGATTCATTGGTTTAATTCATCAGAGCTGTTCTCAGTTAATGTGACTTGAGTCTTCTGGTCACTTTATCCATCACCTGCACCATTGATATTTTCCTGAAAACCTTAGCTTTAATCACTAAGTTCAACCGTTTTACTGCAACTACCAAAAAATTGCAGTTTTGACACTGGTTAGTCATTTTTGCATCCCAATATTGAGCTGTCCTAAGGATGTAAAAGCTAACTCTAATGTCTGCTGATCCATCAGCATAGGTGATGAGCTCCCTTACCCTCAAAATTCATACCTGCAACAGTGGCTATTAAATCACCTTTTCACAACACAGAAATTGACGGTCATGTGAAAATAAATTATCAGTTACTGGTAGGAGAAAGATTATCAGTTTACATTGCAATTTTATGATACGTACCTTTTTCAAACACACAAAAATATGCATATTTAACTTATCTCAATTTTCCCTCATCTGTTGTATATTTCCATTCACTTTATGTTCCTACCTTACTGTCTATAAGCTTTTGAAATTAAGGAGCAAGAAGCACAAGTGAATTATGAAGTTGATGGACATCATTTGAATCCAGTGGTATTAAACATAACCAGATTTTAACCTCCCATACACTTAAAAAAAACGAAGGTTCTAATCACTAATTCCTGCCCTCTCTTGTAAATGAGAAATTCACTACAACCATTTCTTCCAACACATTTTGCAGAGCTATCACTGTGCATCTCTATGAACTCTTCTATAGAGCGCATGCTTAAAAGGATGGCTTAGGTAGGATTCACTAACAAGCTAAGGCCAAGCCTTAGTGGGCAATATCTTCAGTACTGTCCCATTGTTCATTTCAAATAGGAGTCTTCTCCCTTCTTCTTTCCCTGCTTGTCCATGTTACATTTCATTACTGACTTCTTGATGCTTCATTGTGCTTCCCATTCCGACTTTTCCTGGTCTCAGAAATACTCACTTAGCAGATACTTCAAAGATACAAGTGGATAACACAAAAATAAAAACTGAAGGTATGAAGCTGAGAGACTGACAGAAGAGATGGACATGCCTACTGGTAAAGGAAAAGCTCCCTCCTAGACACTGTCAGGAAAGTTGGTGTGCGAGAAAGGAAGGGGAAATGCATTTTTAATAAAGTTATGTAACATGCACTCACATATACATTACAGATACAAATGTTCTCCAAGGAGCATTTCCTACAATCAATTAACTCCATAATGGAAAAAAGGAAAAATTTCGAGAAAGGAAATAAGGTAGGTGACTCCTTGGACTGTTGGTAATAGTTGCAAACCACTTTGGCAAACAGGGGTTTGTTCAAATCCAGCCATAGCTGCCTTTGGAACTTAAAACAGACATCTGCCTCGTATTTCTGTGTCATTATTCAAATCTTCTGAACTCAACCATCTAGCTACCTTATTGAACTGTCTACAAATCAATACTTTGTTTAACAAAGCATCAAAAATGCTGTGTATTTTATGTATATTCAGCTTTAGGATAATATTTATTTTAAAATAGTAAGATTTCACAAGAAAAGAGGAACATTTAAAAAAAATATGTAACGTGTCCTCTTACTGTCATCAGGTTGCTGACATACAGAACGTTTTCCTACACAGGAAAATGGCTATAACTACTTCAGATATCGTTGCCTCATATCTCATCTAAATTTCTCTAGTTTCTCTCCAAGAATGGTAAGCATCCAATAGTGATGTCCATCACTATAGCTTTAACGTATATGCACAGTATGCATATTCAATTATATACCATGAAATCATTCCAAAAAATGTCACCTTTATTAAGCCAAAAGTATATACACAAATGTTAGAGTTTACATGTAATGTGTTTTTCAGCATTTTAATAGCCAGCCTATTGTACAACTATCCTAACGACTACAAAATATCTTTTTGTAAAAACCGTAAGAAGTATTGATCCTTACTCTTCTTCTACCACAGCTGTCACTACTGCAAGAGCAAGGCAGTAATAGCAATAAAAAAGAACTGATTCCTCTTCTGCTATTCAGCAACAGAACTTTGCAGGGATTTTTTCCATCTGAGACCAAATATAAAAATAAACATGTTATTCTCATTTTAAGCATACACAAATTAAAGAAATTATTTTCATAGGTGTTGCTGTTACCACATTGGCAATTTGTATCACGCAACTTCATAACAAATTTACAGAGCTGCAACGTAATATATTTAAAAACATGATGAACAGCATATTTAAAAGCATTTTAAAAGGAGGTCAATTTCTGACCTCTGGGCCATGAAGCATTGCATTAACAGTTCTGCAGAAAGAAAATGATAAGGTATGAAATGAGTGCTCAGAAACTAGAACCTTAGCAGTAAGAGTTTGATTCAAGCCTGTAAGACAAATTGCTCAGCAAGGCAAGTCACCTTCCTGCTGTGCTGAGGATATAGCGGAATTTTCAATGCAACTGACTATCTCCCTCATCATGTCTCTTCAACTTGATATCCTTACAATTCAGTATCTTGGTTTACATTTTCTAAGCATCCAGTTCTTATTCTGATACATCTTGTCTGAGTAGCCATATACCTACCCTTCCAGGATAATTATCTTTTTCCTTTATCTGACAATTTAGCATCAAGCACAACCACTTTAAAGCAAGTGTAACTCCTAACAAGGAGGAAACCGTATACTGCCATAGTTCAGATACGTCAAGGATGTTCATTTACCTCTGATAAAAACACTAGAATTCCAAAATACACTTGTTACTTGGTCTTTGTTTCATGCACTGGTCCTTTTCCAGAAAGTATCCCTGACACTTCCCATGTTCATTATTTCTTCCTTTACACACTTACTTGAGCATCAGTTGGATTTTTTAAGGAGTTCTTCCACAAATTTCCAATTGGATTCCTTCTGTTTCTGAAAAATAATGACTATCAGCAATGAAATAGTATTTGTATACCTCACAGGAATCATTATGTAATAATATGAAAATAAGAAGACAAGAAATTTACAGAAATATTTCATTTCATGACAGCATATTTAGTCACCACTGAAAACAGATTTTTTGCTTTATGAATGTAACTGATATCTGTCCTAAAAATTAGATCTAAACAACAACAAAAAAAACACCAAAATTCACATACCAGAGACCCAAAATAAAGGGCATGCTGTTTTAACTGGTTTAAGGGACTCATTTACAATTCCAAACCTTCATTTTTAGTAAAGAAGCAAAAACATTCAGACATTTTTGATTCTATAAGTATGTCTTAAAATTTGTCTTTAACATTCTCTAAAAAGGAAGAGATAAGGGATAAGAAGAAGGAAAAGGTACAATCTTACCTTTTCCTTGTTTTATCTTTCAGTGAAAAACTACTTCTAACTCATTTTTCCTATGACAATCACAAAGGATTGTTATGGCTAATTTGGTAAGGAGTTCGTCAGGTAGCAATGACATAGATACAAAAAAAATGCAGGGTAGGTCAAATATGGCCCACAATTCATTTTTCAGCTTGGGAAGGCAGATGATTGCTCATTTGAATCAACTTGGCAATGTATATTGAAAAAAGAAGTTTTTCCAATTAAGGCTATTTCCCAGGAAAAAATAAAAATAAAAGGCAACCCAGTCAACATACTTATCATTCTTAGCTACAACTAGATCACCCAGGAGTATCAAAAATCACCTCTTACACTCAGTTATGTATATAGCTTGTATAGATAACTAGATGCTTGAATAGTACTTCTTCATTGTCCTGCTTACTCATTCCCTCCACTATCACAACTGTTAATCCTTTATTTTGCAATATCTGTCCTTTAAATGTCGGTCCAGAGTTTATCATAAAGAGCATCTTATCCTTTGTTAATGGAAATATAACTACTTCCCAGCAGCAACACTACTGTCCTCTGTCCTTCTCCATTAACTACAGTAGTTAATGCCATGACTTGGTGACAATTCCACACAGGATTTCAGAGATTACTGAGAGAATTTTAAAGATCAACACTTTAAAAGATACAGCAATTATATGCAATGCAATTTGACTACTTAGTGAGTTTACATTTTTGCACTACAAAAAAATAATATTCTGGAAGACTGCTGATGTTAACAAGTCACAGTCTATATACTGTTTATGGGACAAATGTGAATCAAAGAACAGATCTGCAGAAAGTTAAAGTAAAGCTGTGATTTCAGAATTCAGAAACTTCAACAATATCAATTAAGGAGTTCCTACTGCTTTCTCTTCATCCTGCCCTCACGGTTTTAACATGCCACTGCTCAGCTGTTCTGGTACTTCTGTTTGTGGGACCCAGTGAGAACCAGATCAGTGAACCAACCCAGAGCTTTAAGAATAAAATACAGATGGAAATGGGAGGAGGATCTGGCCTAGGAGGCCCCTAGAACAGGGCCACAAATAATTATGCCAGAACAGCAGAGGGTATATCCTGCCTAGGGTGGTGTAAACAGAACTTCTTAAGCTGTTATTGATGCCACAGCCTTTGTTTCATGAAACCACAGCTGAAATCCTGTCAGAAGGAAAAACCACTGCATCACTGCTTTGTGTTTTGACTGCTATAATTTCGAGACTGATATGTGGTTACTTACACGGTCCTACTGCAAACTCCAAGTAAAGTTAATTGACTGCTCAAAGGCCAGATTTATCAGAGATAAACAGATATTAAAGAGTCACACTAAATGGCTACGAGACCTCTGGATGTGTGGAGCAGCCTGCTCAGAACATGTTTTTAGCACTCCCATAGCCCAAGGCCACACGAGTTATATGAAAGGTGTTTATAGCCACAGTTCCAGCCCAGCAGATCACCTTACAGTATGCAGATCACCTTACAGGATCCTGGAGTAATCTAGGGCAAAATCCTGACACCGGCTGAAACCGATTACAAGCACGCACCCGGGTTCAACCCAGACGGAGAACAGCACCAACAACCTGCTGCACCCTTCTTGCAGCCTCAATTGTCTCTGCCTTTTAACAGACGTTTCATTCAAATCTCACTGCATTTACATCCTAACAGTATTCCCTGCTACACTGGCAATATGGCATAGCAACTGTTTCAAAGCCGTTCTTGTCAGAGATGCCTAGAATCTGCATCTCTTACTCCAAACCTTGGCTTACCATATCCCCCCTCCACCCTGAAAGAATCCTAAACTCAACAGAACCTGGAGACCTCACAGTAAGTAAAAGTACTCCTGAAACAAAAAACTTAAGCTGAGACCCTCTGGGTTCTCGGGGAGAAACTTCTGCAGAAGAAACTAACACCTGACTACCTGTAAGATCCATCCTAGGCTTCTCAGCTGGAAGTCCATGTTTGCATATCTTGCTATGCAGTCATTTCAAATTATTCAAAGGCAAGAATTCTTAGCCTCGAGTAATTCTGCCTATATTTCCCTAGCCCACAGTATATTGAAATTGACCCCTGCAATGTTCAGAAGTGGCAATTTTTCTCATTGGGTCCCATCTGCTTTTTAAATCCTGCTTCTCAGAATAGTGAAGTGGAACCTGAATGTGGGGTTAGGGAAAGAGACACCGTGCATCCCTCAGAACACAGAGGGAAAAGCCTGTGCCAAAAATTTTCTAGTTTTAAAGTGGTTTCATGTGTATGAATATATATTCAATATACATGAATCATTGCATATTTGAAATTACATTATATGAGCTAAAGGGGAAAAATAAAGTCTGAAACCTATTTAGAATTTTAAAAGCTTTCATAACATCCTCAAGGCCGTGCAGACCACATTAAAAAATTGAAAATCTTCCACAGATGACATAGGCTTAGAGGCAGTTTTTGCTAGGGAGCACATGAATAACTATCATTATGACACATCACCCTCCCACCTCTGATCACAGTTAATTAAAAGAAAGCATGTGTCATGAAGCTATCACGTCAGATGTTTAACCAACAAAACAGGACTACACTGAGTCCTGATGTAATTCCACTGACTTCAACAAATTTATATCAGATTTTATCCTACTATCTTCAAAGAATGTTTGAGGATGTATTTCATGGGAAGAAAAAGAAATTATTACCATCAACTATTTACGACAGATTACATTCTTGTTGCTGACAGGTTTTTTTTTTTTTTTTTTTAATAAGCCCCAGTAGCAGCAGAACAGGGAACCCTGGACAAATAACAAGATTCAAAATAATGTGAGGCACTGCTAACAGTTTGAACATAAAGAGTATGGGAAACATCAAAAGAAGTGTGCACAGGATGGTCTCGTGATTTACAAATTGGGACTTGGAAATTCTCTTCTCCCAGATGGGCTCTAAGGAAAAAATATTGTTTAATCTTGGGCAAATCACTTCCTGTCACTGCATCTCAGATTCTTACTTTAAAATAAGAACAACAGGAATCTTTTTTTCCCATTCAATGACTGTTTGGCTTATTTAAATAATATAGTGCCTCGGGCAAAAATAATCTCTCATGAGGCTAAACACTAGTAGTATCACTATGAGAGACGGGGGAAAAAAACAATGATCAAAGTAAACAGTATCACCGCATTTTGATTAGGGCATAAAATATAAGAAACCCAAGATAAATGTCTCCTCCACACTAGTTTCTGTATTCAACCTGGGAATAACCTTTTCTCTCCATCTAAGTTCCTCTAACAAGCAGGGAGTGTAGTAATTCTATCTTTCCAATGTCCCTCTGAAATATACTATGGACTGTGGTTCCACCTGCTCCAGTACCTTGGGATCCTAAAGGATCTGTCAACCCACAAGCGGCAGAAACATATGAGCATTTGTATGTTCACCAGAACTTCTCGCCAACAGAAATGGCTATGAGTTTTCTAACCAAGCATTCAACCACTGAGTTACCCTAACTTCCCTACATTTTTTTTTTTTTCAGGAAGTTTGCAAGATAAAAATCAATTAAAGTAATTTTTAATTAGAAAGTTTAATTTGACCTAGGATTGAAAGCATTCACAGAAGTACAACATGTAAACATTCCTTCACTGTTTATATACTAATGCTTTTAAAAATCTAAAGATTGAAGAGGGGAAGAAAAGATAATTTATCAAAATAAATTGATCAGCCAATGTGATCTTTTTTCCCTGTTCATAGGTCTACAGTTCATAAACATGTTTCAAGGTTTTAATCTTTCATCCTACATCAAAACAGGAAACATTTTTGAAATCTTGGTATATATCTAGTAAAAAAGGGTACGACATATATTTTTAATAGACATAATTAAATTAGAAATAATAAAACACACTCCACAAGAAACTTAGATCTGATGCTTAGGAAACTGGGGAAATCCAGCTGAAATGTAAAACAAACACACAAACAACAAACCAGCTACATTTCTGGGTCTTCAGCTATCTCTAGCTTCTAGTCATCTCCCTCTATAGTCAATTAAGGAAAATTGGCAGCTTTCATACCACTCAAAATGGATGAATTGCCTCAGTAAGTGCCCTTTTCCTTCTAAATTAATGATTACAAAGTTAAAACTAGACAGGATGAATCTCAGACTAAGAGACTGAAAAAGAGTCGAGGTTTACATGCTCCAAAACTGCAGAAAACTAGTGAGGTCCATGCAAGAATTTGATGCACCAGTACCAAAGTGTAACCCCACATACAACTTACAGATGTGCAAGAATGGCATGTGCAGGTCTTACCTAGGCCCTTCTACATGGTAATGTCAAGTCCCTCACAACAAAATTCTCAGAAAAGAAGTCAGTAATCCTGGTCTAGCCTACTTTAGCTGGAAGGAAAAGCTAAGACCATGCCCTAAAGTAAACGTCTTGCCACTTACTGCCAGGAGCTTGAATTTAAGTTTTTAAACAGTGTCTGCCAGTATCAGACATCACAGAAAATTAAGCTATATGCATATATATATGCATGTCAACATGCCAATGTTGTGATGTAAAGAGAATACAATTAGCCAGACTAGAATTTATCCAGAACAGAGCTACCACTCCCCCCCCCCAAGTGGCATTACCAACTACGCAGTTAATGTTTGAGGTTTATACTTCACAGAGTACAATCTAATGTGCTCAGTTCCTAGAACAGCAAACTCAGTGAAGCATTTACAGGCAGACAGTCTTAAAACACACTACATCATTAAATATATGTGCTAGCAACTAGCACAGATTTTTCAAGTTTCCTTAATACAGTAACCTACTGAATATCTGGTGTATGATATGAATATGTCAAGGGATGCTGGAATGCTTAGTGATTTGTACAAAGTGCTTTTTAATACTACCAACATTGAAGGATTTCATTTAAACAAACATGAAAAATCCTTTAAACAACATCAACTGTTTTCTGCCAACAAAAAAACCAAACAAAGATTGAGACTTAAATTATATTATAACTTTTAGTTATTTAGAAAAAAGCATACTCACCTTTTCATCTAGATCTCCATTACGGTCAAACTGGTAGAGTGATGCCAGATGAGTAATAATCCACCAGCTAAAGCTCAATGGGTCTTTACACTGAACTGTCTCAAAAACAGATGTCCTTTCAGGGCTACTTCGTCTTTCAAATATATTCTTTAGATTTTTGTTCACCAGGCTCCAGAAACACTGTAGAAAATCCAAAAATAAACTGTTCTATAAAAATGGAACTGTGTTGAATGCTAAAGTCTACCTTAACAATGTTCTCCACAACACTGTCATTTTTATTTTTATTATTTATTTATTTATTTACAGAAAACAAGCAACACGACAGTCATTTAAAGAAAATAACAGAGACTAGCGGTCAGCATTATGAGAGAAAACCTGGAGCTATTTTAGTATGCTTTCCCTCAAATACCAGTAGAGAGCAATGTGAAAGTAAAACCTTTGGTCACAAGGAAGACTATAATATGACACTTCACAGGCAAAATTAAGAGCTTATGGAATGACAATGAAGAGATGATCACCAGGTTTGTACTCATATGAGAGTTCATATTAAAGTTCATTAATGAATACTTGATATAACGGATTTTTGAAAAACTCTTAGTCCCAGACTAACCTAGCAAAGAAAGAGGGAGTAGTAAATAGCAGAGAATCCATCTGGAAGATAGCAAACTGAGATTCAAATTCCCTGTTTTGTTCAAAGTCAGTCTGTTACAATACTGATAAACTGATTAATCTCTTTGGCTCAGACCCCTATTTATAGCATATTATGTCTTCCTACAGACTGTACCCATCTTCCCTAATTATACAGAACCTCTCGGGAACTTCTTTGCACTTCCATTTCAACCACCTCAGCTGGGTGACACTACAATTGACGCATCAAAATCCAAGTTGTTCTTTTAGGTAGTTTACGTACAGGTATCAAAGACAGAAACATGGGCTAGATTGATCATTAGTCTGTCTGTTCTTTCTAATACCTGGAGATAAATCATTGTGTGATATAATACATAAATTGCAAACGATTATTAAAAATGTGTAAAGATGGTTTCTTTTCCGACACGTCCTACCATACAGCTTTCAGTCTGCTCCTTCACTTTCCTTAGCACAAGTAGATACTGAGTTTAACAGTACCTTAGGCCATAACCAAACAGTATACTGCAAACCTTGAGTCAGGACTTGATGCACATTAAAGAACGTGGCCTAAAGCATCACTGTGAGCACACAGTCCTCCTAAAGCAAAAATGAAGTTCAGTTCCATCGTCAGATATGTGAACTAGTGCATTCAGGGCAGCCTGGGAATATTTGGCAACTGCACTGCATATGTAACATGAATGCATATGTAACAGTATTCTTCGATTACCTCTGTGTGAGACCCTTTATTTCTGAAGTCCAGCAGCTGAATAAGTAGAATCCACAATTCTTTAATGCAGATACAGGGATAATGGTGACTAGTAAGAGCCTCAGAAGGTCTCACCTAAAAGACAGTATGCAATACAATTATTCAGAGAAATATTATTTTTGAAGTTGCATTATATGTACCAGTATTTCCTGTTCCCCCTGCCCCCCCCCCACCACCACCATTTTCCCCCCCAGTTAAATAATATGGATACAATTACAGATTGGAAAGTGCATTATCCATTAACAGTCCAAATACATCTCTCATACAACAAAGACTGTTTCCTGATTTTACATACATTATAGGTTGTACTATTTCTTAGTTTCTTCTAAGCCACTTTCAAACATTATTTAATGCAATGAAAATGGGTTTCTGAGGCCTAAATGAAAAGGAATTGCAATAAATACTGTTTTGTTCTCTGACAGTAGGGAAAAGAAAAAATGATTGATTAGATTTTCTTGATGTTTTCGGGAAGATAAGAGAAATTTCAATGATTTAATAGCTATTATTGTTGTTATTTTTAACTGAAAAATCCTTAATGACTAGGCATAATGCTCCTAGAATATGTTTTTGTTGGCATGAGGATGTTAATGTTCCCACAACATTTCACAAAATCTGCTTTTCGGTAAATTTACTGCAAGGCATTCTTTTAATATGCAGAAAACAGCATATTTCAAGTCATGTACGTTATTTGATTACTATTCCATATTTCAAAATTCACTCAGACTGATGCATTTCAAATGCAAAGCAGTCTTCTTGTGATTCATCCTTCAGTTTTACATTCCCTGAATTGTGAAACAAAATAAGCAAAACAGATAAAGGAAGTGCTAAATACATGAAAATTCTCTCTACGCTTCAATGTTTTTAAGATCTACCAGCACTGTACTTAAAATAATCATAGTATAGACAAAACTTTTACTTACTCTGTCTTAGGACTTATGAATCTACTGTGCTGTATTCAGAGAGAGTAAAAAAGGTGCAAAAAACTTTGCTTAAGGAGTGTAATTCAGGACATTTTACCTTCAGCAGGGACAAAATGCCAGAAATGTAGTAAGAAAAAAGTAAGACAAATCAGCTTAAACTCATTTTATCCCAAAACAATCAGTACTCCAAGTTTGAATAGTAAACCTACACCCCTTTTAAGCCAATAGAGGGGAATGGGCACCTAGAGAGACCTATTCATCTAACACATTGCAGGAGGAAAAACTGTTGCTATACTTCCCTGACAAATAAAGGGAGCCTACGAGGACTAGCCAACTAATTCCTAGACACCTAAATTTGATGAGTTGAATCCTGGATTTTTATATCTTCTTGCTCTCCCTGCTCCATTCATGCACAACTGTTCTCGTATCACACTGGGATTTAAAATCATTTCTGGGTTTGGCAACCTAACAGTGTAAATTAAAAATTAAATCAAAATACGCAATGCCAATAACAGTAGAAGCTGTGTGAAAGAGACATTACAGAAGTGGGAGTGAATGAATAAAAACCGCATTCACAATTAGAAGAACAAGTATATCACCAGTCTCAACTTCTGTTTCAAATCTGCATAATATTCTATAAGTATACAGACTTTTTATTCATCATCCACCTTTAGAGTAATATATTTGCAATGACTGTTTTCATACAGTTCCAAATTAGATTTAAATACTGTAACACTTAATTATAAATATGATTTTATATGCATTTAACATATAAATTACATTTCATATGCATTAAATAAATGTAACAATTTGTTTTTCTCTTTCGATAACAAATCCTGCTTACCCCATGAAATTGTCAGGGTGGACCCAGGGTCAATTTAAGAATCTCATGAGACCAAGACTAGAATATTTTAAATAATTCTATTATTCACATTCCACATTTGCTACTTAGAGTTTTTCATATGCCTATGCCTCCACATGTTTCTAGCTAAAGATCTATTATGGGAATCCCTCAATAACCTGAATTAATCTTATGTACATATTATCTTGAGAACAATCATCAGCGAGACCAGTAAAGTCTATCAAAATTCATTATTTAACTGCTAACTTCCCAAAACTGAAGCAGCCTCAAACATACTCTGGTTATGACTCATCAGCAATGAGATCCCTCAGAAGGGAACAGCCTGCGTATTGCAGATGCACTCTAACACCAGGGGATTTTATGGAAGTATTAGGTACACAACCTGTCTTACCAGTTAAGAGTTTCATGCCTTTTACCTTGAGTTGTTGCAGCAATTTGTACCTACTACTGTGCTTTTCTACAGGACAGCAGGATCTCTTCTGCAAGATATGCAGTATATGACCAGGATAGAGTATGGCTAGTAGTATCAAAGCAAGGCATTATATAGAAATCTCAGTTATCCTTTGTTTAACCCATATTGCTTTGTTCAGAGATAGTCTGGATCTCCTCTTGCAACATCAGGAGTTCAGTATCTTGGTAAGAATGGCAAATTGTGGTAAACTTGGGGTAATACAGCTCTGGTGCCAGGGATGTGCTGCTGAGAATAGAAAGAAGGGATATATGTCTCTGCCAAATGTATCTCAGGGCACAATGAGCTCCTTGTCAAGTGTCTTGACACTACAACTCCCTAAACACAGATTTGAAAACATGAGTATAAAGGATTGGTGCTTATGTCCCACCTTCCAAGAACACTCACAAATGCTACAAGCTGTGCTTCTGAATATTTTCAGCCCAAAGCTTAAGACATGTTTTTGTGATGAGCTGACATCGTCATCCATTATGGGTCTCAGCTGCATTTTCAACAGTTTTGAGGAACATTACATCCATCGCTGGATTATAGCAACAACTGCATACTAGAGGAGGAACCAAAGGCTACTAGAGAAGGCACCAGCTGAAGAGAGGTTTATCCAGCACAAGTCCAAGCTCCACTTCAGAAATCAATCTCAAATGTAACTAGTTTAAGATATGCAGCCCAATCCTAGGGAGAGCTGAAGAAACAGTAGTGGCAAAACAATCTTCTCTCTTTGTAATGTGGCTCTGTGGAAGTAGGACGAATCCGTCATTTTAAACGTCTGGCATTTCAACATCAAGCACAAGCACAACGGTCAACAGATACTACTTGAATCTTCCTTCAAAAATTTACTCTCATCTGTTTGCCTTTTGAGAGGGGGAGGAGGTTGCAGTATTATCTGATAATTTAATAGATTAAAACGGATTTTAAAACATAAGACAACTCTCTCCAGAGATAGTTTAAAGAACAGTTATCAAATGCTGCTACAGCTATTTTCCCACTGACTCCATAAACGGCAATATGAAAGAAGGGGGAGTCCATTTTTCATGTCTGTGTACCAGGAAAATTATATATTATACAGTGGTCACTGCTACTTGGAGGTCTCAGTTCAGTCCTGTATTCACAGATCACACATGCCTATCTAAAGAAGGTTTCAACATAGTCAGAGAAGATTGCACAGCTCTTTTACTAGCTGATATATGGAGCTATTATGAGTTTCTAGCTTTGGAGTGCTCAAAACAAGCAAGAAAAACACTGCAGCTAAAGAAGGAAAGAAAAAAAAAAAAGTTTTCCCTTGACAAACGTAAAAGAGCTGTCAGAGAAAGATGAGGTTGTAGAAACGGGAGAAGTGTAACAATAAATTGTAATATGACATTCTGTAAATGTCCAGTTAGCTTACTGCCAGGATTACAGTTATTCTTTTTGTTCCTGTTGAGAGTTTGAAAAGTTTTTTTTTTTTCATCTATAGCTCTAAACCTTTTAGACTGTGCCATGTTTGGCATTAAACCTGGAACACTGAACTTATGAAATGTGGCACTCACTTCTGCTCTGTATACAGTGCATTTCAATAGTACTCCCTCATTCAACTGCCAGATGGTCATGAATAAATATAACACAATTTGAGCTCCTAACAAATAACACTCTTTAAAACATGGACATATTAAGCCATACATAACATTTAAAACTTAGCAGTAAGAAGTCATCTATGCATTGGTACAATATCTGATTCACATGTATCCTGAAAGAAGTATCTAACTGCCCATGTCCTATATAAAGGAAAAAAGTTACCTTTATATACTTGTTGATGGACAAGCTTATTAAATCAGATACAAGATTTCCACAGTGTGTTTCAAATAAACTGCTACTGGTTAAATTCTCTCCAGTTAGATTTATGAAATGGTTAGCATACACAACTTGTCCTAAAAAAATAACAAAAGAAAATTACATTTACTTAGTTCAGAAAGACATGATTTGTTTCCTATCCTATATATCTTAGGATTGGTTTGCTGAGCTGTATGTAATTTTAATTTACAAACTCATTTGGAAATGCTCATCCACTGTAAATTCAAGCTAGTCCCTTCATTACTACACAGAAGTCTGATATTATTCTGGTTGACAGTTGAATAGTTTGGCATTTTACAGCCTTTAATTGGCACAGTTTTGCAGGGAAATTAAGATTTATTTTTCTGCAGGTTCCTCCTTGTCACATGCCAGTGCGCATGTTCTGAAATCACAACATGTTTTGCAGATTTGCAAGTTGATGACAAACAATTCTAGAGAGGTCTAACACTTTCCTTAGGATGTGTTGATGTAAAAAGCTGGCATGATCATATTCCAACTTGAGCATTTGTAGACATTAACACAGATAAAAAGGTAAAGTTAAGAGGCTATAAGATCTTATCTCCCAAGCTTTCCAATGGTACTACTCCCTTGACATCACTGGAACAGAAGATATGTAGAACAAGACTGTAGCTTATTTTTGGAAATGCAGGGTGAAGCCCCAAATCCACAACATTGCCACTGGTCTCAGCAGCATGAAGTTCCCATTCAGCATGCTTTACAGAATGAGATGAGAACACATGGAATTCTACAAGGTACACAGAATACAAGACAAAATAATGCACACAGACATGTCTTGACTAGTGAATTTTGTTGTTAAAAAGCACGATCTTTCTGTTACAGAAATTGATTACTATATTACTGCTCAGAACTTTACCTAGAAATAAATACAGAATTCTGGAGGACAAATTACATCCAACAGGCTGCCTATCCCTTCCCCAAAAGGGTAACAATCCCAATCCATCATAAACAGAAACCTGGAAGTTTTATAGAACAGCCAATCCATGCATTCTCCAGAAAAAGGCATGCAAAACCAGTGAAAATGCATTAAGCTAAGGAAGGCTGTGTTCTGACTGTACTGAAAGCCCGTGAAAGCTAATCTGAGTTTCTATACCATTAGTTTGGCTAAACACAGTGCATTCTTTCCAAACCTCAAGGTCACTTCAACTGCTGCAATTCCTTTATAGAAATTATATAGATAATTTATAATAATGAGGGGGTTTGTTGCAGTGGTACTGATTATAGGAGAAAACGTGATTTTTGTGATTTTGTTAGCATGGAGATGAACAATATACATAATTATCACAAAGAAAATAATATTCTCTTCTGTATTTTAAGAATTTTTCTTCAGCCACCTAACTACTGCAATTGCTTTCTATGAGTTTTTATATGGTTTCTATAAACAACTACCTTTTCCCCTTTTAAAGCCCAATAAGTTTTTTTTTTTTGTGTTGGTTGGTTGTTTTTAAACAAAGTCCTCTGACTAAGGCTTCTTCCTTTGTCTAGTATTTTTTTAGTGTAGTATATGGTTAGCAATGTTGATTCTCTGTTCTGGTCCATCCTTTGAAACTCTTCCTACATTGTTTGCAGCAAATTGCTGTTCACTGTTAAAAATGCTCTTTGCAGTATATTTGCAATTTCAGAAGGTGTCTTGCTATTAAATATTTAGTACATTGCAAACATTAGTTGAGAACAAGCTTTGTAATCTTGGTCAAATTTTGATAGAAGAAATCCCTAATATTATTCCATTTAATTTGAGCTACATGTAAGGAAGTTTAATGAAACGAAGTTACACAGGCCAAAACATTTCATAATATTCACAAAATCAAACCTACCTTCACCAAACTTGAATTTAGCCAATTAAATAAAGCTATGCTTAAGAACTACTACAAGTAGGAAATTATTCTGGACAAACTAAGATGAGTAATCATACATACAAGAATAAGTTAAAGAAAAACGTTGTATACTTACTCATCATTTTTTCACCTAGTACATGAAGAATTTCCAGCACTAGCCAATGGATATCCAAGTGGAGGTGTAATAAATGCCATGATGGTGGAAAGATCTGTGATTAAAAATAAACACATTTATTTGTAACTTTTCTTTAGCGAATTCTGGACACTGTACTAAGACAGACAAAAAATGGGCATATATTTTGCCTGCAGTAAACATTATGGATATCTATGAACAAATAGACTATAACATATAAACACATCATTCAGTTAAAAGAATAAAAAAAGAAATCTTCAAGACAATCCTCTCTGTAGAGGATGCCTGTGAAGCCTTTGATATGATCTAAACTACAACTTAAACAGTGTTGATTCAGACTTGACAGATTAAAACTAGTTATCCTTTCCTTTCCAGGAAAAAAATGCTTTACTTTAGCAGTGTGTGCTATCAGGTAGCACACACACTACTAAAGTAAAGTATGCTCTTAAAGTAATCCCAAAATTTCACTACTCTCTTCCTTAAAGATTGATTGAAATTACTGTTTCTTTCATTAGCTCAACAGTGGCCCTATTGACAAACTAAATGAACAGAAAGATTCACAATGCTGCTGGTCAGTGGATCGTTCCTCTCCTGATATAAGCTTATGCACCCTAAGATTGAAATTCCTTTTTTCTTTTTGAAAGCATTAATTATATATGCACAAATCTTAGTGGGGTAATACTTTACTTGCATTCAATACTGCAGTTGCTTAACTTCCATTTCTGTACTTTTCTTCTTTATATGCACACTCTTCCTATTTTAAATCACATTTCAGAATGTATTCTTTAAAAGTGCCCCTCCTACCAGGAAGTTCAGAAATTCTAGCCATTATCAAGGACATACAGCGAGGAATTTTTTAACCATGCTATGCTAACTCAAGCCTACATATTTACCTGTATTATTATTTATAAGGCAGGAATAACTGTAAAAGCTATTGAAATATAAAAATAACTTTTAAAAAACAACATAAAATCCAGAGCTCATTAGGTGTGCTAGCCAAGTATGGGATGACATTTAGTTTATAAAGTGACAAAGGAAGAAAACAAAAATCATAATTCCAATTTGAAGAAAGACTAATTTCTATTCAGACAAAATTAATCAAACAATACATACTCTCACAAAACAAATTTAAAATTATAAAAGCTATCAACCTTTGCCTGGTGTTGAATAGTGAATGCTGCCAGGACACTACTAGGGAGTTCACAAAGGTGACCAATATGCAGGGTCAAAGCATGAAGCTCTTCCACCAATAGTGATGGTAACTGGGCTTCTAGTTCTTCATATGGGTGGAGTACTCCATCATTATCCACTTTAGGGGGTTCCAGATACCTGAACACACACACACGTAATCAGAAAATAGGTAAGATGCAGCTATAAAAAGCTTAGAACATAAATTAGTAAATTGTGCACAAGTCTCACCTGAAGATGAAAACTTTCACATAATGCAAAAACTCAATACACTGACGCCTGATGCCCTCTGCTTCAGAGTGCAAGTTCGCGGCTTGACCTGAAGTAAAAGAGATCAATAGCTTAAATCAGATATGCCCACACCTTGACCCATGTATCATGCATTCCCCACAGTAATTAAAACAGACCAGTAAAAAGCCATGCTCTTCTGAAACCAACTTGGGAGGTGCCTGGTAGCAAACACCCAATTCCAAATGCTATCTTGCCAGAGTGAGCCATTCCTTATCTTACTATCTCGGCACATATCTCCACATAAAGGCAAAAGAAAACATCCAATCCCTCACGAAATGTGACAGAGACAAGCAATCAGTGCTAGAACAAATCATTGAGCCCTACTGCCCAGCTCCGTGTCTGCTTCCAAGAGACCTTTAAAAAAATTAAGTATGAAGCGATTTCTCAACATCCTTTTCTCCTAGGGTAACACAAACATAACATTATTTGGAAACATGCTTTGTAACTTCTCTTCCTAAGAAGCATCACATGTTGCACAGTGCCTTAACATGCGTGAAGCTAAGATTCTTTCATTCACAATCCTGTATCCTGCCTTTCATTTGTGACTCTGTACACCATTATTTAGTTATTGTGGCTGCCTCGCACTTACCCTTGCTTCTCCACTTCTTTCCTCACACCCTGTTTTCTAGCTTTCAGCATTTATTACAGAAAAATAAAACTGAGTGCATAACAAGGTAAATATAGTTATAGTCATTTAAATACCCAATAACTACTGCCCAATAATGTATATACATAAATGTCTAGTAACCAGTCAGTCTGCAACACTTTACCTGATTAAGCACGAGGCAATCGTTGTTAAGAGCACCACAAATGGGAACGGTAAACAAGGAGTTTGAGCAGACCCCAATGAAAAGTGTATAGCACTAGAGAAGAAACAGGGCAAAACTTCTTTGCTACCTTCTTCACTGGATTGCATATCCAGCGGAAGGCAATCCAATTTGCTCCTCTAGCCAGATGACCACTGGGGAATTTTCCCTTTTCTTTTCTTGCTCACTCTCTCCCTTGTTTTTCCATCCCTTCCAAGGTGACTTTGCAATTCAGATATGCCACTTGTTATGGACCCCACAAACAAAGCTTTCTGCGTATATGTCCATCTCAACATCTTTTGTGCATCAGCACTCACTAAGCAAGTACAGCAAATTAACTGGCACAAGTACCGTAATATTCCACTGTACAGCTCACCACTACCTCTGACAGAAGCATCTACTCTGGTAATGAACCACAGTTTTAGAGGACCAAATCACTATGTTCCAAAGGAAATATTTATAGATACTACTGCTGCTATGTAGCAATTACAATTATTTTATCCTAAGTTCTTTGAAGTTCTGTTTAAGCTAAATTTTATATTACGTTAATTCACTACAAAATCTTTTGCCTACATTGTCATAGATCACTGATCAATAAAATAAGTGGAACAGAACAGAAACAGTACAGAGTGTTAAGATCAGATCAGGCATTTTCAAAGAAAGGCAAAAAAAATAGAGCATAAGAAAAGATTTCATATCATCTCCACATTACACAGTTGTCCATAACACGTCTCCAAAGCTCATTAAGGTGGATAGGAAATTAAATGCAAGAGAGAAAGCCACCAAATCAGGAAGAGGAAGTGGATGAGGCAGCTACAGGCAGCTGCAAATGGCCTCACTTTCACAGGCCCTAGTTCTTATGGGAGACTTTCACCACCACAGTATGTGCCGGGAAGACAACACAGTTCAAAAGAAAAGGTCCAGGAGGTTACTGCAGAACACTGAGGATAACTTCTTGATGCAGGTGGTAGATGACCAACAAGGAGGGGAGCTGATGGACCTGGTACTAACAAACAGAGATGGTCTAGTTGAAAATATAAGGTTGAGGGCAGTCTCAGCTGCAGTGATCATGAATTGTTGGAGTTCAAGATCCTGCGAGCAGGAAGCAGGGCAAAAAGTAGGACTACAACCCTGGATTTCAAGAGAGCTAACTTTGACCTCTTCAGGGACCTAATTGGAGGAATCCCCTGGGCCAGGGCCCTAGAAGGAAAGGGGACCCAAGAGAGTTGGTTAATACTCAAGCACCGCTTCCTCCAAGCTCAGGATCGATGCATCCCTGCGAGAAAGAAGTTGAGCAAGGGGGGCAGGAGACCTATGTGGATGGGCAAGGAGCTCTTGGGAAAGCTTAAACAGAAGAAGAAAGCATACGTGATGTAGAAGAAGGAACAGACCACTTGCGTGAAATATAGGAACATTGTAAGGGAATGCAGGGATGCAATGAGGAAGGCCAAGGCCCGTTTAGAATTAAATTTAGCAAAACACATCAAGGATAACAAGAAGGGCTTCTTCAAATACATCAGCAGCAAAAGGAAGACTAAGGAAAATGTGGGTGCGCTGCTAAATGAGTGGGTGCCTTCGTGACGGCAGATACAGAGAAGGCAGTTACTGAATGCCTTTTTTGCTTCAGTCTTCACTGCTAAGGCTAGCCCCCACGCACTACTGAGCCTAGAAACAAGAGAGAAAACCTGGAGAGAGGAAGACTTTCCACTAGTTGAAAAGAGGACTGGGTTAGAGCTTATTTAGGCACGCTAGACACCCACAAATCTATGGGCCCCAATGGGATTCATCCAAGGGTGCTGAGGGAGTTGGCGGATGTGATTGCTGGGCCGCTTTCCATCATCTATCAGCGGTCTTGGCCATCTGGAGAGGTCCTGGATGACTGGAGACTAGCTAATGTGAAGCCCATCTATAAGAAGTGTTGTATGGAGGACCTGAGGAACTACAGGCCTGTCAGCCTGACCTTGGTGCCAGGTAAGGGGATGGAACAGGTCATCGTGAAGGCAATCACACAACATGCGCAAGACAACCAGGGGATCAGGTCCAGTCAGCATTGGTTCATGAAAGGCAAGTCCTGCCTGAACACCCTCGTCTCCTTCTATGACAGGGTGACCCGCCTGGTGGATGAGGGAAAGCCCGTTGACGTAGTCTACCTAGACTTCAGCAAGGCCTTTGACACAGTCTCCCACACTATTCTCCTGGAGAAGCTGGTAGCCCATGGCTTGGACAGGTACACTCTTTGCTGGGTTAAAAACTGGCTGGAAGGCCAGGCCCAGAGAGTGGTGGTGAATGGAGTGAAATCCAGCTGGTGACCGGCCACCAGTGGTGTTCCCCAGGGGTTGGTGTTGAGGTCCATCCTCTTTAATATCTTCCTTGATTATTTGGATGAGGGAATTGAGTGCACCCTCAGTAAGTCTGCAGATGACACCAAGTTGATGGGAAGTGTTGATCTGCCAGAGGGTAGGAAGGCCCTGTAGAGGGACCTGGACAGGATGGGTTGATGGGCAGAGGCCAATGGGATGAGGTTCAACATGGCTAAGTGCTGCGTCCTGCACTTTGGTCACAACAACCCCATGCAACGCTACAGACTTGGGGCAGAGTGGCTCAAAAGCTGTGCAGAGGAAAAGGATCTGAGGGCACTGGTCAATGCTCACCTGAACGTGAGCCAGCGTGCCCAGGCAGCCAAGAAGGCCAACAGCATCCTGGCTTGTATCAGGAATAGTGTAGCCAGCAGGACCAGGGAGGTGATCGTCTCCCTGTACTCAGCTCTGGTGAGGCCGCATCTCAAGTACTGTGTTCAGCTTTGGGCCCCTCACTACAAGAAGGACATTGAGGCCCTGGAACCTCTCCAGAGAAGGGCTACAAAGCTGGTGAATAGCCTGGAACACAAGTCCTATGGGGAGCAGCTGAGGGAACTGGGGTTGTTTAGTCTGGAGAAGAGGAGGTTCAGGGGAGACCTTATTGCTCTCTCCAGCTACCTGAAAGGAAGTTGTGGGAAGCTGGGGGTTGGACTCTTCTCACAGATAACCTAGAGGAAATGGCCTCAAGTTGCACCAGAGGAGGTGTAGGTTGGAAGTTAGGAGACATTTCTTCTCAGAAAGAGTAGTCAGGCATTGGAATGGGCTGCCCAGAGAGGATGGAGTCACCATCCCTAGGATTGTTTAAAGAAAGGTTGGACACGATGCTTAGGGACATGGTTTAGTGCATGATATTGGTGGTAGGGTGATGGTTGGATCAGATGATCTTGGAGGTCTTTTCCAACCTTAATGATTTTATGATTTTGAGGTGGAAGGGACCCATGAAGACTACAGTTCAACTCCTGACGTAGGGAAACCCAAGAGTTAAATCAATCTCCAAACATTGTACAAATGCTCTTCAAACACCAGCAGGCTTAAGGCTCTGACCACTTCCAGGTGGAGCCTGCGCCAGTGCCCGACCACCTTCTCAGTGAAGATTTTTTCCTTATGTCAGTCAGAACATCCACTGATACAGCTTGAAGCCTTTCTCTCACATCCTATCACCAGAGAGGAGATCAGCTCCTCCCTCTCTGCTGTCCACCTTTTTCATGAGAGGAAGCTATTTGGTTACCCCCTCAGTTCTCTATTTTCTAAGCTGAATGAGCCAAGTATCTTCAGCTGCCCCCACAAGTCATGTCTTATAGACTTTTCACCACCTTTGCTGCCCTCCTTTGAATACATTCTCAGGTTTTTTGGTACATCTTATTTTGTGGAGCCCTAAACCACACACAGTACTTGAACTGAGGCCACACCAAGTATAGCAGGATAATTACTTCTTTTGAAGAAGTAACTACACTGTGCTTAATGTACCCCATGATATATTGGTATCTGTGGTATCAAGGCACATTGGTTACTTGTATTGAGCTTTCCATTAATAAGCCCCCCCAGGGCTGCACTCCAGCCACTTGTTCCCCAATTTATGTGTGGAGCCAGGTTTGCACCATCCCAGGTGCAGAATCCAGCATTTGCTCTTGTTAAATTTTATACGGCTGTACAATTCTCTAACCTAACAGGATCTCTCTTTAAGACCTCTCTGCCTTCGAGGGAATCAATAGCTTCTTCAAATTTCGTAATGTCCACACTAGCACTTAGTGTGCACTCACTGAAATGCGTGATATTGGTATCTTTGTAATATATATGCACAAAGTTTTACTGAGCTAAAATTAAATTTGGTTTTAAACTATGACAGTACTCTAAGATACCAACAATACCCATCACCACAGTCTGATCATTTTAAATATTTTATCCTCACAATACCTCTCTATTATTAACCTGCTTATACAAAGGAGGAACTGAATCAGAGATGCATCAGTGACTTAATCTAAGTCACAAACAAATCGTGGTGCAAAGAGTAAAATTCAGACCATGTTTGCAAGTTCTACACCATGTGGCCTCAGAACACAGAAGCATTTCCAAAGGAGTTCCCTAATCAGGTCCATAGAACTGCTTCAACAGGATACTTTTGTTTTTATTCAGTCTTAACCTCCTAAGATTTAGTCCAGGAATACAAACACAGCTCTTACACATTTCCCTTGGATTACCTCAGAGCCTCCTCCCAAGCATTTATATCAGCTCCATGCCTGTTTTACATGCCTTCAAGAATTAATCCCTGCTTGAGGCTATTGAAAGAGTTATAGCAATGATTCACCAGAAAATCACTGCATTCCCTTTATTACATTATTAGAAGCATTTTAGATAGAAGCATATTTTAAAATAATTATTTTTGTAGTTCACTGAAGTTACTAAAACTCAGGTAAGGTTTAGGCTGGACATCAGGAACAGGTTCTTCACCAAGAGGGTGGTCGCACACTGGAACAGGCTCCCCAGTGAAGTAGTCACCGCACCAAGCCTGTCTGAATTTAAGAAGCGATTGGACTGTGCACTTAGTCACATGGTCTAAAATTTTGGGTAGACCTGTGTGGTGCCAGGAGTTAGACTTGATGATCCTTATGGGTCCCTTCCAACTCAGAATATTCTATGATTCTATGAAAGTTAATGTCACGTAAGTTTGGTTTTGTTCCCCTCCCCCCCAAAGCTAAGGTCACATATTATCTACAGAGATGGATATGGAACAGTGTCCATATTCCCATACTTTTAAAAAACACTTTAACAGTACCACAAATATTTTATTCCACCACTTTATTTGAAAAACAGCTTGATAATGAATTCATTCCAATTATTTAAATGGCACAGCATGACAATATCAAGCCAAAAAATATTGTGTAAAAATATTCACTTGTACACTTAGAACACTAACAATCTATTTGTACCAAGATACTACAAATGTATTTCTGAGTAATTACTGAAATTCTCAACTTGCTAAGTAATTCAGCCTTCAAAGTTACAATATGCCCAAGGCTGTAATAATCCTTGGGAAATATACCAATCCTCATGCCCTAGTATGTAATTCAAACAAAGTGTTTTGCAGGGATCCCATTTCATCAATCCTGCTGACAAGTTAAATGAAGTTTGTAAATAAATCTAAACTATGCAAACATAACTAACTATTTTTCTTTAAATGTAAACCCAAATAAAACTGAAAAAAATCCCAGCCCACTACCTCTATAACTACAATAGTTATGGGTGTTTTCGATGCAAGTTTCCATTTTTAATTAAACAAGTTAATAGTTTTATGAAATCATAACTTAGGGGTGATAATCTTAGCTCAAGTCAAATAAATACAAGATTCCCCACTAAGGTGAGCAAGGTCAGGATCGTCCTGTGCACCTACCTACAGGCAGGTCTGTTTCCAAACTGACTTACAACATTTCTGCTTTGCCACATCAGGTATCTATTTTCACACCACCTTACATCACCTGGTTGCTTACACTTACACACTTACTGCAATTTATGCTGGTTATATGTTGTTCTGTGGCACCCTCTATGAGCCCTCAATCAAGAACTCAAACATAAATGTGATAATAGTTCTGTAGTGAAAAGGTAGTCAGATATCTACCCCAGCAAATGAAATGTGTTCAACTTACCGAAGTCAGACGAATTCATTTCTACTAGGTTTTCCAGTCTGTATATTTGCTGCCTAATTAAAAGGATACAAAGGTTTACAGTACTTGTTATAGGTAGAAGTTATTTACATACATTTTAGTAAAGTTTTAAGCATAACAGAGAGAGGTAAGAATTATTTTTACTTTGTATTTCTGAAAAAAGCTTACACAAACATAACCTGGGAGATAGTATTAGTGGAAGACTACAAGCACATCTAAATATGTAGGAATGACAATAGAGTTTTCTTGGTTGTGAGACACGAAAAAGTAACAACAATATAAAATTAGCTAAATAGCAGGGAAAAACAAACACAAACCCAAAAGCCACTCCCTGTAAATGATCTTTCCATAAATGTAACAACTTCATATTTCATCGCAAAATAAACCTGAAAGTTATCCTTCATGGCATACACTAAATTCATCTCTGAATGAGCACTAGGAAATTCTGCCACCAGTTCTTCCTTCTTCCTCCGCAGATTGGTCTGTTGCTTAATTTGAGCACAAAGGGTTAAAGGCAACAATTATAACAGAGTAAAAGAAGTGTCTCTAAAAGAGTTAAAACTTAATTCAGTTTTGGGGCAGAGGAGGAGGAAGAGCGTTTTTAAGGCTGCTAACCGCCACTGGAAATGAAAAAAGAATAGCTGTAACATCAGTAAGTACTCGGCCATATTCTGCAGCAACTGTTATTTTCAAGTGGTCTTCAAGCATAGTCTCCAGAGAGACAACATGGTAATAAACTGAATACATGAAAAGCACAACTGCATAAAACAGACTGAAAAAAAACGTTGCTTAAATTGAGGAAGGAGCTCTCTGCCCTATCCCTTATAGTGTTAAAGCAGCAACTACTGAAAGATTCAAAAGCAGGATACTTGGATCCAACTCAGATCAAATGTTCTTAGTAAAAAAAAAAAACACTTCGGAAACTATTAAGAGCTCACAAGGATCCAAAGAATTAGGTTCCAACCTGCACACTAAAGGGCTACCACACATTAAAGTTACCTCCCTTAGCCCTTCCTTGCTTGCATAAAACCATGTCAGCTACCTAAGATTGAAAAAACCTCAAATGAAAGTAATCAAAACTCAATTTGTGTGAATTTTTCAGTTATTTCAACCACACAGAAAGAAAAGAAGTCTAAAACTGTAAGACTTTAAGAGGGGTGTGGTGGCCAAAGGTTAAAAAAGACAGAAAGAAGATGCACAAAAAAAGGCTCTCCACTAAATTGACAGAAGATGTAATACAGTGGGCTCATAAAGTAAACCCACAAATGGGGCATGACAAGCATAACAAAGATGTCATCAGTTTAATAAGCCATTTTAATTTCATTTTGCATTTGCACCTCAACGACTGATGCTCATTAGTTGTTACTCATTAAATCATTTGATTTGCAGATAAATATTTGCAGCTAAACTGGTACTTCTGTTTACTAATCAAAGATACGTTGTCTTACAATACACATGTAAACAGTTAAATAGCTCTTACTTTGACTCACATCCTCAGTCACAAAAATTACAGGTAAGAATTCTTTTTACTATGCAATTACTGTTTTTAATTTGTAAGTGTGCTGTATTATATAGTTATTTATTAAAATGTTAAATAATCTTCAATATTGTGGACACAAGTGAAAAAATTACTGAGTTGCCATTAGCATGGATTTGAACATAGATATTATCTGTACTTGGTAAGTTGAACTGTTCCCAGCTACCTTGTTCTCAAGAATCAGTATAACTTGTATTTTCCACATAAGATTTCCACACTGGAAAAGGGAACATTCCTGCCTTCAGTTGTCAACTGGTCTATAAATGAAAGCGTTCCATTTTATGACTGGACAAATGAACTGAAAGATAGAAGATCTTTGCAAAGGGACTTGTCACACTAAAAGACAGCTTAGCAACCAAATTCTCACAGCAAAGAGAAATCATCACTGCTACCAGTTCAGTACCTCTGAAAACATGTACAGTTTAAGAAATATCAACATATCATGCCTTATGTTGATCTCTATTACAGTTAAACGATAATTATAGAGAGGTTTATATTACAAAGAAGATTTGATTTCATTCAAGAAATCAACTCCATCACTGTCTCACCATGAAGTGATTTTATGTTAATTAACAGGTCAAACTGGATGCTAAAAGGGATACAGCTTTTCATTAAGTTATTCTATCTGCTTTATCTTTTTTTTTTTAACCACAGTGAAGTACAACCTTGTGTCAAATGAGTAGAGTTAAATAATACTGTTTTTAATACACCTATCATCTATGCCTTCATGTTTCAACAACCAGACCCCGCTAATAATGTTTCACATCACACTCTTGGTCATACTCTAAAAGGATGGAAGAATCTACTACAATCAAAGGAATGGTAAAATATCACACATATTTGTAGAATCATACAAGAGCTCCTTTTCCATCCACTCTCTCTGTGTGCTGTACATTCTGAGGATTATCAGTAGCAAAGAAGATTATCAGTGATCTGTGTATTTGCATTGACCAGATTAAACATCTGCATTGAATTAATCACACTGAGTAACTGTATCTGAAGAGATTGCTGAAGCTATCCTAATCCAAACAACTGAAGAACGTGCTGCATCAAGCATTTAAAATATTTAATTTGTAACCTCCACTCTTCCTTTTGCACAAAAAAAAGGACTTAAGATCTTCAAAAGACAATTTTAAATTATATGCATATCAGAATCTTATTCATGGGAAACTTACACAATTTATTCATCTACTGCTAAAGCTAGCACCTTCTAAATTGATCACAACACTGTTGTGATAACTATATTTATCAGTTTTAACTGGTGATGGCTAAGATTTGCTCCACGCTGCTTAGAAACTTATTAATAAGTTACACAGTATTACAAATCTGATGCAAGATTTACTTCTTTCCTTAATCCCACCTCTGTCTTATTCATCACTTACTGTAGAGTTACATAGATGTTAAACTCTTTTCACACACATTGCATGACCCACAGTCTATTAGGATATTACTATCAAAAACTTGAAAAGTTTGTTCCATCCTTAAAGTAAACTGGTATGATTACAGAGAGGATTAATCACTAAATACACTATCATCATCATACCTGAGTAATCCAAAGAGAAATCCACAGGATTCAACTAGTGCCATTTCAGTAACCCACTGAAAACCAAACATGTCCACTACATCTTCTTCGTAGTCATTTGGAGCAGGATCTAGTCTCAGCAAAACCCTGTAAAACAGATCCAACATGCCTCAGTAATAAACTGAAAGAATACAATACCTACTGCTAGCTTGTGTATTACTTATATTTTAAATATACCAGCAATTATAACTACATACAGGAAGGTGTAGAGTGCTCTCAGAAGAGAGGCTGTTATGCCCTTTTTTTTTTTAAACAACATAGCTTATAAAATATGACAAGCTTTAGCTTCAACAGTATAAAAACATGGTCTAGTCACAGGGCACAATAAATTTTAGAAATAGAGGAAAATCAACAAGATACCACCTTAGAGAGGGGCCTATCTGAGGCATAACATACAGACTGGCCTTAACAGAAGAGGCCACTCACTACATCAGGTAACAGTCCACTGAGAGTTTATGCTTGGAATTTGTTAATGTATACTACAGGCCTAATGACCAATTATAGAACATACATTTCATACATTTACCAGTTTACAGTATACCATTTCAGTTATTTTTTTTTTTTAAATAGAGAACACACTGATAAAAGCATACCAAAAAAAAAAGCACACTTTTAGGTATCTGAATTGATAAGGGTCACAGAATACAACTTCATTATTATAACTTAACCTAACACTAGGCCATGACTACCCTTTGCTCTGGCTTAAGTAAAAAATACTAGAAGTCAGAGCTACTATTTTACTCAAACTGAAGAAAATCATGCATCTGTATAAAGTGTAAAAACAAGTTTTACCTGAAGTATTTTCTTAATATACCAATTTCATAAACATAAAAGTATTTCCCTAATGCACTTAAAAAAAGATTTAAATAAAAGATTCACAGCTAGGTGTATAAAAAAACAAGATTTCAAAATCTATTTCAGAATTTTCCCACTGACTTTCATAAAATACTTCAGACGAATTCATCAAGGTGCAAGAAATGTGTCTATTTCAAAACCAAAGAAAATGTTGTGGGCAAGCACTTGGTTTTCATTATATATGCACTAAATTCATATTCTCCCTGAACTATGCACTATTACCAATTCAGTCCTCAATCAGAGGCAAAAAGAGCATCTGCTGAACAATCAGCTCAGTCTCCCACAACATCTGTAGCTCACTTGGTAACTGCCTAAACATTGCTGGGTTCTGAAGCCTTTAGCAATTAAATCCAGTTACTCCTGTTCTGGGTAATGAAGACAGAGGAGTCCCTCACATGCAGGCTTTTCCAACAGTTTATAATCCAATTAGATAAGGTGAATAAAGGACACAACAGAATTATCATGACGGCAGCGACTTGGTAAACCTGTCTACATAGAAGCCCCTGAGTGAGTTTTCATATGAAATTGTTTCTGTCATGGAATGCATTTGTTGTCAGTGTGGAATCCACTACTGATACATCCACAAGAACATAGACTCTCTCACTCTTGTACTTGACATTAATGTGAATGAATGTGCTCTGATCCAATAAAGATATGATAAATAAGGTAGGGATTGGGGGAGGCAGGGTTTTTAAACCTCTTTGAAGGCTTTACAGAAAAGCCTGTGGAAGTAAAAAAAAATAATAATAATAACACAAAACATAACACTTGGCAGGAAAAAGCCACAGTAAGTAGGTTCAACAGTACAAAGAAAGTGGGAAAGAAAAATTATGCTTTTTCTGGAAAAACAAGACAACCCCTGCAGGATCAGCAAATTACACAGATAGCTAAGCTGGATCACAGACAGAAAGAAGGCATTAACTAAAGCAAAATTTTACAACTTCACAGAAAATACTTACTTGTTACACACATGACTTCTGAACCTTAAATCCAGAATGCATGCAAAGCTAAAGCTTTGAAAAAGATGGTATTAAAGCTCCAAAGTGTACTCCCAGAAGCCTCAGAAAGCTGGACAAAGCAGTTTGTTTCTATTACATGGATAACAGAGAAAGGGCCAGTATCCAGAAGCATACAACTGGAAAAAGCAGTGCTGCAGCCTCCACAGAAATTTAAAGGTTCTTGGATACTGTTGCCAAAGCCGATTTTGAAGCATCTGTCTAGAAAAGCTCTATCAAGTCTGCAACAATATCTAAAAATACACTCACAAAACTAGGGAACTGGACAATGAACGCTGATCAAAGCAGAGTATCAAAGAATTGCTCTCCATGCTTCGTACACCACAAAGCTGATCTCAGGATCATAAAAGCTGAAGAATAAACTCATTTGGAAACCCTGTCAGCATTTCAGAGGTACCAAACAACAGTGGAAATAAATTTAATATCGTTTTAATATGCTGTAACTCAAAAAAAACAAACCAACATACCTCTTAAGAGACCCACTTGCTAAGTAAGATTCTGCAGAGAAGATTCTACCTCCACTTTGGTTGTCGAAAGCACAGGAAAAACAAGAAGGCTTTGAGTTCTCATTCTCCACCTCCATTGCCATCTCCAAGCTTTCAGTGAGAAGCGGGGGTGTGAAGGAAGCCATAAAGTCATTGTCCATTGTTTCCATCTCCTCGAAAATAAACAGATGGTATTAATTAATTAAGACACAACAACAACAGTATTTCTTATGATAAATTTCTCATTGTTACAGCTCTCCCTAATCCTTCAGGTCAAGCAAGGACAATATCAGCTTAACCACATCAAACTAAGAGATACCACCACAAAAAGACACTCATGGTTCCATGCCCTGCCATGTAATTCTGATTTGTGCAACTTGTATCTTCCTGAACATGTTGGCACTGGGGAAGATGATCATCAAAAAGCTAATCCTAAAAAGAAAAAGACAATTCATTTTCTTCTGGTTCAGCTCTATATATTGACTAGTTATGATAGGGTCAGACTAGCAGTAGGGTAAAATAAGTGGAGGGACGCAGTACAAGGAAAGGAGAATGGCCAAGCTACTTTCAGCAACACTTTGTTCTGTGGCCAGAGCAACTGTACCAAGAAAATACATCATGCATTACAGGCTCCCAGTTGCACCATCTTTAAGGAGATATTACAGTTCAAGTTCCTTCTGAGAAGCAATAAACATACACCACACAATAATTACTAAACCTTGAAATGCTAAAGTTATAAGGCTTAGAAAATGACTGATTGTTACATAACCAACACTGAAAGTTTCTACAGAAATTATGACCTCCCAAAAGTCTGACTGAGGGACACAGAAGCAAAAACAAAAAGGGAAACCACATCCAAAAGAAGCACACTGCACCCTCAACACCGGTGAACCGGTTTACACAAGACAGTGGAAGAGTAGAACTTGGCAAGAGATAACGCTAAGTTCTACAATGATAAGAAGGGAATATAATTAAGATTATTAACTCTAAATAGTTTTTAAAATAGTCTACATTAAGCCTCATGGCCGGCAGGTTTTGGTACTGTTCTCACATAAGTCAACTCACACTGCAGCCAGAGGATGGTAATGCAGAAGCTGGACTAGAAAGGAGCTCAAGTTAAAAAAAAAAAAAAACAAACAGCTGAGTTCCTGTCCCACTTCCCTCCCTCATTCCCACTCCTGCAGAAACACGTAGGCAAAGGGACGGCCCCAGCTCAGCCCCACCGCGGGTTTCCAAAGCAAGCCGGCTGCGTTCCAGGCATCGGCAGAAAGCACCGTAACGAACACGGAGGCAGACACGGCCCTTGGCGATCACAGCTCAGAGTAGCCCCGCTCCCCTCCCGCCACCTCCCCGCCGGGCCGTGGCCTCATCCGGGCCGGCCCTGGGCGCCGCGACGGCTGCGAGCCCGCAGCAGCGAGGCAAGAGGCCGGTGCAGCCAGCGGCAGCCGGGGCCGGGCCGCTCCATACCTGGGGGCGCCGCCGCCGCCGCCCCAAGGGCTCCGGGCCGCTTTTCCGTACGGCCCGCGCGGCTCCGCCGGGCCAGCGCTGCGCAGGCGCCGGGGCGCCCATTGGCCACCGGCTGCTCCTCCTCTTCCTCCGCCTCCTCCTTCCCCTTCCCTCTTTTCACTTCTCCCCGCCTCCGCTCCGCCTGGCCTCAGCCATGGCGTGTTGGGGGCGTCCCGCCGCTGGTGGCTGGTCACGGTGCCCGCTCCAGCCTGCGCCAGCCCCAGCCGTTTCCCGTTGGTGCCCGTGTTAGTGCCCGTGTTAGTGCCCAGCAGGCTCCTCAAGGGGCCGTGGTCACATAATCACAGAATGGCTTGGCTTGGAAGGGACCCTAAAGCCTATTCAGTTCTAACCCCCTGCCATGGGCAGGGACACCTCCCACCAGACCAGGTTGCCCAAAGCCCCATCCAGCCTGGCCTTGAACACCTCCAGGGATGGGGCATCCACAGCTTCTCTGGACAACCTGTGCCAGGGCCTCACCACCCTCTGAGTGAAGAACTCCATCCTAACCTCTAATCTAAATGTACCATCTTTTACTTTAAAACCGTTCTCCCTTGTCTAGTTATCCAATTGAGCGAAGAGTCGGTCTCAATCTTTTTTATAAGTCCCCTTTAAGTACTGAAAAGCTGTGTTAGTGGCCAATGGGCTCCTCACTGGCTCATTTCTCAAAATTCAGTGCGGGCAGCCTGCCAGATACTCGTCCCTGCCCTCCAGCTGTTGGTCACTTCCCCTTGGTGACCCCAAGCCCTCTGCATTTGCTGCTTTGCTAGGCCTCCCTGGCATGGGATGGTTGTTTTTGGCCACATCTCATCGGAGACGACTGCCTTCTAGTGAATCACGCTGCCACTTCCAGTATGTGTACAATCTGCTTTTTCTGATTCCTCCTAGTCTAGCTGTCAAATTTCTACCCCAAAACCTCATTTTCCTCCTCTTTTTTTCTCTGCCACCTCACAGTATTCGTCCCCATCCTTCCCAACAGCAAGTGGTCCCAGTCTTTTCTGATGCCTGACAAACCCTTATCCATCCCCCCTATGTGGGTCAGGCGCTGCTCCTGGCTCTAGATGAGCAATTTTCATCAAGCATGGGAAGTGTTTAGTACATTTGAAACCCAAGCTGGGCATTGCTGTTCTCATTTACCAAAGTCTTCATTGGCTGTGGCAGTAACCACAAGTGTAGGGTTCAAGGAGAAAGTCCTAAAGCCTGTACCTGGTCTAACCTAGGTTAAAATACATATTGTGTACTTGGTGGCTTCTGGGTCTTTTCAATATTTATTGCATTATTTCGTGTGTCCCAATTTCATTTCATTTCAAAATGCTTTTCCGGTTTTGCTTCTGTGTGTAAGTTAGCAGCGGTGCCTGAAACTTTTGTTCCTAACAAGAAAGTTACTATAAAAAGTTTTGCCATTGCTGCTACAGCTCGCTGTGAAAACTCTCTTGTGATTAAAAATGCTTCGTTTGCTCTTGTGTATGCAAGAGTCCCTCATTTCCTTCTCTAAATTCCTGTCTAATTAAAAAAACAGTACATCATGGTTAAATAAAACTGTACCCTGGATAACCCTGATTTCCATATGCAGATTTATCTGCACTGACAGCCCCCTCTCCCTCTCTTAGTCTTTCTATTTCCTCTCTCTCCCTCTCCTTCTCTCTCTCTCCCTCATTCTCTTTCTCCCTCTTTCTCTCCCTCTCTCTCTGTCTTTTTGTCTCTCCTTATGTCTATTGCATTGTGCCTGAATAATTTTCAGGGCTTTTTTTTTTTTTTTCCCTTCTTGCACGCACATGCTAAAATAACTAGACAAAGATGCAAGGTGTTTGCTGCAGTCCCTGTCTCTAGGAAAAAATAAAACAAGAAAGCTCATGATTGCAATGCCACCTCTTCTTTTCCTTTCTTTTTTTTTTTTCCACTCATGCTCGGTGATTAAACTTCCCCAGGATGGGGAATAAAAAAGAGCTGGAATTGAAATAGGGCTGAGGAAAAAACCATTGCAGCAGCTGCAGCCAGTGGTGTCTACTGCCAGATGTGCTAAGGTTCCTGGGCTCCTTGACACTAAAAGGCAGCATAAAAATATTTGGAGACAAAAGCTGCATCCTCAGTGATGATTCTCTTTATTTAACATGGCAGCAGGCACCGTGTGTGGGAAAATCAACATGCTGGATGTTGAATTGGACTTTCCTCCTTTCTAGGATGAAAGGATGTTATCTATCCCGTGCCAAGAGGGAACTGAGGTAAGAGAGCTGATCCAGCTCCTGCTTTTTCATCATATATTTTAAGCATCTTTTTTGAAACAATGTATATGTAGATGTTTATATTGGTATGTTTGTATATTTGTGTATTCGATTTCAAGTCAGTGAGTGGTACAGGGTTTTTTTTTCCTGTCTTCACATCAGCCCAGAGAAAGTTAATTCACAATATATATTCAGAGCTTGTTCCGAAGGGTCATTTTGTGGATTTTTTTTGAATACGTTTTTGTTTCCAAAGAAGACCTCAGCAGTGACATCATGGTCGACTGCTGATATTAAAACCGATTTGCAAAGTCTTAAAGAAAAGGCACTAACTTTGCAATATGAAATTATGCTTAGAGATTGTTAATGCTCTATTTTTTCATTGCATTCTCAATATTGGAAGTCTTATTAAAGTGATAGTGAGATTTTTTTTTTTATTTTATTATTTCTAGCACAGAAGCGATGAATGCTGCATAATTAAGTACAGTATTTAATTTGGCTGTTGTGAAGCAAAAGAATAAGGTAATAATTTTTATTGTACTAATCAGACTCAAGATGTTCTCTGTGTTAATTGGGTTAAAAAAATTGCAGTACTTATTAGAAATTCTAATTTCACAATGCAGCACTGACAATAAGCTCAGCCAGTGAATTATTCACATCTTTAATTTGCTCTCTTAATGACAGTGTTCTGTAATCAGAGTGCAGAGACTGCTTCCTATGCATTATGTATGATGTTCAGGACTTAAATGCAGGACATTATGAAGCCTCTCAGTGGCTCAGTAATTAGTTTTCCACAAGACAGGGCTTAGATATTCACAGATAAAAGTCTACAGTTGAGATAATGTTAAGGTGGTGACTCATGCTAACAAAAGCAGGGAAGTTCAAATTTAATGCTGAAACTACTCACCATTCTCACTCATTGTGCTTAGGTGCAGGGGGAGGGGAAGAAAGTCTCCAAAACCAGCCCGCGATGGTGAGTACACGTCAGGCAGCCCAAGGGGACAGGCTGGGGTTCATTTCACTGGATATCCCTCTTTTTGGCAACTTTTTTAATTTGGAGGATGGAGGTGGAGTTGTGCTTTGTGGCTTCTTTTTTAAAGGTTGAGCAAAGAGCAATAATGTGCACACCATCAGAGACAGACTGTCTATAGCAGAGACTCCTTGTATTTTAAAATTTTGGGTTTTATCTGAAGCACAAACGTTTGTAACTTCTGTCAAATGGCAATGTTTTGAACGGGAGCTACTTTGTTGAGTGCAGAAACTTTGAGAACACCTGATGCTCGCTATATTGCTGTTGTACCATTCTCGGTTGTCATGGTCTGTACTGTATATGCATTTTACAAAACATGTTATTTTTCTAACAGTTCAGTTCTCACCATCCAAAACATGATATAAAATGCAAGTTTGTTCTTTTTTTTTTTTATTTTTTTCCTTGTGTCGTTTGCCTGGTGTTAAATCAGATGATTTAAATGTAAGGAGTTTGCACAGTTTTGCAATTTCCCTACTTATATATGCTGCTTACTGTAGAGTGAAACCCAGGAATGTTGAAATGAAGTTGGAGAGTGTTACTTTTTCATACTTAGTGGCTTGTCAGACTGGCAGCCTTACATTTATCCTGAGGTCTCACAATAGAACAACCATAATTTTTTATTGGAAACAAAATAGGCTGACTAGAAGTCATTTAATTATCTTGTGTACTGCTCTGAAGTAAACATATTCTCATGCAGTGTTTACGGGATTGTTATTCTAATGATTAAAGATGATCTACCATTAAAAGTTTTAGACTTTAAAAAAAAAAAAACGCACACAAAAAAATACAACCGAACGAAACCAAACAACAACAAAACCACCAAGAATGACACAGAAGATCCCACTCAATAGTAAGGTACAGATACCGGGTTAAGAATTTGGGGTACATCTAGAATTTTGAAAGAAAACAATTTGAAGCTAATTCCTTTTGAAAATTTCCATCAAAGACTACATCTGGAATTCCATGTTATTAGCAGCTGTTGCTAATGTTGTCTGGCTCTAAGGCCATGGAACCAGTTAATAAGTCACAGCTCTTGGCAAGCAAAGTGCTGTATGGTGCTAGATGTTAGATTAGATGTTATGTTTATGCATAGTCCAGTCCTGAAAGTAATTATTGTTGAATTGTTGAATAAAGAAGCTGCAGACTAGATCAATGTAGCTAGATGATCCATAACTAAATGATTGCATCACAATCCAACTGATCATCTTTATGAAGTTGACTGAGCCGTTGCAGAATATGACTTTCATTCCAAGTCAAGGTCCCACGTCTAATTACACTGATGTGTGGTATCAGTAGCATACCGCTGAAAAGGACTCCAAGCATGTGTCACGCCCACCCCCTCACTCCTCCTTCAAAGCCAGGATCAATAAAATTTATCTTTCTTAATGGATGCTTGCTGACTTTCTCCTTAAAGATTTGTTATGATTACTTACCTAAATAATCTGTTCCAGTGTTTCACTAGCCTTGCCATTAGAAAGTTTTTCCCGATTTCTGATTTGAAACTTAACTTGCTAAAAGTTACTTGCACCTGCTACTTTTTGCACTGGGGTTACAGGGAATTTATTTTCCTTCTTGCAGCAGACTTTTGCGTATTTGAGATCCTTAATCATATTCTCATTGCTTTCTTCTCTTAACAAATCCCAAATTGTTCTTTTCTTCCTTATCGAAAGATTAGTTAGTTTTCTCTTGTAAGTCAGATCACTATTTCTTGTTGCTCTCATCTGAAATGCACTTCTCCAGATTCAGGCATGATATTACAACTGTTTATAATGAATTTCTACATTTTCATTTAAATAAAGGTAATATTCTCATTTTATTTTTAAGGAAGGCTTAACAATATGACTTTCATGTTACAGGTATAAGGGTATTTGTTAATCCAAGATACAATCTAGAACAACATGAAAAGATACACTGTGTGTTTGAATAAGTTTTTAGTTCACAGTTTTATGCTCCAACAAGTATCCTTTAGGGATAAATTATCCAATAGCCATAACTCTCATGCTGAGTACCTGGCTTTGACCCGATTAATCATGTCCAGATGTGGGCCATCATACTTAAAGCGTAAAATCCTCAGTGGATTGTTTCAGAGTGCAGAAGCACTACTGAAGTGTCAAAATTTTAGACTGTGCCCTGCTGTAAAACATCTTGGTGGCCAGAAGAAGTTAAAATCTGAATTTTTCCACATATTCCGAGTTAGACTGGACAATCCCAGTTTGAAACAATAAAAGTATCAGGTGAGAAAACAATTTATGGAAGTAGCAAGGGCATTGGTGGCAAATAGAAATTAAGGTAGTGCAGCAAAAATGAGTGGTATGCTTTAGATTAAAAAAAAAAAGGCTAGAAAGTTAGCCCATTCTAACTAGGCTAACAAACTCATTTTACATCTGAGTTGTGTATGTATGAAAGAGCAAACTGTGGTTTACCCAGGCTATTGTGGTAAAATGAAGGTCAATTCATTTTTAATTCTGTGTAAGGAAAGGCCTGCTATCATTCCTAGGTCAGAGGAAGACAGTTCATGCATGCTGGAGTTTCTGTGGAATGGCAGGAGAAAATCACTTCTGAAGCCACCATGGAAGGGACATGACTGAAAAATTAGAGATGACTTGGTACTTACATGATACTTACAGGGGATCAGCGCTAATGTATACTGATCTTGAAGAGATAGTGGCTATCAAAGAAAAGTTTAAGGGCCCTTATATGATTGCACAGGTATCTAATTCATATGTTTGGAATGTGACACTTTTACTGTCCTCTTACCAGTGCTTAGGAATATCGCAAGTTTTTTTTGAGTGTTCTGATTCATATTTCTGTACTTGTTCTAATATCAAAAAGCCAAGAAACTATTTTAACTCAGTGCAATTCTTACTGATATATGTAATAAAAAGTTGAGGAAAATCAACACATAATGTATTTACAGGAGTGCTATTTTCTGCTTTTATTTATATTGCTCCAGGATCAAGCACCATTATAAATATTAGGTTCTGAAGTGGTATGATGATTTAAGTATTTCCAATTGTCTTCTCTTAATCTAGCCTAGTAATGCAGTCCTTTCACATGCATAATTCCCATGAAAATCAGTGGGAGTACAACATTGTAGAAGGAATAATGGATACATATGTCAGGGTGTCTTCCTTTTGAGTCATCATTTTAACTTGGGTGACAAAGAATAAGACTAAGCAAAAGAAACAAATATTCAGGGTGGATAGAAAGTGAGTTATTGATAATACTTTGAATTTCAAATTTATTTGTTTCTCCACTGAAAGGTATAAGTAAATAGAATGACAGTAATCAGAATATCTGATAGAAATCTCAAAGGCATTTATGTTTACCAGTGTTTTCCAGGAAATATTGCACAAGTAGATCATAAGCATTCCGTTCTGTAAAATTCCATATAATTGACTCAATATGAAGACCAACCTGTATATAAACCCATGTATAGGTTTGTAAAGTACAATAGTGATAAATATTCATACTATAATCTCAGTTTGGGCTTTTTTGCAAAGTCAAACTAGAAATAGCATAAATGTGCTGTATGAGTTCACCTATTCAATCTTCTATAAAATGTAAATCCATAAAATATTACAGTTCTTATCTACATTCACAGAAGGCCAGAAAAAATAGTAGTAGGGATACTTAATACTGCACAAAAGCATCTTGCTGCTTCAAAACAGCTTCTCTTCTGTCTTGTCATCTGCTCATATTTTCTGTACTCTCCATGTCCAGTGTTCTCTTTCAGTGTTCTCTGCAACTTGCTCTCATGCTAGGAATTATTTCATATTGCTCATTAAAAAAGATTGCTCCAGCTTCCATTGTTCACTTGCTAAATTTTCAACCATTCTCTCAAACTTTTCCCCATGCTTTGTTTGAAGCTCAGGAGGCTTTTACTATTCCCAAAGCATCCCTCCTTAAAACTCCCTTTTGTTATGTTGTTATGAGTTGGCAACAGTTAGGCTGCTGATGCCCTTGAAATCTCTTCTTGTCAGACTATCTTTTTTCATTATTTTCTCATAGTATCCCATTTCTTGTATCTCTATGTTCAGATTGTAAGGTCTCTAGTGAAAACATGTTTTTTCCTGTGCTTGTAG
This sequence comes from Cygnus olor, assembly GCF_009769625.2. Taxonomy (NCBI): domain Eukaryota; kingdom Metazoa; phylum Chordata; class Aves; order Anseriformes; family Anatidae; genus Cygnus; species Cygnus olor. The sequence goes on from NC_049171.1 coordinate 42,763,362, forward strand.
AGAAAACCAGAAGGAATCTTAGGTTCTGTCTTAATACAACAAATAAACACAACAGTAGTAATACAGATAATGCACACTGCATGGTTATTTAAATTGCTACTCTTGATCCCTAGTAATACAGACAGACTTTTAGACTTCTAGCAACTTATTTGCAGTTGAATTCCATCTGGATCCTGGGAAATTGTCAGGTTGGTGCAGTAGGAAACTAAGGAAGAAAGGGACTGAATACAAGCAAAGCAAAACTTATCCTCAAAATATTTCAGAGGGTTCAGTGCTCTCTGTTTATTATCTGTGCTTCTCCTATGTAATACTCCTTCGTCAAAAGGATACTAGGCCCAATAACATTTGTGCTGGAAGCTTTTCGTCTTTTGGGTACATTAATTGGTTCCTACAAGACATACTCTGTAGGTATGGCTGAAAAATTGTATCAGTCCAAATGCAGACTGAGGGTTGTTTTTATTATTATTATTATTATTTGTTTGTTTATTTATTTATTTTCCAGAAGAAACAGCTTTGGCTGAGAGCGGCTGTGGTGGAGCAAAAATTCTCTGTAGAAAGGAGAGATCATAAAGTAGGTGGGAGCATCATGGTGCAAAGAGGGGTCAGGATGTTGAAAGGCAATGCAGCCTGCTGGTGAGCTGGCTGACAGAGGGGTCCATGAAGACAAAGACAGATATGGAAATGTGACTGAAATAAGGAGGACTCTTAGAACCATGAGCTCTTGAAGATAAATGTGTGCAGGCTTTAGAATAAAGGTCAGCCTGGGAGAGGACTATAGGGACCAGGGAACATCGACAAGGAGGAGCCTGTTCAAAGAGTGTGGTAGAGAAGATGATGCACAGTTGTGGAAGGAATCAGTGCTTTAGAGATGTGGAGAGATACATAGTTCTAGATGTTGGAGGATGGATTTCTGGCCATCTGCATCTTGGTGTACTGTATGTTTGTTGATATGTCTCTGTGGACAATATGAATTTTAATGCAGGTTCTCTCTCTTAGTTTGTCATTAAAGCATGCCAGTGGCATCTTATGCTCATTTCATATGATTTGAAGTCTCCAGAAGGCTTCTAGATACTCTAGGGAACTTGTACAAGACTTGAACAAATGTCTAAAAACAGGTTGGTATGAAGAAGTGTGGAAATTAACAAATGTTTCCAACTGTCAGTGAAATGAAGTTCTGTTGAGCATCTGTCTAGTGAGATTTCCTGAAAAAAGGTAGAGAAAGAGCTGATTTTTAAAATGAAACAGGAACAGTCTGTTGAAGAGGTCATTTAGTATGTGGCCTGACAAAACATCTTTTACACAAAACATCTTTTTATAGCAGTATCGTATATCTAGAATTGCAAGGGAAATTTGTAAAAATACTCATTCTTACAGAGTTCTGTATTGAGGTCATCAGATTTGAATCGAATTCCTTATTCAATATCCAATTTTTTTTGTTATTTCTTTTAGATCATCGCTGCCCCGTTCATCTTTTGGACAATGTTATTATGATTTCCCATTGCTCTGTTTTTCAGAACTTGGTAACAATACAATTATATAGTGCTGAAGCTTTGCTTCATCCATTTGTTTCATCAGCCATGATATTTATATCAGCATGTGGGATGACATTATCCAAACTGTGTCACAGAGCTACTTTTTAGCCAACTATACTAAGAACATGCTTATAAAATTATTTCCTACTGTCTTTTTTTGTTTGTTTGTTTTTCCCAGAGAAAAGTGAATGGTGAAGAAAGGAAGTCCTTTTTACCTAGAGGGATTCCGAAACCTAATAGGAACCAGTGAAAATAAATGTTTTTAAAAATGTGAATGGAAATCAATACGGGTTTTCTGAAGATAAGGCATTAGCCAGTAGATTATTATTACAACTATATATAGATACCACTTTTCATCAGTTGATCGCAAAGCTTTTGCCAAAGTAAATGATCTTAACCTTCATTTTGCAGATGCAGGGTGTTAAAATGATGTAATCTTTGTTTTGACAGCAAGCATTTAAATAAATTGGCTGGAATAGACATTCTGGCTGAATAGAGTTGTAATAGCACACTTGAACATGACTGTCAAAGGAATTATTCTGAAGTATCTATCATGGATTAAAAATGAAAAGTTTTTTTCCTGGATAACTGGTATCTAGCCTTCAAAGAGGTAGGTCTATATGGTAACTGAAAATAATGCTACTGTTATAATCCCGCCTCTAGATGTTCATGCTATAGTCTGGATGTTATAGTATGTATAGTATGTGTTTTCACTATCATTCCTGCAGAGAAAGGTTCTATGAGATAGGAGGTCATGATGGTGTCTGATGACAAGATCTGAAACCTCCAGAGGCAAATTTCTTCCAGGGAAGAAAGCAGAGGAAGCTTGTCCATCTGCCACTGGAGTAATTTCCACTTCAGAAGGTGCCTTATGTTTCATTCTGTCTACACGTATGGTTTAGTAAACACACACACACACACAAGCTGCAAGGAATTATAATTTTCTTGGAGATTTCTCAGGTTTGCCTGATGAGAATTTTGCCACTGTAGTTTACCAGGTGCACTTATATGACTTAGAAGTGCATTAAACATTAAGTTGTCCGTATTGTCAGTCTGACATGTAAAGTTTAAGTTTGAACAATGGATTAGAGAGTAGTGAGAATAAATTGACAGCTGTCTCACTTCAAGCTTAATCTGTAGAAATGAAACTACATTATCATGAAAACTGTACTGGTAAATGTGGGTCCACATTAACTAGTGGGCATGAGTAATGAATCATATATAATTGCTTGTTGTACATTCTAATAGACTTAACAGGACTTACCAAAATACAGAACTGCTATTCTGAAAAAATGAACATGATACGTATGTATTTTATAACAGATTAGAATCTAATAATTTCAAGTAAAATTGATAAAAGCTGTAAAATTGTGCTAAAATTGTATTTTAATCACCACTCAACTTTATCCAGTAAAACAACACACCAAGATATTTTAATTATCCTCTGCTCAGGCCAAGGAGGTTGTCAATAAATGGCCATGTTTTGTAGACTAAATACCAAAAAAATAACCTCTCTCAGTTCAACAAAGAGTGCAAATACAAGCTGAATCTTCCATGAGGTTGTGGCAGTCCCATTGCAGAGAAAGTAATGAGAAATGGGCCTCTCTTCTCTCGGTTCCTTTCAGGAAAAAACACATTTTCAAAGGTCCATTGAATGAATGGTATTTGTGTTTCCACCAAGGGACTAACAGTAAGCAGCCCTCACAACTCTGAGCATATATAGAGATCACTTTTACACTTCGAAAGGAAAAACTTTGTGTTGTTCTTGTTGTGTTACATGAGCAAATATAGTTGTAAAAAAAACATACAAACAAGAAAAAAAAATGAAGATCTGATCATTTAAATTAATTGACAAAAATTAATACTTTTATTCCAGTGTGCTGGACAGCTGCTCATTGTAGCAGCTGTTTGGATAATCAAATATTTGAGATTTGAAAGTAGATTCTTCCTACGATACCAGAGGAAAAGAGCTCCTTTTTGTTCTAAGCATAATGGACGCCAGTGACAGTATTGTTGGTTGAAGTGATGCAAATTTTTTTAGACTTCACGTGGGGGAGGTATTAGCCCATGTAAGTTGAATCTTTATTTATTTATGTATGTATTTATTTATTTTTAATAGAAGGTATGATATCATTAAGTATACAGAAATAATCAAAAAAAAGGCAAGCAGAAAACTTCCCAAGAGACTTGGTAAAGAGAATAAATGTTATTGCTCTACTGCCATTCAACCTCTTTGGTATTTACCAGTGGAGAACACCTCCATATTGCTCAGTAATCAGATGGATTAACAAAAATTGACCTTCTTAGAGGAGCAGAATGGCTTGCAGAACTTGTAGGAAGATACAACATATTCAGCCATTTAAAAACAAACAAAAAGAGCTCTTTTTTTTTTTTTTAATTCTGTCTTCAAGTTCTGAATATGCATTTTGAGATACTTCCAAAGTGGAGTAGCTTTCTGAACTTTTATTCTCTGGAAATTGTTTCTTATTTATAAAGCTTTAGAAATCACTTTTCTGATTGCTTTTGAATATTTTGACCTTGATTTTTAGTATTTACTTAAGTCATACATGATATATTCACAAGAAGGGAGAGCACATTTTTAAATAAATATTGCCAGTCATCTTTACTAATAGAATCTTTTGTAAATTAGCACAGTGATATAGCCTTTTTGAAATCAATACCATATCACAATACTTCTTAAAGCAAGCCATTAATAGCACTGAAATCAGCTAGATGTACCAGATAATCGTGGCCACACAAAAGCCACCTATCCATTATGAGTAAACAGTATGATACACACAAGATTTTTTCTGTGTGTGGCCACACAAGATTTTTTCTGACCCTAAAATGAGGGTTAATTAAGCTGATTATGTCATATTTGAAATGCAACGACACTAGCTAGGGTCTCAAAAATAATGCCACTGAATTAACATATTATTACATCCAAGTCAATACATCATACATGTTAACACACCAGTTAAATTGGTCACAGCTGTGCGCTGACACAGTAGTGCTCACTACTTCTGGTTCAGGAAGTATCTTGATCCAATCAAGGTTGTGGGATATCTTGTGAGTACTCTGCTGCAAACATGAACTGCAGTCATGCTATTTTTGAATAGTAGACTTTGGAAACTCAAGTTTCAAAAGATGCTTCTCAAAATATTAGTTGATATGGTAATGTAGTCGTCTAATTCAGTAGTTTCAACAGTGTTTATGAACTTGCTTTTATTGCAGCTCAGATGTAAAGACTGTTAATAAAGTAAACTTGTCTTGCAAGGCATAGTATGATATAACAGTTTGGTAGGAGATTCTTCTATTTAAATTCTGCTTTAAGTGGCAATAATAACAGAAGCATTATGATCCATCTCTTCTTAACAGCAGTGCTCTCCAGCTGCTATTTTCAACCTATGTGCAGGATTGTGTGACGGCTTCCGGAGAGATCTGGTAAATGGAGATAGTGATAAATCGAAAACATACCTTACATCTTAAAACACATGCTTAACGTCTTAACAGGATGTTGTTCATGAACATGTTTTGGTACGTCTGCTCATCTGTTCCTCCCCTTAGACAGTACAGAGAGGTCAGTTATATAAAGAGAGGTGTAGGACTGCTTCCTTTCTGGACCCTATATGAATCACCAACAGTGTAAACCTGTGATGAAAAATAATATGAGGACAACATAAAGTCCAGGAGATGAACACAATTTTAGTCTTACACAACACAGAATACAAACTGTTGCTAGAACATGCAAGGGAAATTATTTTTTGCTTATTTTATTTTTGTTATTTTCCTTCCTTTGGCATCCTCTCCTGACTGCTGTCAGAGATGGTGTCACTGGAAGGATGTTGAACTCGTTGGACTTCTGATCTGATCCCAGTCAAATGCTCTAAAGGCAACTGTCTGTGTTACACCAATCAGCTGATCCAAAGGATAGATAACTAACTTCCTAATATAAAGAATGACAGTGTGGCATAGTAGCAAAATGCACATTTCCTTATACGTTGTACTCTAGATATCTGCAGCACTTTTTGGCAGAATGCTAGCAAGAGTAGAAAATAGTTAAAATACTTCTTACCATCTTTTGGACATCTTTTATATGCATGACGTTTGATCATCAAGAGCAGTGAGAACTGGATGGTTTGTCATGGAGAATAAAACTCGTGGAAGTTAGCTGCCTAAATCCCAGAATATAACCCAGGGAATCAGTGCTCTCATAGCTGCCTAAATGTACATGTGCCTTATATTCAGGACATGCATATTACAGTGATGCTGAATTCCATAAACACATTTAGTATGACCATTTTCTTCTCTTTAATAGCTGGAGATAAAAAAGGGCGGGGGGGAAATACAACAAAGCCTTCCTCTTTGGAGGTGTCTGAAATGTTTTGGGAGACGTACTTAGTATGCTGCCAGTGCAGGTGAGCAGCACTAAGATCTGCGTAAGTTTCCAAACGTGGCCATATCTCAGTTTTCCTGTAGCTGGTTTTAGTGATCAGGTTGTAGTCTGAGGGGAAAGACTGGAGAAGGGGGTGGGTGGGTGCTGGGCCTGTTGGTGCTGAGCCACTGTGAGCCAGGAATGCCAAATTTGTAGGGCAGGGGAGGATCAGAGAGAGGGGCTGATTGCACTTCAGAGGGAAGGACTGGTGTACTGGTCTATTGGTATACCTTGAATAAGAGATGTTTGGTTTAAGAAATGGTTCTGTTAAGACTACATGCACCCTGATATCCTATGGGTTTATATTTGTGAATTGTAATTTTAATTGAATAATACTCAGACTGCAGTATAAACTCACTGTTTATTAAACAAGAGAGGATCAATTGGAAAGAGAAGAACTGCTAAGTAAAGGTTCTGTTCATTTCATTCTCTTTTAACTAGCTGACTCCCTACCCAGCTGCCTGCTTTTACAAGGTCTGTAGGAATGTCATATCTGTGAGACCTTTTCCTGTGCATTTAAGTCAGATGTAATTGGTTACTGGGAGTGATCAAGAGGAGCTGAGCAATGCAGAGACCTATAGTGTTGTTACAGTACTGATTTTTTAGGAAACCATATGAAAAAGAACTTTTCTTTGGTCTTTGGTCCAAGGAGCTTTCTGTTCTCTCGGAGTCTACAAAATGCTGGTAAGCCTGGTGTCTTAGTAAAGACATGGTGTTTCTTTCATTTAAACTCATTTAAATATACTCATTATTTCTTATTCACAGAAGTCTGATCCATATCCTGAAGAATCAGGTCAGGTGCCAGGCTTCTAGGAGTAACAGCTTCCAATGGAAAGCTATTACAGCTTCTTCTCTCTCCTCTTACCCTAAAAAACTCCACTGCATACTCTGCATTATTTTCTCATTCTTCTCCATTCTTCTTTTCTCTATTCTTGTATGGACTATAGTGTTTACTGTTTTACCCTTTTCTCAAACAGTTGTTTTATGATGGATTATTAACACTTCCCTTGTTTCAGATAATCCACTCCTTTCCCTCAATACTTGATGGCAAAAAATTCAGAAATTATTGCTAGTGAGACATTTTGTGTGCTTTCTAAAAGCATCACTTTTAGTTTTTTTTATGCTTTAGAAATCTTTAGAATTTTTGGTTAAAATGATGTCATTTCATGTTATCTCTGTGTCATCAATTTTCTCAGTCTAGGAAAATAAAACAAATAGGAATATGTCTAGCAACACGAAGAGATAAATAGTAAAAAGTTGACAGTTGGTAATAGTATTTTGCTAGAATCATCTTTGATAACAACTCCTTTGATACCTGTTATATATGCCCATGAATAGCCACTGAACTAACACAACACATCTGCTGCTTTGGCTGAATTTAAATATTCTGATCTGATAACCTTGTAGAGAAATTTGCCAGTCGCCTAAAAGTGAAATTCACTGTCTTGACCCATCAAAGAAAACCAGACTCCACGCATCCAAAAATATATGCCAGTGGATCCAAATGTAGGACCAGATTTTAAGTGTTGACTGTTTCTGTATTGCTATGTTTTATGTAGAAGTTTATGATTCAGAGGTAAAGAGTACTTAAATTATACAGGTAAATGTGCAGGTACTGCCTACAGTGTAGCCCTAGAAAAACAAGCTGAAATGACTGTTTGTTTAAAAATAGATATACTGATAATTGCACGGACAGTATGTGTAGATATTGTAAGTAAATAATAAAAATTTACATGCAAGACCTGTTCATATTACAGATTCTTCACATTTTCTAGAATTCTTTACCTAAGGAATGCTTAAGCAAGTGTTCCTTTTACAGTATCACAGGCAACAAGTCATTTTAAGGAAGTATTTTATATACTATACGTTGAAATTCGTTTTCCAAGATAAAAAAATTGCACTCTTACATAACAATGAATTTTCTGTGATAATTTTTGCAATATCTTTTCCTCTGGTTGTTGTCGGTTTTGTTTGAGTGAAGCTTTTACCCTAATTCAGTTTATTCTATAAATAAAAGACTGTCATCATTCTAGAGAACGAGGTAATCGAAGTTCAAGCTCTTTGACAATGTCCGTTTGAAAAACAATGTTTTTCTGGTCTCTTCTCTCAGTAAAAGTGATTAACTAATAAATGTTTTCTTCTCTCGAAATCATTGAGTGAACTTAAACATTTTTACTGCTTTATTAAAATAAGTGCAATTTAGATTTTATTGGAGAGCTTGTTGGATTTAATGAATTGTAAACTTGCTATTATTTTTCATCCTATGGCTTATGAATTTCCAGTTATTTATTAGAAATGGTTTTGACCTTATTACTTTAAGAAATAAGATTGTATAATTGCTACAATTACTCTTTTTTGTTCTTTGAGCTTTTTTTTCATAGCTCTTCCAGCCTGGCTTCTTACTGCAGTGTTGAAGATCAGTATATTGAAAAGGTGATAACCATAATCTGTACTAGGATTTTACTTGCTTCAGATGCTTCAACACTGAGAAACAAATGACTACTTTATTCTGTCAAAGTCTGTTTTTTGAATCAGAAGGGAAAGTGAAAACATTTTTTTGGAAAGTTTGTTCTAATTGGAAATACTTAAATACAGGTTGATTTTTCATTCTTGAATATCATTAACCCCCGTATGTGACGTAATTCTATATGAGGTTAGAATATTTTCCTAAATCCAGACAATGAAACCTTCTACAGAAAAGTAAATAGGTCTGATGGCTTGTTAAAATCTCAGTTGCCTTAACACCGTAACAGCTGGTGCAGACTTGAGACCTGATGTAGGATTTCCTGGGGCTGCTTCTTGAAGGGACTTTGATATTTTTTCTGTGAAATTTGCATGGGAACTTCAGGACCTTTGAGACCAAAGTTGCTGGATTTGATACAGAGCTGGAGGAAAGTCAGTATGGGAGCATGAAGGAGAAATTGTTTGAAGTGCAGCTTTAAAGTTGCTTGTTTTAGCAATTTTGGGGACTGACTGAGACATATTGCAATGTTCTTGGAAAATAAACAAAGCAAGACCTTATTGTTTACAAGCATGTGTGCATTCAAGAATATATCCTAAGTATATTTGTAGGTCTGTGTATGTGTGTATATGTCTGTGCATAGTTGGTCACATTATTGTTTTCTAGAGGGCTTTGACACTATTCAGTTTATTCCTCTGCTTGATTTGTTTAGATGAATAATAATAACTTCATTCCAAAAGTAAGGGAAATGCAGAAGCTTTTTATATACCTAATTTCATGTTTTTATGGGCTTTCTCTGTGTGTGTGTGCTTGTGTGTTTATTCCTTTTCCTTACCATAGGAAAAGTTGTGTTGTAGTATGTTTACATTTTTCTTTTTGTTTAGATTATTTTAAATGTTTTTACAAGATGCTTGAGTTATGATCTTGTGAGCCGAGACAAACATGTTGATCTTATGTTGCTGCTGATTCTCAAGCTCTCAGCTTTTAGGAGAAATGAGATATGGGAGAAATGAGATATGAAAGATTCTCAGGTAAATTGCGTCCTCTGTATGTAGTTGTCTGTTGTCTGATCATGAATGAGAAATATGGTAATCTGTGCAAACACTAAGAAGTAAAAATGGTAAGCATATCCATGAGGGGAAGATGGGTAGTCCCCTAGACAATTACTGTATGAAATCTGAGTCTTGCACATTTTCTATGAATGACATTGGTGGCTATTTTGGGTCTTTCTTCTTTTCAGATCAGAAGTTCTAGGGGGCTGAGAAATCTGTCATATTTAATATGCCATTTTTCTGATTTTAAATATTTTGTCAAAGTTCCCAGCAAGCTTAGGAATTTGACTGGTTTTTCCTTATCCTTTAGGTGTCTCTCTTTAACATATTATTAGGAGTTTTGGGTAGTCTTTTATTTTAGCATTTGCAACATATTTTTATCTTTTTTTGTTTTTCCATTTCCACCTACTTACTGACTTTACATATACAACAGCTTTGTTTGTCATTGGGTTGCTGTTGTTGGTGTTGTTTTTCACTAGGAGCTGTTCTGTACGTGTTCATATTTTGTCTTTTGTCTTTCCATATATTTTCTCTTCAGATCTGTTAAAATAGCGTCTTTGAGTTTCAGGTTTGATGCCAGAGGTTGCATCTTCTTACTTTACTGCCTCCTATGTACTTTGTGCAATTTTTTTTTTGAATTGAAGGAAGAAAGCTTAAATCTTTCTTTGGCAAATCTTTCTTTGTTTAATTTTAAAGGCAGGCAGAAACTATTTTTTTAATATGTTGGCTGGCATAGCTCCACTACTTATCCTTAAATTCTTTTCTTTTTTTTTTAATGTATTTTTTGTTATACCAGAAATTCCCTCCTTATATGTTACTTGTTGCAGTCAGCCAAACAGACCTTCTTCATTTAGTAACCAGTGAATGTATTTACAGAGCAGTACTATCTCCCTGTGTAATGGTGGATTTCATCCTGTATACCTGAGAATAATGGAACAGGTGTCTTAAAGAGTGTGCTCTGAAACACAATTTGCAAAAGCACTTATAAAAGTTTATTTATAATTGTGTTCTAAATGGTATGTATATAATTAATAGGCTGGTATCATACTGAAAATATGGTTCTTGTTAATACTGAATAATTAAATTTGGTGGGTTTTAGTCTGAATTCATGTTTTAAAGTTTGCTTTGGTTTAAGCCAGAACTGCCTTTTTATTATTATTTTTTATTTTTATTTTTTGACTAGTCTGTTTAATATCTGATTGATCTCTGGTTGAGACAGGTAAAGAGAAGATCTAGATGACCTTTCAAGATACCCTTCAGTGTTTAGCTTCTCATTCTATCATTGTATATAATTGTTTTATCTAGATTTGTCTTCTGTTTCCTCATAAATAATGCTATTTTTTTCATTTGTGTAATAGATTGGGTAACTAAGATTCTTTTAATATATGTCCAGTCTAACTCTGCTCTTCTTTTACCTTTTCTTTGTCATTCTTGAGATCAGGTGACCGAAAATCAAAAGTATTTTCAAAGACAGAATGTACCATTAATTCATTTTATAATCTCATATTTTTCATGTTGTTATCTGCACATCTTTCTAAATTCTCAAATGCTAGGAAGTTTTAAGGCAGGCACTCTATGCTATTGGTTGCATAAATTAATAATTCCAATAAAACTGAAGTAATCTAAGGTATATATTTACAAATACTTCCTTCTATTTACAAATACATCTCTTATATTTAACAGCATGCATGACCTGCCAGTAAAATTTAAAATCATCTATTGGGTTTCTTGGTCTACAAATGTAGATCAAATCTTCTGGTTGAAAAGTTAGAAAAAAGATGAAGCATTCCAAAAAGTCTATAGCCAAAAATCATTATTTTATCTATATCTATAATATTTACATGGTTATGTGTAATCAGAACAGTGCAAAACATGGCAGCTAGGGACCAAATGACTGATTTCCTTAGAAGAACTTAAAAGAAGGGAAATAACAATAGGAAAAAAGGTTTTGTTTTTGTTTGTTTTATTTCAGCTGTGCAATTCAAAAATGCTGTTGGCACCATGTGAAAGGATTTGAGTCCCACAACTGGGAGATCACAAAATATGGAGCTTTTTGAACACAAGACAAGAGCAATGAATTCACTCTGATTCTCTGACTGCTTATAGCTTTATTATTGTAATCAGTGCCAGGACTTCCTGTACTTGAAACTTTCTTTCACATCCCACATCAAGGGAAGCCAGGAAAAGTTTGGTATTCATATAGCCATGCTACTTCTAGAAATCATTATTCATTTTTCTGTCTGGCTTTGTGGGAGATGGCTGCCATACAGCTTACAAGTGCTGCTGCCTACTGAAATATGGAATATGCATGCAATGAAGAAGCCTAAAATGTGGAGGATGGTCCCCATGGCCACACTACTCTGTGCAGTATGGTAGAGATTTGCGTTAGCTACCTTTGCATTAAGCTAACAAAAGACAAGTATTTGCAGCTACCATTAAAAAAGTAGTGAGATTCTGATGTTCTTTAAGTTCTGTGTTAGAGTGGAACTTCTAAAAGTAGGAAAAAAAAAAAAAAAAGAAAAAGCCTTATAAATAATGTTGTCATGTATGTAAACAAGAACAGAAAGTACAAAACTGAGGTCAGCAGTGTTTTCATTTCTCTCTTCTATTTTGTCATTTTTGTTAGTGAACTAGGAAATTGATAAAGACTAATTTCATTGGCAATGATTAAGAAGTACATAGGAGGGAACACTCAGGATGTGCGTAGTTGCTTTCAAGGGCACATTGTGCAAAATACACTTATAAAGTGAATTGAATGATTCTTTTTGTCTAATTGGCTCATTTATCATTCTTCGGAATACTAAATGTACAAAAGAAAGTTTGTGGCATTGGATATACAAAAAGTATTTTGTTTACTTCAGTTATTTTCACACCCTCATAACGAATGTGTGTATGGTAATCTGAGCCCTTTCATAAAAATCAAAAATCATACTAAATGTAACTCATAATGTCAGTACAATACAAGGATTGTCCTTATAACTCCTTGATAATGAATAATGTTAAAAATTAAATGTATTCATTAATCTGTGATGTAGCTTATCTGAAAGGAAAATGCCGATTTTTGCACCTACTATAGGAGAGTAACTAATCAGCATCTACAAATGTAGATGGATTAATTCTGGAGTTGAGAATGTGGTTACACATTGAGCACCAGGCAACAGAAAACACTCAAGTGTTGGCAGGAAAGAAGAAGAAAATTTTGTTAAATTTCTCAAAGTTAATGAGGAGCCAAACGTGCTTTCAAGCAAAGCATCTGGGCCAACTGATCCTGAGGTATGTAAGACCACCAGGGGGAAATGGTGGGTGATAATAATAGATGACTGTTTTGCAGGGAATGGAGGCACTCCTCTGCCAACCTGACCTGTCATTTAGATAAGTTTTCTGCTTGTCCAGGGCCTGGATCCATGAGGTCCATCCATAAATGGATAGGGGTTATTCAGTCTGGAGAAGAGAAGGCTCCAGGGAGACCGTATCGTGGACTTTCAGTACCTAGAGGGGGGCTACAGGAAAAAATTTAGCATGTGTTTGTGGTGAACTGGGGACCCAAGAAGAAAAGTGGCAAAAAGGAGTTATAATCAAAATATGTAGTACTATAGGCATATGTTTCCCTGAGTACTATGTAGATAAGCAAAACTTCAAAAAGCATTAAATTTAATACAAGCAAGAAATTTTAGAGATGTTGTTTCAGTCTTTGTTCTCTCTCAGTCTTTTTTCTCTCCATTTTGTCTTGTTATCTTTTTGATCCTTTCTATTTTGATTTTATCTGTATTCCCTTGCACGTAACACTAAGACCTTTGGTGATTAGATTGTCAAATAGTTCTGGACAATGGGATTCTGTTGAGCAGACTGTCATTTCACATTAAACTAAGCAGTATGTAGGTACAAGGAACATATTTTGTTACACATTTATTGTGCTACATTACTAAGTTATAATGCTACCTTGACACCTGCGTGTTCCTCTACCAGATTGTCTTTTTAACTCATACATGGTAGAGACTGGGAGCTGAGAGTTGGTCTGGCTATTAATTATAGACTGAATTATTACGTTGGCAAGACCTAAAACCTGTTGTATGGAGTCCAGACAATATTGGTTAATGCATATCATAATTCTAAACACGGAACTCAGACAGAGCTGAGCTGTAACACTTACCACTTGAACAATCTCTGAGAACTTCATAAGGTATTCATAACCGTGTTTAACATGGTGTCAGGCTTCATTAATTGATGTCCCCTTGTGGAAAAATGGATCTTTGTTTAGCTAGGAAAAAAACAGACACTTTCTTAAGAGTTTTGGAATAGTCAGTCTGCATGGCATTTAGCAACAGAGAAGCAGCATTGCTCAATCTTTATGAGTAAAGTAGGTTGATGTTGAATGATTTTGGGGGAAAATTTCATCAGTATAATCCACTCTCATAAGACTGATGATGTTGGATCTGCCATTTCTGATGCCCTAAAATCTGCTGCCACCAGAATTTCTTTTCTTAATGTCAAGGACTGCTTTGGCAATGGGACAAGGGTCATATTGTGGATCTGAGGGAAAACAATTTTGGTGCCAAAAGAGATGAAACAATTGGTGCATAAGGTCAATTGATGTTCTTGCCAATTGCTGCATGGCATTAGACCCTTCTGAATCTTTCTTTAAAAATCTTCTTTAAAAAATTGGAATACATTAGTCCTGTCCTTTACTACCTCAACAGAAAGGATGAGTAGCTCAGAATACATCAAATCTGAAATTATTTTTCACTTGAAAAACAATCTGAGATTTTGTTGTTGTTGTTGTTGTTTTAATGGCATTTCTGCCTTTGAACAAAGCTACATTCTACTTCTATGTCTTTCTAATCTGAGCTGATAGCAACCTCATGGATTTGCTTTAATTTGCCCTATAAAAGTAATTGAGAACGAGTTATTTTCTGTTCAAACATACTTACTTATGAAGAACAAGTAAAATGGCATTGTCAATAATATAAGAGAAATCAAGCTGTAGAATATTTTCTTCCTTACAGTATTATCTAGCACTGAGCAAAAGCAGCAAACAATAAATCCTATTGCCATCCCTAAGATATTATTGCTGTCTTCATGGTAGGTGACTTCCGTCTGCTTCCTTTGCAGTACTCTCTCTCTAAGTTGGTTTCCTTCTGATTCTGTTTCTTTCACATTCACCTCTACTAAGGCAATACCTACCCAAATTCTTCAATTCCTGTGTGCCTGCTAAGGATCTTACACCAAATCTGTAACATCACTTCATTTAATCTATTTTTAACTTAATATTTGCTATCAGTTTCAGTGGTGAATTTGGTAAGACTACAGGAAGAAAATTGGTGGTATAATTAATGAAATTTTATACATTTTCATACACTCTAGAAATTGGTAGAGGACTGTCTTCTTATAGGCACCCTCTAGAACACTATCAAGGTCAGGTTTATCAGGAAAGTCATCTAGGGCACTAGACTGGACATACAAAAGAGGAAGTACTAATAGTGATATTTTCAGTTGCTTTGACTGCCAGTTTGTAATGCCAGAATATTCTCAGTGGCTTAGCTTTCTTTAGTCATGGGCACAATACTGAGCCAGAATCAAGCACTCATCTGGAAGTTGGCAATGGATTTTATTGGCTTGCCCATTTCTTTTGATAAGAAGGGCTTTGTCCCTCAGCATAAGATGTAGTTGACCTTGAGTTGTCAGGAATGCTGTTAATGCTGAAGAAATGACTGACAAACAGCAATTATGGAGAAACATGTGGTTGTTGCTATTCTTATGCTCTCATCAGGTATTGTTACACATATGAGGTCAGACTGTGAAAGGCAACATTATGGATTAAACAATGAAAAAGAAATAGCATTATTTTCAAACTCTTTATTCATGACTACATACATTTTCTACATGATTTGCCCTTTCCATCGCAGTGACCTCTACCGATGAAAAATATTAACAAAAAGGTAACAACTGATTGCTGATATAGGAAGTTATTCACAAATACTAAGCTAAAAACAGGCAAATAATTGTATGAGCTATTGCTGGCATCACAGCAAGTATAAAGTCAGATCTAGTTCTCATATTCACTAGTATAAGGACTCCCTGCTGAAAACGTACCAGATGCAGGATTTTCTCAAGGTTAAATGTGATTATAGCACACACACATACAAATTGAAGACAGAGATTAAATCAAAAAATAATGAGATCTTTTCAAAAGGTAGTATACTACTGTGATTATCCTCTCTACCTTTAAGATATGCTTGTGTTTTAAGTCTTTATACAGTATATTCATTCAGAAACTGCATTTAAGCTGATATTATGTCATTGAACTTGAAGGTCTGTCCATTTTATTGTATTACCTGCAGAAAACTTAGTTTCATGTAAAGGATCTACAGTTTACTTCTATGTCAGCAGTCAGAATTCTCTTTTTTTTTTTGTTGTTGTTGTTTGTTTGTTTTGTTTGTGTGGTTTTGTGTTTTTTTGTTTTTTGTCTTTACTGACTGCTTACACATCTGAAATGAGATAATAAAAATCACATGAGGATATTAATGAAATGGAAGCTACTGTAAAAAAATGAAATAGATATGAATAAGTAACATTCTGTGCTCCATACTGAAAATGCATTAGATTGAATTTACTGCTGTCAAAATCAGTGACTTCAAAACTTCAAAATCCTACAGTGAGGTGGATATTAAAAAATACTTTTTCTTTTTAATACTATGGGTTGATGGTTTAACACAGATGGATAATAAAGGACTGGTTAGATTGTCGTAAGCACTTTTTTTTTTTTTTTGAAGGCTGTGTCTACCCTAGCAATTTATTTTGGTGCAATAAGAAATATTTTATGCAAATTGCCCAATGGTATCCATTTGTCTGATGCTGGTTCAGGTCTCCAAGTAGCTTGATGCACAAAAAGAAAATTCCTTTTCCAGGAAACCAGTTCAGAAGTCCTGTTTTAAGCATGGTCCGGTGCTAAAATTAGACTGCCTTTTCTGTAGGGATTTAAGGGAGAGTATCTGGTAAACCAGTTAAAATTAGGTTGTGCTAAGTCATTGTCAAATTCATGAAATGGAACTGAATGCATAAACTGATTCAGGGTGTTCGTGCAAAAGGTTCATTTTAAAATTAATTTCAAACAAAGCAGATCCTACCATATACTATACTTGTTCCCAGCTTTGGCTCAAAAAGGACTGAATGCTATCCCCATTCAAAGAGTAACACCACATCGTGCTATCCAGAAGTTTTTCACAAGCCTCCCCCAAAGCAGTGCTATGCCTTCAAGGCATAACTACAGCTCACTGGAAAGCTGTTTCATTAAAAAATGCTCATTGAAAGATGCAGTTTATTTGAAATGGAAATGTACATAGTTTCATGGATTAGAAGCCAGAAGGGAGTACTGTGATCATCTAGCCTAGAATACTGTACAACAGAAACCTCATGGCTGTCTTCAGTTTCTTCTCATTTGAACTAGATCATATCTTTCTAAAGATAAAACAAAATTCTACCTTGCATTTTAAAAAGCATACTTCAAGGATGGGAGTATCTTTCAATAAGGTACTCCTTATAGTTAATTATGCTGTTAATTCTAAGTTTTCCTGTCCTCAGTTTCTAGCCCCCAGCTCTTGTTATGCCTCTGTCTTTGAGACTGAAATGAGATTTATCTTCCTATGTATAAATTTATAAACTATAATCTTGTTGTACATTATATGAAGGAGGTGAAATATCTTGATTCCGTCACTTTAGGTCATGTTATTGAATGCTTTGACAGTCATATTCTGCATACTTACCTACTTATCAGCATTTTTTATTTTATTTTTTTTCCTTGTGGTTGCAGAAATTGATTGCATTATTTTAATACTGAAGTAACTGATACTAAGTAGTGTCTATGTTCCTGCTTGAGATTCCACTGTTTATACATCCACATTCACATTCTTTCTTGACTGAAATTAATAAGTTTGGAGCTATCCAGATGGTTTAAAACTGCAGGGAGTTCTTTGCCTGACAGCTTGTATTGTAAGCTTTTAGGTGCTTGCAGTTTACAGCTCTATTGTCACCTCTGATGACACTAAATCAGATCTACAATAAGTCTTGCTGAGGGCACTGTTGTATTGTTCCTTGGTCTGAAGTCCTTTTTAGGCCACTAGTTCTGGGAGAGGTTTTCTTTTCAAAAAACAGAGAATCAAGGCTACATTTCTGATTTTCTTAAATTCAGTCTTGGTTCTCTGCTTTTGGTTTACTTAAATAAATCACAGTTTGGGGTTGGCTTATCCAAACAGCAGCCATAGGGGAAAATAGACAAAATAAGGAAGAAGGGGAAGGACTGGTCTGACAATGTAAATGATGGTTGTGTTGCCATATCCATTCTGTGTGAGATGTCAGTGGTTAAAGCATTCAGCCTGATTGTGGGAGATCTTATCTTTCTTCCTTTGCCTCAGGACAAACAAACTTACACTTCCTACTGCCTAAAGGTATGAGAATACTTTTACCAGGTGGACAGGGAGTGATTTTGCTGTCTGACAGTGTGAATATCTAAGTGTTTCATGTAAAGCCAAGCAGATTCTTGAATTCAGCCGTGTACTGGAGAATATCTTGAAACTCCAGGTTAGGAAATTTATCAGCAAATATCATATTTTTATGTTTTTATTCCTTGTCTTAACTAGAGCAAATAATCACTTTGACATAGGAGGTCTCACCTAGTGTCTTAGCCATGGAGACAGGACTGATGACTTTTGTGTTTTTTTTGTTTTGTTTGTTTTTGTCTTTTTTTTTTTTTTTTTCAGTTTTTCTGATTACTTTTAAAAAACATAGAATTTCCTGTTTCTTGATTTTTATGTTTTTTTGACATTTGTGTTCTTTCTCTTGGTGAACAGTAAATATTTAAGCATTTTTAAAAAACATAAAAACAGGGCTATAATTTTTAAACAATGATTTCATGACTTTTAAACTTCTTTTGAAGTACAAGTGTGCCATCTCTGAGAATTTTCCTTGTAGCTTATGCCAATAGTACAGACAGGCACTGAAGTGAAGATAGAAAAGGGATGATTTGCTTAAGATAAAGTTACTGTGTGTGTTATGGAAAAAATGTTACCTTTCTAAAAGACAGTATCATGTGCCAGTAACATATAATTTTTTGCAAAGGAACAATATTTCCCAAAGAAGGATGTGACTAGTGTGAATATAGAGCCAGTAGTGTTAAGGGCCTAATTTTAGTTGTTTACAACTTTCTTAAGTTTGAGAATTTGAAGCAAAATGTTATCTGATGATGTCTGCCTCAGTTAGCTTGTTATTGCAATTACAACTAAAAAAAAGCCCAGTCATTTCAGGCAATGGAGAAAAAGAAAAGAAAAAGAAAAGAAAAAAAAAAAAAGCTATTTTCACTTTAAATGCCTTATTACCCATGTGCTCTGATGTGGGACTATCTTCTATACCTGCAACATGACTTTGTTCCCCATTCCCATCCTTCAACATTTTTTAGCCTTTGGGGTACTTCCCCAGCATACTCTTCAAGTCTTAAGTGATTTGGAGCTCAGAGATCTCTTGAATTAGGATGATTTTTTATTAAGGATTTTTATTTTTAATAACCCTTGGTAGATTTTTGTTTCCCTATACATTTTTCTGATAATTTTAAAGTTAATTTTAGCAACCATGATTCTGTGGCCAAAGATATAATTGAATGACATGTCTGACAAATTATCTTCTTTTTGTTTGATTCAAATCTCCTGTTAGCTATTGTCCTCTATTGTTTCCTACTGTTTTTTATTGGTAGAGACAGTAAAAAAAATACTTTCCTGTTCATGTTCTTAATGCTGCTTCTAATATATGGATTTCTGTATGTCCCCTTCACTTTTCCAGGCTAAAGAACCCTGGACACTCTTTGTACAGAAACTGTGTTGACTTTCATCCCTTGTTTGTCCTTTTCCACACCTTTTCCACACATACTGCATACTTTGTGAGGTAGGAAGGACCACCATAATTATACACAGTATTCAGACTGGAGCTGTGCTATTGATTTATTCTGTGGCATTATCTTTTTTGTATCCCTCGTAATAATTTGCAATTTTTCTCTTTGCTTTTTTAGACTTTTAATAACCATGTTCCTTATATTTCCAGGGAGTGATCTGGTATAACTCCAAAGTCTTACTGTTGAGTTAGGATACTTCAAAGTCTATCATTGTATACGTAAAGCCAGAGTTATTTTTCCTTTGGACTATCAATTGTTATTTGTCTATGCTGAATTTCATCTGCCTCTTTTTTATGCAGTCACACCATGACATTTGAAACAACCATTGCCTTTACTATTAAAGTGAGAAAAATCTGTAATCTTTCACCCCTTTTTCAGATCATTTATGAACCTGTTAAACAGCGCAGGTCAAAATATACAGTCCCAGTGGGACTCTGCAGCTTTCACAGTGAAAACTGACAATGCATTCCTCCACAGCTGGTTCCAGGTGGCTCCAGAACAGACCCACTGCCAGCCAAAGCTGAACCCATCAGCCAAGCTGATGATTCCTCTCTTAGAACATATATAAGATAGGGCAGAAAATATCTGATGGAGGGAGAAGGATGGAACCAGGAGAGTGAGAAACAACAAAGGGAACCAAGGTCAGAGAAGGAGGAGCAGAAGGAGATAATCCAGGCACTGGAGCATGTTTCCTGCAGCCCTTGAAGAACCCACACTAGAGCTGATTTTCCTGACAGGAACTGCAAGCCATGGAGAGCTCACACGGGAGCAGAGGAAAAGTATGAGTAGGAAGTAGTGGTCAAAAGAAACCACTGTGAACTGACCATAACCTGCCCCATCCTCCCTTGCACCACTCAGGGAGATAGAGGAGTCTGGAGTGCAGGCATGAAGTTCAGCCTAGAAAAGTGGGGATGAAATGGGTTTTAATGTTTGGTTTTGTTTTCCATACCAGAATTAGTGATTACATTTTTGATTTAGATTAAGTTAAGTCTGTTTTTCCTGCAGCAGTAATTTGTAAGCAATCTCTCTGTCTTTATCTTGACCCACAAGCTTTCTCATTCCCGGGTTTTCTTCCTGATTTCGCCCCATCATCCTGAAGAAGGAGAGTGAATGAGCAGCTGGGTGGGATTTCAGCTGTTAACCAAGGTTAACCTAATGAGTTACCTTTGCCTTCTACTTGTTACTCACAATTAATTCATACAGGTATTTCCCTAGATTAAATTGCATGGCAATTTAGTTTTTTTCAAGCAGCTTTGATAAACGACCTAGTTAGTGCAAACTGGAAAATCAGAAAAAAACTCTCTGGTATATACACACATTTATTCCTTTGGAAAAAGTTAATAAAACTGTAGGACATAAGTTTCTGTAACAGAGTTCTCTAGTACATCAGAGTTATTCATTTGTCCACTGGCTCTCTTTTTAGAATACCAGCACTTTATTTAGCACAGACATTGTTCTTACTTGCCTGGTTCTCCACTGGGCTACTGTGAAATCCCTTTCAAAAATCTATGTCATGGTAACTACCTTTCAGTCCTGTAGGGCCAGAGGACTGAAGTTAGTTCTGAGTTAGAGGTTTTATAACACATTTAGTTGTGTTATTCTTGAATCATTTAGAAACTTTTGGCAAGTATTAATTACTGGGCAGGGAATTTCTCACTTTCCGCTTTGATAGTTTTGTTTGTTTGTTTGTTTTCTTATTTTGTTCCAGAACTTCTTCCAGAACTTTGAAAATTTTCAGAAACTTTGAGTTTGAGATAGACCCCTTAAAATGTTCAATGCAAAACAAAATTCTGGTAAGCAAAACTCTTCAAGCTCTTCCACAGTGGTTATGGATTTAAAACTTTATTTTTTTTGCTATATTCTTTGAGTGTTCCTTTTACAACTTAATCCCCACAAACCCTTTGTCAGGCTCCCTGCTCCTCATCTAGTTGAAAAGGCATTTGTTATTAGGTTTTCTGCCTTTTGCAAGTTGCTCTTTGAACTTTTGGCCTTCCTTACTGCATTTTTGCACAAATTATCAGAATTTTTGATCTTTTTTATTTTACTCATCTGAATATAACTTATTTTCTTGAAAGATAACTTGCTATATGGTCTCCCTGACTATGGTGTGGTAACTTTTTCTTCATCTTTTTGGTCCTTTTGATAGTGCTATGCATTCGGTCTAACACAAGGCCTTTTAACAGTCTCCTTAATGACTGCATGCATTCTATCTTTTTTGGTGTCTCATTTAATCTCTTTTTCATAAACCTAATTTTTATATAGGTTTCTGTTTTGAAGTCAGGCATTGGAGTAACTATTTAATTTTATTTGTTTGTTTATTTTTGCAAGGTGGTTGAATCTAAATATATGATGATTGATGTCATTGAGCAGATCCTGGAAAGTAATATTGTGAACCACATTGTTTCCCCTGTTCATGGTCAGGGCACGAATTGCTCCTCCTTTTGCAGGTTTTGCCACTAGATGCAATTATAAGAGCTAAAATTTAAGTGTTATAATCATGTAGCAGTGTGACATCCAGTTATCTTCTGGAACTTAGAGGAAGTGTTCCCATTATTGTTTCCTGCTTTTGCAATTTGAGCCCTTGTGTCAATTGCTGATTCACATAACCTGTTTTTCTGATTTGACTCAAAAACTTCTTTAGATTTTAGCAATAAAACTCCACCAACACAGCTGGTCTTTCATATGTATTTTGGAGGTAGTATTCACTGAATTGTCTTCTTCCTTCTGATATAACTTCCAACACTTACGTAGAAACATGTATGTTGTTTCACTTTCATGTTCTTCTGTACTCTCTTTATTGTGATTGTTCTTCAATGTTTTTGTTTGAGTTTTGCTCTTCTATTTCAGATCTCTAGCCTTGAAATTTCTGAAGTGAAACTAGCCTAGGTCTGTTTTGACTTTAGTAGAAGCTCTGTGGTACAGGTTCTTTCTGTCTCTAGTTTTTAATATATCCTTCTTCCTTATGTCATTTTTTCAGCCATGCACGGAGACTTCCTCTCTGCTCATGCCAGTAGTTGGTACTGAAAACATCTCAGAGAATGCTGCTGTGGAGCTTCTGGTATTTAATTTCCTTCAGACCTGCAGTCATTTACCTTTGGCACTTTTTGCTTGCTCTTCTCTGAGCCACCGAGAGTCTCTTAGTCCATTGGCACTGGCTCCTTTTTGGCACTGGGTCTGTCTGGTCGCTGCTCTCCTGCATCTGGAAGCCAGGCAACCACCTGGCACTTCTGGGTATCACAGACTTAGCTATGCCTCATCAGGCTGCCCACTACTCTAACTTGCCTCCTCTTTTCAGAGCAAACTGGTTGACCTGGCTGTAATGTACCTTTCGTTCAATTAAAATAAATCATCATCATCTGGCTTCAGATTTCCATTTGTTTTTGTCTTACAACCCTTATTTGTACTACTCACTAGTTCTATGATTGTATATTTTCACTGTGGAAGGGTAAATTATCTATATAACATGTATCTATGCAAAAATGAAGATGAATGACAATAGGTGCTGTTACTTGAACTTTGATAAAATTTATTTTTGTATGCATTTTGAGCAAATGCTCTTCTCAATAAGTGCCCAAACTGTGATAATTTTAACTACAGAAAATCCTGTATAGGTAATCCCATTCTAGCTCCTTGATTAAAAAAAAAAAAAAAAAAAAAAATCTCATCTATTATGCAGTTTCCTGGAATAACCAAGTACTGGTCCTGTTTCCTATACCTCTGCAGAGCTGAAGCAGACTGGGGCTCCCTGGTTATTCTCTGGTTCACCTAGCTTCTGAGAAGCAGTATATAAATGAAATCAGTCATGCAGCTATTCTAATGAATACTGGAAGTTGTGTAAGAGCCATCAGATATAGGGCACAAAAATGGTTTAAACACATCTTCTTTCCCCTATTTTCATTTCCATGCCTCTACTGAGATATTTATAGTTATGGGTAACACAGTAATATCTAGAATATTTTATGTAGTTCCTGCTGTTACATGATTTATGATGACGTTCATCCCTATCAAGCTCACACTTATATGCACTGTTCTTTATAATTAACTTGTTTAACAATAACAGCTTGTTTTCTGGGTTAATATAGAAGTATCATCCTTTGATAATGTACGTAAAAGCTCCTAATTACATATGTTAATATTTTGTCTGACCAAGTCTGTATAAATAAGGATGATCAAAGATGACAGTATTCCAAACATGGCTGCTGGTAATGTATCAACATTTTTCCCTTGAAGGTCACGTAGCAAAATCATCTCAAATTAAAGTAATGCACATGAAAATTAAACTATGTTCCTGAATTATCAAAGCCTAACTGAAAATGACACTTTTTATTTATTTATTTTTTAAAGCATTAATAGAAATTTAACACTTTCTACAGGGTTAGATATATGAGGGTTGAGATAGGGTGAAGGTAAATCACATACTATGATGCTGATAGTGAAGACCCGTTAATACCTGTAATCTATGGGAAACAGGCATCAAGTGTATCATTTAAACAGAAATTTCACCATTGTATATTCTGTTATTTTCCTTCAAAATTCAAACTGTGCTGATTCTTCTATGGCAACCATCCCAGGAAAACAGCAACATGCATGTCATGAATTTCTGGTGTATATTATACCTCCAGTGCCATATCAAGGAGAATGTGTGATGCTAGCAAGATGGCAATATTCCATAGAAAAGTTAACATAATATTCATGTATACATTCATAATAACAAAGTAGTCTAGCAGGGGAAATCTAGGCTAAATGGACAACTGTTTTTATAAAATCCTGTGAAACATGGTCTATATCAGTACTTCAGTCTTCATTTTACAAATTATTCAGGTGGTTCTGGGAACCATATTGTTTTGAAGATAAAAGTGGAAATGTGATTGTACTGTCTCTGAGATACAATTTTTTTTTTTGTTGTTATTGTTGTTACTATATGGTACTATATGGAAGGATAATTCATTATCTTAGAAGGAAGGGTGAATCCCTTACTTCTTTGAATAAAGCATTACTAAAATAATCATATTTAAGCATCTTTCTCTCATCTTTTCTTTCAGTTAAAACCACAGACTTACACTGTTAAGTCGACAAGTTCAATTATACCATCCTCTGTTTGTTGCTCCATGAAACCTAAAACTAGTTTTATTTGACATAACATGCAGTCTGCCTGTTTCTTTAATGCTTATTCACTTCTTGTGTATCTGTTGTTTGAGCTATGGTACAGTAAGCCCTAGAAAAATGTATCTCTCTCTCTCTCTCTTTTTTTTTTTTTTTTTTTTTTTTTTTTTTTTTTTTTTTTTAAGATATAAGGGTCTGTGAAAATGAAAAGTAATCCTCAGTTTTATTTAGGGTTAAATAAACATTTCATTATTTATTTAGCAACAGCATTATTGCTAACTTTCACACCGTGGATTTGAAATTTATACCTCTGCATTTATATTCAACAATCAGTGAATGAAGTATGGACAGGATAAAAGATATATATATCTTTTTACTCTGGAAGACATTCCTCATTATATTGTAATATCTTTAAAGTAAGTCACAGTTTAGGTCTAAACTATTTGACAGGTATCTATTTTACAGGCATTTCTGAATATAATCAATGTAATTCCCGATAGTTACATTTCTAGTAACCAATTTGCTGACTTATGTTCTTGTCAAGATAATTTTTATATACACCATATGTTCTGTGAAATTTTTCTTTGCCCAGGTGAGCATTTAATCTTCCTTTCTCCCTGAAGGAATTATCCACGTCCCTGAGGTCAGAGGATCCTCCACTTATTTTTCCCTTCTGTCAGACCTTCTAGCCTTAAGACCTCATGTCATAATGATCATCTTTTCAGCAGAGGGCAGCATATGGCATTCTCAGAGTCCATCAATTCCACTGTTTAATTGGCTGTAGAAATCAGTATTGAGCTAAAGGTGATTTTGAAACACTGCCAGCTCTACTTCACTTTTAGGCAAGATTCAGATTTTGTTATCCTTTGAGATTGTATAGAATATTTCTCAGGGGGATGAAGTGTAGTAATAAATAATTAAAGAAAATGAAAGATTTATTTATTTATTTTTATTTTTACAAGCAAGCGATACTTTTCTGGTTGGAATTTTCTTACTAATGCTAGTCAAGTTTGTAGAAAAGATTATTTTGCTCCAATAAATTAAATAGATGATAGAAAGCTGCATATCAAATAGTGTTCCTTTTTGGTAATTTCAGGACCTCGTCTTCATAATAATGTTAAATCTTTTAGGGAAAGAAGACCTTGGCAAACCATTTGATACAGGGTATCTAACAGCCTAACACTCTGAGGCACTAATTCTGTTGCACAGTTGTTTCCAAAGAAAGAAGCAGTTTCTTTTTTAAGATACTTTTTTCCCCTCACATTTTGTACAGAAAAACTATCTTTACATCCACATTTTAATATTCACATTCTATATTTTTACTATAGAATATAGTTAATTTCTTAAAATATAGATAAATGATACTGTAATCACCTAATCCTGCATAAGCTTCAGGATGATCCTCTTCCATTTTTTTTTTTCCCTCAATGGTGTTTTCACCTATTCTATACGTGGAAACTTTTTTTATTGATCAGACCAGATGCAAATTATTCTAGTGTGATGTTTAAATATCTTTGGTTTTGAGCAACTACTTCTTTATTAGCCTTAGGATGTGAATTTATTGCCTTGATAGTTAGATGTCAAAAAAAACAACTCACTTGGAATATGCAATGAGATGACATTCCTCATATTGATGGTGATGCTTGCTTACTTTCTCTCTCTTCTTCTCTTTCTCTCTTTCTCTGTTTCTTTTTTTCCCTCCCCCCCCCCCCCCCCCCCCCCATTATTCCTTTCTAGTTTACATAATTTCAAAAGTTCTGAAAGTGACAATTGATTCTCTTTGTATGTTGCAGAGGTTTGTCAACAGATTAAAAAAAGTTTGACAATTTTTGCAATATCACACAGCCTCTGTTTTCTGAAAACTGTACACACAACTGTATGTAAATCAAAGGTATAAATCATTTGATGGCTGCCAAGTATCGTACTACCATCGTCATTATCATGAAACAGGTGTTTCTGAGTTAGTTAAGAAAAAGAAAGAGAGTAGTCATTTGCAACTCTAACTAGTTAAGCTGTCTCTGACTTAGATGACTTTTACTGTAGAGAAGACCAAAAATCTATTGACTCAAAAGTAAGGGAAAGATATTCTAGAAATATAAGCATTCCTTGGTTGACATTTAAGCCAAAACCTTGAAAGAGGCTTGAATTAGCTCTCACTATTTAGAGGGCTAGATAGCATTTTGTTGGTCTAATAGCAAAATTATTTTGTTCTAAGTGCTTAAACTGTTCATCATAGACTGGGTATTGAGCTAAGCTTCATGAAAATATACTTTTGGATATGACGGTTAAGCCTCAAGTGAAGTTTCATTCTAGCCCTTTCTAAAAACAGTTAAAGCCTGAAACAACCATTTAAGTGTTTTCTCTTTGTCATCCAATCCTGATTTGTGCCATTCCACTATGTTGCCTGTTTATTCTATTTCATTTTTCATACATACATAAACTTTCATATATATTTTACATACATTTCTATAAAAAGTGTCTTGAAACCCTTTTTAAAAAAAAAAAAATCTTGTTCTCATTTGTTGAAGGAGCATGGTAAGGGGAGAAGCTCTCCTTCTCCTTTGGTATCCTCCTCAGACATCTGTATCCTTTTTGTATGAATTTTTGCTACTGTGTTACAGACTAACTGTGAAACACACACAGAAGCGAGCATGACAGCCTATATAATTTAGAACACTTAATTTATCTATTATTACTCATCCATTGAGTGATAGCATAAATTTAGGTGATTTTAAATGTAAGATAACCACCCATTAAGTAGTTAAACTTCTAAAATTGTATGTCTGAGATATGGCTTGGCAGCAGCAATTTACTCACTAGAAATACCAGAAGATCTCTCTGAGGACTTAAGCTTGGACTTCTCTCTGAATGCAACCAGTATGTCTGGTACTTAAGTAAAGAAATCTTGGAGCCTTCAAACTATTGTTTCAACATGTATTAAGTGGTTATGCATCTGCATACCCTGGAAAATGTGCTCCTAAACCAAGAGTTCAAGTCTTCTTTCCTGACCTTGAGGTTAATATGCATTCTGGAAGTGCTTTAGAACAAGCTAAGGAATTCATTGAAGTTATGCTGGCTAAAAGACTCTCTCAAGGATTTTTTTCTGGCTTCTTTTTCTCTTTTGTCAGAGTAGAGAGCAACAAGTCATTAATAATATCAGATACAGGTTTTCCATTTGCTATAATGCTCCAATCACCATAGAGTTCAGACATTTTCAGCTATCATTAAAGACTGGTTTAAGGTTATTTCACACTATTCTAACTGTTGAAAAAGGCTTAAGCAGGAGCTTTGCATTAGTTTTATTCCTGGGAGTGACCATTCCTGGCAATTAAACAGAACCTTGAAGTAGGGATAGCTATAAGGATCTTATTGAATTGTGAATTTCACTTTGCATAGCTGTGTCACATTTGCTTTAATCCAGAACAGCCACTGCGTCTCTGACCTCTCAGCCCTCATGCTCAAGGGGAACATACAAAATACCTTCAAAAGATAAGTCTGGAACTAAAATTCATAACTCTACTGGGCACTAAAAACCATGGACTCAACAGAGACATTGGTTTTATGGCACATTATATTTTTTGCCACCCCAGGATAACCTTTCTGTGCTGCACAGACAGTAAATTACTTCTCTCTCTCCCTCTGTCCTGTAGGAGTAAACAAATGTATTATTTCCCTTTCTATTATTTCTCCACCCCATATTTATGAATTATATTTTTTAATTGGCAAGTTTGATTAAATTAAAATCAGAGCAATGTATCTCAACTTTTATTTAGTTTGGAAGACTGATAATTCCACGTTAGATTGGAGAAAAGTCTTGCATGCTTGAAAGCTTGTCCTTTTTCCCTCAAGTATTTCATTAAGTCTACTAGAAAATTTCATTTAGTCAACTAGAAGTAACTCTTTTTATAAACTGTCTGCATTTATACTGTTAGAATACATGGCTGGAATAATACCACTTAATTCACAGTAATGTGCTGATTAGATACAAGTATTTCCTCCTTTTCAGTTCCATAAGTTTTATAGCAGTTTAGTCTTTTAATAAACAGTTTTTTTTTTATTTTATTTAGTATTTTCTATTTATTATTCCCACATTATTGTATATGTGGTTAGTAAAGCATTTTGATATCAGTCCAGCTGAGGAGCAGTGTGCAACTATCCTTGTTTCTTATTTTCCAACAAAAACCAGAACAACTACAGGAATACAATGCACTTGATAAATGTTCCTGTTTTCAAGATTTAACTCTATCTACAGAATTTGCTAATTTCTGAAGTTTCTTGGTGCTCAGTGATGTCTGCTGAAAATGTCTGATGTCTGCAAAACTCCGGGCTGTATCTGTAACTGAACTCTACTTGATTTTTAGTAGTTATTACTGTTTTGATAGAAACTGGAAAATGCTGAAGTGTTGTTAGTTTCTATGATAGTCCTTTTAGCATTTGTGAGTACCAATACATTTTAAAAGCAAAAAACAAACAAACAAACCAAAACTCAAAATATTGTGCCAAAAATACAATGAAGTGTGTATTGTTATGTACTGTTCATTTCAGTGATTCTTCAGTTAAAAAAATAAAAATAAAATCAAGAGAATACACTGTCTCTGCAGGTCTGAGACATCACAAGAGATGCTTCTGAATACACCCTCATGGTTTGGTGCTTACTTTTATCTGGGAGTAACAATGCCATAAATTCAGATCTTGGCTCTCTTTCTAGTGTTATAAAACTTCACTAAAATAAAGGAAAGAAAAAAAGAAGGTATGGTATCTGGACTCGGCATTATGACATAGCAGCTGAGTAGCCTGCAGCATAGATCAACTTTAATTGTGATCTTGTCAAGTTTCATAAACTGGTGCAAAACTGGACTTGGTCAGCATATGCTACAAAATCTGTATGGGAACTGTTCTTAATTCAAAAAGTGGTGCTTGTAATTCAGCTGCTTTGCCATGTTTCCTCAAAAACTAAATAATGTCTCACTACACAATTAATGGTGATCATTTTTTTCTCTGTGGAAGAAAGCCAGTTCTTTTTATTTAAAAGAAAAACTCTCAACCTTTCGTCTCTTCTTTCTAGTTCTCTTATAAAACAGCAGAGACTTCTGAAGAGAACTTACTATTGCTTCACATTTAATTCTTTTTTCAAAATTTTTGCAAATATTTCTGGTGGTAATCACTGTTATTTACCGTCTAATACGATGAAAGCATGCTTAGCTTCAATCACCAAAGAAATTTGGAGTAACATCTTCCTTTTCATTTTTTTTTCCTGTATGACTATAAACGTTAATATAATCTTTTTTATTGGTGTGTATGTGCCTACATAGAAAAACTACAGTTCAGAAACATAATTGTGTATTGTGTAATAATTTCAGGAAGCTACTAATTTGTTGTAGGATTTATTATTCATATTTAGAATTTAAATTGAAATCTCTGATATAAAAAACACAGAACACTCTCAAGACTAGTAATTTTAAAACACAATGATCATCTGCTGCTGACCTTGAAAGGATTCGGTGTTATTCAAAATACTCTTTGTTGTGATAAGCACTTAATAATAGAAACAGTGCTGCCATAGCATAGGTCTGTATTATAGATTCTTAAAAAAGCCTAATCTGTTACTGAGAATGTATAGTATAGAAAAATCTTAGTTTTTCATTTTGGAAAACTGCAACTTCAGTTGTACAATAGTACTGTATTTGTCACACCAAGAAGAAAATCTTAAATCCATTTGAAGTAATCCACTCACAGTTTCTTTGAAGTACCAGGGTTTAACTATCCCTGTTGCTCAGTAGCTGGAGCTAATACACTTGGTTGGCTTTGTATTTTCCAATTTCAGTGGAATGGCAAGATTTGGAAGTCAGGATTTGGTTTCAGGCTGTGGAGAAGAGCAAATGTGAAGGTTGTACAGAAGTTTTGATCTTTACAGCCTGGTCAAGTTTTCCTTGTTGTCACTTGGTCTTTCTCCTCCTTTGCTCTCTCAGCGTTAATATCCTTGTCCTGAGTCTGTTTGTCCAGATAATTTCAGTTGCACATGAAATTCCTTTCCATATTTGTTTCTCTGCAATCAGCTGTTCCTCAACAATCTGTTTTTCTTCTGGTTCTCCTCTTCTCTGATCTCTCCCTCCCTACATCACTCAGGTGTCTCTCTTCATCTAATGCCAAACCTTTCCAGACTCACTGTCTCTCTTGCCTCTTTTCCTAGTTGCACTTCATGTTACTTGAACCGACCAACTTTGTGACAGCTCAGGACCCAATGAGTCATCCTAATCAGTCAGTCAAAGGCCTTCCACATTCATGTCCAGTTTCACTCACGCTGAACAGCAGTCATTTGAAGTCTATTCTCCCATCTAACAGCCACACATCAGCACAGCACAGATCCTCCTCTGTGCAATTTACCCTCAGTTTGTACTTCCCTTAGACAGTATAGGTGAGACAGTCTCTTTGTATGGATTGGGACATAGAAAAACTGCATTATAGGTGAAATATAGGATCGGTCTTGGGAATTACTCTGCACAGGTGGAATCTTTGAGCTTTCAACTCATAAATGCTTCTCCTGAGCTTGTTGTGACTGCAGTTTTCAGAGCCTTATTATCTTGTCCAAGTTTGGGTAAATGTTCATCTCATGCCAAATTTCAGTCCCTTTTCCATACCCCATTGGGTGAGATCCAAATGTTTTAATGTAGTGCTTGAAGTTTTTGTATAGGTAAAATATGTAAAAGGTAAAATATGTATAGGTAAAATATGTAAAATGTTTTCCCCATACACTTTGTTTTCAGGGTAATTGGGGTAAAACTATCCAATATGAGTCATGTTTTTAACTTGTGCTCTAAAATTAAAAAAAAAAAAGTTTTAAATTATGCTTTGCTTCCATAACAAGTGGATTCCTTTCCTTTGCTGCCATTCTGTATATCACAAAGAAATGAAAACATTAAGTCGTAGACACCCCATCTCCACACTATTATTTCTGCTTTGCTATTTCAATATATTAAAGGCCATCCATTGATGTATTTTCTTCATGTGGTGAATGAAATAGTGTTCCAAACACTTTTAATCTGAAATATGGAAGACTGCATCAACTGTGACGTTTCAGGAGAGGACAGCATGGAAGTCCTCCTCAGGGTTTTCAGTTCAACAAAATGGTTTTAAACTATCATTTAAAATGTGAATGCATGTTAATAGTGTGTTTGCCTAAATTACTTGGTGCATTTTTACTGATGTTGCTTTACTGTCTAGCTCACAGAACCTCATTACAAATTCTCACTTTTGTCTTGCCTGCAAAATCTGTTTTTAAAAACGATTACCTCACTTCTTCAATTCCTAGTTTCATTCTTAAAATTAGGTCTCTTTTACTCACCATGTGTCTGAATTTTTTTAATAGTGATGTATTACACCTGCTTTGGTTTCCTCCAACCTCATTAGTGTGAAGGTATCCAGTTAGTACTTGTACCTATAAAATATTCTTTAAATTGTTGACTTTGCTTTTGAAGATGTGTTTGAGTTTGTTTACTGATTCCACTTTCTAGGATGTATTTGTAATTTCTTGGGAGCAAGAATCCTGTCAATTGGTATTTTTGCAGAAGGGAAAATTATTAAAAGCAGAATTCTGTGAAAATATACATTTGCAGGATTACCATCTGTTTTCAAAAACAGGGTCCATGTTTTGACTTCTAAAATTATACAAATTGTGTGTGTGCATTTTTTTTCTCTCCAGATTGTCAATCAAGTGTTTTTCTAAGTATCGTCTTGATGTCACATATGGCTAATTTTATATTTGTGGCTGAAGCTTCCTAATGTATATATAAATAGCAGAAGCTTTCAATGATTATTGCTTTTTATATTTTTTCTCATTTAATCACCCAGCATTTTGTTTTCCTCTTTTAGTAATTGTTAGCATAAGCCACTAGTACGTAAGAAATGCTTCTCAGACATGTTTGCATTGTGTTGTCTGTATATACTTTGTTTTCTGTAATTTTATTTTTGTTTATTTTTTTAATATTGATTGGTAGTCAAAAAATTCATCTGCAGAGTGGCTCCAGTCAGGTCAGGACAAATTTACTAATCCTGTCAGCTTAAAAAAATGAGGAAGTTCTGAAAATCTCTACGTCATTACTAGAAAAAAGTTTGGTTTGAAAAGTAGTAAAGTGAATGCCAAGGAATTAACAGAGGAAAGGAGTATCTCTAAAACATTTTTATCAAAACCACAGTGGAGTCAGTTTCTTACTGAAAACTATCTATCTTTACCTCTGTCTGTTGGGGGTTAAACCGCTATTTTTTTCTTTTCCTAAAGTAATGCTCTTACGATCCAGGGCATTCTAGGTAAAGTAATATTGATTGCTAGTTCTGGAAATATTTTATTCTGCACAAATTGTACAGAGTGGGCTGCATTATCAATGCCATTTTTTTTTCTACTTCTCTCTGCTGTCCCAATTTCTCTGTACACCCCCTAGACTTCAGTTTACAGTAAACATGGACTGACTACATTGCCCTAAGCTGTCTGTGCCTGACTGGAGAATTTCTTCCAGTGTTTATTCTTAAAGATCGTGACAAAAGGACTGCTCTGTCCACCCGGACGGTTTGCCAAGTGAAATAGTTCAATGAACTAGACAAAAAGAGGTTGATGAACCTCTAGACTGTATTAGAATTGTTATTAGAAGATCTTGGTTGATATACATTCTGAATAATGTTTAGAATAGACTGAACTGTAATGTAATTTTCTTTTTTTGACTCGATCACCAGATAAGTATATAGTCCATACAAAGTAGAACTGCATTAGCAGAAGAAACAGCAAGACAAGAAATATTCAACCTCATGCATTGTCCTGGACAATACTTGGTGAAATTTTCATCTCCTTACTTGCAGAAGCTGAAACTTAGTCTTCCATAATCTTCATGTTTTCCCTTCCACTGATTATTAAGCATCATTTTATAGGGCTGTAATCTGATTGCTTAGTTAGACAAAAGAAAGAAATCACAATTCCCACTACCTCAATCCTCAGTGTTCCAAAAACCACCAATAGGCAGACAAGTGGTGTCCCTACTATATATGTAGCTAAGATTGAATAGGAACTTTAGAAATTTAGGCTACATATGTCTGGATTAAAAATCCCTCAACTCTGTGAGGCTCTGTCTATGCTTCAGGTAGCAATCTGAATCCAGAAATGCTCAAACATAGTTGGTAAGGATTCCACATGATACACTTTACTAGGCTTTTTCAAAAGTATCTAGCTGGTATCTCAGTCAAGATCTGATTTATATCTTTAACTGCAGATATGTTAACTATATATTTTTTTCGGCCTGGCAGTGTTTATTAAAGATCTTAGGTTTATATTATTGCAGACTGTAAGATATGAGATAAACTTTTTTTCTGTTGCACCTTAATTTGCACTGAATATTAAAAAAAGCTGTAAGTGTGTGTGTGTGTGTGTGTGTGTGTCTGTCTGTGTTGGGGCGAATTCAGTCACTGGCTGCTTTGTCTTAGTTCTGGATTTTCCAAGAAAGATGCAATTGGAAGATATGGCTTAGTAAAGACAGATGTATATCTTCAAAGTTTGGATTGATACAATGGCTTATTTCTACGTATTTATATGGTCCCCCTCATAGTTTCTAACTGCTATTTTAAAAGACTATTTGAATAATAATTACTGCAAACATTGCAAGCATGTAAATGAACATGACCACCTATAACATGCAAAACTGTATTATCTCGTCCATTTTAATGTTAATACTTCAATTCTG
Source organism: Cygnus olor (assembly GCF_009769625.2). Taxonomy (NCBI): domain Eukaryota; kingdom Metazoa; phylum Chordata; class Aves; order Anseriformes; family Anatidae; genus Cygnus; species Cygnus olor. The sequence goes on from NC_049171.1 coordinate 42,797,601, forward strand.
GTAGCGTGCAGATCTTTACACATACATAAAAGAGTGGGAATATATCCAGAAAAGTTAGTTGGAGTTCTACCACTGTTTTCAACTAATAGCACATCTACTTAAATGTTACCCTTGTTTCATCGCAGTTGAAACATCAGGATGTCACTTAGGATGATTTTGTTACTTGCTACTGTCATATTTTTAAAGCCAGGATCTAGTGCCTAAATGTTAGCATGTACAGAATAAATTTTCAGCCAGGTATGAATATTGCTTAATTAAGGTACCTGCGGTACTTCTCAAATGTATAATCTTGACCTTGCCATCTTTCTATCATTCATTAGGCAATATATGATTAGATCATAAGATTCTCTTTTACACGGATATCTAATAGGATATATTACTGATATATAATAAAAAAGGAAATATTAAGAACAGGTACAAATATTTAGATTGTTTAGGTTGTTATTAAAACTACTCAAGTAGTAATCTTCCATTTTGATATCAAATACTGAAATTTTTAAAAGAATGCCATTTGACCTTCAGGTCTAGTGAACAGCTTCAGATTAGCAAATCACTAATGAATAAAACTAGTGAAACTTAGATAATAAAACCAGAGAGGACAAATGAGATAATTATATAGCTAAAAGTGCATAATAGGGTACATTTTAGTTTCTGAATTTGTGTGTGAATTTGTGAATAAAATCATATCACATAATATTACTTTGCTTTTAGATGCTGTCAAACAGCATAATACTCTTAGCTTCCAAAAATAATACAATTCTTTTTGCTTTCTTCTTTTTATTTTAATATTGCTACTAAATAAAACATTGTAGGATTTTATTTTTTAACCAAAGAAGGCGAAAATAAAATGCAGCCACCTCTGGGTAAATTCTTATGGTGAACAGCAACAACAAAAGAAGATGCTTACACTTTTATCCCTTGTGGATTTCTTTTTAATATTTCAGAGCAATGAACATATGGCTGTTACTATCAGCACTGGTGTATTTGCAGCGATGCCTATCAACATCCACCAGAGAGCAGGGCAGCTCTAAAACCCACATCTTTCATGCTGTGGAAATTGATGGAGACAGCAACACAGCCAGCTTCTTGGCCAAACAACATGGAATGCAGTTCATTTCAAAGGTCAGCGCATATTTAAACTTGCTTCATTACTCCCACCTTTATGCTTGAGATTTTCATTTTTTTAAAATCAGTTTACCTAGAGGTTCCTTTAGAGACAGAAAAATGAAAGTGCTGAATCCTATTTTCATTTGGGGATATCAAGCTTTTTATCAAATTATAGAGGTGGCGTTTCAGAATATTTCATATCTGATCAGAAGGAAAATCCAAAAATAATTTTCTCTTTATTCAGGAGTCTTTCAGGCACTGGGAGTGTTTTATTTATTACTTAATATTGTGCTCCAGTCAATCATTTTGAATTCAGACAGGAAAATGGAATTTCTATTTTTAAAAGGAAAAAAAATGAGGAAAAATGCCATTGGAATAAAGCAGATTTTATTATTTTTAAAAATACAAATACGTCTTTTCTTCCTATGCTACCTATTTTATTTTGTTTTAACCACAGTACATTAACATGAAGACATGTTTTAAACAAAGGATCTTATATAAAATCTTATATTAGTTAATTACAAGCATTTATTTTCAGAGCATTTCTACAACGTTTATCTTTGAGCTTGAAGAATTATGTCCTTGTAACAATCAAGGAAATGCTTTTCTTTCTTTCAACTAGTACCTCCATGCACATATTTTCTATATGTAATGTGTGTGTATTAGTGTTTATATTGCATTTAGCTTCATTTTAACTTTCCATCTGAAGAAGGTTATTCCCGAAGTGTATGTTAGTACTTGGGTATACACTCCAAATAGAGGAAACCTGTTCGTATCTTTCAGTTACAGTTACTGGTCTATAAAACTGGACATCTATACCAATGACATAGTGTTAAATTTTTCTTTTGCTTCTATTTTGGAAGCATCTTACATCAATTAAAATCAATCACAAATCAAAAATCAATCACAAATAAAATACGAAAACTTTTAATACGTTAATCTACAGCAGCCTCCATTCATTGACCTGTAAGTTCTTTGCCAATTTTAATGAAATAAGTCTTGAAGTGCTCCTGTTGCTTTTATCTCTGCATTTCAGATGTGAATGGCAGAAGTAGAATAAGTAAAACAATTTGTTCAAGATCCACATAGGAAGTCTGTGGCCCAGTGAGAAATGGAAAATACATTTCTGAATTTTCAGTTCTGTGCTCTAGCTGTATCAAATTATCCTAAGAGAGAAAATGTAAAGAGCTTATGAAGAAGAGGCAACACATTGTATGTTCCTCAACAGCCATTATGGTCTACCCTATTCATGAGAAAGAATCACTGAAGGGCTCTGAGGAAAACTGCACCCAGTTTTCTGTTGGAAGAATAATGATGACAGCCTTCCTCGTGTGACACCCTTAGCGTATAAATATTAAAACCACCACAAGCTGCTATAATAATCAAGTTAATTGAAAAACAACAAACCACCCAACACAACAACAAATAAACAACGAGGCATTGGACAGTAAGTATTTCTATAAAGGGTGACTTCCATGATTGGGTTGCTTAGGAAGAATTTCCCCAGTTTTTGAGAAATGTGGAGGTATTTATTACAAGGGGAATAAGTGATGGTTTCCCTTGCTGTGCAATCTGGGCACTGTTTATGGCTAGGTTGCTGGAAATAAAATTGGTAGCATAAGGGAGCCAATCAAACTGTATTCTTTGTCCTGTAGTATTCATCCAGGAAAACACCTTTTTTATTACAGTATATAAGAAAAAGCAAAGGATGGAAAGAGAAATGCATTAGACATAGGAAGAGTTTTTCTCCTGGCTTCTCTGTGAATTTCTGATTTACAACCTGTTGTGTAAGCAGCAGATACCTTTCTTAGCATTCTCATTTTAAATATGAGGAAAAAAAAGCTTCTGTGGTATTTAAAGCTTATGGTCTTTAAGCCATGAGGAGCACTGGTACAGTATTAAAGATTCAAATATGATTAAGCTTAATATTTTTTCAAACTTTTTGTTGGCTTGTAGTAAGCTTACAGCATGTGCTACATGATAAGACAAGATGATACTGAAACATTATTTGGAAAAATAAACCTGTAAAACTTGATAAAACTTATTGTTGCTGAAATTCCTGAGTAGTAGGGAGCATGAGTAGTACTGCAGTTAGGACTTATGCTCCTGTTTTAGGTTTCAATATGACAAAGCATTTGAAACATATACTTAAGTTCAATCCCTTTTCAGAAAAAAATCATAATCATGGGCCTAAGTTCTTTTGAAATAAATGGGATCTAAGCATATGCTTAAGTGCTTTACTGGATAAGACTGGGCTGTTGAATGGGGTTCTTAGTGGGGAAAAAAACACCACAGTTTTGTATGAGAAAAGTGACATCAAAGACTGAAAATGGTATCTTTTAAATATGTTACTGTCACCACAGGAAACAGGCTCCTGTAGAAATGGTAATTATGTGTAACTGTGACATCCTTGCTTCAGCATGTTAGTTGCAATTTATAGTTGCAGTTTAAAGGCATAACTTCCCTTTGGCATAAGTGTACGTTTTTACTATGATACAGTGAATAAAGACAGTGAGTTAAGTGTGTTACTTTGGAGTGCTTCTTCTCATTAAATGCCGTTACTGATTAATATGCAGATGCTTGGCAGCACAGTAGGAAAATTGTAGCTATGGAAAAGGCTACCGAGGAGGTACCACACTGGAATGCACTTCTTCAAAGTGTAACTCTTGAATGATAGACAGTGAATAAAATCCAAAATATTAAACTCTTGACATCGATTGCCATACTATTTTATTTCACATTCTGCGTTAGATAACTTACAAATATAAAAAGCGATGTGAAAAGATCTTTATAAGCTTAAAGTATTGTCAAAATTTCTCTTAAATTTAAAACCACTGATAAAGTCCCTGTAATTAAAACACTCATTAGATACTGTGCAGATACCCTCCACAATGTAGGAGAGTCTCATCAGCTCTAACCTGACTAAAATATTTTGCAAAGAATTGCTTACTTTGGTTCTGTTTTGCACGTCAAGGTGCTAGAATTGCATTCAACAAAGGTTAGAGAAGACAGAAGATATTAAATATATGTATATATCAGAGGTATACATTGGAGTCAAATGTATGTTAGGATTCTCTCACACAGTTGTATTTTAAGTCAGTTTAATTCCCTTATTTTTATCACTTTTGTAATGTAGGCTAGATGAGTCTTGTTTCTATGTAGCAAAAAAGATTTCTATGGTACTGCTAGGTGGCAGAAATAGAGGATACAGTGCCAAGCACTTCAGTTTCATTCTCGTTTCCTTCCTCACTCTTCAAGACAGAGGTTGTGGAGAAGATACAGACTTCATAGCATTTCTTTAGCCTCAGAAGGAAGGAGTTGGTAAAAGAGTAAAATTTGAAAAGGGAGTATGTGCACACCAAATGTGAGTCACTAAGAACACTTTTTGGCTATATAATGCCTCATCCTTACCTCAGTGGAGTCAACCAAAAACCTCCCGTTGACTTTCAAGGGAACTTAGAAGAATGATTCTGTGTAAATGTACCCAAGTAGCAAATATCAGTAGTATGTAAACTATGTGAGACACTCACAGGAAGCAGAGAGAAAAATCATATTTGATCTGTCATCCATTTTTCCAAAGTGGGGTTTCTGTATTCTGTTGCACATTTTGCCCCTTGTAGAAGATACAAAAACATGAGGAAACACCAGGGAAGCTACACCTAAAATCAGTTTACACTCTGTTCATTTAAAGAAGCAAGGCTTTTGTAAAAATAGTTTCAATCGACAACTCCCTTAGCTGAGACTTTAAAAAGAGCACCAAGTTTCAGTGATTTTACAGAAGTCAGAAAAAAGGAAAACAAGTTTTTCTCTGTGTGTGTGTGTTTGTTTAATCTGGATTTGTAAGAGATTTGGATTATGGTGTATCTGAACCTCAAAGTGAAGCTAGGAAAGCTGGATAGTGGAGGAACTGAAGTTTACCAACAATTATATTACTGTTGCATTAATTATTGAAAAAAATCTGTTTAATTTCTGGATCAGTTTTGAAGACTTTGATAAATACTCTTCAAATACATTATCTGTGTGTGTAAGTATAATGCATATAAGAGAGTGTGCTTGGTTAAACACACCCAATAGGTATTTATCCAAGTGTATAAATACAGGTATGTTGCAAATTTAATTTACAGCAACGTTTCCTAGCTATATTGGGTATTTATTCTTCAGCAGCAAAACTCCCAAAAAAATATTATATAAAAGGTACATGATATTTGCAAGTTATATCTAAGATTCTTTCTCTTTTTTTTTTCTTATTTTTTTCTTTTTTTCCAATGCAACCAGTTTGGAAACACCTGCAGTGAAGTTCAAGGTCTTGATATTCTTAAATTTGTATAGAAATTCTAAACAAGTCTTGCATTAAAAAAAAAAAAAATTAAAAAATGAGGATTTGAAATGAATTATTCTGTATTCTGATCAGGACTGAAAAATTGATTATGTGTCTGTATATATATATATTTAAAAGGTGAAGTCAGGCTGGGCAGCAAACCCCACTTTTAATAAAAATGGGTTTAATATAGGTACTCTAAGAATGAAAACAAGATCGCTGAATGACATTTTGACTGTGGGTAAGGTTAGTTTCATATTCTTTCTCTTTCTCTTTTTCTCTTAATTTCTCTCTCTCCTCCCTTCTTTCTCTCACCCTTTTTATTTCATTCTTTTTTTTTCTCTTTTGATCTCTTGTTTTTTTTTTCCTTTTTCAATACAACGCTTTAATTACTTTTTAGTAATTTCATGATAATTTCTAATTCTGTTTTCTGTGGTCTGTATTTTCTTTATTAAGCTGCTTTGGATATCAGTTTCTGATTTTATGATAAGTCCCTTCAATACTGTTGTAACTTTAATAGTGGAAGTACATAAAATCTAAGGAAACTAAGGAAATGCCTCTTGCTGGGCAGGACACTGCCTTAATAGATCCTATCCGAAGCTAAGTATTAACTCACATCACCATACATTACCATCATTCTGTGTGCAGTTTTGGGTGCCACAATGTAAGAAAGATATAAAACTATTTGAGAGCAGCCAAAGGAGGGCAATGAAGATGGTGAAGGTTCTGGAGGGCAAGACATATGAAGAGCAGCTGAGGTCCGTTGGTTTGTTCAGCCCAGAGCAGAGCAGGCTGAGGGGAGGCCTCGTGGCGGCTTGCAGCTCCCTCATGAGAGGAGCGGAGGGGCAGGCGCTGAGCTCTGCTCTCTGGGGACGGCGACAGGACCCGAGGGAACGGCATGGAGCTGGGACAGGGGAGGGTCAGGCTGGGTGTTAGGGAAAGGTTCTTCACTGAGAGGGTGGTCGGGCACTGGGACAGGCTCCCCAGGGCAGTGGGCACGGCACTGAGCCCGCTGGAGTTCAAGAAGCGTTTGGACAATGCTCTCAGACACATGGTCTGGTTTTTGGGTGGTCCTGTGTGGAGCCAGGAGTTGGACTCGATGGTTCTTGTGGGTTCCTTCCAGCTCTGGATATTCTGTGGTTCCATGATTCCATGACCTTGCTCTATGGGCAAGTGTTTTGAATCAACGATTTCTCTCAAGTTTCACAGCACATCTTTGGTATATTATATTTGCTGAAGAGTTAGGTCTGTGTTAATCATTTGTCCCGATGTGACTTTTTTCTAGTCTACTGCTTTTATTTATCTGGAAAATTAATCTTACATTTAAATTATGATTTTAAAATTAATTTTCTCCCAGTGTAGTATTTGTTACAGAAGACAAAGTAATACACTGAGCCTTTTAAGTGGAAAAAAGAATGGATGCCTATTATGGATTTTGATTATTAAGGGAGTTAATTCCTTTGCCTTGGATTGGTGTGCAAGAAAATCTGGTTTTTAGAAGGCAGGGTTTTCTGGAGTTGAGACAGATACTTTTGTTACTGTGCCTTCTCCTCTCTGCCATCCCATGAAGCTACTGAATTGTCCAGGAAGTTTTCCCCATGTGACAAAGAGGAAATATCCCTGATTCACACTCAAGTCTAAAAGTAGGAATGACTGCATTTTGCTAAATCTGTGGGGAGAAGCACACCCTAGTTGGTGCTAGGTTTGTTAATGCTTCAGGTGATTGTTTGAGGATTTGAAAATAGTATCAGGATGTTTAACAAGACACGCTACAGCCAAAGTGTTCTCTGTTTTTTATTTGTTCACGTGTGACATCATAACTGATTTTGCTTTACTATGACAGTTATTAAGTCATCCTCTTTTTAATAAAAACTGTTATTTTTTTCTCAAATAATCTGCTTCTGGAGTCAAGTTTTCTTTCAACAAAAGGCATATTAGTCTTTTTATAGCATAAAATTAATACCCTTTTAGGCCGTTTATTGAAGATTGCAGTGTTATTATTTTGTACTACCGTAAAATAGTAGCTTCAGTTCTTTTAATCTCAGCTAAAAATTCTCTTTCATTTCTTGAGTGAGTTGTAGATTTAGAAGGACTGTACATCATTTCCATGGTTTTGGCTTTGCTGTGTATCACTATTCAGATGCATATGTGACAATGGCTTATGCATTCACCCTTCTACCAGGTGAATGCTCCTATGCTTGAAAAGGGCTTTACAAAAAGGCAGAGAATTATGAGCAGTCATTAGTTATTACCAATTTATGCTAATATACTAGGAACCTAATCATTTAATCATTCTGATTGAAATGATAGGCATGATTCACAGGAGATGTAAATTGGTATAGCCCTATTTAAATCAATGAAACTATACTGATATATGCCAGATGAGAATCAGGTCCCTCATCTTGATTTGAATAATGTAATGGTAGGCTGACCAGACCATTAGAGAATACAGTTAATAGAACAATCCTATATTAAAACTGGAATGGAATATGGAAGCTAGTAATCTTTTAAATCTTTTTAAAAATCTTTTTTCCCTCTATTTACCTGTGAATAGACAACTGTTAGGTAGAACAAGTTTAAGCTTTGAAGTTGGTAGTGTAATGGTGTATTTAGCAAACAACCACAATGTAGAAAAATATTGGAAAATATTTTCACATGATACTTTAAAAAAAGCCAAGTTTTTGATGATTCTTGAAAACAAATTATTTTACCTCTGCAGCTGCTGATATTATAAAGCACTCTCTTTGTCCTTACACTTACTTAGTGTGTTGTTAAAATACTAACTAGAGTGTAAAAGAAAGGTGGATAAAAATAGAAGAACACTGCAATTCATCCAGTTCTTGTTAATGAAAGATTATTCCCTACTAAACATATACAGCGTCATTTCAAATTCTGGATGCCTGTCATTGTAAGAAAGTAATGTAAACATGGTTGCAAGTCTTTTTTTTTTTTTTTTTTTTTTTTTACATGAAAGTATCTTAAATAAGAGTTATGAAATTGCAAACTCTCCCTGGAACTACAACAAATGTTTCTTCTCATTTTATGCACCTCTGGGACTGTAGCACTGGAAAATGGATGCAAGAACCCATAAATTTGCCAGATGCTTGGTACTGGGTTCCTGGCATACATTTAATCCTTCACTATTTTTGTCCCTGAAAGGAGAAAAAAAAAAAATATTGGAATTTGGTTTCATTTAAAATATATTACTGAGTTAATATATGCATGTATGCATGTCTATTTTTGCAGTGATCACCAGCGTTGTTTAGCAAACTGATGTGAATACCTCATATGTACATATATTACATATGTGGAATGGTATGGAATGCATGCTGGGCTAATTCATTTATTTCTATCAATTTACTATGGAAGGTCCTCTGTATCAAAGGAAGGTGGTGCATCAAGAGGCATTGTTCATTGTTTATTAGGATCAGTTTGATTTTAAGAACTTTGATGTCAACCATGTTAACTCACAGTTTCTTACATCTTTTAAGTTGCTTTGCAATACGTATTTTACTCTGAGATTAGTTTTGAGGCTGCATTAATAGGATGTTTTATCTTATACAATGATATAGTTAGAGATTGTAATGTAAACAAGCTTAAGGTCTGGAATCTGTATTTTAAGAGGAAAGAGAGACTGGAAGGGGAAGAAAGTATTGCTCATTGAAGGACTGCTGTCACTGCAATGTTTTATAGTACTTCTCTTAATTGTTTAACAATTATAATATGTTCTATTTGTGTAGCACACTTCATTCAAGACTGCAAAGACATTCAAGACTGGACCTCGATCAATATCACTAGATCTGTGAGATCTGTTTTCAACAAGTTTTAGCCAGGTTGATGTTTGCAATAATTAAAACTCTTTACAACTTTGAATTATATTCAAAGAATAGTTTCAGTCAAAATGAAGTTGGGAGAAGCGTAGGAAGTTTGCATGGTCCTGTCTTCAAAATGAATCAACCTAGCAGAACAAAAATAAATATTTATGTTAATATGCAAAGTTTTTACACTTTCATTTTAAAATGAAACTTTATAAAATAAAAATAAAATATAAAAAATCAGGTACTAAAAATAGATTAAAAAAACATTCTTTGTTTTATAGGAATCACAGAGTGGCTGAATTGGGAAGGGAACTCTGGAGGTCATCTGGCCCAACCCCCCTCCTCAGGCAGGGCCCCCTTGAGCAGGTTGCCCAGGACCATGTCCTGATGGCTTTTGAAGATCTCAAAGGAGGAGAACTCCACAACCTCTCTGAGCAACCTGTGCCAGTGCCCTGTCATCCACATAGAACACCAGAATTTCTACCTGGTGTTCAGATGGAACCTCCTGTGTTCCAGTTATTTCCCTTTGCCTCTTGTCTTGGCATTGGGCAGCACTGAAAAGAGCCTGGCTCTGTGCTCTTTTCACCCTCCCTTCAAGTATTTGTACGGATTGATGAGATCCCACCCTGAGCCTCCTCTTCTCCAGGCTGAACAGTCCCAGCTCTCTCAGCTTCTCCCCAGAGGAGAGGTGCTCCAGTCCCTTCATTATGTTCATGGCCCTACGTTGAAGTCTTTTCATTATGTCTGTGTCTCTTGTACTGGGGAGCCCAGAACTGGACAGAGTGCTCTTGGTGTGTATTCACCAGTGCCCTTACCCAGAGACCCCTCCCTTTTTGTTCCTAATTTTTGGACTGACAACCAAAGTAAAACTTGTTTGTTTGTTTGTTTTCTCCCTCCATCTCTGGATATCTGGATTATAGATTGATAGTGATAAATTGTTTCAAAACTACATTAATGGCTTAATAACAGATTCTGGAATGAAGCTCATATATCCTATTTGCTATGCTTCTACTTTTAACTGTTTACAGGGAGATGATGCTGGTGTAAATAGAAATAAAACGATATGTTTTAAAGAGGAAGTTCAGATTAAGTCCTCAATTGACTACCTTAAAAGTAATAGCACAAACGTAGGGAAAGATTTCAGTGGTCTGAGTGGATGGTAACTCAGAAATATTAAGTTAATGGCTTCTTTGGAAATGCTAGTTGAAGTAACTAGTAGTTTCATCAGTGTGATGAAATGAAACGTTTAATAATTTTAAGCTACCTTGTGCTAAATGGAATTTATAATAATCAGACTTTGCATTTTCTTACTGCTTTGACTGGTATACTCAGTGTTTTCTAGATATGGATATCTCTTCCTTCCCATCAAAAAGGTTTTCATACTGTCAGAGTCTGTGTATAGAACTTAAATCATCATCTTTATAAATTGTTGTTTCAAGAAATTTATTCCTCTTGCAAGCTAACAAGTGGGATTATCCAACATCCCCAAGCCGGGGAAGAGATGGTTATGACACGTACCTCAAAAGTCAGGGTACACGGAGGGTGCTTTTTTCTCATGGACTATCATAAAAGCAAGATCTTCGCATCTGATGACTTAGTGCCAACATGAATGGAGAATCTGGCCCCAGGGTTCTGTCTGTAGTAATTTAGAAAGTAATTCCTGAGCCAAGAAGCCTAAACTGCTTTCCTTGACATTGGTTTTCGTATACTGTAATCTTCCTGGAGAGTCTCAAAGTGGTTTCAGCATCACCTGAGAAAGCTGTTTCACAGTCAGGATCAAAACCATATATGTCTTTATTGATATATGTTAACATCTTCAAAGACTTGCGTATGTCCCCATCTGAGACAAGTGTTTCTAAAGAGCTTGTGCGAGTGTGTGTATTATAGCAACCACATAGACACAGGCAAACAAGCACCTGTGTACACTTTCACTTGCACTTCTTTTGGGGACTAGCACAGCTCTTTGTGCCCTCTCTACGTGTGATTAAATATTAATTAGGCTTCTAATATAAGCAAGTGAGTTCACAGGCCCGAGTACCACATAAATAATGCATGAGGTACCCGAAGGCTCAGCTTTAGAAGCTGATTGGCCACATTGGATTTGTATAATTATGAAGTTTCATTATTAACAGTAGAAGCAGTGGAGAGATTTGCCTAGCTTGAGGGACTTTGAAAGCATAAGCTGTCTCATTAGGGAAAAAGGGAATAAGGCATAATATGCAAACTTGTTAGAAAAAAAAAAAAAAAGAGGAATAAAAATTAAGCATAGCCCTTTAATGGGAGTATTTTCTATGTATATATAAACATTTCCAAGTGTATAAAAGGGCAGAAATTCAAATAGGTGAGGTCTACACTACAGCTATTTAACAGTTTTGTTTGTAAGGGTCTCACTTAAAAGCATTAGTTCTCAGTATAAAACAATCTTTAATATTTTACAGAAAAATCCACAGGTAGCTTAATGAGTTCTGAAAAGTGAGAGGTACGGAGGTGCAAGAGAATGAACACAGTCCAGGGTTCTTGCTAGAATGTGTGTTGTGCATGCAATTAAATCTCAAGGTCAAACAATTTACAGACAATTACTTTTCTAACATCTCCAGAAATGCCTGCTTACACGTCTTTAATTTTAAATGATACTGATATTCCAATTCTCCCCAAAGGTTAATGCTGACTAAATCCAGCTGTGACCTGACACGATGCGACAGCACAGTGCCTAATTATCCTCTGGATAGTCATTTACTTTAAACCATTAAAGAAATAGGCTGAGAGGAAGATTTAGGACCCAGAAAAAATGTTAGCCTGACTTCTTTATTCTTGAGGATGGGATGGGCTGAAAAATAAAAATAAAATCTTGCTAAATGTTAGCCATTTGCTTTGATGGCAGAAAATTGTTCATCCCACTCTGTTTTTTTTACAGGTTAAATTGCTAACTAGTTCATTTTATCCATTGCCTACGGCTGGCGCTAAATGTCAGTGACAAATTTTGTACTTGTCTTGAAGAATGAATTAAGTTATGCACAAAAGCTATAGTGCTCTTTTTAAGATGAGTGAATTGCAGAGGGAAAAAAAAAGTTGCTCGTCTGAAAAAGGATTATTTCGATTAAAGGCCTTTTCTATTGTAGTGGAAGACAGGTAGTGGTTTAAGATAATTCCGACAGTTACCTCCCACAGAGGCTGCAGTCCTTTACTAGAAATTTCTTTAAGAGCACTTGTGTCAGATTATATACTATGATTATTATCATAAGACCATTTGTGACAGTAAAGGGGGGAAGAATTACAGAAAATGGCAACTATTATTCATTAACTAAGGTAAAACTGGTCTTTCTTCAGCGAGGTCAGCATTCCATCACCGTCACACAAACCTTTCTATGGTTTGTAGCAATGGCAATTAAAAAAAGAAAAAAAAAAACAACACCAAAAACACAACAAAACCCACAAGTATATTCTATGCCAAATGTTGGTAAGAAAGAACAGTTCGTTCAGCAATTTATATTGAGAAGACTTGGCACAGACTTTACAATCCATCTGGTTTTTAGTTATCTGGCTCTGGTACCACCCCATCATCTATCAGTGAATAAAAAGTATCTAAGAATGATTGCTATCATCATAGTGTTTGAAACTCTAAACTGTTTTACTATCCATAGGCTAACCCTAAGGGAGCTCTTCATTATAATATTTTACTTAGTTTTATTTTCATGTGCGCTATATCTGTGTACCAAAAATCCAAGGCGAGCTTAAAGTTAAGACTAGACTTTACGGCCACATCTGGTTACGGGGGGCTTTGTTAGAAACTCAACATTTCTCACCTCAGTCGTGTGGTATAACTGATGCTCTCTTGTGCTTATAGTACCTAATTTTCTCTGGATATAATTATTACAACAGAGAAATAATTATTTTTAATTTATTATGTGGATTATGGCAGTGCCTGGTATTTCTAACTGTAAGCAGGGTACCATTGTGCTGCGCATTGTACAAAAACACAGATCTGAAAGAAATGTTGTTTTTAGTGGCACCCACAGGTTTTGGCAGATACTTTTCTCCTCTCACTGTGTGCATAAATATTTTCACTGATACCAGCTGTAGAGAGTGATATGGTAAATGCTAATCTCAGTACAGTCATAGCAGTCACAAATGGAAGTTAGATCTGTAATTTCAAGTTGAAAGCTCGAATGAAAAATCTCGTGATTATGCACTAGTGCCCTAAGCTACTGAAATATTCCCTCTTCTTTTCTCTCTACACTCGCACACTCAGGCAAGTGGATAAGGTTTCCTCCCCAAGAGAAAGAAAAATACAGATTATCATTTTTCTGGTGATAACAGTACAGCTCCTGAAAGACAATCTGACTGTAGAAAGTAATACAGGCTGAGCTGTCTCACCTAGCTGTAGACATATAAAGCATAGATATCTCAGTCTGACCTAGTCATCTTTGCACCTCTCACTAGAATGTGAGAGAAAAAGGTGTTGAATCCTAGAATCATCTAGGTTGGAAAAGACCTTCAAGATCACCAAGTCCAAACACCAACCTGACCTAATGAGTCCCATCACTAACCCATGTCCCTTAGTGCCACATTGATGTCTCTTAAATACTTCCAGGCATGGGGAAGTTCCACCACTTCCCCAGGCAGTCTGCTCCAATGCCTGACCACCCTCTTTGTGAAGAAATTCTTCCTGATATCCAACCTAAACCTTCCCTGGCACAACTTCAGGCCATTTCCTTATGTCCTGTCACTTGTCACCTGAGTAAAGCGATTGACACCCTCCTTGCTGTAGCCTCCTTTCATTTGTAGAGGGCAACGAGGTCTCCCTTCAGCTTCCTCTTCTCCAGACTAAACAATCACAATTCTCTCAGCTGCTCCTCATAACTCTTGTTTTCTAGTCCCTTCACCAGCGTCATTGCTCTTCTCTGCACACACTCAAGCAGCTCAATAGTCTTGTAGTGAGGGGCCAAAAACTGAACACAATATTTGAGGTGTGGTCTTATCAGTGCCACGTACAAGGGGACAATCTCTTCCCTAGTCCTGCTGGCCATGCTATTTCTGAAGCAGGCCAGGTTGCTATTGACCTTCTTGGCCACCTGGGCACACTGATGGCTCACGTTCAGCTGGCTGTAGACCAGCAACCCCAAGTCCTTTTCTGCTGGGCAACTTTCCAGCCACTCTTCCCCTAAGCTGTATTGCTGCATGGGTTGTTAATGACCTAAGTGCAGGACCCCAGCACCTACCCTTATCGAATGTCATTCGATTGGACTTGGCCTACTCAGATCCCTCTGCAAAGCCTTCCTGCAGATGGACTCTACCACCTGACCTGGCATAGTCTGCGAACTTACTGAGGGTGCACTCAATCCCCTTATCAAGATTGTTGATAAAAACATTAACTGGCCCCAAAACTGGCCCCACTACTGAGCCCTTGGGGATGCCACTGGTGATGGGCCAGCAACTGGACTGAACTCCATTCACTATGACTGAGCCTGGCCATCCAGTCAGTACTTCACCCAGCAAACTGTACACCTGTCCAAGCCATATGCAGCCAATTTCTCCAGGAGAATGCTGTGGGAAACAGTGTCAAACACTTTACTAAAATCCAGGTAAAGCAATGTCCACAGCCTTTCCCTCATTTAGTAAGGTGGTCATATTGAAGGAGATCACATTAGTCAGGCAGGTTCCACCTTTCATAAGCCCACACTGACTGGTTCTGATCACCTGATTGTCACATACGTGCTGTATGATGATATTCTAGATGACCTGATCCATACCCTTGCCTGGTACTGAGGTAGACTGACAGGCCTGTAATTCCTTGGATCTTCCTTCCTTTCCTTCTTGTAGATTGCTAACCTATGGCCAGGTGCATTCCACATAATTTTAGGCATCTGTTTATGATGAGGCAAATTATTCTGTAAAGGTATTTGGTTCTGTTCATTAACTCTAAAGAGAGCCTAAACTTGATCTAAGTTTTAGATTCCCACAGGAGGGCACATGCATCGTACCACTTATAATTTTCCTTTCCCTAAAATTTTCACCTCTGCCCTGCCTGATCACAGATGAAAAATTCATTTCCACTCCCATGCATGAAAAAGGGTCTGTCAGTGTTTTTATGAAGTATATTTTAAGTTTTCTCAGCGTTTTTTTTTGTTCATTTGTAAATACTTACACTTTTGACCTTCCTTTTGATATGCTAGTTGGAGCACCTTCAGTCCCATATTTTTGGCTTTTTTTTTTTATTTTTTTTTTAAATCTTGAATCACTTATATAGCTCTCTTCTGAGTTTTCTCTTCACACATTCTTTGTAGTGTGAATAAGTGTTGTAAGAGTGGTCTCACCAAAATGTTACATAGGGAAAGACTATTCTTTGCTTCTGTTCCTTGGTATATGGCAATTTCCTTAACTGTTAATGCCACAACACTGCATGAAGAAATTGTACAGAGACAGATATTTATAATTTCCTGTAATACTATTTTTTGAAGAAAAATCTTCATTCTTGGCTCCCAGTTACCTGTATACTTGCATTAGACTGTATAAATAACTGTATTTGTAACTGTACATTTTGCAGTGACCATTCAACTAGATGGTCATTTGCAACTGTTGCACTCTACTCATTGTTTATCATCATTTGATGATATGAAATACTTGAATTAAAGAAGCTGCTGCATTTTGAAACCTGTCAATGAGTTAGATTTACTGCATTTTAGTTACACGGAGTAACTAAAGGTGACTTGTACAAATGTAAGCATTTTATCTAAGCCATGCAGGCAGGCAATGGAGAGAAAGAGAGGCATCGTCAGAGGGCAATCCATCTCACTGACTCCACTGGAAAAGCAGATCAAAATTTAAATAAAGCAAACAAATAACAAAGAAAAAAAGGACAACCCAACCCAAACCCAAATTATCTTTGCACATATAACTCCTCCAGAAAATGAGAGAGAAGAAGAAAACAACTTGTTTGTAACAGATCGTGGTCATATTCCATGGACAGCATAAAAACTCTAGAAGCAATTCTTCAAATACTGGTGTATTTCTCTCCAGTGACTGTTCTAGGTCTTAGAAATAGCTTAGACTCAATATTTAACTTTGGGATGGATAAAATCACATGGGATGAATATCAACCCATGACGCTTGCTATTTGAAAATGTGTTTTTTACACTTCCTGTTTTATTTATGTGAGAACTAGGGGAACATTATTTAAGAAAATATAATGGTCAAATATGTTAAATTTTATGTTCAACTCTTCAGGGTATGAGAAAGATTTCATTTCCATGTTTATTCCTGGAATAGAATCCTAGAAACTGTATTTTTTTTCATTATGGCCTTTTTTCATATCTTAATTATTGTATAGTCCCTTGGTAAATTCAATCTTTTACTAAAAGTTGTAATTACGTTCAGCTGAAACCTCCAGACAGGGCTACAGAACTTTCTGCTGAACCTTATTACAATTCCCAGGGCAAATATATACTGATGTATAGTTTCTTATCCAGAGATCTTGCCTCTTTGAGAGCACTTGAAGTAGAAAAAGATATACTCATCAAGAAAATATTTCATCGCTGTTAAAGCTATGGTTTTGAGAACTGTTTTACCAGTAATATTACTTCATATAATAAAGAACTTACAAATGGCTGATGGGTGTGAATATGCTTTGTTATATTATATACATAGCAAAGAAGTGACTCAAAATGTTTGAAATATTTCCAATGGATAAACTTGAACTACTTTTTGTAAATTAGGAAGGCATTTTATAATAAAGAAGGCATATATATGTTTAGCACCAAGAAGTTGAGAGCTTACCTCTTTTTTTTTTTTTTTAATTTATCTGAAGCTAAATTAATAAACTAAAGTTCTCCATTTGCTAATTCTATTTAGCAATTTACTCTGTGAACTTCTGGACTAAAATCAGTGGGACAGTAGTTTTTTTCCCATTATTTCAAATTCACTACAGCCAGGAAAGGACACATTCGGATGTGTTTGGCAGATTCATAAGGGTAACAGAAGTATACATGCAAGAACAAAGTCAGATTAGTTTAATTTTGCTTTTTTAAATACTGTCTTGGAATGTGCGATGTTCTGAAGCTAAGGGCATTGCATAAATAGAAACTGTATTATGCTGTGGTATTTATCAAATACTCCTCGTCTGCTGCACCACCCCCATAAATCCACTGAAGCTTTTATTATTCAGGGGTGGGAAGGTAGGCAGAATGGAGTGAAAGCTACAGAATGATTTAACACTGTGGGAACTTAATCAATAAGACTGTTGCAGAGAACTCCCAGGAAAGAGTGTTGTTTTCCATCCAGATGATAATGAGGCAGACAAGCAGCAACCTCTGGAGGAGGAATGTTGGAGCAGTGACTCTGTGGTACAGCTTTGCTAGTCGCTAATTAATAGTCTGAGGCCAAGGGGATACCTTTTTGTCCCTCTGCAACTTGTAGTTTCTCAGTGGCTTGTCCCACATGCCACTTTCACTATAGGGGTCTCTGTCTGCTGAGTGAGATTCTGGAATTTTATCTAGATTTAAAAACAGTGCTGGAAATGCAGGTTTACCTTTCTTCTCCCGCCTTTGTTCTTGGCATTATTAGTATATTTATACTTTTATAGCACTTAAATATTAGCACCTTCCAGCCTATGTCAAAGTAGTAGGTAGTGAGATGCATTAATTGCACAGTGCTATAAAAAATACAGGGAAAATTATTTGGTGTATTACAAAATATTATCTCTGTGTAATCTCTTATTCCCTGTGCCTTACATCCCAGTTTCAGATAGCTGAACTTATTTTGGTGTTTTGACATCTGTGGTCTGACCAAAAAAAAAAAAAAAAAAATCATCAAAAGCCAAGCTGAATAACAGCATAAACACGACTATTATTTGTGATGTGCAAACTTAAATAATTATAAGTGGTGTTAGCTTGAAGAGGTTGAGAATACTTGTTTCATGATAGTTAAGTTCAATATTGACTTTTTCCTCACCTTTATCTATAGTCCAAAACAGAACAGGGATCCTCTTTAACAAGGTTAAAGCTCTGACTGAACTATGCCATTATATCTGTATCTTTGTGAGACACACTCTCATAGTCCTTTGGTTCTTCCAGCCTTCAAGGTAATGACGTACAGAAGTATATGAACAAGAAAGTATTATCGCCGTTACCAGAGAAGAATTTAGGCAACAGAAAATTAAATAGTGAGGTCAATGTTGGCCATAAAACAAACTAGCAGGGAATTGAATCCAGGTTTGCAAAGCCCATTCTATGGGAGCATTCAAAACCACATCATAGGTAGGAATGAATTTGTGTGTCGTTATACTAGAGCATAGGTAAAAACTGCTACATTCAGGTTACATTTCTCTTAACAGTCAAAATGAGCTGTAGTTAGCAGAAGTCCTTCCAGGTTTTCCAGTCTAGAGGTGTCACTTCAACATCATCTAACTTCCATGGAAAAATTTACTTAAAGATTCTTGAAAGATTTTGTTAAAATGCTTTCCTGAACCACAGTTGCCATAATTTATCAGTGCAAAGAGCAGAGCACATTAATAAAATTCTCTGTATTGATGCCAGATAGTTGTTTCTCTTGCATTTAGTTTTGGTTTAGATTTTTTTCCTAATTATTCTATTTTCCTGACTCTCAATTGTCTCATCTTTGTGTTAAGCTTGTCACTACTTATGTAATCATCCAAAGCACAAGTACGATAGCAGAGAAAGCCACAGAGTAAGTGTACCTGTGTGCCAATGTGTTTTTCCCAGTTTCACAACAAAAGGCCCTTGAGACTGCAAATGCTCATTTGATTTTTGCTGATCTGAGAGGTCTGTGTCATCTTTGATAATTCACCGCAGCAGATCAAGATTTACATAAAAAAATCACATTAACTAAAACTCTAAAGTACTAAACATTTTAAAAAGACAAATTTAAGCTTTTCAGAGGTAATGTTTTTGGATTGAATTAAAAAAAAAAAGGTTATAATCGCTTCATCTACTAATGAGTGAAGTGAATCGCAGACTGTGCATTTAGATGGGTTCAAAAATGTCTCTGCTTTACCTAGAAATTCAAATGATTTATTTAAAGGTGCCTAGAAAAGTTGATTTGGATACAGAGTTCCTAAGGAAATTAGGCATCCATTCCTCCAAGCAACTTTCAGAATCTGAGCCTAAACATTGCACATTTATAGTATAATTTGTAGTTAATAACTCTGGCATAATAAATATATAGCTGGTATTTAGAGAATACTGACTGTATTGGGCTATGTTTTGGTAGCATGGAGGCTGCACGGGTGGCCTCTGTGAGCAGAGCCCAGCAGCTGCCCCAGGTCAGATCAGAGCCAGCTCCAGCCAGCTCCAAAGGGACCTGCTGCTGGCCAGAGCCGAACCAGGGAGAGATACTGGTTGGGCCTCTGGGAGAGCAGATTTAAGAAAGGGAAAAAAAATGCTGAGCCAGAGCAGCTGGAAGAGAGGAGTGAGAACCAGCCTTGCAGACACCAAGGTCAGTGCAGAAGGAGGGCAGGAGGTGCTCCAGGCACACAGCAGCAGTTCCCCTGCGGCCTGTGGAGAGGCCCCTGGTGGAGCAGGCTGTCCCCCTGCAGCCCATGGGTCCCGCATGGAGCAGATCTCCACGCTGGAGCCTGTGGAGGAGCCCCTGGTGGAGCAGGTGGATGTGGCCTGGAGGAGGCTGCGGCCCATGGAGAGCCCCCGCAGGAGCAGGCCCCGGGCCGGAGCTGCAGCCTGTGGAGAGGAGCCCACGCAGGAGCAGGGGGTCTGGGGGAAGCTGCCGCCCGTGGGGGACCCGTGCTGGAGCAGTTTGCTCCTGGGGGATGGATGGACCCCGTGGTGGTACGGAGCCATGTGGGAGCAGTTCTTGAAGAGCTGCTGCCTGTGGGCAGCCCTTGCAGGCTCAGTTCAGGAAGGACGGCATCCCGTGGGAGGGACCCCACGTGCAGCAGGGGCAGAGAGTGACTGTGAGGGAGCGGTGGAGGCAAAGCATTAGGGACTGACCGCAGCCCCCATTCCCCATTCCCCTGCACTGCTTGCGGGGAGGATTTAGGAGAGGGTGGATGTGGGAAGGTGGTTGTAGTTTGCTTTTAGTTCTCACTGCTCTAGTCTGTTAGTAGTTGGCAATAAATTACACTAATCTCCCTTATGCTGAGTGTGTTTTGTCAATGACGGTGATTGGTAAGTGATCTCCCTGGTCTTACCTCAACCCACAAGCTTTTTTAATTGTATTTTCTCTCCCTGTCCTATTGAGGATGGCAAATGGAAGAGCTGTGTGGTGGAGCTTAGCTACCTACTGGTGTGAAACCACCACACTATGGCATTGATAGCATTTTTTCCTTGGCTTTCTGTTGGTACTTAAGTTTTGTGTTTGTCTCATACTTTCATAGTAAACCGTTTGGGGCAGAGATCTTTAGGTTAATGTCTAGGGTAGCACGTAGTGCTTTGCTTTCCCTTTTTAGAGCAGTCATGGTTAAGAGACTAGATTTAGTACTTTAAGTGTTTATCATCCAGTTCTTCAATTCTTATTCTCATCAGTGACTCATGCTACAAACAGGTTCAGTATCTCCGTCTTATGAGAGGGTTTGTTAGTACTTTTTACAAGATAAGAGGTATCTTCATAACTGACAGAAAATATCAATACATTTTTATTCGTCCGAATACTGAAAATTGTAGTGCAAATTCAGATTTAACTTGGATTTCAGCATAGCGTCAGTTCTGGTAGGCACCACAACAATATGTGCATGAGCGCGCATATGCACGTACATACACACGCTCTTTAATTACAGTCTTCGTCCTAAACAGACATATCTGTATGCGGCTCATGATTTACAATTATTTTTGTTTGTGAACCATTTGTATTTTCATTTTCTTTGGTGTTTTGACAGGATATAATTATTTCTGAAACATATAATAGGATCAAAGCATATTTCATTATTAAAAAATTATTGCATTATATTAGTGCCATCCTGACTGCATGAAAATGTTAAACCAGTTTTATTTTTTTCAAGAGGTTTTTTTTTTTTTTTTCTCATGAAAATTTTGTGAAATTAATTGTTTGCTTTCTCCTGACCTCTGAGGGGTCTATAGCTTCAGAAGATATCCGATAAAGGATGATGACATGTAATGAGAGCAAGATTTAGCTATTAAACTTCCTTGACTCACTTTAAATATTGATTAGAGAAACACTTCTGGGCAAATATTTATATTGAACAATAATATAATTCAGTGATTTTTTTTTTTTAAACTTTCTGAATATCATTATGTCTTCAGTAATTTAACCTAGCAAAATACATTGTTAGCAATGGGTTATATGAAAATGGCCTAGATAGATGACACAAAAATTGAAAATATTTTTTTTCTAACAAACATCATCATTCATAATACATAAAGGTGCTCTGTGTTGCGGAGTATGTATCTGGCCTTTCCCAGGGTTTGGGATTGTTGTACCTGTGATATTGGCTTCAAGCCATTTCTAATATAGTACTTACATTGTGACAGATACTAACGAAACCACGCTGTTTCTAGATAAAGCTGATATTGAATACATATATAGGCAGAAGACGTAATTTCCTTATTCACTTTTTTAATGAGCTCAAGGAGGACAGAACAACCTTCCTGTATCTGTGAATAACTCCTAGATTTTATTACTTTTTTCAAAAATAAAAAAAAAATTGCATGGGTTTGTTTATTATGTATATAACTGTAACCGCTGAACCTATGTGAGTAACTGAATGACGCTTCCTTGTAGGGCAAGAAAATATGTCAAAAATTCTCAAAAAACTCTGAAGAGTCTAAGCAACATCAGCATATTTGCCTTTTAAAATTCCATCCTAGCTTTCACTCAATCAAATGGTGAAGAGTCCAACTTCTGTGTCAACCACAGAGGGACCAAATATGTGCATTATAAATAGTGTTTGGATATCATTTGAGTGTATGGGCTGTTTAATGACTGTTTTTTACTACTTTAATTACACTGAGCCTTTGGTTACTGAACACTCCGAGCATTCACTGAAAGTTTAAGGTATCCAGGTCAGAGAGCAGTGTGGACCTGCCCTACCTCAATGCAGCATGCTCTTCTCAGCTGTCACACCCTGAATGTCTTTTATGGCTTCCTCTGTGCTTCTGGTCCAGACTGAGGATGGAATCCTGCAGAGGTACTAGAGAAGTATGTGCATGCTATGGGCATACACAGGATATAAATCTTGACAACAGAAGTAGCTCAGAAGGGAAAAGACAGTATGATGCCAGTTATCTGGACATACCTGGCATATCTGTTGATCCTTGTACCAAAATCAAATACCGTCAGATTTTTTTTCGCTTTCAGTGGGAAAATAAATATAGATTTATATTTTAAAAGACATTGTCAAATATTTCCTATTAATCAAAAAGAGTTAAAAGGGTAATTTTTTACTTAGAAAAATAATTCTTTGGCCAGTTTCTCAGGTAGAGGCCATGTAGAGTACCAATGATGCTTCATAGATTTCAAGAGAGCTGCTAATTTAGGAGAATTAAACAGTTTGGTCTGTTGGCTGTAAACACTTTTTGAAATAGTCAAATCAGCTTAACCTTATTTGAGGTTGTAATACATATTTCACGACTGTATTATCAATGCATGCCATGACAAAGACGAGTTTATTTTGAAATGTTATCTATATGTCTGTTATTTCAGTACATTTAGATGTTGTAAATTTAATTTGAAATTTGAACTGAAGTTTAATGGTTAATTCTAGATTTAAGGTAATAATTTTATGTCATTTTTGATTGCTGATGTATAATATTGAGATTCCTTCATCTTAAGACTTACTCGCTTTTAAACTCTTGCTGCAGCAGTTTCTTATTGCTCTAATTCATATTGCTTTCTGTAAGGTAAGAAGTAATGTAACTTACTCTAAAAGATCCAGTTACTGAAAATAAGAGGAGTGTATATTCCTCTATTTAAGAGTTAGGATCTAAACCCATATGGTAGTTTAAAACAGAGAGGAAAGAGAGGCTCTAAATAATCTATAATAAAAAAACTCCCCAAATGAACCGAAATTTCAAAATATTTAATTGTTAAACTAGGTGAATAGGTGGTTTTTGTTATCTCAA
Source organism: Cygnus olor (assembly GCF_009769625.2). Lineage (NCBI taxonomy): Eukaryota > Metazoa > Chordata > Aves > Anseriformes > Anatidae > Cygnus > Cygnus olor. Next base: position 42,820,889 of record NC_049171.1, read on the forward strand.
AGGCTGCAGAAACAGATTCTTAGTATTATTTTCTGTCTGCTAAAATATCACAATCAGCCTGAAATAATGTTCTAGGATGTTCATCCTGTTTTCGTCAAAAAATGATCTAGCCTTAGGAATTAGTCCACAGTCTGGCTAAAGCAAATTTTTTTCTTAAACCAGTGAAGGCATAAACAGCCAGGGGTTTGTATGTGCGCAATAGCTGCTTTACTGCTCAGTTATTATTGCAACTTAAAATCAAAAACTTATACATATGTTTGTAGAAAAAGACCAACCTCTGTATGGAATTAAAAGAAAGGCATAGTTTTTATTTTTCTCAGGAATGACATTGATTCAATTATAATTCATCAAAGAAGGTATTTGATAACAAAGCAGGTGCATATTATTGTATTTCTGACTAAATGTGAAAGTTCATTCTATTGCTAGTACAGCTGAATCATTTTTTTCTGATCATTGTTTGCAATCTACTCTAAACTACAGTAAGACTTTTCTTCACTATACTATTGATTTCTAATTTTTCTGTTTAGGCCCTTTTTTTCTGATCAGATATCTTCCCAAGTTTTTATGACTGCAGTACACTGAACATGATGATGACTAAGTCTAACAGATATCTCACTTTTTTTTTTTCCTTCTCTTCTTTCTGTACTTGTTTCTGATTTGTAACATTCCTACAATTCTATTCCTACAGCAAGCTATTTTCATGGATATCTAAGCTGGCATCTCTTCATCATTTAAGACTGGATTTTTCTTGTATCCAAACTGACAGATTTTCAAAACTTTGGGATTGGTCTCAAGTGGTCCTGGAGACATTCTCTCCACAGTTTCCGTTTTCATCTGTGTAATTACATGGTCCAGACTATTTATTGTGAAAGTAAGATGCCATTTATTTGATTCTTATCTTAAGAATCTTCTTGTTCAAAATATCTTCCTCTTTAAATGTGCGATGTTCTCATCCAGGCACTATTATCATACTTTAGTAAGGTTTCTCCTTCTGGCATAGAAGCTGGGGAGCCTTCTTTCTTGGTGCTATTAATTTTCTACTAAGTAGACCTTTAAGTTCAGTTCTGCTCACCTTTACTTACATTGTTTCCTACCTGGATGGTATGCTTTCGGTCAATGACTGTGTAAGGTCTTTTATTGGTTATCTTGTCTCTTCTACGATCTACAAGTTTTTGGTCCCATGTGTGGGAAGCTATAGCTGTGAACGGCCATTGCCCAAGTACAATTGTACTTGGTAAGTACCTAATTGGACATAGTGAAGAGCAAATGCAACTTGGATACTAAGAATACAGGTTTCTTTGTTCAATTACATAGATCAGAATGATTCCTTGAGAAAATGTAAGACCACAGGTAAAATGAGGTAAAACATCGAAAGTAAGTGAGAAAAATGGAAAAAGAGAGTTGTTAAATCACCACCCATTAGAAATTCTCTGAGATGTGCAGGAAACAGAATAATGTTTAAGCAGCACTTCCACCGAGTAACTGCAATAAATGGATAACTCAGAAGAAAGATATTTAGAGGTAGTTTGATTTCTTTTGATAGGCTTAGAATCATTTGATGTTTTTCAGTTCAATCAGGTAAGAAAACTAGTTGTATTTGATAAAATTGAAGAGCATTCCATTCCATATATATTTTAAACAAATACTTTTCTAAGCATAGAAACAGTGACAAAACTCAAAGTATTCGGGAGTTATTTAAAGGCAGACTTAAATATTGCAGCTTGGAGAGCTAATTGAGTCCTTCATCTGAAACCCAAATAGGTCTGGGACCTGGGACAAAAAAACTTTGGAAAGGTGGTGCTGACCAATCCAAATTCAAAAATAATTTACTCTGCTATGTTAAGTGTAAAGTAAGACCAGAAGTTCAGGGAGAGTAGGCAGTTCCCTCATATTGTGGATATGATAGTGGATCTGCAGTGCTGCAAAAAAGACAGTAGGCAGAAAGAAGGCCCAAAGAAGCACACAAATGTAGTCTCAATAAACATCAAAAGTCCAGAAAAAGCCGGCCATTTGAGGAAAAATTATTTGAACTCCATCAATTTTCAACTGCATTGAAAGTGTTTTCAGGTTCTCACAGGGCATCACTATATGAGTGCTACTACCTCAGAGACTATCCTTCACAAGAACAGTAGTGGACATAACAGTCAAATATGACTCAACATCTCAGCTTGGAAGAAACAGGACATTGAGTAATTTACAACTGAACAACGAAATAATGAGTCTGTAATATTAATACTGTGGGAAAATGAAATAGAAAATGAAAGGGTTGAGCCTTTTATTTCATTCATACACTTTTTCATTCAAAGTGTACATTAACAGTATATATTGTTCACTAGATAGAAAATAGGACCTGTAATGGTACCAGGAATGAAATCCCATAATAAAAGAGTTGACAATCCTTTCATCTCATCTCTGAGTGCAAGTCTAGCCTTTGTGGAGGCAGGGAACTGATCAAGGAAGACTTTGCAGGCACCTTCTAGTCTATTCTAAGACTAGAGAATAAGCTCTCAAAAAATTCAGAGTATACTAACCTGACTCGCTATTTCAGTAGTCTGGTCTAAGGTGAAATATGGACTGAAATTGTTAGTCATGCACACATTCTGCAGAGACTAATTAAAATCATTAGTAAAGCACAGGTGGGACATCGTTTTTGGAGTCTCTGATATTGTTGAAGGTGCAGACCTGCATAGAACTATGTCTAGAGGCACTGGGATAGTGATACTTAAATTATTAAGAAAAAAATATAGTGATAAGGACACAGAGGTTAGAAACAAAGTCCAAGAGAAAACAAACAAACAAACAAACAAACAAAACGCAAACAACCAAAACCACATGGATATCAAGTTAAAAATAATGTTAGAGGCAACCTTTTCAGCCTATTGCATATGTAAAAAAGATGATCAAGTTGAAATAAATATTATTGTTGATACGATGTTTAAAAGATATTGCCATGGAACTAAAGCTGGAGTGTATTTGATGCTACTAGCTAGTTCTTCTAGGCTAAGACCCTCACATTTCCAGATTGCCCTTTTGGAAGATAGTGTCATTAAATAAATACTCATATATATCAAGTTTATTTTCTCTGACACAGTAAATATAACATCTGATAATGACCGAAAGCATAGCAGACATAAATTCAAACATGTTATTAGATTAAACATTCAGATTATCACCTTGAGAACCATACACTGGTCTGGGGTGCTGGTTTAACAAAGGGAATGGAATCAGACTCTGACAGATAGAGGACACAAACCACAGAGGACCAAGTCAATCACCTTTAGTTGCCACTGGAAGGTTTTTTGAACTAGGTTTATGTGGCAAGGCTTAGGTAGCAGGGGGGATGTAGGGGTGGCCTCTGTGAGCAGAGCCCTGCAGCTGCCTCATATTGCCCAGGGAAGTGATGGAGTCACCATCCCTGGGGGTGTTTAAGGAAAGGTTGGATTTGGTGCTTAGGGACATGGTTTAGTGGGTGACATTGGTAGCAGGGTGATGGTTGGACCAGATGATCTTGGAGATCTTTTCCAACCCTAATGATTTCATGAATCTATGGCAGATCAGAGCCAGCTCCATCCGGCTCCAAAAGGGACCGACTGCTGCCAGAGCCGAACCAGGGAGAGATACTGGTTGGGCCTCTGGGAGAGCAGATTTAAGAAAGGGAAAAAAAATGCTGAGCCAGAGCAGCTGGAAGAGAGGAGTGAGAACCAGCCTTGCAGACACCAAGGTCAGTGCAGAAGGAGGGCAGGAGGTGCTCCAGGCACACAGCAGCAGTTCCCCTGCGGCCTGTGGAGAGGCCCCTGGTGGAGCAGGCTGTCCCCCTGCAGCCCATGGGTCCCGCATGGAGCAGATCTCCACGCTGCAGCCCGTGGAGGAGCCCCCGGTGGAGCAGGTGGATGTGGCCTGGAGGAGGCTGTGGCCCATGGAGAGCCCCCGCAGGAGCAGGCCCCGGGCCAGAGCTGCAGCCCGTGGAGAGGAGCCCACGCAGGAGCAGGGGGTCTGGGGGGAGCTGCCGCCCGTGGGGGACCCGTGCTGGAGCAGTTTTCTCCTGGGGGATGGATGGACCCCGTGGTGGTACGGAGCCGTGTGGGAGCAGTTCTTGAAGAGCTGCTGCCTGTGGGCAGCCCTTGCAGGCTCAGTTTGGGAAGGATGGCATCCCGTGGGAGGGACCCCACGTGGAGCAGGGGCAGAGAGTGACCGTGAGGGAGCAGCGGAGGCGAAGCGTTAGGGACTGACCGCAGCCCCCATTCCCTGTTCCCCTGTGCCACTTGGGAGGATGAGGTAGAAGAGGGTGGATGGGGCGGGGGGAAGGTGTTTTGAGTTTGCATTGAGTTTCTTGCTGCTCTGGTCTGCTAGCAATAGGCAATAAATTGTATTAATCTCCCTATGCTGAGTTTGTTTTGCCCATGATGATAATTGCTGAGTGATCTCCCTGTCCTTTTCTCAGCCCTTGAAACCTTTTCATTGTATTTTCACTCCCCTTTCCCTTTGAGAAGGGGGAGTTAGAGAGCAGTTGCACTGGAGCTCAGCTGCACAGCTGAGTAAAACCACCACAGTGCAGCCTGTGTATACATTTGATGGTTTTCATGCTGAGGTCTGTGAGGGTTCATATTCTCTATTAATGGTAGTTTCCAAAAAAATGTCCTTTAAATGTGACAATCAGTTTTGGATTAGACATCTTTAATTTCTCCTTCAGTTTGTCTTTTTTTTTTTTCTTTTTTCTTTTTTTTTTTCTTTTTTCTTTTTTTTTTTTCCCGCAGTAGGCATGCAGTTAAAATTTACATTTACAGTTTTGATGAAAAAATTGTTAGAAGCTATATCCTAGGCTTGGTTGGGCAAAAAAGATCCGTTTTGTAATTTTTAAATCCCTCAACTCTATATGGGGCCACCTAAAACAACAATTTGTCCAATCTTAGATCATTCAATAAAATAAAGCACAATGATTTTGATTGTCGTTTTAATTAAATACACAACACAAGCACTGAAATATTGAAGGGAGCAGAGGCTTCATTGCAGAGGTTTCGCAAGTTTCACCTGTAAGTGCTGAGGCAAGGACTCAGAAGCATGGCTGTGTACAGGCAGTGTTGTAAGTATAGTGACAACCGTACATGCCCATTGTTTTGCATCATTAGTACAATGCTGAATCTTTAAAAAAATAAAAAACAATAATAAAAAAAAAAGCCCACTAGGAAATGTAGCCTCCAGAGTCCAGTCTTTTTTATTACTTTTTTTTTTTTTTCCTATTTTATACAGCACCTAATTTAGGCCACAGACAAAAAGAAAATGTATCTTGAATATGCATCACGGGTTCCAAAATGAAAAGAAATTGGATTTGGATAGCACTTACTCAATAGACAGATATGATACATGGTAAGAAGGTGCACTGTCTGCCCTGTGATAGATTAAACTACTTTGTAGGAAAATTACTGTGAGCCAGTCACCACCACCACCGTGGCTAAATCTTTAATAAAATTCTCTTCCATATTCAAGAGCGAGGTATGAAGTACACAATAAGCAGAGTGGAGTAGAGTGCCATTTATCAAACCACAGCTAGGTCTGTAATCTCCTGCTTTATCCTTTTTTAGTATTTTATTTGTCTTTATTGTTGCAAGGAAGCACATTTACCCAGGGCAGTGGGCTTTCGGTCCTGATAAACCTTTTGTTTTAAATTCTACCTGTATGTTTTTTTCTCTTTTTTCTTTTTCTTTTTCTTTTTCTTTCTCTTTTTCTTTTTCTTTTTTCTTCTTTTTTTTAAATTTTCTTTCATTTTCTTTATTTTTGGATCAGATAGCCATCCTGTCACTCTATGGGAGTAATTAGTTTGTTTTGTTTTGGTGGTCCCTTGCTTGTTACACGTTCTTTCACCCTTCCCTGCCTGACCTGACCTTACCTCTCTCGTCTTTACAAAAAGAAAGCCAAGCCTCTAGGACATTTTAAAAAGAATACTCAAGCCTGCGGAGAAGACAGTCTGGGAAGTATTGCATAATGCTTTTTTTGAGACTATTTGGCAAGATGGCAGTGTTGAACCATGTTGCAGTTGGCCCCTGGGTGGCACTACATGGTTAGAACTGGGACCAACAAAAGCATTTTCAGATAAAGGAAGAAAACATAATTGAAGCAATTTTCTTTTTTTTAAAGTTGAAGACAAATCCTTAAGCTGAATTTGTTGATATTTACTGAATTAAATACAAATATCTGCATATAACTGTTTTCCTCTCATTAAATCTGACGGCAAAATGTTCTGTGTGTCTTGTCTACCTGATAATATCTGGATCACTTTGGGCAACATGTTGATATTAAGTACAGATGCAGTGGAATGGTCCTATGGGTAGAAGTATGTGACTGGAACTGCTTTGTGCTGCCTGAATATGCATACTACCAGCCTGTGCTGCAGCCCTGGGGGTGATTTTTTTAGTACTATTATAACCCTTTTTATTGTTTGAATAGCAGTTTTATGACAAAACATTTATATTCAGCCTGCCTTTGTACTTGACTGAAAGAGAGCAATCACTGGGAATGATAAGGCAACAATGGTAATGATAACTGCATTTATGGAGGCTTACAGAATTTAAACGGGCATGCAAAAATAGACTCACAATAGTGCTCTACCTGAGCCTGAGCTGGTTTGGGTATGTTTCTTGTGCCAGGCCCATACTTGCTTATTGATGGAGATGTTTCCTTTTTTTCCCGTTTTTCTCCCTTATGGCATTTCTTCTGTATGAATCTTACGTATGTGTACATCAAGTTTATCTTACCACAGAAAGATGCCATAGTGAGCTGGAGGAACATAACCATTTTTCAAAATCCACATCTCTGAAAGTGTTGCTCAAACTAAATATCAAGTTCTCAGAGTTTGTGGCTATATGATCTTGCAACAGAATGACCATTACTTGTCTTTCAAGGTCCTAACCATCAAGAAAAATAGGCAAGTCCTTCGATCTCCTTTGAGGAGTGAGGGGTAATACTGGACACGGGAAAGTAATCCAACAGTGTAAGAGCAGCCAGTCTCTTGCCTGAATATTTTTAAATCCGAGCAATTCTACTTTTTTCTTCCATTCCTGTAGTGTTTTCTCCCCTTTGAGGTTCACATACACATACACACATGCACAAACACTTGTGTATTTCCTTAAATTCCTTGCTTTTAGAAGAAGTCAAGAAAACAACGAGAAGGTTTTTTTTTTTTTTTTTTTTTTTGTAGTGTGTGTGTGTGTGTGGGGGGGTGGTGCTGGCTCCTGGGTCTCTGAATTTTGTGTGAGCGGAGCAGAATTATGCCTAAGTCTGGTTATACAGTAGCAGTTAGTGTATATTATAATGAAAGGCGATGTCCACTACTCTTTGTTCTAAAAATATTATAAGGCTACTGTCTGCAACACTTTATACAGTGGCTGCTAAGTAGACTTACCAATATTGGAGGCTTTCTCACAAGGAAAGAGACTGTCCTTACGGAGTTAGAATGACGGATCCAGCCTATATTTTATATACATATTTTCAATATTTTAAAATATTTTTTTCAGCAAGCTACTTTATATAAAAATGTCTCTGAACTGTCTGTTTTTATAAGACAAAGCAATGTTTTTTTTTAAAACAGAATGAGCATCTGAAAGGCTTTTAAAATTATGAGGCGTACTTTAAGATTTCATTGATCACGAGAACTGATAATCTCAACATACCTCAATTTCTTTCATGCTGTTGTTTTCCTATTACATACTTTCAATTCTTTCTCCACTTATATTTTAATTTTCTGTACTTATCACCTTTACAAGTTGACAGTATACAAGATATCGGTAGAAAAACCTTGTGAAAACCAAGTGACTCTAGAACTGTAGGAAGAGAAAAATAATTTTAGTTGTTAAATGTGTTTTAATATATTCATGTTTTATTTTATTCATGTATGTTATTTTGCTAATTCAAGAGCTCTCTTACTAGGCTGCAATTTTTATATACATGTATATGGTCATTACATGTTGGCCAGTTTATGTGTTCTGTCTGTTCCATTTAGTTTTTAAATATGTTTAAATTCATAATTCAAATTCTTTTTTTCTGCAAGTGAAATACAAGTAATGCAAACATTAACTTGCTTTGCCTAAGTTCCTAGAGTGTTTTACTGGAATGCCGGATTCAAAGATATGTCATTTTCTACTAAATGTCTTTCTAATTCTTTTGTGCAAATGATACCTTTTCCCCAGGCCCAGCTACTTAGTGGATATTATTGAACAAGTGTCTTTTATAGGATCTAAAAAAGTGCAGCATTATGTGAAAGAAATTTTTTTAAATGTGCATGGACTATTTAGGAATATGCTTAGTGAATATTAAGCAAACACCTGAAGTTCCTGTGCTGCTGCCTAGAACCAGCACTTCATTACCTATTACGTGCAGTGACTTTGAATTTTTTATTAGGTACTGGTCTCTTAGCCTGTAAGGCTTGTGCATGATGTATATGAGAGTGATTTCCAGCAGAGAGAAGCTTATCACAGATCCACCTAAAAGGTAAGGCTATTTTTTTAATTTTTAGTTCATATGCAGAACAGCTGCCTGAAGAACACCTGCACACAGAACAGAAAAGAAATTTGGTTTAGGGGTTGATTATACACATTTTACCCATACCAGAAAGCACGATGAGTTTCAGATAAACCCAGAATATATAAATGGCAAGAACAAGACTATCAGAATATTTACCCCCCTATTTTTTTACTACTCTATATTATAGTGCTTTTTTTTATATAATCTTTTCTCGTCAACTTGGTGAGGATAAAGGAGAAAAGCTTTAATATATTTCAGATTTGTTTAGTTTTCCAAATCTGTAGTATTCACATCCAAGATTTAGCAAAGTTGAACTATAAATCTGGCAGACAACATACACAGAAGAATCATTGCCATCAGCATTCCTTATATTTGCTAAGGAAAACAAATGAGCATGAAGAAAATAAAACAGAAAAGCAGGAGGAGCAGGAGGAAATTGTGAAGAAGAATTAGGAAAGGCAACTAATAATAAGAAGGAAACAAGCATAGCAGTAGAAATACATTGGATACTATTTCATTAAAAATAGCTTACATGGGCTTTTGAGGGTGAAGGACCTTATCACTTAGCTCATGAGTGATAAATCTTAAGACAGTAGGTTGGTAACTCAAATCAGGTAATTCAGGAGATAATTGTGTATTAAGAACGCCTGGTATACATAGAGAATGGGGATGATATGCTGATGAAGAGGGACAGTCAAGATAAACAAATTAGGTAAAAGTATATGAAAGATAAGAAAGTTTGAAACCTAGGACTAACAGGGAATTTCTAGGTCAACAAGTCTCTTATATTAGTGTTACAAACTTGGCACATTCCATCTGAGAAGTTTTTTCTTTTTCTGATAGAAGCTTTTTTACATTTCCATCCTATTTTTTTTTTCATTGCCAATTTATAAATACTTTAGTGCCAAAATTTGCCTTTCAGAGGTTAACTTCCTTTCAGCCAGATGTTTTACCTTTCAAAACAACTTAGTGTTATTCCTCTTAGTCATTCCTTATCCACCTTTCAATTTCACTGCTAGCCCACAGATTGTCAACTTTAACTAGCTTTTTCATGTGTGGTATTGTTTTAAAAACCTTGCTGAAAGCCAGAGAGATATTTTATCAAGCAGATCGGTTATCTTATTGAAATTAAGTTATTGGTTTAGTCTGGCATGATCTTCATGCACTTAGTTTATGTTGCATTTTAAAGCTGTAAATGTCTCATTTTCTTGTTCGTACCAAACCACAGCTGTTAGTGATAATGTAATGAAATCGTTGCTCTTGCAAAGGAGAAGCTTTGTCAGCTATGCTTTCTGAACAGTGAATTCAGGTCATGGCATTTAAAAAAAATTCTTTGAAAGTAGTCTATTTTTTGATAATGGGGCCTTGATCTATTTCCCAATCAGACTGAGCATGCATATCATGACAAATCTATCTTTCATTAGAATAACTTACCTAAATGAGTTATCTAAATCCTAATCCTGCTTCTCTGAGGTGACAGGAGCAGCTGCTTGAGCACCAGGTAGATGTCTCTCCTGATGTAGGCCATGAGGCCACCACTGGTGTTATGAGAGAGCAAGAAGAGGGCCCTTGTAGGGAACAGGGGAGCAATATTACTCATGAGTGCTGAGACAAAACCAAAACTCAGATCTGACAAAGCTGCATGGTACTGAGAATGTATAATAATAGCAATAAAACAAACCCTATAAAAGCAAGTTGAGAGTGAAGACAGCCATCATTTCTTATGAGTTGTGCTCCAGCTTTTCTCTAACTACTTCAACTTCTTGGACATCTATGTAGAGACTTAGGGACAAATAATTTATTTGATTAATTAGTTTCAAAGAAAGTTTATTTGAAATTCTTATTTGACTTCTTATAGACTTGCTGTATAGGTCTCCGTACATGCTTAAGGTATTTAATAATGAGAATATTTCCCAGTTTCAATTGTTTTCTTCAAAACGATAGCAATGTTTCAGAGAATAGAAAAAACATGGACAAGAAGTCAGATATGAGTTGAACAATTTGAGCTGGATGCTTTCAAAAGGTCTAGCACACAAATTAATGAATGCAATTTCTACAGAGGTGGTAAACACTGATTTTTCAAGATTTTTTTTTCACTTGAAATAAAAAGGAGAAATAATAGCATAGAACACTTTTTTTTTAATTGAAAAGTATTACTGGTAGTTCTTTATGTCTTAGTATTTTTCTTTTTCTATGAAAACTAATAACTTTTTGAAGAAAGAAGATATTAACACCTTGAGCTATACAATTAAAATTTACTTAAAGCTTAGAAGAGCTGATGGTAGAACTTGATTTGGAATTCTCCATCAAAATGATCTTTCAATAGAAATAATTCATGCTATTAAATTAGAAGTGGCATTAGTATGGGACAATAGTAGCAGATCCCTAATTTAATTTGAAAAAGCAAGTTTTGACCTTGTTGAAAGTAGACCAGTGAAATTCACAGAAATGAAGTTTTTTTGGAGGTGTAGCTTATAAAAACCCCAAATCTCTGGTGATAATTATTAGTTATTTTGTACTAAAAATTTCAAAATCAATATAAAAGCATTTGGAGTAGTCAGAAAGTACTGTATATAGGTATCTGTTTTTTTTCATAGTTTATTCAATAAGTTAAGACAGATTTTTTGATTATTTTGATAGGATAATATTTTGAAATCTACTTTTTGAAATACTTTTTACTGTATCTGCCCAGAAAATGTTTCCTAGTGATGTTTGGTTTATACACACTATCAGCTGATCTTTCAACACATCACCTTAACCGGAGTGTTTATTAGTGTCTACATCAAACTTTAATTAAGCAGAAGGAGCTGAAGTTATTTCTGTTTCTGTTTGTTAGTTTGTTTTTCTCTGTGGCAGTGGTACATAGCTTGTAGCCAAGTTGCAGATTTGTATTTTATGAAATGACTGAAGCTGGTTATGAAAATTCTTGTTGTGGACTTCTGATAAATGCCTTCATGAGCAAATAATATAATTTTCAGTATATTATGCTGTGGCTCCTTCTTTTTGCATTTTTTTTTTCAATATCAAATTGGGGGTGCAATTAAACATCAAGGATATAATGGTTTCACTGATAGGAATTGGTGTTGTGGAGACCATATTTTAGCATTGTATTTTAATAACAATTGAGTCTTTTCCTAAAATCTCTTTCTTTGTTCAGCATAACTTTAACATGTTGGGCATGTCTCCTTTCATCACAGCAGGGGACACTGTGTATTTGTGGGATAAACTAGTTCCATATTAGCAATGTGAAATCTGTTTGAACTTGTTTGCATATGTATGCCAGTTGATAGTGCCTTTTGAGGAAGTGTTGGAGAATTGTGTCAGTAATATTTTTTTTTTTTCCTTAATAGTTAATTCATTTCTTGCAGATATGCTATTCCTGTTACACCTAAATACTATTCTTATTGTCTATGTATATAGGATGTCTGATAACAGCACATCAATAAATAAATGTAGAAATTAACAGCTGGTATTAATGAGTAAAATGCAAGCGCATTCACAGTTGGCTACTTTAAAGAAAATTTTGCAGGATTGCTGTGCTGAAAACTTGTAGTTTTGTTTTAATATGCTTGCATAAGAGTGCACTCTAGACATTTTCTAATGAGTTGGAGCCATTAAGCCTTAGATTATGCGAGTCTCTGTGTTGCATACTTAAAGTTTAAAATGTGGAGAACTTGGGTGTGAATCTGCATCTAGTGAGCCAGGTGCTAAAGCTCCCTACGCAATGTGCAGTAAGGGAGCTTATATGCTTCAGTGAACATACGTCAGGGAACTGCTTAGTCTGAGAATCTCAGCTAGGTTTAGGTATCGAGTCCCTCAGTCCTAATTATCTGGTGTAGTTCTGGACATGGGTAAAAGCAGAATGTGTTTATGTAGGTCTTTTTATGTCACCGATTTACATACCAATATTTGATCAAAGTCCTACTTAAGATGTCTCACTCGGTTTGTAAATCTTACTCTTTCCTTTTTATTTTATCTAAATATGCTTGCTGATAAAAAATTTCACTTTAAATTACTCTTTTATTTAACATAAGAGCGATCTTGACTACTTTACTTATGAATGGTCCACTGTGCCCGTGGGAAGTGACAGAGATGAGAGTGGATGTCTACTTTGTTATTTAGGTAGAAAAATACATTTTTCTGTTTGAAAATTGTAATTTGTAATCCCATCTAAAGAAATCTGCACTGTATTTGGTTTCCACTACAAATTCCTCTTGGTTTCGTGGCATTTTTAAGGTGTATCTTATTCTGAACTACTTAGAAATAAAAAAATGCAGACTCATTTTTGTCTGAGAAGGACAGGAGAGATTGTGCAGGGAGACTGTTCAGAATCTACAGTATTGTGTGCTAAAGACTAGCAAAGAAATAATCCACCTAGGACTATATGTATATATACATATATATATATATATAACAAACCACACAGCAAGATTTTCTATTACTATAGGGCTCAGCTTTAAACTATTTTTAATGTTGGCTTTTGACAAACAATGTATCTGTCTCCTTCTATGATGAGGAGACACAGCTCAGTAATAAAGAATACTAATTTATCTGTCTTTCTTATTCATGCCTGGGAAGAGATGTAATTTACAGAAGAAAAGTACAAATCACATTATGAACTACTTAAGAATTATTTCAGGAAAGGAAACAACTTCTGAAAGAAAATACGAAAAACACAATATAGTGACTAACCTTTTTTCCAGCAGCTTAGATGTGAAATTCCCTTTCTTGAAATGGGCATATAAAAAAAACCTGTGCAAACATCTGATATCTCATAGAAATGGTTTTAAAAGGAACTGACTACTTCTGTCATGAAACCTGAAGGAAGTTGTTTGTGAAGGTCAAAAGATGACATGAGCATTTCCCATCTGGGCTATTTGAAGGGAAGTCTACCTTCTTGAAATTGAGATGGCATCCATGCTGTTATTAACCTTAATACAAATTCACTTACACATTTGCATTGTAAAACATGTGGTTTAATCACATTAATAAAGTATATTGGTGTGGAATTCTGAGAAGGCTGATATGAACTGGTCTTTCTTATGACATGACTATATTGGCATCACTGGGCTTTGAAGTGGCTGTGCATGAGCTTTCTGAGGTATAGTTGGGATATGCTCCTTTGAAGCACAAGGTTCATAGCATGGGAAAAATATTCAAGAGATCAATTATTACTCCTGATTCACAATGTGTTCAAGCTGTCTTTATTATTTGTCATTGAGACAATAATTTGATTTGACAGGCAGATTGGATGTTATTAAAATTAAAGGATTTCTGTTGCCTTCTTGCACATGTGAGGCATTGTTTCTAAGATCTGCTTTGTGAAGAGAACCAAGAAGACTGTGTCACTGGTTTGGTCTGCAGGTAGGGGAGTTGGAAAATTGCCCAGTTTTATAATTGGTTGGTGAATTAATTGTGTATAACTGTCCATGGTGAGCCTTTACTGAAGGAATGTGTCTTTCACATTATTAATGCTGATACAGTGCACCTTTTTCAGGGGAAAACAGAAATTAGCAGCTTAGAGGGAGGGTTCTGTTGTGTTATTCGTGCTACTGCTCTTTTTATTTTCTAGTATGAGCCTTGCACTACCAGTTAGACCCTTTTTTACTAGATACTGCATGTTCATATAGCCAACAATAGGCCTACATATAATTATGAAAACAAAATTAGAGGAAAAGATTACAGTAGAGGAGAGTAGAAAGGCAAATCATGTATAATTGCACTATGCCTTCAGGTAGAGTTTACAAGCTTTTTATGAATGAATAAAGCAGAAGAAAATCTTATTTGGAGTGGAACTGTTGTTGGGAAAAGATGACTTCATTATTGTTTCTACTTGGTAAAAAATATAGACAAGTAGTGATCTGTTCATGAGCACATATCCAGTTTAGTGATCTTTAGATATACTTTGTAACTTCTCTTTCATTAAGTAGTTGTATTTGTACAAATATATAAAGTCTTTTTATTGGAAAGGTTGCCACTTTTATATAATTGCTATGATTTTAGGCATACTTAATGTCTTTTTCTGGTCTTTTGGTGAATGATATTCAATTTCTGCCAAAGTAAATTGATGAGGGACAATATGAGCCTATATTTTACACAAGTTCATGGTGAGCCTTTACTGAAGGAATGTACCTTTCACATTATTAAAGCTGATACAAGTCCAATTGGATTTACAAGTCCAATTTTAACATACCTGTTTTCAGATATTTAATAGCAAGAGTTTAGAGAACAGCTGATCCTTGAAAGTCCTTCCATAAACATCCACCACTAATTTGTAAACTAGTGGTCTTAAGCTGCTCCTTTGAATTTTAAGAAATATATGTAGTAATAAGAAGTGCATATTACTAGGATTATGTAATGTTTTTTCCTATCAAACAACACATTTCTATTGTGCTCTAATGCTAACAATTAACATGTGGGTTTTTTTCTTTGCTTGTTTGTTTTGTTCTTTAAAGATGAGCAAATGTTAGTAAACATACAGGTAAACCTACCAATTAATTAAGTCTACATGCAATTAAGTAAATGTAAATTGCCATATGCTCAATACATTTTGTAACCCTGAAGACAATAATTACCATACCCAGCTCATAATCTCCTTATTTTTAAAACAAAACAGTTGGGATATTCTCCCTGGCTTTTTTTTTTTTTCTTAGTTGTTGTTATTCAACAAATACAGAATGCAAGACAAGTACAAAATATACCTGAGAGCAGAACTATTTATTCAAATTTACAAATATGTACTTAAAAGTTTTTAAGGTCCTGTACTTGCAGATCTGGATAAACAAAGAACTGACTTTCAATCCATCACATAGAGTCTACAAAATTGAAGGTGAGGTGATTAAAAAAAGAGTTTCCTCACCTTTTGAATTACACTCAAATGAAATTTTGCAAATGGAAGAAGGAAAAATAATTAATAACTCGACACTGAACCTTCACTTTCTGGAGATGCCATTTCTTCTTATTCTATCAGGCAATCCTGCAATGTCTGAAGGGCAAATATATAAAATGTGAATGTGCTTGAAAAAATAAAATTTAAAAATAAGAGAGTGAAAGGAATGTTTTAGAATCTAGCCAGTCATAAAAGATGACTCATCAGATTGTGCAGCTCAAAACATTTTCATCTTTGTCTTTGAAATGCCCTTAGTCATTTAATGATTTTACTTCCAAGTCTCTACATACTTAGTCTCTATAAAATACTGAAATACTGCAAATATTTAAATATCTATGTGTAAACTATATATGTATATTGATATCATTTTGTAATCAATATTATGAACTCTGCAAAGTTAATTGTAGTTCTTGCTAATTTTTTGTATTACTTTGCATATAATGAGTTTTACTCATTATGTTTAATAACTCATTCATACATGTGTTGTCCACCGTTCACTATGATTCTGATGGATGGAAATAAATGATTCACGTGGTCATCTATGCTTTGGCTCTGCTTTCTCAATGGCTTCTTTTAGGTGGTGTGTATCAGTGTTAAGCAGCAACTTAAGTCTAACACAGGTAAAGATTTTTCCATGTGTAGTCATGTACTATACAGCATTCCATCAATAGTTACCCTTTCTGAGAAGTAAAAATACAAGTGCACAAAGAAAGAAAAGGCTTTCCTAATTACATGCCACTAAAGATACACAAGTCATTTCAACACAGTATGAAGCATTTCACAGACCTGCTTCTGCCAATCAGGTTTGCTATGGTTCTTATCAATACAAATGACGGTAACAAGGAGTTAGATTTTCTGAAAACTGGATTGAAGAAGAGTTATGTATGTCTCTAAATTGGAGAGACATGGATTTGATGGATGGACTACTCGGTGGATAAGGAATTGGCTGGATGGCTGCACTCAAAGAGTTATAGTCAACGGCTTCAAGTCCGAGTAGAGATCAGTGACAAGTGGTGTTCCTCTGGGATTGGTATTGGGGCTGGTGCTGTTTAACATGTTTGTTGGTGACATGGACAGTGAGATTGAGTGTACCCTCAGCAAGTTTGCTGATGATACCAAGCGTTATGGTGCAGCTGACACACTGGAGGGAAGGGATGCCTTCCAGAGGGACCTTGACAGGCTTGAGAGGTAGGCCTGTGTGAACCTCATGGAGTTTAACAAGGCCAAGTGCAAGGTTCTGGACCTGGTTTGGGGTAATCCCAAGCACAAATACAGGCTGGATGGAGAACGGATTGAGAGCACCTTTGAGGAGGACTTGGGGGTGTTGGTTGATGAGAAGCTCAACATGAGCTGGCAATGTGGACTTGCAGCCCAGAAAGCCAACTGTATCCTGGTCTGTATCAAAAGCAGCATGGCCAGCAGGTCAAGGGAGGTGATTGTCCCCCTCTGCTCTGCTCTTGTGAGATCCCACCTGAAGTAGTGTTCACCTTGGGCACAAGAAGGACATGGACCTGACCTATTAGAGTGAGTCCAAAGGAGGGCCATGAGGATGATCAAAGGGTTGGAGCACTACTCCTATGAAGGCAGGCTGAGGGAGTTGGGGTTGTTCATCCTGGAGAAGAGAAGGCTCTGGGGACACTTTACAGCATTTTTGCAGTACCCTAAGGGGGCCTACAAGGAAGACAAGGAGAGAGACTCTTTGTCAGTGAGTCTAGTGATATAACAAGGAGTAATGGTATTTAGCTAAAAAACGGTAGATTTAAATTAGCTATAAAGAAGAAATTCTTTACTGTGAGGGTGGTGAGGCACTGGCACAGGTTGCCCAGAGACGCTGTGGATGCCCTGGTGTTCAAGGCCAGGTTGGATGGGGCTTTGAGCAATGTGGTCTAGTGCGAGGTATCCCTGCCCATAGCAGGGGGGTTGAATTAGACTTTAAGGTCCCTTCCAACCCTAACCATTCCATGATTCTGTGAAATACTATATTTTTAGGACTATGAATATTCCTTTCAGCATGAGGAAGAACTATGTTCATTTGAATTAGGAGGAGATAGGAGGGAGACAGAGCTGGTGATCTGGTTGTTTTGTAGTTTAGCTTCTGAAGAGAAAAGTAAAAAATAGCAGTTTAAAGGAAACTGCTAGGACAACTATTAATATTTTAGTATAAACTCATTCCAACTAAAAATATTTTTATAGTAACTTCTTTTAAAAATCTGCTTAGAAGAACCCTACTCCACAGACATTTGAAAAGAACATGGGTTATCCATGTGTAAGATTCATAAACAGCTTTAATTCTTAATCTTTACCCTTTCTGACTCTTTTGACCTACGGTTTGCCCAAGTTTAAGATGAGATCTTCTACCAGTGCTGACAATGAAAAAAAAAAAAAAAAAAAAAGGAAGCACAACAAAAACCTGAATATCAACAAGAAGATTCACATTCACAGAGGGATGCAATCAAAAATGATGCTGCAAATCAAGCCTAGAATCAGACCATCAAAAATTCAAAAACTTTTAGCTATTTGCAATTATGGTGGTAATTGCTATTTTAAAATGTTTTGCTTCTTCCATAGAATCTCCATGTTGTTAGCTAAAATTCTAGGTATTTTAAATCACAGAAAATCTTCTTGCAGCTGATGAAGACTAAATATTATAGGCAATCAAAACAACGTATTATCTACATATTTTAGCTGATTAAAAAAAAGTAGCTTTTGGAACTTCTTTTAAAAATCATTTTGCTACATAGTAGTAGCTAATTATAACATACTTTTTCATAGACCCAAATGTTACTGATATTTCTATTAAAGCAAAAGGTGTTGGATTTTTAAATTTTCTTTGAGAAAATGCCATCTTAGATTCTTTGCTATGGTATTTTAGTCTATGTAGTTATTCCTTTTCTTTCTGTTGTGAATGTTTATTGTCAGTGTTTTTTGTCAAGTTTTGATTAATATATGTAAGCAACTTATAAAATACATAAAATTTTAAAATACTGTAATTTAAAGACTGACATATTAATATTACTTAATATGAGACCATTAAATAAAAGTAAATGGCTGAAAGTTATATAGAGAGTGTAGGAAAATAACTACTGAAAAATAATGTACAAGTAATTTTGGTCCAGATTAATTATTATAATGGGCAACTGAATTATAAGATCTTGCATCGTACTCTTTCTTGTAGTAAATTATATCTTGAATATAAGAAAGAGCTTTTATTTTTATTCTCTGGTAGTAATAATAATCTGTGATCTTACTTCTTTTGCTAAAAGGCTTGTTTAAGTCACAGTTTTTGAATGATAGGTTCTGTAAGGAAAGGGAAAATTCAGTCTCATTTATTCAAAAATTTTATTTAGAATTTTTCTACTAAATCTGTTACAAGTCAATATATGCCATGATTTTTAATGAAGTAAAAATTCATAAGCACTCTGCAAGTTGTTTTCTTTTAGTAACATTTCATTTGCTATTAGCTTGATGTCTGAAGAACAGATGTTAACAAATGGTTTAAATTAAGAATCTCTTCTCAAGGTAAGGTTGTACAATGTGACCTTGGTCTACGTGACCGATACCTGGCCAACTTAAAGGATTTTTTTTGAACAAGTATTTAAGAAAGAAAGCAAGTGAATACTTTTATAGAAGTTGTTTTATACACACTATGTCTGCATGAAGCAAATGCAAAGATTGGCAGGTAAGTGATGACACAGCATTGATACAACTGCAGTAGGATCAATGAAGTTGGCAGAGCCTTGGGTGGAATTTTTTGAAGTTAGAGACAAATTTTTAGCAGAATGCCCTGACTCAGAGACCTCATTTACAAAAGAGTCAGAATGTGCCACTATATTAAAGTACTCTGAAATTGTGTAAGAATATTTTGTTTTGACTGGGTTTGCAACAAGAGAGGAGCTGGAAAGTGTTGGAAAGTTTAGAAGAAAAGAAAATCTTTAAACATCCAAATAACTGCAGCTAACTTGATATAAAATGGAGATTTTGATTAATCTGTTAAATGTCTAATTTTGTACTCACTGATTCATACCATTGAGGCCAAGAACTTCATAAATATTTAGCATCTTTACTAAGCTTGTGTGACAATTTGAGGCAAAATGAAACCTCAAAAAATGAGTAAAAAAGGTTCACAGGTTGAAACCACTCTGAGTTGTTTAATCTGCAGTACTAAATTATTGAATCCCTCAAGGAAGAGAAATATTATACTATTATACTGTATAGTATTTGGAAAATGACTTTTTAACATTAGAGCAAATCTGCTAACTTTGAGCATGTGATTTTAATCAGGGCATGAATGTTGAGGATTTTGTACAAATAAACCACCCTGGTGAATCATTGCATAGGGTCACTTGATAATGCATTTATTTTTATAAGGTGTAGGATGGGTGTAGAAAAGTTAAAGAGGAAGAAGTCTGTCATGGTATTTTGAGTTTTAAGCATATGTTTTCTGAATACATAAGCAGCTTACTTTGTTCATAATTAAAATGCATGCTAGAAAAAAGTAAAAACATATTTAGATCACCTTTGTAATATGGCTGTGTATTTAAGAACAGACCTGTCATACATCATTTTACGCATTAAAAATGAAGCCATTTGAGCAGGGGTCTTTGTTTTACAATAACTATAAACTTGAACTTTATTATGAAAGAGGTACTACTTAGACTTTTTCCCCGTACAATATGTCTCTAAATCTGATATGACATGATATTGTAGGAATAAAAAAGCAGTCATGATTTCAGTTATAAAAAGCCTGAAAGTAAATCTGTGCTATTGCAGCCACACTCAGGAAAAGCACCAGTCATTTTATTCAGTAGCATTCCTGAGCCAGCTGATAGATGAATCACTTTTGACAGTAACTCACTTTTTGACCTATGTGGCAGAGAGAATGTCACAGCAGTAGGAGAGGTTTTGTGATAATTGGAAAGTGAAGGGGACTTGGTGGTGCAGTCGGTTAGTGCATTAGCCTTTCCCCTCTGGAGACCTTGGTTCATATTCTGCCTTAGGGTCAGTAGTGAAAATTCATGCTTTGGTGTCCTGTCTTTGGTGTACGTATGACAAAAAGACTCATGTTTAGAAACAAAAATTGTCTTTCTTCACTATAACACACTGTATTGGAAAGAATCTTAGGGCTGATGTACATTGGCAGAGAGCTTAAACAGCCTTTATTCCTACGATACGTGTCTATCAAGCCCACTTTTTCCAAAAGCCGTTCACTCAAGGTGTTACTAAAAGGGAGAAAAGAAAAAACTTCACAGATGATATGCATGAAAATAATGCAAATAATAAAGGAAACTCATCCATAGTACAAAAGCTACACTGATAAATTGCCCATTGTTACCTGGTCAACTCCTGCTAATCTCTCATGTTTCTCTTAAGGTGCTTTACTTGAACCTCCCTCTGCCAGATATATTTAAGTGCCAGAGAACTGCTATTTCATATGCAGCGGAGTGGAGCAGTGATGACATTCAGTGATTAATTAGTTCAAAAAGT
Organism: Cygnus olor; assembly: GCF_009769625.2. Classification (NCBI taxonomy): domain Eukaryota; kingdom Metazoa; phylum Chordata; class Aves; order Anseriformes; family Anatidae; genus Cygnus; species Cygnus olor. The sequence continues at coordinate 42,841,776 of NC_049171.1, forward strand.
ACACATTCCCTAAAGGTATTCTGGGAGCCACCTTCCAGACCTGTTTAAAAGAAACATATTGCTTGCATTTACAGCTGGTGGTAAGCTGAATATAGATTGGTTATCAACAGTGGACTGTCTTTATTACATGTGTAGTGCTTACTTTTATTGCCTTGTAACAAGGATGGTACAACTAATTGTGCCTAATGATCCAATACAAAGAGCCCAAATTTTGTGTTATTGACTCCTCCTATGTTTATCTTCTCATTTCCTTTAAAATGTACAACTTCAAAGTTACTTTAGGGATTTGCAGCAATGTATGAACAACTTAACTTTCAAATCCTCACAAAAATGTTAGCTCTGTTTACAACTGTGAGAGAGCTTCCCTCTTTAAATATGAGTTAAATACTCAGGATGGGTCCTGCCTGAGAGCCTAGGTGACCATGTGCAGTCTGTTCAAGGATAAAAAAGGCATCAAGGAAGTGAGACCCACAATTTTATACCCTTCTTCTAGGCAATAGGCAATCACAATTATGGCTCCATCTCTGGAGCAGATGACAAGAATTATCAGCTAACCACAGTGATTTCCCTCTAGCTGGAGGGAAACATGGAGTAGAGATTAAAACCCGATTTTTCTTTTTTCCCCTTCAATTGGAACAAAAAAGATAGAGTGGGGTAAACAGAGAAGAAGCAAAGGATTAAAGGATAAAGACAGGACAGAGGAAGCTTGAACAGTAGGCAGCAGACAAGAACAGAGCTGTCATTTGACTGATAAATCATTCTCTTAATCAACTGTGCCAGCCAAAGAAAGCCTGAGTAAGCAGCTACAAATGAAGAAACTTTAACTGCTTTTTTTTTTTTTTTCTCATTTGTTTCCATTCCTCCATCACATACCTAATAATTTACATTTATAATTTTAATTGCACTATTTTCTAATAGGGTGATAGAAGCCTTGGTTTAGGACTTTTCCTGTTGCTGTTTTCTTCATGGAATGCCATGGAATTTATCTGAAGCCCTGAATAAGAAGCAGAAGCAAGACAGGATTCAACTGACTTTCTCATGCATTATGATGTTCACTTAAGGGAATAACTTAAGATAGTCCTTCTCAAGGTACACTTGCACCTTGCCAGATCAGCAAGGTCACTCTCACACATCCTTCACCTCTAATTACAGACCAATATCAGGGATGCCTTTGGGACATCAGCTTCATATCCTCTAAAGGACAATGATAACAGTTTCACAGCCTCAGAAGAGAAAGAGTACTTAGAAAAGTCCTTTTCCTTTTCTATTTCCATGCAAAGGTGAGACTGAAGTAGAAATGAGAGTTGAGGCTGAAATTAAACGGAAGAAGGATGAGACCTGTGTTGAGATGGAAGTGAAAATCGAGTATTCTAAGTTGTAACATGGTTTTGGTAAATAAAAAAATACTCAAACTTCAAATAATCTTCGAACTGGTCAAGTGAGTTGGTCCAAAACATTGTTTTTCATTTTTTTTTCTTTTGTATACTTATTATCAATTCAGAAATGTGAGATAAATACATAAATGAATCTGCTCATATTTACTTTTAGGTATGCTTATGTGTTAAAACAAAAGCCTTACGAATAACTCTTTTCATAAATAAAACTGTTCTGCATTATATACAGCACATTATCATCATCTGCTTATGCTGTGCCACATTTCAAGTAGGGTTCCAAAGGAAGTGAAAGGTGTCTAGTATGAACAAGCTCTGCTGATGTTAAATTTGCAGGTAGAGGAATAGTAACACATTCTTATTCTGGAAGCCTACATGAATCACCTGATGAGCTTTCTAGGACAATTAGTTTTGCTTAGGCTTTTTCTCTTAGAATCCAGACAGTATTTTTGCTCATGTAAATCTTTAATGTTCAACAGTGTTTCTCACTAATAATTGGCTATGCATCCTAAGACAATTGAAATATGTCTATTCATAACTATGTTGTTGTAACTATAATATTTAAACATGCATTGCAAGTCTCATTTTTAGAAGTTCTTTTAGCTATTATTTTTAACTATGGAAAATGAAAGGTAAAGGTAGTGCAGGTGCAGTAATTGGAATAGAGTGATCAGATTTCTAGATGCTGACAGAAGTGTGTATACTTCTAGACTTGATTTTGACTTGAGAAAATAATCTGACAATTTATTTTTACACCACTTTAGCAGTGGTGTGGATTTATTTATTTTTTCAAAGTTTCAGTGTTGTTAGGTATGATGCACAGAAGCAGGGTGAGAAAGTGATTTCATGCTCTATTTCTCCAGATGAAGTTTGGTGCTTTGCTGACGAATACTGACATGTAAACCCAAATTGGAACTTCCAGGTCTAACAATGGTAAATACAAAAGTTGTTCACAGTATTCATAGATATAATTTTATAGGCCACACAGAACTTTTGAAATGAGCTGATATCTTGCCATGGCATAGATTACTTTACATATATATATATATGTATATATATATATATTTGTTAGACTCCTAGGATGATGTCTGGTTTCTGTTCATTTTAAATAGATTGCTTACTTTCACAAATTTGAGTTATATTGAAATAAAACAATTTAAAAAAAAGAAAAATCGGTGGTCACGTTGCACATTTCTTTTGGAATAGAATTTTCTTGATTGTCTAAAATTAAATAAGCTTACAGTATTTGGCAGGATAGAAAAGGACAAAGTCATCTAATACATGAGCATAAAGAAGTATCAATACTTTTGCTTTTGAAATCTGATTCACTCTTTTTTCTCTATTTCTTAACCCAGAATTTTTACCCCAAATAATTGTTTTTGGTTTTGCATTTGTGCAGTAATCTTGAAAGATCAGGAAGTTGTAGAATAAGGAAATTGTATATGCCACTTTACTACCTGTTTACTATCTCCGTTTTCTGCCTTTGCAGAGGTGGATCACCTTGGGGTGATGCTTTTCACCTCATCTGTCTGTTCTGTCTGTATCTGTCCAGTCTCTGCTCCAGACACGAAAAATAGTTTATAAAATAGCAGCTATTTCTGTGTACAAAAAAATTGGTATGGGTTCTTCTTAATATCCAAGCCTTTTAACCATGTAGGTTCCCCCTCCAGACGTTTCATGAACGTCACTGTACTTTCTGCCCTGGGGACAGAACAGATAGGAATGGAAACCACTCCAGCCAGCTATCAGTCAATGGTAGGTCATCCTTACTCATTAATCATTGGTTTACTGTAACTGGCCTTCGTCACTATGCTAGAACTTTTTTTCTACATATATTTTAAGACAAGATGGTTGCACTTTAAGTAAAACAAAGAAACAAATGCTGCATATTTTTAATGGAAAAGACATCTTTAAAGAAAAAAGTTTCATCCTGCTCCCCTCAAAGTCATTAATGGCTGTGATTCCTGTTCCTTCTGTATAATCTCAAGAATGATTGTCACCTCATAATATAGTGAGCATTTTATTAAACTGTTTGCATCTGGCCAGATATATAATTTTGAGCTCTTTCTAGTGTTTTATCTTTATCCTTAAGATTGTTCCTAAGGTAGCTCTCTGAATTTGGAATCCAAAAAAAAAAAAAAGTGGTTACTGTGTCTCATATATTTAAAGCACAACTTTGGGGTATGAGAAAAAATGCTAGAGAATGGGAAGATGAACAAAGTTATCAATTTGATAATAGCAACACAAAATGTTTAATAATGTATCAGATAACATTTATCAAAAGGTTTATGTAGCTGCCTACATTCATAATGAGAAGCTGTGGAATAACAGCCATAATCACAGGTTTATGATAAAGTATCTGAGGCTTCAGATGTTCAGTCCAACAAGCACTAATATCAGAAAGTGAATAAGTAGGTTTACTGAATAGTGATAAATGTAATTATGGTACTCTGACATATAAACTTGTTTCAGAGGCAAACTTGTTTCAATTAAGAATAATGGAATACTGCCTGATGAAATGAGATCACGGCACTGTCTGTTCATTACATAAAACAACAGACTGCAAATAAGAATATTAAAATTTAATGTGGAAATAATAGTTTTATATTCCTCTCTTTGGGTAGAATTCTTAGTTGCTGGGAATTTAGATATGGAATAAATCTGGGTGGGTAAGTAAGGGAGCAAGGCTTTGAGTTGACTTTTTCTTCCAACAGCCTTTATAGACTTTGTGGCAAAATGTTCCCAGTCATAACTCTGTATGACATCAGGGTTGTAGCCAGGTTATGTGACTACAGCCAAGTGTTGTATACCTGGCAGGTTTCAAGAAGTACAGAAAGTGTTAAAGATGTGTCTCACTTTCAAGAAGTCTGTATCAGGAAAAAATTTGGCTACTGTTGCAGGTATTTCTGACTGTGTTTTGCTTCAACCAGAGGTTGACACTTCAATTCTTCATGCATTTAGAACTTTTTGAAGAAATGATCCCTTCAAGATGACAACTCTTAAAAGGATAAAAGCTTAAGAAAATACATAACACACTGAAATATGCACACATATAGTACCTCATCTTGCCTAGTTCTCCATGAAATGTCAAAAGAACCTCCTACTGTGATATGTCTATGAGCTCTGCAAGACTGATTAAATTTCTATATAGTATCAATCGTTGCATCCTGTGAACCATAAATTATAAATTTTCTGTTCTACTTTATCACTCTATAAATGGGTTTAAAACTTTTTTTTCTTAGCCGATACAAAGAACAAACTGTGACTCTCATTTTATTTGTGGCAATTTTATGCACATGCTCCATGTTATGGACATGAAAACTGAAACAGAGTATAAATGTGGGGTATATTCTTTATATATGTGTGCAAAAGAAATGGATTAAGAAAGTATTTGCTACAAAAAATAAATAATATTGGGATTTATTTCTCAGTTTTGTAATATCCCACAGGAAGGAGACAAACTTAGATGCCAAAGACTCTCTTTGGGAGCAGAGTAGAAAATATTCAGGCTGTGAGAGGATACAGTTTTCTCCCTTGCATTTTTACGTAGTGGAATGGCAAAATACAGTCAGAAGATTGGTGTTAGAGATGTTTGTGCTTTGTGACAGAAACTAGTGTTAAAAGGGCTCGTGGTCATTTCTCACACCACTTCAGGATGTGTGGTTTCTGTATAGAATCTCAACTTACACATTTAAATCATATTCAATGTTTTTGACCTTTTGGCACCACACACCAGGAGGCTAATGTGAGGAATCTGTTCTTCATGATTTGCCGACTGTAGTTTAAGTCCACTGTTCAGAGAATTTCAGGAATATGAGTTTCAAACTAAGATGAATGTAATAAAAATAACTTTATTCTCATTCTCATGTCTGTTTCACACTCTCTCACTCTCTCTCACAAGGTTTTGTACTGCTGCTCATCACCATTGCATCTGAGTGTCTTCCAAATAAAATAAATAACAGTAGCAAAGCCTCTAGTGAACATCATGGGGAACATCAACATTTAGAGGCAGGGATTATAAACCTGTGTGCAATACTGTATGAATGTAATTAGATTGCTTCCAGACTGGAGCTGGTTTACATCCAGCTTCCTGAGAAAAATGTAGTTGAATCCATTCAGGCCTATATTTACAGTATGGACTAGCTTTAGACCTGTTGCTTCTTTCACAGCAGGAGTAGGGTTTGAGAAAGATGAGAGAGGAAGATGTGCTTGTGTGACAACTCTTGGTAGCTTGTGATAATTGTGCACAAATTTTTTATTCAAGTTGTGAGTCTCATGGTTATGAATAAAACTGTGATTTGTTATGGAATTCCTCAATGTAAATAAGCATAATTTTAATAGCAACTTTTCTAAATGAAAAAGTGGGAGTAGAATTACTATTTTTCATATAAAACTATGTACTTCTATTTTTCATCTGTTTATTTTAACAGTTTCTTGTATCTTTAGTATTGTAGGTATCCTGAACAATATGCTGTTAAAACAAGAGTAAACATAAGTTGATCATAACAGAGTGGCTTTCGAAAATGCAATATTCATTTGAGAATGGATCATAAACAGAAGCCATTAGTAGAATTTTGTAAGATATAAAGAGTCTGAAGTAAAATGTATGAATAAAAGTGGTAATCGCAAGAATTTTTAAACTGTAAGTGGTGAATATTGTAACAATGAAGTATAAAATAAACAGTTCTAAAGATCTTAAAATCCGAATCACATCAAACCAAGTGCTAGTAAATAAAAGTAGCAAAACGTCTCCCATTAATTGAAACACGCTTAGATCATATAAGAACACTGGTTGGCAGAGTCCCTTGGGAGGCAGTTCTGAAGGGCAAAAGAGTCCAGGAAGGCTGGATGCTCTTCAAGAAAGAAATCTTAAAGGCACAGGAGCAGGCTATCCCCACATGCCAAAAGATGAGCTGGCATGGAAGAATGCTGGCTTGGCTGAACAGAAAGCTGTGGCTAGAGCTCAGGAAGAAAAAGAAGGTTTATAACCTTTGGAAGAAGGGTGCAGGCCACTCAGGAGGACTACAAAGATATCGTGAGGCTGGTCAGCAACAAAATTAGTACGGCCAAAGTCCAACTTGAGCTCAATCTGGCTATTGCTGTTAAAGACAATTAAAAATGTTTTTATAAATACATAAACACAAAAAGGAGAACTAGGGAGAATCTCCATCCTTTATTAGATGTGGAGGAAAACATAGTGACAAGAGATGAGGAAAAGGCTGAGGTACTTAACGTCTTCTTTGCCTCAGTCTTTATTAGCAAGACCAGTTGTTCTCTGGGTACTCAGGCCCCTGAGCTGGTAGACAGGGGCAGGGAGCAGAATGAATAATCCACAAGAAAATGGTTAGAGACCTGCTACTCCACGTAGATGTACACATATCTAGGGGGGCAGATGGGATCCACCTGAGGGTACTGAGGGAGCTGTTGGAAGTGCTTGCCAAGCTGTTTTCCATTACAGCAGTCTTGGCTATCAGGGGAGGTCCCAGTTGAATGGCATCTAGCAAATGTGACGCCCACCTAAAAGAAGGGCCAGAAGGACGATATGGGAAACTACAGGCCTGTCAGTTTGACCTCGGTGCCAGGGGAGCTCATGGAGCAGATCATCTTGAGTGCCATCACACAGCACTTACAAGACAACCAGGTGATCAGTCCCAGTCAGAATAGGTTTATCAAATGCAGATCCTGCTTGATGTTTATCAAATGCAGATCCTGCTTGATGAACCTGATCTGCTACAACAAAGTGACACACTCAGTGGATGAGGGAAAAGCTGTGGATGTGGTCTACCTAGACTTCAGTAAGGCTTTTGACACTGTTTCCCACAGCATTCTTCTGAAGAACCTGGCTGCTCAAGGCTTGGACGAGTGTACTCTGTTGGGTTAAAAACTGGCTGGGTGGCTGGGTCCAAAGAGTCGTGGTGAATGGAGTTAAATCCAGCTGGAGGTTGGTCAGCAGTGGTGTCCCACAGGGCTCAGTACTGGGGCCAGTCCTCTTCAATATCTTTATCAATGATCTGGACGAGAGGATAGAGTGCACCCTCAGTAAGATTGCAGATGACACCAAGTTGGGCAGGAGCATTGATCTGCTTGAGAGTAGGAGGGCTCTGCAGAGGGATCTGGATAAGCTGGCCTGATGGCCTTCCAAAACCTATCCTTTTGATATCACAGTCTGCTGCTACATCTGATGAGGAGAATGTAAAAATAATTTTCAAATGTTTAATGATATTACTGTTATATTTTGAGGGTCTTTTATCTAGGCATTATTTAAAATCCTATTTTATTTTATTTTATTTTATTTTGTCTGAAAAATTTGAATGAAGTGATTTTAGAACTAACAATGGACAGCAAAGGGGGGTGTATGATCTTGGACCTCATTAGCTGCTGCTGCCATTACTCAGAGGAGTTGTGTTGATCTAGACCGACAGCTAAAAGAATGCAAAGACCATAGAGTGATATCTTGGGCATTAGGCGGCTCATGACTCTGTGCTTGAGTTTGGAGGGGAGCAAGAAGGTGCTCTGCTCTAGGCATCTAGGAAAGAGGAGATGGATTAATAACACTTTTTCAGAGTTCCTGGCAGAACTAAGACTCCAGAATGTCAACCAAAAGGGAGAATAGTAATGATATATAGGTAAAATTACGAAAGCTTCCTTTTTTATATATATTTTTTCCAAGTGGTAAGATCTTTTCTAGAAGCATAATGAATTGGTCTGAATTAAAAGCTTTATTTTTTTTTTAGTTAATTATTATTAATTATATAGAAGGATTCTATTTTAAAGGTTTCACATATGGTATTAAGTTTTAGGATTTGGAACAAACCGATTTCAATTAGTAGATACTTCACAGAGTTGCATTCTTCCTTTTAAATCCATTGGTTTAGTTAAGTAATAAGATTTTTATTTTTTATTTTTTACAATATTCCTTAAAAGAAACAACTTGTTCAAAACCTAGGTTCAATAGAAACCATTAAGGCAACAGAAAGCTTTTATTCCAGAACCTTAGAAACAAAAGTAAACTAAGAGGGAAGTAAAAGTCCCAGAGGTGCAGAAAATGGCTCAGAAATATGGAGTCCTCTAACACATTCTTATTTAAAGAAAACACAGAGAGAATCAATATATGAAGATGCCAACCTATCTGAATCCTGTGAATGATTATCCCAGCAGAAAGATAGCTCTTCTCACCTCAAATGAAGACTCTTAAGGAGCCATTAATACTTTGAGTCAAAAAAGATAGAAACAGGTGTGAAGGGCATAGATTTTATTCAAAGAAAAAGGCAGGAATTTTATTCTTGAAAATCTGGGAAATATCCAGTGCTCTGGATTGAGTAGACGAAAGATCATGGACTTGCCCAGGAAAGGGTCAGTAGAGAAAGCAACCATTAAAGGATTTCAGTTTTGGATTACCAATGTCTCTCACATATTCCTCCTTCTCAGGTAATGGACTACCTGCAGAGTCCTTCCACTGTGGCATCACCTGGGATAAAAGTTTAACCATGTAGATGTTGGCCCAGTGGAAACTGGGTTTCAGTAACCCCTATATATTGCACGTGCACCTAGACAGCTGCCAAAGATATAGGACTGTACTATTCAGACTGAATTACAAAGATGCAAATTTTGTATGTCTGCTTTTTTTTTTTTTTTTCCTTACTCAACTTAAAATGTATCTTTAGTTTCTGCAATTCATGTTTCTTGGTGGCTCAGCATAAGTCATCATAACAAAATGGAGACTTCATGTCAGACCTTTGATCTAAAGACCCTAAAAACAATTGAAATGTTGCTCCCACGTAGCAATGTTATATTTCAGTAAGTTAAATTACAGGAATGAATAGAATTTAGAATGGCAAAAACAAGGAAATAAATAAAATGTTTCCTACCTTTCTAAAAGTTTTTGTAACAAAAATGTTTGTTGTGCCTATATAGAATAATTTAACAAAATTAAACTTTTGCGAGGCATCGTTATTAATAAGTTGATAGCATTAATAATATGTTTTAAGAGACATTAATGCTAAGCTCATATTGTAGGGACATATATAAGAATTTGTTTCTGTGAGAGCTTATTACATAAATAGGCAAGACCAAAAGGAGTAGGGAAGGAAATAAATAAATGGAAATATCAAATGACTTGCATGTTGGAATCAGTAAATTTGCCCAAGTCTCCTGCATCCCAGTCTGGATCTGTACCTATTGAACCACTAGTAGATGACAATTCTGAAATAGGTCACAGAAGCGTTCATACTAGGAGTGAGAGGTGATGATAAGTGAGGTAATTACAAGGTACAGCTATTTAAGTCAGTTATCTAACTTCTAACTACCTCTAATTATGCAGCAGCTCTATTGCTCTATGATGGGTGAGTTAATGTAAATACTTTCAGCTAGTCCTTAGGAAACTTTGCCTTGCAGAAATCAAGCTGCTGCTGACTCAAGGTTTCATGAAGACTGGTGAGACAAAAGGAGGTCGTGATTTTCTATAAACTTTTAAAAATCCTTCATTAAGCTGCACCTTTTCTCAAATATTCTAGTTGTATTCTGATTATACCTCACAAACCCTGACATTTGTGGTTTGCTTTTACAGATCACAGGGTCTGCACATAGATTAACTGTGCCCATAATTATGTGAGTGAAGTTCGCAAGCACAGCAAGAATTTCAGCTTTCCCATCTGTGGCTGAAATTCAGTTACTGGAAGTGTTCTCCTGCATGGTAGCTCAGGTACCCACTGTTAGGTCACTCAACAGCCCTGTTGTGGTTTAGTCACAGCAGGCAGCTCAGCCCTACACAGCCGCTCGTTTACTCTCCCCAGGAGGAATGGGGGAGAGAATTGGAGAGGTAAAAGTGTGAGAACTCAGGTTGAGACGAAGACAGTTTAGTTGGTCAAGCAAAAGCTGTGCACACAAGCAAAGCAAAACAAGGTATTCATTCACTACTTCCCATCAGCCAGCAGGTGTTCAGACACCTCAGGCAAGCAGGGCTCATCACACATAACAGTTCCTTGGGAAGACAAATATTCACTCCCAACATCCCCCGACTTCTTCCTTCTTTACTCCAGTTTCATTGGAGAGCATGATGCCACATGGTGTGGGATATCCCTTTGGCCAGCCTGGGCCAGCTGTCCTGGCTATGTCCCCTCCCAGCTCCTAGTGTACCCTCAGCCTCCTTGCTGGCAGGGCAGCACCAGAAGCAGGGAAGTTCTTAGTTTTGTGTAAGTACTGCTCTGCAACAACTAAAACATTGGTGTGTTATCACCACTATTTTCATCAAAAGTCCAAAACACAGCATTGTGTGAGCTGCTGGGAAGAAAATTAACGCTGTCCCAGCCAAAACCATGATCAGCTCTATTTTTTTGCTGCTTAACATTTGGTTTTATCTCTTTGTTATTTATGGAAGTCTATGACAGCCAGGTTCATGTGAATGCTGGAAATAAGTATTGTGCTTTTATTCTTTATAAAGAATGTATCCTCTGTGAGTATCCAGCCTCCTGTGTTAGGTTTCTCTGAGCCAGCTGTAGAAGGAATCATAGAATCATAGAATGGCTTGGGTTGGAAGGGATCTTAAAGATCATCTAACTCCAGCCCCCCTGCCATAGGCAGGGATGCCACCCACTAGATCAGGCTGGCCAAGGCCCAATCCAGCCTGGCCTTGAACACCTCCAGGGATGGGGCATCCATCGCTTCTCTGGGCAACCTGTGCCAGTGCCTCACCACCCTCTGAGTGAAGAATTTCCTCCTAATGTCTAGTCTAAATCTATCCTCTTTTAGTTTAAGACCATTCCCTCTTGTCCTATTGCTATCTACACGAGTAAAGAGTCCTTCTCCATCTTTTTTATAAGACATCTTTAAGTATTGAAAGGTCACAATGAGGTCTCCCCAGGGCCTTCTCTTCTCCAGGCTGAACATCCCCAGCTCTCTAAGCCTTTCTTCATAGGAGAGGTGCTCCAGCCCTCTGATCATCTTTGTAGCCCTCCTTTGGACTCTCTGTAACAGATCCGCATCTTTCTTGTTCTGGGGGCCCCAAACCTGGAAACAGTACTCCAGGTGGGGCCTCACAAGGTCAGAGTAGAGGGGGACAATCACCTCCCTCAACCTGATGGCCACTCCTCTGTTGATGCAGCCCAGGACCCAGTTGACCTTCTGGGCTGCAAGTGTGCACTGCTGGCTCATGTTGAGCCTTTAATCCACCAAGGAAAGCTAGGAACGTACTAGGAAAGTATTGGTAGTAGGAAATCTTTCAATGTTGTTTCCTGTATCAATATGTCTCCCCCATGTTCCTCTTCCCAGTCCCCCTTCTAGAAAAACAACATTAGTTGTTCTGGAAGATGCTGGTTTGACTCGTTGTCTCTGATTTTGTAAGATCTCCTGATGTGGGTTTCAAGTGAATGCTGTCTCTTCCTGTGTGCCAGTATATCCTCAAGATAGCAAAAAAGAGACTGGAGTTTAGCAGAGCCTCAATAGTAGTTGGCTTTCTTGTTCTCTGTAGGGAACTCTAGAATGGAAAAGGCAGCCAGTCATGCGTGCTGTAATTTACATCTGATTGATGAAGGGTTTAGATTCACAGGAAAAATTTGCACTGGAACTCCTACGGGCCTGAAACGGAAACATTTTGCCACTGATACCCATCATCAATTTTTTTCTTGATCAGTCTCATATCTTTCCACATGTCAAGTTCATTCTCAGAAATAACCCTTAAAGTCATACACATTAAATTATGCTTGGTAGTTCTTGGTTCTCCTGTTAAACGATCAAGTAAGCAAGCTAAGTTGTATCTGAAAACATGGTATTTCTACTAATTAGATAAATCAACTTGATGGAAAAGAATACACCATACAGTATTTTCTGTTCTTGCAAAGTCAATTATTATTATTTTTTTTTTAGAGTGAACAAATATTTGAACATATTTATTAATTCACTAAAGTCTTCTGAAAAAAACACAGACTTTAAACAACAACAACAACAACAACAACAGCAAAAACACAATATCAAATAAAACCTTTTGGGCATCTCACAAAAGAAGAAATTAGTATTTATTAAAGAACTGAATTAGGCCAAAAAGGTATTATCAGTAAGTTCTTAAATGTAAATATATACAAAATCAAATAATGTAAAAACTTATTATGTTGTAAAATATGCTACATAATTTATATTACTATCATATCAAACATATAAATTCTGTGATTAAAAAAATAAATATCAGGTGTGGTTTCAATAATGATTTATTTAGAACAGTCCCCAGGAAGCTTCTCGGCAGTGTAGGCAAAATGTATTTTTGTGGCATATGGCTGGGGTACATCACTGAACTCTCCACTGGATTTTTCTGCGCTCAAATTTCTGCATTCAAGCTTGAATATAAGAATCATAGATCATAGAATCATAGAATGATTTGGGTTGGGAGAGACCTTAAACATTGTCTAGTTCCGACCCCCCCTACCATCGGCAGGGGTGCCACCCACTAGACCAGGTTGCCAAAGGCCCCATCCAACCTGGTCTTAAACACCTTCAGAGACGGGTCATCCACGACTTCTTTGGGCAGCCTGTCCCAAGACAGACTCCCGAGGGACACCACTCATTTCTAGCCTACACCTGGCCATAGATCCGTTGAACACAACTCTCTGGCTGCAGCCATCCAGCCAATTCCTTATCTACCAAATAGTCCACCTTTCAAATCCATCTTTCTCCAATTTAGAGAGCAGGATGTCATGTGAGACTGTGTCAAAGGCCTTACAGAATTCCAAGTAGATGACATCGGTCAGTCTTCCCATGTCAACTGATGCAGTCACGCCATCATAGAAGGCCGCCAGATTGGTCAGGCATGAATAGCCCTTGGTGAAGCCATGCTGGCTGTCTTGGATCATCTCCTTGTCTTGCATGTGCCTTAACACTGCTTCCAGGAGGATCTGCTCCATGATCTTTCCAGGCACAGAGGTGAGGCTCACCTGTCTGTAGTTCCCCAGGTCTTCTTTTCTACCCTTTTTAAAAATCAGAGTGATATTTCTCTTTTTTCCAGTCACCGAGGACTTTGCCTGATTGCTGTGACTTTTGAAATATGATGGAGAGTGGCTTGGGAGCTATGTCAGCCAGTTCTCTCAGGACCCTGGGATGCATGTCATCGGATGCATACCCCATAGATTTGTACTTGTTCAGTTTCATCAGGTGGTCTCAAACCTGCTCTTTGCTTACAGGACTTTGCTCGCCCAGCCCCTGCCTAGATGTTCAGGGACTTGAGAGACATGGGAAGTCTGATTGGCAGTGAAAACTGAGGCAAAGAAGTTGCTGAGTACTTCAGCCTTCTCCTTGTCTGTTGTTAACAGTTCTCCCTTCTCATTTATCAAGGGGGCACACTCTCCTTGGCCTTTCTGTTCTGAGCAATGTACCTATAGAATCCCTTCTTGTTATTCCTTGCATCCTTTGCCAAGCTCGGTTCCATCTGTGCCTTAGCTTTCCTGATCCCATCTCTGCACATCCAGACAGCATCCTTGTACTCTTCCCAGGCCACCTGTCCCTGCTTCCACTGCCTGTGCATTTCCTTCTTACACCTCAGTTCGACCAGCTGGTCCTTGCTTGGCTATGTTGGTTTCCTGCCTTCTCTGCTTGATTTCTTACACATGAGGATGTAGAGTTTTTGTGCTCTATGAATTTTGTGCTGTAAGAAAAGTGTCCTATAAAAGAGTTGCCAGTTCTGATCGGTACCTCTCTTCCTAAGGACAGTTTTCCAGGCGATCTTTACCACTAGGTCTTTACACAGCTGGAAGTTCACTCTTCTAAAACTTGGGGTCCTGACTTTGCTCTTTGCCAGGCCCATATCCCTTGAGATCATGAACTCAGCCAGGGTGTGGTCACTGCAGCCCAGACTGCCTCCAGTCGTAACCTCTTTAAAGAGCTCATCTGCACTTGTGACCACCAGTAACACTTCTGTGGTTGGTTTGTCTAATACCCGGACCAGGAAGTTATCCTCCATGCACTCCAGGAGTCTCCTGGATTGCTTACAGCCTCCTGTGTAGCTTTTCCAGGAGACATCTGAGCGGTTGAAATCCCCCGTCAGGATGGGAGCCAGTGAGTGCAATGCTTCTTGTAGCTGAAGCAGGAAGGCCTCATCCACAGGCTCCCCTTGATCAGGCAGCCTGTAGTAGACCCCAACCACAAGGTGTCCATTATCGGTCCAGTCCTTAATTTTTACCCACTAGCTCTCAACCTGATTTCTAAAAAAATTCTTTTAAAGGAAAAAAAAAAATCTATGCAATTGTTTTTCTTTCTTGGCTAGAGGAAGATTTGCCCCAGGAACCCTTGCAACCACCACTAGGCAGGTTTTGTTCTGACATAGCATGTGTCACACAAGCTACACATCTAGAAGCTTCTTGAAATTAAATATTTGAGAATAGTGGAGTTTTGATTTCTGAACCTCATTATTTTTGAAGTATCAGGACATAGTGAGGGGAAAATTACTATGAAATATAAGAATAATCAGATAGTATTGTTTGCAAAGGCATACAATATATTTTTCATTTAAATGTGTCTTCAAAATGAAACACCAGAAAATTATAATTCCTTATATATATTTCCAGCATAGCTAAACAGGTAAATATATAAATTTGCCATAAAACTTATTAATGGACATTTGTTTACATATTTTTATCTCAATTATCTATGCCCATAGGACCCATTCAATCAATTTTTCACTAAGTAGTTTTCAAAATATAATTACTCTTATGGGTAGGTCTATGAACAGCAGTGTCATTTACACTATAGTTCACTAATTGCACTTCTAAGCCATTATAATGAATTATACTTGTACATTCTTCAAGAAGATCAGTTAATGCTAATCACTTCTATCGCATATATCACTTAGAAGACATCCATCTATAACAGCCTTTTCATTTACAGCTTCATTCCCTTTTAATTTTCTTGCATTGTAAGATATGGCCATAAATGTATAGCGTGTGCTCACATAACCAGTTAGCCTTGTAAACTTAGTAATAAACGTCAAGTTTTAAAATTTAGAAGCTGCATTTTTCTATTTTTGAATAAATCTAAGATGGAAATTATTGGGTTTGTGATTATTAGATGCACACTTCTGAAACAACTGTTCAGGAATTACTGTCTACAATTATAACAGAAATATATTCTTTTAATATGAAACTGTATACATTTATCATTGACCAGATTTGTTGACCCAGATCCTTCTCTAGCCCTGACTTTTGTGCCCTAAAAAGAGACAGAGGGGTATGTCCTGCAAAGTAAGGAGCCAAGTTCTTTTGTTCAACTAATCTATAGACAGAATGCCTAGATGCAGACAATAAAAAAGATTCCTCTGCAGGATGAGAGTTGTTGAAATAATGATCTCATACTTGCATGAAATCCTTCTGACTAGTTTGACAAGGAAAGTGTAATTTCTTAACATGTGGGAAACTTTGCTGGGGGTTTAGTTACAAGAAGCCCTGTTGTCCCAAGTGTGAAAAAAGAGTTGTCACCTCTTCTCTCCTTGTTACCATCAGAGGATATTAAGACAATGTTTCATGAGTAGCTTACTGGAATTTCTAAGAAGTTGTGGTAACATATGTGGCAAGAATCTCAAAATAAATGAGACATGCATGAAAAATGTATTGATGTATGCATGCTATATCTAGTATAAATAATAAGCACTAACTGATATCATCAGCGTAGATGTTATAGTTGGAATCCTCATAAAATTTCTATGTACCTCGGTTACTCCTGTCTTTACTAACATTTGAATGTTTATAGGGGATAATAGTGAATGAAAATATTTATGTATATCAGAAATAGAAAACAAGTAGTTTTTTTTGTTAGGTTTCCAAGCTGAAGGAAACCATAAAATATACAATCAGTTTTTCAACTCCAAAGTTGCAGCTCACTGTAAAATAAATGTTAATGATTAAGAAAAATGGTCCCTGGTTTAAAAATATACTTTGAAAGAATGTGAGATGTTCTATGTGGAAAAACTAAATATATAAGAAAAAAAAACACAAAGGAGATTTATAGTGTCTGAGTATATAACTTCTTTGAGAGGAATCACAGACATCAGCAACTGAACCAGCTTACTTTACAGATGGAGAGAAAAGGGCCAATAGTGCTTTTTTTCTTCGAGGGTGGGGAGAGTGAGGGGTGGGGTGCACTTAATGCCTCTAGTGGGACGTTCATCTTGCTGGCTGACTCCTAGACTACATTCTCTCCAGGTCTGTGGAGGAGTAATAATTGGTAGGAAATTCAGATGGCTGGTGAAACTCCTAGCCATTAATAGAAGATGAGAAGAACAATGAAAAAAAACTAGGTTTCATAAAAAAAAGGAAGAAGAAACTATGTGAACTGATACTGGAGATGTCCTCCACTGGAGGACACCTAGGAGATGAGGTAAAGAAGCTGTACAGAAGACACTGTATAGCAAATTTGGTTGAGAGAGGTACTGCAAGTTGCACTAAAACTAGGAAGTATAAATTTAATGTAGCTGGAGTCTGCTTGTCAAAAAGAATGAGCTGCCCTGGAAAAAACACCCAAAGAGGATCTTTTCCATGAACTATCTTACAGCAGCCAAAGTATGAAATGTGGATATTAGATTGTAAATCAATTTTATGGGAGCAAGGAAAAATCCACCATTATTCTTGATGTCAGGAGAAATCTGTATAACATCAAATTCTTAGAATTTATACTAACATCTTGTCCTTGTGGACCTCTTATATTTTTTTTTTTTATTAATTATGAGATGTAAAGATTTTTTTTTTTTTCAATGTTACCATCTTGGAACAATTATTCTGATAAAAACATCAAAGCTGAATCATTCTACTGGGTACTGTAGTTTTTCTTTTTTTTTTTTTTTTTTTTTTGGCTAAATGCCCTTTTAGGTTCACTGTGTAAAGGCAGGCAGTTTTATTCTGAATAGCAGCCCTTAAAACAGCCCTACCAGACAGTTATAGTCATTAAACCAAAGTTGCAGTACTGGAACTCTGTTTTTATTTTCTCTGTAGTTCATAGGTCTAGTTAGCATGGAATCATCATAAGAATAGTTGAAATAGGTCATATAAAAGCACACCTAGACTAGTGTGTTCTTTGTAACACTGATAGTGGATGCTTAAGAGAGACAACATGAACGTTCAAGATTGCTTTGAGGCTAGTATTTCCAGCAAACAGTGCTTTATGGGTTGCATGAATGAGAGGTTGCAGTTGGACTGCTGTGTTTAATAACTGCCAATGTACCTATGCTCCATCAACTGATATAGTCCTTTGTGGAAACCACTTACACTTTTGGCCTCTAGAAATTCAGAAAAGAAAACTGCAGCTCCACAGCATAGTTACGCATTGTAGAAAGCAGTACTTTAAAAAACAAAAATAAAAATAAACCCCCAAACAACAACAACAACGAAAACACAAAAAAGACCCGCTACTGTTTGATGATGTCACTGAGTGTTTTTAGTTTTAGTTTTGTGAGAATTAATATGTTATTCCAACCTCCTTTTTTTCCCTCCTTTTATGACTTTGGATTTCTATTATATTACCATGCAATATAATATGCACTCTATGTTGAGTCCTAGTTTGCTAATTTTTTGTCATTTAAAAGCAGTGCCATTCCTTTGAATGTTCTTCTTGTCTTTCTATACTTTTATGACTTTTTTTTTTTTTACTGTAAATTCCTTCCTTTAATTTTTCTACTTTCTGCATGACCACTGCTATCAGCTATTAGTTCATGGAATTGAACTGTCTAACTAACTTGGTGGATGAGGCATGAGCAACTGATGTCTATCTTTTGTAAGGCTTTTGACGCTGTCTCCTCAGAGACAAACTGACAAAGTACAAGTTAGATAAGTGCACAGTAATGCAGATTAAAAACTGGCTGGACTACCAGGCCCAGAGAGTTATGATCTGTGGCACAAAGTCCAGCTGGAGGCAAGTCACTAGTGGCATACCTAGCAATGTTCATCAGGGTTTGATAGTGGAACCAACACTGTTGAAAACCTTCATAAATGACCCAGATGATGAGGCAGAGTGTACCCTCAGCAAGTGTGATTCTGTATGGACAGAATAATGAATATATAACAGAATAAGAATAAATAAGAATATAATAAATAATACGGACTGACAGGACAAGTTGAATATGAGTCAGCATGATAAGTTTGAAATAATGAAGGTCAACCATATAGTAAAACGGTGGAAGAAAGTGTTTATTTATTTATTTATTTATTTTATGTTCAGGACTTCTGGTGCTGCACCTAGAGTACCATGTCCAACTTCACACTGTGTTATGGGACTCATGATATAGAAGAGCATCTGTGAAAAGTGAGTTTATTTGGCCTCAAGGAAAGTAGGATCAGGTTGGACCTTACAGATGACTTGAACAGTGGGATATTACATTGTAGGCAGAGGCAGACTCTCAGAGGTACACAATTAAAAGATCAGAAACAGTGAGCTGCAAAAATGGAAATTACATTTAAACCGTGAAAAGTTTTTGTTTATTTGTTTTTATTTAAACTGTCAAGGGTGATCAAATACTGGAACAGATTGCAAAGGGGAAATTTTGGAATTTTTTCTTCAAATACGTCAGTAGCAAAAGGAAGACTAGGGAAAATATGGGCCTGATGATGAATGGGGTAGATGCCCTGGTGACAAAGGGTACAGAGAAAGCAGAGTTACTGACTGCCTTTTTTGCTTCTGTCTTTACTGCTAAGGCCAGCCCTCAGGAAGCCCAGACCCTGGAGACAAGACAGAAAGTGTGAAGAAAGGCAGATTTTCACTTGGTTGAGGAGGATTGGGTTAGAGATCATTTATGCAAACTTGACACCCACAGATCCATGGGCCCTGACAGGATGCATCCACAAGTGCAGAGGGAACTGGTGGATGTTATTGCTAGGCCACTCTCCATCTGCTTTGAATGGTCATGAGGAGATGCGCCTGAGGACTGGAAGAAAGCCAGTGTCACTCCAGTCTTCAAGAAGGGCAAGGGGGACCCAGAAACATACAGGCCATTCAGCTTCACCTCCATCCCTGTAAAGGTGATGGAACAGCTCATCCTGCTGGTCATCTCTAAGCATGTGGCAGAAAAGAAGGTGGTCAGTAGTCAGCATGGGTTCACCAAGGGGAAATCATGCTTAACCGATATGGTAGCCTCCTGTGGTGGAATCACTGTCTGGGTAGATGAGGGGAGAGCAGTGGATGTTGTCTAAGAATTCAGCAAGGCTTTTGACACTCTCCCATAACATCCTCATAGGTAAGCTCAGGAGGTGTGGGTAAGATGAGTGGGCAATGTGGTGGACTGAGAGCTGCCTGGATAGCAGAGCTCAGAGGGCTGTGCTCAGCGGTGCAGTCTAGTTGGAGGCCTGTAGCTAGTGGTGTCCTCCTGGGGTCTGTACTGGGTCCAGTCCTGTCCAACCTCATCATCAGTGACCTGGCTGAAGGGAAGTTTGCTGATGTCACAAAGCTGGGAGGAGTGGCTGATACATCAGCGGGCTGTGCTGCCGTTCAGAGGGACCTGGATGGGAGGAGAGGAGCCTCATGAAGGTCAACAAAGGCAAGCACAGGGTCTTGCACCTAGCAAGGAATAACCCCAAGCACCAGTACAGGTTGGGGCCTGACCTGCTGAAGAGCAGCTCTGCAGAGAGGGATCTGGGAAACATGGTGGACAACAAATTAACCATGAGCTAGCAATGTGCCCTTGTGGCCAAGAAGGCCAACAGTATCCTGGGCTGCATTCGTAAGAGTGTTTCCAGCAGGTCAACAGGGAGGGGATCCTCCCCCTCTGCTCAGCCCTGGTGAGGCCACACCTGGAGTATTGTGTCCAGTTCTGGGCTCACCAGTGCAAGAGGGGCATGGAACTACTGGAGGGAGTCCAGAGGAGGGCTATAAAGATGACTAGGGGATTGAAGCATCTCTCATACGAGGAAAGGCTGCGAGACCAGGGCCGGTTTAGCCTGGAGAGGAGAAGACTGAGTGGGTATCATATCAAAGTATGTAAATATCTTAAGAGAGGGTATCAAGAGGATGGGGCCAGACTCTTTTCAGTGGTGCTCAGTGACAGAATAGGAGGCAGCGGGCACAAACTGAAACACAGGATGTTTCGTCTGAATATGAGGAGAAACTTCTTTACTGTGGGCATGACAGAGCACTGGAACAGGTTGCCCAGAGAGGTTGTGGAGTGTCCTTCTCTGGAGATATTCAAAACCCGCCTGGATGCCATTCTGGGCAACATGGCCTAGGTGACCCTGCCTGAGCAGTGGCATTGGACTAGATGATCTCCAGAGGCCCCTTCCAACCTCAACCACTCTGTGACTCTAACTGTCATCCTTGGAGATATTAAAAATTCAGCCAGATAAGGTTGTGACAAACTTGATCTGACTTCAAAATGGTACTGCTTTAAGTAGGAACGGATGATCTTCCAATCTGAATTGTGAATCTGTGCTTTTTCTGTAGCTATTTGTAGTCAGCAGAAGATTTGGTATGTGAAATAATGTTGAGTCATCCCATTGTTTTTTTACCTCAATATTTGCCCCATGTTTAAGATTAGGTTTAATATAAGATTAGATGTCCTCTATTCATTTTGAATATTGTTTGCTGACTTTAAATAAATAATTCATTCTTTAAATTACCTTCTATTTTATTCCCCATTTTTTGCTGTTTGTTTTTTAAATCCTTTGGTGAGGAATATATATCCAAGAGATCACCTGAATCATATGTCTTAAGGACCTCTAATAGATTTTTGAAGTATTGATTCTTTTTACAAAAGCTCTGCTTTCTGGTGTTCCAGGTGTTTACTAACATATTCATCATTTTAATTTCTCCCAGTTTGTATGAAAAAGAAGTCAGACTTTCTAGTCTTCAGTTCCCAGATCACCTCTAGAGACATTTTAATGAATTGCTATTATATATGCCATCTCCCCTTTCTTTGTACCAAAGCAGATTTAAGTGGTCATTTACATTCCACAGTTAATAGACCAGCAATTTTATGTGTGAGCTCTTTTAAAACTATAAGTTGTTACTTCAGACTCATGGTGATTCATTACTATCCAACTGATCAATTTGTTCAAAACACTTAAGTTACGTCAATTTGAGATAATTTTTTAGACTTCCCCAGCAAAGAATGACAAATCTTGTGTTTGCTTCTATTGTGAGCAGGGGATGTTGGATTCATGGGGTGAGTGTTGGTCCTGCTGAACTCAATCTGAGTTTTAATTTTAGGAATGCAGCATTCAGCATTGGTATATATCTGTTGATAAATACTATGTGCTTTGAATGCTCAATTGTTTGCATTCAAGCTAGTTATATCTGAGTAACAGTACAGGAAAATTGAAAGCAAATCATATTAAGTTCCAAATATATTGTTCCGGATGTGTGAGTAAAGGCCAATAACTATAAAAATACTGTTAGGTATTAAAATGTTGGATTTTGTGAGAGTGTGGAAAGTGAAAGTTACATTAGTAACCACTCAGGACTGGGATGTTTTGAATATATTCCATTCTTTAAGACCACTTAAACAGTTAAAAAACAAAGCCAGGACATTTAGTGACTGAAGTGTATATATAAGTATATATATAAAGATAGAATAATATAAGCAGAATCTAAATTAAGCCTAAATTTTGCATTGTGCCCTTTCTGCAGTTATTATCAAATAGCAAGCTGTGTAAAATACAGAAACAAGTTGATAACGTACCGGCAAATAGCCTACAAAATAAAATGAGTAATTACAGGTTGTACTTCAAAATAGAAAACAGGGTTATTTTAAAGTAATATTTGACACTGAGTATTTGTAAGACCATGTAAAATAAGACATTAACCAACAAGAGGAATTCTAGTAGATCAGTTTATTATAAAAGACAAAGGAAAGAGGTTGTTTGGAAATGAGCAAGAAACATTCATATGTGCAAGAATCATACTGCAAGCAAAGGATGCAAAGGAATCAGACCTGTATAATCTGTACATCAGTCAGCATGGAGGCTAGTACAGAAGTATAAGAGCGTTGATTTGAAACATCTAGGAGAAATACTAGGGTTTGTATGTGGTTTCATCTTGTCTTTCTCAATCCAGTACTTTACCATCTCCTTCCCAAACTGCATACCATTAGCACTTCTGTATTCTAATCTCTCCCTTGCTGCTTAAAATTATCACTCCTTTATTTCAAATATGGCTTCTTATCCTCTGCTCCACTAATTGGCTTTATTACCCTCGACCCCTTCTTGCCTCCACTGCAGGCAGCTTGACATTTTTTCATCAACTAATCCCCACTTTTCACACTCTCCCCCCACCCCCTCGCCCCCCCACATTTGCTTCACTTTCCTCTTCTGGTGTATTCAGAGCTGCAGAGAGCTTTTCAGCAGATATTCAAACCCCTGGAGAAATTCAAAGAGATCGAAACACAGCACAAGAGCTAGGGGTGTTTTCTTCTGGGCTGCCAAAAGCATAAGGTAACATTCAGAATGAGGTCACTGTACCGTGATCTCATTTTGAATCGGATTTGCTGATGGGGCATAGGAAGCCTGGTAGGGAGAGCATATTGTTTTGCTAGTTAGTATTACATCAACAGACTGTGAAAAGACATAGGCATTTACTTTCACTTCCTGATTTATAAATTTGTGTGTTAAGAATATAAAAATTATGAGGAGATAATAAAGCTTAAACTAGGCATGGAGTGGATGTGCCAAGTGTAGCAGGTACGTACAGAGTTGCCTGAACAAAATGAAACATTTGAGAACATTATTTTACAGGATAATTGTAGATGCCTGCAAAGAATACAAATGATTTTGGTGCTGTGGAAAACAAAATAGAATTGGCAAGAGTGGGCATGGCATGAGCGGGTACTTCAGACACTTCCCTGTGTAAGGTGCTGCCAATAGGCTGTTTAGGAAGAATGCAGCAGTCTAGTATTCTAGTACTCGCTCTGATTTTTTTTTTTTTTTGCCACCTCTTACCAAATCAATATATATTTATTCCTATGAAAAAGACATTTTATGCCCTGAGAAGCCTGCACAATGTCAAAAATAAAATATAATAATAAAATTAAAAAGGAAAAAAAGATACACTGGAAGGCCATACCTGGTATCAATTAAAACTTTTCTCTTTGAAAATGACACCACTGATGCCTCACCATTGGTAGCATTTTGACATAAGGAAACTGGCAGGACTTTGCCATGATTTGAATAAGTTAAATAGCTGGTGCATTAACATTGAAACTGGTACAAAAACATGAGGCAGACCAGGAAATAAAACACATGTAGGAGCAACAGAAGAAATAGCAGGGTGTGATGAACTTCACTGGTAAACTGACTAACTAGTGAGTGGGAAGAATTAAAAGTCAGAGAGAGAGAAATAAACCTGACTGTCAGGAGAGACAACACTCTGCAGACTCTGGAGAAAGAGCAATATTTGCAATGTACCTTTCAGATTGTCTGAGTGATCCTCAGCTTCAGTGTGTGCAGAGCTAAACCCTGACAGAGGCAAAGTACTTGACAATAAGAATATTTGCTCTTGTGATTAAATATTATCATCGTAAACACAGGGGAAGCAGCAGAGTTAAGGTTAACTTTTTGGATTTTTTTTTTTTTCAAAACCATTTTTGCAAATCTTGTGCCATTATTTTGGAATGAATAATCTCTGTTGACTGCATGGGTTGTATGCCCACCAAATGTTGCAACGTGTATGTCAGCAACTCAATTTAAACAGCTAATCATTAATTTTTATTTTTATTGTATTAGGAGGGTTTATTATATATGCATTTTAAACTGTCTTTCTGTGTCATACATCAGCTTTCAATCTTAAAAAAGATAGCTCATGAAAATTTTTGTTTGTGAATAAGAGCTAGTGCCGTTGCTGTAAAGAAAACTACTCAGTATAGCAATGCAGGCTGAAAAAAAAAAAAAGTCCAACAAAAATACTTTCTGCCTGAAATCAATAATAAAATAAGTTCATTTCGTACAAACACGCATCTAAAGCTTTCTTGACAGTCTAAAAAAATGTAAAAATGCCTGCAGAGGATATGAGTTTATTGAATTTTCTTACTTTTCTGTTTCATAGACTCCATCCTAACCAGATGGTATAATCTGATTGTATCAACCTAGAAGTATATAGGATTTTATTTTAATGTTAAAAAGGTCAGTAGCTTTGGAACTTAAATTCTTTCTGTCTTCTATACTGCACTAGAATCTCAACAGTGAAGTATTACCAGATAACTTTAATAAAAAGAAGCTGAATTTTATAAACTAAAATTTACTTATTCATTTCCTATATATACAGTTAAATTCTTTAGATGAATGCTACCTAAGTATATGGCAAAGCAATATATACTTTATTGAATAATGAGTGAAATTTATATTAATATAGTTGATATAGCCATAAGATTTCTTTCAGAGTATTTTTGCTGTATAACTGTTATTGAATATTACATCTTTTTATCACTTCAGATGCTATTCGAACATTTTAGTGCTTTAAACTAGCACTGGAAATATTTTACTCTTCCCAAAGATATGTTCTGTTTTCTTCTCCATTGAACCATTTTTGGTATGGGATTTGAGTTAGATCTTAAAATTTGGTGACAGGTGTACCATTTGCTGAGCTTTGCCAGTGTCTTCAGGTGGTCTGCAGTATAGATTCCTTCTGAAAGATTTTTTTAGACTTTTATGATCCTTCTTGAAGTCTGGATCACATTAGACATAAAGGCTTAGGCATTTTCAGCACCATGGAAGAAGTTTGCAATCATTTTCTATAATACAAACGGGCTTATTTAGCACTCCTGTTATGGAAAAGACTCTACAATAATAATGCTACTATTATAATACCATTTCTGTAATAATAGCACTTCTGTTATAAAACACCATTATTATAGAAATGCTATTATAAGACAAGCTCTGTTATTTAGAATTGCTTCTGCAATAAAAGTACTAAAAAAGTCTGCTTGTATTACAGAAAATTATTGCAAATTTTTCTTGCCTGGCAGTGAAATTTTTCATTCTGAATCTTGTCTGTCGCTGCTGGAAAGTCATTCTCATATGTACTCTGAAGCCTATGTGAGTTACTCAATATTGTGTATTTAAAATAGGGAATTACTGAAAAGGCAAATGGAAAAAAGACCAATCTTCATTTATCCGATTTCCCATGTTCCTAATTTGTCATTCACTTTTTGTCATAGACCATAGCTCTTATTTAGAAAGTTTATGCAGGCCTGTAGTGCTCTTCTTACTGTTGTGTGTAAGGTAGGGGAGGGGGAAGGAATTAAAAGATACTGAGAAAGGAAACAAGCCCCCCCCCCTCTTTTTTTTCCATCCTCTGTTCATTTCTCTAAGTTTGAGTACAGTTCACAAGAAAATGCTTCCAGTGCCTCCATTTGACTTTGTATTCTATTCTAATGCTCATAACATTCGATAAGAATGAAATTCAGTCCACTGAGAAAAACCTCGATTAAACCCTTTCAACCACTTAAGCTATTAGGTTCAGATCTCCTTAATCAGTACTCAACCCAAGTACCAGCCTGCTCTGATTATCACCCCACTACCCACCGCAAGTTCACAGCTCCGAGTCTATCCTCCAGAGCCATAATGAGTAGCTGTCTTTTGGGAGAAGACAGAACCATGCAAATGTAAATTCTCTAGTTCTGCTCCCAAATCACCTATGTCCTGTGTTTTCTTTTAAAATGTTTCTTTTTCGCAGCTGTAGGTGTTATATTGCTCTCTCCACTCCTACACTGCCTACCCACCAGTGCTCACACACACACAGCAGAATTTCTCATTGGTAAAGGACTATGAAAAAGAAGCGGATTTATTTCTCAGCATAATGGGTTAATTTTAGTGTAAATTACCTAGAACTGAAAAGATTTTACTTTGGAAAAGTTTGAGTCATAAAGTAAACTTTGTGGCAGGGACACAAAATAGCTTGTTCCCACAAGGTCCTTTCAGATGTTCACATCCTCCCCAACATGAAGAATTTCGCTTTGCAATGCCCTTGCAATACTTTAATTACATTACTTATGTCTTTTCTCCTTGACAAAGACCATCTAGTAAGAAAACATTCAGCTTGAAGTATATAGTATATGGACTGCATAGATTTTTTTTTTTTTCCAGCAGAATGTCCAGCTTCTAGATTTTTGATTTTTGTCATATCTAGTTTTTGCCAAAAGCAACAAATCTGGAAACCTCAATCCTAAGATTCATCTTCGTCCTTCCCTGCCAGCGTAAGCAGTGTAGCAAGAAAGTCTATTTATGATATAATGAATATGATAGAAGAATATGTATTCTTCTAGGCATATTTCCATTGAAATTGTGCTTTTAAAAAATACAAAAACCAGCCATACAAAAACAGCCTTGACTTTTGTCTTGCAGTTTTCAGAGTGTCCTGTTGGCCTGCATTTAGAGCCATTAAAAATGACTACTATATGACTGTTATTTGGATATAACTTTTCCAGTAGCACAAGGGGAATATTAAATCTTTCTCATTTAAAATTTCTCCTCACTCTCCTTGTCTTCACTTTTTTTTTTTTTTTTTTTTTTTAATAGTAGCATGAATGGCCTCAGTCTAGAATTTTCTTTTTAAAGCATGTTTTTAATCAATTTTGCTATTATTTAGTGGGGAAAAAAGAGCTATTGGGTTTTGATGCTGTTTTGCACTCCTGTAAGTTGATAAAGGCTTTGTTTTTACACTGCTAACTACATTATTCAGTCCATAGAGTCAATTAGTGCCTTTGGGTACCATATTTTCTTGAAAACAGCATACACTTTTGTGCTTATTTGTATCTCCTAATGCTTAAGTGCTTGTATTATCTTTTGTGTGTTATTTTTCAGTTGATAGTTACCAGTACTTATATTGGGTAACATCTGCTGTTTTGGTTCTTCATTGCAATAGCTCCCTTAAGACTTTCAGTACAAAAAGTCATTTTATTGTTAACAGCTACAGTACCACAAAGAGAATCTTATGGTACCAGTGGAATGGTACTTTGTTTCTTTGGCAGATCAAAGTAAAAGGCTGTTGACAATTAGTAATTTGCTTGAAATGTAGATTTTTTTTTTGTGTGTGTGAGTGAAATGATTTTTTTTAAAAGGCAGAATATGCCTGATAGTTTCAGCTGAAAAAAAATCTTTGAGCAGGTAAAAAAATCAGATACTTATTTTTGAAAAAATTAAAACAAAAAGGTTCTCAAGAATGCAATAGCAATAATACCACTTTTAATATTAAAAAATAAAGCATTTGTATGTTCTGTTTCAAGTATACATTCTTCATTCAAAATGATACTTAAACAAAGGAGCTAAATAACCCAAAGCAAAATACGTTTTTTTCTGGTCTGAACAAAGTGTGAATATTTCAAGTTTTCTGTTGTACTGGGAAAAAAAAAAAAAAAAAAGAAAGATTGATCAAAACAAGATGAGCTTTTCCATCGTTATTTGTTTATCCATCAATTCCAAAAAAGAAAAAGATATATATTTTTTTCAATGACTACATGTAATGAAGCCTTTAACATTATAGCTATGCCTCTATAGTTCTCAAGTATGCAAATGAAATACTGTTTTTTTGCTTTCATCCTTCATTCCTG
Source organism: Cygnus olor (assembly GCF_009769625.2). Classification (NCBI taxonomy): domain Eukaryota; kingdom Metazoa; phylum Chordata; class Aves; order Anseriformes; family Anatidae; genus Cygnus; species Cygnus olor. Next base: position 42,869,655 of record NC_049171.1, read on the forward strand.
TTCCAAGTTATTTTGAATACTGGATGTTTTTGATAGGTTTATATATAATTTCATACCTGTCCAGTTTATCCTTTAGCTTCACTCAGTGTACTGAGCATACCCAGTATAATCAGATAATGAAGAAGCCATAATAATATCCGTGATTATCAGAGAAAATTTATTTTACAAAGAAATTCATATATACAAATATGTGAATGTAATTAGCTTCATACATAATGCTTTGGATTATAGCATTATTTTTATGATCTAGAGAGAACAATTAAGCTGCATGACCTTTTGTATTTGGCTTCTTTTCAATACTGATGCTAGGATCATTTTGCAACTCAGCTGTCTCTTGGGCATGTAGGGTAGGTGTTTTCCATAGCATTCGTAATTCACTACTTGCTACAAGCCCCAGCGGAGTCCAGTAGATAGAAAGAATCAACTTTGTGTTCAAATATTTGTAGTGAGAAATAAAATGGTATGAGACAACTTCTATTTCTGGATCACCAAAAAGTTGAGGCATTTCTGTGCTGAAGACTGCACTCTTTCAAGTCCAGCCTGAGTGGTTGAGAGAGGTTTCTTTTCAGCAGAGCTTGATTCTAAAAGTGCCAAATTAAGCTGGTCAGTGATTGTGCTTCCTCAAGGTTTAACTTCTTTTTATGATGAACTTGGCAGTCAGATGTGTGACGTATTTCCAGGACCTCTGTGTTCCCATGAATGTATTCACAGTCCTCTTTAAGAAACAAAGCAGATATCTCTGATCTAAATGTCATGAAAATTCAGTAATACAGCTTTAGGTTCTCTGCTAAATTAGATCTCATAGGTATGTTCAAAGCATAAACATGAAGAGGAAGCAACCATTGACTTCTTTCACTTAAAAGAATTGTAGTAGTAGTGTTGCTATCCACCTTTTTCATAACAGCCTAGTGACTTGAACTTGTGCATGTGAACTAGAAAGCTTGTTTTTTTGCCCTTCTCTGCTGACGGATTCCAAACTGAAGCATTTTACCTCAAAGGAGAGTGTCCTACTTAACAGGCTACTTGGTAGGTTGGTAGACATCACTCTTCACTCTTACACAGCATTTTAATTTTGGGCATAATAGTGCACTAACATGGTCATGGGGCTTCTGGACCAAGGTTGTCTACTGCCTTTCCCATTTGGTCTTGTTGTTAAGCAACTAAGTAAACCAAAAGCTTAACATAAATGTCTTCTCAGCCCACTTATCTTTATCTGACACCCTCATTTTTTGTCCAGGTAGGTGTTCGAAGTGAGAAGAAATACGGAGGATCTAAAAAAAAAAAAAAAAAAGGCATCCCTTTAAAGAGAAAGTTACTTGAGGAAACCAAGTAGACATGGACAACTTTGGTAGATAACAGAAAATATTTGACCTGCATGTGTTACATCAGAAGGAAACTGTGCCTTTTCTAAGAAGCATAAGTGCAAGTGATGATGGAATTTCCAGTGAGGAGCAGCTGTCCAGAATTCAGCCTCATCTACCATCTTAAAACAAATTTTACCTGGGTTCTGTAGCCCAACATGTAGCTTAAAAGTGGGACTGTTATGGAGCTAGCCTTGAAACATGTAGATGCAAAAAGGAGCAAAATCAAGCGAGCTAGAAAGAGAACAAGCAGGTAGCAGACTTGATAACCGTGACACAGGACAATTTTGTTAATAAATCTGCCTATTCCCTATATCTTTCCTATCATTCTGTTTGATCCACAGCATGATTGATAGGTAAGAGCAGCCTCTTATCTACTGGTCTGCACACGAGGCGTTGTATGGTCATTTGCTGTGGTCAGGGTACAGCTGTATTTCTTTGGCTCATAAAGAAACGGCAAAGGAGAGAACTGTGCTGACTTGCTTACTTTTCCGACAGGGAGGTAGATTTTGGCTAGGCATGGTTAACTCTTATGAAATACTGCTTTTGTGGAGGTGACAGAAACTGAAGGGAATAGGCAGACGTAATGAGGCTTAAATTAAATATGCTTATGTTCTTTGGATCCAGATTGTTCTGCAATAAATTTTTAAAGATGATCACATTGGTAAACACATAGTTCACTGCAAATTGTTTCAAGTCCTCCCTGGTAAAGTGTGGTCCAGTGCTAAGCACTGTGTCAGATACTCTTTGTCTAGCAAAAATGCATTTTCATAATCGCATGTTTAACTGCAGTACATTCTAATAATGCTATCTCAGGAAAATTTAAATAATAGTCTAGACTTAATATATACATGTTCCTAGTCAGTTTAAGTAAATTGAGTACTACTACCTTACTCCAGGGGACAATTTATTCTGTTCCACCATATAGGTCTCTTTTGTCTGACATAGCCTGCATTTCTGCACATGTGACAAAGCCTAAATGAATTCTCCAATGGTCCTATCCAGGAGCAGTATCAAACATCTCTAGCCTGTCTAGATTTTTCAGTTCTTTGACTTTCATTTTAGGTATCCTTTGTAAGATACTTTTTTAGTAACATTGTCAATTTGCCATTCTGATAATTTTAAATCCCTTGCATGAATTCAAATTTGTGCTTTGATTTTCTTTTAGGGATTGAAATGTGCTGTCCAGCTAGTCTGCACTACTAATGATGATCTTTTTGGATTGTCATTCAGAACTGCTGCAATCCGAAAAAAAAAAAAAAAAAAAACCACCAACTTTTTGTGTAATGGGACGATATTTAAAAGTCATAGTAACTGCTGTATTTTCAGGGTGGTGCTTGCTTAGCTGATTTTGGGTCTGTGCTAGTGTGCTAGGTTGTTTACAGTTGATACTGGTCTTCTATAAATAAAGACATGAATCTTTTTGTGCTAAAGCAATTTCTCTTTTAGCAATGGCTGTAATGAATAAAGCACTGATCTACAATGTCGATCATACTGCTTTATAAGAATTTTGCCAGGTCATTCCTTTGGACTATTTGTAAACAACTTATTTTTTGCATTTGATAGTGTATTTCCTCAGGTGTCCATTTTTCCACTTCGGTGAGTTTAAATTTTGGTTCAAAACATGGCCAGTAATGAATTTCCTGGCTATTGCAAGTCATTCTTGTTTAACTTGATGTACTCTTGGGGTAGACGTTTAGCTATTGCATATTGTTAAATTTAAAGAAAAAGCACCATCTTCTGTTTTTCTGAAGATTGCTTGCCACACGTTCTTTTAGCAGATCTGGTTCTTTCTGCCTAAGTGGAACGTTTTTGCCTGAATTGTGGAGCTGTTGTGTTGTAGCTGATGCCTGTTCTAGAGAACTTCTCAATACCCAAGAAGTCTTCAAACTTTTCTGTGTTTGTTTTGATTCCTTGACCCTTTAATAATATCACACTTTTGATGTAGACAAGGCTTTGCACCTGCAAATTACCGCTGCAAATTTTTCTTTAGCAGTTTGCTATCTACCTACACCTCTTGTTTTGCATACATCTTTAATTGAATTTTGCTACCTTTTACTCTTCTTTTAAATGCAAGTAACACTGTATGTGACATCCCACTGGTTCAGTGCTCCAACGCCCAGCTTAAAGTTAATAAATGTCCCATTTACTTTCAGGTTGACAGTCTATTTATCTTCTGGTGAAATGATGGACAATACTGCTGTGAAAAATTCATCCAGGGAAGTCATGCTATACGTACCCTCTTTGCCTGTGCTGTGCATACTTGGTTGGGAGCTGCAAACTTTTGTGCACTGATATGAACCACTGCATGTCTTTCATCTTTCATCTGGCAGACATTGTGCTATTTTTCATAGTCTGTTTTACTCTGTGGTCTCGTCCGAAGTGGCTTTGATTTTGTGCCATTATGCTTTAGGTATCTTTTCTGTAGTCTAAAATTTCATTCTTATTCGTAATATTGACCATATCCATAAGGGTTATTCTTAAGGAGATGATTGCTGCTGCTTGGAAATTATGTTTACAATATTGTGTTAATTCTGGTCTCCCAGTTGTATATATTGCTATGTATATCCTTGTAAACTAAACTGGGCTGGGTCTTGGGCCAGAAAGCTCCTATGATAATTCTTGCTGTTAAATTATGAGCATGGTCTCTGTTTTGTACCATCTGCAGAAGAGTCAAGGTCTCTTGTTGAGAGAGACCATAGGTTCACTGTAGCACTGAGTCAAGGTCTGTTCTTAATTGGCAGTCTGTATGTGGCCAGTCTGGTTTTGGAGATAAAATAGAGAAGCTGCATGGATGCAAGTCACATGGTGCAAGTTGACTATGGGGCTGGAAAGGATCCCTGGTCAGCTGTAATTCCTGGCCTAAAAATAGCCTTTGAATTCCTTTTTCCTCCTGTCTTTCCCTTTCTAGATTTTAATAACAATCTAGTCTTTGTCAGGAACATGATTAGTCAAGATTGACAACATTTGAATAACAAACAAGTTTGTTTGGAAAACAAACTCTTTACATTTTCTTTAGGTATCCTTAGATTTACTCTATCTTCCTCAGAAAAGACAGTACTTGCATTTTTACTATGTAGTTTCATTGTTACCGTCTTTTATCTGAGTTAGCTGAAAATTACTGAGCATATGAAACGCATTAAAATCTGCTGTTGTCAGTAATAGTGTTATTTTCTGATGATCTTCTTTGACATGGATGATTGACGTTGCTTGCAAATGAAGAGTGAGACAATTTGATTCTCTTTCCTTATTGTTTTGATTTAGTGACCTGTCAAAAACTGGACCTTCTTGACATACTTTTAACTTAGTAATAACTATTCTTTTCTCTAGAACTATTTCAAATGGTGTATCTCATATCCTTAGTTCTTTACTTCTGTGTTCTTCCGCTAGCATTTACTCTTTTTTGCAGTTTCTATTTACAACAGGGTACTCAACAAGGTTCTCCAAGCACTGAGAATTATAATATTCAGTTATTAGTTACAAATAGTCTGCACAACAGAGCAGCCATTCTCCAGATTTTTTCTTCCAAAAGTTTTGAACCAAAAGTACAGTTCCTAAATAATACAACCTATCTGAAATGTACTTTCTGTGTGGGGTTGTATCTCAATAGGTGTATGATAAAATAATGAGAAGTGTACTAATTTGCATTAAGTCATGTTCCAGTTTGGGAAGGCTGGGAAAAAAACATAGAAACTTGCTGCATCACTGCACCTAAACTATAAGTAGATCATGAGTTTTAACTCCTTACAAAATAAAATAGAAAAAAAAATAGATTCATCAGAGACATTTCTTACACAAGTTCCCTCTCATCAGTTGCATTTGAGAAGTGAAATGATGTACTAATCCAAAATCTGCTTTAATTTGAAAAACTGTAAAAACTGAATACTTATGTCTTCAATACAGATGTTCCTAGGTTAGGAGCATCACATTCCCAAGTTCACTGTATTGTCAACACAGAGAGATAGACATTTTCTGAGGGGAGTAATTTTAAGTATGGTGGCTAACCAAACCATTTTGCTTCACCATCCATAACCAAGCTGAGTATTATGCAACCCTAGCAGAGCTTGCTATCAGTAAGAAAGAAAGACTTTATCAAATCCAGCCTTCCCAAGCCTATCTAATTCCAAGAAGCAAAGGAAGCACAAGAAAGAAGATTCTACAGACTCATCTATTTCCTTGGCATTTCCTTTGGGACTGGGCTTACTTTTAGACAGTTAGATGTCAAGATCTCCTAGTCATTGGTATGCTGGATAAACACTTTTTTGAGTTCCACATAGGCGTTTCATTCTATATTGATTTCATTTTGTAGACTGCAAAAATGTATTCCTTGCAGCACATATTCTTCAATAATAACATATAAATAACTAAACTGTTTGCTCATCCTTTTGTGACTCATCCTTTTTGTGAGGTACTAAAGACTGGGTGAGGCTAATGTTAATGCTTATTCTGTCCATGAGTTTCTTACAGCTCCTCCCGTACTCCTGTAGGTTTATGTTGTATCATTGCCTACTCTGTCAGTTTCCTGTATGTTTTGACTCATCTGTGTGAAGGACGACTTGTCAAAAAAAACAACAAACCAAACCAAACCAAACCAAACCAAACCACCACCACCAACAAACAAACAAACAAAACAAAAAACAAAACAAACAAAAAACAAAGTAGCAACCCTCCCCTCCTTCCAAAACATATATTATGGCGGAGGCCTCAAGAAACACATTAGAATACAATTGTTATTGACGCATGAAGTAAAGATGTGTGACCATAATTTCGCATCCCTGGAGAGGGATGGTCAGTTCAACGAAGTATGAAAGATATGGGTGATTCATCACTCCTTGCCATTGTGCATGTATTTTTATCAAGCCAAATAACGTGGTACTGCTATTTAGGAGCAAAAGTTAGGACATGTAGTTGCTAAGAGTTTGATATATGGTAATTGCTATGTGATTTATCAATAATTCTAAATATTTTATTGTTTTTCATCTCTTTTTAACTACAAATGATGTATTGTGAAGTAACAAAAGTAGGTTAGCCAGTTACTTTGTTCAATAATAAATTTCCTTTCTGGGTTTTCTTTCATGGACAGTTGATTTTCCAGTAACATAAATGGATGTTTGAACTTTTTATTGATAGCTAAATTATTGTACACTTAGTGATCCTGTTATTTTTGCCAATGCTGCAGCAACATCTGGTGGTATGGTGAAAGCTGATCAAGTGAGGGTTTCCTGTCTTCTGAATTTTGATAAGCTTTTATATCACCATGGGGCATCTCAGGAATGCACTCTGCGAAGAGTTATGCAAAAGTTGTTCATTTTGCACCTGCTGCTCTACTATAGTCTGAAGTCACGTCATAGTAAATATATTTTTGCTACTTTTTTTTTTTTTTTGAAACAGTGCTTGTATTTAGAGATGTTAACAGATATGGTTTGATAAGCTATGGATAGCCCTGAGCCCTTTTCTCCCCCAATGAACACACCATGTAATTTTTATGCAGTTTGTACTCGTATTATGAAGACACTCTACAGAAAAACAATTATGCTGACATACCTGAGTTCTCTTCCTTGACATTTTACAGAAGCATACCAATTTTTTTTCAGGTTGCAAGTGACTTCAGAGACCACTGTGGCTCATCCTTTATGGTTACTTAGGTTGAAAATGATTATACATGATTGCATCCCAAAATTGCTTAATGTTTGAGAGGTTATGATAGATCTTCTATATTATTTAAACATTTTTCTAGCTTCCTCTCTACTGGGAAAACTAGAAAATTATTTGATATTATTTAAAGATCTTAAAATAAAAAGTCCAGACCAGTAATGATTTTGGAGATATCTATTTCTTTAACTCAAATCTCATTTGATTAAAATATTTGTATATATGAATAAGATAGTAAATAGAATACTGTGAGTGAATCAGACAATCTTCAAATCTTAATGAAATATGTTTTCATGATGAATTCTTATTAAAAATTCAGGTTTACTTATTGTCAGGAAGATTCACACATAAAATATAGTTTGAAGTCATTACATACTGTCTCCAGTATTTACACCAACAAAATTCACTGATTTTAGTGGAATTACACCTGATTTATGCTGGTGTAATTTAAACTGGAGTAAGTCTCATAGAATCCCAGTAGTAAAAAAAAAATGAGGCATTAAATTACATGTAGTAAGTAGAAGAATAAATGAAAATGTTTTTTACATGTTGTCAACACACTGAGCATACTCAAGGTCTATAACATTTTCAAGGAGGTAATTCAAAAGAGCCACTAAAAGATAATGTCTACCTCCTAACTCTGCTTGATTACAGAGGACTTGCATATAAAAGAACTTTTAGAAATCTGAAAGAAGTCAACCACAGGTGTTAGATGAAGAGGAGACATACACACCACCTATCTTGGGTTGCAGTTCTGCGAACAGCTGAACAAAGCTAAAAGCTTTCAATGGCAGGTTTCTGCTTTCTTCACTTCCACTGCCCTCACAAATGGCCAGGTGACTCCTGCCTCCTTTTGGCATTGAAAGAACTGGTTCTTGCTGGATTTTTAATTCAGGATATTCAATTTACTAAGTATAAAGAAAACCATCAGTGTTTTTTTTTTTTTTTTTTTTTTTAACTCCTTTTTCATTGCCTTTTTTGGTTGCCTTTGTCTTAGTGACTTGAAACTCACCTCCTAAAGGTCTTCTGGTCAGTTGTTCAGTGGTACCTTGTTTTTGCACACAGATGCTTTCCCCTTTCTGCGGGAGCTGGCACTGGAATACATTGCCTTATACAGAACAACTTAGTTTGCTGTCTGCCTGTGAAGTAAAAGCTCTTGCTGAGTTTTGGCTGGTAGTAACTTGCTGCGCTCTAGTGATGAGTAGCTATCAGCAAAATTGAGGAGCTTCTGGTTTAGAAGAATGATATAACTGATCAGCTGACTTGCCTCTCTGTATGGCATTTGCACCTTACTCCTTGGCCATGCATCTGTACCACCTTCTTCTTGCCTTGGTAGGGCTGCAAGCCTACTACTAATTTCTCACCCTTCTCCCCGCCCAAGCCCTTCATAAAATGAAAGTGTTAAAACTAATGAGCATGTGGGGGCATTGTGCTTCCTGACATTGTTATTTCTAAAAGCCTGGTGCTGGTACCTGAGCTGGCTCTTGCAGACTGACAGAGTTTCTTTGTGTGGACTCCATGATGCATCTCATTTGTGTGGTCCTTTGCTTCAGAATAAGGCACACAAGGAGAACCATGAGATATTGTGTGGCTTCAGTGTGTTCAGTAGCTTTAGGTTGAAGAGCCAAGTAGCAGCAAGATTTTTATACCTGGGTAAGGGAATTAGGAGAACCATAGAAGCTGAAAGGTTTTTAACACTGCACAATGACATAATTTATTATGTATTCATGTGATGCTACTTTGTTGTGCTTTATTTGTTACAGGTTTTAGCACTTCATGACATGTACGAGTATTCTTGATACCTTCTATGACATAAAGTGTATTATTTATTAAAATTATGAGGATAGTGGTTACAGAGGTACAGAGATTCAAGAACTTGAAATTCTAATCCTGTCTGTGGTGTACACTCAGTGTATGACCTTGGACAAGTTATTCTCTGTATGCCTTGGTTTTTCTTTCTGAAAAAATGTAGCAATTGTAGCAGAAATATCATGCTTTTTAGTATTGCAAAAATGTTTATATTTTCTCTGAGGATATTAAGAATAGTCATAATAATAACATCAATTAATTATCAAACTAGGAAATGAATACCACTTTCAGACTTTCAAAGAAGTTCATATGAACAAAAGGCACACAGAAATGGCTTACAGAACTGCATTCATTGTCACTAATTTACTTTGGACAAAGAACTGTACTTTGTTCCCATTTCTTGGAGTCATCAAAGGGGCATTAACTATTAGCTAGCATACAAAATACAGATGCTTTACTAGAAACCCTGAGATACCCTGAGATGTTCCTAGTAATAGACTATTGTAAGGAGAACAAAGCTTTTCCTTCTCTAGATTCTCCTTTAAATACTAGTTGTACAGAGTAACACAATACTGAGAGAAGGGGATTCAAAATTTAATAGGAACACTGGTTTATAATTAATACAATATCAGTATAACTTAATGATATAGAGTAAGTTGACATGCTTTCTTAAATATCCTTTGGACATTACAAAATTAATTTGTTGTAGTATTTGCCACTGTACTTTCAGTTCCACATTAGACACTTTCTTTTTACTGATTTTATCTTTATATTTCTAATGCACAGTAACTATTTCAGATTTTTCCATGGTCTGACATATTCTAACTGATCTGTCTGTAGCTGTAAAAATGAAGCATTTGTTGGGGAAAGGGAGATTGTTTCAGAACTGTGGGATGAAATGCTCCTATGGTGCTGAAGATTTACTATGCCATAATCAATGAATAATTATTCCTTTCTGATGTCAGTGGGATCTGATGAGAATAGGGTGGGTGTGATTCATTGTCCCTTTTGAGGTTGCCAACAAACTTTAGAAATATTAAGCATAATTTAATTGCTTAACATTTGAGAGGTGTCTCTAAGAGCATATTCAGGGTCTTTTGCAGACTGAGAGGAATAACAAACCAAGCATGTGGTCCAATTAACACTGGAAAGTGTATTGTAGTTGAAATTCATGGAAAGACTAGTTCCACCATTCTTTAAAAGAGTATTGTAAATATATTCATCTAGCTTTTGATGGTAAACATCTCAAAATGGAACTTCAGAGATCTTTGAGTTGGAAGAAAAATGTTTTTACTTTTAAACTTGCTTATTTTTGTATGGTATATCTTTTCTAGGCCTGTAGATACCTGTATTGGACATGAATTGAAATATCTATGATAATGATTTTCACAGAGTAAAGGAAAATTTGCTGACTTCATCCCGGGGAAAAAAAAGAAAAAAAAAAAAAAGTAACTTTCTTCTCTCAGTAATCAGTGGCAACACGGGGCAGTACTCTGTCTTCCTTCTTGCAGCTACTTTTTGAACCTGTTTGCAGTATTCTGTGGGCTGTGCTTTCCATGCCAAGATATGTGTCAAAAGGTATTTTCATCTGAGTTGGAGAAAGTTAGATGGTTTTCATTCATTTGTAAAAATAAAAGTTCACCAGCAAGGAACACACCTTTGTGATGAAGATTTTCATCTCTAAAACATAAATTCAGGTTGCAGCGTGAGCTTAGCTAGGAAGACAAAAATAAAACAACAAGAGAACAAACAAACCTTGCAATAAATCGAGGTCCAGACCCAAAAAAGGAGTTAGTGGGAGTTTAGATAACCAAGTCTAAAACTGAAAACCTATAGTTAGCTGCCATCTAACCATGGGGTTAAGTAGGAAGATGTGGGCTTCTTGTTAATTTAAAATTCCTTTGGTGTATAGAATTGCACTTGTGAGGTTTTCCAGGACCATACTGATCTTGGTCATGTTGAATAGGTGGGAGTCTACACCAGGTGCAAGCCAGATGACATACGGAAACAAATTGCTTTTACTGTGTAATTCTAAGCAACTCAGCAATGCTGGCATGTGCCTCGCACATGCAACTGCAGTAAACTCCTATTAAAAAGTGGCTATTGACTTAGTACCAGGCTCCTAAAGTAAGTCAACAGTAGAATGATTTACTCTTTTATAGAATGATCATGTTTAAAGATTGTTCTTTAACATCTTAAAACTTGGGTACAATTCCTTCCCATAGCTGAGGAGGTTGAAATCTGCATTGTTCATAACATGTCTTGCGCTGTCAGCTGCAAGGCTGTTCTGGTTGGAAGTCATGGTCCCCAGTCTTGCTATGGAAATTCTGTCACTATTTAAAAAAGAAATTGAGACTCATTACGTCAGAGGGAGACACCATATGTCTGAGCAGAGAGAGCACACTAAGAAAGTTCAAGGTTCTGGTACACCCCTGCTTCAGTAACTGAAGTACACATATCCAGAAAGTGTTGTAGTACAATGTACCCGTACTACTTACCCATGAATTATTTAACTTGCAGCTTTTTACTACAGTTCTTTCTTGACTTGCATAATCCGTGGTCTTTCATGAGCAGAGATTATTAATAATTTTGAATGTAGGCCAACAGTATGCAAGCTTTTAGATATTGCTGGTTATGGACTGTGACTTTCTAGTATGAATATAGCAAATTAATTTTGTTTCACAATGATTATTTTACTCTATTTTAATACACTATGTCAATTCATATTATTTTATTTGCTTAATGGAACATATTTTTTACAGTACTATATATGCACTGTATATTTTTGCATAGTGGCTACTTTTCTTTTTCCTCTTGTTGGCTCTAATAATTACATATGTCAGTCTTGATCCTACACTAGTTTGCTGCTTGTTACTTATCTGCAAGGGAAGGAGTGAGGGATGGTTGTCACTTGCTTGTGGACATGACTTAAGTAAATGCAATAAGATCTTACAGAAATATTTGTAAAGCCTAAATATTGCATTGTTTACTAGTTTTACAATCAGCTTTCTTAGTTTAAATGCTCTTTTCTGTTTACATTCGTAAAAGAGAACGAGAAGCGATAATTAGTAAAGAAAGATTTAATAAGAGGGGAAATACAAGATCAGAATCACCTTCAATAAATAGGAGATAGTTTTCCTCCTTCACCTTAAAAGAATTTTCCAAATAGATTACCTTCTTAAGGAAGGAAGCACCCTGCATCAAGATGTGTTGTTGAGAAATGAAGAGATGGAGGAAATTAAATCTGTAGACTGCAAGTCACTGAAATCCTTGAATGCAGTGTTAATGCCCCTCTCTCTTCTCTGAACACCTTGCCTCCTACAAAATATTCTTACTAAATCAGTGTTACCTGGGAAGCTGTGGCTTGTAGGAAATGGCCAGCTAACAGAAGGCAATAATTTGGTGCCACAAATTTGAAAGTATTCAGGTTGCAAAAATCTCTCTTGTGAAATGTCTATGAAGACTACTACAATGCCATCAGAAATGCTGTAGTGTCTTAAGAGATAAAAGTTCCTTCTAGAGTCCACAGGAAAGGAGACCTGACTGATTTGGGGTAGGATTTTGAGATGAGCAGGCAGTGAGCATCAAACCATTCATAATATCAGATTTTTTTTTTTAATATATAAATAACTGTGTTAAATGACTGATTTATATCAGGTCACAAGAAAAACCATAGTTCCACACAAGTGCCAGACACTAAATTATGCCAAGCCATCCAAAAAAATTATTGTTTGATAAATACAGCAAACTTGCACGGTCTGTGAGGAGAGTTTATATAGTTTTAAGTAGTAATGCAAGGATACAGTACTTCCCTCTGCTGTTTCAGACTTGTCAAAATGGCTATCACTGATGACAGCTTGACATGATGTTAGTTATTTTAAGTGTCAGATGAGAGTGCCTGATGCCATGGTAGTGCAGTGCTCACATTTGTTGGAAAATTAGATGGTGATTTAAAAAAAAAAAAAAAAAAAGGCCAAAAAACCCCAACAGCCCAGCTGCTCTGACTGCCTAGGTTTGTTTTATTTTCTGTGCTGGGTGTGTAATTTGAGCGAGCAGTAGTGAACATGCCTGAGGTGTTAAGAGAATGATGCGTTTTCTGTAGGCATGAATACTCTTAAATAAAACAGGAACACCTTCCTGTCATTTGTTGTCTTCCAGAAAGATTTTTTAAAAGGAAACGGAAGCCAATTAGCCCGGAAGTTTAACCTCTTTTAGCTTAGCTTCTTTTATGAGAGCTTTTTAACCTTTTAAATAAATCATTTTCTTTCTTTTCTCTCCTCCCCTTTGAATCAGCTACTAGCGTTTCTCATGCTGGGCCCAAGGAGCAGGCTGCTTAAATTCAAGAATGATTTGGAGGGGATAAAGTGTACAAGATTTTGAATTCTTGCCATAAGTCTCTGGCAGACAGCCAGGAAACCTCAGAGGAATAGGGCTAATGAAGGGAGGGTAAAGGAGATCTGGAGAGTGTGGCTGGTAATGCAGTATGCACTTAATTGGGAGCAGGTATCGGTGCAAACTTGTCCATTTTAATTGGAAAGAGAATGGGGATGTTAAGGAAGATGGAGAAAAATAAGAATGCATAAAGTTTTCAAGCTGAGGAGCCAAAGGCAGGCCTGTATATGGCAGAGAAAGAACTCAATTTAGGGCAATTTGCTCTGCAAGCTGGGCTGCAATCTCCCCTGGGGATAGGGATGAGGAAGAAAATGAAACCAAAAGAGAACTTGATAAAATCACCTAGCACAGACAATCTCAGTAGAATAGGTTTTACTGAGTTAAATCTGCCCCAATCAATGTGATTCTTTTCATATAAGTTACAAATAAAAAGCCACAAGATTACAATAAAAATCGAGGATGTACTGCTGCTGATGTAGCACATGGGAGTCTTAAGGACTTGTTGTGGAATACAGGTTTTTTGCAACCATCATGTTTGTTTTTTTCTTTTCATATAGCTAGGAGGAAAAAAAAAAAAAAAAAAAACAACAAAAAAACACACACCCTCATCTCTGCCTGCTTCCTAACCTTTTATTATCTTTAAACTAGGGTTAGTGGTAATGTGTGCACCTTACAGAGCTTAATTTTCAATGCACTTCAAGGCTGAGCATGCTCTAGTCCTGAAATTTGCTAAACCCGAGCTCTATCTTGATTTCTTGTTAAAAGAGCTGGGGCTTTTTCAAATACTTTTTTTTTGCCTTTATGCATGACAGAAGTGAAAAAAAAGGAAAGACACTTCCCACCTCTTTCCACCAATTCCTATAGCTGGGCATATATAAAGATGAGAGTGAGTGCCTGCATTTTCATGGTGCATAGGAGAGGCATTATGCTGTTGTTTCTCAGTACAGATGCTAAAAGAGTTGGTGTATCAAGTGCTGAGCAGTTATTTGTTCTACATCTGAGGACCGGGCTGAGTGTATTTGCCTTTTGTCCTCAGTAGTGGGTTAACCTAAACACTTTGTGTTTAAGGACCTCCTTGGAAATGATAGTGGTGTGAGCTGTGAGTGTCCTAGCTGGACAGCTGCTCTTTTGTCTGCACTGTCACACAGTTGAGAAAGATGAAGTGGTTTCTACAGAGTCATTAGTTGGGGGGGAATAGTTTGTACCAGTGCAACACAGGAGAGATAACATGGGATACACAGCACTGAGCACTTGGCAGAATGAGCAAGAAATGAGGTAGGAAAAATGCAAAAATGCAGGGCAGTGACATAGGGATGACTTGCAGTTGCAAGGGATCAGTTGAGATCTGTAGCTGCAATTACGTGTTTTTACGTGTCGCACTGACACAGCAATAATATTCTCTGATAAACTTTCTTCTTGTTGATTGTCTACACAGGCAAAGGAAAAGGCAAAAAGAGTATAAACAGGAGTAGCATTGCTACCTGAAACTTGCACAGGCCTGGAAAATATGGGTATTGCTGGTTTTAGCTTTGTTTCCTAAGGATGCTTTCCATTAGCCCACTGCTAAATATCCTGTCTACCCTTGAGGACTGGATGCTTTACACATTGGAGATTGCTGCAAGTTTTGTGAAAACAGATGGCCAAACAGAAAAGAAAGAGTCAGCCTGAACATCTCTGTTGAAAGACACTTACAGATCACCCTTACTCCTGGAGGCAATGGCAAATGTGAGCCAGTCAGCAGAAACTGCCCCACACATGCTGCATCTTGATGGCAGGAGGGCAGGGCAAAGAGGATGTGATTACAAAGATGGCAAAAGGCAAGGAAAGACTGGGCTGGGAACCGTCCTCTGCCCTGAGGAGAGGACTGGTAAGGGGATGCTGCACACTCCTGTGTAGCTCACAAGCTTTAATTAGTGCAGTCTTTTATCATTAGTGTAGTCTTTGTGAAACTTCACAGACAGCATGCTTAGCTGTGTTTGTCTAGTGCTGATTTCCACTGGCCATCTTATGCCAAGCTAGGTTTCTGTATCTGTACAAATATGTGCACGTATTTTTAAGCTGTGGCTGAATGGGATAAGGAGACTGTCACAACAGAAAATTCAATTTCAAAATTTTCAGAAGAAATAGAGCATTTTTTGGTCTAATATAGATAGTTTATTATGAAAGTTTAAAGGATCAGATGGAAACGAAACATTTGTATCCCTTTTATATGAATTTCGTATAGGTCCATCCCAAAGAATACAGAATTTTGGTGTGGAAATTTGTGTGGTGGAGCTAGTAAAACAGTGTATTGTACTTTTAAAGAAAAGGTTACATTCTAACCAAGTGTAAAGTTCTTGTGGAAATGTGTGTACACAAATATATATATGTGTCAACAGGCTGTGTATACATATTAATTTTATATAAATAAATTTTAAATTGCATCGAGCATTAAAATATTATTTTCTTTCCATTTGAAAAAAGATCTAAGCTCTCAGGTGATATGAACAGTGACTTTAGTATAGGACTTTCACACTTGCATTATACTGTGACATTTGCAGACATATTTAAAGGAAACAGTACATCATATGTAGCTATAAGGGCAGATTATTTAAAGTTGCAGTAGAAAGGTGGGAAGGAAATCCTGTATTTTGTTTATAACGTTAGAAGTAATGGTAGAAGAGATTTTATTCCCTTCTGATTGTACTACTTCAAAATTCATAATTAATTGGTGATAGTAAGCTAGACTCTGATTTTGTGTAAATGACTGTAGTTCTGTCAGAGATAGTTACATGGATATGATCTGACATGCTGTCTTTTTTTTTTTTTTTTTTTTTTTTTTTAATATGGCACAATAAAAAGACTGGGAACAAAATTCTTTTCTTGGAGACAGCAAAGAAACTTTACTCAGGTCTTGTTTCACTGGTGTAAGTGAAAGGAAAATCTGACCCCCCAGCTTACTAAGTAGTA
This sequence comes from Cygnus olor, assembly GCF_009769625.2. NCBI lineage: Eukaryota > Metazoa > Chordata > Aves > Anseriformes > Anatidae > Cygnus > Cygnus olor. The sequence continues at coordinate 42,885,818 of NC_049171.1, forward strand.
ATTATGGAAAATAATTTTGACACAAGCTAAAGGATAGTCATATAGCTGCATTTCCCATCATATGATGAAGCTTTTAAAACTAATTGGAACGTATTGAGGAGCAAATTCTGAAATTAGATTAACAGATTGTATGGTTCACTAAGTGAAAACTTCCACCCCAGATATTCAAAAGAATAAAAAACTTTTGTATCTGCAAAGTACCCATGTAACACCTTTCAGACCCGAGAACCCAAGAGTATCTCTGTTCCATTACACAAAGAGAGATAGGTATGTGGAAACAATACTTTATTCAGATCTCTTTCTTCTTTTTCCCTTTTTTAGATTTTTTTTTTTTGCATAACACATACACAGTTTAGCTTAGATTCACAAAATACTACCCACAATTACAAGACCTTTTTTTCTGCTCTTTTTCTATTGTAATGACATCTCTTTGAGCTTTAACAGCCAATTGGCTGCTCTGTTTATTGACTGTTCTCTCTTTCCAAATGAGGGAATTTCAGGACTTCCTTCTTTGTTTGGACAGTATGCAGTCCTTCAGATCTTTTAAGTCAATTTCTGAATTAGAAATTGTCTTCTGCTGAGCTTAAGGTACTTTATCAACTTGAATATCATTCCTATTGTTGATAGGAATTATACCTCTTTTGTCTTAACACTACTACCAGCCAGAGTAATAGACATTTATGTCTATATAAATTTGCTTTTTATATAACTTTACATATGATCGCAATGAAATTCAAATGATTATTTTTCCTGTGAGTGATTTTACATATATATCTTCCTGTTGTGGGTGTGAAAAAGCCTTTTACCTTTAGCAGTACCTGCTGGACCTATGCCCATAAAACCACAAAACAAGTGGTAAAAGAGAGAACATATGGTAAATGTAGTTTGGATTTGAACCAAGTCCTACTCTTTCTTGGCTTTTCATTTATCCTTTAAAGATGTTTTGAATTATTTTTAATACTCTTTTGCCTGTGTCTTTTTTTTTTAATTATTATTATTATTTACTTTTTTAATCCCTTTTATGGTTTTCTTGATGGATTTCAAACGGTGGGAAGTTGTGCTCTTATCAGATGGTCATACTAGAAGTCTATATTGTCTCAGAGAGCTTATCTTTGGAAAATGCTTAGGGACTGAAATCCTCTTAAGAGAAACAGTAGAGGTGAATCTGTTAGATCTGTCTCAGATCTGAGTAGATTTGAGCATTTGGGTGGTGCTCAACTTTGCCTTTTCTTCCAGCCAACAAAAAGGGTGCTTTAGACAGTAGCTCAGTGACTAGGGCAAGGGATCAAGCCCTCATGCACAGCTTCATGAAGGCAGTTTCTCTAATGTCATCTTATTTTTTGAACTTCAATCCTCAAAGGGATGGGAAATATAGAGAAGCTGATGAAACCTACTTTTGAATTTCCTTCTGGCTGCGATATAGTCTGATGAGAAGGCAGAGGACAATATGGGCTTGGGACCATCATTTAATCAAATAAATGTTTAGTTCCTGCAAATCTTCAAAATACAGCTTTATTTTTGAATAGCCATCTATTTCTAGAACATTGTCTGCTTCATTTTAGGACCTACTTATGTTGCATGGAGCCCTAGACATTTCTTCTGATTTGCCACCAATTTTATCTGTGCCTTCAATCACAGTTAGCTGTGGGAAGTTACTCTGACAGCTTTGCACACACCTTTATTATTTCTGTTAAGATATGTAAGCCTTCATTTCACCTAATAGATTGGTTCTCTCCTGGAGTCTTATTAGGTAGTTTTTCTTTTTTCTTTTTTTCTCAGAATTTATACCTTCAGATATTTAGGCCACTTACTAATTGCTGGCAAATGAGGTATCAGAGCTCATATGAATTACAATTTTCCTTTGATTAGCAACAAGATTAGTAGCACAGTCTGCTGTTCTTCCTCCTTCATATTTTCATCTGGCACTTCAGGTAGGTTGCTTACCCATATATGTCTGGGTCACAGTGCAGCCAGTCTCTTAAAGACACTCATCATTTGACATCTTTCTTTGCAGAATAAAATTAAGCAGGTCTCTCCAAATCTTCATTCAAGACTTCAGGGTTCTTTTTGGCTTGTCAGATCCTATTCGTGTTCCTGCTCTTAAATGCTTAGACAGAAATTAAGTACAGCCTTTGGCAACTTCAGTGCAAATGAAATGCTACATCTCTAGCATCTAGTCATTTGGTGCCTTCTAATCAGTACCTTCAAAGGTGTGCCAGAAGCTGTGATTCCATCTTTATTGCCTCAGTCCTTCTCCCTGTCCAAGCTTGGCAGCTATTTAGCAAGGCATGTGAGACATTGTCAGGATGCTAGATACAGTGTACCACGAAGTTTTGTCATTGCTGACTTCCCACCTTCTTACTCTAGGAAATGCTATACTCTGTCCTAAGTATCTGCTGTCTTCTGTTTTGGTTTTGATGGGCAGAGAGACTGCTCCATATTTCAGAGGAAAAGGTTTTAGGACAGTGACAAAACCACCACCACCAACAAACAAAAACAAAAACAAAAAACTAAACACCTCATCTGAGCATTATGAAAGTTAAAAATCTTAATTTGCTTATTTGCCCAACTTGTATTAGGAGACAGTAATTCTGCAGAAATAGTTTCTGTGGCAGCGAATTATCTTGTCAATGTTTTATTTTTTATTTGCTAGAAGATCTACTGAGATGGTTAAAGCATTTTGGCCAACTGAATCATGAATGGGAAATTAAGAACCATATTCTTGAAATCATTGTCTGCATATAGAATGATTAAGGGTTCTTCCTGTAATCCAAGGGGAAGAAAAATCCAAAAGATCTTGAGAAATATTCCCTTCTGTTGTGGTTTAACCCCAGCAGGCAGCTGAGCCTCACACAGCCACTCACTCTCCCCACAGTGGGTTGGGGGAGAGAATCAGAAAGGCAAAAAACTGAGAACTCGTGGGTTGAAATTAAGACAGTTTATTAGGTTAAACAAAAGCTGTGCATGCAGCAAAGCAAAACATTCAATAATTCCCATTGGCAGGCAGATGTTCAGCCATTTCCAGGAAAGCAGGTCTCATCATGCATAGCAGTTCCTTGGGAAGACAAATGCTATCACTCCAAACATGTTCTCTCCCTCATCCCCCACCCTCCACCCTCCTTCCTCCTTCTTCCCCCCAGCTGTTATTGCTGATCATGATGCCACATGATATGGAATATCCCTTTGGTCAGCCTGGCCTAGCTGTCCTGGCTGTGTTACCTCCCAACTCCTGGTGCACCCCCAGCCTCCTCACAGGCAGGGCAGCATAAGAAGCAGAAGAGTCCTTGATGCTGTGTAAATATTGTTCAGCAACAACTAGTACTTTGGTGTGTTATCAACATCATTTTCATCAAAAATCCAAAAAACAGCACCATACAAGCTACTTTCAAAAATTAAACTCTATTGCAGCCAAAACCAGGACACCTTCTGAAGATACTTCTGAAGGCACCTTCTGGATCTCTACTCCAACAGAAACTTAAAAGATAACTTTTTGTATTAGGGCCTGCAGTTTTTAGAGCCAAGATAAAAACACCTACTATGGTTTGGTTAAGCTCTCCAAGATTATCTGACTAACATCTTTGAAGACAGTTTGCATTTCATTGTCTGTAGAGTTGTATGGACTTCTGTCTATGACCTTTCATTTAAAGAGTTACCCATTCCTATTTGTCCTGTTGTCTCTGAGTCTTCCTTTTATGACCTGTGTGGGTTAGGAAGTGCTGCATTACCACAGCAGGAATGTGCAGACTAACAAGACTTTGCAGAAAAAGACAATTGTACTTACCAATAGGATTTGATAAATTTGAGATATACTACCCCAAGATGATGCATCACAACTTACTCTCCTTGCTTGCTTCATTGGCATCCTGCTATTATTCTAATTGAAAGAAACAAGGATATATCCTACTCCTGTATTTCTCATGTACTATACACAGGAGAGGGGAGCAGGTGGTAATACTCAGACTGGAGTTATTAGATATATGGACTTTCACCTGCATGTGTGTACCTGTGTGTATGTTGCTAAATACCCTTTATAGTTACATAAACATAATTTTCTTGAACAGTAATCTGTTAGATCTTAGGCTTATTCTGCTTTCAGAAGGCTTCTCAACTAAGAGGAATTCTGGAGTCACAGTCCAATCTTCTTCTATGAGAAACAACTGTGGTATTTAATCACTTCTGTGATTTCAAAAAGACTGGTCTTATTGGGAATTTGCTGTCAGAACTTCATTCCATGGGACATTCCATGGGACATCCCATCCCATCCCACTCCATGCACCGTGCAAAAATTTCCAGCCTGATCATATTCATAGAATCACAGAATATCCTGAGTTGGAAGGGACCCACAAGGACCATCGAGTCCAACTCCTGGCTCCACACAAGACCATCCAAAAACCAGGTCATGTGTCTGAGAGCATTGTCCAAATGCTTCTTGAAATGCTTCTTGCCGTGACCACTGCCCTGGGGAACCTGTCCCAGTGCCTGACCACCCTGTGCATGAAGAACCTTTCCCTCACAGCCAGCCTGACCCTCCCCTGTCCCAGCTCCATGCCGTTCCCTCAGGTCCTGTCGCTGTCTCCAGAGAGCAGAGCTCAGCGCCTGCCCTTCCGCTCCCCTCGTGAGGGAGCTGCAGGCTGCCATGAGGCCTCCCCTCAGCCTGCTCTGCTCTGGGCTATACAAACAGAGTGACCTCAGCTGCATCTCATACATCTTCCCCTCTAGACTCTTCGCCATCTTTGTAGGTGTCCTCTGGACACTCTCTAATACTTTTACGTCCTTCTTACACTGGCACCCAAACTGCACACAGTCCTTGAGGTGAGGCCGCACCAGTGCAGAGCAGAGCGGGACAATCCCTTCACTCTACCAGCTAGCAGTGCTATGCCTGATGCACTCCAGGGTACAGTTGGCCTTTTTGACTGCCAGGGCACAGTGCTGACTCATTTTCAACTTGCTGTTGACCAGAACCCCCAGCTCCCTTTCTGTAGGGCTGCTCGCAAGCCTCTCATTCCCCAGACCATAAATATAGCCAGGGCTGCCCTATCCCAGGAGCAGAATCTGACACTTGCTCTTGTTAAACTTCATGCAGTTGGTGATTGCTCATTCCTTTAATTTGCCAAGATGTCTCTGCAAGGCCTTTGCATCCTCAAGGGAATCAACACCTCCTCCTAATTTAGTATAACCTGCAAAATTACTTAGTATACCTTTAAGTCCTGCATATCCAAGTCATTTATGAAAACAAAACTGGCCCTAAAGTGGAGCCCTGCACAACCCCACTAGTGACTGTCCGCCAGCCTGATGTAACCCCATTTACTATAACCTTTTTGATCCCAACCTGTCAGCCAGTTGTTCACCAATCATGTTATGCATTTATCTAGCTGTATGCTGGACATTTTGTCCAGGAGAATGCAGTGAAAAACAGTATTGAAAGCTTTGCTGAAATCTGAAAAGATTACATTGTGGGTAGTACATTTTCCTTTGTTCTTGTACCTTCCTCTTAGGTGCTGCTTTATCTTTCCAGGTATATCCCTTCCTAATGAGACTGGTTATTGCACTTCAGACTTCATCTTGCTACTTAAAAAAAGTCAGTTTAGTAGATTTCTCTCATGAAATCCATACTATTCTAATCAAGCTAGTAGCTGTTCTCTTCATCTCTGATATTTCAGACCCATCTTACTTAAATATAAATCACGAGAACTGAATGCTTTGTTCCAGATCATGGTCCAGGTAACTCACCAGTGCCTTTTGGATATCAGGGTGTTTTTTTTCCCCTGTTATTTATTTATTTATTTATTTATTATTATTTTCTTAGCCATGCTATACTGCTCCTCATTGCTAAATTAATCGTTCAAAAGATGACAATATATTTTTCTTCCTGTGTTGCTTCCATCTGATGAGCTCCAAATTTAATGCAAAATTCTTATTAATCTTTTAGTGATTGACCTTGTACTTTGAGCAGTTAAATGTCACTCCCATTCCCATTATTCCAGTCCTAGAGATCTTCTGTTTTTTCTTGCATGATATTATAATTCTTCGTATTGAAAAAATACCTCCCAACATTGTCATCTGCATATTTCATCAAGCAGTTCTGATTTTTTTTTTTCTGATTAAACAAGATGGGTCTTAAGAAGAGTGATGAAAATTTTACAAGTAGCCTCCCAGATGTATATCTATGACTATAACCTGTTTCTCTCCTGTATAATCAGTTCTTTTTCTCTGTACAGTTTTTCTTCTAACTCCCGTCTACTCCAACTTCATCAGTAATTTGCTGTGGTGCTCTGCCAGTTCCTTCACCAGTCCAGATAAGAGAGAACCACTCTGTTATTTTTTTTTTTTTGTCTAGAAAATCAGGTATCTGAAGAGAGATATCTATTAGTTTAAGACTGCATTAGCTACCCTTGGTAGCTGCCTATATTTATTCTGTAGTCCATTTCACAATTTCTTCTCATCCTTGTTTACTATAGAAGTTTCTTCTTAAACATGGGGAAAAAAAACAACCTACCAACTCTTTTTCCAACTATGACTCAGCTACTTTCAGGCTTCTTAGATGGGTATTTTACAGTGGATGTAGACTGAGTTGCTAGGAACTGAAGATCCCAACTGTATGAACTGCACTGAAATGTCCAAATTAGAAGTCTAGTCAACCAAGAAGCCTTTGAGGCAATGGAAAGAAATAGATGGCTCCAAAACATGATTTCAATCATTAAGCAGTAATGATTAAAACTCCATCAAGATAAGAGCCTGCTATATTATTTTTATATAAACTTGCTCTTATGAGGTTTTTCAGTGGTCTTCTCAAGAATGATTTTCCAGCACAAACACAGTTCCCAAATTAATTAGTTATATGCTTATTGTAATCTTTTGGAATATCCTATGGCATTTTACCTTCCTAACACACCTGTAAGCCATCTGCCAGGGTTCAATCACGAGGAATTCAGATAGTTTTGACTCCCAATGATAGCATCAGATAATGAAAGACCCTTTCCTGTAAACGATTTGAAGGGATTTGTGTTATATAAATTTGGACCCTAAAATTTTTGGAATTTAGGGTAAACTAGTTGTTGAGAGTAGACGATTCAACATTAAACAAAGGAATCTAGCTTAAATGTGGACAAATTTGTTTTTGGAGAAGTGCTGTTGACTGCATGGAGATTCTATCAAGTGTTCTAGCAAGATTCTTACATAAAATACTATTCACAGGCTTAGGTTTGTTGGGTTAATTCTTGGCATTTGAATTCAGAACTTCAGTTCTGATAATCTACTCATATTTAATTGTTCTTGTCATATAGTTGCTGAACAGACTGTGGAAACTGCCAACTGCAGCTGAACTCACTTCAGTTGAGTCATACCCAGCATGTCCCAAACATGTCATTTTAACTCTAAAAATTTCTGTCTTTTTTTTTTAGTAGCAGAAATTTCTGATTCATAAACTTATGCAATGCACACTTTTTGCTTTTGTTTAATGTTTGAAAGTGATTTCACCAAGAAATATGACCAGAGAATTGCCTATTTTTCCCTCCATATTATCAAAATGCTGTTTTTAAGAAAGTGTGTATTCCTTTGTGTTGAATTAAGTTAAATGTTATTATAAATCACATTTAATATGTTAAGTAGTTTAACGTAGTTTTCCCTATGTATTAGTTAATATTTTAACAATTTTAGATCTTCCAGTTCAGTTTAAGACTGAGAAAACTAAAACTATTTCATACTTTAAAGTAGAAAATAATCTCTGATTAAATCTCTGATTAATCTCTGCATTTAAATGAAGTTTCCTACAAATTATTCCAAATATGAGACAAAATCACTCATTTTTGTCAACATTAACACATTTCACTCTAGCAAAAATTTCCTTTAATCTTTTTTAGGACCTCTTTAGCATAGAAGCTTTGCAGCAAGCCAGTTTATTACAGCCACAAAGCAAATTCCAAATTGGGAAACAACTATTTTCCTAAACTGGGGGAAAAAAAAATAAAAATCTTTCTTGGGATGTAGGTAAAACTCATAAAAATGATGCATTTAGCCATTTTAATTTAATAAGATTTTTTTTTTTCCTTGCCCAGATGTTGCTTGATACTAAGCTCAGAACTTCTGCAGGCTGTTCACAATATTGCACGAGTCAGAATCCTTTAGAAAGAAAACAGCAGCAACTGGTTGCTTGAGAAAATAAAGCAGATTATGCAGAACTTTTTCTGAACCTTTTTCCTTTTCCAAGGTGAGGGAAAAAAAAAAAAAAGAAAAGGATATTTGCTCCTTACTAACAGGACTATATGCTATGCAAGAATCTGTGTGGTAGGATGAACAGGTGATAAAGGAATTGAAGTGTAGTGTGGGAAGAATCCTGAAGAGGAAGAAAAGGCGTCAAAGTGAGAGACTATGAAAGTGTGAATTGGAATTTGTGGCCACATGGAAATTAAGTTGAATATCAGTAATGCATAATAAAAGAAAAGTTTTCTGTGTCTATAAGAGATAAAGAACAGAAAATGACCTGTGATGATGTCTACCAGTTTATACTTTCAATGATGGTGAAGTAAAACAGTACTGATATAAAATTGAAGACATTTTAGAAGGAAAAGTAAATATTTCCGGCTTCTATAAATTCTAATTGATAATGAGTGAACTTGTTAGGCAGAGAAATATAGTTGCGGTCTTTCTGTTCTGTGAGTCCAAGCAGTCACTCAATGCATTTATTTTACAAAAATAACATTGAATTTTGTGTAAATCTTTCTCTGGCTTAAAAAATAGCAGGATGAAATTGAATTTTTGTGGTATATCTGTATGCAGCAGTTTAAGGAGCTACCCTTCCAACTGTTCCGTCCTTGTCTTTTATCTCCTCCTTTCCTTCTTCATCCACTTGCGTCCACTTCTCTCCCTTCCTCCCTTCAATGAAGCATTGTGTTAATGAATTGGTCTATGGTTCTGATCTGCTTTGGTGTAAAATCTGCTGTCTTATTTCAAACTACTTCTCAAGACACTGTGTAACTAGGACTGTGTGTATAAAAATGGAAGAGTCCAACAGGCTCAGTGAAACACTAGCTGATATATAGCACCGTTTTCAGGTGATTTGCTTGGGATATGGGTATCCCAGTTTTGGCAATTGTTTCTGTTGTTGTTCCATTTCCATGTAAATTCCTGATATGCTCTCAGCCTAGCTGTCCTGGCTGAAGGAATCCTATCCTGTCTTCTCTGGAAAAAATCCATAAAGGTCACTTTGTAGCCTGAGACTGAGGCACCTACTGGTGTGCAGAGCAGCAAAACGAGGCAGCATTAATCCATGGCCATTTCCAACTTCAGTCCTGTGCTTTTATCATTAGACATTTTTTTTGTCTGACAATTATGGCTTAGTTTTGACCTTAGGTCATTGGCTTCAGTAGAAGATAGATGTCTGAATCTTCAGAAAAAAATCAAACCTTGATGGTTATTCACCATTTTTCATCATTCTGGGGTCAGTTACATGAATCATACCTAGAAAAACTGTTTCCTCCCATTCATTGAGGAAAGTATGAGATACATGAAAAGATGGATTTTAAGAATTGTTTAAGCTTATAAAGATCTAAAATTTCAAAGGCAAAGACAGCACTTCTTTTTTATTAAATATTTTTCCCTTAACAAATTGACTGAGTTAAAATTTGTTAATATACTCTGTCATAATTGCTTAAATATTTTTCTGATAAACATACCTTAATTTTTGTCTAATTCAGATTGTATTAAAACCACCCTGTTTTCACTTAAAAGTACTGCTAAATTTCTACAGTTCTGAAGTCCTCCTAAACTTTTCTGGAAGAAATACAGCTCTAATTTATCTCTGTGGCATACATGTAGCATATTAAAGATATAGAATAAATTAGAAGAGGAAAACATGATATTGTTAGATCAGGAAACTGTAAACAAGCCCCCACTCTTGTCTCCCTAGCAATGCTCTATAATATTTTAAGAGAAAAGGGCTAAGTTCAAAGTATGCTTAGCATAGTGTTAGAGGCATTGGAGAAGCTAAGACTGTACAGTAAGATAATACATATCTGGGAAATTGCACATGCTTTAAAACGTAATATTTTATACTTTAGTACTGTGAAACCACAGAAAAGAAATGCATACCGCACAGTTCCTCATGCAGTTCTATAAACAGGCAGTTCTTTTGTTGCAAATCCTCAGCTTTATATATATATACTTAGGACAAGCAAGCTCCCAGTGGCAAACAGTTCAGAGAAACAGCACTGAGGAGCAGAATGTGGTAATCGCTCTGAACTCATAGTTACCCACTTGATTTCAGCTAATCATGACCAAATTTTCCATCTGTCTCTGTCCTCCAATGATTTCAGGAAACTTGGAGCTGGAACCAAACTGTGTTTTGTGTGTGTGTGTGTGTGTGTGTGTGCGCGCGCGCGTGCGTGTTTTGTGTGTGTGTGTGTGTGTCACAGCCCTCGATTAAATGACAGGTTTTTGTTTTCATTGTTTTACCTTCTTTTCCCATTCAGTTCTTGACAGCCTTCCCTCTCAGCTGAATACTGTTATCACTTCTTTATTCTAATCCGCTCCCTAGCTGCCTATATTATCACCCCTCTGTTTCAGGACTTGGATACTTACCCTTTAATCCATTAATTGGCTTTTTACCCTCAGATCTCTTTGCGTCCTCTGAGTGCAACCTGACTCTCCCCACTGCCACACACACCCCGACTGTTCTCTGCCTTCATTCTCTCCCACCTTTCATCTCTCCCCACATTTTGGTGCTGGTTTCTCTCCTTTCCAGATAATCTTGTTCTGTATTTCTTTTCACAAAGCAGTACTCTCTAGTTCAATATCACTTTCAGTGTTGCTTCTGTTTCCTCCCTGTGTTTATATATTGCCTTTCCTCATTGCTTCTTAACAAGGGTAGATGTATACAGAAGGAATAATCTCTGCAGCAGATATCTGTGTTGCCTCCAGAATAGGTCCATTTCCTTATCAGGGTTCAAAAGTGTTGGGCAACTTCGTAAAATATGGCTTGTCACACAGCAGATGTAGTCGCTTAAATGAGATCGTCTTTTGATTGAGTTAGGTTTCTATGATTGGTTGCATGCAGTGGAAATGTACATTTCTTAAACAACTCTTTAAAATAATTCATGCTATGTTTAAAACCTGTATTAAAAGGAAATATTTTATCTGATGTCACTCTTTAATAAAGGAATAATATTGCTATATTTTAAGAAATCCAATCTACTTTGATCTTTTTTCTTTTCTTAGCCAATATTTGAAGATATAGAGTATATTGCAATGAGATGTTAGCCTTTTTGTTTTGTTATCTGAAATGTTTTATTTATACAGTGTGTATGAATACATACATTTGATATTTAGCAAAATAGGGAAAATTGTCCTGGTGTTAATGTACATGGAGCTATTACACCCTGTCATGGTTAATAGCACTAAATGGATTTAGAGTGAGGAGTCTAGACTGCAATCCTGTCAGCATCTGCCCCTTTCCCAGTAATTTATTTGGGTTTTGCACCTGCAGATGCTGAACTGGGACTGAATTCATACAGACTTTTTATTTGGATAGCAGGCACGGAAATAGTAACATTTAAGAAGAGCACTAAATAAGAGTGACTGTGTTACTGTTAACTTTTCCTCCTTTGTTGTCAACTTTGAAAACAATAGAATCACAGTTATCCAGACTCTTACCATGAGGATCTCCTTCTCGAATTAACTGTCTGATATAGTGGCACCCTGATTATTGCACATAACTTGTGTCGACCAGTCTGTTTCAATGGTTTGAAAGCTTTCATAAAATATTTCAGTTTAGCTCATTCATTGGCACAGGGTACCTTTAATATCCCATTCAAACATAGTGACTGTCCTTTTCTTTGTGTGATGTCATCTCCGTGCCCTGGAACATTACAAGCCTTTCTGAAAAGGTGATAGAAATGCAAGGGTTATGAGAACAGCAGAATTGGAGAGGTAATTGTGCAGAGGTGAGTAAAAGCCCCTCTGTGCCTGCCTCTCTTTGTTCGTCTGTCCCTCACATGTGATAAGAGCCACAGCTGAAAATAACCTTTTCCTCCAGTTTTAATGATGTGCATATGTACGTATAGGCATCTCCAAAGGTGTAATGTTCATTGTACCACATAGCCACAGCAAGTGGAGTTGGGTTACAACCTGCAGAACAAAAAGAGCCATGCATATTCAGGTTTGTTTGTGCTAGAAAGAGATGTGTCTCAAATTCTTTGTTCTCTAAGACTGGAAACATAAACTAAATCTCCCTTCCCCCACAACAATTTCTTCAAAGCCAGACAATACCTAACTCAAGGAATCAAGCCAGCATACCCAGGAAAATCTTATCACTCCTATCACTTGGAAGAGCTGTGATCTCATGGGAAGCAGAGAATGAAATCCAGTTTAAAAGCCTCCTCATTGAAAAACCTGCACCTAACTCTCGGCTGTATGCATTTTAAGACTTGAGCATATCCTCTTAATCATGTTTTAATTTTATTAAAGGATTAAGCCCTTTTTGTTATTTTTCAAAAGTTCTTGGTGTTGATCTATTCCCTTCCTTGCTTTGTTCGGTAGAGTATCAACATCTGAAGCTCTTTTCTAGGATAGTTGTTTTTAGTTGTACAAGTTGAAGTCTGTCAGCAATATATAATGCTGTGAAGACCTATGATGTGCTTCTTGTTCTACACCCTAGAAATGTGCATTGGTATGTTAGCTTTCAAGGAGCTGTTGTTACACATCAGCATGCAGACTCCTTCGATCCTGTTCAACCAGGATCTGTCATTCGTGCATGTGTGTGCAATTCCGTAATGGAGGTGGTGGCCTTTTTCTTAGTCTATGAAGTCTGTATTTTGCATGCGTGGAGCCTTGTACTAGTCCTACACCTCTGTGAGGATAAAGTCACGGAATCCGTTTTTCAGAATCTCTCTCCAGTATTGACAACAGTCTATATATTTTTAACATCAGCATGCAGAGCACCCTAAAGACTATGTACCAGTCACATAGTGCAAAAGAGTGAACAAAACAGAACAGAGGAAGAGAGATGCTAGAAAGAAAGGTGTACAGTAGGAAACCTTTCTCCACTGCATGCAGTATTTTAACTCAATTCATATTAACCTTAAGATACCATTGAGGATGCTAAAAAGCTTTGTAAAGACACAAGTGCTTTTCATGAAAAGAATCAATAATCTTTGAAATAAGTAACCTTTCCTCCCCACCCCTGGCTGGTACCTACAACGGCTCGTATAATTCAAGATTAATTTTTTACTTAGTTCTCCATAATGCTATTTATTTTTTGTCTGTTCTTTCCTTTTTTTGTAACTATTACTGAATTTCATGGGCTTCTCATAAAACACTCTAATGCTAATGCCAAGGGTAATTTTTTAAAGGTGCTTCAAAAATATAGATGTTTAATATGCAGCTGCTCTTTAAAGGGGCAAAAGGTTTCTTTCTGCCAATTCTCTCAAATTTTGTATTCAAAATCTTTTTTTTTTTTTTCTCTCCTGAACTGTCAATATTTAAGGAAGTGCCCTTTCATGTTTTCTATAATCCTGTTAAAAATGATAGGTACATTCAGTATCTGTGGTTAGACATGCAGCATGGTGCAAAATAATCTAAACACTCAAGGTTTGTTTGCAGATTTGCTCTAATGAAAAAGGCTTAAGATATATAATGAGACAGCCCCTTCTGATACAGTTAATCAGTATCCACACAAGCTGATCCCTTGAATGCATTACATGATTCATAAGAAATTGCTTAGTACATAAGAAATTAAGGTTGGATAGTATTTGCTGATGTCTTATTTTTTCACTAAGAAATCCAAGACTTTTAAAGATAAAGAGTGGTAAGAGGTCCTCACTTAGGTTCCGCTGCTGTCTGCCAAACTGTATAGTTTCATAGACAGTTATAGTACAAAAAAAAATCCAAATACTGAGTGGAAAGGGTTCTTTTTGTTCAGCTGAACATCACAGGAGGATGGTACCATGCCTAAATTGTAAAAATATTTTGATTGCAAAATGTGTTTAATAGGTCATACTTTTACAATCACATCTTAGAGTTAATTACTATGTCTAGTCTCACAATAGGTCTATGGTAATATGTGTCTCACTGCATCTTTGTCTTTGTTTTGTTTAAACTGTCAGGGTGGGACTTTTAGAGGTACCTAATCAATATATAATCCCAGTTCCTCTTAAAACTCTTCATGGCACTGCTGAACAGTTATGTGCTTTAAAAATCATTTGGTCTTCAGTCCAGGTCATTTTACACAGAACTAGATGGTGAAGGAAAGGAAAGAGAGGAGACCTTGTCCTCAAGTGTTCTTGCATAACAGTAGATCAGGCTAACTAGCTAATAGGGATGAAAGATGCTCAGACCTGCAGTGAACAGCACAGACAGATCCTTTTTCATGGATAGTGGGTGTTTATTGTACAACCTGCACTCTCTTTAGTGCCTGTCCTAACAGCGTGGCTGTGGTAAGCATATTTAGCCAGAAATGATTGCTTTCCTCCATCGCTTTTGCAAATTTCTAAAGCAGAAATTAGCTATCATGACAGAATTTGGTATGTGTTGGTGTTGGTCACTTTGGTTTCCTTAATTTCTTTCTATGATTTGGAAAGGGAAGAGTTAAAGAAGTTACTGCTATCGTAATATACACGCCAGACTCTTTTGGTGTTTTAAAGTCTTCACAGGTTTTCTTCATGTCTAAAAAATGCAAATCGCTGGGTTCCTAAGAGCAACTGAACAGGGATATGTATTTCATCTTAAAACAAAGAGTAAAGAAAAAAAAATGAAAAAAGTTATTCAAAGGATTTTGGAAACAGGTGCTCTAAATCAACATTAATTGGATTTCAGTTAATTATTCCTTATACTTTAGGGGTTATAGGGAAGGAATAGAAGTTAAAAAAAAAAAAAAAAAAGAACAACTACTTATCTGGCACAGTAATCGCTCTAATATTATGTAAGCTAAGCAGCCCCTCATGCCTTGCACTGCCCCTCAAAAAAAAAAAAAAAAAAAAAAAAAAAAAGAAAGAAAAAAGAAATTGGCCTCCATATGACTGTTATAGTGGCTAAGGAACAAGAATGAAGTGAAAAAACAAGATGTAGTCTTTGAAAGCCACCTTTACTTGGGAGGCTGGTTATATATTTAGTCTATTATGTACAGTGCCTTCTAACTATAGCTACTAAGATAAAGGCAACAACTAAAAACCTGTTCTAGATTGGTATGGGGTACCACGTTTATAATGTGAAGCTTACCTACATGATTCCTCTAACACTTTACTTTTTGCAGTATATGATCTATGTGCATGGTTTAAACTGGGTCAAGAACATTTCTCCAGCTCTGGCAGATGAAGGCTGGGTGGAAGACAGGTCATTATTAAGGATTGTATTTTGGCTTTTGGCTTTCCATTCTAACTCCTATTGGAATGAGTCCATTTTTCGCCCAGTAATAACACTGGTGGAACATTTGACGTGAAAAATTGTGTATGTAAAGTTTTAGATTACCTCTGAGAACGGACTGATTCCAAGCTGTGAAAGAAGTAAGTGGGAGGGGGGGTGAACATGAGCTGTATGCCAGTATTGCTGAGTTATGTGTATTTCAGTGGGAAACTCCCTCTAATGAGATTTTTAAAAATGGTTATGAATTGGTCTAAATAAATGAATTTTTAAAATTGG
Source organism: Cygnus olor (assembly GCF_009769625.2). Lineage (NCBI taxonomy): Eukaryota > Metazoa > Chordata > Aves > Anseriformes > Anatidae > Cygnus > Cygnus olor. Next base: position 42,901,445 of record NC_049171.1, read on the forward strand.
AATGAAAGTAGGCTTTTTTATATGGGGATTTCATCTTTAATTTTGTGGAAACTTCTGTGCTGACCCATTGTAGTTGGTTAGAGTGAGAGCGGATGGTGAAACAGGTTCTGACAAAAAACTTGCTGGTCTCCTCTTGCTGTCCAGCCTATGAGATGTGAGTGATACCTGGAAAAAAAGAAAGAGATTTTCAAAGTTATTTTAAAACTTCAATATGATATAATAATCAGACCTTCTAATAGCAACCAAGGTAATTTTTAACAAGATTTTTACCTTAACAATGTCTCTTTGAAGAACTTCCTCACAATACATTTGAAGTGGGCATGAAACATATCGTTTTTGAACAGCAGATTTTGTCAAGTTATATGTGAAATTATTTACACAGCAAATTTAAAAAGATTTCAGAAAACCTAATGAAACTTGCCTGAGGACAGCTATAATTTGCATTCTAGCCTCCTGCATGTATGATGATTTGCTACCCATCTCAGTTAAAGAAAATTGGAAGGGGACTTCCCACATTAAGTACTTCTCATCTGTAACTCAGGTATATTGCTAAGGAGATACAGCTATGCACAGTATGTGTGTCAGCATATTTACCATCTTTACAAACAGATGTGAACATAATTACATCACATCTACTTATTTTACTCACTTCTGTACATATTTGCATAAGGTCCTAATAGGGACTTTAAAGATCTGAGATTTTAAAAGAGCTTATAAAAATATTTGCCAGGCTGGATGGGGCTTTCAGCAGCCTGGTCTGGTGGGAGGTGTCCCTGCCCATGGCAGGGGGGTTGGAACTGGATGATCTTTAAAGTCCCTCCCAAGCCAACCCATTCTATGATTCTATGAATATTATTCTTAGGAATAAACTGATCTGTTATAACCACAATTTCTTCATCACATGGATGAAATTCTTCATAACAGACACTGTAGCTGCTGCTATGAAAGCACAGTAGGAAGTAGTAATGAAAAGATCATGTAGTGTTGGCTGCCAGGGAACAGACCAAATGTGGGTGTCTGTATTATTCTATTGGCTCTTATTTGTCTCCTTATTTCAGAGCATTTAGTTCGTATTATTTCTCACATTGCGCAGATGATGGTACTGCACTCTGTAGGAAAAAGTATTTCTCTGTAAAATATCACTTTTTCTCCCTGACTATAAAGTGAAACAGATAAATATCTTTAAAGTTTTGTTCAATAGTTGTAAGAGAGTATATACATATGGAGATAAAAATAAAGAAAAAAAATGAAGATATAAAATATATATGCACACGTTTAACTCTTGATTTCACAAATATGGTGGTTTATATATTTCTCTTCGCTGTCACTTTTTTTGTTGTTGTTGTTAAGTTACTGCATGAAGCTTTATTCATGTTTGTACAGAACATACTTGTGCTTTGCAAATGAAGGTGCAAACTTTTCCTTCTCTTTAAAGTTAATAAAAGCCACTTCAAAATGAGTCTGTTTTAGTCATTGTTTTCAAAATCAATTCCATCAGTATCAACTTGCCTGAAAAATATATTTCATTTGTAATTAATATCCTCGATGTGTTTTATACTCTTCTGCTATATACAACATCTTGGCTGTTTTAATGCTCTCGAGTTCTGTTTTTTTTTTTTTTTTTAATCTCTGCCTCACCCTTTCCTTTACTCCCCCTTCTGACCTTTGGTAAAATCTTCACCATGGTGTATAGGTGATAATTGCCTGCCTTTTAAAGGATACTTTTTGTATCAGCTGAGCGCTTTCTTGTTTGAGACATGAACATATTTTATGGATGGACTCAGAGCCTGGTTGTGCTCAGTCATATGTGCAAAAAAATACATTGTTAGTTGTTTGTAATCCCCAGCCTGTGGTGGTCCTGCCCAGCTTATGTGTGGGAAGACGTGCTTATTTAATCACAGACCAGATGCAGGGCTTAAGGGCCTGACCCAAAGCCCATTGAAATTGGTTGGAATCTCACCACAGATTTTAATGGCCCTAAATGTTTAGATATGTATCTGACTCGTTTTTATGAAAAAATACTACAAATAAAAAACAATTTCCTTTTGCTTTCCTTACTCCTTCCTCATTTTCCTTTGGAGGAAAAGCCTCCACTGTGCTCTAAGTGAAACAAAAACAATTTTAAAAATCTGACAACTGTTCTGTCAGGAAAGTGTTATAATAGGAAGCCAGTTTTACAGTGCTGGGGAGGCTACGGTACCTTTCTGCACTATGAACACTTTCTGATAACGCTTTGGACAGACAGGTTGACATGCTTGCAGTGAAAAAGAGTTTATATACAGTATGGAGCTGGTAAAAATATCTGTATAGGCAGTATAGTCCACTTGTGAATTATAGCAGGGAAAAATATTTATGAGCACCACAGGACACGAAGCTCAAAGTGCAGTCATTTCTAAATGAAAATTATGTGACAGTTCATCAGTATTTAATGCTAACATTGCTTGATCTAGACATAAAGAATTTAGCAGCCATTTATCATAACATACAGTACTGTTCATTTCCTGATTTGCTTAGAATACATTGGTGTTTTAATCTCAACATGAGCCACAGGTCTAATTTTAGATATTTAATGAAAGGAAAACCCAGAGAGAGAGAGAGAGATTTCTCACATGGCTATTAGAAGCCTACTCCCACCACTTGAATTGGCTGTTGGTCTTTTTAATGCAGACTTCCAGAAGCCGGTGCCTGGTCCCTGCACCAGATGCAGGTGTTCCCTTGTGCTGTCAGCCAGGAATGATTAATGAGGATTTGCCCCTACTGAAAGCAGTCTTTGGAGCATTGTTCAGGGCATCTGTGGAACTGTCGGGGGAGACAAGGACACAAGTGAACAACCAATTATTTGGCCATCACTGAGGCAGCATGAAAAAGACATCAAATAGGACAGAGGAGCAAAGCTTTTGTTTCATGATCATATTTTTAGGTGTTAATAGTAACAGAGGAATTCTACCTGTTTTTATTCATTTATTTATTTATTTATTTTTTCACAAGGGAGAGGGGAAGGGCTCGGACACTGCTTTAAAGCTTGGAAAGGATGTGTAAAAGAAACAGAAACAGAAAACTGATCACGGTTCTTTAAAAGTGTAAAAGGGAGGAAAACACACGGAATTGATTTCTTGGCAGTTGCACCATATGTATGAAGATATACTGTTTTGCTCTGCTACCATTAGGAAAGGAGGGCTAAGGATTCTGTGAGTGGGAGGATTTCTCATGCAGGGAGCTGTTTAATTGCTGGCCAAACACAACAGCTCAGGAGCCGGGGCTTTAACAAGTGATAGTGCAGGGAGGTGTTACATTAGGATTCTGAAAAAGAAAATGTGAGGGAGCAAAACCAGACTACATTTGCAAGATTGCATTCGGCATTCTGTGTGCATCCCTCTTTCTGTCTCAAAGAAAATGCTTCTAGGTGCAGAAGAGTGAGGGGAAAAAGAGCAACAGAACTGAAAACACTCTGCTTGGGCTTAGGCTTCTGCATTTTTATATTTACCAGAGCTTGTGATTATAAATAATAATTTTAAACCAGAGGGAAAGGATTATATTTTCAGGACAATCCAATTACAGAATGGATTGTTTATAAAATACATTTTATGCTCCATCCTGTCAAGCCTGTTTCTACCAGAGTATTAAGAATTAAAAAGTTAATTATACGGCTTAATTCTAATGAAGAATATGTTTTGTTGACTAATAACAAATATAGTGTCATTTCTACCAAAGTACCATAATTAATGTTTGCAGTTGCTACTTCCCTGACCTCGGAAGTTCCTCTGTCCCTATATATGCATGTAAGAAAAGGAGTTCAGATCCTGAATTACAATTATTACAAATAATTCCAAACTATTCCTTAACCAAGCAGAAGTCTTTATTTTTAAATTAACAACAATGTTTAGGTATATTTAACTACACGGGTTTAGTTTGTTTTTCACATTTGTCTTTTCATGAGCGCATTTTGCCAAGGAGGACTCATAGCCTGTGATTTCTCATCTGCAAAATTATGTGAAAGTCCATATGTAGAGGCCTGTTTCCTTACCCCAGTTGTTTTGTATGAAGCTTTTGTAAACAAAAAGATTTTGAGTGCTTCATTTTTAGAATAAGTTGCTGCAGGTAACAAATGGATTTTTAGAAACATCTCACAGTCAAATGCCTGATTCTGAAAACTGAACAGCGAAATACCATCTCCATTTCCAATATTTTCTTAGGGAAAAAAAAAAAAGAGAGAGAAAAAATGTCATTGCAATTAAACAAGCTACTTAATCATAGAGAAAAAACAACAACACCAGTATACACTTAAATGTATTCTTTATATTTTAAGAATACCACATAGTATTTCTTTACACCCTTTCAAATGAAAGTCTCTGTCAGAAGAAAATCACTAAACAACCCAGGAATCCTTAGGATATTCCACCATTTCTAAAAGCTGTGTGGAAATTGTATTCTAGAGTTTTTATTGCTGGGAATATTCTCAGTGCCAGCTCCTGGACTGCAGTACTGATCCGTGCAGTTCTGCAGGTTTGTCCTTTTCCAGGGGTACGGCCATTTGTTACTCTCTGCAAAGGACTCTGACATTTGAAGCTGAGCTTTGTCCCCTCTCACATTTGCTATATGTGCTGGAATTTTAAATGACTTTATTAGAAGTTATAAAACCAGTGTACAGACACACTCAACTCTGTTTCCTTCTTGTCAGGAAGAGACGATGGCACCAACAACGTGTTCCTCTGTCTGAAAGACATAATTGCTTGATGGAAGAATAGTCTGTTTGACTCCTGGGTGTGATGGAAGTGATGCTGGTAAGGAAGGAAAATATTTCCAGGAACTGAAGAATGATTATAGCATCTCTAAGGAGGACATTTGCCTGTGACTGTTAAAGTGCTGAATTGACTTTCCTGATCCTTGATAAATAAATGGAAAGAATGCTTTCTGTTACTGGAGGCTGTGCTGGAGGTTGCACCTTTTCCTGTCAGATATGGACTTTGCTACAGTGATTCAAGGCTTGTTTATCACTGGATTACTTCAGACTGTTCTGCTTGGGTTTGTCAGCTGAGAAGCATAGAGACATCAGATGTTAAAGCTTGATGAAATTTCTAAGCAACATAAAGAAGAGTGCAACCTGTTGTTTAGATGTGTCAACATACGACATTGAAATATCTTCAAGGACATGGTCATTGTCTCCAAATTGCCTAGTGGGTAAGCACCCTGGGGACTGAGCTATGGGGATATCCTGTATGATAAAGATCAGTCCTTTTAAGCAAGGACTGACTCTTTTCAGAGGAGGTTCTTAGGCCTGAACATAGGGAGGGGTTTTGCCAGCTAGTGCACATGATGGGAATGCACTATTTTTGCATAATATTTCCTCCAGTAGAGTGGCATTACTTCCTTCCATTACATTCCTCTGCAACCTGCATACTCTAAAAAATAAAATGTATTTTACCAGTATGTGTGCTGAGTTTTCAGTATGATACCTAATGCATGTCGTATTATGATGTTTTCACGGTAAATTCTTACTTATGTATTTTCATGCTACTTCAATAAAACCATCAAAACTGAAAGTCAAAGCAAAACAAAAACAAAGAGGTAAAAATATATGGAATAGGATAAACCAATTATCATCTTTATTATGAGTGTTGTTTGCTAAAAACATCAGCTTTGATTTAGCTTTATGAGGTAACTTCAGTGGAAATTTATTTTGCAAAACTACAAAAAAAAAAAAATCTGAAACTATCACTTCTGCTTTTACAATAATTTTTTAATACTCCACAGGCTGCATAAGACTACAAAGTAGTGGATTAGCATGAGGGGAAGATGGTTACTACTTGTGAGAAGGCCTTTCTTTTTGTTCCACAATATATTTATGGTGCTATATAGCTAAATAAGAGGTGTGTCCTATTTTAAGTCGCAACATGCACTTATGGATCTATGCCCTTATGGATCCTTTTGATGGAAAAATGTTTCTTTGTAAACGGCATGGCTACTGTGATGAATTGTTAGGTTTTCTATAAATACATACGTAATGAAAAGAGAATGTTAAAATTCATATAAATGTATTTGCATTGTTTTTAATATGTAATTTTAACTTTTTTACCATGCTGGAAAGAATGAGAGTTGTTAGATTCACGTTATGATTAAAGGTTAGCATTATTTCTGTTTTCTATGGTAAATAAAATCAAATAAAACAAGTTCAAGAACTCAGGAGTTGTCCACAAAACTTTTGACCATCAGGATTTCTCTCTTTGTTCCTCCTCCTGTCAGTATAATGCAGCCTGATGATTCTGGTCATTACAGCCAGTGTACCTCTGGTGAGGGTGACCATGACGACACCAAAGACTTTTGTGCTTCTGTTATTGCCTCTAGGCCTGAAATGAGGTGAGGCTGCAGGCAAGTGGGGTAAAGTCATTAGTATCTCATAAAAACTCGTTGTTAATGTACCATATGATGAAACAGAAGGAACTCTCTCTGCTGCTTATACTGACAACAAATAAAGAGCAAGGGAAAAGATTTAGATGTAAAAATATTCCCCCTTGCAGGAACAGCATGAATCAGCTGCAGGTTGTTTCACACGTTCTTGTATAGGGGTAGGCAGAGCAAGTAGGAATTTTGCAGAGGACATTTCTATATTGATTTTATAAAATAATACTGTATATGCTTGGTTTAGGCTGCAAATTTCACATTGTGAACTACTTAAGCTCTGTCTCTTTGGCAGTAGAGATTTGTAAAGCTAAAATAAACTTACATTCCATTACCCTTGATAGGTGATTTTTGTACCTGAAATCCCAGAGCTAGGAGTTGAGTAAGACTGTACTTACACATAGGTATATGAAAATGAAATCTATTTTTTTTCCTCCTAAACTCCAGATCATATCCAGATTTTATTTTTATTCCTTGATTACGAGTTCATTCAGAACAGATATGTGAGGCAAAAGGGCTTTTCATTTTCTACGGATCCCAGACTCTTTTTTCACCAAGCTCATTTCCCAACATTTCTAGATTTCACTTTCCTCTGTCTTGTCCGACTCATCTTCAAGTTTTTTTCTTATGACTGATAATGCCATCTTGCATACATGGTCTTTTCCCTTTGGCTTCCATCCTCTCCTCTCAGCCCAGCAATTCTTCATTCACACATTCCCTTTACTTCCTATTTTAATTAATACACTTCTCTTTTCCTGGCCTTTTTAAAATTTGTTCTTCCTCCAGCCATGCCACAACTGGGCAAATAATGTTCTCCTCACCTGGAGGACTGGATCTTCACTAATGATGCAAAAGTTCCACCATGTATATTCAAAATTTGGAAATAAAACTGTCACTGATTGTTTTTCTAGGAAGACTATCTTTAAATTAGGAGGTTTTCATTACTGTTCTTTATAATATAAAATGATTCAGCTTCAAGTTACTCAGTATCTGAATATGAGTTAGACAAAATACTTGTCAGCATTTTGATGGATTATGAAGCCTCACCTTATATATCTTAATTGTTAGAATTTTCTTTGGATTTGTATGAACTGTCAAGCTTTATAATTTGTGAGTATGTATTTCAGTATAAAATTCTTGTGTGCCTCAACCTATTTTATTGCTCTTCATGATGCTACGTTAATGTCAAGCATCATGACACAAGTTGAATATATTCATTCAAATGAAAACTACCCTTCACACAATCCTTATTTCAACCTCTTTTTAGCATATTTTTGGAAGCTTTAAAGAGGCAGATGATGTTCCAAGTTCCAATTAGAAGTAAACAACATATTAGCAGAGTATTTTGGTCAAATAAGAAAATAAAATCCTTTTTTTCAGAAAGATTCATAAAATACACACTGGAGTGTTGATCGTTAGAAGGAGTGGTAGTCTGTAAGCATTAACAGACAATAAATGGCACAGAAACATAATTTCTTATAAACTGTCAGAGTTTTTATAAACTGTAATCTTGACTGCAAGGCTTGAATAGTAATGAAATAATGACCATAAGAATCTCAATATCAAAAATATCTGAAAAAAACAATTTGTAAGGTTTCATCTAGCAGCCAACTCCATCTAGCAGCCAATAGGGAGTCAAAGGACATTCTAAGATAAGTTTATTAAACTCCATTGCATTTGAAAAGACTTAGATCGACTTTCCTGCTATCAGAGGCTGCCTCAGTCTCTTCCCCTATGGATACAAATTATGTTTGTTTTCAAAATTGCTGAAGACAGAAATATAGTCTGTGAGTTTGAGTGAACTTTCCTCACCTAATTTCAAATCTGCTTGAACTTAGTGACTTCATATATTTGATTTAAGCTTCTTTGAGTTTGCATTCAATAAAGGAGAAGAATATAGGTGAAGGGAGAAGAGACAGAAAATCTAATACAGAAATATCTAGAAAAAAATGTTTGACATGTATGCCATGTATGAATTACTTGTTTCTCTTTCAGTACCATCTGTGTTTTGTAGCACAGAAGCTTTCCTTGCCCCCTCCAAAAAATCAAGTTGGTGTTTTTGTTTTTAATTTAATCATGCACAAAGAAAAACAGAGAGGTTAGAAATAAATTTGTAATATTCATATAAACAACGTCTCCAGTACCTTAAATCTGAGGCATGATGAATGTCCATGAGACAGAGAAGACAACTCAGTGATAAAGATATCCATGACAATAATGTTCAGTATCTATGACACAAAGGAAATTCAGCAAGTGTTTTTACTTCATCAGCTGCAGACTTAGCGGACAAATAGGTATTATGATTTATTTGTGTCCATCTTTGGACAGAACATATTATTCCAAAAGCAAATCATGCTACAATGGAAGACGTGAAATGGAGTGATCTATGTTGCTCTCTTATTGTTTACTAGAAACTCTGCCCATCCCTGATTTTAATCACATCCACTTAGTGGTCAAGATAATTCACCTTGCTGGCCAGATAATCTAGTTCAGTGTCCACTGTTGTTATTAGAGACTGGAGGTCAAATCTTTTATCTGTTTTCTCAAACTCAGTTGGACACAGTTTCTTGCTAAGAGTCTTTGGAAGAAGGCAATAAATCTTACTGTAAATACCCCAGGGGTCAGTAACATGCCTTCCTACAGGCATATCATCAGAATTTTTCCAGGTTCTGTGAACTTAAATAAAACTTTTGAAAATTCTGCTGGTTTATTTTTATATTTTTTGTGCCTATGGTACAAGTATCTCCACAGCTTCAGAACTGAATTGTGAGCTGTCAATACAATGTCTTCCAAAACAAGAACAAAAATTTGTTTTCTTTTTGATTTCTATAAGCCAGAATATAATCAACTCCCACTATCAACGTTATGCCTACCTGTGGGTACAGGTAGTCTTTTGCAGCATACTCAGCTTACTTTGCTTGTTTTTTTCTGGATACATGTCAGAACACCTTGAAATACAGTGCATACGGACTTGGGAAATGCTGCACTATGGAGAACTCCCTTTGCCTGACAGTAATTCCTGGAGGGTGAAGTGTGGTGATTTTCTACCTAAGATCTATGGAGATCAGTACGTGACTTCTGAGGTGTCTGCAAAAGGAAGCTTGAAAGAAGTTTATATATTACACTGTAGTTTATGTGAAATTTGGCATTTAAAGGTGAAAACCAGTAATGCCACCAGTGTACAGCTGTAAAATGGCTTATGCTTTGTCTCTAAGTGGTAATTTAAGACACAAGGTTGGCATTGCCTAGACGCTTTCTGATTACCATGAAAACCTGCTGCAATTTTGCTGTTATTGAGACAGTAACCAGATTAAATGTTGATTGTAAACTTCTTTCCCTCTCTGTGTTACCGCACTAAATGCATCTGGTCAAATGAAATTAAATGGTTTTATAACAGGTAAGTTTATAACGTAACGTATTTTATTTATTTTATATATAGAATATATGTAAAACTTATAATGCAACTTTTTTTTTTCTTTTTTTTTTTCTTTATAATAACATTGGCATTGCAAGGATAAAGACGGTTAGACAGTGAAATTGTCATGGAATTAGAATCCTGGGGATGCCAATGCAGGTCACAGTTGGGCAAGCCTGCCTGCTTAATTGTTACTGTGCCATGCCACGTAGACTAATCAGCTCAGGTTGGCACTAGATAATTCATTGCATTTAATTGTAGAGGTTTTAGCATTTTTCTGACAGTGGTTGTTGTTTATTCAGCACTGAAGGCCCTCCCAGTTCTCTCTTTGCTTTCCCTTGCAAGAAGTGTTGCTTCTCCTTCTGTAAGTGTCTAAATATCTGTAGGTGTCACCTTCCCATTGTCTGTAGAGATGTCCCTGTTGCACTGGTTGCGTTTTCCCCTTCCAGGGTCTCCTCTGCTTCCACTAACACTACTTGAGGAAAAGCAGAGCAAGAACTGCAGTCCACCACTCTGTCCACATTTCACAGTCGATGATGAGATAATCTTGCCTTCCTCCTCCACTGCAATATCCTTGGAATATCTTCTTAAGAAAGATAAGACAAGTAATGAGTTAAGAGTTAAGGTTAACTCTTCTAGCTTAAACTCAGGGAAAGACATTGAGTTTGGCTGTAATCCCTGAAATGGAGGGATTTCTTCACGCTTTTTCTTTTTGCAAAGGTTTAGTTGGAGTAAGGTTACATATACCTTCCAAAAATAAAAATGTAGCCCATATTCCATTTCTCCTCCAATGGGAACCAGGCTGCCTGGTGGACAACAGGCAATGAAGCTCAGCTGTCACTGCTCTAGCTGCCACATTTTTTGAACTGACTCCAAAAAGATCTTTTTATTTTCTTGACTCTGTTCCATAACTGAAAAGTGAATAACAAATTGTCTTTCTGTCCTTCTTTTCTGTAACTCTTCAAAGGAGTCTGGAATGCAGTGCAGAGAATGCCTGCTGCCCTGCATCCTAAGCAGCAATTAGCACTGAGAAAGAACAGTAACAATGAAGTATACATTTTAGAACATCAAGGAACACACTTTTTTTTTTCTAAATTATTCTTTATTATGATGTAATTTCTTAACTGATTTTAAATTTGCATTAGCATAGGCTGAGAAAATTTGAATAGACTGCTGTACTGTATGTACATTGATTTTATTCTATGAATTTGTGTTAAGACAGTGTCATATTTTATTCTTGTTAAGACAGTTGTATCAGAACATATCTTATACAAGTACACATTTACTCAATGCATGTGTTCATACAAATACTGAAAAACAATGTTCTCAAAACATTTTATGTTATAGACTGAAAAGGATGCTTTGTGGAATGTTCTCTCTCTCTCTCCCTCTCTCTCTTTTTCCTATACCAACCACTTTTTTCCCCCTGTTTTTGCATTATATGAATTTTATTTTTTTATGTTTTCTATTTTTTTTAATGAAGGTGGTAGTACAGTGTTATGACTTTTAAAGGTGACTTTTTGACAATGGAAGTACACGATCAAGTGTAATTCAAACCTTAGGTAAATATTGCCTCACTTTCTGTATTTAACTGCAATGGCAGTAAGAAAGGAGAGCTGTCCCAGCTCTGTTGCAGACAGATTTTGTGACCCTGGTCAAACTGCTTAAACTCTCTGAGTGAAATTCTACCACCACTAAAGTCAAGAGGATTTTTGCCATTTATTTGAATGGGGGAAAGATATCACATTTGAATTCTGAATTGTTAATAAGAACAGGATAACATGTATCTAACTCTCACAGTTCTTGTGAAGCTAATTAATCAGTAGAGTACTTTGGGATCCTCAGAAGTATAATAGAAACTGCAAGTACTATTATTTATTTGTCATGTAATTGGAAGCTAGCAAGGTAAAAAGTCATTGATAAAAATCCATATCACAAGGTCATTTCTTTCAATGTTGCAAATCTCTTCTTCAATCAAGAGCTTTGTAACTGATGAAAAGTACAGCCTAATCATAACATTATCAAGTCAATTTAATTGGTGTTCTGGCAGCACATGAGATCATAATGAAGTCATTTTTGCTAGTTACAGGCTTAAAAATATTTTTATAGCACCCTTCATCCTAGTGGAAACTTTAAAGACCTCACAGACAGGATTAAGCTTCTCTGCCTCTGTTATACAACCACTTTTGTGTGGCAGGCACCAGCTGCTTTTATAGTGTCTAAAAATTTTACTGGTAAGTATGATATTACGGTGTTTATACCTATAATCTATTAAATCGTTTACACCTTTAAAATTAGTGTTCAGATATGCCAAAGTACAGAGGTAGCACTTGTGGATTAAAGGGGGTTCTGAAGTAGGCTTTCTCTTGTTTTCAAGGTTAAATACCAATAATTGTCACTGCTGCTGAATCACAGGTTTTGAGCACACTCTGCGTCTGTGAAAATACCATTCCCACTGACTGAAATGTCTGCATGTTTTTGCTCAATATTCTGTTTCACTTTGGCTGAAACTTGAAGCCCAAAAACTAAAATGGGTTTTATGGCATCCCAGGTGAAGGTTTGGAGTAGGAGCAGCTAGGTTTCTATTAGCAAGCCCTGTTATATTGAGCAGATTCCTTAATTTACCTTGGTGTAAGTTTTCCTATTGCAACAGATGGAAATGCTGTTATTTATTTTCCCTTTGCTCCATTCATGGCTGGAGTGCATGCAGAACCGGTGTGCCAGTGTCAGAGTCCTCCTGCTTCTTGCATCTGCCCTGACTCTCCTCCTCAAGCATCGGGGTGCCATGGCTGCAGGTCTTCATGATGAGCTTCCACCACTGACCATGTGTCACCTGCCACAGCCAGTGGCCAGTGAGGATTGAGCTGTGACTCTCAGTTCTCTCAACATCCACTCCTTAAGCTGGCACCCCAGTAAATGCCCATTTTAAAGTGCACCCTTCAGAATAAGAAGCAAATGCAAAGTAGCCAAAAGGCTACAAGTTAACTCCCAAGAAGTTATACTCAACAAACACTCAAGGTGTTTGTGAGGAAGAGAGAGGTTAATGTTATTGGGGTCTGGAGAACAAGTCTTACAAGGAATGGCTGAGGGAGGTGGAATTGTTCAGTCTGGAAAAGAGGAGGCTCAGGGGCGACCTTTTTGCACTCTACAGGTACCTTAAAGGAGGCTGTAGCGAGGTGGGGGTAGGTCTATTCTCCCACATGCCTGGTGGCAGGACAAGGGGGAATGGGCTAAAGTTGTGCCAGGGGAGGTTTAGGTTGGATATTAGGAAGAACTTCTTTACTGAAAGGGTTGTTAGGCATTGGAATGGGCTGCCCGGGGAAGTGGTTGAGTCACCATCCCTGGAGGTCTTTAAAAGATGTTTAGATGTTGAGCTTAGTGATATGGTTTAGTGGAGGCTTGTTAGTGTTAGGTCAGAGGTTGGACTAGGTGATCTTGGAGGTCTCTTCCAATCTAGATGATTCTTTGATTCTGTGATTGTCTTCCCCTCTTATCTTTTCATTCCCAACTTCCTTCACTTTTCTTTGCCTCACTTTGCTGTGGACTCCTCTTAGTCCTTTGCCATTGCCCACTCCCCATATCTAACTTTCAACCCGATGTACCCGAATATGTCTCATGTACCAGCAGGCTGAAGTTTCTCTTCCACTCTGGTGGGAAGCTGTCGCTGCCTGTCTCAGCTAGGCTGTGGCACTCAGCTGTGTCTGAGCAAGAGCCTGGGCTGCTTTCCAGTTCAGTTTACATCGAGAAATGTGGGAAAGAAGGACTGGCAAGGGAAGCAAGCTCTCATGGGAAGTTTACAGGTGCTTGTGGGTGTTTCATCTTTACAGGCAAAACCCCATATCTAAAGGGCAAAAATTCTACAAGAACACAGGTAGATAAAGCCAGTTATTGAGATAGGAAGTCATATGATGAAAGACTGATAGCATTTTCTTCCTTATCCCCTTGTTTAGCACTACAGCCATATTCTTACTCATATTGACGTCCATTATACCACACTGACAGTACTGAGGGACACTAAAGTGAGTGCTAAAGGTAGCTTTCCATTCACGATGGTTAAAGGATCCTGCCATGTAAGAGGTAATCTTTCTGGTTACCCAGTGGAGGAAGTACTGAGTTCATTATAGGTAAAGCTTGAGAAGTGAAGGTCTTCACTGGGGGATCTGTGTGTGATAATACATGGTGCTGTGCTTGCAAGGGTATTTAGGAATGAACTGAAAGTCCAGTCATATATGCACAGAAAAAAAAAAAAAAAAAAAAAAAAGGACAAATATAGGTGTTATTAGTCCTGGATAAAACTGCATTGTGACTTCCCCACATTTTCAGTTTTTCAGATGTATTTCTTTTCCACTTTTGTTCAGTGTAAAAGTTGATCATAACTACTCAAAAATAAAGTGTTGAATTTTCATTGGTCTGGTAGGCACTTGATAGTTTTGTGCAGTCCAAAGAGATGGATGGGTAAGAACAGTTGTTACAAGTATGGGCACTAAATTTGTTATTTCAGTATTTGCACTGGTAAACTGAATTCCTCAAGTTGCTTCAGGTTTCTAACAGCAAAGTGGTGGGAGGATGATTAAAGTGGCCTGCCTTACAAATTTGAGGAAATAGCATGAAAATATTTTAACAGTACTCACGTCATCCTGCTCAGTAGCCACTTGCAGAACTTTATATAGGATGACAATATTAGCCAACAGTCAAGCCAATTGTCTGAGAAAACCCCTTTTTGCTTCAGACAAAGAGAGGGAAAAAGCATTGTGTAGGGGAGCGAAATTTCAGGGCAGCAGCTCCACTGAGGGCTTGTTAAATCTTTCGTTTGGGCCATTCACCTGCTGCTTATAAGCAATGAAAATGGTAGACAGCAGATGTGAAGGCTAGGAGGGGCTATAATGACATGAAAAACAAGTTGGGTGACTATACATAATCGAGAGAAGACAGATTGAGACTTACTCTTTTGTATTCAAAAAAAAAAAAAAAAAGAAAGAAAGAAAAAAACAACCAAAACATGCATGTTATTATGATCCCAAACACTTTAAAAACTTTCTTTCAAAATGAATCAGGTAAATATATGAAAAATATAAAGAATTCAGAAATATTTCTCTTTTTTTTTTTTTTTTTTTGAGTAGATGAAAATAAAAAGTAATCTTGAACATAACAATTCTTGATCCCTGTATAACTCTCACTGACATTCACCAAGGCTGGAATATGACCCTCTAATTATGTGAGGTTTAGATATAGGTATAATTTCCCTAAAGAAGATGATAGAAAAATCTGTCCATTTTGACCACTGGTGTTTAGGTTGGCTTTTTCTATATTTCATCACCCCTAAATCATACACCTTGCCAATGTTGTCTCCCATAGCAATGTTTGTGTTTTAATTTAAATCAGACAATAAAAGAGTTTGAGATCTGGTAAATTAGGAACAAAGGAAAAGCCTTTGTGCTCCGCTGCCTATAGTGTAACCATTATGGTTGTAGTAATGTGCTGTGAGAAGCCATTGGCATGCTAAAAATACACTACTTTAACAATAATCCATGCATAAAAGAGCTTGAAAGGAGATATGGCATATACCTAATGAATTCTGGACCTTTTCCATGCTTACCATTTATAGGATTTTAAAATTGCCAACCCTTCTTAATAAATTATAACGTTTAAACTTTAACAAACAAATAAACATAAAGCCCCTAAATGAATTCGGCAATAGTTGCAGGAAATTGAATACTGTATGTGCTAAATGATTGTGTATTTTTTTTTTAAAGAAATATGTCGGATTTTATATATATTCAAAACAGATGCAGGATTGTAAATACAGGGTAGTTGTAATATTCTAAGCACATATTTAGGGACTTCCTCCTTTTTCCAAATCTCACTCAAGTGGAACATACACTCATTTCTGTAACAAAAATTCTTTCTACTCTATTGGCAAAATGAATAGCATCAACTCAAAATATTTAAAAATTTAGTCACATCCACATCTTGCAGCCTATAAGGAGCTTTCACGCTTTTGGGCTCGCTTTAGATCTTTAATACCCTTTCCTTTTGTGTCAAGGAGCTCACGAGGCGTAAAGAAGCACTGATAAACCCACTTAGATCCCTTCCTGGGCCGTCACCTCTCCCTGCCAAGCGGCTTTAGGTGGTAACTGATCTGTGACAGGCTGCCAGTCAAACAGAGCGTTTCTGAAAGCTGACACAAAAGACTGAGCGCTGGAGAAAGGGTAGGAAAATAAGAAAAGAAACCAAACTGTATCAGCCCGTCTGCCCCCCCGCGCAGTCAGGTTCATGGCAGGGGCAGCTTATAGCCTGAGCGATAGAGATCAGCAGCCCTGCCAGGCCGGGGACTGCCCCGGCTTACTGCTGATAATAGTGGCCAAAGACAGAGTGACAGTCGGAGGCTGAGCAGCACAGGGACGCTTCCCGTGGGACCAGTGGGGCCCAGTGGGGCGAGGAGGCAGGCAGCGGCCCCTGCCCCTGGGGGCTGGCGGCCTGGTGGTGGCCAGGCCCTGCTGAGGCTGGGGGGGCTGAGCACACTCACGGCGAACCCTTTGGTGCCACCGGGATGATGTTCAGCTCTCAGCCGGGGACTTCTGCCCTCCGCTCTTCCTTATGGATGTGCTGTGCAGCACATGGAGGCATCTGGGTGGATGGATAGATGGGCAGATGGATTAAAAGCCTTGGAAAAAAACATGCATGCCTTCTAGAAATTCTCGTCTCCCAGGCGCTTTTGTGTGCCTACCTGCACACATCTTGCAGAAACATGGGTTACAAAACCTCATCTGCCAGCCAAAAGACCCCCAACCTCTGATGCAGTCCTCAAAGTTTTATTGCTCGTTTTATGGGGGAGAAAGCGAAATGTTTTTGCAAACATCTCTTGCTGGCTCGGACACACTAGCTTGCGTTGTTTCTGTCAGCTCTGTCGCAAAACTCTGGAAGAAGCTCTGCAGCCCTCAGCCCCTGCCGCTGGAGTGGCTTCCTTGTGCATATCCACTCCTCATCCCCCAGACCATGGTGATATTGCAGCAAAGTCACAGACTCTGTGTGACTCTTTGGTTTGTTCACCTATGATCACCTTTGAAACCAAACACAACAGAGTGCTGCGTGCCTTGAATCAGCTCACACGGCCTGAATGTGTCAGTTTGGTCACAGAGATTGCCAGTCTAGCAGAGAGGGCTCCTGGCTCACCAGCCACATGACCACCACACAAGTTTAAGAGCTTCTACCTTGGTTTGCATTGCCCTCATATAGCCCATTACACCAGAGGGCAGCATCAGGCATTTCAGGACCCAGGGTCTTCCGTACTTTTTTTACATTGCTGGGGTGTTTCTCTGTACAAACCTATAAAGCTGGAGGGGCAAAAGGAGGAGGAGATTGGGTCAATTCTGGCAGCTTTATACCACCAAATGTGAAATACCTTGCTTAAGGAGTACCTTAAGACCATTTTGCTTGAAAGATAAGGAGTGGCCTTATGCTGACCATCTGTTTAGTATCCAGTCTATTGTCCAGTTTAGTAACTTTGTTGTACAAATCATTTATTAGCAAGGAGAAATACATACTTCAACTCAAACTAAGTTGTGCCAGCATATACCAAGACTGGATTCAACAAAATTTGTTTATTTTGTAAATCTGGAGTAATTTCACTTAGTCTATCATGAAGGGAGAATTATTCTACATTGAAGAGGAATTTAGTCGTTAAAAATGCACAAAGATTTGGCACACTAAGCTTTGGTCTATGCTGATGCCTTGCTACAGTGGGGAATACTCCCACTGGCATCAGTTTTCCCACGTAGCTCTGTGGTAGGTGAGAGCTGAGGAAGCATTCAACAGCCTCTGCAACAAATGGAAGAGAATGTGTAGAAAATGCTCCCCTGTTCACCTTCTGTTCTGGAACTCTTCTCCCCTGCCAGTCCAACAAAATCCCCGTCGTTAACTGGTGAGTGGATCTGGTAAAGAGAGGATATGGCAACATGAAGCAATTTTCGTTATTCACATCTTCAGGGATATTTATTTACTGAGGAAGACCTCATCTGATTACTCAGTTATGAAAATAGGCAGCCTTATTTTATTTTTTTCTCCCCTCCCTTTTTGTTTTTTAATTCATTCCCTCTTCTCCTGTGTCTCAAGGACCACTCTTTTCTTCCTACCTGTTAAAAAATGGAAAATGAAGACTAATGGAAAAAATTACGAGAAACATGGAAAAAGAAGATAAAGCATTAAGCTTGAAAAAGAATAAAGCATGGAAGGAAAATATTGCAAATTCAACATTTTTTTCAAGAAATCTTCTGGTTTGAATAAGGGCCATATTTCAGATTAGAATTATCTTTTTTATATATAAAATAATTCTTGATATTAAGTATTGTGATCTTAAGTATACAAGAACTTTAATTCAGAACAAGAACTGCATACTTATAAGTTGTGCTGAAAGTTGGCATGCAAGTTCATATCAGAGTATTTTTTTCATCAGTTCCTTTGAAGTTTTATTATTTTAAATGATATGGATACTTTTGTTGAAATCCAATTTAAATATGCTTTTATATTTCTGACATGACCAGATCAGATGTCTAGATTTGTAAGTGTTACTAATGAAGGAATTTCAAACAGTGGAAAAATTAAGCTTTACTGTGAGCAAATAAGAAAATATTTATTATTCTATCAAAAGGATTCACAAAAATGTATATAAACAATTCTAATGGTTAAAGAAGAACAAAGTGAAAAAAAGGATTGTGGTTAAATGTAGTCCTGTTTTGATGACATCAAATTTTAAAGGTTCCCAGAATAACTACTGAACAGTGAAAGAGAGCTGCATGTACTTTTCTTCATTGTGTCAGGCGCATTAAAATAACTCCAGGTGCATTAAAGTAACTGAAATGTTTAAAAATATGTAATTGATCATCAAAAGATTCTGTCTCACAATTTTGTTTGTAGCATTTGGAGTTTACATGTGTAATGTCAGATGAAGGATTCTGTAGAAATGTTTGCACTCTGTTGGTTTGTGGCATTTATCTCAACCTGGCTTAAAGTTACCGGGTAGGAGGAGGAATGCTTCCAAGCAGTGAATCCTCCCACCTGTCTTAGATTTGAGTTTTGGGCTGGGCTAAAATGCCCTTTGGGTAGGTGTAATACTTTCCATAACAGAAAAAAATGACCTAGACAACTACAGCAAGGTTCAGCTCCTGACCGTGATTTGCAAGTCAGTTCCTAAATCCTGCTCTGTTTAGGTTTGTAAGGCTGCTGCTGATGTATATGCTCAGTGGATGTGTATCAGTGGATATGTAGTTATCAGAGCCTAGAGAGCTATTTAGCTCACCATAGTGCAGAAATTGCACTTGGTCTGATGAGTTCTTCTCTGAATGTCATGGACTGTTGATGAGGGGCCTGATTCAGCTACCCTCTCATGGGATCTAGCAGTATCTGAGATGCCAAGGAACAACCCTCTCTGCATATATGTCTTCTGCATGTCCTGGGTCATCTTTGTGGACCTGTCAGATACACTTTAGATATCCCAGGACATTTCAAATGGCTTTAGATACCAAAGCATAGTCAACTGAACCAAATCCCATAGTTCAGATCGTATTCGTGTGTCTGTAGACACTCGTATGTAAACAGGTCATTGCAGATGTCTGGAGCTCTCACTGAGTTCTCTGTCAAACCTTTAGACAGCTAAAATCAGGGAACAGAAATTCCTCTGCAAAGGCATATAGAATGAAAATATATATGCTCTTCTTCAACTGAGATGCTACAGGTAGGCATCCAGACAGGTAGCTGCAAAAAGAGATGTGATGTTAGGAACATGGAAGGACCATTCCCACCCTGACCAGGAGTATTCTGAGAACAATCACCGATACATAATGAAACATACTCATTTTCTGTCTGTGCCAGAAGTTGCAGATTCTACTGTATGTGTGTAGATACCCAAGGATTCGGGAGGAGTAAAAGCAGAAAGAGAGGAACGCGAACTGGAAAACAAGAATGTGATCAATAGCATTTCATCATGTATGGCTGTGCAGTGAATCTCAAACTCAAGACAAGTGTCTCAAGAGTTATAGTCTGAAGGGGCATCTTTTAATGGTAGTAAAAGTTCCCCATTTGAATTTCCTCTAGCTGTTTATTTTAAATCTTTCATTTCCCATGCTCAGTGAGAGCAATTAGATCATTTTCTGCTTCCTGCCACATCTTCGAGAAGTACCCTGTCTACTTACAGGCTAATAGACGCTGGCTAACAGAGCACCTATTAAACATCTCCTTTCCTTTTGAAATTTGCCTTGCAAAAATTTTAATGTCCATATATATTAATCATGAAAATTGCACCAAACACCCTCTTCCTGCATTCTCTGTCCCACCCTCACTGTTTTTCCCCTTTCCTCTCTTACAGTAACAAAAAAGATGTTCTGAGGTCACATTTGTTTTGCCTATAATTACGATGAAAGGAAATGGCAAAATAGCACCTATAGTATAGGATTATCTCCATGATATAGGAGGAATTCTTAAATTAGAAATCACACCCTCTACTGTCTGCTGCTTCATACATTGCTTCAGGAATCTAAATGCTGAATCCTTGTGTACGTATTTACAGCTTTAGACAGGTTCTGTAAATTCTTGCTGACTACAGAGAAAAATTTCAGGACTAAACTAGGTTCAAATTTCAGTACTTCATTGTCATTATGACTTCTAGATTTCTGTGATGGCGTGAACATTTTTTTTGTCTTTCTTTTTTTTTTTTTTCCCCCAAAATAATGAATCATCTGTCATCTCCACAAAATAGTTGTAATGGCATGAACTAATATTTTGTTTTGTTTGGATGACCTTGTCTTACAGAGCTTTACCCTGGAACAACATCAGGAAATATAGGATCTAAATTCTCTCCTATATAGATTATCTCCATAGATGAGCTTCAAAGTTAAATTCTATATTAAGCCAAAAGTATTTTTCCCCAAAGAAAATATATACATTATGTATATTTAAATGCCATATAAGGCTGAAGTTAAGAGAAATTAAGTTAAAAGAAGAATTTAGGAATCAGAAGATATTTGCTCATTTTTAATGTCTTTTCTTTTTTTTTGGAGTGTGTGTATATTTCATATTGAGCATACAGATAGTTTTCCTTCTAAAGCCCTGGCAACAGTTTCTCTTCTAATGTTTCCACAAGTTTGTTTTCAAACTTCACACAAAGTGAATATGGGAAAGGAAGGTCAAATCTGGTAGAAGTTAAGATGCATGTGAAATATGCAGTTTTAGGTCCAACATTTGTGGCTTGGTCCTTGAGTTTTGTCATAAAATTGGTCATTTACAGATGCTTCAGGTTGCATTATTTAATAGGTTCTGGTGAGATTTAGTGTCCTTTCCTATTTTCAAGAAAAGGGAATACGTATTTTAAAATGCATCTTCAGTTAGTTGGTGTCAGTCTCTACCACAAGGGGCTAAACTCATTTTACAAGCCTGAGAACATTATGATGGATACTTGGAAGCATTTTTGCTGTCTGACAATGAGTCTGGCATAGTTCAGGGTAGAAATTTACTAATTCCTTTTTGTGTGTGTGACATTTTGTCAGGGTTTGTAGACATCATAGTCTCCACTAACTTTTCACCAAGTCACACTTCCACTAAGTCCTGAGGCTAACCTATAGCCCATGGGAACAGAACAGACTTATTATCATAGATCACATTAGCTGCAATAGTACTAATAAACCATTCAAGGGCACTTGCACCAGTTTACAACATAGTAATATTTCACAGATATGTTGTATCCTTAGAAACATGCCCGTTTATCAACTTTTCAGATAGGAAATCTAAAATTTGCTAATTGTAGAATAATGATGCAAACAAATATCAGAAAATTAAAAGAAAAACAAGATAAAGAAACATTTCATTATTTATAGAACTGCATTCTTGAAGGTATTCAGATCTAGACTATACAAAATCATAAGCAACTTGTTCTATGTTGGCCCTCTGTTGTGCTGGGGGTTACAATAGATGAAGTCCAGAAGTTCACATCAAATTAAAATTGTTTTATCATGCTACACTTTGGGGAAGCTAGTTACAATTGGTAAAATCAAAAACAGTGGCAGAAAATCAACTTGTGACAATGCTTCTACTTCCATCTGTTACACCAGTCATCACCAGCATTATCAAGGTGTATTCAAGTTTGTGTCAATGTTTTTATAGCACCAGTGAATATGATACTTTCAGAATTGATCTTCAAGGCACTACTCCTGTGTCAATGAGGAAAAGGAAATCTCAGTTTCTATAGAGCCTAGCTCTCCTTGTGATCACTCATGGGCCTTGTGGGCTACAGAAAGGATTCCTGGTATGGCCAATATGGCTGGAAAGGTAGTTGACTGCTATGTGGTAACTGGGAGACCTCACAAGTTGGCTGGTGACAGGAGTCTGTTTTGCATAGAACAATGACTTGTACTGGAGGCATCAGAGGATCCTGCTGTGTCAACTCAAAATCTCTCTTGGTCAAGGGAGTTCCCATGTGCCTGGTGACAGGACGAGGGGGAATGGGCTAAAGTTGCGCCAGGGGAGGTTTAGGTTGGATATTAGGAAGAACTTCTTTACCTAAAGGGCTGTTAGGCATTGGAATGGGCTGCCCAGGGAAGTGGTTGAGTCACCATCCCTGGAGGTCTTTAAAAGATGTTTAGATGTTGAGCTTAGTGATATGGTTTAGTGGAGGACTTGTGTTAGGTCAGAGGTTAGACTCAGTGATCTTGGAGGTCTCTTCCAACCTAGATGATTCTGTGATTCTGTGATCTCAACATCTTCATGTGTACTTAAGATGCATTTTTTTTTTTTTAATTTAGACTTAATTTTATTTTCGTGCTCTATTGATATTGTTTTAGAATTCAATGTACTTTATATTTCCCTTAAGAATAAATATACTTCTTTAGAAACAAAGTCAACAGAATTAACTTTTTGGTTGAGTCTATATTGCATCTTTGATGTGGCATAAACATTGTCTTCTGGTTTAAATCCTCAGTACATAGGAAGTATTTAGAAATTACATTTACACCTTGCAAATCAGCTTGCAATCTGAGTCTGACCAGAATTTCACAGGTTTTAGGAAGAAATTCATAGATAATCAGAAAGCAAGCCTGAAGGATAGGGTTAAAAGAAATAAAAATACTCATCTCTAATGTTTTCAGCAATTCCTCATGCCAGAAAACCTAGCATGGGAGAAATAACAGCTAGGCTGAATTGACATGTGAATTGGAAAGGCTAGATTGCTGTTATGTTGTGGGTGGGCCTTTCATGCTTCTGAAGTTATAATGTTTTTATTTAAAGACTAAATTGGATTTCTAGGCGTGTATGGTATACATCAATTTAAAATTATTGGAGTTCTTCATATTGTTAAGAGTGCTTCAGTTTGAAAGAGTGAGGCTTTCCTGCAAATGCCAAGTAAATTGCTCTGCAAGTCCAGAATCTTTGATCACCTCTGAATTGAAATGCTTACGAAAGATGCTGTAGTGTTCTAATAATTGTACAGCTCTCTCTGATTCATACTCCTAGAACCCCAATCATTTCTAAATTGAAGAGCTCTCATTATTTTCAAGTTTTATGTGCAGTATAAAATGATTTAAGATTACTCGCAGCTTTTCATTTTTTATTTTGAAAAAAAAAAAAAAAAAGTATTTTTTCCCCCCTTTTTAAAAGACCTGCTCTTTCTTCTCCAAGCTGGGAGATATTATGAGCTAATTCAAACACTTCACATTTAAAATGGAAATTGAACCAAATTCTTTCCAAATAGCAATGATAAGGGCTAGAGGGGAAACAAGGGAAAAAAAAAAAATCAGTGCCTGAAAAGCTGAGAAATACAAAGTAAGAGGCTGTCAGTGATCCTTGCTGGGAAAAGTGAGAAGAACAAGAAACATATTGTCACTGTTCAGATGCGGTCAAGGTGAAGTGGGGAGACTGAATGAAAGTTACAACAATGTGACAAAAGAGAGACACAGATCCATTTAGTCTTGGAAGGAAGAGAGCAGGAGGCACAGAAGGCTAGTTCACGTGTTGCTTCTAAGCTGATTTTTGCTGTCATTTTATCATACGATTTCAGAGGGAAATGATGTATGCCCTTTTACATCTTCTGACTTTGTCTTTTAAGAATAACAGTTCGTTTCTTTCTCACTAGTGACCTTGTTCTTTTTGAACACATGGCAGAACTGTAGTGTTTATAAATCACATGGCTCACTAAGGAAAACTCTCATCACCATTGCTTATTAGCGGCAGAGCCTTCTCTTGTGTTACTTTCTATAACACATACACTGGATGGACTTTGTTCCTAACAGCTCACAGATTAAGAATAAGCAGGATAAACAAAGAAACGTTCTGTGAGGGGCAGTACATTGACCATCTGGGGATCCCTACAGCTCCACTCCACAATGCTGCAAATTACTCTCTAAATTCACCCTGCTTACACTTCCCACCTAGAAAGCTGCATCTGCTCCCTCTGGTCCAGCTTGGAGAGCTAGAATAGGGCCCAGAGATTATGTCCCAAAATGAAAGGAAGAAAATGAATCTAAAAGGTATTGCCATCTAGACGGTGTAAAGTTACACTAACATGTAAAAGACAATAGATTTGGGGAACCCATCTATCATTGTGCGGATACTTCGACATTAAGGCGAAAATTGTTGCAGAGGCAGGCCAATAGCAGACCAACCAGAGTGGTTTTGACCATTTGATAAGTGTGTTGCCAATGAGGTACTCTTAAAACATCTGGAAAAGTCTGGAGGTTTCCAGTCTTGAAAAATAGGTGTTGAAATAGAAAACAGGACATGGTGAGCAATGAGTTTGGCACCATCAATCATTTGAGAGAAGCGAAATGTATGTCTGCAATTTTTTTTTTTAAATTTCTTTTTCTAAAAATCTCTTATATACCTGGAGAAATTCTCTGATAAATACAGCTGCCATGGTTTTGGACTGTGGTATACAGCTGTGCTAATGCTATTGTAATGGGAGCCTTTCCCGCTGCACACATTATCCATATATATCCACACATATATCTATGTCCACCTAGTGAAGAGTTCATACTAGCTTAGAAAGTGAGCTCGTGCTAGTGCTCATGCTAGTGCAGTGGGTTTATGGCTGGAGGGAGGGAGGATGGATTCCCTTCAGATAGCTCTGCTTTCAGGTATGTTGCTTCCAACAGATGGGTAGAGTGTTCCTGGACATTCTGTTGCAGGTGTTTGAATCTACAGGGAGAGTGATTTTCTTCTGTGTTGTTGTAATAGGAAGCAGTTAGTGGTATTTCCATTGTTCCTCTATTTAAGCTTTCCTATTTTTTATTTTCTTACTATTTTCTTTCGTTATCCCTTTACCTCTCACAACTAGCTCTTTTACTACCTTTTCTTAGCTTTCATCTGAAATCCTGTTCTTTTTTCAACTTCCAGTTCCCAGCCTTTCTACTGTTCTTCTCTTTCTTCTGAATCCATTCCACCTTTCCTGCAGAAACTCCCTTGTGCAAGTCCTTCATAAACCTTTGCTACCCTTATTGTACTTCTGGCTGAAAGTTGGAGATGTTACAAAAGTTTTTTTTTTTTTTTTTTCCTGACAGGAAAGCTAGCCATAGTGTTTCTTCCTCTGGTTCTAATGTAGGGTAATTGCATTTCAACTTTCTGATTGCTTGAGATTTTGAGTGTTTTTGGTGGACGGTTTCTCTTTTGATCATCTACTAAACAATGCTCAAAGAGGGTACCTAAACAGTATTTATGTAATTTTCTAATTTGCATAATCAGTGGTCTCAGTCAGCAATTAGTATTTCACTAATATCCAAACAAACATAATTTTCCAAATTATACAAACTCATTTAAAAATTATGCTTTTTTTTTTTTTTGCCTTTTTTTTTTTTTTTCTGTATAGTGGTCTGATAGAGGTTATCGAAGATACATATGCATATCCAGTGAATTTGAGGATTGGTAAGCCTAGCAAGCCTCAATTTACATAAATTTATTAAAAAGTAAATTAAAAATAATTCAATTTTTTTTTTTCTAAGGGCATCTCCTACTGTTATATAATCTGGTGCTACATAAAATAGCCAAAAATATGATTAATATGTACGCCTTAAGCATACTGCACTGAAAGCGGCGTGGCCAGCAGGTTGAGGGAGGTGATTCTCCCCCTACTCTCTGCTCTTGTGAGACCCCACCTGGAGCACTGCATTCAGCTCTGGGGCCCCCATCACAAGAAGGACATGGATGTATTAGAACGAGCCCAGAGAAGGGCCATGAGGATGATCAAGGGGCTGCAACACCTCTCCTATGAAGACAGGCTGAGGGAGTTGGGGTTGTTCAGCCTGGAGAAGAGAAGGCCCTGAGGAGACCGTATAGCGGCCTTCCAGTACCTAAAGGGGGCCTACAGGAAAGCTGGGAAGGGACTCTTTGTCAGGGACTGCATTGATAGGACAAGGAGTAATAGCTTTAAACTAAAAAAGGGTAGGTTTAGATTAGCTATAAGGAAGAAATTCTTTACTGTGAGGGTGGTGAGGCACTGGCACAGGTTTCCCAGAGAAGCTGTGGATGCCCCATCCCTGGAAGTGTTCAAGGCCAGGTTGAATGGGGCTTTGGGCAACCTGATCTGGTGGGAGGTGTCCCTGCCCATGGCAGGGGGTTGGAACTGGGTGGTCTTTAAGACCCCTTCCAACCCAAATTATTCTATAATTCTATAATTCTATGTTGGACTGATTTTTTTAAGGTAATCTTTATAGACATCTTTCCAGCATCTCCTGAATTTTAAGATACCTTGTTAAAAAGGTAGTTTAAAAAGTAAGTTGCTATTAGTACATTAGGCCCTTCAGTTATTGCTCCTAAGAATTTGTGAAAGTCAAATGAATTAGACCTTTTTTTTTTTTTTTTTTTTTGACTGGCTACTACAGTCTGCAGTTCTTCAACCTGAAAAGCAACAGAGAAACCATATGCTGTTAATCATCACTGTTGTGTTTAGCACTCAACAAACTGAAATTTGTTGTTTTTGGATATTACACACTAGTACGAAACCCATTGTATATGTTGCATTTCACCGTGAGAAGAACATTTAATCCTGGTTTGCTGTCTATCATTGTTTTCGATACATTTATAAAGAGAAGTCCTCCTACGGGATCTATAAATCACACATTACCTTTTAGCTATGCCATATTTTAACATAATGGTAACATGTTAAAACAAAGGTTTGTGTATTGTTCATAACGCACATAAGCTTTCCTTGCTGTGATATGTACAGAATACTCCATATATCACCCATACTGAGAGTGGTTATTAAATATGTTGGCTCAGTTTACTAGTGGCTTTAATATACTTCTGTAACGAGGGACTACTTGTAACATCAAAGCGTAGGGAGACATTAGCTCTTTTCCCCTATAGCCTCTGACCTGAAAGCTTTGCTTTTTATCTCTGTATAAAAGGAAAATATCCTTTTCAAAGAAGCCTAGCTAGAGTGTGGATATTTTCTCCATTGTAGAATAAGAGCTTGTGAAAGTAATGTACAATTTTTCATCTTTGTTCTGAGTATTGTTTCTTTTTGGACTTTATGCATTTTTGAGAGTGAAAACTCTTGCTTTTAAGTAATAGTGATGGGGAAAGCTTTCTAAATCCTGAGGTACTTTTTGTGTGTGCGTATGTGTGTGTGTGTGTAACCCTGTCAGTCTGAAGAAAAGTGACTGAACATTTCTATTTCTGAAAGAAAAAAAGGGAGGTGTATCGTATTCTCTGTGTAAGAGGAAGAGAATAAAATTTGAGAAATAACTTACAATTAAAGTAATGTGTGAGACCCAAAGACTGTTGATTTTACGCAGTGTTTGTAATCTAAACTATATTTTATCTTGAAGAAGTTTTCACCTATTTAAAAAAAAAAAACATAAAGCAAGTTATTTTTCTTGAGTATATTTGGTCTTTTAAATCTGTGAATTGGATCACCTTTGCTTCTGACTGTATGCATCAGATTTTTGTGTAATCTACCCATCATTTCAGTTCAACATTTTAGCATTCTTAATCTTTTGGCTTTTATATTCTTAACTTGCATTGTCTCAAGGGGGACTCGGTCTTCAAATGCTGGTAAGTACCCATGCTCAGAAAACTTGGATGATGTATGATCCACAAAATTTTGAATATCTGATCCTTTGTTACTTAGAAATCACAAGAAACAGAGCACTGACTTAACCAAACGTAAACACAATGAACAGAAAAAAAAAAAAAAAAAGGCTGAACACAAATGAGAATATCATATTGTGGATCTATATGCCATACTGTTGGTATTCTGCTGCTTATAAACACATTTCAACTCTAAATTTTCAATTAGCTTCCAAATACTTTCTTAAACTTGCAGACAGTGATGGTATTACAGACAGTGTAATATTTATATGATCTGGTCTCTGAGGTTTCTAATAAGATCTGAAATTTCTCCCTTTTTTAACTGTGTTTCTTGCAAGTACTCCTTTCCTGAGAATTCTACAGAAAAGAGAAGAAAGTTCTTGGTTCTTTTTCTTAACTTATTTATACTATCTTAAAGTGTTTTATTTTATTTTATTTTATTTTATTTTATTTTATTTTATTTTATTTTATTTTATTTTATTGGTATGTGGGGTATTATGTTTTTGCATTCCATGATTTATGACTTCTGAGATGGCATTGAGCAGAATTCAGTCTGTGACACAACTCACAGTGGTGTTAAGAAATTAAGTCAATAAAAATTCACTGATTTTTTGAATACTGTAGGTGGGCCTTCTTGTAGATTCAAAAAGTCCTTGTGATGTGAGTGTTTTAAAACTTAGCCTGGACTTTATTCCTTTTCCATACACCTTCTTTAAACTGTTTAGTCAGAGGAAGGGTAGCAGAATCTGATTCTGATGTAATGGCACAATTAAATAGAAAATAAAGCTACTCAATTTTCTATTTAAGATTTCATATTAATAAATAAGTTTCAATCTTTCTTGTTCTGGAAACAAGCTGGATCACTTGGTTTGTGTTTTTAATAAAGTCCTATCATTTCATTATACTTGCAGAGCTACAGACCAATATGTATTTTCAAGTGTAAGTATATTTATTAAAAAACAAACAGACAAACAAACAAACTGCATTATTGTATGCTTTTAAATTATCCTATTGCTTTTTTTTTATAGTATATTATTGTTACTTTTTAATACAATGTTTTTACTATTTGGTCTTCGAACTAAGAAGAGAAAACTTTTACTTGAAAATAGCTCACAAGTTACACATATTTTATCCTTGTGTTAGGTATAGTTACAAGTGTTCTCTTAATATATTTTTCAGGAGTCTTGCAAGCAGGAAGATGGAGAGGGAGTGAACAGGGATTTTTTATTATTATTTTTTTCAGACTGTAATATTTTAAAATTTAGAAAATGCAAAATATTTTTCAAAATGTAAAGGTAAGTAAATTATGCATGGCATTCATCTAGATAGTTAAAGAAATCTGAAACCTTCTGCTAGAAAAATGAATATTTTAGCTTGCATTCAACTAATGTGCCAGCTTATGGTTACTTACGTTTTACTCCTGTTTGCTACAGGTGAAATGGGTGAATATCAGACAGCTCATTATAGAGACAAGAATGCTGCATTCCCAAAGTAGGATGACAGAACAAGTCATGGTACGTATTGTAATTTCAGTGCTACAATACATCTTCAAGCTGTCTGAGGTAAAATGCTTACTAAGCACTGCATTGGGGCTGTCAGATTGCTTCATGGGGTGGTAATTAAATTGAGGCAGTTCTACCATTCATTTTGTGGAACTAAGGCAGAATTATGTGTATCCTAAAAATATTCTACCATAGCCTGCTGGTTGTAGTAGAAGCATGGTATTTTTGCATATATATTCTCTTCCACAGAAAACATCCTATTTCTCACATTGTTGTCACTCTGTAGGCTGTGGGGAGGAAGGGTGCTTTGTTACTGGACTAGGCTAAGTCTGATGGAAACTAGTCATCAAAAATGGCATCGTGTTTAAGACTTGGGCTGGATTCCAGTTGTGGCTAAGAGTAATAAGGGATTGATGGTCATTGTGTCCAAAGGTGGCATTAAAGTTTCCTGTCTGATTTACAGTGCTCTCAGCCATGGGATAATTTAGAATAGCCAGGGGTCCACTCAAGTGTGGTTGGCCATGGCCTTAAAAATAAAGCTCAAGGCATGTTAGGAAGCAATGTGCTAAAGGAAGAGGAAGCTTCTTCTGGTCACTTCTAGAGACTAGCTGCATCTTTAAAACAGATGGGAGTTACCATGGGGCAGACCAAGGACTCCAGCTGCTCAGCAGTCTGGCAGTATGTGCATAAGAAGAGAGGCTGAAAATCAGTGCTAGTCCAGAGTGACCCTATCTCTAAAATAGTGCTCTGGTTGAAGAGTCCTAGCAATTGTGTTGTCTTCTTCTCATCTGGAAATACTGTTCTTCCTGAGACAGGAAGATGAGTATAGCACACAGTATTAGTGATGTAGGCACACAGAGAACATGGAGAAGTACGACTGAGTTCTTGTTTTCTTCTTTGCTTATTTCCTAGTGAATGTGGTCTTCCTGAAATTTGTGATCTACCTAAAAACTTGCAGAGAGATAGGGAATGCAGTCTTTGCTAGTTCAATGTCAGAAGTAAATGTGACTACTCTAATTGCAAATTACATTCCAAAGATATTTTTAAAGATTGGAAAAGGTGATACCTATGTTTAAAAGAAACTTTCTTGTAGAATGTTTCCTATGATGCACAAATGAATTTATTTGTAATGGTTTTAAGGAGCAATGGTTTTAAGCTAAAAGAGGGTAGATTTACACTAGATATTAGGATGAAATTCTTTACTCAGAGGTGGTGAGGCACTGGCACAGGTTGCCCAGAGAAGCTGTGGATGCCCCATCCGTGGAAGTGTTCAAGGCCAGGCTGGATGGGGCTTTGTGTGACTTGGTCTAGTGGAAGGTGTCTCTGCCCATGGCAGGAGGGTTGGAACTGGGTGCTCTTTAAGGTCCATTCCAACCAAAACCATTCTGTGATTCTATGATTCTGCAATTCAACATCCTTTAGGAAATTGTTTTCAGTTTTCACTTTAGTTGATTCAGTCGGCCAGTAAGAACTGAAACTGGGGAAAAATCGCGCAGACATGAAAAACAGTTCTTGAGTGTACAATGTAAAAGGAGTATGATTATATGTCCTGCAAAAGCCATATTTTGCACTCTATAACACTAGTTAGTTATAGAGAATTACTGAAAACCACTCTTGTTTTAGGATTTAGAACATAAGAAAGTTCTAAGGAAGAAAATTCTTAAAATAATGTGCTAAAATGCTTGTCTCTTCCTAAAAGAAAAAAGGAAAGAAAAAAAAATTAAAACAAAACAAAACAAAACAAACAAACATGGAAGTGCTTTAATCAATATCCAACAAATAGCTACATTAACCAGAATACGGCTACATAGGAAAGAAGTTGCAAAGGATGACCTTACTCCATGGGCTCTCAGCTCATCATGGTCTGCCTGTATGACTATATGAGAGAGTGAGATGGGGGGAGAGAGATGGATTCCTATGGGGTAATTCAGAATAAGTATCTCAACTGACTTGGCTCTCACCTTGAAGCATAATTTGTCATCAAAGGATATTGTGACAGGAGACACTGCAACAGTTTCATTAACAAGATTTCTTATGCCATTCTCTGATTATGAAAAGGCTTTTTATTGTTGAAATCTGCGGTTTGCCTTTCTTTCTTTTAAAAAAATATATGCGTAAATCTGGTTCAAATATCTTGTACATCACAAATATGACTTTTGGAAGATACAATTTTCATTATTAATTCATAATTTTCCTCTGATTATTGAATTTTGAAGGACATTATCTCCTTGACTATTTATCATTTTTTTCTGTTATGGTAAACCATGCTGTATGCATGTTCACATTCTTTGATTTTAATGTTGCTTTTCCTGGTTCCTGGTTGTATTTTCTTCCTTCTGTTTGATCTATTATAATCAATTAACATCAGTTTTCATTTACGCTAATCTTTATGCTCATTTGATTTTTAAATAGTATATTATAACAGTATTAGTGACATTACACTGAAGTCCCTAGTCCTGCAAAGGTTCATTTGTGTTACACACTTTGCACAATGTGAACAGTCCCATTGGAGTCCAGGAGTTACTAATGTCTTAATGGTTGCAGTTCATAGCACAAAGCAATAAGCAGTAAAAGCAATGGATTTGACTTTTTTTTTTTTTTCTTTTCCACATTCTTCTACTCTCAGGAAAGCAGCTAGAATAACAGGCGTTAATTAGCTTTCATCCAAACTGTGTATGAATTCTTAGTCTGTAGATTCATTGAGCCTATGTCAGCCTGAAGATTAAAGGCTTCTTAACTACACAGTGATACAGCAGGCTGAGCTAGCTGCAAAGGAGCTGGTGTGGTTTGTTGTATAATCATTGATCTGTGGATCACTGGAACAGGCTAGGTTTCTGTGTCCAAACCAGAAAAATAGAAGTCTAACTCACTGTATCTGTCTGTTGTAGTGGATCACCATATATATTGTTGAAGTCCATAATGTAGCTGACTTCATTCCTGTGGTGGTGGAGACATATTATTCAGTAAGAAGTTAGATGCATACGACCCAACAAGGTTAATGCTTAACCTTCTTTGCTTTTGGCAGCATGTTACAGTGTCCTGGTTGCAGCTGGAATAGAGTTAATATTCTTCACAGAAGCTATTATGTTCCATGTTTAGGATTTAGGAGAAAAATAATGTTGATAATACACTGATGTTTTAGTTGTTGAAGAGAAATGCTTACACAGAGTCAAAGAAAATTAACTCAATCCTAGCTGAAAACAGGACATACAGTTTATTAATTAATTTGGATTTTTTTTTCCCTACCACTGTGGATACAGTCAGTGGATTTCAGGTGTCCTAAAGTCAAGGAAACAGCTAAGCATAATATACTCTAAAGTAACACTGAGATTCTTCTTCAAGTTTTACTATTAACACAACAAGGGAAATATTCTAATGCATTTATAAATAGAGAGCTTATATGCAGTGAACTTATTCTTTTCCACTTGAGGAATCCTAAACATAGCCAAGCAAATGGAAATTGACCTCTGATAATAATTTCAGCTTCTAAAATCGGGATAATCAAAACTTTCTTCAGCTGTAGCAAACGGACATCTTGGCTTTCCATCACCTAGTATCCAGGATGACAATCTTCAATTACCCTTTAAATTATCCATTCACTGTTACAGTTGCCTTCTGTTAATTATTCCTTCTGGCAAACCTATGATTTGCATCTGATTTAAAATTATTAATTTCAGTTTCTAACCAATCTGTATTTTACTATTTGTAGGAAGATGAGTGGCTGGAGAGTAACTCTGCAGAAAGTGATTTGGGGGTGCTGGTTGACAGCAGGCTCAACCTGAGTCAGCACTGTGCCCTGGCAGCCAAGAGGGCAGTGTTTTGGAATGCATTAAACACAGCAGAGCTAGCAAGTCAAAAGAGGTGGTTTTCTCCCTATATTTAGTATTGGTGCGGCCTCACCTTGAATATTGTGTGCAGTTCTGGGCTACGCAATATAAAAATGATGTTAAGAGACTCAAAAGCATCAAGAAGAGGGCAATAAAGCTGATAAAAAGGCTGGAAGGCATGTCCTATGAGGAGAGGCTGAGGACCCTGGGTTTGTCTAGCCTGGAGAAAAGAATGCTAAGAGGTGACCTCATTGCTCTCTACAATTTCCTGAGAAGTGGAGAGGGAGGTGCTGGTCTCTTCTCACTGGTAACCAGTAATAGGATGTGCAGGAATGGCACAAAGCTGTGCCAGGGAGGTTCAGACTGGACATTAGGAAAAACTTCTTTGCCATGAGGAGGGTGGTCAAACACTGCAACAGGCTTCCTAGCAAGATGCTCCATGCCTCTCAGAGGTCAAGAGGCATTTAGACAATGCACTCAGTAACATGCTTTAACTTTTGGTTAGTGTTCAGGCAGTTGGACTTGATGAAATTTGTAGGTCTTTTCGTGCTGAACTCTTCTCTTCTCTTCTCTTCTCTTCTCTTCTCTTCTCTTCTCTTCTCTTCTCTTCTCTTCTCTTCTCTTCTCTCTTCTCTCTTCTCTTTTCTCTCTTCTCTTCTTCTCTTCTCAATAGTCTTTCACAATAACTTTCTATAACTTTCTAATAGTCTCAAGTCTTTCACAATAACTTTCAAAATATTGATGAATTTGGGTAATATTTCAAAGAACCAGTTCACAAATACCATCAATGAAAGTAACAGAGATGGGAGCTCAGTGGTTAAGCAGGCTCTGGAAAGTATTTTGAGGAGCAATATGAGATTTACTATGATGGGTGTCATGATAGCAGATCTTTTATTTATATCACAAACTTAACTGGACCTCATAAGACTGGAAGTCTATATCTTTATATCTTTTTAAATCAAAGAAGTAGCAAGACATACTGGTGATGGTACTCAAAAGTTTTAGTACCCTCTCTGAGAAACTGCCAGTGTTACATTGGGTGATTCATTTAGCTCCCCAATACCCATTATGTCATTTGCCAAATGACGATAAACTAGAAAGATTATTAGAAATATTGTAAGCACTGTTGCACTTTAAAATTTCTTTAAATGAAATCAGAGGTTGTTTCTTTCTAATGGGTACATTGCAGACAGAAATCAATTAGTCTGATAACATTGCTATTGTCCAAAATGGAATCTTATTGGAATGGTTTGATGTCCCATAATTGCATACTGTATGATTCTTTGACTCTTATCTCTCCCTCAGTCTGTGAATTTAAAACCATCAGGAAGATGTCACATTGGTATGAGTATTCTTCAGTGATAAGAACAGTAATTGTTGTAGGGAGACTTCTTAATCTTGGGTCACTCAAATCCCTTTTAAAGACAGCAGGTGCTCTCCAGAACAAGCATTAACAAGAAGAGATTATGAGGTAACCTGTTGTTCTTTATATCTCAGCATCTCATGACAAAGCTTACCATCGGCCAGTGTGTTCAGAAGCCAGTCAGTACAGGGGAAAAAAATCAAATGTGACTCAGGAAGGAACTTATGTTTTCAGTACTAAAGAAAGGATTCATTTTAAAGGCTGAATACTGAGAACTGTTGCAGGGAAATTTAGAAGATAATTATATGACTGAATTATAAAGGCAAGAATAAAAAATATTACATCCTTAAAAAACCCAAGCTACAGATATTAATGAGGTATATAATCAGAAAGAAATTCTCCTTCCTTTGAAATTAAAATCCAAAACTACATTTTGCCAAGTTCGTGATGTGTTGCAACTTTCTCTTTTCATACTGTCCCTCGTCTTCTTCCCAACTGTGGTAATATGGGGAAAGCAAAATATTTATTCTAGCACTGAGGACTTCTTCGTACATATAGGGTTGTGCTGTGGGCTGCTTAGCATTTACAGGATGAACTGCTGAAGCTGAACATGCTCAGTGTCTAGCAGAGCTCTCTCAAGTACTATCATTGTGGAACAAAATTGTTATTTTCAGCTCTCCATCCTTAATGACTTTTTGGATTCAAATACCAAGTAAATTTTGTTAAAATAAGATTTTATCTAATCTCTTTTCCATCAAGATCATAACACAAGATTATTTGAGTGAAGAACATCTATGGCAGTCTTTGTGAGGTCAAGAATTAAGAACAGTATAAATCACTGCTTTCAGATGATAAAGCTCACTTTCAAAAGCAATTCAAGAAAAGATTTTTTAAAGGTATTTAAATTCAGAGGTGTACCTAGCACTTTCTAAGAGCAAAATAATCTCAATGAGTGTTAGGGGCTTAACCTTTCTTCACTCTACTTTGAAAAAAAAATCACCTAGGCGACTATCGCTGTCTTTCAATTCCTAAATACTTAAAAAAAATCTGGCCTTTGATAACCCAAATCCCCTTGACTTCCAGTAAGGCTTTTTGTCCTAAATTCTAGATCCTCATAGGTGTTTTGGGGTCTAACTCTCTTAA
Organism: Cygnus olor; assembly: GCF_009769625.2. Taxonomy (NCBI): domain Eukaryota; kingdom Metazoa; phylum Chordata; class Aves; order Anseriformes; family Anatidae; genus Cygnus; species Cygnus olor. Next base: position 42,937,154 of record NC_049171.1, read on the forward strand.
ATTAAAATATGAGTTAAATGCCCAGGTACTTTTGAAAATCTGAGCCTTAGTGCTCAAGCCACTTCTGAAACTGTATTAGACTACTAATCCCCTCAGGTACTTGTGAAAAACTTTTCCACAATTTCTGAGAAACCGTTCTAGAGAAATTTACTTTGTTAACCACTTGCTTTGTCCCAAAGTTTGTGTATCAAGCTTGTGTAACGTTTGTTATGGAGAATGTTTTAAACTTTTTTTTTATCAAAGAGATTGTCAAAACTTTTTAAAATGAAAAATTGTAAATATAACAAAAGAATATATTTATGCTTTCGGTAGGCAAATGTGTTTTTTTAGTGGAATTTAAATAAATGGATTTTTTATGATGAAAAAAGCAACAGTAAAAGCAGTGATTATGTTTTTCATAGTTCATTTGCCTCCTTTGCCCTGCAGATCTTGTACAGAAGGAAAATGAAATCTCTGGTGAAGCCTACAGTGTCATCGACTCTGAAGAAGGACTCAGAGACCCATTGGTGTTTAATGACCCTTATTGGCCTGCACGAAAGAAACTGGTATGATCTACTAAAAGAGACATATAGTTCTTTAGAAATATTAAGAAATACTATTTTCTTCAAGGGTACACATTGTAGTCATGCATTTCTAAACACTGCCTATTTTCAGATGACTGCTTTTAGAACTATAGTCCAGATTTGGTGGGAAACTGCATTCATTTTCATTAGTATTTGACCAACAGCAGTGGCATTTTACCTATGCTGCAATCATGCAGTTTTAATGTTCTTATTATTCAGAAACATGATATCAATCTAAATGAAACACAAAAGGTGAGAGAGGTAAACAATAAAATGAAGACCAACAAGAGTTATTTACAGGGCATAGGTACATTTTATAATATATTTATGTGGTGATACCCCATAGTTATAGGTAAGTGTTGAAATATTATAATGTTTCTGTATTGATTTCATCATTAAAGTAAAATAGAATTTAAGAACATTAATTACAGTTGGAGATGAGGTAGTGGCAACTGAAAGAGATAAGAGTAGCAACGACCTGGATGATGGAACTGAGTGCACCCTCAGCAAGTTTGCTGATGACACAAAACTGGGAGGAGTGGCTGATACCCCAGAGGGCTGTGCTGCCATTCAGAGGGACCTCAATAGGCTGCAGAGATGTGCCAAGAGGAACTTCATGAAGTTCAACAACGGCAAGTGCAGGGTCCTGCACCTAGGGAGGAATAACCCCAAGCACCAGTACAGGCTGGGGACTGACCTGCTGGAGAGCAGCTCTGCACAGAGGGACCTGGGAGTGCTGGTGGGCAGCAAACTGACTACAAGTCAGCAATGTGCCCTTGTGGCCAAGAAAGCCAATGGTATCCTGGGGTGCACTGTGTATCCTGCAAGAGTGTTGCCAGCAGGTCAGGTGAGGTGATCCTGCCCTTCTCCTCAGCCCTGATGAGACCACACCTGGAGTGCCGTGTCCAGTTCTGGGCTCCCCAGTACAAGAGAGACATAGAACTACTGGAGCGAGTCCAGAGGAGGGCTACGAAGACGATTAGAGGACTGGAGCACCTGTCATATGAGGACAGGCTGAGAGAGCTGGGCCTGTTTAGCCTGGAAAAGAGAAGACTGAGGGGAGACCTCATCAATGTATATACATACCTCTAGATATAAATATCCAATATCTAAATGTCGAGATGATGGAGCTGGTCTCTTTTTGGTTGTGCCAAGCAACAGGACGAGAGGCAATGGGCACAAACTGAAGCACAGGAAATTCTGGCAGAATTTGAGGGGGCATTTCTTTCCTGTGAGGGTGACAGAGCACTGGAACAGGTTGCTCTTAGAGACTGTGGAGTCTCCTTCTCTGGAGATATTCAAAACCCATCTGGATGCCATTCTGCACAGTGTGCTCCAGGTCATCCTGCCTGGCAGGGGGCTTGGACTAGATGATCTTCAGAGGTCCCTTCCAACCTCAGCTATTCTGTGACTCTGTGATTCTTTGAAAGTGAGAAAAAGAAAGGTGGAAAGAATGAACAGAAAGAATGAACAGAAAACAGAAATAATGGAAAGGGAAAGGGAAAGGGAAAGGGAAAGGGAAAGGGAAAGGGAAAGGGAAAGGGAAAGGGAAAGGGAAAGGGAAAGGGAAAGGGAAAGGGAAAGGGAAAGGGAAAGGGAAAGGGAAAGAGGAGAGGGAGAGGAGAGGAGAGGAGAGGAGAGGAGAGGAGAGGAGAGGAGAGGAGAGGAGACTAGAGGAGAGGAGAGGAGGGGGGACGAGAGGGGACGAGAGGGGAGGAGATGGGAGGAGAGGAGAGGAGGGGAAAGGATAGAAGGGGAGGGGAGGGGAGGGGAGGGGAGGGGGAGGGGGGGGGAGGGGAAGGGAGAGGCGAGGAGGGGAGAGGAGATGGAAAAAGCAAGAAGGGTAGAGGAGGAGAGATAAAATGACAATGCAACATCTAATCACAAAACAAAAAAGAAGAAAAACATTTCACAATAAAGAAGAGTAGTAAAGATTCAGTTAGAAGAATTTAGGAAACAAACAGGAAAAGAACAAATTCCAGTTGTAACATAAAATAAAATATATAGGGCCAGAAACTATTGTATGAGCAAGCTTTAGTTAAGATGGTGTTAAAATGCTGAATATGCCTAAGCCACTCAGTGGATAGTCCCAGTGTAGATGAGATCAGATGGGTAACATTGTGCTTTGTGTTCCTCTCTCGATTGTGTGTCCCCAGAAAAAAAGCATATTCATGGCACTTTGCTGCAGTCTTTCACTGGTTCTATACACTGTACAAGTATAAAACAGAGGTGACAAATTTATCTTTTCAAAAGCATTCGTAAAAACAATATGACTGTTTCAGCTAGCTTATCATTTCTTCCTGCTTTATGATACTTACGAGAGATGGAATTGAATCTGGACATTTTCTGAAGTTTCATGAGAACCTTTATGACAATTTAGGTGAATCAAGATTCTTCCTAAAAATCAATTCAGCAGCTGGAAGTAATGTACTTGTCATATGGGAATAATAATATGAAAGAAAAATGACGTATATATAAGAAATTAAACTGTGTGGAGATATCAAAAAGCAAAGTGATGAATGCTCAGAAATGTTTGTTGCAAGATTATGCAGTCATCAGAGATACAAATGTTCAAAATATTTTTTGTCTAATTACAACCCAGTGATTTAGAAAGACTGCAATCCATGTAGACTGGTACAGTCCACATAACACTGTGTCATACTCTTAATGCTGATGATTAGAGTCCTTTAACAGAAGTACATGATCTGTGTCAGATTTTGCAACACCATGGTAGGAGGAATGGCAAAGGTGCTTCTGCCTCTCCTCACTGTGAATGCAGGAGGGAAAAAAATCAAAGTCTAGCAGGGAATGTCAGAAGTTCAGACTTCTCTGTGATGGGGCTGATGAAATGCAAGTGTGCTGTAAAAGAGCCAAGTCACATATTCTTCCTGGTGAAGCAACAGAAAAGCAAGAGGAATTGTGATTTTCTGAGTCCCAATAAGAACTCTTTACCCTATCCAGCTAACGTAAACAGCTTTAGGATGGATTTGTATTCACTTTGGAGTTTCCTTGCACTACTAGAGAGTTTAAACTTGTCATTCCCCATCAGAATTAATTCTCTGGTCTGCTCCTCTAGTGTTACAATTGCCTTCTCTTGAACAATTAGAGACGTGCTTCAAAACCCATCAGGTATGGGAACCAAATTTGAGTGTTACATGTTGAAAGTATTCAGGAGACATCAATTAACCACCTTGTCTCTCTTCTGAATTGTTATCCTTCAAATGTTAGTGCTGACAACCATAACAAAACACACTATTTTGAGAGGATCATGGCAGCTTTGAGTATGCTTCCATGTGAAGACTGGGGGAAGTGCAGAAGCATCTCCATTTAGAAAATCTACCATTGGTTTATTTTACTCTTTCTGTTGTATTAGTTATGAGGTGACTAAACAAATATGGAGAAACAGTATGTAAAACAAATTCAATTAAGGGTTATCCAAAGAATGTAAATATATTTAATACTGCAATCTGTGGATTGCAAGTAACTCAAATTTGAATTAGAGACCTATTTTTCATTATGTATGCCCTACATACACTTAAAAAAAATGCCAGGAAAATGGATGGCATAATGATTTTGGTAGCTTGGCAGACTTACAAACTTGGTTCATTTCTCTCTGTGTTGACTTTGTCCTTTATAGTCCACAGATGGATAAATGTATTAACATGTAGTTTACCACACAGGTCAGGGGATCTTTCTCATCTGCCCTTGAAAACAAATGTTCTGTCTGCTCTGCATGGATAATTCATAAGATTCAGTGGCTCTTCTCTGCATGTTTGGCATTCAGAAATGTTGCTTCCCCAAATGTGTAACTGTCTTCTGCACATCTTAGGCAGTGCACTGCTGCTGAAAGCTGGTTACACATTTAAGGGGTTAGATGTGTGTCACACAGAGATTTTTGGTTCTTTAGTACAAAGCCACATTATATTATGTTCCTAATGATGAAAATCTCCAAGTTTCATGAATATCAGAACATAGTGTTTGAATGTTCTTTAGACACAATCAAATTGTGTTGGTTGAAGACAACTGTTTGATGGATTTTAGACAAAAATAATAGGCAATGGACAAGAAATACTCTTCCTTATTTTCCACTAGTCTGTGAAATAATTTAATGTATATGCATGCATGTGTTTGAATACAAACACATAAGTAAGGAAAGAAGCATAAATGACAGAAAATAAAGGGCAAAGATAATAACACCCTTGAGTTTCTTACTGTTAGTAATTTATGTTAGTTGAATAACTGCACAATGATATCTAGTATGCAAGAGTGTTTCAGTGTATACAGGACAGAAAGAAAGTAAAATGAGAGACTAGAAGAGAAAAGCCAGTTATCTAGGTGAGGCAACTAGAAGATGTGACACCTCTTGTAGATATTGTAATTTATTTTTTTTCTTGGTAAACTTTGCAGACTATTTAACTTCCATGGAGCTGCAGAACTCATGCTATCTACAAGGCTAGCAGAACAAAAAACTGACCCTGCTTCAAAGAGCTTGCAGTAGAGTAAGATAAACAGTTGAATATTTTCAGGATACAGCCCCTCCACACCAGGATGCAGTGAGACAGTATTGATCTGCTGGGTAAGCAGCAATCACATTTCATCAGTAGTTTAGTCATTATTGAGTCTCTAGTTATCATAGTAAAATAAAGATTTGATATGTGACTGTATCTGGGCATATACTCACAAAAATGAAACAACTTGTTCAGCTCTGCTTTGCAAAACTGTCTTTTCTGTCTGGACAGAGAAGATTTGTGAAGGTATGAAAATAGGAAGAATTATTATGCTTTTTCTCAGAATGAATGAAATATAAAGACATTTTAAGGACAATTCATGTTCCTGAAACCATAGCTACACAAAGATTTTAACTGGCACAAGACATCACTGCCATAGAATTGGGTGTTTTCCATAACCTCCTACTACTATTTCTTTTTCTCCTGTCCCTTGTGCAGCTACCAACAGGGATGCTGCTAAATGGTGAACCTCAACAACTGATCCAAATTAAAAATAATATGATAAGGATAAAAAATAAGTTTTTGGCTCCTTAAGTTCTCCTACCAGTTCATCTCGTGACTACAAACATGTTTATGACACCTAAGGAGAAGAGGTAGGTGACTCAAAAATGAGAACTAACACCTCTTAGGAGCAGCATTAACTTTTTCTAACTGAAGATGTCCATGTGACTGTGAAAGAAGAAAAACTGTCTCCAGAAATAAGAACAGTGATAAAAGTGTATTACATCCTATCAAGTCTGAGTTTATTGAATATTTGTCATCTCCATGAAGTTTTTTGGCACAGTAGCACCAGTAGTTGATTAGATATTTTTAAGAGATCCTCAGTAATTTAATGCTTTTTGTTATATTGTGTTTGCACCTATTAAAAGATATACTGAATGCTGTGCATAATTACGTTCATAAGAGAAGAGTATTAGGACAGCTGCTGAAATTCAATCTCTTTTATGAGCAGCTAACATTTTTTTATTTGATAGCAAAGTTAAGAAAGGTGTGTTTGACTGGAATATGTGAGTCCTGGCACGTAACTGTGTCCTTGTGCTGGCAGTTAAAGTAACATATTATTCTGCGGGGATTTGGAAAATATCCTGCATGCCCTAGGCCCAGGGGCTACTAAAGAGCATCATTGCCAGTGACCATGGGCATCATGAACTTTTGTTCCTACTGCTGAAGAAGAACCTGTATCTTTCTAGTCCAGGTGCTGAAGCTGCTTCAACAAGCAGCTGGTGTATATACTGGTGTATATACTCTGCAGTTCAAGCACTTGTTTTAGTCCTGTGTGCCTTGGAGTTAAACGTCCCTGTTGCACAAAGGTATGCTCATTGAGAGAAAAAGAGAGAAGGCCTTCCTGCCTTTTTCTGGTGAATCAAGGTCAACCATTTCCTGCAGCTGAGTCCACAGGGCAGGTACATCATCGCTGTTGGTGCATTGTCAGTGTACAGGTATCAGAGCTTGACAAAATACACCCCAAACACATCCTGACTGCAGGGCTGCAGAGGTCTTCTGATCTGCATGTGAGGGTACATTTTGTTTTGTCCTTTCATGCTTGAAGAATAAAGCATACAAATTCTTCTTGAACAGTACGGCTGGGATAGATGTGTCTGTTGTTTTCCACCATGCCCTTTCCAAAGTATGAATCAAGCCCAAATGCACAGCACTTTTGGCAAATGATTTCTTCCACTCTTGCCTTTCTCTTCCCCCTCCCCTCCCAGCTGACACACAGTGACTATAGGGGGCAATACAACCTCATTGTACAGCCTGTGTACATCGCCTACTTACCACATTAATAGGCAGAAACTTTCAAGACTCAAATTTTACTTCTTGCTTCTGAATAATTTGTATCATGACAAAGATAAACTATATTGCTACTTGATCTCTAGAAAATGGAAGTTTTAACTTCAAAACAGCTTTTACTAGTTAGATTTTTTTTTTATTTGAAAATGAAAGTAATAAATAGTGATTTTATTTCCTACCACTAATTCAAATTAAAATCTAAAATAAAGAAAAGACACAAGAAGGAAAAAATAATTTTTAAATTCATTTGACATTGATCACTAAGCAGAACTGCTCCAAGTCTGTATGTATCTCATATTCATGTAATTCAATCTATATGCCTGTCAATATTTCTGATGCAGTTTAATTTCTTCGGATCGGTTTCTTCCTGACATAATGCATGCTTCTACAAGTTACTCCAATTCAGAATGCTTAAATGATACTCCTATATTTTCATGATTTTGTGAAGAAGATGTTTATAAATTAAAAATACAGAAAAGGTAATTGCCATAACAATAAAATCATCTCTAAATTAATTTAGTTGTATTTTTCTTATATTAATTGAAATGCACTTTACAGTAAGCAAGTGAAGAATGATAACAATGATAATTTCCATATCTTCTTCAACATTATATGTTTGTGTACCTGACTTTTCCTTCTTCAATATTTCTGCTCTTAGTAAAGGAAAAGTTAGAAGATTCAGAGCTGAACTTCTGTTAACCTGAGCAGAAAAGTTGTTGTTACAGACTATTTTCTATTATTTAATTTTGTTTCATTACAATTTTTGACAGTTACTGTTTACCAGAATTTCCCTGAAGCAAAAATGTTTTAATGCTCAACACACACATTAAAATATGTTCTATTGTAATATGTTAAATCCAACAGAAATATAATTTTACCAGAAATCTGTGTTTAGCAGTGCAGCATGTAGAGCCTCCAAACACAGATGAAACTGGAACTTTTATTTGAAGGGAAAACAAAGCCAGCAGTAATCTACCTTAGTACTTAGAGTTAGAGCTATGCGATATTTTTTGTAATGAAATTCAAACGCAGGTGAAACTAATGCAATGTGGATTTTTGTTGTGGAAACATGGCATAGTTTGAAATATATGCTTTCATACTTGTTGGCTTTATAGGACTCACAATCAAAATCAGAATTTCCAGATGAAGGTCCTTTTTAATTTTCTCAAACATTCAAATTCCAGAGGAAAGTCCACTGACTTCACTGAATGCTGAAAATTCTGTTTCTAATCCTCTATTGTGAACACTTCAAGTTTACTCAATAGCTTGCTGACCTTTGCTTAGCCATGTACACATTTCACTGGGAATTTTCAGTGCTTTTTTCACTAAAAATCGTGTTCGACAATATTTCCTGATCATTAACGCCTGTGTACCTAAAGCATAGATGAAGCACATCTTCTACAAGCCCAGAATACAAAAACTATACCTTTTCATATAAGCACACTTTATTTCTATTTGGTTTTTGTCAGATTCATGTGAAAGACAATTTTAATAACTCCTGGTATTAGATACTGCTGGTGAGTCTGACTGGTTATTAATGTAGGGTGGTAGGATTTGATCCTCCCTTTCCACTTTTTCTCCAAGAACTGTGCTTAAAGTGAGGCTAGCAAATAATCTGTTGAGGTTGATGGGCCATGCTTATCCACTAAAATAAAAACCAAAAGCCCCAAAAGCTGCAGAGTAGATTTTATAACTTTGAAGAAATAAGTGAACAGTTTCTGAGCTGAGGACTTGGGCAAAAAAATTGAAAAGAAAAAAAATATCAAATTAAAACCATGGTTAACTATTCACCACAGGAAAAGAGTTCAAAGAGTTGAATAGACTTTCACTTTGTTCTTTCTTATAGATGACAGCTGAAATATTTGCCATGCTCAAAATATAAATGGAAGAGCTGCACTACCAAAACTTGTAGTCTTTTACGTGGGAAGTACTGAGTGATTTGATCAACTCATGTAAAAATGGAAAATCATTAAAAGTAGGTAGCATTCACCAGAATGAAGTATGAAATAGAGGAGACACTTGCAAGGGGATATGATATAGAACAGTGGTATTTGGAAAATTTCTAATATGGTGTCTGTTTTTAAGACAGGACCAAAAAGAGCTCTTGCGAATTAAGACCAGTGAACCTCACCTTGCTTCTGGGGAAATAGATTGAGAGTCTAATTAAGGATAGAATAGTTCAGCAAATGGATAAGTATAACCTAATAGGGTCAAAGCTGCACAACATCAGTAAAGGGAAGGCATGCTCCTCTAACCTGCTGAAGTGCTTTGAAAAAGTTAATAAAATAGTAGATAAAGGTGACCCGGTGAACATAATTTATTTGGATTTTCAAAAAACTCCCTATAAGGTCTTTCATAAAAGACTATTAAGGGAAAAATATAACTATGAGGTAAGGGGCAAAATCTCACAGTGGATTAAAAATTGAATAAATGATGGCAAAAAACTTGCACTGAACATCTTCGCCTAAGAGTGTAAAGAGGTTAATAGTAGGAGGCTCTAAAGGTTCTGATTGGAGCCTGTGTTAATATAATTTTTAATGATTTGGACATTGCATCTGCTAAAATGGACATTAAATATTGGCTAGCCAAAGTGAGAGGACAGTGAAAGTAGGGGAGATTGGTTAGACAGACAGCATGTACATTTTACCTTGGAACAGTGTAAATTCTGGTGTTCATTTTGTGGGTTATTTTGGCTCCAGTATCATATTACATGCCAGGATCTTTCAGTGAGAATAATTTTCCTGCTCTCTGAGCAAGTCTCCAATAGGTACCTCTGCAGCACCTGTGTGAAGTGTTTCCCCCCTCTAGGTGTAGGAGTAGACAGACATGAGAATGAGGAATTCCCATCTGCCATCACTGCACCTTTTCTGCAGGCAAACCAGAATGCATGGCTAGAAAAAGAGCTGTTTATTACAGTAAATCCTCCTTCATAAACAGTTACAGGGAACTCCTATGCCTGTTGGGTCTTGCTGGAGCATCTGTGTTTTCTGAGGTTCTGTTAACTTTATTATGGCACTGAGGAAATTACTGGCACTAGTCTACCATCATCTGCAGCCCAGAAAGTTGTAACTCACTGCCTTTTTTCTTCTCTGGAAGCTCTCACCTGCTAATTCCCAGGATTACTTCCAGAACTCTCAGTCCCATCTCTTTGTGAATTGTCTGTGGGAACTACATTCAATTTTGCATCTCTTTAAGGTATGGACATCTCTGCTGATTGGAGCCCAATGTTAAAGAGGATCAGGAACCTTTGCCTGATCAGGTTCATCGTTCATCCAGAAATGACTAAGCTATTAGGTTGTGTGTGTGTGTTTTTTTTTCTTCTTCTTCTTCTTTTTTAATTTTATTTTTATATCTTATTTTTGCCTTCACTGTCCTTTCTGAAGTGCATTGAATTTTAACTCTGTAGGAATATTTAAAACATTTTCCACTGAAGGACTAAGTAGCATTTGTTGAGACCATGACCTTATATGAAGCATATTATATTTATTTTACGTAAGATACTCAGTTCCTGCTATTCTGCAGGTGTCATACCCATTCTGTTGAAACATTCAGTTTTTTTAAATGCTAAAAAAGTGAGTGCTAACAGCTGATGTCTCCTTCACAACTCATATGGGTCTGTCTAGCTTTAGTGTAAGCACAGTGAAGAGAAACTTTTGTATTGCTTTCAGCAATTCTTTGTAAAAAGAATCTATTTTACCATTTATACTGAGGCAAAAATGCAATCTCTATAAGATGCAACATTTTGAACTATGAGTAAACACAGTAGGAAAAAAGATGATTTCTTGGCAAAAGAAATGTGTGCAAATAAAAACACTAAAAATAGCATTTATCTTGATCAATAACTCATGCTTTCATTTTTTTGTGGAAAATATTAACAGAGTTCTTTAAATAAAAAAAGACCTTTTTTTTTTTTTTTTCCCCTCTTTTGTTGTTGCAGCCCTGTTTGTATTTACATCCAGTCATTTATTGCCCATTAAAGAAGTAATGCTATGTTAATGTAAGGGAAAAAATCAATGCTACTCAGATCAGTAGCTGTGGGGAAACAGTGCAGCAGCTGGTTTGCAAACAGCAAGCCCACATAGATCAATGAAATTACAAGCTAAATCTGCTGATGCTCACAAACTGCTCCAGCATTGTGATGTCTAACCTTTCTCAAGTTCAAGATCTCTGGCAAACCAGCAATAGCTAAATGGAAATAAAAAAAAATAAAAAAGAAAAAAGAAAAAAAAAAGCAAGCAAGCAAGAAACAAAGAAAGAACATAACAGTCTAGTGGAAAATTTTAGCATGATATATAATATTCCACTTTTGAAGTTATCAGTATAACTGCACATTTGTAACAGATATGAAAGCCACTGTAATCTCCCAGTGAGCAAAGCCGTGATCTACACACTCTGGAGATTTTCTGCTTTAAGAATGTTCAAATCTGTCACATATTACCTTGAAATGTAACACTGGAGGGCTAGAGAGCACTTCAGTAATATGGTTGTTAATATGAATTCCAGAAAATAATTTATCAATGAACAACATTCTGTGATGTGCAGTGTCTTTTATTTTCTGGCATGGTTGTAGTCTTTAAAATGGTTTGAAATTTGTTAACTTGTAAATTAAACATATAAAATATTTGACTTGTTGAATGCAATATTCTTTTACATATTTTATGGTAATGGAAGGGACCTCTCTTACCCCAAGAAAAACAAAACTGGGATTTATCAGTATCATATGAATAACATGCCTTATAACTGATTATTTTCAGGGCAATCCTTGCCCTATTTGTCCCAGTTTTTAAATACAGCAGAACTTTTCAGTCGTTAATCAACAAGAAGATATGGAGAACCTGCCTCTGAAGATTGCTATAAAATGGAATACATTTTAAGAAGTAGAATAGAGTCCTTACAAAGGAAGACAAAAAAAAGGCATCTTGAATATCCTTCAAATATTGACATATGTATTGGGGGAGGGGGGTATATGTACTCTGCAAATATATAATTCTTATTGTCTACTAATTTCCAATTGCTTTATGTATAGTAATTGAATGTCACATTTCAATTTTGTTCTACTATTTTGCAGGTTGTAAATTGAAAACATTGAGAGGCTGAAAGGGCATAGCAGAACAGAAAATGGAAGCCATTCCTTATTAGCTGTCTTCTGTTGTTGAACTCTTGCAATATGCTACAAACTATTAACGTTCAAGAATATTCAAGATTATTTCTTATAATGTCAATTGTTTCTTCCGGAAGGACCATTATGGAATTTGACATGAGTTACTTTTCTTCTCCATCTTCCTCAGATACCTAATAATGAAAAAATGAAGGGAAATTTCCATTTTGCAGTGTTTTTCTTTGTTTGCTTGTTGTTTTGTTTTTTTTTTTTCTCTTTTCCTTGTAGCTCTTCCCAGATACAGCCTGTTTCCTTCCATTGCTTATTTTTATGTCAATTTGTTTCTTTACAGTGCTACTTAGCAGCGCTGATAGCAGGACATTTTATGCTTTATGTGGAGGAAAGACTGGTTGTGTCATAGCTGTGATAATTACTAACAAGGTGAAAGTTGTCTGTGTACAATAACGCTGTTGGTGTGTGAATACTGATGGAAGTCTCTCCTTCTACTGAACTTATTGGCTAGGAATGAGACAGAAGTCCAGCAGAGCTTAGGAGCTGATGTTCCCAAGTTTGATCCAAGATCAATGATGGCTGTGAGGAAACACCAGGATTTTCTCACACCTTCTTAGGTCAATGACATAGGTTTGCTCACATTCAGGATAGCGTTTCTAACAACTGTGTTTTCAGGTTCTTTGTCTTCAGTGTAAGGTATTTTTCTTTTTTTGGACTTTATTGAGAAATTGCTTGTGAAAATATTGAAACTGTTGAGACACAACTGAACTAAAAAGAGGAGGCCTATTGATACCAGCATGACCAGGATTTCACCAAAGGTCTTTTCTGAAGCAAAATATGAATTTGTGATGAAGACTTTTGTGTTCATCAAATGTAGACGAACAACTTTCTACAATGAAAACTGTTCCCATGAAGCAACTTAGATGATGAAAGTACAAGAAGAAAAGAAATGAACCTGTTCTGTGCCTAGTTCAGGTTTGTTTTGTCCACCATACAAGCAATACTAGTGGCTGTTTTATTTCTCTCATTGTTTTATTCGCATTTCTCGCATGTTTGGTAATCAAAGTATACACCTTGTGCATCATAAAGAAGTATATTATTGCAGTGGAGAAACAAAAGAGATGATTGTGGAGGTGCAATTGCATTGTTCAGACCTTTTTATTATAACAAAAACATCACTGTGTCCAGAGATCTCCAGCAATAATTCTTGACTGCAATAAGTGCCTACTTTTGAGGAAGAGAAAGCTGATGAGCTGCAGGCTTCCCTGCTGCTAAATTCATCTAACAACACACTCCTGATGTTTTCTGCTTTAAAGACCAATAGGAACTTTATAGATTGGTTGGTTGCTCTTCTTTTCAGTCTAGCTCAGATCCTGAAACTTTTCTGTTGATCTGCAAAGCAAGATGTAGTTATGTTACTAAACAGCATCAGATTTGAGCATTATTCAACTACACTGTCATGCTAGCTATGGTAATATACATAATTTTATACAGATTTGTAACCATAATTTTCCTAAATCACCCTGAATGTAAAGGACCTACATCTTCTATAGTTTGGCCTTATGCTGTCATCTACATTATACGGTGATTATATTTGTCTCTATAAAGATAAAAACCAAACTCCTGAAATAAGGCATCCTGAAATATCTCAGAGCTTTAAATTTCGGCTCAGACCAAATCTGAACTTTGAGTCTTTGCTTTTTTTTTTGGTCTTTGTTTCTGATGGTGACTTAAATGGGAAGAGAGAAGTTTAGATCTGTCTCAAGTTTTTTTTTAAAAAAGAAAGACCAGCTCCTTTGACAAATAGATATATGTTTGGATATTTTTTTTTCTTTTTTTTTTTCCTCCAGCCTCTATTATCATCATCAGCGTATATGTGCTAAATTGGAACTAGATGAATAAGTGCTCTGGCAAAAGCTATGCTTTTATTATATGAGAACATTGACAGAAAGTACAAGCAGATACCATGAAAAATGCAGTTTTGATGAGACAGCTAGGCCTCTAACCTCGAACAGAATATACAGTGGATGCTCATTTGGAAAGAACAAAATGTTTCACATTCACCCACTGATTGTATGGAAAAAGTAGTTATTGAGAAATAAATACATAAAATTCATATAACCTCTGTGGAATTATATGTGGAGGTATTAAATGTGTTGTCATGGTTTTGGCTGGGATAAAGTTAGTTTTCTTCCCAGGGGCTCCCACAATGCTTTATTTTGGGTTTTCATGAAAATAGTGATGATGACATACTGATGTTTTAGTTGTTGCAGAGCAGTGCTCGCACAAAGCCAAGGCCTTTCCTGCTCCTGGTGCTGCCCTGCCAGCAAGGAGGCTGGGTATGAGCTAGGAGCTGGGAGAGGACACAGCCAGGACAGCTCGGCCAGGCTGGCCAAAGGGATATTCCATACCATGTGGTGTCATGCCCAGCAATAACAGCTGGGAGGAAAGAAGGAGGAAGTGTGGGACATTCAGAATGATGGCATTTGTCTTCCCAAGGAACCATTACACGTGATGAGCCCTGCTCTCATGGAAGTGTCTAAACACCTGCCTGCCAACGGGAAGTGGTAAATAAATTCCTTGTTCTGCTTTGCTTGTGCATGCAGTTTTTGCTTTACCTAGTTAACTGTCTTTATCTCAACATATGAGTTCTCCCCCTTTTATCTTTCCGATTCTCTCCCCCATCCCACCTGGGGAGAGTGATTGAGCAGCTGTGTGGGGCTGAGCTGCCTGCCAGGGCTAAACCACAGCATATGTTTGCATAAGAACTACGAAATTTTATTTTAATCGAATACCAGTTGTACTAGTCTTAAATGACTTAAATGCACACAGAATACCATCACTAAAGAAGTAAGCAAAGCTGCACTGGCTTTTAAAGCCTAACTATATATATATGTGTATATATATATATATATATAATTTTTTTTTCCTGAACACTACAGAACATGTTTCTGCTCTTGATGTATGCAAAATGTATGCTAATACTTCTTGGCTGTTTTGCCATCTTCATCACATACTCTAATGGTTTTCCATTACATTGTGACTAGCACTGGCAGAAACATCTCATAATCTTCCATGCAAGTGTCAGCAGGTTGGGGAGGGGAGGGGAGAGGATGGTCTTGTGCTTGGTGTGCAACTGGGCCACTGAGATAACTTCTCCAACTGCTCTCATTTAAAAAATTCTTCTGGAGTTTGGTATTGGCATTATATGCCATGATGGGGCCTATTTCCACTAAAGTGTGCCTCTTTTCTCTTTGCTCCACTGCTGGCAAAGAGCACTCAGCAGTACTTTTCTGTTATTTTCACCAGAGTAATCTTAGGGTCTGTAATGGCTGATTTTGCAGACACCTTTCTTTCCTGAATGTGCATTTCCACTTACATAGAGCTGGGTTTCCATTCTGCTTCTTTGTCAATATTCTGTATTTAAAGTCATTGGTTTCAGCTTTGCTGGTGGCTCAGCAGTCTTGATCCCATGGTGAATGGGAAAAACATTACAGAAAGGGACAGCAGCAACCTTCCCATCATCAGCAAAGTTTTGTTCTGAAGCAAGGCTAATTTGCACTGAGAGAAATTCAGACATAGATAAACAGAAGGATATAAAATCATTACCTTACACACTACTGGAAACACCTAAAAAATGGTGTAAGAGATGTGATGAGTTAAATATGTGCTGTAGATTTATAGCATTAGGGCTTGTTTCTCTGTCTCTGTGCACAGCCTGTCTCCCTGAAACTGGAAATTAATGTGTTGGATGGGCTGTCTTTGACATTCATTTTCATCATTCTGATGTTTAGTACTCCAAACCAACTTTCTGATAATGAAGTTCATGCTAGAAGGACACAGTGGACTTTTATACATTAGACAGTCTAATTTGCGTGCAGGACTAGTACTGCTTACCTTATGTTTATTGTAGCAGCACTGCCAGATCTGAAATGGTTAGTGGTCTTGTCAGCATTTTCATTATGAAACTCAGTATTTTGGGGTTTAAAACTCAACTGTTGCATTTGAGTAGAGGTGCTGCTCAATACATACTTAGTCTGCAAGAAAATAATTTTACAAATTTTACATTTAAATTGGTATTTCAATTTGATTCTTTCATTGAAGATACCCCAAAAATACAAAACAACATGAGTAAATGAGAAATGGATAAGTTTATAACAGATTTTTTTTTTTTCTGCAAAGCATGAGTTCTGATGAGTCCTGAAAGTGGATTAATTGCTCCTAAAGTTTGCCAGATTGTGTATGTGTTTTATTCTATTAACATAGGCATTTATTCTTGACTAGAGTAGCTGCTCTCGAGTGGGATTTGGGTGGCTTGGTAATGACAAGCTCACTTACAACCATTGCCCTGTTACTGAAACATCTGTGCTCTCCCGATGATTAGCAGACGTGGGCCTGTTCAGATGCCAAATCTGCCCAGCTCTCTGTATTTCATATGTATGAAAGTGTACCTCAGTAGCAAGTAAGCACAGGACTATGCAAAACTGGGCATCCTCAAGCATTTGCTACCTCTATCAGTCTTCAGCATGGCTTTTTCCTAACTTCGCCTTAACCTTCAGAAACATTGGAAAGCGCCCATCCCCAACACAATAGACAGAACAACTTCACCTTCATTTTACTCTTAGCATTACATCCTATTTCTCATAGAGGGTTTCATAGAATTTTTTCAATGTTGTTGTTATTTCTGCTCCAGGTACATTATGGGCTGCTGCCTGTTATTTGGGCTGTGGGATGGTAAAGGTTTCCATGTGAGGCAGCTGGCCAAGTCAGGGCTCCAGGCAAGAAGCCAAGGCCTCTTTCTATTGTTGTCACTTTCTTTCCTCACTGGTACAAGATCTTCCTTCCTCTCAAACTGATACAGAGACTATTAGAAAATTAATCATACCTCAGATGTCTTGGGGAATATACTTGATTGCCCAGTCACTAATGTGTGAAAATCTTACACTGGAATAATGCCATATGTCAACCTGTGGCAACATCAGGAAAATATTGACAGTGTTTCATTAATGAAATGTTGTGCTTGAATGACCCGTAGGCTGAAAATCTAGGCTACATAAATTTAAAATAATGTCTCAGATATCACTTGATCTAAGGTCCCTTCATCAACAGGTATGTTGTCTCTGTGGTCAGTGATAAAAAAACTGCTACTGTCAAAAATGCATGTCAAAGACTAGAACTAAAAACCCTCTCACATTGGTATGCTGAAAAGGAGGAAATTTTTCATTTCATATATATTTTTTTAAATGTTCCCAATGGGATCTCCCTAAATATACTGGGTACATGGACATATGTTACCAACTTTAAGTTCATCACTGTGAATTTCTCCACTAATTATATCATGGGTGTCTTTACACTAAATTATTAAAAAAGTATTGTTTTTCAAAGATTGCTACTAATAATTTTTACCTGTGTGTCTTCATAAGGATGAAAAAGAGAAGCCATAAGAAGTCAGCATAAGAAGTGCAAATTAAACAACACAGCAGAAATATTAATTAAAAGAGGTTAATTAGCTTGGGGTAGGGTGGTAGAAAATGCTCTAATCCTCTGCATTGCTATGTGATGCTATAGTCCTTGATCATTCTAAGGGCCAGGAAAACAAGGGATTTGGAATTACAGTGTCGAGGAGGAAAAAATGACGTAAGCAGCACTTTCACTTAATATTATTTCCCAAATTTCCAAAGCTAGAAAGTGTGCTTGGGCAGCTTGCATTAAAAAGAAGAGGAGAATGTACACAGCACCACGATCTCTCCAGAGTTTGCCAGTTCTGTCTGGTGCAGCAAATCCTTGTGGCCAGCCCCACAAAGTACCTGGCATGGTGAAATCATTAACGCAGCCCTCAACTAAAGGGTATGCCTATAGATCTTCTTTCTCATTTTTGGCCTTTCTTTTAAATTATTTTCCCTTATTTGTAACTCTAAGTGTTTTGACACTTTCTTTCATAAAACAAAGTATACTCATTCTTTTCTCCTCTACATTTGTTTCTCAGAGATCTGATAAACATGAAGCTTTTTCTTCCCCAAGGAGAAGCAAACAATACGCGTGCATGATCATTTGCATTATCCTGTCTCCCACACAAATTTTGGAGTTCACAATAATCTACCGTGTCTTCCTTCACTACACTACAAAATCCTGTCTATTGAATGGAAAGTTTCAGTGCCACAATTTTCCAGGCAACTGCCTCTCTGCAAATAATAGCAAGCAACATATAGAGGGTATGAAGCACATAATCTTCATAATCTTTCAATGAGATTCAAATTTGAGTTAAAAAATGTTTAATCCACTACAGTTGAAAATTTGCATCAAAAATTGTGCTAAATACAATAAAAGGTGATTTATGAATTGCAAGCATTTATAAGAAGGAATCAGTCTGCTAATCAGCCATGATATTTTCTATGAAAATATTTTAACAGTTTCATCTAATTCAATGTATCATTTTTTATGGATCAATGGAGACAACTTTTTATGTAAAAAATGTTCATCATTTTCTTACTTGCAAAATTTCTGTTAGGATTTTTAAAACAAAAAGGTTTCTCTGTCAGTTGTCGGTATTGCTGACAGATAGCTTTGTTTCATTATCTTTTAGTGTTTCAGCTGGTTTGTTCACAGTCTGGACAGTAAGCATTTTACATCATGGCTGAAAAGCCCATAGTGAAATTTCATGTACCTTTTTTCCTGGGCAACTGATATTTTTTTGGAAAGTGGTGGGCAGTAAAATGATACTTCACAGCAGAGATAATTGTTGTGGGTGAGTAAAATGTTGCTTCTTAATCACCCAATATGATAGAAAAGCAAAGTACCATACCAAACACCCAGATTAAGACTAGCAATCTATCAGGGACGTGACTCTCAAGAACACAAGAGCTACCCTGCCATGTCTCGATATATATATATATAGGGAATTAAGCAGAGAGTGAAAACTTGGAGTTTTCCTTTTCCTCTGTCAAATTCGTTAAGTTTCTTTTAACCCTTCAATGCTGCCAACTAGTGTTTTGTCAGCTACAGTTTTAGGAGAATGTCAGCACATTCTTGATGATTTTGGTTGCCATGGATAAGTATAATTCTTTGTTTGTTTATTTTTTATTTATTTCCTGAAACGCTGTGTATTAATAATCAGAGAACTTTACTTACTTTGTTACATGCATTTAATTTCTGCAGACTATTCATTACATTTATTTTTGATAGAACAAGTATGCTAGAAAGTGGGGCCACTTTAAGGACTGTCAAACTTCAGCCAGCTTTTAAAGGTCAAAGCCAACTGTGACACCTACAGTTCAAATGTAATTAGTTGGAGATTTACTGGGATTTTATGCCAATCTCCCAGTAGCTTAGGGGTGACATAGTATCTAACCTTTTGGGATCCCAAGAGAAGTTCAGGTGGATGTGGGGATAAACAGCAAAATATACTAGGTAGCATGCCGTACCTTTTAGCAAGTCATCAGTCTCTTAAACTGTGCAAGCAGCAAGACTGCATTCAGTATGTTTTTTTTAAAAAAGTAACCCACCAGCCTCCAACATGGCCATCTAATACAAAGTTGATGTATGTATTTAAATCTTAGCTCATTCTGTATGTTCTTGGATCATTAAATTGAAGGACTTGTACAGTCGTGGTTTTTAATGAAGCATGTTTGAATAATTATGCTAATTTACAAAGCACTAGAATCAAATCAAGTGATCAAAGTTTTCATGATTACTACCATGTATTTGTAACCCACCCTGTCACTGATTTCTGGATAGATTCTAGCCATGGTTGCTTTTTTTATTTTTATTTTATTTTTTTCATTTATTTAGAAATTGCCATTAATCAATGCAGATTAAAATATATATATATACACTAGAAAAGAAACACATTTTGCCTTATGTCTCTATAGTGGACTTTGTATGAGTTTGAAGGTAATATAGCTCCAGCAGACACCAGTCTAAATACAGTCTACAATCAATACTGTATTCTGCAATGACAGAAAGCTGAATTTTTATCTGTTAAATATGTGAGCTTGGGGCAGCTCCATGTCTGAAGTGGTTTAAATTTGAAATGTGATGTGCTGCAAAGAAAGTTGATTGACATCTTTGTTTATTGAAAAGTATTACATGAACAACAAAACACAGGGAGATACAGAACACTCCATTGCAAAGTGCAGCTGTGTTATTTTTCAATCCTATGAGTTCTGCCCCTTTGATGCCTGTCTGATATAATAAAACTGCAGGATATAAACCAAACAAGAATCTTCTTTGATTCAATAGTCAAAAATTTGGACAAGGGTGGATATACATATTAGTTGTGGGGGTCTTATTTCAAAAATGGTTACTTTTTTTTTTGGTTTAATGGTTCTGAATTTGAAACTAAATTAGTATATAGTTAGTAAGCAAGTTGTCTGAGGTTGCTTGAAATATTTTAAAATATGCACTAGAAGAGGGGAGAAAAGAACAGTGATGACTAATCTTAAAGCATTAAACATGCAGAATGGAGAATTAAGTTACATTTAAATTTCATGTTAGAATAATTACGCTGTTCACTGACATTTTCCCATGTTTTATTAAATCTGTATTATGTGAAGGTAAATAGAGGTTAATTCTGCTGTTATCTCTTCCAATAAAGTATTATCTTTAATCTTGCATTAATAAAATAGTAGTAAATTGCACAATGGGGGTAATCACCATACTCTAATTTAGACCATTCTAAAATCTCTTAAGAATACATTGTAGCTCAAAATAGAAAACATGAAGTATAACGTAACTTAGAGAAAGTAGAGTGCTTTTCTCTTTAAGAAATTTATAGCTACATTTCTTCAATGTATTGACTTATTGGCAATATATATTATATACAAAAGCTTTGAGCTATGCTGTTCATGTACAGAGTCAGTTTGCCTCACTGCAAAAGTTTCCTTGCCTTGCTTATTACACAGTAAACATGATTAAGCAGAAGTGTTTGTCTTTTACACTTTACTGTAGTGTCCTGAGAGAGAATGCTTTGGGCATTTTCCATGGTCAGCATAGAATATGCTGTGTCTTTGATTCCTGTGCATCTCTCTTTAGTGATAGACGCTAACTGCTGCTCACCAAGCCACACACATTCCCAGCTCACTCAGTCTCTCCTGATATGCTCCAGTCCCTTAACCATTTTTTGTGGCCCTTTGCTGGAGTCAGTTTAGTATGTCCCTCTCCTGCATGTACTGAGGAGCCCAGAACTAGACCTAGTGCTCTAGAGGTGTCTCATCAGGGGTGAGTAAAGCTGAAAGATCATCTCAGTTGACCTGCTGGTAATATCTGCCTAATGCAGCCCAGGATAGTATTGGCCTTCTTTGCTTTGAGATTGCACTTCCAGCTCATGTTCAGCTTGACCCCAAGGCCTGCTAAGTTCTTTTCTGCAAAAGTCCTGCCTGTACTGGTGCATGGCGTTATTCCCCTCCAAGGTTCAGGACTATGTACATTGCACAATTTCATGTATTGGTACATTTCTCCAGCCTTTAGAATTTTCTTTGAATGGCAGCACAGCCATCTGGTTTACCAGCCATTCCTCTGCAGTTTCTATAACCTGCTGAGGGTGCACTCTATCCCATTATGTAGATTATTACGGAAGAGATACAATATTGGCCCCAGTATTGACTCCTGGGATATACCACAATTGATGGTCTCCAGATGGACTTTGTGTTGTTGACCACAATCCTCTGAGACCAGCAGTTCAGTCAGTTTTCAGTCCACCTCATAGTCCACTTATTTAGTCCATGCTTAATCAGTTTGTCAGTTTGTTGTGTTATTGGAGACAGCGTCAAAAGCTTTAATAAAGTCAAGAAAAATAACATTCACTGTTCTCCCCTCGTATACCCAACCAGGCATCTCGCTGTAGAAAGCAATCAGGTTGGTCAGACAAGATTTCCCCTTTGTTAGGTCTAGGCTGACTACTCCCAGCTACTGTCTTTTATGTGTTTGGAAATGGTTTCAGTGATTATTTGCTCTGTTACCTTTCCAGGGACTGACTTGAGGCTGACTAGCTGATTTCTTCCTTCTTGCCCTTCTTGAAGACTTGTGTGAAAATTTTCTTCCAGTACTTAGAAACATCCCCCAGCTGCCATTACCTTTCAAAGATAGTCTGGTGTGGCCTCACAATGCTATTGCCTAGGTCTTACAACACTTGTGTGTGTTCAGCTTCTTTATTCTACCCTGATCCTCCTTCAGTGAGGGTAAGTCTTCCTTGTCTCAGGGACCTGGGATTTCTGAGGGTATATCTTACAAGTTAAACTGGAGGCAAAGAAGGCATTGAGTACGTTGACTTTCTCTGTGTTCTTTGTCACTAGGTTCACCGCTTCATTCAGCAGTAGGCTTGCATTTTCCTTTATCTTCCTTTTGGTGCTGATATGTCTGTTAGAAGTGTTTCTTGTTGCCCTTCATGATCCTCTCCAGATTTGTCTTCAATTGTTCTTTGGCTTTTCTAATGCCATGCCTGCATTGCTTGCAGTGTCTCTATACTCCTCCTGATTCACCTGTCCCTGTTTCAAGCTTTTGTAGGCTTCCTTCTTATTTTTGAGTTTAGGTGGGGACTCCTTGTTCAACCACACAGCCTGTCTGCCATCTTTGCTTGATTGTTGCACATGGGGTTGTACCATTTTTGAGTTTGGAGGAGGTGATCCTTGAAAATCAGCCAGTGCTCTTGGACCAGTCCTTTCTCCAGGACTGTGACCCGTGGGATTCTTCCAAGCATGCCTCTGAAGGTGTCAAAGTTTCTTCTTCTGAAGTCCAGGGTTGTGATCTTGTTTTTTGCCTTGTTCCCTCCCATCAGGATCTTGAACTCTACCATCTCATGGTTGCTGCAGCCAGGGCTTCCCTGACTTTCAGAGCTTCAGATCTCTGACCAGTTCTTCCTCATTTGTAAACACGGGATTCGGCACATTTCGTTAGCTCCTCGACCACCTGTGTCAGGAAGTTATTATCAATATCCTCTCGAAACCTGATGGATTGCTTGTGCTATTCTATGTTGTCCTTCAAGTTGCTTCTTTCAGTTGTCTCCCTCATCAGGAGGTCTGTAGTAGTCACTTACTACAACATTTCTTATGTTTGTTTGCCTGCTAATCCTGACCCATAAAGTCTAAGATGATTTATCATTCATGTCTAGTCAGAGTTCCACATATCTATTCTGTGATTTTACATACAGGGGAACTCCCCCTCCTTGCCATCCTGCTCTTGCCCTCCTGAAGAATCTGTGTACACCCGCTGTGGTTACAGTGCTCACACTGCAGTTGTGTGAGCTATCCCACAATATCCATGTGATCCCTGTAAGAATCTAGCTCTGCAACTGCAGGCACATTCCTAATTTCTCCCTTATGCTATGTGTACTACTACATGTTAAGGTGCACATTATTGTGTGGTCTGACAAACTTTTAAGTTTTCTTAGCCCTCAGCAAAACCAGATTTCTTAACTCGGAAAAAAGACCAGTCTGTGCATGCACTTTTTTTTTCTTTATTCAACTTAAAGGAATAACATGTCTTTATTACACTTTAAACAGCTTACTGTAGTTTTTTAGTCATTTATTTATTTCTACTATATATATATTATTACTAGCTTTAATATTTGTTTTATCAAGCTACAGAAGTCCCCACTGAGTTTTGTCAAGTTTGCATAACAAATCTCTCCCCACATTACCTCTGCACATTGCCTTTCCAGTTTGCTAGGTTCTACATGTGCTTTAAAGTCCTTCTCAGACCTACAAGTTAATGGTCAGTTACATTTTGCCATGAACTCTATTTCATTATCTGAAGTGTCCATAAAGTTATTATTTTAAAAGCACAAATGTCAATAGATCTGTAAAAGACATTTATCAAACAGATTCTCTGCTGGTAGGAAAAAAATAACTCATTTTGAAAGTGCACCTGTGAACCATGAGGAGTGGGATAATTCCTTACTTGCATGCTAATACAGTAATATGATCAGAGTACAAGGGAAGATTTGCTATTGCATCCAGGAGTAATTTCCCAGACTTTTTTCCAGTGTGTCTTTCAAGATAAAACTTGACTGAAAAACACTTGGTTAGCTAATCAACGTTACTCAACTAGGTTGCGAGAGGTCCAGTGAATCAAATTTCCAAATAAACTGTTTTTTGAAATAGTAACATTACACGTTAAAATTTTTGAAGTACTGCTTGACTACTCTGAGTGATTATAGTTTGGTAACATGTAGTCTTAATTAGAGATGGCAAGTTCTTTGCAATAAAAATGCAAGCATATGAGACTTATTAGGCTTATTCTCAGGCTCGAAATACAGATAGTGCATATTGAAACATTTGCTAGTCGTAGTTGTTTGCCTGAAATTTATCCTTGCATTGGATGAACTCCCACCATTTATTGAACAGTACTACAACATTTAAAGATAGTAAGACACAAAGATTTTCAAAAAAAAAACTGTGGAACTTAATGTGTTTGCCCCCTCTTCTCTTTGGAACATGGGAACCTGAAATTTAATCCAAGCCCCTGAGTTCTGAACCAACTGAAAGGAAGCACATATATGCATAGATCTCCAAGAGGTGGTGTATGTAGTCCGACTTTTTTTTGTTGTTTTGTTTTGTTTTGGCTGTGGGATGACTTGAAGCAAGATTTTGCTCCTTGGACATATTTTTTGGGCAAAGAGCCATTTCTCTTAGTGTTTTACAAGCTCTGGTGCCAGAGAGGTGGTACATAAAGTCTCAGTAAGTATTGAAAGCCGTTTTTAAAGTGGAAATATTCAAAGCATGCAGGAGTCTCTAAGCATCTGTTCCAGGGACACATTAATGCATTTGAAAGGATATTAAAGCTTAGCATAGAGGGAAAAAGAGTCCTAGTGGCAAGATGTAAAATGCTTAACAGAATTACATCCAGAACTTTGTGTATTTGATCTGAAAAAATAAATCATCTTACAGTTGCTCACATTAAAGCCTCATGTTGGTTTGGGAGCTTTTAGGATCTTGGACAGGTTTCATTTTTCTGGTTCACATAAGCCGTGTGCGTATTTGTGCAACTGCCGAAACCTCAGATCAGGATTGCTGGTGACCCTGTGCACTGTTTGAGGATTGTCTAATGTGCAATTTAAGGCAATCATATTGTATAGTAAAAAAAAATATTATCCACCTTTTCCCCAGTACTCAGTTACTAATAGCAGTCATGGCTTGATTAAGAATCATTCTCAGTTTAATGTTTCCAATAACTTGCATGGTTTTGTGGCTGACTTGATGGCCTAGATAAAGCACAGGCTCTTCTGAAAGTGGCACCAAACTTCATTTCTGGACTAAGGGATAAGTGAAGCCTTGAGCTTGAGTTCAGCCCTACCTACTGGTGGGATTAGGAGTGTCATTCAGACTTGAGTAACTCTAAATTCTATTTAGGATGAGGATCAGATTAATATACAGAAATGTGGAACACTGTGACAGAGTGAAGGCATCTTGCTGCAATGTAGTGGGTGAAGACTTGCTGTGGGCTCATGCTGTAGGTAGTCTCCAACTGGTAGATCTGAAAGAAGGTGAAGGGCTGGTGAGATTCTGGGGGAAGAGAAACACAGGCCATACCTAGCACATTCCTCAGTTGGGCATGGGCTGTTGGCTGCAGAAACAGGAAATTCCTTACCATGTTATTAAAATGTGTCCTGTGATTTAGGGTTGATTTTGGTGTAAATAAAAATAAAAAATAATAATAAAAAAAGATTATGAAGGACTGAAGGATGGAAGGTTACCAAAGAAAAAGCAAAGTTTATTTGGACCTTCTGCTGTCTTGGGCCTCATGACGTCTTAGACTACAGTGAATGTAGTGCCAAGGGGCTAATGTGTTATGGATAGAAAACATAAAGTTCTTTTTTTTCCTTTAAGCCAAGGAAACATGGATACTTTGAAAAAGGCAATCTCTTGTGCTACAGGAAATAAATATGACAAACGAAAAGGAAAGAGCAACGGATTACCCTAATATTAAGAGCATGAAGTGGAATTATAGATATCTTTGCATGTTCAACACCCAGTCCTGCACAGGGCATGTTATGCTTGTCACAGAATTTGAAATTCATCTAATCAGAATGGAGCCTTTGAGATTGTCACACCTGCAAATGCATCAAGTGTCTAAACCTTAATCTTCATCATCATAGACCTACCTATCTCGTTCCTGCACATTTGCTACGAGAACACTTGCATGGACCAAAATATGATTTCTCTCGCATGTAACTAAAGTTAAAATGTGTGTTACATACAATGTAGTATCTTACTTGGATTGTTGTTTACATTTATTCTTAATTCAGCCTAATATTTAGTATCAACAATTTAAGTGAGGACACCGGCATTTCCATTTCAAAACATCTTTTTTTTTCTTCTTTTTTTTTCCAGAGATGAATTGATAATATGTATTTATAACTAACCATGATTCATTAAACAGGAAAATAAATAAATATTTCTGTAGGTAGATGAAAGCAATTATTAAAACTCTTTTCTGTTTTAGACAATGGGAATCTCTAACTACTAAATGCTTCTGAGTGTTTGCTGCTTCTGAATGCTTAATGTTGACTGTTTAATGATGATTGTTCAGTACCCATACAAACGTTTTGGCATCAAGTAATATAGTGTTTGTGTGTGTTGCTATGATCTGAAGAGATCATCACTCAGAGAGGCATACAGGTAGGGACAGGCTGCTGTTAAAACACAGAACATCCAAAAAGAAATTCACCACAGACAGTAATGAGCATACACCTACTTTATTTGATTCAGGTAAATTTGTTTTTCTGTCTATAATAGTGTCATTCAATGTCTCTCACATGCATTCTAGTGTACAGGTACAGTTTAAGATGAAATATATAATAACAAGTCTTACTGGTTGCAACATATCCTACTTAAAAATATTCCTAAAAATAATTCAGAAGAAAGCAGAGCAGAGCAAGTTTTGAGATCTACTTATATACACATGCCTGGACTGAAACAATTTCATATGTTTAATGCTTCTAGTGATTAAAACAGCTCTATCTCCAAGTTCACCACTGCATATCTAGAGCAAATCAGCAAGGATTTCATGTAAACATTTGTCCTGCAATTGTCTCAGATTCTAATCGATCCAGACTCTAGATGCCAGCATTATGCATCCAGACCTCCACCCAGCTAAATCACTAGCTGAAGTCACTAACAAGATATAGAGGCCAATGAGGAAACCTTAGACATTAGAACGGGGTTGCCCAGGGAGTTGGTGGAGTCACCATCCCTGGGAGTGTTAAGGAAAGGTTGGACGTGGTCCTTAGGGACATGGTTTAGTGGGTGATATTTGTGGTAGGGGGATGGTTGGACCCAGATGGAACTTGGAGGTCTTTTTCAGCCCTACTGATTTTATGATTCTATGGTTCTATGAAACTTTTTTCTAAGGCAGCAAAAAATTATATGCACATACATCATATATGCACATTTGCATTTCAATTATATGCTTCTTATACATTAGGTATTTAATGTTTTCACAGAAAATGGCAGTAACAAACTGCCATTAGTTAATCAGCAATTGAAATTAATGAGCTGTTCTACATTTGGAATACACAGAAAGTTTAATAATTATGTAGGTTGGAGATCCAGTATTCTTCAGAATGTTGACTATTCAACTACTTAGGACAGTAAACAGAAATTCGATGTAATTGTATAAAAATATGCATATCTATTTCATCCTTTCTAGCGAGGCAAAGACACTGTGGTCCCCAAAGGAGATTTCTTTCCTTGTATGTTCAACTATTTTTAGCATTCCTCAGTGGTACACCAAAAGGGAGAATTATTTTATCTCTGTGGGGGCCTGTGAATTTCTTGCAGTGTGGACTTCTGTGAATAGAGTTCACAATATATTAGAAAATGGAGGTTAATTTTTACAGTAAAAGGTTAAAATGTTGAACTGCCCTACTGTGGCAGTGTGAAGCATCCCACAGATAACTGTGGGGAATTGAACTAGGAGCTAAGTAGTACAAAGTAGAATACTATTTACTATTTTACTTGTGGACAAAAACACTTTATTGAAATCTGAGGTGTCCCTTAAAATAGAAATAGGATAATATTTCAAAATGCTGTCTAATGTATTTTATGTCCTTAATTTAATGTTTTATTTTCAGATTTGTATATATTCAAAATAAAAGTAATTGTCAGCTGAAATTTAACGATAGAACCTGGGTTGCAGTCTATTCATGAAATCACTGTATTTCCACTGCTTGTAAACAGCCCTTGGTGCATCTCAAAATGTCACAGAAGTTGAATAACTAGAAAAAAAAAAAGAGAGAATTCATGTTGCCATTGCTCCAAATATTACACAGTGCTTATGCAGCTGGTGGGATTTGACTTAGTGACAACCTAGCGCAGATGAAAGGCATGAATGGGACTTCTTTTCACTCTCCTCCTCCTTCTCCCCCAGTCATAATGAAGTTCAGAATAGTAGAGAGGAGAAGAAAAAAGGCTTTGGGGTTACGATGGGTAAAGAAAGAAAAAAACATTTTAGTTTGAGAAAGATGAAGAACCCCTTCAGAACATTGGAAGCATCTCTCTCTGTTGCCTTCAGAGGTTTTTATTGAATACTACACATTTACTACATGCTTCTGTCAACTGTTTATTCACTCTGACCATGACTTTTCTTCCTGTGAGAGTCACACCCCAAGGGACTGAAAGACACTGTTCTTATAGTCTCAACTAATAGACTTATTACTGGATCCAGGGCTGTAGGCATTTTCTCCCCCGACATCCTTTTTCAATTTAGGAAGAAAATTTCCATTATAAAGCTCAAGGCAAATATCTAGATATATATTCAGATCTACATGTGTCTATAGCAGAAGACCTGGCTGGGTGATTGCAAGGGGAGCCAGGAAAACCAGGAGCCAGGAAAGCATGTCTTGGAGTCCAGACCTCTTGATGTAATGAGGTACAGTCCCAGCACCTCAGCAGTCTAGTATACTGGGCCAGAGAGAAGTCATTGAGACATCACAATGGGCAATTACAAACTGGCCTCTGGAACAATAGAAACTAGTGACAAATGCAAAACACCTATTGTCTATTTTACACTGGCAAATTGCAAAATGTATTAGTAACTAAAGTAGATATTTGATTCTGAAGAGTCTTTCTTAGTTGATTTTTACTTGGTCAATTATTATTTTTTGGCTGAAAATAGCATGAACTTAAGTCTAGAAATGAAAGAAATCTGATTCATTTCCTTAGTCACTTTAAAAAAATGTTGATAGTGAGATTTTTTCTCTTGAAAATTTATTCTAACCTTGGGCAACTTTACAGAGTTGGGAACCAGTGCAAATTTGGTAGCAGAATAGTCCTTAACATTCAGTGTGTCTTTCATTAGTCCTGTTAAAAGCTATGTTGATCTGGCTGAGTTATGAGGCTCTAAGGATGCATTCTTTAAATGTGCATGTTGATCCTGAACTAATCATTTTCCTTATTAATCTCTTGAAACTCCATTTGGGTTCACGGGTTAGCTAAGCTAAGCAGAGATTCATATTCAGTGCATGCTTCCACAATATCCTTTTGGTTCTGGCTTGTGTAACTTAAGTGTATTCTTTCTTTTCCCACTTCTTCTGAGTGTGTATGTAATCTGGTGACAGCCATGTCTTGTCATCACAAGACAGTCTTGTGATGTCACAGAGTCATGTAATAAATTTCCTTTATTATGTACCTTCTGACTATCTTAGCTGTCTTCTGCTTACTTGTTTGTCTCAAATGAGAAACATGAAACAAATAAAGTATTATGGAAGTGTTTCCTCAGTAATATTACATGATGAAAAATAAGCAAAATTTCTGTCTGGAAAAGTGTCAGGCTTAAGGTTGAATACCTTGTAGCCAGATTTTACCTGGATATAAAAATGTAGATAATTAATCAGTATAAGTGTGCATCTCTCTTGAGTCTTGTTTAAATGGACTAGTAGAAAATGTGGCCCAGATGTCCAGGTATCATTCAGAAAAGTCTGAAATTTTCCTTTTGGTGTCTGATAGAACTTTTTCTCTATCATTGGAATATTACAAGATATTAGGCATTATAATAATAGTATCTTATATAAAAATTTATTTTTGTCACTTTTAGAAACCTTTATAAAATGTCATAGTTCTATCTGTGACTCTGGGACACTTAGAGAAAGACATAAAAATAATTGTCACTGGTTTCTTAAAAATTGTAACTACCTTAAAATGATTTTAAAAGATATTTAAAGATTAAAAAATATATATATCCATATAAAGCCATTAATATTTGCCATTTCCATGTTACTCAGGAAAAAATATGTTATTCAGGCCTAAAGGCATGAACCCCTATGACCTGGGGTTCTGGTTACATACCCTCTCTAATTATTTGTGAGAAATGTGCTCACCAGAAAATTTAGTCAGTGATTAATTTTTTTGTTTGTTTCAATCATTTAGTGAAAATTTAGTTAACTTCTCCCTGAAACCCTGTTTAAAATATATTTTTTTAAAAATAAGGGCTCTTTGACTCAGAACTCACCATCATTTTCTCAAAACCGTCAGGAGCTGTTAATATATTGATGAACATGTGGTGACAACATTAGCTATAAAATCCCTTTGAGAGTTGCTGGAAAAAAGAGATCTCCAGATTCAAGTAAAACTTACTGCTTTGTTAGCCCAGCATGAGGAATTCCTGATTCCCACTTGTCTGCTGTGTTTAAATATTATAACTCAAATATGCTTACATAAAAGCTTATTGATTGGAAGAATCACTTGCTTTTTGTGCATTAGCTAATCAGGCTGCTGGTTTTGAAATCTGTCCAGGAACCCACAGTGGAACCTTTCCTAATCCATCTGTTTAAGTCTCAAATGGCTTCACTGCTCCACTCACTTACCAGCACTGCTGGAATGTTAGTGCTTTATGATTAAAGGATATTGTTGTTCTTTTCATCCATCATCCTGGAGTTTGCTATTAATAATACAATTTTCCCTTTCCTTTCCCTTTTCTTTGCCTTTCTTTTCCCTTTCCTTCCCCTTTCCTCTCCCTTTCCTTTCCTTAGCTTAATCTCTTAGCTTAAAATTCTGCTTAGATTTTCTGTTCCTCTCTGTCTTGTTTTTCTTGATTTCCTTTATTCAGATAGGTCATTTTTAGCAACTTAAGTTAGATGGGCAAATAAATAAAACACATCAATGCTTCCTGGAAAATGTGCACTGTTTTCAGTATTTGAAAAATGAATAGGAAAAAGACAAAGGAAAATTAAGCTAAGATGTGAGAGAGGGAAAGGTGGAGTTACAGTAGAAGACACCATATTGTACACAAGTCTGTGACTCCAGAGATATGTATAAATTATTGCTTCATACTCATAGTAATACCTAAAACCCTTATTATTTATTTATTTATTATTATTATCTTTTTGAGATTAAAGTATATTATGGGGAAAAATCTTATGTTTAATTTCTATTTTTCTATTGAAGCATACTACATTAATGAAATATGACTCCTGTTCTGTGAAATAACTAGGCTGTATTTGGATATAATTGCTGTTCAGTGATATTTCAAATAAAACAACAAAACCTTTTGGCTTTTCTATCTCTCTCTAAAAAAGGGGAATTAACATGAAAAAAAAATCAAAAACCACAGAAAGAACTTTTTTTCCTTTATAGGTGGACAAGAGTCATAGATATAGAAAGAGAGTTATTAATCCGGCTGTTGAGAAAGATCTGATACCAGCTCTGGTCAAAGGGGAAAAGTGTTGTCTTGAGAGTGTTTCTTTCTGGGACAGGAAACAGACCAAGCAAAGCCCTGAGAACATGCCGCAGCACTTCATATTCAATCCACAGCCTTATAAAGAGATGAAAAATGTGCCTTGTCCAAGGCTTTTACCTCAGCACCCAGTGGCAAAAATAAAACGTGAGCTTGGGACCAGGTCTCTTTGAAGCTGATTTTTTTTTCTTTTTTTTTTTTGAACTCTGCAACAGGCCTCTGGTGGTTACAGGTATTGATCGTCAGAAAGTAATCTGTTAAGGTTTGGGGGCATGCCAGACTGAATCCTGGAGTACATTCCTTCCTCTGCAAGGACATGTTGAGCTTTTTATATTGTCCACACCAGCTCACTTGTCAGCTGTCTAGCTTCTTTTTCATTACTGATTTCCCTGTTTGTGGGGAGCATATAATTAAATCGCCTTAATAAATAAATAAATAAATAAATAAATAAATATACATTGCTAATCTAGAGTTTTCTGTGGGTGCCAAAGGTTTTTTTACCCCATTTTTTTAACCCTCATTTTTCTTCTATAATCATTATTTGATTCCCTCTGGCTGCCTGCTACTTATTTGTAGTAGTACCATTCATCCATTGAGACCTTTCCATCTGTCACACAGCTTTGCTTTCTCTCCCCAGAAGCTTTCTTCTCCTACTGTGCCATGCTTGATTTTTTGGGTTTAGTTGCATGTTTGTATGCTCTTTTTAGTATTTTTAAAAATGCTTCAGTTTCAGAACAAATAAAACAAGAGAAAAAAAAAAAAAAGCTAGCACATGAGAGGCTCAAGTCTAGCATTATGCACATAGACAGGATGAGGAGACTGAGATTCCTGATGAATTAAGGAATCAACAAATACAGCCAATGCATAACTGGCGGCCAGACCCCGTTCTTTCTGAGTTATTGTTGTTACCTTCAAAAGCTTTCCTCTTTTGCGTTAGATAGTTACATGATGTGGGGAAATGTTGCATTCCCTTTGCTGTACTGCTTTCCTTTGGTGTATTGATTATAAAGAATATCTGAAGGAATCCAAACCTACTGCAGTACAATATTGTGATTGCTTAAAGGAAAGAATGATTTAAAGAGACAAACAATTCCTTACTAAAACAAGACCAGAGTCATATCTTACGTTTAATATTAAATGAGAAACTTTTGTATACAGAGGTTGAATATTAAAAAAAAAAAAAAAAAAAACAACATACTTGTTAGGGTCTCCCTGGTGAAATTCTGGAGGGGCTAAAGCTGATGGCACATCTTCAGAGGGATTGGGATTGCTTTATGCATCTTCAAATGATATATTTAATTGTGACTGTGGACTAATATGGGATGTTCACATTTTAGGGAGAAATGTGTCAAGCATAACTTATTTTTTCTTGTGAGAAAAACAAGGTTTTACATCTCCTCTGCATATCTACCTTGCAATTGACTCAAAATCTCCAGTCCTGTGCTTTGGAGATCTCACAGAATTACATACTTCCAAAATTTGAGTCTCTCTTTATTAGTTTTCTTTTCTTTTTCTCTTACACTTTTCATTATATCTTCTCACGATCTTTATTTCAAAAGTTCCTGCAAGTCTACCATGAAGCTTAGGGTTAGTAAGTTTGTGATATTCCAGAAAATTTTTTTTTTTCTTTTTTTTTTTTTTTTTTTCAGTAGAAATAACTTCACTATTTATAAAATTACTTCTGCGGCTTTATGGGAAGTACTGATAGTCTCCAAATTGTGTGTCTGTCCTGACTTGAATGGCAATGCCCAGACAGTTACTTTGCTACCATCTGTTTTGTTGTGCTGCCCTGAAAATGAATGGGAGAAAAAAATTAAGAGCTTGAGCACATCTGCAGATGTCTAGAAATGGATGTATTTTACAAAAATCTTATCTGTTAAGTGTTTTTCCTGTGAATGCAAGCATCATTCAGACCCAACTGGAAGGGGACAGAAAGGCAAAAGGTAAACATCTTCTTCAGTCCATCCTAACCACTGAAAATTTTTCCATGCTTCTCAAGAATAAATGATTGAAAACCAAACAGGGTGAAATTGCTTTATAAATATGTTGCTTCAAATGTTATGGACCCAGCGCAGGATCATTTTATACCTGTGTCATTTACATTTGTCTTACCTGCTCTGAAAGAGCTCCAGTTGGAGAAATTTAGTTATTGCCCAAGGAATCTAATCCAGTGATTCATTACATTTACCTTTTGTTGTAGAAGACTAAATCTATTGCTTCTTATTATACCCGAAATAGAATTGGCAAATAGATTATTCTCTTCCACACTGCAGCCTGTGCTTCCACTTCCTTTAGTTTAAGGTTAAACATCCCCATTTTTTTCAGGCTTTCTTCCTGGGCTTGATGATTCTCACCATGCTCCACCTGATCCATTTCTTTCCAAAACGAGGGCTCAAGAGGTACATACAAAGCTTCAGATGACCCTTTCTGTTAGATAGAAAGTTTGCTTAACCCGCATTGCAAGTGTTGCTATTTTTCTTCTTTTAGCCACATCACATTTGATATTTGTTAATAGTGTAAGAAGTCTATTCTTAAATTTTATACTCATTTCCTCATGTTAACTGGAAAGCAAACAGTAAACTTGGGTGGCAGTCTTAGAAA
Source organism: Cygnus olor (assembly GCF_009769625.2). Taxonomy (NCBI): domain Eukaryota; kingdom Metazoa; phylum Chordata; class Aves; order Anseriformes; family Anatidae; genus Cygnus; species Cygnus olor. Next base: position 42,971,392 of record NC_049171.1, read on the forward strand.
TGTGGTGATGAAAGCAGGGAGGCAAGGGCCTTGCAACTATGAAACTATATATAACTATATATAACTTGCAACTATATCAGTGTTTTGTTCCCATATATGTGAACTTAATGAAATGGAGAGGACAAAAGGGTAAATTGTGGCTATTGCTTAATATAAAACAAGAGTATGAAGTTACTTCATACCATTGAAGAGGGGAAGGTGTATGAGTAGTGGCTGAGGTCCCTTGGTTTGCTCAGCCCAGAGCAGAGCAGGCAGAGGGGAGGCCTCATGGCGGCCTGCAGCTCCCTCACGAGGGGAGCAGAGGGGCAGGCACTGAGCTCTGCTCTCTGGGGACAGCGACAGGACCCGAGGGAATGGCATGGAGCTGGGACAGGGGAGGGTCGGGCTGGGTGTTAGGGAAAGGTTCTGCACCCAGAGGTAGTCGGGCACTTGGACAGGCTCCCAAGGGCAGTGGTCATGGCACCGAGCCTGCTGGAGTTCAAGAATTTGGACAATGCTCAGACACATGGTCCGATTTTTTGTGTGGTCCTTTGGAGACCCAGGAGTTGGACTCGATAATCCTTGTGTGTCCCTTCAAACTCAGATGTTCTATGATTCTATGATTCCACTGTGCAGTAGGCTTCTATAGTCTTGTCACAAATAGAAAAAAAATAAAGTAAAGAGAACTCAGCAGCCATAATAGCTATACAGGTTTATTTATTTATTTATTTATTCATACATAATTTAACAATTCTAAATCTGCACTAATGTCTGAATGTGACCCAAGTGATGGCAGTGGTCTTCAGGGAGAAGTCTGAACACAGGACTGTATCATCAAGTGTATGACTGAGCAGAATTTTTTCATGAGGGAGGATTTTCCAAGTTATTATTTTATTTCCATATGAGCACATATATCCTTCATTCATGAGACTAATTTGAAATCTGACTCTCCCTTTGTGTCTAACACTTTTTGTCTCTTTCTCCTACAATGAACATAGGTGGCATTACCTAACTAAAAAAAATTTTTAAACCTACTGCCTGTTTTTCTCTTCCTTCCTCCTTTACACCATCACTTTAAGACTTTAGAGCCGTAGACCAGAATGCTTGTGTTAAATGAATATATTTGACAGGAGTTAAGTCTTCTGGGCATTGCAATAGGTTTTCCTCATCTTGGCATCTGAAGACTGAGAGTGTACTTTGACACCAGCAGCAGAGGATGTGAGCACAGCAACTTTCAGGGCATCAGAAATGTCAGCATAAGGAAAAATCAGCAAAAGTAGACAGTGTTGAGGTAATTTTCCCACACCATGCCATGAATTTAGCCAACTCTTGCTCCTGTGAATTCTGGGATGACAGAGTTTCCCTCTTTGTTGCTAAATATCACATAAAGTGTTCTGTCAGCATCAAGACTTGTTCAGTCCCCTTATGTAGTAAAATAAAAATATAATCCTTATGCCCATGTTTGAAATTTGAGCATAAGTTAAGGGAAAAAATAAAAAAAATAAATAAAAAAAAAATAAATCTTACCAACAGGCCAAGACAGCATTTTGGAGGTTCATTTTTCAGAACATCATGTAGTCAGTGCTGTCGAGAAGAGCTGAAGGCGAAAGATATGTAGGGCACAAGTACTAAAAATTGAAAATCTTACTCCCATTAAAATGCATGGGATTTCTGCCAGTTGCCATAGACATCAGTGGCAACAGCACCCTGCTATTTTTTGTGTGTTTTTACTTTCTGCTTTCCACTTTTTTTTTTTTTATTTTTGAATCCTGAGAAAATGAAGTAAAACACACGTTACTAGAATGGTTTCCATGGTTTATATCTCAGATTTCCCAATGTTATTAGGGTTACAATTATTTACTTGTGCTCCAGATTTCATTGTGAATCTTACAGCCTACTGTCAGGACAAATCTGGATTACAGTTGGGCTAGAGAGATCTGATCCCATGAGTAGTGATAAGTGTGGTTATTGCTCCAAGTTCTTCTGCGCCCAGATGGGTTTTTGTTAAGGTACTTATGGGCAAATGTTTTGGAAAGGCTGCATTCTCTTTCACTTGGAACAAACATCAGACAAGAAAGTGAAAGCTCTGAATCACCAAAGAGAGCTTCCAATTTTAGCATGGGTTTGAAATTAATTTTTTCTGCACCTGAACAGCTTTATGCATTACTGGGGAAGTACAACCACAATAATCTTCTTTGCATAGGATCATTACTTCTGCTTTTCTTGTTCTGTTTTGAATTTCCATCTTCTTCTGTAAGTGAGATTTTGCATGGAATCATGATGTAATATTGTTACTCAGCAGTGTGCCATGGTCTCTTCTATGAGGAATTAGCAACGTACACCTTGAAGTGAAGGGAATCACTGCATGGAGGCAAATGCCTAAGAGAGAGTAGAAGCTAGAAGCAACAAAGGGTTGTGAAGCCTGTTTCTGAAGGGATTTTTTACCCTTTCATGTCCAATAAATGTCAGTAAGTCAGATTTGCTACTTCTTCTTCACTTGCTTCAGCTGCAGAGATGTGCACAGAGATTCTCCTCCATCCTCAGTCCCAGTCACCGCCTGTGGGACTGATGGACACTCAAAGAGTTTCCTGTCTCTCACAATTTGTCACAGCTGCTTACCAAGAGCAAGACTGGGGAGCTGTATGTGAGGCTCTTGGTGTCAACAATAACCTGCTTGGCTTTTGGGGAATTCCTGGGTGTTTTCCCAACTCTGTTTTCTGTTTTCTCACCTCTGTTTCTTTAGGACCTTATTCTGGAAATGTATTGACTGAGGTGTCAAGAAACACAAATACCTTGAGCCTATAAAAAGTAGTCAAAATTTAGAGATGGGAATGATTTTCCCAGTGTAGAAAAAAGCTACTTAGTATATTTTTCATGGGTGTCTGACCATTGCCCAGAGATCAATCTTTCTTACTTGGATTTATCAAAATAAAGAATGTCCTCCTATAAAGAAAGAGGAATGATGAGTTTCTCATTACAATCTTCTTTTGGTCGATGTTGTTGTGCATCTCCCAAATAAGTAGAATAATTTCTAGTCAAAATGTAACACAACTTATTTTCCTTTATGTGATGGCATTTTTAATGTTCAAAAAGGCCTTCCTATATACCTTCCTATAATTTTGATCTCTAAAGTAAATGTCATGATTTTTCTTACTAATGTGGTTAAAAAATTGTGGTTGCATGGCTTTATTGTGTGGATTGATTAAGGTAAACAAAACAAAACAAAACAAAACTAAATAACATTCCCAGAAAACATAATTTTCTGAAAGTACAATATATTTCTGCACTTCATAAATATAGGATCAACCCTGGGAAGTAAATACAATGTAATTATTATTGATGTTTTATACAATGTTCAGCATCTTAAAATGATAATCCAGGTTTAAATCTCTGTATAAACCAAAGTAGTCTGAGTAATTTCACCTTAATTACTGTGCCTTTTGTTTGTGTAACAACCTATGCTAGAGTTTTTCTTTTTCTTTCTTTTTTTTTTTTTAAGAAATTAAATATACTGAGTAAAACAAACTGCAAGCACACAATTTAAGAATGATTAACACAGACCTTGCAGAGCTTCTCAATTTCTTCTTGCATCAAAAGGTCCGCAGAGAAGTCTGAGGGATCAGACCTGAATGGTAGGTTAGTGTAGGATGTGTGGAAAACCATGAACCTCATTGCGGTCCTTTCTCATGGCAAATTGTTGGTACCATTTCTGATGAATGAAAGGGTACCTTAAGCCCGTCTGCTTTTAATGTAATCAGTTTTCATAATGCATTTTCAGGTTATGGCAAGAAATGACTCGACCATTTACCTGTCCAGCCTGCTCCCCGCCCCCCATTTTTTTTTTTCTTCTGTCACTGGTAAAACTGTATCTAGGTTTTCTGGGAAAATACATCATCCAGTGCTTCCCCACATCTTTCCTTGAAGTATTTCTTTTGTCTGTCTCCATTACACTGGTGTGCAGTGACACAATGTTTCTGCACAGTGGGAGCTTGCAATCTCTGAAGAGGCTTTCCAGCATTGCTTTTTAGACTGAAATCATTACAATCTTCAATAGCTACTTGGATTTGAAAAACTAGCACATTATTATTCTCAGGACTGTCTGGATGTAAAAAGAGGCTATTTTCTTGCTCCCTTTTATTTATACATATATACACATATATATACATATATAATATATATATATATATATATATATTATTTTTTTGGTCCCTGGATACACATTACCCTTACACCTAACTTCAGTTTGTTTAGATCTCAATTGGATCTCCAATTCAGATATCTTGCGCTGTATGTATTTTTCCTTTATGTAGGTTTCTACATTTTAAATGAGAACACTGTCAGAGATTTATATTTTGGTTTTACTCAATGATTTTGAGTTGCATATCTCTTTTCATACATGTAATTATTATAGCTATTTTTATTACTAACAGTGTAAAATATTGTACAGTATGTTACAATAAATATTATGATGTGTAACGTAACAGATGTTTGATTATATGTCTATGGTTTTAAAATGTCATCAAGATGCGTAGCTTCATAGGGCATTCAAGTTATCTTGAATAGTCTGCTATCCTGTAAATCCCAAACTATATCAGGTGCACCAGTACAACATTATCCAGAGCCCAGGGACTTCAGTTAGGTTAATTCCTCATGGGACAAAGCTGCCATTTCCTCTGGTGAGAGGAGGAGATCAGGATGCTACCAGCACCTGGGGACTTTGCAGTGAGTGGAAATTGATTAGGAAAGACTTGCCCAGACAGTCCTGTCTGTACTCTGCTGCCCTTAGTACATAAAAAAAAAAAAAAAAAAGATTCAGGCTCCCACTGAACTGACAAGAAAGGAAACTCCTTCCTAACCCTAAGCGTGGTGTGTGTTTGACCCTGGACAAGTGAGCAAGTGATGATCAAGCACCTAGGAAAGTAAAGGGAATTAAAAAGATACAGCACCATAACATCACAGAGAACATGTATTTCAACCTTGTTTCCCTTTTTAAACAAATAACAACCCCTCCCCACCCCTCGTTTCCTTTTGGATTGTTTAAAGATTATAATGCAAAAAACAAAACAAAACAAAAAACCACTTTAAAGAGTCCTGTTATAGACATTTCCAAAATGTGTAAAATAGAAAAAAAAAATGTGAATTGTTATTCTGCATATATAACAAGGCAAGCTCACATATAATATGTGCATACAGTCTTGATTTGGTACATCTTACAGGATTAATTTCTGAAATTCAGTGGAATGGATGATGCTTTTGGAAAACCAATATGAGAAAATTTATACAAAGCCTTTTCAGACTGAAACTCTGCAAGAATTCCTTGGTTTGTCTGAAGGCATCAGGATCTTTAACAATCTTTATGTTGGCCTTACCCGAAGAGGTTCTGGAGCAAGCTACAGATATCTGAATAGCTTTGGATAAGTCACCACATCAGCCATTTACTGATGCTCAGCAAATTTTTGCTTTAATGGGACACTCAGCTGCACCCAAACTGAAGGAAAATCAGGCAAAAATTCCTGCAACCATTTTTTTAAAACCAGCTATAATTCCTGTGATGCTCTCATTGCCGTTGGGTGATTCTTTTATCATCTCTTGAATGACTCAGGCCCAAGCAAAGATGAGCAAAACAGAGCATTTTCTATGAAAATGACAAAGTTGATTTTTGCTCAGCTTTCTGCAGGACCAAGACATCGGTTGCATGTATTTATAAGTACCTTATTGTGTTTGTGCAGTTTGCCAAGCATCAGTACCATCTTTTGTGTTTGCATTCAGTCTGTGCTGTGGAAGTGTCTGCCTAATGTATTTGAACTTTGAAATTCAAAATAATGATTAATTTTGCCATGAACATTTTTGAGCCAGAGTCATTGCAAAGAACTGATCCTATTGCTCAGTACAACTAAACATCTATAAGATGATCATCTTGAGGCCTTTTGAAAATGGAACAAGCCTGTCTAAAGTGTTGCTCAATTAACATTAGGTGCTGTTGAGTGTAAGCTAGCATTGGTGTTTTGATTCTCAGCCAGATTTTAATAGGCATAAATATTGTCCTGAATCTAAGCCAATGCCTGCCTTGTTGTCTTTTACGCAACTGGATGGTATAACAATGTATAGTAAAATATGTGCCATGTTTTCCTAACACATTGCTGTTACTCAGTATTAACCTTCTGGGCACACTGGGATTTGAAGGAACCTGGACAGCGAAACAAGCTGCTGCTGAAAACAACACAGGGATCAATATCTTGTATTACTGTAGAAATCCTTCTGGGCTTAAAACCTTATTTTCTTGTGTTTGGCAGGGAGCCCCAGAGAGTAACAAGGAGGGAGAATCACAGCGGTTGTAGCAAACACTGTGTTCCAACAAAAAGTGTTCCCAGGATTCATTTGTTCAGGGATTTTTTAAAGGCCAGAAGGGGCTATTGGATTGCCTTGTCAGCCCTCCTGTTTGGGTCAGGCCATAGGACAGCCTGGTGTTATTCCCTGCATTGTGCTCAGTAATTCCACATGGACAACTTTTCAGAAAGACAACCAATCTTGATATAACTTTTGGCAGAATTTTCTCTTATTTTGATGGGTAATTGTTCTTGCTATTGTGAAAGTGTGCCTTATTTTCTATTTGCTTGTCTTTGACTTCTGAAAATTAGGTCTCGCAATACCTTTTTTAGACCAAAGAAACTTCTGCAATGAAATTTCTGATTCTTGTGTGATTAACTTCTCTCTTAGTTTCTCTAACTCTATAACTTTATTTCTTCTCATAGCTCTTAACAAATTCAACACAATATTAAATCACCCAGCTTTAACTTTTCATATTCCAAGTGTATACAAGGTATGCAATACATTCAAAGATCTTTTAAGTAATAATATAATAACAAAAAAAAAAAAAAAAAGATAAAAAAGGATTTCTTTTTAGACAAGGCACTTTTGGGAACCAGCATATTTTTCCCCATAAAATCTAGTTTTAGAACTCTACTTGCCAAAATAAAGTGACTGCATTAGCTGGAACAGTAATACATCCCCCATTTACATCTAGTTCAACAGCTAGGTGAGTGCATGAGAAACAGACATATTATAAACACCCACATTTATGGCTTGGTCCAACTCCTGCTGAAATCAGAGCAGGTACTCCACTGACCACACCAGGGGTTGGGTCAGGACTTTGCTGAACAGTAAGACTCCTTTTTGCAGAGATGATACATTTGAATACGAAAAGTAATGAAGTAAGCATAGCAAACTATGGTTTAGTTGAAATCTAATTTTCATAGCTTCTTAAAAATTACAGATGGATATCTCTATTGTAAGTATAGAAACATATAAAAGTAAAGTACAGGTAAAGAAGATGGCTGCATAAATTAAACTGCATATGCTGAAGTTATTAACATCACAAAGCTACATGTTAGAGGTAAAATCCTAACCTCAGTGAAGTCAAAGAGACCTGCTGCCTTTAGTGATGTAAGATTTCCTTCTTGATTTGAATTGGGTAAACCCATTTTTTTTGACTCCATTGGATATTGTAAATGTAACTGAAAATATAAATTCAAGGTAGAAAAAATGACTTCTTATCACAGATATGCTGGGGAAAGGAACAGGGGAAGAGGGAAATATAATTCAATTTTGGAGGCAAGCACAATGTTTAAGGACAGAGAAATCTGAGCTCTGCTAGAGTACAGAAGCACCCTATCATATTTTATGAGCAAGAATATTCTCACCAGTTTTTAAAATGCATCATATTCAGGGATGTCCTGGGAAAAAGTGGGAAGGGGAGGAGAAAGCCACTTCAGGTTATTTTCTAACTTGTTTTCAGGATATAATAGACCAAGAAAAACTTCTATCATTATGACATTATTGCAGACAGTGTTAGCTGGCATGTTTTACTGGTGACAATCACAGCTAAATCCAAATGTGGATTTTTGTAGTGTTGGAGAGGAATGTGACTGTATTATCCTAATTTTTGCATGGATATCACCTAGACATTTATGTATATAAGCTAATGCAGGACAAAATATTAAATGCTGGGAGTCAAACACTTTAGAATAGTTAGCCTCATTAAGAGGAAATGGCTCTCAAAACCTTTCCTGTACTTCTTTCCTCATAAGGAATTATAGGTGGATTTTTCAACTTGGCTATTTAAAAGTTAAGTTAGGTGTTTATAGCTGGTATACCGAAGAATAGAATAGTATCATAAATGCTGTTCCATTTCTCTTCTTGTGTTATATAGGAAAGAGGAATTAAAACACACACAGAATACTTCAGACTTACAGTGATATGCTGAGAATTTTTCCAAACAGAAGAAACCTTTTGCTTTCAGAGGTCTGGATAATTTCCCAGTGTATCACCATTAATGTCTCTGTTTATCTCACTTTATCGTAACTTGAAATATGAAGTAACTTCTAATAATTTCACTTTTAGCTTAGCACTGCAGAATCTATTATTCTGGGGCTGGAATCGCACGCCATCTCACAACCCAGCCAGTGCTGTGTAAGTGCTTTGAATGATGACAGATCAAGAGAAAGTGGGCCTGAATACATAATTACTCTAACACAGTTAATATTAGTTGATAAAGCTACGGACACACAATTAAGAAAACATGCCTGATAAAACAGTTTTTTAAAATAGATGGGAATGAGCTATAACTAGTTACAAAGGCTTGTGAACTTCACTTCTCTTCCTGAATGTCACTGCCTCAGATTGTGTTGGCAGCCTCATGTATAGTGTTTGCTTCATGCATAATGATTTCCCTTTTTCCCCCCTTCCTTGAACAGTTTTGCCTTTTCGACTAGTTACTGTTACCACCATTTAATAAGAAGGCTTTGCTTGGCTTTCTAATCGAAAACTTGCTTTTATCTTTCTTCATAAAAGAATTGAAATGGCTTCTCTCAGGTTTCTGTAGCCTCTGGGGAGATAAGGACCCTGCGGTTAACAGGATGAGAGATTTTTGTTTAGAAATTTTTATTTAGACAATGAAAAATGACCTCTGTAAACTCAAAGCTATCTTATTTTGGGGCTTTAGGCTTCTGGCAGATAAATCAATTGGGCCCTTGGGACAGCAAAGGAAAAACCTTTGCAGTAACTATGTCAGGACAACGCAATAGATTTGTTGTGAGGATGCAGTTGTGTTGAAGGTAGAATGCACTTAAAAATAAATATCATTTTATTTTCTATAAAATATTCAGGTTTTGGATAGTAAGCTTTTCATCTGCTACAAGAAAATGTTTTTTTCGGTTTGATATATACTTGAGAAAAGGCCTGATCTTTTCTGAAAAGGGGGTTGGGGTTGGGGGATTAAAAAAGAAAACTGTTTTGAATATTAAATATTAAACTTCAGAATAAAGCACTTATTAAATTTTATAGTCTATATTTGTCTTTTAAAACAAATCCCCTTTCAACCATTATAAGGGGCTACTTTCTGAATACAAAGGCTCAATATTGTTTTTATTTTTTATTTTTCCAAATGATTTAATTATTTCCTAGCTAAGGCTATGGCTTCAACAGAGTATCACAACAGTTTTCTCACCTATGTGTAACCCTAAAGAACTTTTCAGATCTTCACAGCATGAACTTGCACTGTCTATTCACTCTGAAGAAAAAGTGTAGCATTTTGCTGTGTGCTCTCTACCTGTTTCATGCAGAGTGCAGCTACAGAGTGAAAAGTTATGCAGGCATAAATTGCAAATTTGACAAGGAAGCAAATGAGGAGACAGATGCTTAACTAAAACGTATTGATGTGCAATTGTCAGTGAGCTGGTGGGTGTTGAATAATGTGGTTAAGATACATCAATGAAGCCTTATTTCATCTAAAATAAAAACTAATGTAAATAGAATTGGAGAGTGCGATACAAAGTAATGAAAAGCAGAAAATGCTTGTGAAGCTATTGCCGTCCTGTTGCATGCTGACGTTTGTTCAAAACACCCACCGTGGCAGCAGGCTCTTGTGCTGCTCAGGAGAAGAAAGGTCTGTTGAGGAAGGTGTCTCATGACTCCAGTTTCATGTTAGGAGGCAACAGACTTTTTTTGGGTGTCAGATTATGTAGAGCATTTGGTATTGCTAAATGCCACCAAATTTGATTATATTTAGTTGGTTAAGAAAGACATGGCTCAAGAAGAGAATGAGTTTGCAAGTTTGCTCATTCTATGTTACATGAGTGGGTTCGGATTTACATCTTACTGAGGGCTGCTATTTCATTTACAGTTTCTATTCAAAAGGATCCAGCTTCTACATCCCCTCCCCCCCAGGAATAAGACAGCTTCAGATAAAAGTCTAAGAAACTAACCCAAGCATCTTTTACACAGTAATGCTGCCATATGACTGTTTAGCTGTCAGCCCCCTGCAGTTTTTTTCAGAACATAAAGTTAGCCACAAAGCATCGCTCACCTGGAGCCAGCAATACGCTTTGACTGCACCAGCAACACTGCCTTTCTTTGACATGAGATAAGGTGTCTGCTAAATCTCATTATCCCTGGGGTAGTATGAGGTATGCTTGTAAATAAGATATGAAATAATTTATCAAAATTATAACAATCAGCATAACTGAAAGATACACTCAGAGGTATTTACTGTAGAGCAGTAAGCATGAGCTCTTTGCAGTGAATGAAACTGATATGAAGCAAAGCCCCAGAAAAAAAAAAAATGCCCCAAGATATAGTCTTGAAAATGTCGTTTATAGATTTTTAAATATAAATGTTCTAACCATTGAAGTTCCAATTTTTATTTTGCTACTTTGGGAGGGGAGAAAGCCTTTCAGAAAATATTTCAATTTTTCTAAAGTTTGCAAACACTAATAGAGAGATTCACACAAAGATTACACTTTTAAAAAGAAGAACCGCTTTAGAAAGCCTGGCAATGCAGTTAAAGACAGCCAAAAGACATTAATTCTGGCCTAGTTTGTGTTCTTTATACACATCTTTTTTTTTTTGTAAGGTGGAGATATTCTGTAAGAGTTTGCCTCTACATTTTCATTTGCAGCTTTGCCTAGTAAACCAAGGGCAAAAGCCTATACTTTTTACTTTTGTTTTAAATGTATGTTTATGATATCAAGTAGTTGGTTTTTGCACACTTTGTGTGCAGGAGACTCATTTTTTAACCTAGTAGGCTTTTTTTTTTTTTTTTTTTTTTCCTGCTGTTTGAACTCCACTAATTTGTATTTTGTGGACACTAAAGAGCTTAGCCTTGTAGCCTTGTAACACAGATAATACAGTTTTGTTTGAAATGTGACACAGTGGTGGTCAGCAGTGGTCTTTGAGACACATTTGGGTTGTGAACAGTTCATGTATGGTTCCCATGCTGAGGTTATGCTGCAGGAAATGCAGTTAGGATCTCCTCACATAAAAGCTGACTGGAAAATCAAATCTATAGCTAGATGAGAAAACAAACCAAGAAAGACTGCTGAGATGAAGAGTGTTGGCATCTTGGATGTGTATGGCACGTCCAGCTCAGCCTTCACTGTTAAGTGGAGCAGCAGGTCTCCTGAGGATCCACCCTTACAGTTTTCCTGTGGCATTGTTCTTTTGCTTCCTCTCCTTTGTCTTCTCTGAGATGTGCCTAGCAGTTTGCTTTAGGGGTTGATGTAGGTTTGCTGGTCTTTTTGAAGTCAGTGTTTTCCTAGAACAGTGATTTCTCAGTTTTATGTTTTTGTTTGTTTGTTTTGTTTTGTTTTCTTCCTGAGTGCTTTTTCATGTCATGAGCATCCAAAATTACATTTCTGAAGACATAATGTTAAGAAATACAGTAGCTAAGTATGATGACAGAAGGAAATCCCTGTACCTGATGGTTAGAAGCTAAAATTCCATCTAGATTTTACATTATAAGCCTGTATTTTGTGTGGTGTTAGTGCTGGAGTTCCAGTGTACAGAATTGGAGACCTTTTGATCCAACCTGCTGGAAGATTTGTGTATTTCGTTTTACTTCCTGGAGACTGGGTTGATGTGCTGGAACCTAAATCCAGAATTTGAGCTATGTGGCTGCTAGGAAATTGGGGCTGACACTGCCTGCTGGTCTAGCACAATAGATTTGTGTTGACCAGAGCTAGGGCTTCTTTTCCTGTGGACATTCTTGTCAGAACATGCACTTTAATGTCTTTTCACATCACTGGAAAAATGTTGACTGATGTTGGTATAAATGGCAATAAAGCTCTGCAATGCCAAGGAAGTCATTCTACAAAGCTGCCATCATTGGTTTCTGAGTTTTGAACTAAGAACTGAAGAAGAATTGGTAATGGTTTCTCTTTTCCAGTGGAAATTGGGTGCTGTGTAACTTTAATAGCTGCTGAGAAAATGCCTTCCAAGGACTCTTTATCCTAAAAATAAAAAGCCAGAGTGGACTGTAACATGTGAGACAGCTAATAATTTCCTTTCTTGATTTTTGTACCTAAACAATGTGTGTTGTAATAAAAAAGAAAAAAAAAAAGTCTATGTGAACATTTGACTTTCTCATAAAAATTCAGATTTGTCTGAACTAGGTCCTCATGCTGGTTCATGTCCACATAATTCATCCTTTACAGTCATAGACTGACGTGACACACGGTAATAGAAAGTGATGCATTGCCTGAGTTTAAAGGAACATGGACTATTTCAGGATCGGCTGTGCAGTATGAGATCTGTATCAGATTTGAAACAAAGCTAACCAAGCAGACAGAGCACTAAGTTGTCTATAGCATCCATTAATCAGTGTATACTATGCAATTACTGTTTTGTGTGTTTTTGTTTGTTTGTTTGTTTTAAATTTATTTATTTTGGTTTGGATTTTCTGTGTGTGTTCACCATCTAACATTATGTGCTTGGAACCTTCTAAAGTTAAGACAAATACAAAGTTACTCTGGTAAGCATTTACTGCTTTGTTGCCCCCTCTTTTTTATTTCATTGTAAGGAATCACACTTCTGTAATACTAAATACCCCACTAGAGTTGCAGATCATTAAAAAGTCTACATAATCTGATAGCTGTTAAAATACAAAAGAGTAAGTGTTGTTAAGTAATCTTTTTGTATGTGTGTACATGTACTTTTATTCATTTACCTTGATATGATAGGATCTAATGATTGGACCGCCCACAAAAGAGCATTCTCTCTCCTATGAGGAACAGCTGAGAGCTGGGACTGTTCAGGGAGAAGTGAAAGCTCAGGGTGTATCTTATCAATGTGTATAAATACTTCAAGGGAAAATACAAAGAAGATGGAGCCATGTTCTTTTTAGTGGTGTCCAGCACCAGGAAAAGAAAATGGGCACACAAGAGAGTCCGTCTAAACATCAGGAAGCACTTCTTTACTGCGTGGGTGACTGAGCACTGGCACACGTTGACCAAAGAGGTTGTAAAGTCTCTCCTTGGAGACATTCAAAATGTGCCTGGATATTGTCCTGGGCAACCTGCTCCAGGTGACCCTGCTTGAGCAAGAAGATTGAACCTGATGGCCTCCAGACATCCCTTCCAACCTCAACCATTCTGTGATTCTATGATTCCTACAAAACCAATCCTACTATTGGTTATAAAAATTGGTTAAATTTATTTAAATCTCCTTTGTTATTAGCAAGCTCCTTGGAATCCTGAATTAAAATTCTCACAGATGCAACATAGCTCTTCATTTAGTTCTTCACTGCTGAAAGGTCCATTCACTTTGTCCATACACTTTGTAAAGCGTATTTCAGTGAGAACTTAAAAAACTGTGATTTTATTTATTTATTTATTATGATCTACATGCCTCTGGAGAGCTGAATACACACACTTTATGCAAGGGAAAGGTTTTTCTGCATTGTGCTCAGTTTTTCTCTGTGGAGCCTACTTGAGAGAAGGGATGGAGCCAGGAGCTGGACTCGATCCTTGTGGGTCTCTTCCAACTTGGGATATTTGATGATTCTATGATTCAAAGGGATGGAAAACTCCAGACATCTACTATTTGTCTTGTGAAAGACAAATCATCAGCAGTGGTCTACTGAATGCTTCCCTCCAACAGCTAACAGTTTGCTTTGGCTTTGCTTCAACTTTTCCTTTATCTGTGTTAAATCCAAGTCTATTTGTGTTATATCCATATACTATGAATCTCAATAGGAAGGCTGTCTTCACTTATGACAGCCTTCATGCAGAAGATCCTAGTAAACTACTTGCATTAGCAAGTGCAGTAATTCAAAACAAATAAATAGAGCTAGTTTCTCCAGTTCTAATTTTGACCTTGGTTAACTTGCAAGCCTCTTGTTAGAAACACCATGGAGGAGAAAGTATTCTTCTGATGCTTTATATAACCATTTCAAAACACATATTTAAAAAAAAAAAAAAAAAAAAAAAAAGGTTTTTGGCTGTACAATATTTCTTTCCTCCATTTAGAAATCTCACACTCTGCCTCCTCACCATTCTATTAGTTTCTATCATCTCTTTATTGGTGTAGTCTGCATTTTAAAAGATTTTTTTTTTTTTTTTTTTTAGGGAAAATGAAAAGGGGTTCCACTAAGGAGCATCTCAACAATGTTAATTTTTATAAAGTTTTTCTGCCAGAGGACTGTTCAGATTGTCCAAAGCCAAAATACAAATCAGACAGTCATCAGCATAGCCTGTTTAAAAGAGCAAACCTTTTTTTTTTTTTTTTCAGTTTGTCAAAGTGTTGTGTAGAAGAGTTTGCATGTTAAGAACCTTTCTGCAGAGATTTTTGTAAGAGATAGCAAAATCCTTACACTTAGTGCAAATTATGCATTTATCAAATATGTAAACAGGTTGTGTGTCTTTAAAAAGTTTCTCATAGCAGAGTTTTCCATATTTCTTTAAAGAAAATAATGTTACTTACTCCATAGTATAGCTGTGACATTTTGTATGATATAAAGTTTTGAAGCCAGACACCTTCTAGCAATGAGAACTTCAGAAGCAAAGCCTGCTGAAACCATCTGAACTGCTTCAAAAAGAGCATCCTCCTCTCAGGAATCAGCTATTTTTCCCAGGTCTGAAATTCTAACCTGGTAAATAGCATCAACAGGGGACTTTTCCCCCGACTCTTTTGGAGAACCCCACAGATATGAATATCTTCAAAGGAGGATCTGTTAAAAAATGTAACAGTCTTCAAAGGGGAAACACCACCCTTAGCAATCTGAAGTTCTTTAAAGTGGGAGCCCACCAGCAGTATAAATTCTCAGAGGACTAAATCCCATAGTACTGTGAAAATTTGTATGAGAACAAGCCCTCTCTGCCTAATACCCAGTAGGCTATTATTTTCTTTTAAAAGGACTCTTACATGTGTACATTTATAATTACAGAAAGGGTCTTATTTAACCAGAGCCCTGTAGAACTCTTTTACTTTTTAAAACAAATATTGATAGAAAGAAAAGAATGACAGAGGAAAACAATTTGACTTTGCTATTTTCCTTTTTCTTCTTTTATTTATAACTGATCTCAATGTAATACACGAATAACACTTGGTTCGTGTAGCTCTTTTGATGTCTGGAACCCAAACTATTTGAGAGTTGTGAAGAAATATTCTTGGAGCACAGTTATCTACTTATATGCTGGTTAACTGAGGGTCCAAATACTCTGTCAGGAAGCACATTTATCTCTTTTGTACCATTGCTGGGTATGTTCTTTCAAAAACTACTCTCTCTAATAAATAGTCAAGTGGTTTCTGCTCCCTCCTCACCTCCTTATATTCTGGCATTTTGTTAGGTAGGAATAGCTAATGTAAAGATTAAAGTAATTATTGATTGCCACACTTACCATTCAGGCATGCCACGAATGCCCAGATAAACTGGACAATGTCTGGGAGAGAAAGGAGAATGAGGTGGCTTGAGCTACTCAAAAGTGGCCTTGAGTTCCTGTCTAGATATGAATGCAGAATGCATGAATACTTCGAGCAAGATTTATCAAGTTTATCATGGGTGGCTGGAAAGTAGAAGAGCCCTGTTTTGTAGAGGTGGAGAGAGCTTGCCTGACAGAAGGCACCTGTTTCATAGCCAAGTACCTGAGGTCAGTTCTGAGTTCCAAATCAAGAGGTGTGGATTTTTTTTTTTATTATTATTATTTATTTTTTTTTCAAGCTTTTGCCTCATCAATCAATGAAGCAACCATGAAGGAAAGAATTGTTCCTGATCCCCAGGGTCTATGAATGTATACTATGAACACTGAGTTTTATTAGTAAAATTTTTGACTGGTTGAAGAAATAATAAGAATAATTGAACTTTACCTCTAGGAGGAAAAATATCATGCTCCATTCATATATTTATTAGCTTCTTTCCTTTCACAATGCCATATGATTTATGATTTCTAATGCAACTGTGAAACCTGAACCTTTCGTATCTTGCGTTCAGTGATGTTTGATGGTTTGATTTCCTGCTTCAAAACTGATCCAAAAATGTGTGCCAAGAATACAATTTGTGATAGTAGCTTCATATTCTGCCATCTGAAGGGAAAAAAATATATATATCTTTAACAACAATTGATAAATATCTGTACACCTCTTTGATGATAGAATAGTCTGATATTTGTCATTTTTTCTTACTGAAAATAGTATCTTCTGTTTGGAAGTTACTCAGATGTATCCAGTGGGTGATGTTTTGGTCTGATACCAATAAACACATTTATCCTATTCAGCAGACTAACTGTATTTCACTGTGAAGCTCTGATAGTTGCAGCAATGTGTATATCCAGCAACACCATTGGGTAAATGCACTTAAAGTATGTAAGGAAAATAAGTAAACAGACAAGTCAAAGGATACTTTGATAGCTCAGGGCAGGATGTATTGAGTCTTTAACCAGTTGGAGGAAATTCCTTCCATTATGAGATCTGACAGTTAGTCCTTCCATCAAGATGTGATGATCTTATATTAACTTTTTCAGTTTTATTTATTTATTTATTTATTTTTATTAGCATTTAGGCCAGGTGGAAGAATTTGATAAAAGAGATATGCATATTCAGAGTAAGCTTTCCATTGCTGTAAATCTGTCATGGAGTCTAATCGAAGCATAACTCCATGATTCAGATATCAGTCCAGATATCAGAAATATGAGTACAGTCACTGATGTAACTAATGTTTCTCCCCAGTAAAATCTGTTTTCAGATGTTAAACATAACAAAAAGGACAAAATTAACAGTAGTGTATATGAATTTCTCCTTTAAGGAAGGAAGTTTAAATTACTTGCTGAAAATATTTGTTCTCTGGATCCTGCTGCAGCAAACACTTTATCCCAAAATAGAGTACATTAGTAATAAAAAAAACAGAATTTAAATATATAGTAGGAAACAGCTACGTTCTTTCTTACTGTATTTACATTGCATTCAGAGATGTTACATGTGACACAAACTTGATCTGGTTATTCACCTGATCTGGGAAGAATTTTTTTCCGGTGAATCTTACATAGTCTTCCTACTGCAAAATTTACAAAGCTACTGGCAGACAATGGTGCAGAAAATGGCTGTAATGCCTATATTTTTCTGGTCTTGTGTTAACTATAGTATAACATCCTTAAACAACACTTGTGAACTGCACAGCATTTCTCGGTTTAGAACAAAGAGCCATCACCTTTAAAAAATGAGATATTTGAGACACACTCTAATGTTTAAGCCCAAAAGGAAAATAAGAAGACTTTAAGTTTCTTGAATCTCGTCCCAATTATATTTCATTTAATAACACTCAGTGAAATATCTGGTGGCAGGGGAAATGAAACTACATGATTTTATGGGATCATTCATCAAGAACTAATTGAAGCTTTCATACAGTTTAGTGCTGATAAAACACTGTAACAATAAACAATAACAAAATTCACCAGAGAAGGATTTGTTTTGCCGTGAGGAAAATGGTTCAGTTTCATCCTGGGGATTCCTGGTTAAAAGAGTCTCCAATTTAAAAAGGGATAAGCACAGGCTCCTGTGCATAATGACAGAGTGGGAGCTGTGGCAAATGTATTAGCATTGCTCCAGTGGACCTATTCTCATTGTAAGTATTTGCTATTGTGTGTGGCTAAGGCAGGATGCATAAAAACCAATAGGATTTTTTGAAGTCTGATTTTTTTAAGCAGTTCCCATGTAGTTTTATGAAGAGTAAATTACAGCTACAGCACAAACAACTGAAGTTTTGACTCAAAATTTACTAACTAATCTTAGATTTATTGACTTCAGAAAAATTGTTCTTCTTTCCTATATTTCTTCAAAGAATCAAGCTAGTCTTAGACAGATCTTTTAACTACATGCTAGAGTGATACCTTGTCAATACTTAAATTATTGAGATAAAACATGTTGTCCCTTTATTTCTGATCTATTTTCTCTGACCAGAACATTTTAGCAGTCCAGAAACATAACAAAGAGTGTCAAGAATGTGTTACTTTTGATTTAAAGAATAGAAAAGTGAATGTTTCATCAATCCACATCGTGAATCCAAGGAGACTCATTGGAAGATGGCACTGCAGTTCAGTGGCTCCAGATCTTAATATGCTACCAGAAAGCTGTGCTACCTTGAGAAAATCACTGTTCTTATCTTCCCATCCCTCTTCTCCCCTCTTAACCTGTTTGGGATCAGGAAATTTCGTACTACCTGTTTGTAGAACGTGTGGTCCAGTGAAACTCTTTTGTCAGCTATCTGCAATTAATAATAAAAACGTGGTAAAATACTAGATATATAATTTTATCCGAGAACATACAGCAGAAAACATTAATCTGCCTATCTCTATGCTTGTATGAGTTGATTTTCTGCTCACTAGGAAACTCCAAGATCCACTACTTGATCTTACTGGATAATAGTGTCAGAGGAGGGAGGGAGAAGCAATTATATGTTGTTATTCAGGTCTAAGTTGGTGTTTTGCTTATTGGAAATGTAAAGAATATACCTCTATTAAACACTCTCCTCAAATTTTAGTGACTTTTTTCTTAAGCAATGTAGAAAACTTTAAAAATATCATCAGATAATAGTTGGAGTATTCCTTCTGTCTGATACCCACAGTAACAGAATCAATAGGGTACATTTATCCCCTCAGTTACACACGTACATATTCATCACATTAAAACAGTCATTGCTATCATATTTTATGCTGTCATGTTTGCCTTTGGTACACTTACATTTCTATAGCAAAGACTTGTGGTGACACAGCTGTAAGAAAGGACTAACTTGATCACACTCATGAACCCGAAGTATGGTGGTCTGTACCTGGTGGTGTATAGTTTTGATGGACCATCAACACTCAGACAGATTGGGGCTGCAATTATATAAGTCTAAACGTGAAAACAAGATTCAGATTTTGGCCACCTAATAACCAGAACTGATTGCATTTACTTACATTTCCCCAAGGATTTGAATGTCCTCAAACTTTGGAAACATTTCATCTGAACCTGAATCAGAGCTGATATATAAGTGAACTGAATGTATGGGAACACGATATAGGAATTGCTGATGAATGTTTATTTAATGGTAATTGCCTTTGATCAAATGGTAAATTGCCTTTAAGTCATTGGTGTGCATAACCTCAATAAACCCCGAGCTTTCAGAGTGTTACATATTATCAATTACTTCACTAGATAAGTTGAACTGATATTTCTCAGAATAGGGCTACATGATTTGCATTTCATGTACCCCAGCAGAGTTTATTAAAAATAATAATTTGGTATTTCACACTATAGTAATAGAAAGAAGCTGCAACATATGGATATATCTGTTTTCTCTGGGTGTATAATTAAGCAAAAGGTTGCTTTCAGCAGACAGCCAAAAGCTAGATGATATCTTTAGGATTGCCTTTTACAATTATTTTGAGGCTTCTCAGTGGTCACATATTCCAAACGTTTTCCTCCTCTTGCACTTCTACAGTCTCCTTAACTTTTCCTCTTCATCTTTCAGCTCCTCTCTTAATCTTTCCATATTTTTTGTATAAATACTGCCATCTTGGCCAGCACAGGCTCAAAAACATAAAAAATGCAGGAGATTCTCAAGGTCGGAGCTGCACCAAACCTGTACACTATCAGCTGGGCACAGAAGGGATGCAGTATTTTACATAGGGATTACTTGTGCTCTAATTCACTGATAATATGACATTTACCTCTTCCATTATCCATGCTTATAAAAGTAGAAACGGAACTAACAGGTATGGCACTATACCCATCCTTTTCTGCTCCATGTTACATACCTGTGACTTTTTACGAACATGATTGAGAATTGGGAGAAATTTCTTCTCAGAGCATGGTTAAGCATTGGAGTGGGTTGCTCAGGGAGGTGGTAGAGTCACCATGCCTGTGAGGGTTTAAGGAAAGGTTGGGTGTGGTACTTAGGGACATGGTTTAGTGGGTAATTTTGCTGGTAGGGGGATGGTTGGACCAGGTGATCTTGATGGTCTTTTCCAACCTTAATGATTCTGATTCCATGATCTTCAAAGCAGGAAATAAACATTACAGTGCTGCTCTGCCATAGGAGCTTCTGCTGACAAATATTGTGTACATCTTGTTGTTTTGCTGAAGTATGCCTTATTAAAATTTGAAGAGAGAGAGAGAGAGAGAGAGAGAGAGAGAGAGGAAAAATATGTTTGTTATTGTGATATAGCATTCCCATGCACAGCAAGCATAACTTTCTTTTGATTTCAGTGGGAGTATCCTTAACATCTTTCTGATTCCCAGAGACAAGCCACTCTTTATGAAAAGAGCATGCAGAAGCTGTCAAGGTTTTTCAAAATCTAAGTACTGAGTATTTATAGGTCAATATGTGTACTGATTTATTTTATTTTTTTTTACTTTTAAATTCTACATTATTAACTATACTTACTGAGTGACCATCTTATTTTTTTTTAGTACAAGAAGTTAACCTTTGGCTTTTGATCATTTTTAGCATTTTTACTGGTTTTCAATTTGCCCAGAAATGTCTGTGAACTGATCAAAACTAAAAGGAAATGTTAAGATGTGAAACCAGAGGAAGATTTATTTTCACCTTGAATTATTTTCCTAGTCTGTTCTAATTTGAAGTTGTTTTTGTTTTTGTTTTTGTTTTTGGTGGTTGTTTATAAACTCAAATAAGGAAATACACAAAGAAAATTTAAAAGCTACATGAAATCGTGTGATCAAAATCAATATTTTATATGCCACAGTCATTGCTGAGGCTGCCATTGAATTTTCACTGCTAGGATAAACATCCTCAAATTTAAACTTTGATTTGGAAAAACATTTAGGCATATTGTTAATTCCTGCTGAATTAGTAGACAGGTGCCTAATTTGCAGGATATATTAAGACTACACAATTGCTCTAAATTGAGCACTGGCTTAAATGTTTTGCTGAATAAACCCTTACCATTGAAATCCAACCATGGAAACAATTCAGGCACACTGGCATCAGCCACAGTTATCTATTGTATAATGACTGGAAAGCTCTCTGAAGAGTAGTTGCAACACTGATAACATAGATACTTGAGGAATGGAAGAGATCTCACCAAGATGTGCATGTATGTCTATAACATTCTTTTATGTGAAAAATAGGTATAAAATTATACATAATGGGTAAAAATATGATACATTTTTGTTTAAACTCCTCTCATGTACAAAGATGAAACGGAGGGAAATAATTGTTAGATACTTCTTTTCTATAAGTACTACATTACTTCAAGTCCAGCACATTGCTATAGGAGAAATGTAGAAAAATTATCCGGTGGTGTATCTTTCTATTTTATTAATAAATATATGCATGGAGTCTATTGTACTTGCTGTTTAAACACTATGAATCATATGTGTTTTGTGTGGTTTATATGTAATAACTCAGAATTTAAGTTGTTCATAGTGTGTGTTATGCACGCCTGGCAAGATAAGAAGTAGCTGTTTACTCTTGCTATTTACGAGTACTAAGTTTCAGCTTGATAACCTTATATTGCTCTAAGTTCAGCTGACTGGTTTTTCCTCAAGTAGGTGATATTTCATGAACAGTATTTCTTTTGCATTATTATTCTTTAGATCATGTTTCTTAAGGCAAGGCAATTGGTAAAAAGCCTTGGTGTAATGCTCATATACAACTTGGAGATTCTCCCCAAATTCCTACTTGGCCAGATAAGCAAACTTTACTATTTATTTTTAACATCAGACCGCATAAATTGGGAAAAAGAGGTACAGGAGCATTAAATATAGTGTGTTATGTTGATATCTCCTAAAATACTCAGCAATGGAATTTAGGATTAAATTTGCTTAATATAACTGTCAGTGTCTGCATTTACTAGTGTGTCTTCATCCCAGATTCCTTTAGTGGACAGGCACTTGCATGACAGTATTGCTCTGATGTACATTAGGCATATATTTTAGGATATAACACATTGCACCTTGTAAATATCTATTTTTAGCCAGATGAAATCAATCTCTGGTATCTTACTTTCATCATAGACCTCTCACTTTTCTACCCAAAGAGCTGTCTCTGGGAAGGCACTGACACTCCACTTACAGTATTTCAGCTTCTGTTTGTGTGTGACAGAAATAACACTAACATTTGACGTGGTAGAATAATAAGCAAGTCATATGAAGCAAATCCCTCACCTTACCTGGGATCAGAATGCCTCCTGTTCTTTTGTCTGCGCTCCTTTTGCATAGACTGTATCTGACTGTGCTCTTCTTGTTTCAAAGGTATGCCTGAATGCTTAAAGACAGGAATAAAAGACAGAAATAAAATACTCTGTTTTCCACAGCAGACAACATAAATAGAGAGACAGGACTAAATGGGCTCGCTTTTATTTTATCAACTGTACCACAGCTGGAGGAAACTATAATGGGTATCTGGTTCAAAAAATTCCACAGCATAATTCAGCACACAACAAAACATTTCTTGGCTCCCTAAAAGTTGCTTAAAACATCTGCTAGAAAGTAAGAAAGCGTAACCATAATGTACCAGAAGAAGACAGAAGGTAAGGCCAAATATTTCACCAAAGTTTTTATGTGATGAGGTAGGTAAAGAAAATGCAGATGATCTTACAAAGTGAACTATGAAAGAAAAGAAAAAACAGCTCAGAGCACCTGTAAGTCTGAGACAGGAGAATAATTCCTGATGACATAACGTTTGGCAATTGTTTTAACCCTGAGAAAGTGAGCAGGACTCCAAAGTACAGACCTAGCTCATCTTATTTATTTATTTATTTTTATTTGGGACTGCTTACTCTGCTTTCTGGCTTTGATCAGAAACATTTCCCAATCCTCAGAAATGTTATAAAACTCACAGACCATAGTTAATCCACACCTTGGAGGTTCTCTCTGCACCTTTCTGACATTGCAAAACCTGTAAGGAGGATTAATAACACCTAAAGGTGCTATGAAGCAACAGAGCTACAAGATCATTTCAAATCCTCCTAGAGATGATACTACAGCATCAAACACCCTGGGACTCCAGGTCCTGCTCACTTCTGCCTCATGTGAGTGTTGTCATTAAGCCACAAATTATTGGAGATAGGGAAAGTAATATCACTACAATTAAAATATTACATGTAATATATCATTACTTGTACACCTTTCCCCCCCCCCATTTGTTGCATAGGCATGTCCATATTTTCACACAATTTTAATGCATTCCTTGATTTGTTAATCTGTGGGGAAGATGTCTTCAGTGTCTTATCCTGTAGCTAAAAAACAATCTCAGATGGAATAGTTTAATTTCCAGTCTGAATTTATTTGTGACCAATTTGTAACCATCTAATTGTGTACCTGCACCAAATGGGAGTTTTCCCATTGAGTGTAATTGGATCAGACCCTGTGTTGTGAAGACACGGACTGGAAGAAAGACACGGACTGGGTGTTACTGCATAATGGCAGCAGTAAATTATATTCCAAAGGCAAGATCAGAAGCTGGTATAAATCAATACTTCTCAACTGACTTTTAGGAAGTTATATCACTGTGCACAAACTGCTAGTTTGGCCCAAACATTTTCTCAGTAAACTTTAAACCTTGGCCAGCTACATAATGCATGCTACAGAACAACTTTCAGCAGCTCCTGCATCAAACTGAAAATGTCTCACTCAATCTGGATTTATATTTTAGAAAGTTATTCAAACATGATTTAGGGTGTTTGTAGCCTGAAGAATCTACCACACTCCCAGAGACATTTTTCAAGTTTACTCTCTTTATTCTTAAAACAAAACAAAACAAAACAAAACAACAACAACAAAAAACCAACAACTTTTTTTTGTGTCTTCAAAAAAATACTTTTTTTTTTGTTTTTTTCTTCCTCAGCAGCCTGTTGGGTTCTACCTAACATTCCTAACACTTCACACAAGATGTAAAAATCTCTTCTTTCAATCTTTTTATTCTTGTGTTTAAACTTCCAGAACATTGTTACAATGCCTTTTCTTTTATTTGGTCATTGTTTTAGTTTTGCATTTCAAACTTTTTTTAAGCCATTTCTAATTGTTCAATCTCTACTACACAGGTTGCCATGTGGTGGCTAGGATAAGTTGGTGGCTTCTGATGCAAAAAAAAAAAAAAAAAAAAATTGGTCTAAGAAGCTTTTCTAGAACGAGCAAAGAAGAGTATTTGACTATTTCGTGGGAGAGAAAATGAAAAAAACAAGCAACAACTACATTAATTGACTATGGTTTAGTGTGCCTACATGACATGGTGTATGTATGGAATTACTCTGTGGATCAGTATCTATTATTGTCTTTGAGTATATACACACAATTCGCTAATATCTCTACATAGGTGATGTTTCAAAAGACATGCAGCTTCATTGGTAGTTCTGAAAGACTAATAAAATTTACTTTCCCTGAAGTTAATATTAAAAGTTACCAATTTCAAATTAAGGCAAATAAATTCATTGCTTTCCAGATGATAAGATGTTAAATATGTTATTGTGTGTTTATTTGTATAAAGCTACAAAGCTTTGGTGACTCTGTAACTAACTTCCATGATTGACATGTCTTTGAATATATTATAAATTTGGCCAGGAAGACAGTGACCCAACCAAATGTAACCCTTGGTCTTCAATAGTAATGCTCATGAGTAATGGGAAACCTGTGCAGTGACAGTTTTCCTAGTTTCCTTTTGTTTCAAAAGGAAGTTTGGCCAGAAATAATTATCCTGAAAGTAAAATGACCTTTTAGCCAGACAGTACAACTAACACTGTAAATGCAATCTGATATGAGTTCATTGTTAAAAAATCTTCAATGTAGTGAACTATTTTAGAACATCTAATGGGGTCAAAACGCATGAGGAATAGTAGCAAATGCATACAGAGAGAGAGAGAGAATTGGAAATGAGAGAAAATGCTAAAAGAGGTCAAATATAAAGAAAATCAATTAAACCAAAACACAATCAATCTGTTCATTAAAATATAAGAAATTAAAAAGCTTGTATTTATTTAGCAGTGTAAGAATAATCTGAGTATGAGCCCTATTAAGTTCAGTTGTCCAAATCAGGGAGAATGTGTCAAGAAGGTTCTCAGCAATCTCACATAATGACTACAGATGCATGTAGTTAATCTGAGGAGCACAGCTCCATCCAGTCTCTTCATTTGGAAGCTCCAAGCAAAACTCCTCTGTTGCTCTGTCAAACTTTGTCTGGATAATTTTTTTTTTTTTAATCAATGATTCTCTTGGTAAATAAAATTCTAATGTAAAAAGTATTACTAAAACTATACTTGTGCAAGTTGCATCAATTTTGTTGTAGTGAGAGATGCATCCCACAGAGATGGGTTCACCAGGCTACTCTGATAACTCAGCCTTGCAATGGTACATTGGGAGATTTAGACTAAGATTAGAGCATATCTCATGAAAAAGAGTAAGAAAATTAAGTTTACTCACAAGATTGACAGGAGGGTATAAAAAAAACCAACATGGCCAATGTGAAAAACAGTCAGACAAAGATCCTAAAACCAGAAGGTACTGTGTTATTCACAGCATTAATTAAAGGGGGGGAAAGAAGAAAACAGAGTTGCAGATTTTAAGTGTCTGTGTACAAGACATAGCTGCAAGATAAGCAGGAGATAAACAAGAAAAATATTAATTTAATTAATGACCAAAACTATAAAAACATTGTGGAATAATTTTCATGATTGGAGTAGAAAATTAAGCTTGCATAGAAAGTAAATGAAAATAAGAAATTTGGGAAGTATTAAAATCATACAGGAAGAAAAGAAGGAGGTTGTTGCCTTGGTTCTATTATGTAGGATATAGATGTATACAAAACAAAACAGAACTGCAGAAAATCAGGTGTGATGTTAGTTAAAGCATCCTAGGGATAACAAATATCAATAATGGAAAGATGATTTGGAAGAATTACTGAGTTCCCATCACTTTAAAATCTTTTAGAATAGGTTAGCCATGTACCTACCAATGATAACAGATGTATAATATATGGGAAGGGATGAAATAACTGATTTCTTGACTTTCTCTACATTTCTGATTCTGGTTTTGTTTATTGACAACTTTAAAGATAGCAGTTTCCAGGAAATGTGGTTAATAAAGACTGGAAGAAATGTATAGTGCACAAAAGTCAGTAGAGGCACATAGTCCATATAAATTGCTTATTTTATTCAGCTAAAGTCTGCAGTAAGATATATGTCTTTATTTAATTATTTTTCCAACAATATTTCTGCATACTGATCTTTCTAATATTTAATGTTTCACATCCATATGTTTACTAGCTCACATTAATGGAGTACTCTTTGTAGATCAAAGCTAGCATGTACATACCTTTGCAAAATAACTTCCTATTCATTTTAGGAATATTTAGTGATGTATCACTTTTGAGATTTGTAGCATCTTTTATTTTCCAATAATTTTAGGCATATACTTCTTCTTATAGTTTTTCCTTTCCTATATCCTAGCGGGTAGTCTCTATTTATCTTCTGTATATACAGATAATATCTGAAAAATTTTTGGTGGGATGTAAAAAGATGTTTCTATTTATCAAAAAAAAAAAAAAAAAGAAAAGAAAAAAAGAAAAGAAACATCAATTAATAACAATTATCATTGCCCTGGGAACAAGGCTTTGGTATATTTAGTCATGCCATACTTGACATGTATCTGCAATAGTCAAATTTAGGTGCTAGAGGAGCTAAGTTTTGTTCTGAGTCAGATGGAGTGGGAAATCAGGTTTGTATTTAGTGAAACGTTTGAAATATTTCCAAAAAATACCAGTCTTCGTCAAGACAAAACATAAACATTTCTGAACTTCTTTGAACTTTTGATCTGTTTATCTACTTGGAAAAATATACCTAAGTCTGAATAGAGTGGTGGAAGAGAGGTCACTAGAAGTATAAAGTGTAAAAATCTAAGTTCTTGAATATATGGTCTTTGTTTCACATGTAGATACCCCAACCAATAGACTATTAGTTATTCAGAAGTGGTTTTTTTTTCTTATATATTTTCTGGGGGGTTGTCCAATAATTATTTATAAATAAATAATAAAATTATTTATATATAAATATTGTATAATATTTTGCAACTGTAACTTGGGCTGAATTATGTCACCTCCCTAATATGCAGCTTAACCAATTGTTGTGTAGTTTGAGATGACAACCTAGCTCATTTTTTTCCAACATACATCCAACTAGATATTATTGAAAAAGTTACTTTCCCACAAAGATAATTATTTTGATAAATCAGCAATTTCTATCTATGGATTATTTTGTCAGAAATGTATAATGTATGCACTGGGAGAAGACAATGCAGAAGATATCCTTCCAACAGCTTTAGTGAAACCACATTTATCAGAAGTAAGAATATGGTTCATACTGATGGACTCAATCAATATTTGAAAGGAGTTTGACAAGAATTAGTATTTTCCTTGTAGCTATTTCTATTGGCTTTTTTTTTTTTTTTTTTTTTTAACAACATCAAGATGTAGTTGTTTATAGCTGTTTTATAATTTACTAGCCAGAAGTTTTAAAGTGTAAATCCTCAGGTAAGTCATCTAGCAAATAGCACTTTCCTTTTTTCCTTTTCCTTTTCCTTTTCCTTTTCCTTTTCCTTTTCCTTTTCCTTTTCCTTTTCCTTTTCCTTTTCCTTTTCCTTTTCCTTTTTTTTTCTTTTTCTTTTTTAAATATCACAGAATTAAAAATGTAATATTTTAAGACAAATCTGAATTACCATAACTTAGGTACTGCAAGAAAAAACCAACAAAGCAAACAAACAAACAAACAACAAAACTAACAACAACAATATCAAAAGTAAATCTCTCCATCTTCGGTATTCAATCTTTTATAGTGTCAGATATATCCAGACCCTCTTCACTGTACATTTGTCGACTTGCTATCCTGCCTGTTTGGTGTTTTGGACCTTCCAGTGTCTTTTTTAGTGACAGCTGAATAACACAGTCTTGGCTTTCTTCCAGGAGAGCTGTATTGTTATAATTTTGTATGGCTGACATAAATATTTTCGATGGAATGAGTTATAGGAGCAATAGGCATTGTAATTTCTTTCTGAAGTACATAAAACCTGCAAGTTAAAATACTGTCAAATTTTCTGGCCTTTTCTGCCTACATACATGCACCTCAAAGGCATCTGCCAAGGAGTATCACATCCTTGGTTACTAGCAAATATTTTTATTGGTATGTAAGTCATGTTAGAATTTCTGTTTTCACTCTTTATGCTGAAGTGATGCATAACTACTGCAGCACATTCAGTGCAAGAGGACCTCATTCTGGAAAGCAGAGTTCTCCACAAGGTTTTAAACATTGTTGTAGCAAATGCAGCAGCCAGTGAAAAGACAGAACAGAGCAATTTAAATAGCTGACATTTCATACCTGTGCTCTGTATAATATGAAATATAATGGTGTTCTGGGAAATTTCTAAGGCACTCCAGCATTTTTTTTTATATCATAACTTTCAGGTTAGCAGACTCTGCTGCCTTAACTTTACTGTATAGACTACATGACATTTACCTAATGAATGGAGTAGGGATTCTGCTAAGAGGTAGTTCAAAGTAATGGTACCCCAGGCTTGGAGTTCCCTGAGCTCAGTAGCTTGTAGGAGTATTTTCTGTGTAGCTCAGGTTATCAGTAGAAACCTCTTGTTCATTCTGACATGTAACATTCATGTGGTCAGAACATTGGGGTGGAAAAAAAAAAAAAAAGCATAGAAGAAGCTGCTCTCATCTTTTTCTCTTCCTTTCACAGGCATGACTAATTTACTTGTAAACCATATTTTTAAAGTAAATATTTTGTGGTTTCATGATGCATTTTTGAAACATGTTTTTAAATTGAGAATGTTTGAAAGTTCATGCACACAAGAACATTACCTATGCAATAGATTTCCTATCCTGAAAGTTTTTTTTCTTGTAAATTGCTCAGTAATTACATTTCAAAACCGTATTGATTTCTTATATGTCAATAGTTATTAGAGATTACATGTCCAACTCCTGTCAGCTAGCTGACTACCTGAAGTTGAAATTCTTCTCAAAGATTTTTTCAGCCAGTCCTGTTTTTTATGAGCCTTTCCTTTTCTTTTAAAACTGCTCTTTCTGTGTCTCCCTTTGGCTGTTGGATCTCTTTTCTCTTCATTTTCACTCCTCTACAGTGCTCTTTAGAAATGATTCAGTGAAGCAGCACTGGCCCCCTTGTACAGAATTCTCAGTGTATGTTGAGAATTTATCTTACTTCTCCTACGTGTTATAATTACAAGTTCCAATCAAAGTACATCTTTTGAGTTACTAGTTTGTGTCAGTGCTTTAGTAGAAATGCAAATGTTATGTATTTAACATGCAAATAAAGTGAAATAAATATAATGCATGAAGCCTGTATTCCATCTCAGAAGTAATTGTAATGTGTAATAAGAACTCAGCAGCCAGGTTTGACAAGAGAGAAGGCACAACAATTTTTATTTACTGCAAGAGCACTCATATCTATCTGACCTTTTCTGGTTCTGGTGACTTTTAATGTAAGTTTAACACTCTGATTTCTATTTGTGACTACAGGCATGTCTGTATTATCTTTGCATTATCTCACTGGCATAGTCATAATCTTCACAAATTGATGCTTCTGCATGTAGTAGCAAGGTCCTATTTGTGTTTTAGAACTACAGAGTGGTTGTAAGAATAAAGGTTTATTGTATAACAGGTGATGCTTTGGGAAAGTACTAGAAGCAGGATACTGACAATCCTCTATTTGGTAAACATCTGAGCTTCCAGCACAGTAGAAATTAGTAGCAAGTTTTGTTAGGATGTTTGTGCTCAAGAACTAACAAAGGAGTTGTCCTCTAGGATCTGCCATTGGAATGCACTTGGAACTGGTGGCCTCCAAAATACACTGTGGTATCAGGTTCCAAAATTTGTGTTTTCTATAAGGCACATTTTCCTTTCCTTTGTTTTGATGCGTGACAATTTTATTGATGAATAAGTGCCCCCTCATCACCTTTTTAAAGCCATTTTATTGATTTTACAGATTTGTCATTGCCTTTATCTTTTTATTTATTTATTTTTTATATTTTTTCCCCAAATGTCAAAGTCCTAGTTCATTTCAAGTGGTTGTTATTCCAACCTTCTCATCCTCTTTTGTTTTCTATATCATAAGATGGGATGACCATAACTCTATGCATTATTTAAAATGTGGAATTATCTTGAATGCATAACAGCATGATTGTATTAATTTGATTCAACCTCTGCTATCTACATGACTTGTGATGTAGTACAGCTGAGCTTATTAATTACTGACTAGTTAAATATTGCAGGGAGCTTTTTGTAAGCAAATGAATTAAAGCCTTGCCACTGTGCTTGTAGACAGATTTCTCCAAGGTTTCATTTGTAAATGAACCTAGGAACTACATTATTCAGTTTGTTGGTAGGTCTGTCTTTTACTGTAAGTTTTAGTTCAAATCATTCTGAAAACTCAGGGAAAATAAGCTTAAATTCTATTAAGATTTGATTTGATTTTTTTTATGATTATTTTTATTTTTCAATTATTTTCTTGTACCAGTCTTATTCCTTTAATCATAAAATCATAGAATCATAGTATATCCCAAGTTGGAAGGGATCCACGAGGATCATCAAGTCCAACTCCTGGTTCCTCACAGGTCTACCCAAAAATCAGAATTCAGACTATATGACTGAGAGCATAGTCCAAGCACTTCTTAAACTCTGACAGACTTGGTGCCATGACTACATCCCTGGGGAGCCTCTTCCAGTGCACGACAACCCTTTTGGTGGAAAACCTTTTCCTGATATCCGTCCTGAACCTCCCCTGCCACAGCTTGACTCCATTCCCTTGGGTCCTATTGCTGGTCACCAGAGAGAAGAGATCGGCACCTGCCACTCTACTCCCCCTCATGAGGAAGCTGTCAGATCACGATGAGGTCTCCCCTCAGCCTCCTCTTCTCCAGGCTGAACAAACCAAGTGACCTCAGCCACTCCTCGTATGTCTTCCCCTCTAGGCCCTGCACCATATTTGTAGCCCTTCTCTGGACACTCTCCAATAGTTTCACATCCTTTTTGTACTATGGTACCCAGAACTGCACACAGTACTCGAGGTGAGGCTACACCAACGCAGAGTAGAGCAGGACAATCACTTCCCTCGACTGACTAGTAATGTCATGCTTGATGCACCCCAGGATGTGGCTGGCCCTCCTGGCTGCCCGGGCACACTTCTGGCTCATATTCAGCATGCTATCAACCACAACCCCCGGATCCCTTTCTGCGGGGCTGCTTTACAGCGTCTCATCGCCCAGCCTGTACATATAGCCAGGGTTGTCTCGTCCCAGGTGCAGGACCCAGCACTTGCTGTTGTTAAACTTCATGCAGTTGGTGATTGCCCAGCTCTCCAATTTGTCCAGATCTCTCTGCAAGGTCTTTCCATCCTCGACAGAGTCAGCAGTTCCTCACAGTTTAGTATCATCAGCAAACTTACTCAAAACACCTTCTAGTCCTACATCCAAATCATTTATGAAAATGTTGAAAAGAACTGGCCCTAAAATGGAGGCCTGGGGGACCCAACTGGTGACTGTCAGCCTGATGTAGCCCCATTTACCATAATCCTTTGAGCCCTACCCATCAGCCAGTTGTTCACCCATCATTGTATTATGTTTTTATCTAGCTGTATGCTGGACATTTTATACAGTAGGATCCTACGAGAAACCATATCAAAAGCTTTACTGAAATCCAAAAAGATTACATCAACTGGCTTCCCTTGATTAACTAGATGGGTGATCTTATCATAAAAGGAAATTAAATTTCTTAAGCAGGACCTACCCTCGTGAGCCTATGTTGGCTGTGACCTATGACTGCATTTTCCCCAAGGTACGCTTCGATAACTCCCAGTATAATCTTCTCCATAATTTTACCAGGCACTGATGTGAGACTGACAGGCCTGTAGTTACCAGGGTCTTCCTTCTTGCTCTTCTTGAAAACTGGCACAACATTTGCCATCTTCCAGTCTACTGGGACCTCTCCAGATTCCCGAGACTGTTGAAAAATAATTGAGAGCGGTCCCGCGATGACGTCAGCAAGATCTCTGAGCATCCTGGGATGAACCCCATCAGGCCCCATGGACTGGTATGGATCCAGGTGGAGCAGCAAATCTCACACAAGTTCAGGGTTGGCTGGGAGTTTATCATTCCCACCATCATGGTCCTCTAGCTCAGGGCACCCGGGGTCCTGAAGCCCATCATCGGTGTTGAAGACAGAGGCAAAGAAGGCATTAAACATACCTGCTTTGCCTATGTCCTTGCTTGTGAGGTGACCATCCCCAACAAGTAGCAGACCTATGTTTTCTTTGGTCCTCCTTTCTCTGTTTACATATTTAAAAAATCCCTTTTTATTGTCTCCCACAGTCCCGGCCAGCTTCAACTCTCACTGGGCTTTGGATGCACAAATTCTCTCTACAAAGGTGAACAACATCCCTGTAGTCCTTCCATGGTGCCTGACCCTGCTTCCAGCACCTATACACTTCCTTTTTGTGCCTAAGCTGCAGAAAAAGATCCTTGGTCGGCCAAGTCAACCTTCTGCCTCTCCTGCTTGACTTGTGATATTTTGCAATTGCCTGATCCTGTGCTATTAGGAGGCGGTGCTTAAAGATCAACCAGCACTGATGGACGCCGATCCCTTCAAAAACAGTTTCCCAGGGACCTTACTAACTAGTTCCCTGAGCAGCCGGAAGTCTGCTCTCCCTCTATCCAGGGTTGAAGTTTTGGTGGCAGTTTTCCTTCTGTCATGAAAAATTTTAAACTGGACCGCTTCATGGTCACTATGACCAAGATGGCCGCCAATTGCCACGTCTGCCCCCCAAGACCTTCTCTGTTCTCCAGCAACAGATCTAGGAGAGCACCTTTCCTAGTTGGCTCCCTTAGCACCTGCAACAAGAAGTTAACATTGAGGTGCTTTAAGAACCCCCTGGACCTGCTTGTATCAGCTGTATGATATTCCCAGTTAATGTCTGGTAAATTGAAGTCCCCCATAAGGACAAGGGCAGTTGATCTTGAGCTGTCTCTTAGTTCCTCAAAGAATAATTCATTGCTGTCATCATCCTGGCTGGGTGGTCTGTAATAGACTCCCACAACAACATCCCCTTTATCTGTTTGTCCCTTAATCCTTACCCAGAGGCTCTCAACTTTGCCATAACCAACTGCAAGCTCCACACAGTCCAGCCCCGCCTTTACATACAGTGCCACCCTCCCCATCTTGCCTGCCCTGCCTGTCCCTCCTGAGGAGCCTGTAACCATTTATTGCAACACACCAGTCACAGGACTTATCTCACCAGGTTTCGCTTATGCCAGTGATATCGTAGCTCTGGGACTGGGCCGAGACTTCTAGCTCCTCTAGCTTGTTCCTCATGCTGCGTGCATTGGTGTAGAAGCACTTCAAATGTGCCTTATTGTACGCAACACCTCATGGAGCAGACCAAAGGACCTCACTAGCACACAATCCCTCTGATTTTGGCTTGTTATCCCATAGATTATCACTGGTGGGCCTGGTTTTATCCCTTCCCCCTTTCCTTCTACTCTAATTTAAAGCCCTATCAATCAGCCCTGCTAACTCCTGGGCAAAAATCCATTTCCCCCTCCGAGAGAGGTGCATCCCATCTGGTGCCAGCAGGCCTGGTGTCGCATAGACCTTCCCGTGATCAACAAACCCGAAGTTCTGCCAGTGGCACCAGTCTTGAAGCCACTGAGACTTTAAAAACTCCTTTCAGAAAAAGTGATAGACTACAGCCCTCATCACTACCTCTGCCATCTTAGTTGAAAAGTATCTGGTATCTGATATAAGCGATATAGATAAGAAAAGTCTCTGGTGTCTGATGAAAGCAATATTCTACTTTCTGATACCATTGAATGTATGGACAGCTATACTTTTTGGTACCTGCTGTGTTTTAGAATTAATCACTAGGAGCAGAAGGAAGAAACATCATAAAAATGAGAAAGAAATACTTATCTGATAAAGATTCTGTGAAATCTAACATTTCTAAGATACATTGAACAACAACAACAAAAAAATAAACACAAAACAAACAAACAAACAAACAAAAAAGAATAGCTGAAGCTCCCGTCATCCAGAAAAAGACAATCAGAGCAAATGGTCTTTTTATAGTGACACAGCAATATATGACCTTTTATATATATTTATTTGTTAGGAGTAAGCTTTTAAAAGCAATCTGTTGTTTCACAAGGGGTTAGTGAAACTATTTCATTATTGCAGTAATATAATTAGAAACTTCATAAGCAATTGAGCAGCCAAATTTTGCACCAGCTGTAAGAAAGTAAAACAAAAAGTGACAAGTGGACCAACAATTAATGAATTGCAATAACCCAGGTGAGAAAAAAAAGACATGAGTGTCTTGGCATCCCCAGGAGAATAAATGTCTATAGGTTGGAAATGATCCTAGGACAGTAATAAAACAGTTTTGTAACATGATTAATACAGACATCAAAACCACACCTTGGAATGAAAACTAATTTCTTGTGAAACCAGAGACTTTTGAGGAGTATATGGGTGTCAGAGAGAACAATCTGGAACCTAGAAGTGAAATATAACCTCCATGCTTTGGAAACCTGATGAGTAGGATTTTTCATCTGTACACATTTTGTTCAAGAAATGTGGTTGATATCTAAACCTACATACCACAGTGCTGTTTGAAGAATGTGGAGATACAGTTTCACCTCTCTATATAGTATAGTATAGCTCCTCTATATAAAACACAGACTGGATTGGAGTATGTTGCCATAAATTATTGGTTAAAATACCATCCTCTCTGTGCTTTAATGGAAGCTGATGCCTTATTTTGAGATGTCTGAAAGTAAATGAGAGAAAGACACCCAGATAATCTTAGGATTTGTAGAGAACAAATAATAAATTTGTGTACAGCTTCAGCATATCAGAAGCTGAAGCTACAGAATAAAAGTGAATGACCTGGATGTGAGAGTAAAATAATACTAATTTCTGAAAACATTTTGTTTTATTTTATTTTATTTATTTTTTTTTTTTTTAGAAATATCAGTTTTCTACCTGTAATTAGTCCTCCAGGGCAATTATGAAAGACAACCCAAAATATCAGTGCATGAGTATGACAATCTGTTTTTATTTTATTTATTTATTATTATTATTAATTAAAAGATCTTTGAACAGCTACTCTTGGCAAATATGTTTAGGAAATTTCTATTTTCCACTGACTTCAAAGGTCAAGTCCTGACCTTCCTGCAGGAAAAAAAATGTATTCAGACATGGAAAGCTCAAGTGATATTAGAGTGTCAGTTTTCAAAAGAATTTATGAGACTAAAAGAGTAAATTTATCAACCTTTAAGCCCTGAAAATGCAAAAAGAGCCTGAGTTGCTTTGCATCTTTGAGCATCTATCTGGAGCTGTTCTAATGTAGATAAGGAGCCCAGTATCAGATGCGCAACAATAGCTGCATTACCCATTTTTCTGAATGAACTTTTTTTTTCCTGACAAGCATGTGGGGCTGTCTATATATGTTGATATGAAACTGTCTTTATATATTCATGTGCATGCATCTGCAATGCTTGAACTAACATGCTGGAAATATTTTTTGCAATATCTGTATAACGTACATTATTGTAAACCTCAGTGGTAAAGAAAAAATACACTAACTGCAGTAGCTGTTTTGCTGATTTATTAGTACTGATCATACATTATAAGCCACAGTGCTTATAACTGAGTGAAAACAAAAATACTAAGAAATGTACATTGGGGATGGGAGACCAATAAAAAAGACACAAGAAATGCTCCAAGCAGCATGGAGTCAAGGAATTACTAAATACTTAATCAACATTTAATGTCTATGTCATCCTTTGATTCAGCCTTCCAATGTTGCTCCTTTGGCTTAAGCTCAAATTTCTTTTATTCTGGTTGTATTGCAAGTTGATTTGGAACCAGTATGCTTTCAAAAGAGTCTTCATTTCCTAGGGTATAATCTTAGTCTCAAGTAGATGAATATTGTAGTGAATTGTTAAGAATAAGTATCATTTTGAAGAAAGAAAACTGTTCGGGGGGGGAGGGAGAGGGACATTTTTCAAGAATGTAAATGTTTCTGTACCACATCACTTTGATGTCCTCCAGCCAGAGAGAAACAACAGTTTGGAGATGGTATTCAAAAGAAAGCAAGACATATTTAAAAAGCCAGGTATTTTATGTGTCAAGCTTTTCCATTTTGTACAAATGCTGATCTCCTCCCTCAACTCCAGACTTCTCATCCTCTTGTGTTTAGGTGTGAAATAACATAAATAGATTTTCTGTTGCAGCTTATCCACAAAAGTTAGTTTTAGTCTTCCATTTAATTCATAGTGACTGAAATTCACTGTTGTAAAGAAGAAAAACATAGGCTTGCATTGCATAAACCATTGATATGAGGGTGATTTGCACTCAGGCTTCTGATCAAAGGAGATGTCCACAAGTTGTTAATGTATAATGAAACAGTTCTTAACCATGTATATGTTCCATAGCTGATCTAGGATCACTTCTACCAGGGGGGATTCTGACACACTCTTTTTCTCAAATTCTGTCTTCCAATAGTTCTGAGTGGATGAATATGTTAATATAAACCTCTAAATATTTTTAGTCTAGAAGTGTCTAACCTATATATTATGTACTTAATTTGTATTAGAGTGGATATGATATTATGCAGGTATGTTGTACATGTCCAGACATTATTTGGGCATACTGAAAATGTGGATAATATTCATTGGAGTAGATACACAGAATAAAGCAGTAGGACATCCTTGGTAAGTTTTCTTGTTCTGCTTATTCTTAAATTGTGCAGACTTGTTT
The DNA here is from genome assembly GCF_009769625.2 of Cygnus olor. Taxonomy (NCBI): domain Eukaryota; kingdom Metazoa; phylum Chordata; class Aves; order Anseriformes; family Anatidae; genus Cygnus; species Cygnus olor. The sequence continues at coordinate 43,008,458 of NC_049171.1, forward strand.
TCTCCAAGATGACTATTATCATTTCTGTAGCTTATTTTGAAACCAAAAAACATCTGAGCTTATACAACTTTTAGTAGAGATCTGTTGTCTTCACATCTGCTGATTCCATGATTTTGTACCAGCGGAAAACTAGCTTCAGAATTCGGTCTGCTATCTCCCTTTCTTACCCTTTCCTGTTTCAATCATCCCTTGTATTGATATTGGAAAATATGAATATATAGGTGTGGTCAAGAACTGCTTATCACCAGGACTGGTGATGACATTCAAATCCGTCCAAAGGTATTTTGGAGTTACTGACAAGCTTTTTTGATCTCTTCATTCAGCTTTTTAGGTGCGTCTTGCTCACTTCCCTGGAACGGGTTTGTTTTTATAACTTATTTTGAATAAAGTTATTTCAGCAACTATAGCTGAAGCTGCTGCTACAGCTCTGTGATGTAGCTCAGAGCACCTAATTTGCAAGTCCTGTTTCACAGACAAAACCAGTACAAACTAAGTAGAGAGGAACCTATCATCTAGAATGTAAATTAAAAATATTAAAAATTCAATTAAAATAAAGGGGATCAAATTTGTTCAATCTCAGAAAATCTTGACTTGCTTAAAAGCTTAAGCCACACTTACTAAATGTTATTTTAAAAGGTGTGTCATTACTCTATAATTTTCATTTTCTGACATTAATTGATCTGGACTAAATGCCTTCTGCCAAATTTCAGTTTGAGAGATAGTGCCTTGTTTATTTATTAATTTACTACAAAACATCAAAAAACAGCCCAGCAGGCTACTAAAAGTAATCATTTAATCCAAGATTATGAAGTTGATTTTATTCCCTCCTCCCCTCCTTCACCTATTTTTATTTAATTCTTGAATGAGCTGCAATGTGGGAGTTGCTTGGAACAATTTTAAATGCACACTCACAGAGTGTTCCCACCTTACCATGCATTCTCTGATCTCAGTTGCAGACACAGCAATATTTCAGACATACCCAGAACATTTTGGGAAGCAATAGGCAAAATACTGCCACCATACATACCATTTTACTTTAATACCTCAATTTCCAGTTCACAAGATGGACTGTGTCTGCCAAAGAAGAAAAACAAATCTCATTGTTTTTTCTTGTAGGCTAAAAGTCCACATCACATCACCAAAATGTTTTTAGTCTGTTTTTCAAGACCTTAATACAGAGCTTCATTTCAAAATAAAGACAAAGAGGTAGTTAACACTATGGCTTAATAAGAATGTTTTTAATATATTGGTTGACATATTATCTACAAATGACCTCTTAGAATACCTATCAGATAAATGAAAATTTGAGGAATTAAAGGGTTGAAATAAGATGACTATGACAGATTTGGAGTCATATATTCATCTGACTGGCTAATGATCGTTGCACTGAATTCCCCCTGCTAAAACTTTGAATATTCTAAGTCATGATACTATTGACTGAGATTAAAATGAATAAACCAGATGGTAAAAGAGAAAGAATGATTTACATATATGTCCATAGCTCTAATTAACAGTTATGTTTTCTAGTTCAGCTTTTAAATTGACTGTTAACTTACCTGTTAACTTGCCAGTTGTACTACATCTTTTTTGGCTGTATTACTGGAAAATTGTGAATCATACTTACAAAGAATATAGTATCCATACCTATATGCTGATCAAATACATATGAAATGACTTATTTAAAAAGATAAAGAAGAATAGATGAAAATGGGGAAAAGGTTGTTATGGTTTGCAGGTAAATTACTAGTGCACCATTTAATTACTAAATGTATCTATTTTACAAAAACTGCATCATATGGATGCAAGTACTATGATTGAATTTAGCATCATAGAAAGCTTAGCACATGACATTTAGATGTTCCACAGCAGGAAGATATCTAGAAGAACTTCATGTCAATGTTTCTTGTTTTCTTTTATTGCAAAAATAACATTTTTCTTAACTTGGGATGATCATGACTCTTTTCAAAAGTAGCTAGTTTTTTGCCTTGTCCCCTTGAAAGGCCGTACCAAGATGTTGCTGCTTAGATGATTAGAAATAACCTTCCAGTGTTTTCTGACTAAAGAATTTTGAAAGAAAATCTAAGCCAAATGGAATTTTATTTCTTCAGAATTATATATGATGTGTAGTCTAGATTTACACATCATTGTTGTAGAATTACAGTAATGCAAAAATTGCTTCATTTTCTTGGGTGAAGTAGGGAAACAAATCCCCAAATCACTTCACTGATGCATAGAATTTTAGACTCAATAGCCCAAAATGGACCAGTTGAACAACAGATGATACAACAGGTTCAAATCAGTTCTCCATTCTGATCTGTGAAACCAAATGGAAAGGGTAAACTTCTGTGACAATAGGCTGCATCATGACTCTGGGAAATATACTGTTTATATTTTTTCTCATGACTGTATAACTAAAAAGAAGACTCAAAACACCAGTAAATATTTTGTAGAGAGGAATAAAGTTTGCTTGTAAGTCCAAGGAAGTGGTTTCTCCTTAAATCCTCCTCTTAAATCCGTGATGACACTCCTCTTGAGTGTCATCACGCGGCACTTACAGGGCAACCAGGCGATCAGGCCCAGTCAGCATGGGTGTATGAAAGGCAGTTCCTTCTTGACGAACCTGACCTCCTTCTATGACAAAGTGACACGCTTAGTGGATGAGGGAAAGGCTGTGGATGTGGTCTACCTTGATTTCAGTAAGGCTTTTGACACCGTTTCCCACAATATTCTCCTGAGGAAACTGGCTGCTCATGGCTTGGACTGGTGTACGCTTCGTTGGGTTAAAAACTGGCTGGATAGCCGGGCCCAAAGAGTTGTGGTGAATGGAATCAAATCCAGTTGGAGGCCGGTCACTAGTGGAGTCCCCCAGGGCTCAGTGCTGGGGCCGGTCCTCTTTAATATCTTTATTGATGACCTGGATGAGGGGATCGAGTGCACCCTCAGTAAGTTTGCAGATGACACCAAGTTAGGTGCATATGTCGATCTGCTCGGGGGTAGGAAGGCTCTGCAGGAGGATCTGGATAGGCTGGACCGATGGGCTGAGGTCAACTGTATGAAGTTCAACAAGGCCAAGTGCCGGGTCCTGCACCTGGGGCGCAACAACCCCAAGCAGAGCTACAGGCTGGGAGATGAGTGGTTGGAAAGCTGCCTGGCAGAGAAGGACCTGGGAGTACTGGTTGATAGTCGCCTGAATATGAGCCAGCAGTGTGCTCAGGTGGCCAAGAAGGCCAACAGCATCCTGGCTTGTATAAGAAGCAGTGTGGCCAGCAGGTCTAGGGAAGTGATTGTCCCCCTGTACTCGGCTCTGGTGAGGCCGCACCTCGAGTACTGTGTTCAGTTTTGGGCCCCTCGCTACAAGAAGGACATGGAGGTGCTCGAGAGAGTCCAGAGAAGGGCAATGAAGCTGGTGATGAGGGGTCTGGAGAACAAGTCTTACGAGGAGCGGCTGAGGGAGCTAGGAATGTTCAGCCTGGAGAAGAGGAGGTTCAGGGGCGACCTTATCGCTCTCTATAGGTACCTTAAAGGAGGCTGTAGCGAAGTGGGGATTGGTCTATTCTCCCACGTGCCTGGTGACAGGACAAGGGGGAATGGGCTAAAGTTGCACCAGGGGAGGTTTAGGTTGGATATTAGGAAGAACTTCTTTACTGAAAGGGTTGTTAGGCATTGGAATGGGCTGCCCAGGGAAGTGGTTGAGTCACCATCCCTGGAGGTCTTTAAAAGATGTTTAGATGTTGAGCTTAGTGATATGGTTTAGTGGAGGCCTTGTTAGTGTTAGGTCAGAGGTTGGACTAGGTGATCTTGGAGGTCTCTTCCAACCTAGACGATTCTGTGATTCTGTGGTTCTGTAAATATTCCAACAAACCTTATAGCTAAAATACCTATGAATATATTTGCATATATACACGGAGGGAGAGTTCATATATGTATGAACATATATGTCATAGCTGATCTGGACGGTGTAGCATATATACAGACAAATATAAACATGCATGTCTGTAGTAGACTTATTTAGATGTGGCACCCGAAGTGTGCACAGAACAGAGCGGTAAACTCGGTGCCAAGCAGTATGCTATTTATACACAACTCACATGCATTTCATCTTTGACTGACTAGGAAGTACACTAGCAGCCTAAGTCATGCCCCAGCATGTTTCTTCTTGTCTGTATATGCAATAAATTATATTATAAGAACACCTTCTATCTAAAAAAAAAAAAAAAAAAAAAAAAAAAAAAAAAAAAAAAGAAAGGTATAAAATTAACATTTTCTAGAGGAAAAACTTGCCATGAACATCACTGTACCCTATCTGTAATTGTGACCCTAAGCAGGATATATGCTCAGTTTTATTACACTGTATTTTCTTTGTGTCCCTCCCAATCCAAACCATTCAATGATTCTATGATTCTATATGCTATTGTGAAATGTTTATTTGCAATGTTCTGAGACAAAATGTTTTGTTTTCAACAAAACTATTTTTGATGAAAAATAGCTATTTTCTTTGGGATTATTTTTCTTTTACTGCCAGAAGTTCAGACATCCAAGCCTAGGTCTTTAACTGTGTAACATCAGAGAAGGTATCTTTTGGAAATATTATTCATGCTAAAGATCTCCATATCTCCGTAGCTCTGATAATAATCCTGATGCTGAAATAGTTGCTTATTTCAGCAACCTGTTAAGGAAAAAATTCCTGGTGCATCACTGGATCAGTAATATTGCCAGGGAGTTTTAGTACTTGACAGTAATCACACTGAAACAACCAAAACACCTACTTAGAAAACAAAAAGCAGAATTTCTGATTTCAGGATGCTTGATATTTAGCTGAAAAATTCCCCTTCTCTTGATATTTTTATTTTTATTTTTATTTTTATTATCTGAAAAGCAACATGATTCACAGTGTACAGTAGAAAGGATGGAAAAGGAAAGTTTCTTAAATAGTCTGATTTGCAAAGGGTGGAAAAAAAGTAGTTTCTTAAATAGTTTGATTGCAATGTTACTGCTTATCTAAGTTAAAGAACCTGCTTTTGTGTATTCTAAACTTAAATTTCCGTCTCTCATATACATTACATAAGGGACTGTGCTTCATACGCCACAGATCTGGAGATATATTTGAGCAATATTGTAGTCAATATCTCCAAAAGTTTCACAGAGAGATCAGGAACTGTGTCTATAAGAATTATTTTTCAGCATCCTTTTTCTTGTTTTTAGATCAGTATTGGTATTACCTTACAACAAGAAATGACCATGCAGATTGATGAAGAATAGAAAATAACTGCATTGCTGACACCAGCATGTTCCTTTAAGAAGGACATTTAAGGACAAAGACCAATGCCTTTAAAATTTAAGTCTTTCAGTAGGAACATGTTTAACTGTTCTACACATTTAAGTTCAAGTATGAAACAGGCATATGAAACAGGCCGATGACAAGGTAGGAAGACTGGAGACTGCACTTATCTGTCTTAATTATGGTATTTAAATGCATTCTCTTGCATGGTCCTATTTCCTACAAATATATAAATTTTTTAAGAATTGATAAGTTATCAGCCTTTAGTAAACCCTCAATGTATTCATATCTCTCTCACTTATACATAATTTCTTCTTGCTAGGTCCCCTGTGTTTTATTTGAGAATTGCCTTATTTATTATGAGCCAATAATGCATTGAATTGTGTGTGCACTGGCATATTATCTTGTTGAACTATTCAATTAAATATGATAATGCTGAACACACTGACATAGTTAAACACTCAGGTGAATGAGCAATTCACTGTGAAGTGCAGAAATATTTAAAGTCATCTGCATGCCTTCAAGCAATCTGTTTTATGTAAAAGAACACTTCAGGATTCAGAGAACAGTGAAAAGACAAAAATATTGCAACTTTCAAAACATAGCTCTTATGGTTGAAAATCATGTATTTTTAAAAGACCAGCCTCCCAAAAATAAAGGACAGAAGTGAAGCACACCACCTTATTGTGAGAGTAATAGGCACAAAAGTGAGATGTTACGGTCCATTTGAAATTATACTATGAATTAGTAACAGCATTTTGACCTATAAACACTTTCATTCTGGAGTAAAGTTACACTAGATCTATTTCTGGGGAATACCCCTCTGCAGAGGGCTGAGAGGTATTCTCTGAAATAATGTGGAACAAAAATGTCCCTAGATGAAATCTCAACAGCTAAACCAACCCAATTCTCCAATGAAGACAAGACCTATGAAACTTAACGAGGAACTAGTGTTACATGCTCAGTACATGGAGTTTCAAATGCTTATAACTAAATTACATCAAAACCAATTTTCTCCAGAACACTCAAAAGCACTTCTCAGTGCTGTTTTCCTGCCAAATTTAAACTTTCATCCCCCAGCTGTTTTGGCGGTAGAGTGATTATAAAAAAAAAAAATTAAATGTCATGGTAATTGTTTACTGTCAAGAGTGTCTTTTCTCAGTTTTCACATGCTTGAAAAGCCCAATCTTTTTTCTCCTTCAAAACTTTACAAGACAATAAGAAAACTCTAGGCAAAGTCAAACAAACAAAAAAAAATCCTGAAAAAAGTACAATACATTCTGACCAAAGGTAAAAGTTTGAAAATTTCTGCCTGGGAGTTGAAAGGTTCAGGAATTATTGAATACTGATGTCATCAGGTTAGAATACAAACCATTATTCAATTTGATACTCAGCTATTACTTCTATTGCTATTGATTATTTTACTACCGGAGGAGTGCTGGATGGAGTTCAATTGGCAGATGCTCACTAGACATTCAAGTTGGAACAAAATCAAAACCACTGGCTCCCAAATTTTTTGACAAAGGAAAAGCTATCCCAAAGAGCTTGCAGAGATCCTGTTTAAAAATGGGACAAAGGTTTTAATTTAGCATAAATTTATGAGGGAAAAATTATTCAAATTTGGATCTCAAAGACTATTTACTTAATCGTGCAGGCTCTATGACTATTTTATGACTTCTCTTAGAAGCTAAGGAAATCTGTAGTTTTAGCAGAAAATATGGAAGAAAACATTACGCTTTTGACTAAATATTGCTGGAATGCTTTATCTAAGCCCTGTATTCAAAATGAAACCTCCGGTGAGGCAGGAGCCTGTTCAAATAACTTCAGCTAAGGTGAAAGCTTTGAGTTATACCCAACTGTTTGCCATATCATAATGTTTTCTCTCCTGAGGACACTTTCCAGTGCCTTAGATATAGGGTGAGAGATCATGTTCAACCAGCATTTCAAGGCAAGCTCATGAAAAAATGAAAGAACTTTGTGTTAGCACATACAGTTCCTAAGACTCTAAAAGCAGATACATTTATTTTCCTTCCTTTAATGTGTAAAATGGAAAACAACTTTTCTGCTACTATAATATAATCTACTTTTTGACCATTTGGCCATATATTAACATTTTTGTAACACTGAATCCCTTTTACCACTCCATATTCAACTGTTGTGGCACTGAATCCCTTTTACCACTCCATATTCAACTGTTGTTCCCATACAGTCTTTCTTAGTAATGTAAAACCTGGAAGGAATTTGGGCTAAGCATCAGCACTTGCTTTAAGTTGAAGGTTACACTAATCTCCAGGAATACACTGACATCATTCACTTCAGATATAACCCCTGCATAAGGATGATGGATAAAAGATTTCTCATAAATACGTGATGAAAAGAGGAAACAAATGTATAAACAGTCTTTGGAACATGATGCATTCTTGAGTATTAAGAAAAAAAAAAAAAAAAAGAGTTAACCAAAACGTTGTGTAACTAAATGATTCATAGAATAGATATGTCAATGAAGACTGTGCATGTACAATTAAAAGCTTATTTATTTATGTATTTATTTATTTGCCTCTTCTAGTTTAAAATCATTCCCTCTTGTCCTGTCTTTATCTGACTGATCAAAAAGTTTTTCTCCATCTTTCTTTATAAGCTCCATTTAAGTATTGAAAAGCTGCAATAAGGTCACCCTGGAGTCTTCTCTTCTGTATACTCAACAGCACTAGCTCTCTCAACCTTTCTTCATAAAAGAGTGCTCCAGCCCTCTGATCATATTTGTGGCCCTTCTCTGGACATGGTCTGACAGATCAACATCCCTCTTGTGCTGGGGCCCCTGGATGCAGTACACAAAGTGGTGCCTCACAAAGGCAGAGTAGAGGGGGACAACCACCTCCCTCTACCTGCTGGCCACTCCTCTGTTGATGATGCAGTTGGCCTTCTGAGCTGCAAGCACACACTACTGTCTCATGTCAAGGTTTTCTTCCACTAGAACTCCCAAGTCTTTCTCTGCAGGGGTGCTCTCAATGAGTTCTCCCAGTCTGTGCTTGTGTCTGGGATTGCCCTGGCCCAGGTGCAGCACCTTGTATTTAGACTTGTTGAACCTCGTTAGGTTCACATGGGCCTTTTGAAATCTCCTCGTTGTTTTACATGTGTAGACATTGAACATTGGAGCACTGTGTCAAAGACAATGGATCTAGCACTGAAGAAGCTCCTGTGTCTACAAGCACTAGCACAATTCCTTTTTTTTTTTTTTTTCAGAAGCGTCATTATTAAAAAATAAAATAATGTAAGTTTTAGCCTGTATTTCGTACTTTTAATTATTATCCTACACTATTTGGCCCTTTAGGCTCAGTTATTGAATAAGAACATAATATCTGCGGTATGCGAGTTTTTAATGCATCTATTAACATGGTCACATGCTTCACCATTCTCCTCCTTTATGGTCATAACATCATAAGAAAATTCAGGTTAGAAGGGACTTCAGGAAGTCTCCAGCCTAACCTTGAGCTTGCAGCAGATCACCTTTGAGGTAAGGCCAGGTTACTCAGCTTTGTGTCCCACCATGTCTTGAAAACCTCCAAGGAACTTGGAGGCATTTTTTATTATTATTATTTTTTATGCTATTTGTTAGAACACATAGTGAACTCTTTGGTTGAATATAGATTTTCCAACTTAAGGTAACTATTCAACACAGCTCTTCTGAAAGCATGAATATTTTAATCTGTTGGTACTTATTAGTATCTATCTGGACTTCTGAAAGGCCTTTGACATGGTCTCACATGACAACCTGATCTCCAAAATGTAGAGATATGGATTTGATGGGTGGACCATTCAGTGGATAAGGAATTGGCTTTAAGATCGCACCCAGAGAGTGGTGGCCAATGGTTCTGTGTCCAGGTGGAGGCCAGTGTTGAGTGGTGTCCCTCAGGGGTCTGTCTTGGGACCAGTATTGTTTAATATCTTTATCAATGACATAGACAGTGGTGGGATGAAGTACACCCTCAACAAGTTTACAGATGACACAAAGCTGAGTGGTGCAGTTGATACAAAAGGGAAGCCATCCAAAGGGACCTGCATGAGCTTGAGAAGTTGGCCCATGTGAAACCTTTTTTTTTTTTTTTTTTTAATACAGTTCATTTATTTTTGGTCTTGTGGAATATTGCATAAAATATGTTTTCACGAATGGTTATATGGACTTTCCTCACTGGAACATCAGAAAGGCTCAGCTTCCTGTCTGATGATGATTAGCACCAAATATAGTCTACTGTTTGATTAGGGACTATTATTGCAGCTTTACAAACTGTTTTCCCTGTCCATTGCAAGCAACTGTAATCTTTCAAAACAAACAAAAAAAAAAAAAAAAAAAAAAAACACACACACAAAAAACCAAGACAAGTAGGAGGACCCAGAATTAACTTCAACAGCTATGCAAATATACTTTGATAGGAAACAGTTTTTAGCTTCTTTTGTCTTGTTTTTCTCTTCTCTCTCTCTCTCTCTCTTTTTTTTTTTTTCTTTATTCCATGCTGCAATGTTGGCTCATGGATAGCTAGATGCAAAATGAGACCGACATGTTGGACACATGGATATCAAGGATGTGGTTTCCCTAGCAACAGTAACCACATAAAAGGTTTCAGAACTTACTCATGGGACATTTCAGTTTTTCACATAAAATGAATACTGGTGGTGAATATGATTGGTTCAATAGAAATACAGTGAAAGTATCAGAGAACTGTAAAGTAATAAAATATTAGGCTCTTCTGTTTTCTGAAACCAGAAACAACACAATCATACTTTTCCTATCATGCAGAAGAAAATCTTGAATCTGGATACCTGCAGAATATTAGAGGCATTAAATTCAGCAGAATTTTGTTGCTTGGAAACATTTGTAATTATCTAGAATTAAACTTTGTTAAAATTATGAATAGATGATCTTTGTCAGCAAGATGTGAAACAATATCCAAATCTACACACAATCAGACTAACTTGGATTAAAGCATAGCACAAAAGTTGCACATATCTCAAAACTTTGGTCTTGTATTGTTTCAGTTTTTCCATCTTTTAGCTTTGGTTCACTTCATCTCTAAATGCAGCAAACAGGCTTACTAAAGCTATCAATACAATAGCCATGTAGGTAAATTTAAAGAGTGGGAGTACAGATATAGAAGAAGATCTGGCACTGTGAGGAAAATCTGGAAGAAAAAGTATTTTAGGCATGTGATGTAACACTGAATAAGCTTGGAGAGGCCATTGAGAAATACCAGGAGCACCTTGCTGGAAGGCAAGGATATGCTATATTTCTCTGGTCTATTGTGCACCTTCAGTGGCTTGTAAATGTCCCATTTCCCATACTGAGCCCAACATCAATGTATCTTAAGAAGATAGTGTGACTACAGGAAGTTTGAAGAGGTTAAGTCAAAAAAAGA